>NC_050073.1:33582556-35982556 GCF_009764565.3 Dermochelys coriacea
TTGTAATATGTTCGGGGCAAGAACCATCGTTCGTTTGTTCGTTTGTTCGTTTGTTCGTTTGTACAAGGCATAACACAGTGGGGCTCTAGCTCTACGTGCTAGCGGAAGACGAATTAAATAATTTCTTAATAATAATTAATAGTAATTAATGATGTATACATTTAATAACTTTCCACTCCATCTGGCTAGCCTTTGGCTTCCATTATTAGATGGCACAAGTTAGAGTAGCCCAGAGTCTTCCAAACATGGTGAAATCTGTACAGTGAAACTGACATCAATATTGTTCTCCCTGTAACTACTTCCCAATAGTGTGGTATTTGTCATTTTCCTTTGCGTGCTATTTCTATGCTGTGTCTTGGAGTATTAACACACTTAAAATGATTTTCAGAAGTGTGTGTTCAACTGCGGTGTCTAATATGGAAATAATGACATACTGTAAATGGGAAATCCACTGTAACTTTTATTCCACAATGCTTTCTCATGTAATTGATGTATGATACTGCCAAAGGAGAAGGGAAATCTTAACAGCTGTAGAAGAACTTTTTTAAGTTACTTCTACAGTTCATGAAAGTTGTATGAAATTCCCTATAGACTGTTCATCAAAGTAACAGAAGGAGCTGTGTTCACAGAATTCTTTCCAAATTCTTAGTCTTGCTTTACATGATCAAATCATATTTTCTGACATGCTTCATTTCCATTTTTATTCTTGAGGTGTCTTTTTTTTTTTTTTTGTTTATCAGAATTTCTGCATTTGGAGGAAACGTTAGAAAAATTAAAAGAAGCAATTTAAAACTCTTAGATTAACCTAGGTTACAGTGTCATACAAAAACTTCAGGAAGAAGTAGGGATGGTGGGGGGGGGGGGGTTTAATACTTGCAAATAGTATTGCTGTAGGGCTTGTATCTATAGGTCTATAAAATCATCACTGGTGTGAGAAAGTAAATAAGTGTTTACTCCTCATAATACAAGAACTAGGGGTCACCAAATGAAATTAATAGGCAGCAGGTTTAAAACAAACAAAAGGAAGTATTTTTTCCACACAACACACAGTGAACCTGTGGAACTCCTTGTCAGAGGATGTTGTGAAGGCCAAGACTATGACATGGTTCAAAAAAGAAGGACAGGTCCATCAATGGCTATTAGCCAGGATGGGCAAGGATAGTGTCCTCTGTTTGTCTGAAGCTGGGAATGGGCAACAGGGGATGGATCACTTGATTACCTGTTCGGTTCATTCCCTCTGGGGCACCTGGCACTGGCCACTGTTGGAAAACAGGATACTGGGCTTGATGGACTGACCCAATATAGCTGTTCTTATGTCCTTCTTTTCTTTTAGGTGATGTGAGACTAATCTGATTTTTATAATTATACGAATGCTATGCTTTTTGATAAATGGTATAATAATAGTCCTTGGCAGTGCTATTGGCAGCACATCCTTAGCTCAGAATGTGCTGTGTGAAGAAATCTGACCACTTGTATTTAAAAACACCCCCCCCCCCCAAAAAAAACCCAAACAATGCTTTGCACTTACCTTACCTGTATGTTTGTACAGTGCACAATAATGTCCTGTCCTCTAGGTATTACTACCTTACAAATAATTCAGCACCTTTTTATCTGAGGATTTCAAATTTACACTTACAAACACTAATTCATTAAAGCATCTCAGTACCCCTATGGAAAGATGGAAGATATGGCAGTGATGAATTTAGAGATCTTTCCAAAAGCTGTTGTTTGAAGTAGTTGTAATAAAAAAACGAAATGATAAATGTGTAGCCGGGGTAAAAATATTATTTTATGTGATCTTATTTCAAATCCAGATATCTAGAGTAGAGATTATTTTAACTTGCCTGTAAAACACCCCGCACGTTGTTGATTTATTATAAACCATGAGTGAATGAAGGGTATATTTACTCAGAAAATGGAAGTGTATTTTTCTATTGGGCATGAAAACTTTCCCTTTCAAGCCTGATGCGTCTGTCAAGACTGCAGAGTTGTTGGAAAGATGTGTAGGATTTCAACTGATGCATAAATGTTGTACACTTGTATTGGAATTTTTAGCCATGTGAAAAAATGGACATAATTTAACAAGACATTTAAAAGCTTACTGGATGCTTTAAGAAAACAATTTTGAAGAAACTAATGCTATGATTATTCAGGTCTGTCCTCAGTCACCTCCAGGTCGGTTCTCTTGGTGTTATCTTCCTAACTGAACCTTAAAACATGCTGTCAAATGGCACAACAGGTAGCATTACAGCTAATGTGACGAGTCCTGGTGAAATCATTATTGTATACCAACGGGTTAAAGGAGAGAGCACAATACCTATGATCTGGAAGGTTGTAAGATGTATTCCAACTCCTCCACTGTAGCTGGTCTGGCCTGGCCTTACTGCTTGGCATTTAAAACTCTGTTATCGCATGTCTCTGGTACTTGTCTCCTTTAGGGTGTGTGGGTATGTGTGTGTGTTTGTTTTTTAAAAGGCATTTTGTGGTGCTCAAGCCTTAGTGTGACCAGAGTATTGAATCCCAATCCCCATCCCCATGCTTTTGACCTGAAGTGATGTCTTAGCTGTCTCCGTTTTGACATCCATCCCATCTGTGCATGCATACACGTTCTGAACTGTATAAAAGCCACTATGAGGGAATTATTGCCACTTCTAGCATCCACATCTTATCTTGGCGTTCCAGTGAAGTATAGCATATTTAGCTTGTACACAATCCCAATTTCTTAAATAGCATAAAACATAGCATATTGCCCAGCTGCACCATTCCCTGCTACTCAGATACTGAGCACCCATGAAGGAAAGAAAAGAGAGATGTATGTGGTGCTGGAATGTGCCATGTATCTGTCTTTCCTTTGTATGCGGTTTCTATGGGTTCCTTTGATGCAGCTCTTTGCTGTGTACTTAGGCATGAATATATGCTCCTCTATATGAGTACCTTCCACAGCATACTAAAACTTTACAGATATGTTCTCCAGTCATGAGCATAACATTCCAGGTGTTTGATGAACTACACAGCAGTGTTTATGGCCAAGGACCTACCAGTAGTCTGCTTAGTGAAACACATAGAAGCAATGAATTAAGTATCTAGAAGAAAGCAGCCAGATAATGGCTTTAAAAAATTGCTTGAGATCTTCTGTCCTCATTCTGTATGGGGGATATAAGTGTTTGTTTTATTACAAATTCTCTCCTGCACTTTCATTCCATGTCTTAGATGGAGAAACTGCAAAAATTATGCCCTATTTAAGGTGGCAGATTTCTCTCAGTAACTCATTCTGTACGTAGAATACATGTGCAAACACCCTCAGAGTTAAGAGCAATAGCAATAAAAGATTATCCAAATGCTTATACATCAGCAGAGCTGTGATTTAATGAAGGCACCAGCTCTTATTTTTCAATAGAACTATTCGTAACGTGGAGATGTTTTCTAGTTTTTTTCTAAAACTTTAATAAAGCAAGGGAGCTTTGAATGAAATTTGTACTTTTGATGACATACATATTTGAATTGCTTATTTAACTGTTTTAAAATCCTTGTTCATATATAGCATATTCTCTATTTTTTCTTTTACTTAATTTTATGCTCATGAAAGTATGGGATGAGTAGCACTGGCTAACCACTACAAATTATTGGCACATTCTCTCAGTGTGCCTCATTAACCATGGCTGGCATTCATTTCTTTAAGATAAAGAAATGTATTGAAACCCTCTGATCATTTTATGGTTGCTGGGAGAAAGTGTGATGCAGTATTATCTGATCATATTGTTCTATTGCCTTGTTATTTGTATGTGTTATGTTTATTTACATATGTCTAACAATTGTCTTTGCAACCATCTAAAATATGTATTTTATAGAAAACTTCAGGTTAATGTCTTCACAGTGGAACTTGATGTTCTTTGAGTCTCCTCAGAATTCCCACTTGCGGGTGGGGGATGGTGCTCCCTGAAGTTGAATTACATTCTCTACCAAAGCCTTGTCCATTGGAGCTGCATTAGTGTCTCCTAGTGATGTCATCTGCTGACATCTTATTGTACATAAGGAAGGGTATTCCTTATCTACCTCAGTTCCTTCTTTTCTGCAACAAGGAGCATTAGGAACCTTGCTACCTCTGCTTAGCAGATATTAACTCCCTGTTTAGTTTCTTAAACTAAAATTAGATGGTCTCTTGTCAGAAGAAAGAAGAGCCCTTTCCCATTTGCAGTTGCGGAATGCTCAGAGCAGCCTAAGGCATTTAAGCCAAGTTCTACTTGCTCATTCATTCACTGAGAATCGGACATCGTACACTATTTGATTGGTTTGGGCGAGGCCACTCGCTTTTACAATGAGCCAAAAGAGGAACTTTATCAGGATCTCCATACCACACCTCCTCATCTGAATAACTGTGAGTTCCTCCAGCTGGTGGGATTCCCTATGGGATGCCTTAGGGAGCCCTAAGAGTTCAGTTTGATATGGCTTGTCACTGTCTCATCGTACAAACATGGCATCAGCATGGTCTCTGTACCTGGTCCCAGTGACTATGCTTCTGCCACCACAACTTTCACTTCTACTGGCAGTGGCACCTGTGCAACCAGTAGCCTCACCTTGAACTCCAGCCTTGCTAATAAATCCACCAGTTCCAGTACCTGCTCAGTTATCCTTACTGGAATTGCCACTTCAGCTTCAGACAGGATGATGACAATGACCTCCCTATTAATGGGACATCAGCAGATGAAAACACTTGCCCTTCAGTGGTTTCCCCACACGTTCCACAAGCCACTGAGCAGGACACTGCTGAGGTTCCTGTGCAAAACCTGGATTACCTGTTTGATATCTTTCAGCCAAAACTTAAGGGTGGATTTTTTTCTTGCTATCCGAAAGTGCCTACTCAATTCAGGTAGATAGCTTGCTGACACCCTTCTCGTTGCCAGTAGTCTCCTGCAGAAACAGATGTATCCAGTTCCAATGGAGGATTTTTCCTTTCTCCTAGCACTTCATTCCGAGGGCATGAAAAAACATTGGAGCACAAAGATCTTACTCAGCTCCTGTAGACAAGAAGTTCATGATTCTCCCACAAGTGGGAATGCACAGAGGTCCTTGAGGGAAGTTACTTACTAGTAACTGTTCTTTTGAATCTCTTCTGTGCATTCATGCTTCCTGCCCACATTCCCTCCTGTCTCAGAATTCTCTTCACGTTTTGGGACACTCTGGTCCAGGAGAAAGAACTGAGGGTGGGGTAGGGGGGCAATGGCTGAACTCCCTTATACACTGATGATGATCATTCACCTCACTAAAGGGTGCATTCACATAGTTCAATGGACTCTGCTTTGGTTAAGGTTCCCTGACTCAACATCAAGGAGCACCATATTCCACCTACAAGTGTGAATGCTCAGAGGCAACTCTCAAAGAACAGTTACCTGTAAGTGACCTTTGTTGCTCACTGTGAGTGATCATTCAGCTTTCTGAAGCAAATATTATGGTCCAAAAGCAGTTTCATATTGGTGGTGGCTTTTTTGTTTCTTGTTCCTCTCCATCACCTTGTTTACACTGATCAGTTAAGGATTGGACTGGAAATGATTTATTGGGAGTCTGCAAAAGCAGGGAAGAAATGGGTCCTTTTGTGAGCTAGTAAGGTAAAGGATGTTGGGTTGTACAAGTGTCATTTGGAACCATATATAACTTGACTGACTAGCCTTGGCATTACAATACCAAGCAGAATTCGCCGTCCTGGCAAGATGGAGAACTTTCTTATTATGCACACTTCCATTCTGGGCAAAACTCATTGTTTCATGGATCCATGTTCAGATGTTCTGGTCAACAAGGAATTTTCCCAGATTGATTGATTCTTATAATTGAATCCCACTGTACTCCTAATGTTATATTTTACAGAGTGGCTTAAGTTGGGCAATAAAGGATGATAGAATATTTCTGCATATTTGGGGCTATATCCTCCGGAGTGGCTGCTTTGCACTGCTCTGTAGGCATTGCCACCTAGGAAGGGATCGCCCCTCCGCAAGGGGGATCCTCCGTGGCATAGAGACCTTGAACCACTCCCTAGCCTGTGGCCAACAAAGTGGAGACAAAGAATGGCAGCAGGGCCAGGCCATGCATTTGCTATGTCAATCCTCTGCTACCTGAGGCTGTTTCTAGCCGTAGTAGGGCTACTCTAACTTGGGCCAGTTCCTCTGAACTCGAACTGCCAGGAGACTTAGGGAAGTGATAAATATGATCTTTTATACCTTCTTTGCGTACACACTCCTCCTTCTCCTCCTCTTCTCTCTCCCCTCCAGCCCCCCATCAGCCACACCATAGGATTTGGCTGTAAATACTTTCCATCGAGTTAAATTATTATGCATAAGAATAGATATTTTTATTATGAATAATAAGTCTTTTCAACCTGTTAGTGTTTTAGAATTTCAAGAAAATCTAATAGGAAGATACTCTTCTAATATCTGTCTTCTTTTGTTATATTTCTTTTCTAAATACTTTGAAAGGTAGAACCATTAGAACACTATTTTAGGTTGCTGAATCAAAATTTTGGATTGCAATAGCTGGCAAAGATTGGATCTCCAGTATATTTAAAAATAAAAATATGTGCAGGAATATTCTATTTATCTGTTAAAGGTAGTCATGCTTGGTGTGCTGGATGACTTGGGAGTTGCTGTGTTGGTATTAATGCATTGTGTTATGGGGAAATTGAGATTGGTGGTTTGGATGTTATGGGTATGTTGGTTTTGGACATGTTTTTTTGCTATTGTAACCTGTAAATCCCTTTCCTTGGGCAATAGGATGATGAAAACAATAACCCGTCTTCACAAGGCCATGATGTTAATAGAATACTTTACAAGTAATTCTTGGATTTGGAACACTGAGAATGTCAATATGCTAATGAACCAACTAAGCCCTGAAGACAAAAAGGCAAGTAAACTTTGTGTATCTTGTACTTGCCTCCTATCAGTCATTTAAAGATTTAAAAGAAGTGAATCTATTTACTTAAGACTGGGTAATGGAAGTTTAATTAAAATAAGTAATGCTGCTTTGTGATCCAGTTGGGCCACCTATTAAAAAAAAAAATCAAACTGGTAGCTTCACTATAACTGTCTGATGTTTGTGTACACCATGAATAAGGTAGGTGTGTGTGTTTTCAAAGACCATTTCACCTATCAAATTTTTTGTCCCTGGTGTGGTAAGGTGTAATATGGATAAAGCAGTTTTTAAAATATTAGGCAGCAGCATAACTTCATAATTTTTTTTAAAAATAACTGTCCTTTTCATATGAGGGGGGAGAAGCTATGCTTGCTGAAACAATGTATGAAAATGGCTTCCCCCCATTTTGATGATGATAAATGGCTCCATACTGTGATCTGTGAGAGTAGGACAATGCGTGGTTATTGTGGTGCTGGCAGACCAGGTACCAGTGCTTGTCAAGGCTTGAGGCCTCAGCTGAAGACTGACAAATTCACGATGAAAAACAATGTAGTTCCCCTATGTGTTAGCATAGTTAAGATGAGTACTGGATTTATAACTGTGTTTTGTATTTAGACTTTATGAAATGCTTATAGGATGCTGCATGTATTGATCTCACTTATCTCTATAGTCCATAGTATAAAGTTATATTGCGTGTTTGCATTGTAAACCTCTGTAATTGTGTAGCTCACCAAACAGTAGAAGCATTGATTAAGGTAAAGTGCTCGTCCTGTAGACAGGATGGCCCTTTGAAGGCAAATGATACATTGCGTAGCATTAAAGAACACAGACTTTGACTGACTGCATTCCTAACTCCCTCCAGGAAGGAGAGGTCTGCACATGAACTTGTCCATAAGCTTAGATTCGCGGATGAGAGATTTTTATGCTGTCTGGACTCTGGGGAGGCGGAGGAATGTGGGGCAAAGATTCCTAAACATAAGCAAGAGATCCCCTGCTACTTGGCATCGGTTAGCCCTAAAAGACATTCAGTGCTGACAGATTGCTACAACTCTCAAGCTTTTGGAACCATAGACTGTAACTCATTTGTGTATATGTTTGTCTGCTTTAACCTGTAAATAACTCGCTCATTTTTTTTCCTAGTTAACAAATCCATAGTTAGTTTTTACTGTAGGATTGGCTACAAGCATTGTCTTTGGTGTGGCATCTTAGATACAAATTGACCTGGAGTAAATGACTGGTCTGTTGGGACTGGAAGACTCCTGAATCTTTTGTGATCTGTGGTGTATTGCAACCAACTGTCATTAAGTCCAGCATGTCTGGGCAGCAAGATAGATTGGAATGCCCAAGGGGACTGTCTGTGACTCCATGATAAGTGCTTTAGGAGGTCACATTTGTTACTCGGTTGGTAAATTCTAATTATAGAACATAACACCAATTTGGGGTGTCTGCCCTGTTTTTTAATACTCCACCCTGAGGTTGGCACACAGAGTCATGAATCACTCCAGACAGTGTGACAATTGGTGTAGTGTTTGCAGGATTCATGAGCCTCAGGTCAGTTGGGCTTTTAGATCATAACACCAGTGCTGTTAAAAGTTTAAATTTAATATTGTGAGTTTTTAAGGGTTAAAGATTAGTCACAATGAGTGAATCACAGTCATATCATAGTCTTGACACAAAAGGCCTTGGAAAGTTATGTAAAAATAAGGGAATAGCCCATTAAAAGCCTCAGATTAGGAACTGAGAGCTTTGCTCATAAACTTTGACCAGGGGTCCGAGAGCCCTGCTTCCCCAGACGCTGCAGGGAAACAGGCCCAATTGCAGAGCCTGGCAGCCCAGGAAGTACACGAGCAAGAGAGAGTGATGGCAGAGTGCTGATCAGGGATACCAGAGAAGCCGAGGAGGCTATGGAGAGAGCGCACTGAAGACACATGAAACATATGGCAGCAGTTAAAGCCAACAAACAAATTGAAGAGAGAGCCTACCAGAGACTCATGGAACAACAAGAGGCTTAGAAGAACTCACACATTGCAACTGAAAATACTGGCGCATCCTCAGCCAATGAATAGCTTCCCCCTCCTTCCCTCTGGCACCAGGGAGTAGGAGAGAATCTGCCTGACTTACAAACAGATGGACTGTGTGGAAGAGTTCCTGCCCACCTTTTGAGAGATTGTATGGTAACCGCAAGATCACAGAGGATAAGTGAAAGCCTGTTCTCTTGACCAGATTAATCAGGAAAGCCAGAGAAGTTTTTAATGATATGGAGGAGGGTGATGCTAAAATGTATAAGAAAATTAAAAGAAAATCTACTGAAAAGGTTTAAGATTACATCTGAGTCCTGTCAATTGAAATATAGAAATATTAAGATGTTTGACAATATCACTTGTTGAATATCTGCATAAAATGTGTAATTTTACAAGAAAATGGATAATGGGGGCAGAGACTGAAGGCGATTATGAAAAACTCTTTGATCTAATGGCCCAGAAGCAATTGTTATGGGCGGTTATACATGAGGTGAAGGCAGCCATCTGTGGCAAAAAGCCTTGCACGATTTTGGAGGTTGCAGAAATTGCTGATGAATATGTTCAATCAAGGGCTCATGGGGCGTGAAAATACGAGGGAAAAGGAAAGTCTCCTGTCCCCCATGTTGAGGGAGAAGGGGTGTGGGAATAAACTTAACCCCAATTTTTATTTTAAAAAAAGACCAAAGGGAGCCCAGGTTTTAAACCCCCTTACCCTAAGGGAAGGTAGGTGGTCTATCACTTTGGGGCTCCCAGACATGTAAAACCAAATAGCCCAAAACTTAAGCTCACCCTACAATCCACACCCACAACCCTCACTGTGAGTGCCACTATCATTGCCCTGTATAAATGACTTGGCTCAATACATGCCTGTTCAGTCTAGTCCAAACAAATAAAAATAAATGAGTCTAAAAACTGTTTTCTAACATGGATTAAATAAGTGATGTGGGTGAATGCCTCAGCTGAGCTTTAATATAGTTTTCAGACAAAAATAAATCCACAACCACACTAATTAGGGAAAACCATCCTGAAATCTGCTAGCAACAAAAATATTTAAAGTACAGTCTTGCTTCTAGGGACAGGGCCTGGAAAAAGATCAGGAGTCACTCTTCTATTACAATTCCAGTCTTTTTCTAAAACAAGAAAATGTTTGAGAAGCAGCTCAGAGCAATCTTTGAGACAGCAGACATATGCTTGTTTACTCATTTAGTACAAAGTATATAAATCCAGGAACAAAGAGAACAAGCTCCAGGTTTTTTATCAGCCCTTGCGTGGTCTCTTTCAAGGGCTTCATTATATAGCAATAATAAGGCTCTTGAACCAAAATTCAGAAAGTGCAGTTAAAACTAAATAACTTTAATTGCCCCGTGTCTTTTCTGACACAGTTGTCTTTGTTTAGTATGTGTCTGGTCCTTTTTATTCTCTCTAATGTGATTGCATACACTCAAGACTGCAGCAGAAGAAACAGAACCAGTTTCCATGTTTGTTCTCTAAGTTTTGGCATAACATAACTCAGTCTTCGGCACTGATGGAAAAAGTTATGGAAAGTTTCTTGTCTTCTTCCAGAGTTACCAAGTGGTTTTCAGATAGCATGAAAGATGTTGCTAAAGCAGGAATATATGGTTCTTTTACCCATAGAATGCCTTCTACAACAAGGATACATTTGTGGAGTACATGTATCTTAAGTACGTAATGTAGCACTTTGTAAACTTGGTAAGATTCACTCGGAAAAAGCACATCTAAGCCGGAGAGGCGATAAATGTAATTATAATAAACTCAATATAAAAAGTGCAAATTATCTGAGGAACTCCAAACACTTTTATTAAATGGTATCTAAACTTCATTTACCATCAAAAGAAGTAAAATTATTTTATACTGGTTGATGCTGAGCACCTACAACTCACCTTGGGCTGGTCTTCACTAGATGATTTCATAATGTTTGAATGGTGTTTAGAAGAGTTGAGTTCGCAGACATGATGCTGAAAACTATTTGACACCTGGTCAGTTGTGGCCAGCATTGTGGATGCTAATACAGTTCTTCACTAGAAGACCATCACATTTGAACAAGAATCTTAGAGGTTCATATCCATAGTACCTAGGCATCAGCATAACTAATATATGTACCTAGATGGAAGCACTTTCATTGGTCAGAAATGTTTTATTTTGGTTTGGAGACTTTGAACTGATTTCCTCCCCCATTTCTTTTTTCAACTAAAAATCGAGCTCTGTTCTTCTATTCCCTCTTCCCACCCATGCTCATTCTGGATGAAGGCGCACTAGAGTGTGTGCATGCAATCATAAATGAATGGTGAGGTGCAAAACCTGAAAGCTAATTAAAACAATTAGTAAAGAGTAAGATAAACATGCAGTGGGTAAAGCAATGTAAAATAAAAACAGTATTAAATTAACATCGATGTTGTATAAAATTTCCTGTGAATAATTGAGTGACGCTAAATGAAAGTAACCTAGAAAAAGCAAATGATAAAGACTCGTGTTCCCAAAACCTATTTTAAAAGTTAAAATCATCCCAAAACTCAGGGTAAAGTGTCTGAAATAACTAGCAAAACCTAATGCAGCTACTTCTCTTCCATTAAACTAGACATGTTGTGGTGTTCTGATTTTAAGTTTGAAGGCTTTGAAGATTTTAATGGGAGAGTGGACACACTGCACTTTATACTTTTTGATCAAACAGAACAGCCAGTTGGTATCTGTGTTTTCAAACTTAATCCAGGATCTTCTTTAACTAAGCAATTCTGGACTGCTGGTCTCTTGTTCTGACCTTCAGGGGAATAAGAATATACTTTGGACTGCTGCAAAGCCACCAAATAGCCTTTGCCCTACAGAGAGGTTTCCTAAAATTGAAGAATGTGCACAAAGTAATTTTTGAACAATTTTGAAAGTTAAATAATGGAATTTCTTTCTTGATGTGAAATGAAAATAGGATTTAAAATGTTTAAGATATTAAACTTGAATTTTGAGCGCTTTCAAGCATAATTCATATTGGCACTAGAAAGTTTTATTTCTAGATTGTTTGACAGTACATTTGCATTTTATATGCATGTCTTGAAATGTATGTTAATCTTCTCAATATTTTGAATATTTGAGTTGAGATAAATTGCTGGAGGAAGGAGGAGGAAAGAAGAGCTGGTCTCCTCAGTTGTAGCGGGTTTATTTTTCCTAATATTTTTCAGTGATCCAAGTGAACTGTGAAGCTGCTGATTTTGTGAATTGGCAGCATGGATGCTCAGGAGTTAGCACAGGGGTGGGCAAACTTTTTGGCCTGAGGGCCACATCGGGGTGTGAAACTGTATGGAGGGCTGGGTAGGGAAGGCTGTGTATCCCCAAACAGCCTGGCCCCTGCACCCTATCCGCTCCTTCCCACTTCCTGCCCCTGACTGCCACCCTCATCTAACCCTCCCCTGCCCCTTATCCAGCCCCCTGGCCCCAGCCCCCTTACCATGCCACTCAGAGCAGCATGTCTGGGAGCTGCGCCGCCTGGCTGAGCCAGATACGCTGCCACACTGCCCTGCTGGAGTGCACAGCCCTGCTGCCTAGAGCACTGCCAGCGTGGCTGCGGGAGAGGGGGGAAAACAGGGGAGGGGCCGGGGGTTAGCCTCTCCAGCAGGGAGCTCAGAAGCCAGGCAGGACAGTCCTGTGTGCCGGATGTTGCCCGCAGGCCATAGTTTGCCCATCTCTGAGTTAGCATATGTAATATCAACTTTAACCCAGGGTTGTGAGTTCAATCCCTGAGGGGGCCATTTGGGGCAAAAATTGGGGATTGGTCCTGCTTTGAGCAGGGGGTTGGACTAGATGATCTCCTGAGGTCCCTTCCAACCCTGATATTCTATGATTCTATGATTCTATGATTCTTTATGAATCTGGATAAATTACCAAGGGCACTTTTTTTTCCAGCTTACAGAACTGTTTACTTGATTTTTGCCCTTGTCATGACTTCACTAGTTCTGTTATCGGAAATCTGTAGTATTTGTAAGTAAAAACCTCTAGAAAATTGTAGTGTTTTATGAGACTTGCCATGACTGCCCTCACAGACTGTTTTGATATTAGGGAATCCAGAAATCCACACTGAAAAATTAAGTTCCTAAAGCTACCACAGTGAAGATGAAGAAACTCTTAGATGGTAACCACATAGAATACATACAGAATGTAAAGTCCTACAAGTCAAATGTGTTTTAAAAGAACTGCACAGGTGACATAGAAAATGGCTGAAGGACTAAAATAACAAAATCTTAGACCAGTCAGTCTACTGCAACATTAAATAATACTAAAGAATAACATAAACGTCATCAATTTGAATACATACATTGAATACAGGAAAACAATAGTATAAATGCCTAGGCCTCTTTAGACAGTTTGTCTACACTTGGGCTTACAGTGGTGTAGACATGCAGGGTCCTAGAGCCCAGGCTGCAGCCTGAACGCCTGCATCACAATTAAACAACCCTTTAGCCTGAGCCCAAGTCAGCTGGCATAGGCTAACAGTGGGTTTTTATTTAGACATACCCACCAACTCTGTAAGGCAAAGCAACATACTTCTAAGAAATGTTCCAGATGGGGAAAATGAGTCAGTCATTAGCTATCTTGCTGAAGGTCACACATTAAGCCTGTGGTGAGGGCAGAAAATAAAATTTAGATTTTTGGGTTGGGGGGGGGGTTTGTGAAAGCACAGGACACTGTTGTTTCCTTGTAATTATTCTGTGATGGAGGTATTTGACTGTGACATGTCAATTTTTGTTCTTGCATTATGAGACTGATGTGTAAAGTTAATGTAATGATTCTTTTTCTTAAAAGTTTTAACCATTATGTTCTCTTTTTATGTAGGTGTTTAATTTTGATGTTCGACAGTTACACTGGGCAGAATACATGGAGAACTATTGTATGGGAACTAAGAAATATGTATTGAATGAGGAAATGTCAGGTCTCCCTGCAGCTAGGAAACATTTGAAGAAGTAGGTTTGCATTTCAGTTATTTCTCAATATATTTCCCTTTCTGCATATTGTTTTTCCTTTCCTTGTCTACCTGAGTCCCTTCCTGCCCTGTGGCTTAATCATGCTTTATTAATATAATGGAGTAAACTATTTCCCCTCTGACTGACAAAATGATCAATCCATTCTTATCAGAGTTCGTTGTAATGCTTTGGAAGACTGGTTCTGTGTGGAAATGAAAGGGTCTGTCTTGTGTTCCCTCACTTTGGAATAGAGGAGCCACTCTCTCAGTTGGTTCTGCTGTCTGCTGAGTCCTTCTTGTGTAACTCCTCTTCTCTCCCTCATAACCCTCCTGACATCACCCCCAACCGCCCTATACAATGGGCAATGCATTGTTGCCATGAAACTGTTCTGTCCAGTTCAGTATTAGGAATGCTTCAGTCTGAAGTAGACTTTTCTAAATTAAACTTTCTTTCTGAGCTGAAAGAGTTTTGGGCTCTGGAGTGTCCTTTTTCTCAGGTCTGGTGTTCAGTCTGTACTGGGAGCCTGTTTAGCCATATACAGCCACCAGCTGCCTAGAGTTTGAAGGAATCTACTTCTTGAATCTAGCACTGATGCTAAGCAGAGGATTGGCCCTTCAGATAAACGACTACTGCATAGAACTGCTTCCCCGAATGGAGGATGGATAGGCTTTCACAGTGTGGGAGTAAGAGAATGGCCTGGATTTAGTATCAATGGAAAGAGAGACATTTGGCTATGACATGAAACAGTAACTGCACTGCAGAAGGTGGGCAAATACCAGCTCTGGAAAAATTGGCATGCAAAGCAATTTCGTTTGTTTCCTGGGTACCTGAACTTCGGCTGGGATCCTTTCTTCCATTTGCTTTCACAGTGCTAAGTGGGTTACTGTCCAAATTCGGTAGTCCATGAATTCTACCCCTTTCAATATGTAAATTTGTTAGGACTTAGTGAATGAGAGAGGTTGGCTTACGTTCTTTCTGAGTGGTCTGACCAATCTGCATGCAGAACATACCAGTTCTACGCAGGATGTAATCAGTAAAAGCATTTTTACCTTTTCTGGAAGCATTTGTGGCCATTCAGGCAGAGAAGGAGAGGAGCAATGTGCTGCTTTGTCTTGTCTCTAAGATAAAGAAAAGACTGAGCTGCACAGCAAGAAGAGACAGTTAAAGATCACCAGAGCTTTGTCTATTGAGTAGTTCTGCTACCAGTTACGAAGGAAGAGTGAGAAGAGAACTTGGTGTCATCTAGTCCCTGGAAACACAGTAATATAGTAGCTACAGTTATGGTGCTTAGATGAATTGGACACTACGTGAAAATAAACAAAAAGCCACTAAATAACTTGCATTAAGGCAGCTTTGACTGTCTTCAACATATCTCATATTCAGATACTGAGCAACACTTATCACAAACTGTGAACGGCTTCCTTTGTTAGTAACTTTTCTGCTGTGTTACTATCAAGGTCCCATAGTATCTACATTGTATAAAGTTGTATTGTAATCCCCACTGCTTTTTATATGTAAATCCTACACAGCTGATTATGAGAACATTTAAATATTTTTGACCTGATGCTACAGTGGTATGTTTTCTGGAAATTCATAAACTTAGTCTTCTTGATATGTACATTTCAGTGCAACGTTTACAGTGCTTAGAAGTTGTAATAATCACAGTGTCTTCTTTTATTATGATGTTTGGTGTGAAGAAGGATCTGTTTGGCCAACAGATTTAAACTTTACAAAGCTAGAGGAACTGCTTGGTGAATAGGAGACTCAGTTTAATTACTTATGTTTACCGTAAGAACAGATCTCTCTCCAGTCAGGGAGCAAGAGAACACTTTTTGTATGATACAAATAGTGTTATAACTTTTTTTATAGAGGCTGCAAACAGGCAAACGATTCAGCTGATCTAGAGAGTGAAGTACTATTGTGTCTATTTGGCTGCATTTTGTTTTTTGAGCTATGTCTGCAATAGTCATACTAATTGTGCTTATTTTAAATAAAAGAAAAAATGGATGATGGCAGATTAGAGAAGCTACCAAGTCCTGTTACATGGTTTAGGGACACCATCTTGGATTCACACCTCTGAAGACTACCTATATTCAGAGATGCATTACAAAATAAATTAAATGTTTTTAAGCTTTTAAAATAGTCTGAGATCCTATCTTCAAAAAGAGTAAGTCTAAAGTTTGTAGGTGAGTTTCTAGGGCTCCCATAGCTGAAAAACCCACTCCCCCTCCAGCCACAGTCAGTACTGTGTATGCTAAACCTGTTAAAGAAACGAATGGTGCATGTTCTGGAAACTAAGAATTAGTGTCCTTTCTAAAAATACATTGGAAAATGACCATGTGTTGGCCTTGAATTTGCTTGATAAATACCCTTCACTGTTGGCATATTACATTTCTGTTTATTCTGTAGTACAGTCTCTAACCCAGTTATGTGGCTTTCCTCTCCATTTCTGCCAAGCCTCTTTCTCAATGATTAAGTCTGGTCCCAGTCCTCTGGGATGACTGCAGATGAGCTGCTACCCCTTAGTTCAGTTAATTTGGCCCCCAGTGCAACTTGGGGTGTGAGAAATGTGGAATACCTTAAATTCCATAATAAATTAGAGGTTGTCCTTCTATAGCATCTTTCATCTGCAAAGCTCAGTGTTTTCTCAAAACTTAAAATTTTTACATTTCTTTAATTCTTTCCTAGGTTAAGGAACATACGTTATGGCTTCAATACAGTCCTTGTGATCCTGATCTGGCGTATCTTTATTGCAAGATCACAAATGGCGAGAAACATCTGGTACTTCGTGGTTAGTCTGTGTTACAAGTTCCTCTCCTACTTTAGAGCATCCAGTACTATGAGATACTGAAGAGAAGAATTTTTAGCATTAGGACAACTATGCATATGGTGGTCTAACTGCACAAAGCCTGTAAAATGTACTTAGTCATCTCATCTTTTGTAAAAACATGAAATCATCTTAGACCTGGAGTGTGAAATATACAGTACGGTATATGTAATGTTTAATTGTGTATTCCATGAAAACTTAGAGAATAAAACAGTTGAATACTGGATCAAATTGGCATTAGACAAATGTGTTAGCATTACAAACAAAAATCTATCCACACCAAGTTTAACTCTTTGGCCTGGGGAGAAACGTTTGGATCATTGACCAATATAACTGTGCAATTCTGGAATGCATTTGATTGAAATCTGCCTTAACAAGTAACTTCTAATTTTAATTTTTACTGTAAATAGGCACATTCAGTAAGAAGAACAAAATATTGACTCAGTTTGTAGACCTATTTATTTGAGACTTCTAGATTAGTGAGTTTTGTCCCGTTTCAAGCCCATATGAGTGACTGTGGATCTTTGTAAATTTCTGATAGCTCCTTATGTTGTTCTGTTCTTGACTTTTTGCACCTTTCCCTCACTTCCTTCCTCAAAGATTGTAAGGTTATGATGAAGACTCCTTCAGTAAAAGAAATGCATCACTCTTAATTGAAAGACTAGTTGTCTGATCTAGTCTTCAAAATGTGTACACACATTAATTCTGCCCTTAGATACTGGCATGAATCTCCCATTAAAGTCATTGAGAACCATTGGCATGTCAGAAAGCAGAATCAATCCTTTTATTGAAAAAAGAAATAAAAGGAAAGAAAATATGACAGTAAAAAAAACAGAGATGCAAGTTGTTGCATTTCTTCGCACTAGGTAATGACTAGATCAGGAACACAGAGACAATGCATTAATAATTACACACCTAGTTCAAGATTAACCTCTTCCAGAGGAATTTCTGTATCCTTTGCTACTATTTATATTATTCATAGAATATTTTAAGTTCTGGTTGGCTAAGACAAATTGTATATTCTCTGTCAGCATACTTTGCTAAACCATTTTTATCTACAAGAATCATGATCTCAACAAAATTCTCTTACTATGTAAAGGATTGAAGTTAATGTACTTGCAAAAAACACATTAAAAATGATCCAACACAAACCTGCATTTTACTGGGGAGGTAGGGAGAAGAGGAATCCTGCACCTCTTAAATAAATTAAGAATTTTTTTAAGTTTACAATATTTTGTAGCAAAATGTTGGCTAAAATTGAAGAAATCTATTTTTCTGCATGTCTATTTTGATTTAGCAGGATAAATACATATTGAATAACAGCAGGAAACAGCTGAATTCTATTTTAATGCAACACTTAATGAATTACCCTTTATATCTCAATGGCCTACAATTCTATTTTAAAACATTTTTAACATTGCTTTTATTTGACACACCTACACACCTACATGGTATGTTCTCATTAAAATGATCAGTTTGTGCTGTACTTAAATCCAGTATGTGTTTTTGAATATGCCTGGAAAGGTAAATTTTGAATTAATCATACAAAAATACATAAAACATGTGTACATATGTTTTCTTGTCCCATTTGAAGTAACTGTGCAATGAGCTTATTTTGCTGTTCTTGTGAAAAGCTAACTTTAAAGGAAAACACTTTATTTCATGTGAGTGTGTATCCAGTTTTGGAAAGAACAGCTTCCTTTGTTGAAGCTAAATACTCTGTAATACGTACTTAAAACCTTGCCTCCTTTTAAAGATATTTGTGTGAATATTCTTTACAGTGATACAAAACTATAATGGTTTAGGACCACACCATGAAGTGTGAGAGACCTCCGACAATGGTTGAAAGTACAATAAATTGTGACTTTTGTGATTTGAAGTGTTACACTTAACTGTAATATCCCTGATGTATTTGTCATAGCTGCCTCCTTGTACATCTTCTGTTATTGGACTTGAAAATATACTGTTAATGAAATGTAGATTTTCTGCAGAAGGTGCCTGGAATCCAATGACCCACTTTTTCCATTCTTGGTATGTGGGTGAACTTGGAAAGAGGCCCAAATGTATCAAGATTGTGAAATTAATAGTTAAACAGCTTTTTCTCTCTGTAACCATAACTTGTTTTTACATAGTTCTTTTAATGATGATTCCTTTAAACTGAGCAACTGAGAACTATGAAGCCACTGAGCTGATTTTTCTTGTCCATAACACTCTTTAAAGGAATTTCTGCTATTGAATGAAGAAATTACTGAAGTAGCTGCATCATTTTGAGCATAAGGATCTCTAATCTTTCCCATGTAATCTTAACCATTTAAAAACCCCAAACTTTTCTTTACAATTGAGACTAATGTTAGTTGTGGATTACTATTTTTGTTTCGTACACAAACTCATCAGTCACCCTGTTTAATTCATGATAGTGACTTATCACATTAAGTACATTTATTTTGTCATTCCACATGACTCAGCCATTAAAATTGTATCTGAAGGCACTTTTTCTCCATACAGGACACTTTGGTTTTTGTTTTTGTTTTTTTCATATTAATGTTTGCAGTTTTCTGTTTCCAGAACTATAAATATTAATGAGAACATACTGGATCTATATTTTGATACCGTAAGGTTAATGTGTCCTGTAACTCACTAAATAACAGTGAAATCTGACATGTTAAGTAGGAGGAAGAACAGTCTGAAAACCGATGGTCATTAAACAGGTATACCGGTATTTAAAATATGGGACCAAGGGAAAAGTGCTTTTTCCTATAATGGGATTTTCTGCCATAGGAACAGATGCTCTAAAAGAAATGTTAAATCTGTAAGCTTTTATAAGACATAAATAGAAACATCGGGTGCCTTTGTTTGTAAACCAAAAATAAACAAATCCCTTAAATATGCTGTTTATAATATTTATTGCATCTTTACATATACTGAATTTTTCAAGTTTTGAGTTAAATTGTGTGGAATACTTAATTGAAAATAGTATTTACAGAATTCAAGGTTATACTATCTTAAGCTCTTTGTAGTTACATATGCATTTTTGTGTTTTCTTACCCTTACCAGCTAGACTTCCTGTATCTCCCATACTGTTTTTATTTAAGAGAACCAAGCACAGGCTAAGATTTTTGAGGTATTGCTAAAGTGCATAGCTAGGAATATTTGGTTATATTGAAGTTTGTTACTCATTATCACCATCTCTTTGTTGGTAATGTCAATTTCTGTATATCTGAGTGCATGAATACTTCCTTTTTCAGATAAAAATGGGTGAAGGTTAGGAGGAAAATGTACCTAAAGATGAAACCTCAGGAAATACTCGTTAACATCACCAGTTTATCGCAACAAATTGTGCAGTACATTGTGGTTTTGCAGTAAGCTGTAGGCTTTAAGTCTGCATGAGTGAATTGCAATCACTGTACCACAGAGTCGGAAAGCCTGGAACTTTTGAGGAGAATGCAGGAAGAAGTGCCGTTAGCTTTGTACAAAAGTGTTCATAACTCACCAGGGCTAAGGCACAATATTCGTGCCTGTTTTCACTTGCCCTTTGAAAGACTACACTGATAAGCATGATAGGTTGGACTTGTTTGTTAATTCTTCTCACACACACACACACTCTCTCTCTCTCTCTCTCTCACTTCGAATGTCTAAGACTCAGATATTGGAACAAAGATGCAAAAGGAAATTAAAAATATTGGTACTGCAGGAAACTATAAAAGATATACCAAATTTGATAACCTTTCTTCATAAATTCCTGATCCGGTATTAACAATAATGTACAGGGATGGTTGTGTGGGACCGAAGTAAATGTCGGATCTAAGGAAACGCGCATCTTTTTATATAGGAGAGATGAGAGGTGTAGATAAAATATGACCTAGCACTAAATTTGCATACTTCATATGATACTGGGGGACAACTGATTATTTAATACAGAAATGAAGCTAGGACACTGCTGTAGAAAAATGTCAGCAAATGCTTAAACTATATTCTATTTATGCTGTCCTTTATTAAAAAAAAAAACAAACCACGCTTGCTCAATATGGAAAAGATTCAAGTAAGTGTTCACAGTACTTGTGACTTGCTAGAAGCTACACAGTAGCTCAGTGAACAGTGTAAGTGTGAATCACCCACTCCTGCTTCAAATATGTGTAGTGGTCTGTATGGGAAGAGGGTGAATTGAGTTCATAGGGCCTCATTTTTTCCTTCAAGCTTTTCTTAAATTTATTGTAGTGCTTCTTGCAATGCATCTCCTTTGGCTTTGTCTGTTTGAAGAAGCTGGCTTTTTCTTTTGTCTGCTTCAGATGACTGGATAAATAAAAGGTTTAGTTAACTTGACCACCAGTCCTATTTTGCTGTCCCCTGAATGTAAATTTTAACTGTGCTTCCACTTTCAGGATTTATTTATAAGCTCAAACTCATTTTTCCTCCAACACTGTCTTGTTACTTTTTGTGGCATGCAGCCTGCAGTCTCTTTGGCTTTCTCTACCCTTCAACAGATCTGTGACTCATATTGATAGATAATTAGTAATTATACTACCATCTTGTCTTTTCACGATATGGAGGGACTGAAACAATGGCAGCTTTGAACTATTTTAACTGTGTGCATTATTGTGGGAGATTAAAATGATGACTAATTGGTGAGTTTAAAAGTTCTGATTAGTTTAGAAATGTAATGAAGTAAAATTTAAAGCATTAAGAATGGTGATTTGAATGCAAAGTGTGGGATTTTTCTCTTAATTCTGTTGCATCCTATCAACTTCTAGTATGGTGGCTGCTAACAGTGGCCTTTAATTTCACTTACTAATTGAATGGTTGTTCCTCTCAGGGAAAAAATAAGGACACTCTCTGATTTTCCCCAAAATGAATACATTTTTATTTATATTGTAGTAGCTGGGTTTCATTGTGGTAAGCACTGTAGAGATACAGATAGTAAAAATCTACGTTTTAAAAAAAGTGCAGTATGTGGCATTTCTCTGACCATCATAACCAACATTCTATAGCAGTCTAGTGAGCAAAAACTAAAACCCCAACATTGTTGAGGGTAATCTTGTCTCTCTCTCTCTCCCTTTAGGAAGGTGAAACAGAACATGATAAAATCTAGAATTCTAGAATTGCTAGGTGAGTGCTTGGTCTCCCTGGGAAAGGATGACAGATACATAAACCATCTACTTTGCTTCTTCCCATCCACATGCATTGTTGACTTGTTTGGACTTGACCTGTATAAATCTTCCTAATAGTACTTCAGTGGCACTGTACACTGGACTTCATATGCAAAATAAGTGAAATAGCTAAAAGGTTGCAGTAATATACAAAACTTGTTGACGTTATGATGCAAGTAAGGCATTAAACAAAAAACCCTCCAGTATCCTTGTTTAATCTCTAAGGGACCCCTTGATCCTAGTTCAGAGCGTTAGTGAAAGGAGAAAGAATGCAAGTAAGAAATGATTCATTTTGCTAAAATACAAGCTAATACATGTAGTCAGAACTTCCCCTACACCCAGGTAATCAATTGGAATGATAAACCTGGAAAGTAGCAATGTCAAGAGATCTTTGGACAGCAATTTATATTAATTTTTAATTGGTTAAGTCAATCCCTTTCTGTATGCCTCTAGTGAGATTACACCTGGAATATAATGTTTAGTTCTGGGCTCACAGTTTACTGAATGCTCTCTCCTGCATTCAGTTTTTCAATATGCAACAAAAGTTGGAGTGTGGGGCAGGGCTAATTTCATAAGAAAAGATCAAAAGCTAAACATCCAGCTAAGCAATGATGAGAAGGGGGCAGAGTATAACAGTCCTCTACAAGCATATGAAAGATGGAAATATTTAGATTGGTACAAGGGCAGTAATGGATGATATAAAATGGAGCAATTCAGGCTAAATATTAGGAACATCTTACTGGTAGGCAGAATATTACATGTAAAGCCTCTTGTGGGAAGTAGTGAAAGCTTTATTGCTTGGGAACTATTAAATAACTGTATGAAGCAAAAGAAAATGCATAGAAGGAACCATACTGTATTGGTAGAGGGGTGGACCAGATAACTTGAAGTCCAGGACCTCCAAGGTACCAGTCTCTGAAATGCTAAATTAAATTAAACCAAAATAGAACCAGATTGCTGGCACTTAAAATTAAAAAGGCCATAGAGCAATTTTAAACTAAGGGCTGGGGGAAACATGACAGGTGCGGAGGAGCATGTAATTAGAACAGAGGATCCCTTAGGGACAGTCTATTATGAAGATTCTCTATGTCCTAGTAAAGAGGAGAGAATGGAAGATGATAAAAATATGGGTAGGATCTGATATGAGAGAGTCAAATGAAAGAGTTCCATTCAATTACATCATGTAATGGCAGACAGCTAAAAAGTGACAAGTTCTTAAAGTGCTTATATACAAATGCTAGAAGTCTAATAAGATTGGGTGAATTAGAGTGCCTCATATTAAATGAGGCTATTGATATAACAGGCATCAGAAACTTGGTGGAATGAGGTAATCAATGGGACACAGTCATACCAGGGCAAAAATATATCAGAAGGATGGAACAGGCCCTGCTGGTGGGGGATGGTCCTATATGTGAAAGAATCAAATGAAGTAAAAATCTTAAATGAACCAAACTGTACTACAGAATCTCTATGAATAGTAACTCCATGCTCTAATAAGACTATAACAGATCAGATATATTACTGATCAACTGACCAGAATAGTGATAGTGACTGTGAAATGCCCAGGGAGATTAGATTTCAGAGTGGTAGCTGTTACTTTTTTTTTTTTTTTTTTTTTTTTTTTTTTTTTTTTTTTTTGCAGGTACAGAGTATTTGTGGCACTTTAGAGACTAACATTTATTTGGGCATAAGCTTTCATGGGCTAAAACCCACTTCATCAGATGCATGCAGTGGAAAATACAGTAGGGAGATGTGTGTGTGTGTGTGTGTGTGTGTGTGTGTATATATATACACACACACAGAGAACATGAAAAAATGGTGGTTGCCATACCAACTATAAAGAGACCAATCAATTAAGGTGGGCTGTTATCAGCAGGAGAAAAAGAACTTCTGTAGTGATAATCAGGATGGCCCATTTTAAACAGTTGACAAGAAGGTGTGAGTAACAGTAGGGGGGAAAAATTAGCATGGGGAAATAATTTTTACTTTATGTAATGACTCATTCACTCCCAGTCTTTATTCAGGCCTAATTTAATGGTGTCCAGTTTGCAAAATAATTCCAATTCTGCAGTTTCTTATTGGAGTCTATTTTTGAAGTTTTTTTTTGTTGGAGAATTGCGACTTCTAGGTCTAAAATTGAGAGAGCAGGGAGGTTGAAGTGTTCTCAGACTGGTTTTTGAATGTTGTTCTTGATATCTGATTTGTGTCCATTTATTCTTTTGCGTAGAGATTGTCCGGTTTGGCCAACGTACATGGCAGAGGGGCATTGTTGGCACATAAACAATAAAGTAAAATAAGCAGTGAGAGACAAAAACGACATCCTTTCAAAAGTGGAAGTTAAATTGTAATGAGGAAAATAGAGAGGAGCATAGACTCTCTGGCAAATGAAGTGTAAAAATATAGTTAGGAAGGCCAAAAAGAATTTTGAAGAATAGCTAGCCAAAGACTCAAAAAATAATAGCAAAAAATGTAAGTACATCCGAAGCAGAAAGCCTGCTAATCAACCAACGGGGCCACTGGACGTTCAAGATGCTAAAGGAGCAATCAAGGACGATAAGGCCATTGCAGGAAAATTAAATGGATTCTTTGCATCAGTCTTCACAGCTGAAGATATGAGTGAGATTCCCAAACCTGAGCCATTCTGTTTAGATGACAAATCTGAGGAACCATCCAAGATTATGGTATCATTAGAGGAGATTTTGGAACAAACTGATAAACTAAACAGTAATAAGTCACCAGGACCAGATGGTATTCACCCAAGAGTTGTGAAGGAACTCCAATGTGAAATTTGCAGAACTACTTACTGTAGTTTTTAATCTATCATTTCAATCAGCTTCTGTACTAAATAACTGGAGGATAGCTAATGTGATGCCAATTTTTAAAAAGGACTCCAGATGTGATCCTGGCAATTGCATGCCAGTAAGCCAGACTTCAGTACCAGGCAAACTGATTAAAACTATAGTAAAGAACAAAATTCTCAGACAAATAGATGTACGTAATTTGTTGGGGAAGAGTCAGCATGGTTTTTGTAACGGGAAATCATGCCTCACCAATTTACTAGAATTTTTGATGGGGTCAACAAGGATGTGGACAAGGGGAAATCCAGTGGATATAGTATACTTGGTCTTTCAGAAATCCTTTGACAAGGTCTCTCACCAAAGGCTCTTAAGCAAAGTACGCTGTCATGGGATAAGAGGGACGGTCCCCTCATGGATTGGTAACTGGTTAAAAGATAGGAAACAAATGGTCAGTATGGAGTGGTATCACCCAGGGGTCTGTTCTGGGACCAGTCCTATTGAACATACACATAAATGATCTGGAAAACTGGGTAAACAGTGAGGTGGCAAAATTTGCAGATATAAAATTACTCAAGATAGTTAAGTCCCAAGCAGACTGCGAAAAGCTGCAAAAGGATCTCACAAAACTGGGTGACTGGGCAACAAAATGGCAGATTAAATTTCATGTTGATAAATGTAAAGTAACGCACATTGGAAAACATAATCCCAACTATACATATAAAATGATGGGGTCTAAATTAGCTGTTGCCACTCAAGAAAGAAATCTTGGAGTCTGGGGATAGTTCTCTGAAAACATCCATTCAATGTGCAGCAGCAGTCAAAAAAGCAAACAATTTTGGGAATCATTAATAAAGGGATAGATAATAAGACAAAAATATCCATATTGTCTCTATATAAATCCATAGTATGTACACATCTTGAATACTGTGTGCAGATGTGGTCGCCTTATCTCAAAAAAAGATGTATTGGAATTGCAAAACATTCAGCAAAGGGCAACAAAAATGATTAGGTGGTATGGAACGGCTTCCATATCAGGAAAGATTAATAAGACTGGGACTTTTCTTTGGAAAAGAGACTACTGGGGGGAGTATGATAGAGGTCTATAATATCATGACTCGTGTGGAAAAAGTCAATAAGTGTTGTTTACTCGTAACACAAGAACAAAGAGTCACCAAATGAAATTCATAGGCAGCAGATTTAAAACAAACAAAAGGATGTATTTTTTCACACAATGCACAGCCAACCTGTGGAACACCTTGTCAGAGGATGTTGTCAAAGCCAGAACTATAACAGGTTTAAAAAAAGAACTAGATAAGTTCATGGAGGATAGGTTCATCAATGCCTGTTAGCCAGGATGGGCAGGGATGGTGTCCCTAGCTTCTGTTTTCCAGAAGCTGGGACTGGGCGACAGGGAGTGGATCACTTGATGACTACTTGTTCTGATCATTCCCTCTGGGGCACCTGGCATTGGCCACTCTCGGAAGACCAGATACTGGGCTACATGGACCTTTGGTCTGACCCAGTATGGCCGTTTTTATGTTCTGTTAAGATCATTAATACACGATCACATGTGGATACTTGAAAAATGTTCAGTGAAGACAGGACCCAGGTATGTCTAGCCAGTAGAAGGGGAATTGAACATCATCTTGACTGGCTACAGCTAGACAACTCTCAGTTTCAGACAGGAGTGTAGCAGAATTGCTCTCCAGGTTCTTAAGTAAATTTAGCTTCCGTGAAATGTACCAGAACTAGAGATAAATATTTTTGCACAGAACAAGTACATCATAGACAACTGTACAAACTACCTTCACTGCCTTGCCAGTATGTCTCATCTCTGACCAAGAAACAAGAGAGTGCAGTATTTCAGTCATCATGCTCACTTGTGCCTTAGCTTCTCTGCTGATCCTGTCAGTGATGGCTTGTGTTCACATTTGTGCATAGGACTTGCACTGAGACTACAGTTAATTTCACATGGGCAAGTAACAATTTACATATCTTCAGCCATGATCCAGATTCAAACCAGTGAAAGGTTTTAAATCCCACTCTGAGTTTGAAAGTTAAAGGAAAAAAATGAAAACCCAAAGACTGGATTGTGCGGTGGTCGCATTCTAGGTGGGACAAATGGTGAGTTAGATCTTGGGCATGTGAGGTGGACACTGGATAAGCTATGAGGGTAAGCTTATCCATCTTGACAGTGTTCCTTTTATTATTGCATGTATTTTATAACCCTAAGCACCTAAAAGCTTCATTGTGCTGAGAGCTATACAAATACACAGGAAGATGTATGCCCTATATAGTTTAGAATCTAAATAGAGGAAATAGTAATGACACCATAAGAAAAATGTGATAGGTATATTTCTTGTATATTTTAAATTTTTTCTCAAAATTGTTCCTTCACCTCCCTGTCTGGGTGCATCAGCAAAGGTGCTCCAACATTGCTAACCCAATGGGCCCTTCTTCCACTTTGCCCATCCCACAGAAATACTTTCAGTTTTAGGACTGGGGGGAGGAAGAGAAGCCGTCAAACAGATGGTGCCTTGCCTGTATTAAAGTGTTAATGATAGGGCACTGCAGTCCTTGCTGGCAACTCCAGCTGCTGTTCCCCTACCCCTCTGGGAGATTCTCTTTGAAACTTGCCAGTTGGAGGGTTTCCTGAAGGGAGGCTGCTTGGCTGGCTGGCTGTGGTATTTGAGAGTGATACAAGAATGGGGTGGGAAATATACACAGCAGAGCCAACTCTTGTATGGGAGGGACTAGGTCAGATAGATGATTTAAAGCAATCACAAATTTCTTTTCTTGTACATGTACAGTAAGGGGCTATTTCCTGATTCCCATAAAGTTTTTAGCTATATTAGTACATGGGGTCTTAACACCTATTGTGATTAGATGGAGGGGTGTGACACTTTCTGACCCATTTGCTATGCCTCCACCTTTTTCAAGTCCCTTCACAAACCCAATTATTTAAGGATGTGCTTAGAGTATAATTTTAAATATATTAAAAACGACAATGCTGTGTAACTTTCCTGGGATGGTGTGGGGGTGTGTGAACCTTCCAAATAATCCCATCATTTTGTATGGCTTTGTCTTTCAAATCTCTCTTGCCCCAAGACCCCCTATTTTGTCTCCTGTTTGTTTAACATAGGCATTAAGCAATTTAGCTAAGGGAGTTGCTCTTTTTGTGTTGTGTAAAGCACCAATATGCACCTGTAGTGCTTTCTAGCTAATAAATAACTACGGTACAGTGATGCATATTCTGCTGTTGGTTAAAACTGTGCAACCCCACTGAAGTCCATGAGTTTCACCAGTGTAATTGATTAAAAAGTGGCCATACTGTCAAAAATTCCCCCTTGTGCAGGGTCTCAAGCTTTATATGTAACCTCTTCTGAGCTGGAAACTTGAATACCAGTCCCTCTAAATAATCCAGTAGTAGAGGAGACTTCTCTCCATGGAGAGATTTCAAACTGTAATCTTCTGTCTTTATGCCAAGGGAGCCTCTGCTCTTCGCTCAACTTTAAGCCTTTATATAATCTGTGACCCAAATATCTGAGAGATCACCGTTCTCCCCCACATCGTTCTGCAGAATACTTCTACACTGTTTCTGATTTAATCATTTCTCAGCAATAGGACTTTCTGGAGCTACTCTCTCTTGCTCCACCAGAGTCTGTTTGGCATTCTTTTGGAGCACTTTGTTTCAGCCAGCTTTTGAAATTTTGTTGTCTCAGTTAACGTTAAGGATTGGGGCTTTCATGCTGGGATGGGGAACCAAGCATTGGGCATTTTGTGCTGAAAAGATGGTACATTTTTGGTTGTAAATATTTTAGTGACTGAGATACATTAGTAACTAAATAAAACATGATGTACGCTTTCTTGTTGAGCAGGAATATGACTAATAATGTTCTTGGAAACAAATGAGATTCCTCCTTCCTACGTGGCTACAACAAGTATCATTCTAAACTATGTACTTACCTAAAGTGCACAGCTTTAGTAGCAAGCAGAATGAATCTAGCTTGTTCTTAATACACAGTTGCAGTTTTTAAACTACAATGAATCTCTCTGTGACACTGACACCTGTGGTTTTCCTCTGTTAAATATTTCATTTGGAAAAAGAAGCCTGTAAGGTAATTTTTACTGTTTGTGACCCTCATTTAAAACCAAGCCCATTCATTTTTAATAGGATTGTGCTGCACTTAGCGTAATAAGTCAGTTTCCGGATGCGTTAGTTACTCTTTCATGCTGGCTTCTACATTTCAGAGCAAATACTGGATGCTAAGCAACCTGTGCCTAGGAGTACTATGGGCTAAGTAGCAGAGAATGTGACTTGGAATTATAAAGAGAATCAGGTTGCTGAGAATATTAGTAATGGAATGTATTTTGTGCAATCGAGTTCTATAAAAGCTTCTCTGGTAATGAGCTGAATTTGGGTTAGATATATACTGAACAGGAATTATTCTTTTTTTAAAGAAGCATAGTTAAGCTATCACTTTTAGAAACTGATCTCCAGTATTAGTCTGGAGCTAATGTGAAAGGAGTATTGTGATTTAAATAAAATTCTATGAATTTGTAAACTAAAAATACTTTTTAAGTGGGCAAATGCCAGACTTTATAGACAGAGCAGAAATACTGAAACACAGAGCTGTAGCATATAAAGGCATCTTCCACTATTTATTTATTTATTTATTTATTTGTTGTTTGTTTATTTTTAGGTAGTGGAAACTCTTGTCAAATAACCCTGCTTCTAATTATATCTTTCCTTTAACCTTTACCATAAAAGTATTGGGACTACAGGACAAGTATTATCAAAACCAGTCAATGTCAGAGCAATAAGGCAATACTGACAAATATCCACATTTTAGTTTTTGTTTAAAATGGCAAGATTGCACTTGATTTCTTTAACTTATTTTGGAAGTAGGAAAAATCCTATTTCTTGCTTGTTGGACTTCTGTTGAAATGCAAGAAATTAGTCCCCACAGTGCCAGCAATGATCTGTACAGTTGGCATATAACTCGGAATGGGGGAAATCTGAACACAGATGCTCCCTTCACTCAGAGTAGCTTCACAGGTGCTTGGCATCCAGGTTTAATGAGTTATCTTTTCATGTCAGGCACCCCTGAGGATGAGGTAGATAGGCAGTGGCATGATAGGATAGGTTGTCTAAAATGGGCCTGTCCACAGGCAGTAAAAACAATGTCTTCTGAGCTGAATGTGAGAGGCAACTGAACACTCAGATAATTTTTAAAAAAACCAACCTCATTTCTGAAATTCTTACCATAACCACTTCAAATTACTTTTCTTGAATTCATGTCTGCAAATCTCTACCTTCAAACCTGCCCAGAAGTGACACATGAAAATTTTGCCATTTGAAGAGCGTGACAAAGGAGTGAAAGGTATGAGACTGATGTTTTGTGCTTTGGTGGCTGATAACGTGAGCCATGTACATAACTTTTGTAGGTGTGCATTTAGGCCCTGAACAGGTAATCTGTTCTGCTTGGGTGGACAGTTGCACCTATGTAGAGCCCCAGTGAAGCCAGTGGGGTTCTGTGCAGGGATTTGTCAACACTGAACAGCTTGCAAGGTTTCAGCTGAAAGGGGTGAACATGTGCAGACAGTTCTAATTGAAACTGCTTTTCATCTTTGACTACCTCACATGCTCTAATGTTAGATTAGAAACATTTTGGGTCTTGGACCATCTTTTATTCTCTGTTTGTACAGCACCTACCACAATGGGTTCCTGTTCCAGGACTGGGACCCCAGGGCACTACAACAATACAAATAATAAGATACTAGGTAGCCATGTCTATATTTAATATAAACCTATAAGGGGCTACCATAGCAATAGGGGCTATAGAAATTAGTAAAATTACTAGTGAAAAAATGTGCAGTATTTTGAAGGAATGATGCATAATTACTCATCTGTCTTAGCCAATCAAACTGTAAGGCTTCCCTGTCCTGTTTTTACTATATGAATGACTAAAAGAAAATTAATGTCTGTAAAGGTTAGAGCTGTTTATTGGAAATCATTATAAACACAAAGCCCAGATCTGTACTACTCGGCAATTAGCATGTTCTATAGTAACAGAGACTTGCAGTCCTATGGTCCCAGGAGACACATACTACTTATATATAATCCACTACTGTGGAGTTCGAAGGCAAACAATTAAAACAAACAAATAGCTGCTGTATGTAACCACCCATTTCTTTCACATTAATTACCACACACTTGATGACACTTCCTGTAGTGTGATGTAGCCAAGTAGGTCTTTGAGGGCAAAGTACGGCAGATTTAAAGCTGCATTTCTTTGTCAACAGTGAATACTACGTTATGGCTATCAGTGATATAGACAAGCATTGCGATGTAAAAATTAGCATCTCTAATTGCAATTAATCTTTAGGATTTACTGTAGTTTTGCCTGCGGGCTTTCAAAATACATATGTAGTTTTTCAGGTTCACAACAATTAGAACTTCACTATGGAGAAAAAAGTAAACAGCCAAAAGTGAGCAGATGAAAAATATGCAATGGGAAAGTATGTTTCCTATACCTTTTTGGAGAACTAAAGAACTAATACCTTAGCATTACAGATACACTAGAAATGAAATATACAGGACTGTACACGGATTTATGGTTTCCAAGATAGTGATTCACTTTTACTTAAGGGTTAAGTTAATTCAGGGATGGCCAACCTGTGGCTCTGGAGGTATATGCGGCTCTTCAGAAGTTAATATGTGGCTCCTTGTATAGGCAGCGACTCTGGGGCTGGAGCTATAGTTGCCGACTTTCCATTGTGCTGGAGGGTGTTCACCGCTCAACCCCTAGTTCTGCCACAGGCCCTGCCCCCACTCCACTCCTTCTCGCACCTGAGCCTGCCATGCCCTAGCTTCTCCCCGTATCCCCCAGAGCCTCCTGCATGCCACGAACAGCTGATCAGGAGGTGCGGTAAGGGAGGAGGAGACACTGACTGGCAGGGCTGCTGGTGGGCGGGAGGCGTTGGGAGCAGGGGGGGTGGGGCTGCTGATGTATTACTGTGGCTTTTTTTGGCAATGCACATTGCTAAATTCTGGCTCCTTCTCAAGCTCAGGTTTGCCACCCCTGAGTTAATTACTGCACCTGCATAAAAATTCTCTGGTGCTGATAAATTAGAGTATTTTAGCAGACATAGGTTTTCTCCTAACCACTACTAAGCTTTCTTGAGAAAGGAATATGCCTTAAGGGCCTAATCTGTCAAATTGTTACTCATACAAATAGTTCTGAGAGCAACCCAATTGACTTACTTATGCACATGAGCAATCATATTATGGGCTGGATGAATGGACTATAAGGTGGGTAGAAAGCTGGTTAGATGGTCGGGCTCAATGGGTAGTGATCGACGGCTCCATGTCTAGTTGGCAGCTGGTATCAAGCGGAGTGCCCCAAAGGTCTGTCCTAGGACTGTTTTTGTTCAATATCTTCATTAATAATCTGGCGGATGGCTTGGTTTGCAGATGACACTAAACTGGTAGAAGAGGTAGATACATTGGAGGGTAGGGATAGGATACGGAGGGACCTAGACAAATTAGAGGATTGGGTCAAAAGAAATCTGAGGTTCAACAAGGACGAGTGCAGAGTCCTGCGCTTAGGAAGGAAGAATCCCATGCACTGCTACAGACTAGGGATCGAATGGCTAGACAACAGTTCTGCAGAAAAGGACCTACGGGTTATGGTGGACAAGAAGCTGGATATGAGTCAACAGCGTGCCCTTGTTGCCAAGAAGGCTAACGGCATTTTGGGCTGTATTAGTAGGAGCATTGCCAACAGATCAAGGAATGTGATCATTCCCCTCTGTTTGGCATTGGAGAAGCCTCATCTGGAGTAGTGTGTCCAGATTTGGGCCCCACACTACAAGAAGGATGTGGAAAAATTGGAAAGCGTCCAGCGGAGGGCAACAAAAATTATTAGGGGCTGGAGCACATGATTTTAAGGAGAGGCTGAGGGAACTGGGATTATTTAGTCTGCAGGAGAGAAGAATGAGGAGGGATTTGATAGCTGCTTTCAGCTACCTGAAAGGGGGTTCCAAAGAGGATGGATCTAGACTGTTCTTGGAGGTAGCAGATGACAGAACGAGGAGTAATGGTCTCAAGTTGCAGTGGGGGAGGTTTAGGTTGGATATTAGGAAAAACTTTTTCACTAGGAGGGTGGTGAAGCACTGGAATGGGTTATCAAGGGAGGTGGTGGAATTTCTTTCCTTTGACGTTTTTAAGGTCAGGCTTGACAAAGCCCTGGCTGGGATGATTTAGTTGTGGATTGGTCCTGTTTTGAGCAGGGGGTTGGACTAGATGACCTCCTGAGGTCCCTTCCAACCCTGATATTCTATGATTCTATGATAAGGGTTTGAAGCGCTGCTCCTCAGCAACAAGTGGGAGTTGACAACACAGAGCACGTTGGAGGATCAGGTCCATCATTTGTATCACCAGTGTTTTGAATGGCTGACAGATGGTAAATGGACTTTCAGCTGGAAAGCTTTAACAGAGACAGAAAGCTTTATATACTTGTGCTGGAGGGTGACTGTGAATAAGAGATGAACAAGAAGAGATTAAGGAGGTGGGAGGTGGTAGCGATGAGGAAAACAATAGGTTCGCTTGTATCCCATATATGGGACTTGGATCTTATTACTCAGCTAAACACAGACATGAGAGCTAACAAATTGTGCATGTTGGTGGGAAAGCTATTTTATTTTTTTTATTTGTCTCCCCAGCTGAAATTTGTTTGTATTGAGCTTTGTTCTGGAGTTAATTTTTATAGCGGAGTTGAAAGCACAGCAAAGTGGTGGTTCAGAGTGAAAGTGCTGATTCAGCTTTAATGACATCATTAGAGATGCTGCTGCTGCTTAATTGAACTTGTGGGCTGACTAATTCATGTTCTGAACACAGAGAGAATGGGGGACCAGAGGGAAAAGTTAAACAGGAATCGTGCAAATGACTTTTGCTCTTAGAACTTTGCCATTCTTATCTAACAGTTTGGATGGTGAGGCCTGATAGTTATTGTACACTTTGCTTTTTGAAAAGCAAATACTGTTGTTACTATGTTCTGGCAAATTACAACTCCAGATACTAATCCATCGCTGCTGGGCAGTTCTTTCAGGACTGTTAATTTCATTTGTGACAGCTTCTATGTGTAATCTTTTGTTCTACTTATCTCCTTTATGTCCTGTAAAGTAATACTGTGCACACCCAACTCTTGGAACTGGTCCTGCTTTTTCTCCTGCCCTAGTCAGAGCAATTCTGATGCTTAGTACCAAGTAACTTACATACCCGCAACATCGCGTGCAACCCTTGTGGTTAAGAGACTGTCAGTATTTTCATGGCAAACTTTGGAGTCTGTGGCCAGAGTTCATTTTAGGATGGAAGTTAGCAAACAGACTACGGGCGTGACCCTGCTCCTGTTGAGGTGAATGGTACAGAATCTGGGTCTACACTGGGAAGCGTGTTTTGGGGGGGAACTAATATTATGCCAGTGATACTGTGCATTGCTGTAGCTCATTTCATCCAAGGATCTCAAAGTGCTTTACAAATGTTACTTAACTAAAGCTTCACAACCCCCCTTCGGGTTGGGGAAATATAATTACAGCCATTTTATAGATTGGAAAACAACCAGACAGGTGAAGGAATCAGTTCAAATGCCCACTGGAGTCAAAGTATCTTATCATCAGCAGGCATTAGATTAGGCCTTGGAGCCCCAGTACAGTAAAAGATTTAAGAATGTGGCTAACTTTAAGTATATGAATACCGTTATTGTCTCAAATGCTGCTACTTGTGTTTAAGTACTTTGCTAGGTAGGGCCTTAGTGAGTTGCCCAAGGTTACAAGTTGAGCCAATAGAATGTTTAAAAAATTTTATTGAAGTTTAAAAATTCTTCTGAACACTTTTCCCCCCATTCATTAAGGTGAAATTCATTTCACCAGTATTGCCAACCACAAACAGTTACAAAGTTATGAGTCAGCTTTCCTGGTTTCCCTCTCCCCAAAATTATGAATTTTTTTAAAAAAATATGAATTTTGGATTCTTTGCCTTCTGGTTTCAGAGCACTTGATTCATGTTTTCAAGCTTTTCTCTGTAACTGTGAGGTTTTGTTTTTAAATTAAAGCCGATGTTCACATGCAATCTCTTGACTCTAGTTGGGATTTAAGCTGGGACTTAAACACTGAATATCATGAGACTGGTGATTTTAAAATCATGAGTTGGCAATGCTGGGCATGATGTAATTGTTCAGGAAGAGCTGTGTGGTCTGGTAGTGGACAGGGCACTAGCTTGGGAATCTGGAGACCTGAATTCTATTCCCTGCTTTTCCACTAACTGGCTATGATTTTTTGGGCCGTCACTTTACCTCTTTTCCCTCCTACCTGTTGTCTGTCTTGTCTCTTTAGACTGTAGTTCTTTAAAGAAGGGGCTGGCTCTCAATATGCAGCTGTTCAGTGCCTAGCTTGGATGTGGCCTCAAGACACTACTGAAATACAAATAAGTAGTAATGATCTGTAGGTGAAGCTACAGGGGTGGGGTGAGGAGGAGATATGCTCCCCTTTGACCAGGACACAGAATGCCTGCCTCTCTACTCCCTGCTGTGACTGCTACTTCAGCCTTGAGGGCTGGAGCCTCTTCACACCATCTGTGTGGCGTTTAGTGCTATTGGGTCACAGTTGGGGATCATGTGATCCCAGCCCCAATGGTACCCAGTGCACCGGCCTAGGAGTGAAAGAGTATGCAGCTCATTCCTAGCATGGTGCCAGGGCTGAGCCACCCAAGGCCTGTTAGGCCATTGCATGGCAAATAACACCCTCAGAAAGAATTACAACCTTGAGTAACACGATCATGCGTTTAAACGATGTATTTCAAGGTATTTAATGTTGTTCTAAAAATAATGTAGTGAGAAAAGAGAAGTCTTGAGCCATACAGTTTATAGTGGGGGTGGCATTGGCCTTCTCAGCAACAGGTCTGAAATGCTTAGCCTCTGTACAGCTACAGATTTAAATTTATCTGGATTTAATCGACCCTTCAACCATCTGAGTTAGACAAGCTGAATTCCCTGTAATTTATTACAGATGAAACCCTTAAAAATGAAGGTCCTGTCTGTTCATGGAGATGGAAGATCTGACACTTTTTTCATAGAAGTGTTGCGGTTGGCTTGGTATTAGGAGTATGGATGCTATAGGACTACTTACTACTTCAGTCCACTTGGAAACTGCCATAGCTGTCAGTGAGACAAGGTGGGTGAGATAGTAGTATCTTTTATTGGACCAACTTCTGTTGGTGAGAGAGAGAAACTGCTGGGTCCGTGACTCCCTGCAGTTGCCAGCGTGGCTCTTACAATGGCCAGGCTGTGGCTCCGAGGCCCACCCCTCCCCAGCCAGAGCTGGGTCAGGATGAGCCGCGTGGGCAGCTGTGTTGAGCTGTTGCAGATCCTCCATCTCCACTTGCCGTGGGGACATGGGCGGGGGCTGCTCTCAGTCCCCACCCACACACACACACTGCATGCAGGTGGAGGATCTGTGCAGCTCCCACAACTGCCCGGGTTCCACACTGGCCTGGCTGGGGGATGGGGCCCTGGGGGAAGTGGAGGGGAAGAGGGCAGGGTCCGACTCGGCTAAAAGTGGCATGCCTGGCCCGTCCACTTTCAAAAAGTGGGAGAGCTATGGCCCTTCCCACCCCCGCTTCAGGTGCCGCTGGGCTAAAGAACTGGCAAAATAGGGAGAAAGATAGCTGTCGGCAGACTGAACATTGCCAATAAAGAAGTATACTATTGTCAAGACTTTTGCCTGTTAAATCAGTCATAGGTTTCCAGGTTTCTCCCTTACTTCTCCCACTACCCTTCACCCAACTTCTTGATCCAGGAGTATATATGCTGTTTCCACAGAGTATGCCCAAGCCCCATTGCCCCTCTCCCAGCCTGCTTCGGCATGGGGGAGTCATTCTGTTGCTCCAGATGCACACAGCCTGTGGCTTCTCTCTCTCTCTGTGATAGTTCGGAGGCCCCCCTGCTGCAGGGAGCAAAGAATTTGGAGTAGCCATGTCTATAGGGGGTTTGTGGGGAAGATTGGAGACCTAGCAGTCATTTTGACAACTTATCAGAGGTGAGAGCAGCATTTTATCCTAGATTTTTGCGGGGGATCCCCTGCCTCCCTCTGTTGATTATCTGCTTGTGCCTTTCGTCCCTGATAAGTATTGGTGGGACTAATGGGATTTGTTGATTTCTAGACTTATGAAATGATATTACAGAAACAAAAAGCAACAAAACCAAGATGCTTCTGTAGAAATTGAATAGGGTTCCATAAAAACTGTTCTTAAAAACACAGAATTTATCAGCAAATGAGTGAAATCCTTTGTTTGTTGTGCTATCCTATAGAATTTATAGCAGGGATATGAGTTTTCTCTGAAATTCTGTGGGATAGTGGGCTGGACAGTTAATGATGTAGGGTTCACTATGGCCGGTTTAAGAAGCTCAAACCTGTTATCAAACCCCAAAGGTCTGTGCTGTTCTAATGCAGGAGGGGTTGCTTGATTCAGTCCCCCAGCCCTGCTGACTACATGGAGCCTTGGTGCTGTTTTTCCTAGCTATTGAGTCTCACAGTCTTTAATGTTATCTTCACAAGACCCCTGTGAGGTTGGGAGGTTCTATTATCCTCCCTGGACACACGAGGAACCGCGATAGAAAGATACTGTGTTAATAGGATGTTTGTGGCAGAACAGCAAATGGAAACCAGGCCCAGGTTTGTGCCCTCATTACTGGAGCATCCTTCCCCTCTTCTTTTTTCCTTTGTGCTACCAATAGCATCAGAAACTGGCCGTTTACTCTTAGCAGCCCCTTGCAGCTGCCAGTTCACTCCCTCTCCCCTATTGTTCCCATGAATTCCAAGGTGCTCCCTTTCTGGTGGACCCCAGACAGTGTCAGGCTTATTCGTTATGGGAGAGGTCAGCCAGGGACTCAGTGTTAAAACATTGTACCACACAGTGGGCAATTTAAATGAGAGGGGGAAATTTGAGGGTAGTAATCCTTTAACAGGACATGAGATTGTGAAAAATGGAGTAATTTGAAGAATCTAATTTCCTACTTCCTACCAAATGAGGGTAAATCCATCCTCATCATCGTATCCACTTATTATACTCCACACCTGAACATAGCCATTATATGAACAACATACCCCCATAACTCAATGTCTGTACTTCGACCTGTTAACCTTTTACCCCCAATCAGGGATATTGCAGATTATGTATTCCTTATGCCACCTGATCCTAAACGGAACTTCGCACCCCTTGATAATCTGTACCATATTCCCTGATAACCAGAAATTTCTACGTTTAAACTCTGTTCATTTCTTTTTATGTTTCTTTTATTTTATCATCTTACTAAAATTATTTATTCTGTTCTTTTTTTACATTTCATCCCATTTGAATAATGAAAATAGATTAATCAGTTTAATCATCTATAACTTAAACACACAAGCAACAAATTTGTTGAGGAAGATCGTGCAGTTTTTTGCACGGTTGCTTTCCTGGTCATAGTCGCTTTAAAATACTAGAGATTACTTGAACTATTTCCTACTGTGGAGGAGGGACAGGATTTGGACTTTTAGATTAAGAGGGTCTGACACTACAGATGATTCTACTGCCTCGGAGCAGGGCAGGATCCCGAAGGCCAGGGTAGGGCTCTGGACCATGGGGCATGCAGCATCTTTTTGGGGTGGCACAGGGGAGGGGGCGAGAATAGGGAATGCAGAGGGTACAAAAGCTACAGAGGACAAAAGAACAGCTTTGCTTCTAAGATGTGCTCTGCTTCCACTGAAGTTTCCACATCAAGCTCCTACTCCACAGCCCTGGGGAGATAGCTCCTTTCCCTTCTGTCCCTCACAGCACATGGACTTCCTCGGTGTCCAGCAATTACTTGGGCTGGGTACTGGGGAGTGGTATTGGGCTAATATGGGCCTCACTGAAAGTTACTATTCAGGGGATGCAAAAAGAAAAGGAGTACTTGTGGCACCTTAGAGACTAACCAATTTATTTGAGCATAAGCTTTCGTGAGCTGTAGCGAATACAGACTAACACGGCTGCTACTCTGAAACCTGTCATTATGCAAGGGGATGCAAAGGCACTCTCCTGTCTGTCTAGCCTATTGCATCACTGTAATGTTTCAGCACTTCCCAAGTATTTCAAAAGAGAAATAACTATAGCAGACTTTTCTTCCTCCTTATCATCCTTCTAAGAGAAGTAGTTTGAGCAGTGTAGAAGTTTGCCTGATTATTTCTATTTCTGTAAGCAGTTGTGACAATATTACTGAGGGAAAACTAAGTGCTTTGCCTTTGATGGCTTCCCTCTAGAACAGAGGGGAGGAAAAAGCAAGCAAGCTGTGCAATCCTTTCAATTAGTGATGCACCTGATTCATATTCCATTAGGGCAAGGACCAGTGCAGCTAGTGATATTCTGGAGCTATGATCTGGTACGGAGTGGCACACAACTCTAGGATATTCTGCAGTAACTGTGAGCTGCGGTGTTCTGGAGGATTGCTATTGCACTTTCCTAAAGGGAAAGGGGTGCATTGTGTGCCCTCAATGTAAGAAATACTGATGTTCGGCGGTTTTAGCTAGTTCTCTGAAGGAAGTTGGTATCTGTTGGTTACTTTTTTGTAGAACTGGCAGCAGATATTGTGCTATTCGCATAATGCTGTGCCAGTAAAAGTATGTCTGTTTCATGTGCCAACAAAGTCCCATAGGATGCAAAGTCCCATAGATTAATATTCACAAATTATCCGATGTCCCTCTTGCTGCAAGATCTTTCACCTATACAGATCTCTTTTAGATGTCTTGGCATTTTGTTTCAAACCTGGATCCATACAAACGTGAATAAGATATGTGCTAAGCAGGCACAAGCCTATTCAGAACTTGAATGGGGGGCCTCCCAGTAAAATCCAGTTGTTACAAGAGGTGGTGCTGGCAATCCATTAGATGCTAATCATTCCTCTGATTCAGTACTAAACCAATGCTGACCTCAGTGCCAGGGAACCATTAGGCTGCTGGAGGAGCCATAAAACCACAGTTCTGGCCATTTGCAATCATGAAAGACCTTGTGGGACGGTCTACTTGCAAGTTAATGTGGGTGTCTGTCTGAGTTCCAGTCTGAATAACTACTAGAGCTGGTTGGGATTTTTTTAAATGGAAAATGCCGATTTGTCAAAAATGAAACTTTTTGCAGAAATGTATGGGTTTGACTTGATCTTTTTTTGGATCCAGAAAATCCTAGCATAGCCAGTAGTCTGGTGGTTGGGTCTGCCAAGACTTCAACTTGGGTCTCCCACATCCCAAGCAAATGCTCTAACCATTGGGCTATTGGCTGTTGTGGAGTGTGTCTATGACTGTCTGTCTCTCTCTGTGTTTTGCCCACCCCCTCCACCCCCAAAAATTCAAGTCATTAGAACAAAAGAAAAACAAGTGAAAAATAAATTGTGAAACCTCAATTTTTTGCAAAACTGAATTTTCATTTTCTGGCCAGCCCAAGTAATTATATTCCACCTGTTCTTAAATACCTCTCAATTTCAATTAGGAAGCTGTTCTTCCCTTCCTGTCTTGAAACCTGTCACGTAGTATATACTGAAGCATAAGGCCTGCCATGTTCCTCCCCAGCAAGATCTGCATTTCACTGATGGGGGGACACTGTACAGTGCTTGATTCATTGGTTGTCAGCAGAACTTAAGCAATGTGCTCCTGGAGTGCATTGCATTTGTGCAAGCAGACTACAAACCCCTTTCCTCCAGGAGATTGGGAGCTGGCTGGCAAAGTCAGGCAATGGGCAGGTACATTTCCATGGTAGCCTCCACGGGTATATGGAACACTGTAGAACTTCAAGCTGTGGGAAAACCCAGCTCAGTTCCCTCCTCCTGCTCAGTTTCCGTATGTGAGTGAAAGGGTTTGCAAATTGCACTCCCTTCTGCCTGGGGATCTGAATCAATCAGTCTATAAATTCACATGGGTTCATACAGTAAGAAATGTACAATAAACTGTTGCTACTGTTAGTTATGAAATGTTAACGTGCTTTATGGTTACATTATATCATCACAAATCGCTTGGTCTCTCCTGTGGTCCTCTCTGCAGTTATGAAAACAGTTTAAAATTTCTCCTAAAAATCTATTAAAAACTTTGTACCCACACAGTGGGCAATATAAATGAGGGGAAATTTTGAAGGTGATAAGCCCTTTAATAGGACATGAGATTGTGGAAAAATGGAGTAATTTGAAAAATCTATTAAGAGGATTATGAACTAGATTTTCATACTCTGCCTGCAATAATTTCAGATATCTCGTCTGGTTTGAAGGAAGTTCAGGGGTTATTTTAAAGAACTTATTAAATATGGAGGGGGTGTAGAGTACAGGGGTTGACTGGAGAGCGATCTGCAGTCAATTTGGAGGGGAGAGGAGCTTTGTGCTGCAAACATTTATTTTAACTAGTTCACCTCCCCGTCTTTGTCAGTCTTAAGATGTCAGATATAGATCACATCAGTCACCATGGTATTGCACTGCCATCTCATGGCAGGACTTAAAACAGACCAAACGTGTAGAAGGGTGAAGACACTTTAGTTACCTCCTAACTCCAATGTAATGAAAATTCACTAAGTCTGATTATATTAACAGGGCAGCTGGATGAATAACTGTCAGGCTAAATTGTACTCAGGTACACCTCAGGGTAGTTGGAAGTGAATTTGGAGTTTCTGATATTGTTGAACCACTCCCTTTTGAAATAAGCAGAACCCACAATTCCCATTGGGTCACATGCCCATACAGAGTCTGATTCTCTATTCCATGAGTATCAAAAATGCCCAACTAAATGAAGTTAGTGGGTATGTAGGTGCACAAGGAATGCAACAGTGGATACTTAGTTTGCCAGTAGGGTCTTGGTGGCAGCTGAAACAATGCAATTTTCTTTCACAACTGGAGATGGAGATTCCTGTTCAAGCATGGGTCACAACTGGATTGGAGTCTGACACCAGGAGGAAGGTCCTATGGTGAGGCTAAAGAAGGTGTTGGGAGGAGGCCATGGGGAAGTAGCCCAGGGAGTTGTAGTTGTCGCACAGCTGTTCCAGGAGGCACTCTACACAACTGCATTCCACAGGGCCCTGGGCTGGAACCCGGAGTAGAGGGTGGGCTCTGGTTTCCCCTCAAATCCTCCCAACTCCTGGTCAGACACAGGAGGAGTTGACCTGGACTGTGAATTTAGAAAAATGGCCAAGCTGAGAGCTGCCGTGAAGCTCCAAGGCAAGCAAATCCGCCAATAAGTGCAAGACCCACCAAGGTAGAGCAGGAACTTTGTCACACACTCCAAACTGGTTAGCGGCTGATCGGTAGCTGTCTGGAGTTGCCAGCTTCCAGATTGCAATAGCCACCCGCTTCTCCTCTGTCAGGGCAGCTCTCAATCTCATGTCCTTGCACCACAGGGTGGGGGCGAGCTCCTCACACAGTCCCATGAAAGTGGCTTTTCTCATCCGAAAGTTTTGCAGCCACTGCTAATCATCCCAGACTTGCATGACGATGAGATCCTTTCCACAAGCCACTGTGCCAGAATGGGAAGAGGGATTCTGTGGGATAGCTGCCCATAATGCACTGCTCCCAATGCCGCTGCAAATACCGCAAATGCAGCCATGCCAGTGCACTTGCAGCTGTCACTGTGGAGAGACCACAGAGCTTTCCCTACTGCGCTCTCCAAAGGCTGGTTAACTCAGAGTGCTCTACATCTGCTTGTGTAACCATGCCCTTAGATGGTGTGCTCTTTTGGTGGTGGGAGTGTCTACATCTGTGTTTGGAAAACACCTAGTGGTGTGGCTCAGTAGATAACGTGCTTGACTGGGAGCTGACCTTGGATTCTGTTCCTTGTTTTGCCATTGACCTGCTGGGTGACCTTGGACAATTAACATCACCACTCTGTGCATCAATTTCCCTGTATGTAATATTGGGATAGCGCTACTGACCTTTGTAAAGTGCTTTGAGATTTATGGTTGAAAAATGATATGTAAGATTTAAATGACTATTTGGAGTCTGAGTGCAATATAAATAATAATAGTATTGTCATTCTGAGAGAGATGGGTGACTACATTGATCACAAACATTTTTGAGATTGGGTGAGGACAGACTGTAACATAACTTTCAGGATGAGTCAAGAACCGCCCCTCCCAAAAAGGCAGGGGGTTTGGACTGAGTGGATAGAAGGGTTATTGGGGGAGGTGGCAGGGGGGTTCGGAGAGAGGAAAGGGCAGCACTCTCAAAAACTGAGAAGAGAGAGAAGGCGGCCAAGCAGTAGCCTATGAGCACAATAACCCTGAAAAAAGCTAGAGAAAGCTTCTGGGTTTGTTGGCTGAAGCAGACCTTTGTGCATTTCTTGTAAATAAACAAGATTGCATCAAAGCCAATACCAGACTCCACCAATTTACACTTCAAACTGGAACATTCTCAGGCCCTAAACATTGAGTAGCTGTTTGTTGAAAAGGGACAATACAATGATCATAATACTCAGCTTTTAATATTGCACTGAATTATTCTCTGTATCTCTTTTTCCATGTGGACATTGTGGTAACTAACTATCTGGCATCAGCCCTTCTAGCCTCTGCAAAACCTTACCTCAGCTAATGGCTGAAAACCTGCAGTAATCCCAAATGATGATGCTAATCTTTGTCCATTGTGGCTGTTGTCTGATTGCCTTTTAGCAGTGGTCCTAGGTGGTAAGAGTTATTTGGCGATAGAGACAAGCATAGCCAAGAGCAAATAGTCCATGGTTGCATGCCAGTTTCCTGCCATAGCTAAAATGATTCACTGTTGACTGCCTAGGAGAGAATGCACTGATTGGTTTAACACTTCCTCATTCTGGAATCCTGAGCCAGTTTGATAGGTCCAGTTGCTGTGATAGGGCTGGTTGGACTCTATCCTACCTGGATTTCTGTATGAGGCTGCCAGCAGTGACATATTTATAAATGGGTTTTGCAAAAACAAAATAATTGGGTCTTTTGATACCAAGACCTCATTGTACACCTGGAGTGCAGTCCATGCGTATCAGCTTGCTGATGTGTGGGCATGGAGGCTGGTATCATGCTACTGGGTACAAGTATCATTCGCACTAGAGCAGCAGCATAGTTGTGAGCACAGACAGTTTCAGTACCTTTCCAAGAAAAAATGCAATAGTTTAACTGGCTGCTCTGGCTGCCTGAAGCAGAGTATAGAGAACATCTGCTATTATGAGTATATTACTCAGCAGTTTAGGATTGTAGATTCCTTCCCCCAGTCTAGATACATTAAACTAAATTCTAAACACATTCAGCATGGAGTATGAAAAATCAAACAATCAAAATAATCACATTGTCAGAGTGTTATTTAGAACCATGAATGTATCACCCATTGATTTGGCTAGATGGAGGCATGTGAAATTTATGTGGGGTGTATTATATAAATGTCATCTAAGCAGACTTGTGCATCAGTAGAAATTGCTCATCTTTGGAATTGTTTTGCACTTCAGTAGAAATAAATGTGCTGGCACAATCCAAACTTGTGAGCATTGAAATCACAGGTAGACTATCCTCTTAGAACAGTCCTAGGAGGAAGTGCTCAAGAGGAGAACATGTTCCATGGTCTTCCATTGCCTGTCTCTCATAAAATTGCACAAAAGAATGACTTGCTGATCCTCCCTTGATGTTACAAAACCAGGAGAAGAAACAAGTAATTGACAGCATGTAATATTTCTTCTCAAGTCAGTATTTTGAAAATAAGTTCATTTTGGTCTTCCTAGCTATCAGAGAAGGGTTTGATCATGCAAGGTGCTGGGAACCTTTGAATCCCTGAGTGCACTCGGCCTCTCACAGGATTAGGCCCTGAGAGAAAATGTCCACAGCTGTGCACGATCTGGATGAAACATTTATAGAGATCAGCAATATTCCTTCCTCAGAATCCTTCTCGTGAGAGCCATCAAGAGGGTAAGTGGAGAAACATATGTCTAGAAAACTGAGTAAAAGCTGTTTTTGGCTGGGATAGTTCACTGTCCAGTTGCCTTAAACTGCCTTCTTTATGTGTTTATAATGGAAATGTCATAGTTCTGTGATTCTCACATTCAGAAGTATTGTGGTACACGCTGTCCATGAAGCGAACATATTTTTTCTACTAAGCTTGGCTGATGTCTGTTCTGCTAAACCAATGAAATTATAGCAGTGATTTTTCCCTGTCAAGAATATGGTGTGAAATAAGTTTAAAAAGAAATTAAAAAAATGTTATTCAGCTTCCTTGACTTACTACTGTAACTGGCAAAGCAGTTTCAGACTCTTCTGTATGTGTAGGATGATGAGCACTGCAGAGCTCAGGGAATTATAAATGTGTGAAATATGAGATAGCAATTAACTTAATGCAAAACAGAAGAGAAACTAACTGAAAACATGAGGCCCGATTGTGCTACCTTGTATAGTCAACGACACCTGTGTAACATGGGTGTCAGGGCTGTAACCAGGGTGGAGTGAGTAGGGCAGCCACCCAGGGTGTAAAACCATGGGGGTGGAAAAATGGGGTGGGGTGGAGGGGTATGTGGGGTTATGTACCCCCCCCCAACTCCTGTGAGGCTGGTCAGTGGTGGTGGTCCCATATTCCAGAGGATTAAATTGAGGCATACAAAGGCTGCACTTTGCCCAGAGCCACATAATACTTGGCTCCCAGTTACCCTTTCTGATCACTAGGCAACACTCCCTCCATAAGAAACTTATTTCCTGCCGTATGAGTTTCTTTAAGAAATTTGGTACAATAGACCCAGGTGAAAAGCACATTATTGTTATAAATAGGAACAGATGAATGGAAATGTTCTGTCATTTCACCACAATGCAGTACTCTCAGATCTTGTTCTGCATTCCACTTCTTGTACCCCACATTAGATAAGGTAGAATGAACTATTTCAGATCAAAGATAAAGTGCTACGCGCACATTTCAATAGCTATATGCTCTCTTGCAGTGATTCTCAAATTGAAGAGCACTTGCGAGGGAATCTGCAGAGAGCAGGCAGCTCACACAGTGCTGGCACCTGCTTCTTGTTTCCAGGTTCTTCTAAAGGCTCTAAGTTAGTGGTTCTCAAACTTTTGTACTGGTGACCCCTTTCACATAGCAAGCCTCTGAGTGTGCACCCCCCCCCCATAAATTAAAAACACGTTTTTATATATTGAACACCAATATAAATGCTGGAGGCAAAGCAGGGTTTGGGGTGGAGGCTGACAGCTCACGACCCCCCCATGTAATAACCTCGTGACCCCCTGAGGGGTCCCGACCCCTAGTTTGAGAATCCCTGCTCTAAGCTCTTCACTGTGAGTAAGCAATCAATCCAAGGAAAAACCAGAAGGAGCCAGCCTACTGCCTGTATTAGAGCCTGTTCCTATGGTCAGAAAGAGGTGTTAGTGAATAGGAATAGGGTAGTATCCCTTGAAATAGTTTGAGCCCTAGTGACACTCACCGTGTTCTATATTTTAGGAGTCTCCAGAGCCCTGTCAGAATAGCGGTGTGCATATGTAGCTGAACCTTACATCTTGTGTATATTCAGTGAACATACCAATTTGGACCCACTTGTGTGAGTGCTTCCTTTAGATTATTGTTGTGTACAAAGCAAAAGAAACATCAAGGAGCCCCTCTTGGCCCCTAGGCTGGTGTTAGTATCCAGGTATTTCCAGTGTAGGCATGGCCTCAGGGAGCAGAAGCACCACCAGTGCTAGTGGGAAAGGAAGGGGAGCCAGCAACTGCTAGTGAGCAAACTTCTTGTAGGAGAGGCAGTGTCCAGTGGCGAATTGGGACCAGGCTTCCGACAGCATGTGCAAGGGGAGCATGGAAGAAAGGAGCCAGATAGTCAGGTTGCATATGGAGGAGGAGCACGTGGCAAGGTAATACATACCAGGTAAAACATGCACTGGACAGCAGGTACAGAGGAGTGGGAAAGAAGGGGAACAGGAAGCCTATATAGAGGAATAAGGGAGTACAGAAGAACAAAGAAGATGGGAGGGAGAGATTAAATGAAGAACCAAAGGAGACCGTATGAGTCGTCAATTATTTTCAAGAAGGACACAGTGGTTATTATGTTAAAGTTAAAATGTCTAACCACCTTGGGTGGAAACCTGACCTCACTGAAGTCACTGACAAAATTCCTGTCGACTTCAGTGAGGCCAGGATTTCACTCAACTTTTCTTTGTGAGCAGGGATGTTTTGCAATCACATGTGGGATCTTGGGTGGGAGGAGAGGGGGCCAGTAGGACAACCTGTGAAGATGTGGTCTCCGTGTTGTTTCTCAATTTTTATTGTTAATACATAATAGATGGAAAATATGTACTAGTATATGAACAATCAGGAAGAAAAAAAATGCAAGATGACCTTTTCCCTTATGGTTTCTGAGATGTTCGGTTCATGGGTTTTTTCAGTGGCTCATTGCAGAAGCACTCATTTAAAACATCTATGCCCATTCTGAATGCCACATGTAGTAATTGGGGGGGGGGGAAACAATAACAAACAGTAGTAAAGGTTAAAGATGAAATATATTGTTAAAAGTTATGGATCCGTTTAGTAAATGTGTATGAGTTATTGACAGAACTAAGAAATTTAAGCTGTAGCATGCCTACAACATTCCACAGGGCTCTAATTAAAGCAAATAAAGACTTTCAGCCTTCTCTGAAAGTAGTTGCCTATTCTATCAAAAGAAGAAACAAGTGGACCCCATCAAAACAAAAGGCGGGGGATTTCAAATAGTTAATGGATGCTATGTGTGAACATACATCTCACAGGTTGTTTGGAAACTGTTTGCCTGAAGTGAGTTTTCAACTATTGCTGTTTGTTATTCGTGGCATGTTATTGATCATATACGTCATTGGTGGTGGTTCTTAATTTGGTGATTAAAATTCTTCCTAACAGACAAAGGGAAATCAAAGAGATTTCAAAGTGGCACTTGACAAACACCTCTGACACCAGGTTTTGCCCAAATATGTAGTTGCCTGAGCATCAGCAAGACTTTCACTTTCCAGAAACATCCTTGCAGTTTCAAAATCATGAACGGGTATGAATGTTTGTGGAAAACGAATAAAAAGGATTGCAAATATTCGGTTCAAATTCCCAGTTCCCATCTGAAAAACTGTCCGCAAATCTTTCTGGCAATATGTACCCAGCTCTGTCTATGAACCTAAACTATCCAATATCTCTAACTTAACCAGAAGTCACAGGCTTGACAGAGGAATTGCTGGGTAAAAGTCTATCGCCTGTATTATACAGATCACACTACAGAAGGGTCCCTGCTAGCCTTACAATCTGCAAATCTTGAATATTATGGATTCCACTCTGATGTTATGCAATTCTTGTCCTCATGCGGTAGGAGGATATTCCAGGTTACAATTAATCTTTGGAGCGTGCTTAGAGTAGGTAAGCTTGAGCGTGTTCTATTTTAATCCTATATACTGTGATCTTGACCCACTGCTATGAATTACCACTGATCATACATTTATGGTCATTTTCAGCCACTTCCTTTATGTCACCAGCCTCTCGGCTACTTACTGTACATACTTTGGAGTCAGTTCAAACTGCACACTATCTGGTAGATTATTCTATCAACTAGTAAGGATACTTCAGTACTCCTGCCATATATGCTATATGAAGCATGGTTTCAATATGTCACAGTTGTTATGATTGTTTTAATTATTAATAGTGTCAATCAATACCTTAGGATCCCAGTCCTGGTCCCTCACAAAGTGCGTCACGGAATCTGTAGCTCCATTTCTGTGTCTCCTCCACTCTCCTCTGTGACAGTAGAAGTGATAAAATATAAAATCCAGATGGATAAAATTCAGCTCTGGCATAAGTGGATGCAATTGCTGCTGAAGTACTTGAGAATTGCACCCACTTGATGAGGGATGAAGTTGTCTGTTATGTATGATAAATTAAAACTAAACCTCCCCAAAAAAGTAAAGAGAAAATTGTAAACCACAACTATGGGTCAGATCCAAATGAAGCAACGCCCAGTGACTTCAGTTGACTTTGGATCAGGCCCTATATTCTTGGCTGAAACAGCATAACTAGACCAGTGATTTAATTGTAAATTTCCCATAGGTGGGGACTAAGTTATGTAAATGTCTCCAAGCCATGGATAGAGTTAAATTGCATGTCTAAATATACTTAGCAAATGATAACACAACCCACCGCTAAATATATAAGGAAGGTAGGGGAAAAGTAGATTTCTTGGCTGGAAAGTTACTGAACATTTACAGCCAAAGACTGGATAGTTTCAAGAGGGGAATTTCCTTGACTTCCCCCTCCTATAAATAAATCACTGAAATATGGTAAGGACTATCTGGTTATGTAAGTGGATGAAAGGTCAACATTTCTCAGATGTTGTATGGTATGTATCCTCTAAAAGAAAGGAAACTAGCCTATTGAAATTGCAGACGTGCTTTTATTTTATTAAGGGCCTTTTTCATTGTGTGTAATCAACGACAGAAGCTGTAAAACCAACCATTTTAATATTCTTTGGTAAATGTTATGTAATTGTTGCAGCTATTTCTTTTGGACAAACTTGAGTCCCCTCTAAATTATACAGGTGCAAATCAGGAGTAACTCAGGGCTGGTCTACACTGGCAACGTTAAAGCTCTGCCTTGGCAACACTTTAAAGTGGTTTATGTAGTCACGGCAGAGAGAGCTCTCCCAGTGCTCTTAAAAAACAAAACAAAACCCCTCCATTGCGCTCCCAGTGCTGGTGCACTGTCTACTCTACACTTTACAGCGCTGAAAGTTGCTGCGCTCAGTGGGAATGTTTTTTCACGCCCCTGAGTGAGAAAGTTGCAGTGCTGTAAAGTGCCAGTGTAGACAAACCCTCAGTTGAAATCAGAGTTGCACTGGGGTGAAACTGGAATGAGAGGAAAATCAGGCCCTAGGGAATCAGGCCCAGGGGCAACTCTGTCTAAATCATCCTAAATCGAATTCCTTTCAAATAAGAAGGGTTGGATTTACAAGTGTAATGAAATTGTAATATCTATGGATGAGCAACTTAGTGGAGTTCCAAGTTTTATGAACCTTTCAAGCCATGAAGCCATATGCTGTATAGACTATATTAAATTGTTAATTTTGTCTCACCATTAAAACTTGCAAAAAGAAAAGGAGTACTTGTGGCACCTTAGAGACTAACAAATTTATTAGAGCATAAGCTTTCGTGAGCTACAGCTCACTTCATCGGATGCATTTGGTGGAAAAAACAGTGGAGAGATTTATATACACACACACACACAGAGAACATGAAACAATGGGTTTATCATACACACTGTAAGGAGAGTGATCACTTAAGATAAGCCATCACCAACAGCAGGGGGGGAAAGGAGGAAAACCTTTCATGGTGACAAGCAGGTAGGCTAATTCCAGCAGTTAACAAGAATATCAGAGGAACAGTGGGGGGTGGGGTGGGAGGGAGAAATACCATGGGGAAATAGTTTTACTTTGTGTAATGACTCATCCATTCCCAGTCTCTATTCAAGCCTAAATTAATTGTATCCAGTTTGCAAATTAATTCCAATTCAGCAGTCTCTCGTTGGAGTCTGTTTTTGAAGCTTTTTTGTTGAAGTATAGCCACTCTTAGGTCTGTGATCGAGTGACCAGAGAGATTCAAGTGTTCTCCAACTGGTTTTTGAATGTTATAATTCTTGACATCTGATTTGTGTCCATTCATTCTTTTACGTAGAGACTGTCCAGTTTGGCCAATGTACATGGCAGAGGGGCATTGCTGGCACATGATGGCATATATATCACATTGGTAGATGCGCAGGTGAACGAGCCTCTGATAGTGTGGCTGATGTGATTAGGCCCTATGATGGTATCCCTTGAATAGATATGTGGACAGAGTTGGCAACGGGCTTTGTTGCAAGGATAGGTTCCTGGGTTAGTGGTTCTGTTGTGTGGTGTGTGGTTGCTGGTGAGTATTTGCTTCAGATTGGGGGGCTGTCTGTAAGCAAGGACTGGTCTGTCTCCCAAGATCTGAGAGAGCGATGGCTCATCCTTCAGGATAGGTTGTAGATCCTTGATGATGCGTTGGAGAGGTTTTAGTTGGGGGCTGAAGGTGATGGCTAGTGGCGTTCTGTTGTTTTCTTTATTGGGCCTGTCCTGTAGTAGGTGACTTCTGGGTACTCTTCTGGCTCTGTCAATCTGTTTCTTCACTTCAGCAGGTGGGTATTGTAGTTGTAGGAATGCATGATAGAGATCTTGTAGGTGTTTGTCTCTGTCTGAGGGGTTGGAGCAAATGCGGTTATATCGTAGCGCTTGGCTGTAGACAATGGATCGAGTGGTATGATCTGGATGAAAGCTAGAGGCATGTAGGTAGGAATAGCGGTCAGTAGGTTTCCTATATAGGGTGGTGTTTATGTGACCATCGCTTATTAGCACCGTAGTTTCCAGGAAGTGGATCTCTTGTGTGGACTGGTCCAGGCTGAGGTTGATGGTGGGATGGAAATTGTTGAAATCATGGTGGAATTCCTCAAGAGCTTCTTTTCCATGGGTCCAGATGATGAAGATGTCATCAATGTAGCGCAAGTAGAGTAGGGCATTAGGGGACGAGAGCTGAGGAAGCGTTGTTCTAAGTCAGCCATAAAAATGTTGGCATACTGTGGGGCCATGCGGGTACCCATCGCAGTGCCGCTGATTTGAAGGTATACATTGTCACCAAATGTGAAATAGTTATGGGTCAGGACAAAGGTTTCCTATATCGGAAACCTACTGACCGCTATTCCTACCTACATGCCTCTAGCTTTCATCCAGATCATACCACTCGATCCATTGTCTACAGCCAAGCGCTACGATATAACCGCATTTGCTCCAACCCCTCAGACAGAGACAAACACCTACAAGATCTCTATCATGCATTCCTACAACTACAATACCCACCTGCTGAAGTGAAGAAACAGATTGACAGAGCCAGAAGAGTACCCAGAAGTCACCTACTACAGGACAGGCCCAACAAAGAAAACAACAGAACGCCACTAGCCATCACCTTCAGCCCCCAACTAAAACCTCTCCAACGCATCATCAAGGATCTACAACCTATCCTGAAGGACGAGCCATCGCTCTCTCAGATCTTGGGAGACAGACCAGTCCTTACTTACAGACAGCCCCCCAATCTGAAGCAAATACTCACCAGCAACCACACACCACACAACAGAACCACTAACCCAGGAACCTATCCTTGCAACAAAGCCCGTTGCCAACTCTGTCCACATATCTATTCAGGGGATACCATCATAGGGCCTAATCACATCAGCCACACTATCAGAGGCTTGTTCACCTGCGCATCTACCAATGTGATATATGCCATCATGTGCCAGCAATGCCCCTCTGCCATGTACATTGGCCAAACTGGACAGTCTCTACGTAAAAGAATGAATGGACACAAATCAGACGTCAAGAATTATAACATTCAAAAACCAGTTGGAGAACACTTCAATCTCTCTGGTCACTCGATCACAGACCTAAGAGTGGCTATCCTTCAACAAAAGAGCTTCAAAAACAGACTCCAACGAGAGACTGCTGAATTGGAATTAATTTGCAAACTGGATACAATTAATTTAGGCTTGAAGAGAGACTGGGAATGGATGAGTCATTACACAAAGTAAAACTATTTCCCCATGGTATTTCTCCCTCCCACCCCACCCCCCACTGTTCCTCTGATATTCTTGTTAACTGCTGGAATTAGCCTACCTGCTTGTCACCATGAAAGGTTTTCCTCCTTTCCCCCCCTGCTGTTGGTGATGGCTTATCTTAAGTGATCACTCTCCTTACAGTGTGTATGATAAACCCATTGTTTCATGTTCTCTGTGTGTGTGTGTGTATATAAATCTCTCCTCTGTTTTTTCCACCAAATGCATCCGATGAAGTGAGCTGTAGCTCACGAAAGCTTATGCTCTAATAAATTTGTTAGTCTCTAAGGTGCCACAAGTACTCCTTTTCTTTTTGCGAATACAGACTAACACGGCTGCTACTCTGAAACCATTAAAACTTGAAATTCTTGCCAATGGTTTCTCATGAGCAATTTAACAAGTGTGACTAGGTGACCTTTTAAAAGCTTTAACTCATTGTAAAAATGTTTTGCTCATTTAGATGTCTTTCCCATGAGACATCTAGCAGCCTAAATACCCTCCAGCATTGGAACTGATTGCAAAGGCTTGGGGTGTCTTTGTTTTGTTTTGTGTCCTGTGGCAGTAAGACCAAAGGGTGAGCATACTCACCACCTAATCATTTGTGTTTGGATAGGAAGTGAAGTGAACACCATACCCAGTGTCCTTTTCTGTTAGTGGGATAAAATGGGAGGCAAATCACAGCTTCTGATCTTTCTGCTGCTCTGATGTCCGTAAATTGGGGCCCTGCCTTTGCTTGGGTCCAAATCTTTATGCCACTGAAACAAACAACTGCTTGCTCAAGCAGTGATCAAATAAAGAATTACCCATTGCCGCTTGACTTTAGCGGCTATGTAATGAAAGTTTGGAGTATTTTGTTCTTCTGCAAAACAGCCAGAGTTGTTTCAAATTTTGTAATGCTAAAAAAGTGTTTAGACTTCCACTGAAATAAGATTCAGTTCTAAAGACAGGGATTTTCCACCTTCTTTGTGTGTTCTTGCTGGTAAGTGTGTTTTGAGTGATAATCTGAGAGGGAGGAAGCAAGACCCTGGTGCTTTTGAAGTACAATGGAATGCAAAGTTGTTTATAATACCTGAAAATGAAATATACAGCTAGAAAAGTGACAGGATGGACAGTCAGGCATTGGCCAGCACTGCAATACTGGGATTAGAGATGGGCTCAAGCTGTTAAACTATGGACGCAGACCTAGATTTCAAACGTCCCAAAGTTCCTGGGTTTTTGGGTTCAGGGGTTTGTTTGACCTATTATAAAGATAGTGACCATTTGCAAAATACAGATCTAGATCTGGGTTTGGATTCTGAACACCTAGAAGAAGATGATCAAATTCAAGGTTTTTGTTCTGGCCCATGTCTAGTCTGTATGGAATGAGACTTGTGGTGCTGATTGCCAAGGTTGCAAGGTATGGGAGCGACAGCAGCCAAGCAATGGAGAATGAGGATGGGATTATCAGTGCCTTTGTCTGGAGCTGCTATTGCATCTTATCCAATGTGCAGCAGGGCAAAGACAAATAGGCAGTGGAGGAAGAGAACAAAGAGCAGTTAGAGAAGGCAAGAGCCTATGCTCCTCTTTTGTTGTCCGAGACAAGAGACAGAGTGTATAGTACATGCTGTTCTGTTCCTTTCCCCTTGGACCTCCTAGGTCACTGCACAGTAAGTGTTTCCTCTCTGTATTCTAAATTCCAAACAAGCTGACTGCTTATTCTTATTTTAAGTGACACTTTGTGAATATTTTGTCATATTACCGGTGAGAAATGGATATGCCAGGCTCAGTGACATATGGAAAAATAAATAGTTACACCGTAGCTGTTAGACTTTGTGATCCTGAAAGATGTCACTGTGATGGACTAATCAGTGACCTCTTGATTATATGCAGTTGATTTTATTCTTTGCTTCGCAAAGCAGGTACGAGCAGTCGGAAAAAGACAGCCCTCAGGACCAGCAAGGGAACAGCGGTGTTTTTTCAGTAGAAGATAAGAGTAGCTGCTTGAGGGTGTTTCTAGGATAAGATTTGTATACAGTTGAGTTTGATTGAAAATCAGGCATTCAGAACAGGGTGTCATCTGCTATCACCCTGCGACTGACGAAAGGAAGCGAATGGCAAGAACCTATAACAGAATAATGGATCAAGTGGTCAATGCTGAAGCGGTGGAGTTTGGAGTGTGCTACTGTGAAATTAATGGCTGATTAGAAAGTGGCATGTGCACTTCACATGAGAATATGTTCAGAAGAGATTTAGATGCTAACAGGCAAAATCACATTAATGTGATCAGTGGGGAATTATTTTTTTTCAGAGTATGAACAAATGAAAGAAAATATGTGCCCCTATCAAAATGGTAATCATACTCTTAGTAATGAAATGTCCTTTTTGTTTCTTGTAAAAATTGGCACATTATCTGTTTGCAGTGTGGAGTTGTCATTTTTTAGAGCCTGTGTAGATATGTGTATTTTGGTGGACTCTCTGAATTTTCTCAAGATTTTAGATAGTTAGATATATAGAAACACATACGTACTGTTCATCCCATATCTTGTCTCAGACTTTAATGTACACCCTTTGCAGGAAAGGGTGCTATTACCTTTTGGGTTTTGTGGGTATGGCTACACTAGGGAAAATGATGTCTTTTACAACAAGACAGCTGAGGGAGCCTAGGATTTTTATTGACGAGCTAAATTGAGGTAAAACAACAACTTGCCCTGACTGCAATAAGATTTTACAATCTGTTAGCGATCATTGTAAGAGTATACTTTTTCCCCAGTTTAGATAAGACTTGTAGCTTTATTTGTGTCTTCCAGATTTCCTAGGATTATTTATCTTCTTCAGTGAGAACACCAGCTGTGATGATACCTAATTTTGGCCCTTGTGTATTTCATACGAGTTCACTTTCGCTATGCTGATATTTTGGTCAAATCTGTTATTTTATTCCAAATATTTCAAACCACACTAGTTGCCTACTAATTTAATGAGCAAAAAAGAAAAAAAAGAAATGGCGATGCATTCTCTTTCCTAGGTTTCCCAGTGCAATCTGTCTACTCTCTGCCTTGTTTAGGCTCCTTAGTATAAAATTCTGAAAAGCAGCAAAATGATTTAGGAGCCTAAGTCCCATTTTCAAGAATGACTTGGACGCTTTGACTCACAATGAGACTTAGGTTCCTGTGAGACTTCAGGTCCAAAGGCCCAGGTTTTTAAGGGCATTTAGGTGTTGCTTCACTCAGCATTGCAAGTATTGCAATGCCTAAGTCCTATATTCCAAATTGACCTTGTCACTTAGGAGTCTCCTTGAAAATCAGGGGGACTTAGGCTCCTAAGTACTGAAGTCACTTTTGAAAATGAGACCAACATTTAGGAACTTGAGTGTCATTGTGAGTCAAAAGTACTTCAAGAATTAGGAGCCTACCTTCACCCACCTTCTCTCTCTCTCTCTCTCCTAAGTGTCAAGGTCACTTTTGAAAATGGGACCTTGTCATCTATGTCAATTAGACCTTGCAGTGCTGAGTTGAACAACACTGGAATACCTTTAAAAATCTGGGTCTTAGTTGCTTATGTCCCTTTTGAAAATGGGACTTTGATTCTGCACTTTTGAAATTTTTACACATAGGCTCTTTGAGTCAGGGACAGTCTTTATTTTGTGTCTTGTACAGCTTGGACACACTGTCAATACATTTCTCAGATCTGCTGTGTTGGCTAACATGTAAAATACAGTAAGTAAACTTCACATACACCAGCAACGAGAACTGTGAAAACTGTATTGACCTAGAATTGCAATCAATTGGTTTTCTCTGGTATGATGCTATTATATGTGTACTGTATTAACTAGATAACACCTAGGGGAGCATGCAATAATTTACAGTTCTGTCATTTGTCTTGAATTGGCTGTTTATTTTTTCTGTGAGACTTCAGAAAATATTTAGCAACAAAGACCTCAGTAACTTTAGGTTTATAAAGGTATCATGCTTGGTTAAATTTGGAAAATTTAGTTGTGCCCAGTAAACGCTTTATGGCTGGATTAATGAGTAACCTCCACTTTAATTAGTCAATTGCTGGTCTCCCACAGCGTTATTTTCTTCTTTCCCCCTATAAAAACTCTTCCCATCTTTACTTGGTTACTTACAGCCTCAAAATGCCAGTAGCCCTAGGCGAGCTGCTTTTATTCATGCTTGGAATAGTTTGTCTTAGAGAAGGAAACTCCATGCCACTGCGTCTACAAAAAGGTAGGATCAAAATTTAATCATTTTCTAAAGGCAAAAGCCCAGATTCTCAGATGGTGTAAAACAGTGTAGCTCCATTGAAGTAAAGGAGTTATACTAATTTATACCAGTTCAGAATCTGATCCTAGGTCATTTCTGTCCACTGCAGAGTTTCAAACTGTTGAGCGTGCCCCCCTAAAGGGGCACAGAGGAGCATTGGGGTGGCGAGCGGCAACGCCAGGTGGCTTGGGCTTTAGCTCAGGCTTCAGCTCGGAGTGGCAGGGCTCGGAGAGGGAGCGCCACCTCCACCCCATGACTAATCTCTTTTTGTATGGTTGTGGGGGAGCATAACCAAAAATTGTAACTCAAAGGGGAGGGGGGGGCTCAGCTCAAAAAGTTTGAAAACCGCTGGTATACAGTATGAGGTTTAATCCACTCCTTTTGTTTGTTGTTGCATGTTTGTGAGTGGACACTTGAGAATAAAAGGTTTTTCAATTTAGCTTAATTCTTCCTTTAACAATCTGAACTAAATCAAAATAAGATCTTTGCAGATTTGCACCAAAATAACAAAAGCTGCGGATTAAAACTGATGTAGTTATTTCTGTGCCAATTGTATGTTACCAACCCAAAGTCTTTACTTCAGTTGAAATGAAATGACTTGGACTACCTCCTCCTTTAAATTGTCTTGTATTTTAAAATCCCAGAGTATACTCCATTTGGACCAATTTTGAAAAAAAAAATCCTGAATATTCTTAATGATTTCATTTGTGTAGATTATTTGTTTCACTTTTCATATGGGTGTCAAGGTACAAGCAACTTTTGCAAATGTCTCTCCAGCCACACCGGGTAGAAATATAATGACTAATCTAGATTGTTTTCACAACTGTGTCCAATTTAATCACACCTCATGATTTTTTAATTGCTATTTGGTTTAGGAATATGGCAATCATTAGAAGTGTTAAGAGTCATGTTGTGGATTTCAATCAGTCTCTTATTGAATAATGCAAAAATATGCATGTGATCAGCGGGGTCTGATTTCAGTTACAGTCTGAGAATCCAGAGACACTCCAATGCAGTAAATCTATGAGATCAGAATCAGGCCAATTGTATATTTTTTTTGTGATCTCAACTTCACTTGTGCAAAAGAGTAAATTAAATTTCAGGCTTGACTCACTGAGGCAGCAATATATTTGTTGTTTTGTAAAATTTGTGTGGACAAAATATTCTGATAGCAATGGGACTAAGTTTTATTGGTGGTGGAGTGCCAAAGCTTGCAGCAAACCATCCAGTTTTGGCAGATGCTTGCGAAGTTGAACAAGTGAAAAGGGAAATTTTGGAGTTGCATTGCCCAAACCCAGCAAATTACCCATAGTGCCACTATTTTTTTTTATTTGAATGTTTTCATGGACATTTAAGTCAAAAGTGTCCCTGGAACATTTTATTACAAACGCTGCCAGCTACTCTTGGTATCCTAAATAATGGCACATTTTATTGCTGCAGCATTCTGCCACACTGGTGGCTGCATTGCAGAGATAGGTGAGAGAACCTTATATACATGGTCTGTTAAGTGCTTTGGAGACTTTTGACTTCATTGAACATTTTCACAGTTTCAAATAGGAATTATGTGTAATATGCTGGGTTTGGAAAATGCATCAAAACAATGCCCTTTTCATTAATACAGATTGCAAGTAGTTGCTGAAATTGTAAAGATTGAGTTTAGCTTTGCAAAAAAAAAACCTCTATAAACTCAGTATTATTGCTGTAAATGTTTTTCTGTACACACACGCACACTTAAAAAAATATAAATATATCTCTGTCTCAGAGAGCCAAGCTGGGTAGCACTGGTATTGACTTCAGTCGGAGCAGAGTTATTTAGGCCAGTGCTGAATGCTTTTGAAAAGTCCACCCATAAGTTGTTGATTATCAAAGCCTATGTAGTGGGTAGGTCAACCCCATTTGTCCAAAATGTTTTGAGGGATGCAAACGAGTTTGTCTAAATGCATGGTCCAATAATTGACGGAGTTAGTGGAACAGCAATTCATTCACAACGTTTATATAAAAGGGAATTTCAGATTAAAGGGGTTTTAAGTGTTCCTATATATATTTTTCCTTGTTTGCCTCTTAATATTGGTTCATGGCAGAAAGAGTCATATTAGTAAAAATAAAACATGAAAACACCCAAATGGAGAGCTCCTGTAGCATGTAAACAGTTGCTCTTGGCTGGTCTGATACAGGTTCTCTACATTAGTGATTGCCTTCAGATCTCAGAACATATAGCAATGGGTGAGTCACTGGTCTGCTGCATGAAGTACTTACAGATAGAGCTGGTTTTACATGAGGGGGCACACACCTGTCAGGGATGGACTAGGTTTACATAGTCCTGCCTCAGCACAGGGGGGCTGAACTAATGACTTCTCAGGGTCCCTTCCAGCCCCACATTTCTATGATTCTATAAGCTACGACACCAATTGCAGGTTAAACCAATTCTGTCAGACTTTTGCTCCACTGCTTACCTCCATTAATTAGGCAATAAAGTGCACTTTACTGGTGGTGAATACAAGACAAATACTGAGGCTATAGTCCTGCAGCCTGAGCTGCACTCCTGCATTTCAGCAGAGTCCCACTGAAGTCAATAAGGCTCTGGTGAAGCAGTCCACCATTGTGAAACTGATTGCAGGAGAGGGCTTGAAGATGGGTTCACTTTGTCTTGCGGGGTGTAAAAATGGGTCCCCTTCCCTCTACCATGAATGACCCCATAAAATGCTTACAATCTGAAAAACAGGGAATGCAGCTATTGGAGGAAAAGATGGGAAAGCCTAAAAATGGCTTCATAGTGTAAGAAAAAAATACAGATCTGCCCTCCCCTCCCAAAATGAAGGAAGCTGATGACACTACTCAGAAACACAGAGCAAACAAACATCTCACAGTATCAGCATCCCAGGACATATTAAAAGGTAACAAAACTGTTCTCTGGATTTGTGAGTGCTTCAAAGCAGGGCTGGAGAAAAGTGGCACTATAGCAGCTTTTATCACCTTGCAAGCATAAGTTTCTTTCTGACTGTACCCAGTGCAGACACAAAAAATGGAGAACCTGAGGTCTGGTCTACACTAGGACATGAGGTGAGTAGACTTACGTCGCTCAGGGGTGGGAAAAATCTGCACCCCTGAGTGATGCAGTTAAACCGACCTAACTCCTGGTGTAGACAGCGCTAGGTTGACAGAAGAATTCTCCCATTAACCTAGCTACCACTTCTAGGAGAGGTGGGTTACCTACGTCGACAGGAGAGCCTCTCCTGTTGGCATAGGTAACGACTTCACTGAAGTGCTACAGTGATGCAGCTGCAGCATTTTAGATCCAGAATGAAAAGGCAATGAGGAAACACAGTTATTCCTGATCCTATAGAGACCAAGCACATTAATGAGTGTTCAGTGGGAGCTGATTGTATGAGAGGACTACAGGATTGGGCCCTTATGTCTCCTACTTGATTCTACCCCTGAATGTCTGCATGCTTGGTGTTGAAATCTTTGATGCTAGAGTCAAGAACAGAATGATACACACAAGTTCATTTTCTTTCTTTTTCTTTGATTTGATTGATTTGATTTTGATACCCTTCAGATTCTAGGTGTGGACACAAGCCACATGAAATGAAGCCATGGAATAATTTCAACCTCCTCACTCGCATTGTTGGTGGGAACCAGGTGAAACAAGGCTCGCATCCGTGGCAGGTTAGCGCAAGGGAATGCAGTTTTATCCTGTGCCACTTTGGGAACAAAGGCCCAACTTTTCATAGATGTAACAAAAGCAGAAAGGCAGGGGTATTTTGTGCTCATTGGCACATCTGGTGCTCTATTGTTGAGTTCACTGCTGCTTTTAGCAAGAGCAGTGAAGCAGACAGAAGGCAGGAATAATTTCCACACTCTCCAAGTTCCTAGAAACTTTTGTTATGTTTATTATTGGGTCTTAAAGGGAGTCTGTAGCTGGTCTGTTATAAATAGGGATGGGTGAGCTTGTTTGGAAAATAAAAGAACCATCACAAACCTCCAGAGAATGTAGTGATTGGGAAAAGGGTGGTGCCTTGTACTGTTTGGTGGTCTGAGACGGCAAACTAATTTCACATAGGACATCGAACAGCTGTGAAGGCTTCTGGCAACCTGTCTGAATTGTAATGTATAGAGTCTAAACAACCAACTCCCCTCTCCAGTGTGCTGAATCTGTCCATCTTTTTGCCTTTGTGAAATATAATTTGTACTCGTGTCACAAAATTGTTTGGAGATAAAACTAAACACTCATTGGGGCTCAATGGGAGTTCTAAGAGCTGAGAACACCAAACCCCGTCCGAATGCCAAGAAGTGTTGTTGAATGTTCTTAATCAGTGTTAACTGTAATGTGGTGAAACCTTTGAGAATGCTCTTTCCTAGATCAAATCAGATGTACAGATTTTTACATGACAGGCATTCTTTATGATGCAGGTTTCCTTGAAACGATGGCAAAGGCATTTCTGTGGAGGCACCATTGTTTCTGCTCAGTGGGTGGTCACGGCAGCTCACTGTGTTTTAGACAGGTATGGATGAGGAATTTTACTACAGGGCTGCAAGTGAAGAAAAGTGTATTGCTAGTAAAAGTGCTTGTGCTATGGCATTTGTCTGTGGGAATTGTTTACAGACCCCAATAAGCTTTCCATCTGAAAAATACTGGTTGCAAATTGAATTTTTATTAGGCGCTTGGGGGGATGGAAAAGAACTTAAAGTTCACAAGCCATTTAAAGTCGGAAAATAGACCCAAAGTGTAGTAAGAAGCAGCTATGTTGTTTGGGAGTGGGAATGTACATCCAGTAATATCAATGGAGTGTAATACTTCTGTAAAGGTTACTTAGAAGCAGCATAATGCAAGACACTAAGGGCTCAATCCTGCCTCATTGCATGCCACAAACTTCCAGTGAAATAACCGGGAATTTTGAAATGCAGGATCAGGCTCTTCAAAAGAAACAAACCTTAACAAAAACTGGAATCTTGCGGGATGAAAGATGTCCAATAAAATCCAGGGTGCTAATGGGAGAGAGCTAGAGACTCAGTAGGTGGCACTCTTACCTCTGAGTACAAACTGGGTCCCATTATAGCAACAGGGAGTGCACTGCTGCTGGAGATTCTCTTTGCAATTAGCAATGATTGATACCCCTGACCTAATCTCCCCGATATAACACATCTTGGGGGAACCCAGGGTTATGAGGCTCCCCGCTACAACCTGCCCTTAGCGTGAGGAAGCCTTGTCTATGCCTTTTGTAGGTCAGTTCCCCACTTCCATGGGCAACACAAGCACTTTCTCTTCTTTAAGCCCTGCAGGCTCCATTGTCACTCTATAGATTAGCGACTGGCACACTCCAACGCTTGAGCCACCAAGCATCTCTCTGGAGTGTCCAGCCTCTGGTTCACTGACCGCATACTTGCAGTATTCACAGATTCACTGCTTCCAAAGAAGCAGCATGCCCCTGCTTACCAGTTCCTCCTCAGATTACCACTCCACCTAACACACAGCACTTAGATATGTGTACTGTGAAATCAAGGATAAGGTTTATTTAACAAAGCACAGAGATTTGAGTAGTACCAAAGAGAAGTATTGGAAACAAATGGTTACACATTCTAGAGTCTACATGTAATCATGTCTTTAATGTAGAGTATTGCAAACCCAAAATCCTTGCAGCACTTTACAGCCTGGCTTGGCTGTGGCCTTCTCTGAGTCAAGCACACTGTTAGCTTGCCTGCTAGGTGACAGACCTAGTGTGTTCCTTTGTATTCCAAGATGCACCAGAACAATCCTTTGTCTTTTATTCATAAATAGGGAATTCCCCTGCTGTTTGTTTCATCCTGTAGATTTCCTCTCGTTGATTTTTGCAGTCTTAAGGTATGTCTACACTGCCCACTTTACAGCGTGGCCGCGGCAGCGCTGTGACATGGGCAGTGTAGTCACACAGAGCTCTCCTGGCTATATAAAAATAACCACCCCGAATGAGAGGTGGTAGCTTTATTGCTGGGAACCACATTCCCAGCAATAAAGCGCTGTCTATACCGGTGCTTTTCAGTGCTAACTTTTGTCGCTCTGGGGTGTTTTTTTTCACTAAAGTTTTAGCCCTGAACGACTAAAGTTTTAGCCCTGAAACTGGCAGTGTAGACACAGCCTTACTTAGCCCTTAGCTCAGTATACAAATAGGCATACATTGTGAGGCATACAATACCCACTACCCAAATGGCCAGACAGAGATATAAATGTCTGTTACCTGCTGCCTGAAAGGAACCTTAAGAACATAATTTTCAGTATAGATACATAATTATCTATCCATACATGTCACAATGATGATTATGAGCTACTGGTTCTCTGTAAAAAGAAAAGGAGTACTTGTGGCACCTTAGAGACTAACAAATTTATTAGAGCATAAGCTTTCGCGAGCTACAGCTCACTTCATCGGATGCATGAAGTGAGCTGTAGCTCACGAAAGCTTATGTTCTAATAAATTTGTTAGTCTCTAAGGTGCCACAAGTACTCCTTTTCTTTTTGCGAATACAGACTAACACGGCTGCTACTCTGAAACCTGGTTCTCTGTAGAGACCTTACACACTACCTTTTGGTGAACTATTATGAATCTATCCAAATCAAGGGATCCCTGTAAAACCATATACACTCCATGTGTCCTCTGCCAGTTGGCATCAAGGGGTCCCTGGGTCACACATAGTAATTAAAGATCCCACACCAGGGAGCTGAGGGGAGAGGCAGGAGCTGAATTAACCCCAGTTTCTGTCCCTTGGCTTTATCCTTATGAAGCAGCACTTTCATTGAGAAATCAGAAGGCTAACGATGGTTATCAATGTATAACAGTTACTTTTTAAAAATTAGGAATGCCTCGTATCACTGAGCAGATTCATCAAAGGGATGGGTTCAGTTTTGAATGTTAATAGGAAAATGCCTTCTCTGGTTACTACCTGTGAATAATTTTAACAAATTAGGCTGGGATTTTCAGAGGCATCTAAGAGAGTTAGATGCCAATTCTGTGGAAAGTTTGCACCTAATTCCTTTAGGTGCATTTGTAAATCCCAGCATAAGGAGATCAAAATTGAATTTCTCTCTGGACAACCAGCACTTCCTAACTACTGAAGTGTCTAATCTATGTATGCAGTAGTTTTGTGTAATTACTATACTGCATTGCTAATTTCATTGAGACCTAGTATCGAATCCACTTCTGTGCGGATAGCCAGCACAGGGATGATATACCATTTAATGGCACTTATGCCCTCACAATAGGGTCCAAATGGGAGCTAATTGGTGTGTAGGCAGTGTTTTCCGCTGCACAGTGGTGAATTTCACCCTCACTGTTAGGACACAGGACTGGGAATTTTTTGATCTGGGTTCTAGTCCTGATTCTGCCACTGACTCAGAGGATGATCTTGGGGAAGTCACAAGTTAGTTTCTCTGTGCCTTAGTTTTCCCATCTGAAAAAACATGACCTAATGTTGAGAGCACAGGGCTAGGAATAAGGAAGTTCCTGGGTCTGCCACTGACTTGCTGTTTTGCTTGAGCAAGTCACTACTATGTACCTCAGTTTCCCCATCTTTGCTTACTTCACATGGGTGTTGTGAGGATAATCTATTAATGTTTGTAAAGTGCTTTAAGATCTGTGGATGGGAAGTGCTACATAATGGCAGTCCTTATCAAAACTGTATGTTAGAAAGACTGAGGGGATGTCTACATTGCAATTGGAGGTGTGAGTGCAGCATGTGTAGACATCCCTGAGCTAGCTTTAATCTAGCTATCTTCAATACCAACAGCAGTTAATCTGCAACAGCATGGGCCTCAGTGTGGGCTGTACAAGCCCATTCATGATGCTGGGTATTTACTCAGACAACTAGCCTATGCTGAAGTCCATGCTTTACTGCTAGATTTACTGTTACCTAAAGTAAAGCTAGCTTGGAGGTGTCTGCACATGCTGCAAACACACCTCTGATTGGAGTACAGACATACCTAAGAATGCCTATATTTTTCATTGCCCCGTTTTTCTACTTTTACTCTTTAAATGTTAACATTCTTCCCTACAGACACTTACACGATTACCTGAACATCACTGCCGGAGAACATGATTTAAGTCTCGTGGAGGAAGGAGAGCAGACGCTACCTGTTAAAGCCATCATTAAACACCCAAATTTCAACCCCAAAAGACCAATGAATTATGACATTGCCCTTGTGAAGCTGGATGGTGCTTTCAACTTTAGTAAGGCCACAATGCTATACAATTATTTGCAACTATAAATATTAAGCTCAGACCTCCCTGTTAAACATTGTTGTTCAAGCATAACTCCTAAGGAGAAATATTTATTTTAATTTTAAATACATTTCTTCACAGAAAAAATAATTGTACCATAATAAAATCTGCAGCATAATGGAGATGGAGAAATAAGAATACATCAGTGTGCATGGCCTTTGTGTTTTTGAGAAAGAGTAATTAAAGGTCTGGAGGCAAGTCAGAAAAATAACTGAGGTGAATAGACTTATTCACATGGAGCAGAACCTTGAAGAATAGGGTATTACTCATTGGGAGTACAGCTGTTAGAATTTGGCCCTAAGTATTTAACTGAAATGCTTGTGTTGAAAAGAAATTATGTTCGTGCGTCCACAGAGTGGCACTCCCAGTATGTTCCAGCTGGGCCAGATTAAGTCAATTCAGGGCCCTAGTCAGTGGTGCTGGAACAATTGTATAGGGGTGTGTGTGCTGAGAGCCATTGAACCAAACTGTAAACCCTGTATATAATAGAAACCATGTCAAACCAGGGGGTGTAGTAGTACCCCTAGTTCCAGCACCTATGGCCCTAGACATGACATGACATAACATAACATGACATGGGCCATTTCTATGGCCCTGCTACGGTGTCATCGCCTCACCACCCACTTATGGTAGAGGTGACTGGAGTTCCCCTCTCCTTCCCATAGAGGCAGAGGAAGGACATGGAATTCTCTTTATAGTAACAGCATAGACCCACCTCCATTTGGGAGTAGGAAACAGAGGCAGGGACAGCAGCTTGCATTTGTTCTTTCAGTAATTACTCCAGCAGTCAGAGTGGGCGAGCTGGGCCCAGTGCACTCTTTCCTCTTACACAGAGATGTCTTCTGGAGTAGTGTTGACAGTGCCCTCTGGAGCAGTGTACCTTGCTGTTAATACCACATTGAGATGCATGAGCCAGTTCTCTCTCAGATCTATTGTTTCAGGTTCTCTGCAGACTCAGGCACTCATCACTGTGTTGTTTATACTTGGTTCACATTTGCATGGTTTCCTTTGCAAGCATGAGGACCAGATTATATTTTTAATTGGAAAATTTAGATTCTTTTATAGAAAGATAATTTAAGGATCTGAGGTCTGTAATACCTATGACTTAATCTGTCTTCCATTCTGTCAAGCTAACAAGTGGCAACACAATGAACCAATGAATTCTCAGGTTAAAAGAATATATTCATCCAATAAAGTACCAAGAAAGAAGGTAACCTCCTCAGAGGTGCTTTGAAAAACAAGCATTGGTTATCATACTCTGAGGGCATGAATGAGTTTCCAGCAGCTTGTAACAGGTGTCTTTTTCAGATTAACCCTCTGATTGATGTCACAATAAACTACAGTGCTATTTTATTTAAAGATTTAGTTGAGAAGTAAAACAAAGCTTTATGTTCTTAAGCTCTTCTTTCAACAAGAAACGTTTAACAAGAAATTTCATGTATATTCATGGTAGGTTCATCAGTTTTGCCAGCCTGCCTTCCTGATGTGGGTGAAAAGTTTGATCCGGGAGATGTTTGTACCACTTGTGGTTGGGGCCGTCTAAAAGAGAGTAAGCCACTGAAGTAACTTTTTAATTTTCTTAGTACTGCTTATAAGCTCCTTTTTTTTTTCTTTTTCTTCCCCCTCCCCCCCCATTTAGGTGCTTAGCAGTTTGTGCGGCAGCATCAAAACTACAGACCAGATAAATGGTGTAAACTCTGTGAGAGAGAGTTCTTTTAACTGGGATTCTAATGCAAAGCCTTATACATTTTTCTGACTCTTCAGTTTTGTAACATATTATGTTGGGTCAGCTTGTATCTGAAAGTCAGAACACAGACAATTTAGGCATCTAGCCACAGGTGGGCCAGGAAGAAAACAGCAGCTATGAATCAGAATTGGAACTTCAAAATGGAGCTTAAGTGGTACAATGGCTTTGTGTGGTCCCTCTGCACTGTGCACGAGTAAATTTCACCCTGAATGTATTACAGAAATCTGAAGTAGTTTGCCAAAGGAGGTTGTGGAAGCAGGAGGTATAAACTCAAGTCCTACTACATATCCAAGTATTTTATTTTGAACATTTTAACTTTTTCTTTTAGTTCAACTGTCTGAGGGTGAAATAGTTTTGCTTTTTCTTTAAAGTTGAACTGAAATTCTTTCTATATGTATTAATAAGGGTTTTATAACAAACTTAAAATACATCTGTGGTATATAATCTGAACATATGAAAATCTTGAAATCAGGAGTTGTATTTCATAGTTACAAAAATGATCCCATTTCATAGGGTGAAAATGTCTGGGGGGATATTTTGCATGAAAACAGGACTTTGCAGGGCGGGGGAGAACAAGCTGATTTTTTGTTTTAAAAGTGGTCTCTTTTTAGTTAAACCTGTTTTCTAAGGCTCCTATCCTGCAATGGCCTCTGTATGGGCAGATCCCAGTGCCTGCACACATGTCACTACAGGATAGGGGCCTACATTTTCAAATCAAGACAGTTGAAATTTTATGCAGCCAAAGATCAATATTTGAACTAAAATATATACACCCACATAAAACTTCACACAGTCATATACCCAATGGCTGTTTCTCAAAATACAACATTTAGACGATGAAACTTGACCAAAAAAAACCCTATCAGTATCCATTGAACTTTCAGTATGTCGAGCAAACTAGTTTCCTTATTTTTTCTTTAATCTTCTATTTTAGATGGAATCCTCCCTCAGGTCTTGCATGAAGTCGACTTGCCAATCATAGACAACAAGGAATGTTCTAGAGCTTTGTCAACCTTATGGAATCCAATCCAAGGAGACACTTTAATGTGTGCCGGATTTCCAGATGGAGGAAAGGATGCATGCCAGGTTGGTGGACAGATAGCCTTGCAGACCTTGCTGTAGCTCACATTTGTTTGTATCTGTGTTTGAGTGAATAGACGTACTCTATAATACAATGATAGGCAGTGTAATCCATTTGATATTTTAACTCTTCAAGGATGGCCAGTATAATCCATTTATGACTTCACTCCATTTTATTCTCACATCCCTTGTGTATGGGTTCCTCAGAATTACTTAGGGTTTGGAGAACCTTTCAGGTTAGCGTTTTGGAACATGTCCCAGTGCAATAACACTTGGAACTTCTCATATTCAGAACACTTCATCAGCATTAACTAATGAAGTCTCATAATACCCCAGGGAGGTAAGTAACAAAGTGGTGCTCTGATTATCAAGAAGGAAAAACTGAGCATGGAAGTTAAATGAGACTCTCCTGGCCACAGAGGGAGTCAGTGTCAGAACCAGAACTAGAATTCGAGTTCCTCGCTTCAGTTCTGTGCTAAGACCATAACTCATCCCACTCTTGCACTAAAAATGTGGACATGCATCTTGGAGACAGGGAACATGGTTGTCTTTCTGTTTTTTCCTCCCTCTCACCCTCACAATGATCCTGACTAAATACAGCAAGCCCAGCTGTGGAGGCACAGTCTGATTTCCTTGGTTGTCTTAAAGGGACATGCCCTAAAATAGCAGGGGGATTACTCCTGTACAAAATACAGCTGGATTTTTCTGGAATCATCCAGGGAGCTCATACTTACTTAGTCACATACATGCTTTATATTAAGATGGGTTACCTTTTATTATAGGGTGATTCTGGAGGCCCTCTTTTGTGTAGGCGTAAGCATGGTGCCTGGACTCTAGCTGGGGTGACCTCCTGGGGTATGGGATGTGCTCGAAGCTGGAATGATAACATGAGGAAAAAGTATGATCAGAGAGGATCTCCAGGGGTTTTCACAGATCTTCGTAAGGTGCTTTCCTGGATTCAAGAAAACGTCAATACTGGTAATAAAACCTCCACAAATAAATTAGTAATATGTAGGAGTAATGATTTCCTGGTGTGTTCTTCATGGCTCCATTTTTTTTTTCTTTTTTTAAGCTTTGCTTCATAATGAAATCCATAATCGTTATTTGCTATGTGTCTAGCTGGGCAGCACTCCAATTGCTGATAGGAATAGAAAGGTCATTGTTTAGAACTGTTGCAAATAGTGACTATTTTATTATCATTTTATTTTATTTTGTCTTCTCCCTGGACAATCATTGAGTTTCAAGGATTGAATTCAGTTGGTGTGTTAAAATGGAACTTTCATTCATTTACATCCTTTTCATTAGTTTACAGCAGAATATTTGAGATCTCTTGGGCCCAAACATGCAGTTCTTGAAGTCACTGGTAGCTTTCCTTGAGTGAGCTGTGCCAGATCAGGCGTTGTAACTGTATGGAGAAATCCATACTCTCATGAGTTCTCCACCTTTTACACATGTTCCCTCACTGTGCACAGAGGGTGAAATTCACTCTCTTGCAGAGGGTCAGCATGAGGATTATTCACCACTTCTAAATTAATGGAGCTGATGACTTAAATGGTGCGTAGGCTTTGTGCTGTCACTCTACACAAGGGTGAATTTTACTCAAAGAGCAATTATAAGTTGAGCTAATATCTTCAAATTTGGGCTATTTTCTTTAAATGAAATCAAGGATTGTGGGAGTATAAGTGGAGATAAATATGCATTAGCTGAGATTCACACGTACTGGCTGGAAATTTTTTTTTTCCCAGAGAATTTAAACAAGACAAACTTTTTAGTGAAAATGTCACTGAAATTTTCAACTTTTGATTGAAAAACTGAAATATAAAAAAAACCTGAAATCAAATAAAAAACCAAACATTTTGTTTTCAGGGTTTTGGTTTCCAGTGAAAAATTGAAATGTCTTCAGGAAAGCACCTGCTTTCCATGCAAATTTTCATTTAATTGAAATTCTAATTTTCCATCAAGAAAAGGTTTGAGTGGAAATTTTTTTTATCAGCCCTATTCATATATTCTTCTTCTTTATTATTTATTTTAGTTATTCTGCTTAAATTATTTAGAAATAATCTAGCTCAACATAAAAAGGGATGCTTTAGAAGCAACCTATAAAATATCATAAATTCCATTTGCACCGACCTTACGGCCCCTTCACAATGTCAGATCAGTACAAGAGGTCTTATAGTATAACTGAGCATCAGGCCCTGGATGTCATTTGTATGATACCACCAGCCAGATTCTGCCACCCTTAATCTGCTAAATAGTACCTTACTCCACAAATAATCACATTCTGCTTAATGGGACTACTCAGAGTAGGATGCTACTCTACTTGATTAAGGATTTGTCTGCATATGAGTTATTCTGGAATAGCTATTTTATTAACACTAAATATAAATAAAATAGGTATTCCAGAATAACTCCGTATGGGGGGGACACACTTTCTTATTCCAGAATGAGTGCCTTTTTCTGAACTAGCTTAATCCACTTCTAAAATAGATTAAACTAAACTGATAAAAAGTGCTGTTGTTTCAAAATAAGTGTGTCCACATATGGAGTTATTCTGGAATATCTATTTTGCTTAAAATTCACACCCCATCTTATTCCAGAAGCCCTAAAGGTGACAAAGTCTGGCCCAGAATTAGTCATTTATGATTGAAAAAAGAAGTGTGATTAAAATTCACTATAGTTTTTACAAATTTATTCATTCTGATAAAGGCAAAGTGTATAGAAGATTTGTCATGAAACTGAATGTGCTTCTCTAAAATTCCTTTTTTTCCTTCCCCAAACTAGATTTGAAAATGAAAAGTTCTACAGGTGAGTACTTTAAACTTCTACCTGTGTTAGAAATATTATGGCAAATGATATAAAAACTCTGTTGTTACATTAGCTATGATGGGAAGGGGAAATGCATATTTATTGTCTGATCTTGTAAACAATTAAACCCTGATTCAGCAAAGCATGTATTTAAAGTTTAAGTTCATGCTTAAGTCTGTTCCTACTCAGGAAAGCACCTAAGAGTGTGCTTAAATATGGTTGACCTCAGAAAGGGAAGTGGGATTTGAAAAAAAAAAATCCTTTAGAGCACCTAATATAAAAATATATGTTTTCATTCATTTTTATTTGCATTACTTGTAAACAGATATTTTTAAAAATAGTTACATATTCCTCTGCAGTGTAGGAATGAAAACTCAAATAGTACATGAGAAACAGAAACTGAGTGGGCATATTTTAAAGTGTTATGTGTAAAAAACAGAGTTTGTGGTTCAACTCTTCAGTAAACAAGTAGGTTTATTTATAGGGCTGTCCATCACAGTTAATGCATGCGATTAATGCAAAACAAATTAACTAGATTAAAAAATATAGTCACTAATCAGTTTTAATCACACTTTTAAATAATAATGGAATACCAATTTAAATTTATTATAAATAGTTTTTTACTACATTTTCAAATATATTGATTTCAATTACAACAGAGAATACAAAGTGTACAGAGCTCACTGCATATTATTTTTTATTATAAATATTTGCACTGTAAAAAAGATAAAAGAAATAGTATTTTTTTCAATTCACCTCCTACAAGTCCACTTAGTCCTACTTCTTGTTCAGCCAATCGCTAAGACAAACAAGTTTGTTTACGTTTATGGGAGATAATGCTGCCTGCTTCTTATTTTCAGCGTCACCTGAAACTGAAAACGGGCATTAGCATGGCACTATTGTAGCCGGCATTGCAAGGCATTTACGTGCCAGATACGCTAAACATTCGTATACCCCTTCATGCTTCTACTTGTAGGATCTTAAGTTTTACATTGTTGTTTTGGTTTTGAGTGCAGTTATGTAAAAAAGAACGAAAGAGAAAATAATAACTCTACATTTGTAAGTTGCATTTGCACAATAAAGAGATTGCTCTACAGTACATGTATGAGGTAAATTGAAAAATAGTTTTGTTTTTTTACACTGCAAATATTTAATCACAATATAAAATGAAGACTGTAAACTTCATATTCTGTGTTGTAGTTGAAATCAATATATTTGAAAATGTATAAGAACATCCAAAATATTTTAATACATTTTAAAATTCTATTGTTTAACAGTGCAATTAAAACTGATTAATTATGACTATTTTTTAATCTTGTGATTAATTGCAATTATTTTTAATTGTTTGACAGTCCTTATAATAAAAATGTTGTACTGATGCTCTTATCGTACAAATATAAAGGGTTTTAGATAGCTCCCCCCCCCCGGGCCTCACTGTGCATTAAAACTTTGCTGTCTGTTCCCCTACCTGTGAATAAAGGGGGTAAGCTGGAGGGAGACACATTTTTGTCACAAGATTAGATTTACATTGTATCTGAGAAATTTTAAAATAGTAATCTCGTAATCCTCCTTCCATGCTAGATGAGCTTTTGGGGGTAGCAGATGACTGTATGTCAAACCTAATTTTCTGTTTCATTTCAAACCCCCACAATGCAGCATCATGTAGCATCCAGGATGGTAAACTCCCCAGCAATGAAGGTGAATTACATTTCCCAGAAAGTCCCGAACATTTCTATCAAAACAACCAGTGAGTAGATGCAAGCATTCCTTTTTCAGAAGCTACATGCAATGATGTTGCAGCTGTAGTTTGTTGTTTGATTGCAAACAAGAACTCATCCAGTTTGTGTCATTGCAGGTTGTGTGTGTGGACTCTGCTGGTCCCGGAAGGAATGCATATACTTCTTAATTTCTCCCACTTTGATGTGGAGTCAGACATGTTCTGTAACTATGATTCTTTGTCAGTGTATTCAAAAGATGACAGACTTGTTGGTGAGTTGCTTTTCAGTGATTCTGTGAAATATTTTCATAGAGTCCTTCAATGTTGTTTAAAAATGTAATAGAAACTGGATCCACTGCTTTCAGGCTGTGTGTGTTGTCACTGATCACACTGACCTCATGCTTGCAAGTTGCATGTCATGTGTCCCTCTAGGAGCTTGGCCACTTGATGCTAGCAGTTTACTATTTCCGCTAGCTAATGGAGTTACCCTTTAACTTCAAGTGGTAGAGGCTTGTGTTTTCGTAAGAAAGGGCCGTGGTTGAAAGCCTGCTGACAGCTCATGCAGGAGTGAGTGATATTATCCACTTACTACAATTTATTGGGGAAAAGTGTTTGGAGGAGAAACTGAAGGTTCAGTGAAATGATAATGGGCCAGCACAGAGGATGTTAGTTTTTCGCTTTTGGGCTTTTTCAGCTGTAAAAGCTTTTGGACTTTTGAAAAGCCCAAACTGAGGGACTGTAAGAATTCTAGTTATTTGTACTTTTGAATTTTTTTTTTAAATAACCAAATACTGTAGCTGAGGTTTTATTATTTTGATATGTATACATTTTCTCAACCAACTTTACTACAGTTTTTTAAAGATGATTGTTCTCTAATAATAAATACGTAATTTGCAGGGAGATTCTGTGGGGTTGACTCTCCGCTACCCATTTTGCTCAGCTCCAATGGTATAAAGCTGAAATTTGTCTCTGATAACAAGGCTTCTGGAACTGGATTTTCAATGGTGTATAGAGCTCTTTCACCAGATGCTCTTCCTGGTAAGTGTTAGTGCTGTGTATATCCTCCCTGTCAATTTGTTATATAAAATCCATTGTATTCTTGAAGTTAGCTGTTCTGAGGCCTAAGGTTGCATTGTCAGGCACATGGCCTGAGAAAGTGGGGATGGATCTTGATTAAGTTCAGTCTGAGGCTTGGTTTGAGGCTGAAAAAGCATTAGCATAAAGGATGAAGGTGTGTGAGTGCTCTTTCTAAGCAGATGATGGGATGGAGAGGACAAGGGAACTAACTGCAAATGGGACTATCAGGGGGCTGTCCTGAAAAACCCTATTGCTATAAGGAATCAGGAGATTGTCTCAGTGAGAGCCCCCACCCCCCTGTAATATCCTCCCCACCAAGTGGGATCACATCCTGTTCCCTACAACACAGGGGTGTTCTAAGGCTTATTTAATTAATTAATGTTTATAAAGAGACAGAGATCCTCAGGCGAAAGATGCTACAAAGGATCCTGGGTCCAATCACTCCTTCCTAGGAGGGAGTCCAAGGGAGACTGCTAAGTAGGAGGAAATGTTTTTGGGTGGGGTTTGTTTTCCCCATGGAACAGGTCCCAGGGCCAGCCTCCAAATCTGGAAGATTCCCTGATCAAGCAGAGAGAGGCCTTTTGTCTCTGACTGTTTTGTTTCATTCCTTGGCAGAGTGATTCCTTTTTAAAGGCTTCTGCAACTGTGTGGCAACTGCCTCCAGCACTCCTCTCAAAGGAGATTGCCATTTGGAGGAAGCACATCCACTGGCCATGTTACCTTTCCAACCTAATCTCCGAAGGGTATAGGGGGAGGCAAAGTACAGCTCCCTGGCCTTTTCTTGTCACACTCCTTCTGCTGTGGCTCTACACAGATCCCAGTTACTGCAGAGTGCTCTCTGCAGATTTGGGAGAAGTATGTTACTGCAGTGGGCTGGCTCTCTCTTCCATGTGGGAGGGGGAGGATCTGAGGGGAGAGGGTCCCCTCTGTGCATGGATCACAGTAATGGGCCAAATCATTTTCCCTTTCTTTTTCTGTATTTCATCTGTGAGAACACTGCTTGGGAGCTGTTCTGGATTTGAATTTAATGGATGGACAATTAATAGGAAAACACTTGCTTCCCTTTGATATATTTTTTTTTTCCTGTGTGTTTCTAGATTCTGGCTGCGGGTCCTTAGCTGTCCTCTTTGAAGGAGGAGTGATACAAAGTATGAACTATCCTGAGCCCTACAACAATCTGGCAGACTGTCACTGGATTATTCATGCTCCAGAGAACCATGTAATCAAGGTACAGTGCAGGAAGGGCTTACACCTTTCATTCTGTGTAGATAATTTCTTTTGGAAAGAAATAAGTTGTATACTAAGTGTTGGCAACAAACGCTTACTTTAGTTAGCACCTTCAATTCTTGTGTAGTGCTGCTGGGTCCAGTGCATGGCTGTTGCGTTCAATCCAAAAAACAGCTGTATTCTCGTATTTCAGATTTGTTAGAACTGTAACAAAGTTTGGAATCATTTAGACTTGGGCTTTTGGCTTGGCCCACTGGCACTAGTTGCAAATTGTGGATCTGGATCTAGGTCTAAACTCCAATTTCTCCAAAGTTTTGGGGATGTTTGAATTGGGTGTTTTGGTTCATTACTAACGTAAATTAAAATTATATTTCTCTCATTAGCTATAAACATAATGATTTTCCTCCTATTAGCCTTTTGTTGAAGATAAAACAAAGAATCAGTTTAATATTGCATACACCTTCTATCAGGAGACTTGTGGCACCTGAGAGACTAACAAATTTATTTGAGCATAAGCTATCATGAGCTACAGCTCACTTCATCAGAATGCATCTGATCAAGTGAGCTGTAGCTCACGAAAGCTTATGCTCAAATAAATTTGTTAGTCTCTAAGGTGCCACAAGTACTCCTTTTCTTTTTGCAAATATAGACTAACATGGCTCTGAAACCTATCAGGGGACTGTATCCTGTCCTTAGAGGAGCATGACCTAGGGTATTAAAGATCTGTAATAGGTCTTCCCATCTCTTAATACTAGCTCTATAATCCTAATTCTTTCCTTTTTCTTTTTAAGCTTACATATGAGTATTTTGAAATAGAGGAAAATGAAGACTGCTCCTATGACTCTGTAACAGCGTATGACCAGCATATTTATGGACCAGCGTATGAGGATGTGACAAGAGAGGAAGAAATAGGTTTGTTTTTTGATTTTCAAAACAGGTCATTGATTCAGACCTGGCTTCTGTTGTTCTCATTTTGCATCTCCAAACACTATAATTTAGCAAGTAAAAACTTGACTTTACCTGTAAAGTAAAGTAACAAATCAAAAAAGAGTAATTCCCCTTTACTACCACTAGATGCTGAAATGAATAGTATTCTCAGTACAGTACACACTGACACTTTTCACCACTGATCCTTTTCAGAGATAAGATAGAGAAACATATCTACATCATTAATATCTTGGGTATTTAAATTGTATCCTAAATGCAATGCTTAGGAAATACTGCCAGATACGTGTTTTGCACCACAGGTGTTTGACACATTGATTATACAAAACATCTCAGGTGACCTGAGTTCAGTTTGCTTTTCAGGGGCTTGTTCTTCTTCCCTATTCCTGTTGAACATTGGTGTAACTCTCATTAACTTCACTAGAATTACTTCAGGTTTATGGCAATGTACCAATAAGTTAGAGGAGAATGGGGCCCAAGGACTTGTTCCTTGGTTTGTCAAGGGCTTGGAATACATAATAGGCCCAATTCATCCCTGTGCTGGTGCTAGTGTTGGAGCAAAGACACAGGGGAGATAGCTTGTGCCTCCCTTTATTCAGGGACTGCCGGGACCAGTTGGGCCCTTAGTGGTCTAAGGAAGCTGTCAGAACTGCCTTAACTTGCACCTCCAGCAATGGTTACTACAGGCTTGTGCAGGAGTACAGGACTGCCATGGCCAATGCCTTGCCACTCCAGCCTGTCTCGTGCTTGGGATTGGGCGGAGAGGGATTCCTGCACTGGGGATATTTCCCAGAGGAGTCCTATGGTTACTTTCAGCCCCCTTTGTGGCAGCATAGCAAGGCTGAATTCACCTGTAGGCTTTGATTACTCTTTACTGACCAAAATTGGCTTTGTTTGGAGGAATCTGAAAGCCCCTGGAGAATGTAGTTGTGCTATTGGGAGCAACTTTGTGCCTTGGAAGGTAACAGTAGCTTTTTTGAGATGAGAAGGTGAGAGGAAAGGGAACATCGGACACCTAATGGTGTGGTACCATTTGTAAACTACAAACTGTATTCATTTTTTGTAATAACTTGGTCAGTTAATGACAGTGGGATGCTTGGATGATGCAAGGAAAGCCAAATCTCCAATGTATTCCTCCCACAGTTGTGAAACATGATGAAAAGGACACAAATATCCACAACAGAGCTGGCAGATATAAATCTATGAATGAATGCTCCACAAATCCTCATCTTGACAGCTGAGGTTAGACATGGACCAGATCTAATTATCCTGAGACATGGGAGGGGATCTGAAAACCTAAACCCAAAATTGAATTTTGCAAATGGCTTCTATATTTATGGACCAAAGTCCTGGATCCAAACTCCTTGGATTTTTGGCAAGTTTGGAATTTGGATTGAAATATTGCTGCTGAGTTCCACGAGAGCTCATTCTAAAATATACAAAACCAGGTTTCTTTCCAATCATGTCCGTGTTTTGAGAAAAGTGTGCTTCTCCTTTCCACCTTCCCCTTTTCTTTTGTTGCCAGTAAAAGTTATAATAGAATTATATATAATCATTTGTAAATCTTGGGTCTGTCTTTAGCTAGGTCTTGTGGGTTTGCTGTCCCAGCGCCTGTTTTGAGCACCTCTAGCATGATGCTGATCATCTTTCATTCAGATGAAACTGAGACCTTTGGGGGATTCCAAGCCACGTTCTCCTTCATTCATGTAGCAGGTAAAAGAGTTGAAACATAGTGTATACGTGGCAGCCTGTTTTGCCTTGGGGGCAGCAGGGGGCTCTGCAGTGAATCTTGGTATTTCACCTGGTTTTGCTCTGGGTAAGTCTCCTGGTAAAAATGTAACTGAAGATTTCTGTCATCAGACGTTGTTCCCCGTAGATAGATTACTAAAATCACAAGAAATTACTAGCTTGCCTCTGTGACAGAACCAAGAGTAACTTCATTTGAGATACACTAATATGCTATTTTCACTTGCTAGATTTAAATATATCAGATTCTAACAATGAAGTAGCAGTTCCTGAGGGTCTAGACACCACCACAGAAATTCCAGGTAAATCAGCCTGTGATACGCCTTCTTCGGTGGGAATGTGGTACAATTTGCGCAGGGGGAGGGGAGAAGAATGGCTTATGATTGTACCTTGAGTTGCTCCAAGATGCTCCAGTTGAGAAGAGCTAAAGAAATAAAGGTGTAAAGAATAAAGAGTTGGCTTTAGAGTAGTAGGCCCTGATTGTCTGGTGCCTGCACCTTGTGCACTCACTTACACCAGTAGAATGTGGGTTTAAAATGCTACTATTTTGATTTGGTAACATTTTGCAAAAACTCACTTTGTAAATGGTAACACCAGGCACTGGAGAATCATGCCTGTACTTTTAGAAATTGTCTTTTCACCCCTAAAGGTTTATAGAGTGGGGTGAGTCCACAATATACTATAGACCTAAGGCTAATTCATTGTACTGTAGATGATCTTACTCTTCTGAATAGGCTCTTTTTCTGCAACAAGCATCTTCTCTTGGTAGTGATGTGTCTACACATTTTGATGCGTTGCAGTGGGGGAGGTTTAGGGTTAGGAAAAGGGTTGCTGAGGTAGGCTACCTTCACAGTAAATGCAGTCAAGCAAATGTAAACTCTTTCCCCCAACCGAAAACTGAACTCTCCTTGAGTATATAAACCCTTTATGTTCCATATTAACAGATGACATCTGTGGAGTGCCTTCAAATCAGCCCAGGTTTCTCTTCAGTAGGATAATGGGTGGTGAGGAAGCTGTGCCCTTCTCATGGCCTTGGCAGGTCAGCATACAGATTTCAGCTGAGCACATCTGTGGAGGAGCAGCTCTTACCAAAGAGTGGGTTGTCACAGCTGCTCACTGCTTTACTTATAAGTAGGTACACATGGAAAGAAGATACTATAAGATTTCTGGAGGGAGTTCTTTATCACAAAATGTCATGTACTGTACAATGTGATGTATGTGTTTTGACTTAGTTCTATTAGATTGGTGTAAAGCATGGGCAGGTAACATCTTCTCATACAATTAATTTGACACATAAGGGGATACTGACAAGATTTATAGTCCCCAAATCTGTCAGCCCTGGGGAATTCCTTCCTGATTGTCCTGTTCCTCTCCATAGCATGAGCTGCCAGGGCCCATCCACAAATCCAGAAGATCCTTCAGAATCTGTTTAGATCCTGGGAGATCAACAGGAGGCCTGGTCTATCTTCCCAGAGGCTTGTGATAGGTTTGTCATTATTAAGAAGCTCATAAACCCACAGATCCTACCCCTTGTTACTGGGATTGGGGAGGACACTTTTATGGAAGGAGTTAATCATGGACGTTGGCAGCAGCAGCAGCTCCCTCTAAAAATATTTTTTTCCAAAAAGTACTATAACTCTTGAGTATTTTCTAGATCATTTGTAATGAGTATTATATGAATGTGTTCATTTTGTACTTTAATGAAAAGCAGATATAAAGATCTTTCTGTTCTTACTATTGGGTTTTCTTTCCACAGCCAGGGCTCTCTTTCTGCAAGAGCTTCTTCTCCCAGGGTTGACCCTAGAAATTCTGGTCCATTTTCAAATAATTTTGAGATTATCTTTTAAAATCAGAGGTCAAATTTTCAGAAGTCTTAAGTCCCGTTTTGAGAAGCGACTCAGGCATTTAGGGTCCTAAACCCCCCTGATTTGTTTTCAAAGGAACTTAAGCTCTGAACTGCCTAAGACGCTTCTGAAAATGGGATGTAGGTGGCTTTGGAAATTCTACCCCAGGTGTCCTGCTTTTGCTGTATTTTAAAAAAAGAAAAGAAAAGAAAAGAAACCTATGATAACTGTGGTCAGAGGGAAATTCTACATTGCATGATCTCATCACATCAGAATCTTTATATGACCTCGGGTGGTTCTGCATTAATTCATTTTTGTCTCAACAGAAAGAGAAACAACTAAAGGATATGACATTTTTTCTGTTGTGTTTTGATCTGTGATTCTGTTAATCATTTTTTATTTTTTTAACGAAAAACTGACGTGAAACTAAAAAATTATGTTAAGTGTTGATTTGGTCCCTAGTATGTCTATGTCCTGCTGCTTCTCTAGATGCTTTGTATAAAAATCAGACCCTGCAAGCTCCTTCCTCCTGGCCCAAATAATATTTTTGCCTAATCACACTGCCAAGTTACAGGACTTGATTGTGCTGCTATTGAAGTTATTCCCGTTGATTTATGGGATAGGATTGGGCCTCTAAACTTAAATCTTAGATTGTTAAGGATTAATCATGCCAGAGATTGTTAGACAAACTTCATGGTGAGAAGAGCCCTGAGTATGTTCCTGCTTTCTTCTTTTTTAGGGAACAGTACAGGGATTTATGGATGGTGGTTGCTGGACTCCATGATATTACAGAGCAAGAGCACAGTCAGGTATGAATTAAACCTGGTTTGTACATTAAATACTTCTCCCTACCTGGTAGCATGGAGGATGCAGCAGATTGTTGAGTTGCTGTGCAAATATAAATGGAGGCTACACATGCGCACAAGGAAGTATAAGTGCCAGCACAGAACTCAGAGGTGAGCAGTAGTGAGCCCCAAACTCTGAGCACTGCTCCCAACTCACAAGTGTGAAGGGTGCAAAGGGGGCAGCGCATGGTGGAGGAATGGCTAAGCCACAACTGCTCCAGTATCTTAATTCTAAATCTTGTAAGACCTGGTGATCGTTACTAATACAAATGCTTTCCATTGTCACAGAACAGTGGCAGTTCAGTCAATGTGCTTCCCTTCCGCATCCCAGTCTGCTGACTTTAGTTCCTGAATGTCCTACGTGTGTATCTCTTACCTATCATGACAAAACTGCTGCTTTCCAGCAGTTAATCATCAATAAGGCTAAATTTTAGTCATGGGTATTTTTAGTAAAAGTCATGGACAGTAAACAAATTCATGGCCTGTCACTTGTCCAAGACTTTTACTATATACCTCTAACTAAAACTTGGGCCAGGGGACTGTGGGTGCTTGGGGGGGGCAGGATGAGGATGCTGGGGGGGTGGTCTGGGACCCCTGTTGGTGCTGGGAGGGGCAGCCAAGGGCTCTGTGCACTGCTCCTGCCACAAGTGCTGGCTCCGCAGCTCCCATTGGCTGGGAATTTCAGCCAATGGGAGCTGCAGGGGTGGTGCCTGCGGGCACAGGCAGCATGCGGAGCCCCCCTGGCCACACTGCCTAGGAGCTGCAGGGACATACTGTTGGGAGCTGGGGAGCCCCCCCCCCCAGTAAGTGCTGCCCCACACCCCAACCCCTCACCCAGCCCTGAGCCCCCTCCCACACCCAAACTGCTACTGCTGGCCTAGGACCTGCCCAGCTCAGGCAGCCCAGAGCCAGCACCGGCCACTGCAGAGGTCATGGAAAGTCACAGAATCCATGACTTGCAGAATCCATGCTCTGTGACAGACACGCAGCCTTAATCATTAATAATCTTGGTGGTTCTTCATGCACCATCCCCAGAGCTCCAGGCACATTCATAAAACTGGAATGCTTTAAAGCACCAGGCTTCCAGCTCATTCGATGAATTGCCATGTCTTCCCTTTTCTAGAGAAGATCAGTGAAGCAGTACATTATTCATCAAGATTTTAATGAGATCACTATGGATTCCGATATTGCATTATTGCAATTGACTGAGCCCCTGGAGTTTAATCACTACGTGCGTCCAGTGTGCCTGCCTGAGAAGGATGAGGTGGTTCAGCCTTCTAGGGTGTGCACCACCACAGGGTGGGGTACTCATAATGAAGGTATGCAAGTTTTTTCACTTTATGGGGCTGTGCATACTGCAGATGTATTTTAACAAACACTATAGGGCACATGAGAAAGTGAATCGTATCTTTCTTTGGCTCCTAGAAAATTAATTTGTTAATTGGGATCTATTCTTGATTACATAGAGGGCGAGGTGTGCATGGGGCATGGTAGCAATCAGATCTATTAAAATGTGGTACAGTCTGCAGAGGGGGAGTACTGGAAACATGGTCACTTGAACATTTAAAGATAGGACAAAGCATGAGAAAATGTCTAGTAGAGAGCAATCCTGCATTGTCAGGAGGAAGGGAATGGTGATCCCATGGGTATTTTTCAGCTCTCATGTCTGACACTGGCAGGAGGTAGGTGTATATCAGTGTTCATCAGCAAAAACACAGACCTGTGATTTTAAGATATTTTTCACTTCAAGACAGAGAAAAGTCCAGTAAACTTCAGCAATTGGAAGTCCCAATCCTAGTCTCAGAGGCATGTCAGAACTACTATGTAAACCATCCCGGCAAGGTGACCCAGCGGATGCTCTGTGCTGGATTCCCTTTGGAGGAGGGAAAGGACTCGTGCACAGTAAGTTAACACAAAGTGCCACTATTGTGCTTATCAGGGAACTGCAGAGATCTTTGATTCTGAAATAGGGAGTGCTGAGATGTTTCACTGTGGACAAAAGTTACTTACCTGGTACATTGTGAAACAATTTGTCATTCCAACAGTGCCATCAGCTGTTCATATTACACACCCACCCACACACCACAAAAATGGCACATCTTGAGCCTATGATAAAAAAGAAGGATGAAAAGAAATGAGTTAAGTATGAATCAAACACATAATGAGTCAAGGTTGTCATGGCAGCACATTGAAAAGGCAATGTTAATTTGTAACATAAACTATTTTCTCTTACAATGTAGGGTGACTCAGGTGGACCATTAGTTTGTCCTTCAGAAGAGTCAGGATTTTACACTCTGAGTGGACTAATAAGCTGGGGCTTTGGTTGTGGAAGGAAAAACTACCCAGGAGTATATACAAACATTGCTGTTTTCATTGACTGGATCAATCACTATATTAACAATACTGGTATGTATGGAAAGCGACTGTGTTTGCTTTAGGTGCCCAGCCTGAGGCACACTAAAAGGGCCTAATCCTTTTCAGAGGGCAGGTCCTTAACGCTTTCTGAATGGTAGGCCCCTTTAACATGTCTCAAGTTGGGCACCTGGGAATGGAGGCACCCAAAATCAGTAGTCACTTTTGAAAGTCTCAGCCTTGACCCTTCATCATATATTGGGGTGGCCAAACGACAGCTTGTGAGCCACATGTGGCTCTTTTACTGATAAAGTGCAGCTCATGGAGCCCTCCACCCCACCCCATTCTCCATCTACCAGACTTGTGGGGGAGAGAGCTCTGAGCATCTGCCTTGCGGGAGGGTGATGGGGTCTCAGGGCTTCTGCCCAGCAGGAGGGAGGGCTCTCAGGTCTTCTGCTATGCGGGCCATGTCTGCCGGGGCTCTGGACTTCAGCCCTGCTCCTGCTGAAGCTCTGATCCCCAAGACCCTCCCCTTTAGCCCAGGCAAGCACTCCCTGCAGGGCTGAAGCCCTGAGCCCTGGCAGGCGCGCCTAGCTCTCAAACTTCTGAAGATTATTGTATGCAGCTCGGAGGGTCAGTAAGTTTCGGCCCGTCATATATTATTATTCCTACCTTTGATTGCATTTCTTCAGGTCAGTAGTGTGTTTGCTTAATTTGCTTTGCTTTTCCGATTTTTCGAAATAAAATGACACTAGATAACAAAACAATTTCAGTGCCATCTCCATTTATTCCAGTGTATGGACGTGTAGTCTTGACAGGTTAGTTGAGAACCCTTGAAAGTTATCACCAGGGAATCTTTTAAAAGTTTTTCCAGTTGTCATTTTTCTAGATCTATTCAATTTCATACTATAAAGCTCAACAGACCAGTTCTAACAGGCCTTATTGTAGTGCACCCCCAAAGCACTAAATACAAACTTAGCATATAAATCTGGCAAGAAAAGCAGATTTCTCCCCTGTCAGTAGGGTTCCAGCGGTGTAACTGTTGGCAGAATTTGACTTATAGTGTGTTAATCTGTCTGAACACGTTCCCATACAGTAAAGGCCAAATTCCAAACTCATTGATGGTCATCTGAATCTAGTTTCAGTTAAGTTACCCATTCTTTAACGTGTATTTTTGGGGCAGTCACACATTACAGGTTAACATAATTTCAGAAATTGGCAGGTATTAGAAGGAAGATAAGAGAGGGAGGGAATGAAATGAAATGAATGTGACGCTTGTCAGTCACGTCACTCAATGAACTATTGGAAGGTGCTCAAATATGACAGTGATGAGGGTCATGTAAGAACCTGTACTGACTAGAATAAAAAGGCTAGTTTTCAGGAGCTCCCACAGAGGGCAATGAGAATTTTACCATCAACTTTGATGGGAATAGAATCAAGCTCCAGCTTTTTCAATTTGAGATCTGTTTTTCAGGTATGGAAGACATAATTGTTACAGTACTGGTGGTTTTGCTTTCTATTCATGAATTGAGTGGGATGGTATCTCTTTAAAACATACCGTGGCCGCCTTTCTGGGCCAAATTGTCAGCTGGTATAAATTGGAGCAAGTTTGTTGACTTCAGCATAGGAGTGATGATTTGTACCAGCTGAGGATCTGGCTGCAGATGTCTAAACTTGTAGTGATAGTCACTACAGCAAGGAAGCTGAATTAGAATGCAGAATAATCCAGTTCTCTGCACCATGGGGTGACTTTTTTTAGCAGCAATTTTTAAACTTTGCAATACTTCTGCTAGTTAAGATAATTTAACATTAATTTCCAGCGTTGGTAACACATTTAACTACAGAAATTCTTGCTGAGGGCTTGTTGACATAAAATATAATCAGTATAGAGATAATGCAACAGCTTTGCTCTCTGTGCTGTTCACTAATATGAGTGCATTGCTACCATATGCAGGCAAGGTTCAAGGATTTCCAAACTACTCAAACTTTCAAGACAACAGCTAAATTCGGTGAAGATCTGGTACCTCGCATCATCTGCTCCAGCAGTTCTGCCTTCACAATGAAATTCTCCATGGCCTCTAGCGACCTTACTTCTGTGACTTCTGGGTGGCTTACAGTTTTCCAAGTAAAGATTAAAATTCCTTTGAATGCAGCTTTTGGACATAAAGCTCCTCATTTTGTATTTAGAAAACTCAGTGGATCTGTAAGATAAGGGATGCGTTTCATGGGCACATATTCATTTTAATCCCTTGCACCTTTTTAATAATATCAACATCCTGTACATTTAGCAGAGTTGTTTTGTTTTTTTGGTACATTTTACTGAGTCTGATTTGCCTTTCACTTGTTTACACCAGTTTAACTCCATTGATTGCAATGATTCTCATCAGTTTAAGTGAAAGGAGAATCAGGTCCATTGTGTCTGGCTTTGAAACTACAGTTTATGAATTGTTGATAGAGGGCTCTAAATCCATCATAGTCATCTATTAGTTTCTGTTAGGCTGCCCTCTTTAGTAGTGTCTCAGTCAGCAATGGACATGTTGACTGAAAGGACTGAGAAAGAACTGTAGGATTTGGCCCAATATTTTTATATGTAATATCTGACCGTATAATAAAAATAGTTATGCACTGAAAATGGCTGCATGAACTTTTGTAGAGTCTAATTGCTTGGGGGGTTAGGACTCCATTATGGTTCATAGATTCCAAGGCCAGAAGGGACCATTGTGATCATAGAACCATAGAATATCAGGGTTGGAAGGGACCTCAGGAGGTCATCTAGTCCAACCCCCTGCTCAAAGCAGGACCAATCCCCAACTAAATCATCCCAGCCAGGGCTTTGTCAAGCCTGACCGTAAAAACTTCCAAGGAAGGAGATTCCACCACCTCCCTAGGTAACGCATTCCAGTGTTTCACCACCCTCCTAGTGAAAATTTTTTTCCTAATGTCCAACCTAAACCTCCCCCACCTTGTCATCTTGTCTGACCTCCTGTAAACACAGGCCATGGAACTTCCCCAAAATAACTCTTAGATAATATCTTTTAGAAAAAGCATCCAATTGTGATTTTAAAATTGTCAGTGATGGAGAATCCATTGATGCCATTGGTAAATTGTTCCACTGGCTACTTACTCTCACCATTAAAAAATTATGCCTTATTTCCAGTCTAAATGTGTCAAACATCAACTTCCAGCCATTGGATCACGTTACAACTTTCTCTTCTAGACTGAAGAGCCTGTTGTTAAACGTTTATTCCCCTGTAGATACTTGTAGCCTGTAATCAAGTCACCCCTTAACCTTCTCTTTGAGCTTTTAGTTTATCAATCTATTTAGTTTGTCACTATAAAGCATATTTTCTAACCTTTTAATTATTCTTATGACTCTTCTCTAAACCCTCTCCAATTTATCAACATCCTTCTTGAATTGTGGGCACAGAACTGAACACACTATTTCAGCAGCGGTCACACCAGTGCCAAATATAAAGGTAAAATAACCTCTCTCCTTGTGCTTGAGGTTCCTCTATTTATGTATCCCAGGATCGCATTTGCTCTTTTGTCCACAGTGTCATTCTGGGAACTTGTGTTCAGCTGATTATCCAGCATGACGCCCAAATCTTTTTCAGAGTCTCTGCTTCCCAGGATAGAGTCCCCCATCCTGTATGGCCTATGTTCTTTTTTTCCTAGATGCATACTTTTTACAGATAGCTGTATTAAAATGCATATTGTTTATTGCACCTAGTTTACCAAGTGATCCAGATTGCTCTGAACCCGTGAACTCTCCTCTGTTATTTACCAGTCCCCCAATCTTCATGTTATCTGCAAATTTTATTAGTGATGATTTTATGTTTTCTTCCAGGTCATTGATAAAAATGTTAAATAGCATAGGACCAAGAATCGTTCCAGCGGGACCTCACTGAAAACACCCGCTTGATGATGAGTCCCCATTTGCAATTATATTTTGAGACCTATCAGTTGGCCATATTTTAATCCATTTAATGTGTGCCATGATAATTTTATATCATTCCAGCTTTTTAATCAAAATGTCATGCGATACCAAGTCAAACGCCTTAAATAAGTCTAAGTATATTACATAGACACTATTACCTTTGTCAACCAAACTTGTAATCTCATTTTTTAAAAAAATCGAGTTAGTTTGACAGAAACTATTTTCCATAAACCCAAGTTGATTTGCATTAATTACATTACCCTCCTTTAATTGTTTACTGATTTGATTCCTATATCAGCCACTCCAAGTTGGGAATGTGGATTACAAGGTACATCAGGGATGTATAAAATGTAGGATTGTCACTGTTGAACCTTCAACCGCTTGCCCTGCTCTATTCCAAAATGTTTGAACACGTGAATAGTTGATCATATCAGCTCAACAAGTAATGAGAGAGGTTCTTAGCATTACTTAACTAATTTAAAAGCATTTCAAGGGCCAGATCTGTCAGGTCAAGTGCTTAGAATCATACACAGAACTGATACACATGCAAATACTGTAACAAGGTGGTCCTTGCAAATCAGATATTTTCACATGCAAACCGCAGTTGTTTACCTAATGCCCACATGGCTACTGGCATGCACAAATACCTGATTTGCAGATGGAATTGTAGCGACTGTCAGTGCAAATTAGCCGCACAATTGCACATGCATTTTTATGCATGGCTGAGTGTTTGAAAATCTGCATCCAAAAGTCAGTTTAGAAAATATCATAAATATAATGGTACAATATTTAGTTTAAAGAATAATCAAGTCCGAGAAGAGTTGTTTTAATAACCAAGGTAAGTAGTCAGAATGCAGATAAAGAGCCCAATTGTGATGATATCAGTTTGAACGGCTAAATCCCTGTTGTCTTCAGAGATCTGTCACCAGGTTTATCAGTCGGACTCAATTGTTTGCAATCTAACATTTGAGTGGTTTGGGACTTGGTCTTCTTTTTTTATTTTTCTTTTATTATGGTGCAACTGAGAAAGTATTAGGCACCTGTGCAAAATAAAGAGAATATTGCTCTCCAAACCTGTGCGTCAGGCACCTTTGACAAGAGTCTTCCCTCCATTGAAAATATTCTGTCAAGACCTTACCAAAAACTCCTGGAGCACATGAAAATACTTCAAAATCTAAGGCTATAAAACCTAGGGAAAGTGTGAGGAAAAGAGATTAGCCATTCACTGTCTGAAAAACAGTGGACACAAGCTTATTTTTCATTGTATGCAGTCTTTATTGCTGGTCACATATACTGTAAGCAGTTCTGTTGCTTTTGCACAGCTCTGGTTATAACTTTGTTGATGTAATTGGATGTTTGATGTCATCCACCTGTGTCAGAAAGGAATTTGGCCCTTAGATGCTACCCTTGAAACAGAATTGTAGGTGTGATTGAAAAGGATGTGGTAAGGAAAAAAAGGAAAACTGCTGAGGTTAAAGAGTCAAATATAGAATGTTATTTTGCCAATCTTTGTTTTTACTGTTTAATACAATTTTTCATAAGAGAGACCAGGGCCTGATTCTCATTTTCACTAAGACCACTTTACCCCGCTCCAGTAAATGACAGTTACACCTGCTTCAGGGTCCTTTTTCACTGCCACGGTGGTGTAAACTGACATTAGTGTAAATGAGAATCACGCTCCGAGTCTAAAATCAAGATGAAATAATTTTTGTTTCTTGAAATGCAAGTGAATGAAATTGTAATGTTTCTTGAAATGCAAGTCCTCTCAGTAAAAGTGTGTGGAAGCAAATTAAAGCTTTGTGTTGCATCTGGAATAGGCATTTGTTTTCTCCCTATTGAAATAATTAGAATTAAAAACTACTACTACTATTTCTTAATGTCCAGAACAATTACACAGAGGTGCAGGGTTTTGTTTCACAGCATGATCAGTATGTGAAATGGAAGTCCCAGTCCTGTGTGATCAAGCGTTCTGATACTCTGGTTATACGTGATACATCTCTGACCAACCCCTTAGCTAATGAGCTCTGCAACATTAGGCCTAGTGTGTGCAGGTATGTTAGAATCCAACCATGCAAACACTTTATGGATAGATGCTACACCTGGCAGAAAGTATTTGAAAGAAAAATTGGCCCTTAATTACTAGCACAGGCCCATGTCTTCTGAAAGAAAGTGTGCTCTTGCTTACAAAAATTGGCGGGTTTTGAGAGAGAGAATGTCCATTGCATTAGAAATGTAGGCCTGACAGTGGTATGAAACAGGAAGGTAATGTTGGTCTAAAATCTGCATCCGTGGAAAAAGATATCGGAAACCCCATGGATCTTATATGGGTATCTGTTGCCTTTGTGTGGCTCCCAACTCTTTTTGATTGCAGTCCTCCTTTACCCACTGAGGACCACACAGCTGACTCCTGTGTTATGCTGTTCCCAGTTCTCCACCTTTGTTTGTGCTCAGGTGAGCCCCACTGGAGAACACAGAGTAGCAATAACTTGTGTGTCATAATCGCCTTAGATATACTTTGTCAGGGAGCATGGAAAGCAGATATTCACCCTCAGGCTGCCCACACACCTTTTCCCTTGTGGGGGTCTTCAGTGGAGGAACTGCTGGCAGCTGCATCATGCAGCAAGTGTTACTCGCTATGTTTTCCACATGGTCTTCCCAGGCCTACTTTTATCTTTCTTTATCCCTGCTGGCTTCCCTTTATGCTATGGAAAGACAAGAAGCATATGGGCCGTAATTGTAATTTTTAATGGAAGAAAATTGCCTTCAAATATTGGACCCACACAAAAGGAGGAAACTTTTCCTTTCTCGAACCAGAGAGAATGGGCCTGATTTTTCATGCACTTACACCAGTATAAATTAAGGAGTCGTTCCAGTGGAGTCAATAGTTTCACCTGTGTAAAACTGGACAAGTGGAGTAGAATTGGGCTTAATAGTTTAATGAAAGAATCAGAATTTTGCATGGTCCAGAATCCATCCTGTGTTGCAAGAAAGGACCATCACTAGAATAAAGTGAAAAATAATATTGGCTAGAAAGAAGCCTCAGAAATGGTCTGCAATAATCAAAAGATCAGATAAAAATCTGCTCCTGAAATTCTTTCAAGGATTTCAAGATCCCTTTCTTGCATTCATCTTATCATAGGAATTGAAGGCATGTTCTTGAGAGAAGACAAATTCTTTTCCAACCTAAAGCACAGTTCAGAAGGCCACTGATAATCTAGTCATACAGCTCAGCAATCTGTCTGAAACTAACATACAGTGAAGTTTTAGTTTCGGGAGCTGTTTTGTCAAGTCCCCAAACTGTAAGTTGAACAACATGGAAACTTTATATAAATATTATTTTATTTTCATTAGTCTATTTTAAAAATGTCATAAATATAATTTTTTTCCAACTGAACAAATTAACCGTTATTCCGCAATGGAAAATAAGAAGTCATGCCACCTAATCAACATTTGTGGCATCAGAATTCAACAGCTTTTGTCAATGAAATAAATCTTATGCTGCCACAGAATTCCATGGGTCCTGATTATGATATAGTGTGTGGGATTGTCCACTATGTTTCACTGACTTAAGGGATTCATTAATGTAACTACTGAATTGTAAACCAGAGCATCTTCCAGAGCACATCTCTGTTCTCTGGCAGTCTGAATAATGGGAAGGAATTAATGGCATATGAGGCTAAACATTCTCCTGTTTTTGAAAGTGATGAGTGGAGAAAACTGGTAAAGGTAAAAATAGGAACCAAGAAAATAAGGGGCGTAGAGGTACTGGATTATGCAATTTCCCCCTCTTTTTAAAATCATACTCGCTTCATTATATAACAATGGATGACTGCATGCATTTTACTTTCAATTTGGATAACTTCACTAGCATGACAAAATATACAAGTGTTACCAAGTTAATGCACCAAGAAACTGTCTAGGACAGGTTTAATATGGTACTGAGGTTTAGTATCTTGCAACCTTTTTGTATCACTGTCCGTAACCTGACAGTGGAAAATTATTGCTGGCATCTCTTTCTCTTCTCTGAGAGTTATGTATTATTTTCCTTTCTCACTCTTTAGTATAATGGGGGGTGGGAGGTGTGTGTGTGTGTACACATGCTATTTTAGGTCATGTGTAAACTGTGGGGACTATATTGGCATAGCTACGGTACCATGACCGTGCCAGTATAACCCTATAGTGTCAACTACATTGATGGAAGGAATTTTCCACTCAGGATTATATCCGCATAGTTACTTTACTCAGGAGTGTGAAAAATCCACACTTCTGAGCAATGTAGTTATGTCAAAGTGATGGGATGGTCATATTACACAAGGTGGCAGAGCTGGATAAATTAGATTACTTAACCTGATGGGCTGCACCTGGGGGACAGCCACGGCTTGAAAGGTTGGTTGATGGATGGAGGCAGAGAAGGAACAGGTGGGGCTAGTATAAAGCCGGGAACTTGGCCGTAGAGCATGTAGCCACTCTCAGGACATTAGAGAGGGAAACCAAGGAGAGAGGATATATGAAAAGGCTCAGGGGAATGGCAGCAAGGTGTAAGATGGTGCAGACCTTGGCTGCTGATTTAGAGGGTTCCTAAACTGGAACCTGAAGTAGAAGGTGAACCACTGGAGGAGTGTCCAGGTCAGGGCAGTGAAGGGAAGACTGCCATTTTTTAGGTAGAGACTTTGCTACCCCAGAAGGGGAAGATTGTAGTGACCTGGTGAGGAGGCCAAACCATGAAGAGCGCACCCTGAGTCACAGAGAGGTAAGTAACAGAAGGGGCAACAGCCCTGGTGGGCTATCAGGAGGTGCTGGCCCAGTGAGTGGGGCCTGTCCGTCAATCTAAATGTTAAGTGTAGAGCAGGCCTGATCTAGACGGCTGAAATCCAGTGGTTAGGGAAGATGGCAGGAGCAGTAGAAGTGACCTCTCTAGGCTAGCTGCTAGCACCGTGCTGGAGCAGGGCGAGGGGGAGAGGTTTGCAGGGACTAAGGGTCGGAAGGTGTTGGAACGGGCGGGCGGGGGTTTCTCCCGTGGGGGGAGAGGAGGGGGCAGGGCGGCAGGGTTTGCACGGGCTGGACAGTCCTGGGGAGCGGGGGTTGCACGGGGGGAGTTTGCACGGGCTGGAGAGAGTGAGCAGGGCTGGAGGGGCTTGCACTGTTGGGGGGGGGGGGCGGAGCGTGCAGGGCGGGCCCCGGGAGGGGCTGGCACGGGCCGTGCAGGGGAGGGGACTCGGAGGTTGCACCGGGGCGCCGCGGGAGTCGACTCGGGGGCCGGGAGCGCTGCCTGCCGCCGTCATGGAGCCGAGCGCGGTACGAGGGGAGCTGGGGCCGGCGTGCGCTGCAGGCTGGGCGCCGGGGCGGGGCTGCCCCCGGGATGGGGCTGGGGGACGTGGGGTGGTTGGAGAAGCTCCTGGGAGCGCCGTTAGCGCAAGGGGGCGGGGGCGGGGGCGGGGGGGGTTGCTCCCTTGGTGTGTTTGTGTCTTGTCCGGCACCCGCCGGATCTCAACCCTTCCGAGGCCCCAGCTCCTCGCCTCCCGGGGAGCTGCCCAAGCCCAGCACGTGCGTCCGAAATATGTGGCCATAATCAACTGCCCAGGGCCACTTTATCTGTGTCCCTTCGAGGCTGGTGCATTTGATGCACGGAAACCAGTGACTCTGAGTCAAGGCTGGTTTCAGAGTAGCAGCCGTGTTCGTCTGTGTACACACACACACACACACACACACACACACACACACACACACACACACACACACACACACACACACACACACACACACACACACACACACACGGGAGGACTTGTGGCCCCTGAGAGACTGACAGATTTCTTTGAGCATAAGCTTTCATCCCATGAAGTGAGCTGTCGCTCAGGAAAGCTTATGCTCAGACACATTTGTTAGTCTCGCAGGTGCCACAAGTCCTCCTTTTTCTTTTTGAGTCAAGGCTGTGTCTGGTGTCATGTACCATTTGCTTTCGTTTTTTTTAGGACCTGGCCTTGCTGATTGCTGTGGTTGTCATTGCCGTGTCAGCCTTGCTGTTGGTTTTCAAGGCTAGGAGATCTCGGAGGAAGAGTGATCCCATTACATTACAGGAGCCACACACTAAGTATCCGTTGCCATTGATAGAGAAAGAGGTGACCAAACCCATTCAGTTCGTTTAGAATCCTGCCCAACTGCTCTGTGAAGGTCACTTAGATTGTGCAGCCTACACTTTCTCAGGGAGGAAGCATGAATGACCAAAACAGGACTGGAGTTAGATCTGTGCTCTTTCCCTGGCTCTGAAACAGGTTCATTGGGTGATCTTGAGCAGTTCAATGAGCCTTTTTCTTGGTCTGTGCCCATATCTGCAAAATGGTGACCCGTAATGTTAAGTTCTAAGTTATTTCTTAGGCGTGTTGTGAAGTTTGCATAATTAGAGATGGACCCAAACACAGATTCACTCTTCTCTGAAACTGAGAGTGGAGGTTTTAAAATTTGAACTTGGATCCAAAGAGTTTCTCTGGTAATAATGGGCTAACTCAGAACTCTGATATGAACATCCCTGAACTTTGGGATTTCCAATTGTGAGTGCTGTGGTTGGAAGGTATGTCTATAATTAGTGTTTGTAAAATGTTTTGAGGTTCTTGGATAGAAGGTTAAAAAAGATTAATATTATTTTTTAATATTAAACAATCCCTTTAAAGTATCTCCATGTGTGTTCCAGTACAATTTTATCATTACCTTTGGTAATAAACTTTTTATATGGCATCTGGATTTTGTATCCTCCCTTTTCCTTGAGTGGGTTTACTTAAGACAGGATTCTCCGTCATTAAGTATTTAATGCTTTTGGGGAACATCTCCTATTCATAGCTGCTACTGGAAATGTCTTGGAATATTTTTTCTAGATGTTGCATAAATTTGGTTCCTAAAACATAATGCATAAATTAGTGTTACACCTTCAAAAGAATAAATAATTGGATTAGTTTCTTTGATTGCACAGTTCCTAATCCAGAGGCATATCTTCCTTTTAATACACTTAGAATTTGCATTGGTAGGAAGTAGGAGTTACACATTGCATTGAAGAAGGCTATGCCTCTACATAAGGCATGCCAGTTCTGTCATAAATCAGGAAACATCAAAGGTACAATGAGCATGTATACTGATTGGAGAAAACCTAAAGATTTTTGTTGTAAGGCTGCAATTGTCACAATGTCCTTAATCAGGAAAAATTGCCTTCCTCTTGGCTTCTGAGAAGGAGAGAGGACTTCAAAAGTTAGTCCTTTATAACCAGGCTTAGAAAAAGATGAACGGTTAAGACTTCACTGTCAAACCTGTTTCTGTTTTGCTGTTTGGATTTTGGCTTACACTTTAATGAACAGTAGTTTCACCAAAGCACATTGGGCTGTTTTCCAAATTCAGAGGGCTACTGTACTTGCTTGTTAATACCACACTTATTCTCCATCTTTTTGCTTTCCGTCAGGAGATCAGCCACGATACCAAGAAATTCAGGTTTGGGCTTCCGTCGCTGGATCATGTATTAGGACTACCTATAGGTAAATACTGAAACACTTTCCTGTGATTATTTTTTTTTTTGGTAAATTTAGGATTTTTCCATGATTTTTTTTTTTTAAGCATAGTGAATTTGGTGCTCAGAAAGGTGGGATATTAAAAACTCCATCTAGAGGCAGCCATGGTGCTAGATTGTTGGACATGCTCCCTCTCTTGTATAATACCATGCTACAAGAACCATAGATTAGCACTGACAAACAGGAAAAGGAACAGAGGCTGTGTGAATACCTATTAGGCTGGGAACAGCAGCAAAAGCCAAATTACTGTGCTTTCATTTTTTTCATAAATCCCAAATACACGTGTGAATAGGTTGACTCATGTATGAACTGAGCCCTTCCCAAATATACAAGTATAGTAGAAAGTCCTACAACTGTAGGTAATATGTGAGGACACAGGTAGAGCCTGCAGCATCTTATTCTAACCATGGGCCCAGCCACTTGACCAGAGAAAAGGAGATGTGATAGTAGGAATAGTTTGATAAAATTGTATCCCCCCTACTGACTGGCTGTCTATACTGCAACAAAACAGAAATCTTCTCTCCAGTAGAAATAGTGACTATTATCTATATTAGTTTTTCTGGAATTATAGATTTATACATGGTAGTTCTTTATTGGCATGCATTGGGAAGAGCCACAATGGACAAAGTGTTTTTTCAATATCTGACATGGTCCTGGAAGAAACAGGGTCCGGGTAGTGGTAATATGCAAGGTACTCAAAACAAATGAACAAAATAGACATCATGACATAGTTCAGCAATTTATTTCATGGTTGTAAAAATAATTTATACTATTGCTGTTCTCATCACATATATGGGGTGTGTGTGTGTGTGTGCGTGTGTATTTTGCATACTCCTGATGGTGTTATGATAACCATGGATTATGTAAATATATATATTGACGGATATAGAATATATTCTCAACAATAGCATTTGATTAGACTTAGAATTAAATGTAGTGAAGAATGGTTCTAGGGTTGTATGACTTGATGATGATATAACTTCTGTATCCCAACAGGATGTGCCTATCATGGTTAGCTTCTAATGCCTTTATTGGAGTTATTGTATATGTTTTAGATTCTTTATTTCCCACTCCATTCTTTTTGTTTTCTCTTCTCCCAGTCCTGAAAGAGAGAATTAGATTGTAACTCTTTCTCTCTAGGCCAGCATGTTTACCTCTCTTCCAAAATCAATGGTAATCTTGTCATCCGGGCCTACACTCCAGTTTCCAGTGATGAAGTAAAAGGTTACGTTGACTTAATTATAAAGGTAAATATTAGCTGCCTTCATGGAGACAGATAATTTAATCTAACTGGACATGTTTACTATCCAAGTGTAGAAGGCGATCCTTGCCTTAGGAAGGAGAGGATTGGATTTAAGTGACATTTAAAGTGATGCTGTCAAACACTGTAGTTTATGCCCCAATTTTAACCTTTCTTAATATACGGTGATTTGATGGCAAAAGTCCTCCAGGTTAGTATTTATTTTAAAGTGTATTTAGTGACCCTGGAAGGTGCTGGATATTAGATGTAGAGAGTGAAGCCTATTTTCCTATTGAATAGGTACAGCGGGGGACACTGCAAATTTCTCCCTACAGCTCCCTACCAATGCCTGACATTTGAGAGGGATGTATTTTTGCTGCCTCATTCTTTAGGGATGAGAGGATGATTGATACAAGGCTGCCAATTGTGATACCAGTTTTTATGATGTGATACCTGGCTGTTAGGAATTTGAAACACCAGCTTATTTCACAATGTCCTTTGAAGGATATAAATCTCGCTAGTAAATCTGCCATCACGACCCTGAGAGGGAGAAGAAAACAATAGTCACTATTTCGGCACAGTATCCAATAAAATGGAGTCAGGAGCTCTTCCCTGCTACTTCTTCAGCAATGATTAACTAAGGACTCTGATACTTGGTAACTAAGGACTGTTCTTCCTAAAACTATGCTGCTGCCATTGATAGGGTTTACATGTAAGTAGAAAATAAGTGACAAGAGGTGCTTGCTAACATCTTTAGTAGAGAAATTCCACCACACCTCTCTCAGCTTTGGAAGTTGTTCTAATGAAATTATTATTTGGAGAATGCCATAAGTTCAGAGTGCTCTATAAAACGCATAGAAAGACAAAGAGCCTGGTTGAGCTCTCATACTGGGATAAATTAAAGTCAGTAGTTACACTAGTGTAAAACCATGTGAAATCAGAATCAGGTGAACGTTGCCTTCTCCAAGAGCTCAGATGGATAACCAATATGGGGCTTTAAGGCTGGGGACCCAATTAGTGAAGAGTTCATTGTTGGAGTTGGTCAGGAATTTTTCAATGAAATGTTTTTCATCAGAAATGCTGATTAATTGAAACCAAAACTCATTGCAGGAAAAGATCAAGTTCAACAAAACTTCAGTCAGGAAAGTTTTCTCAGGACCAGGATTGAATTTTTGTGGGGGGGTCTCTCTCTCTCTAAGTTTTTTGTCCAAAAAAAAAAAAAAAAAAAACAACTTTGAAAGGTCTCAGGGTCATTTTGATGCAGAACAGGAAAACTTCGGAATTTAAAAAATTTTCATGGGACAGGAAGACTGTCTTCAGCCCACCTCTATTTATCATGGGAAGGCTTCAAAAAGAGGTGGGTTTAAAGGGGACATTTGGAGGAGGAGAGGGAGCATTCGGTTGCTGAAACTGTGGGCTGCTCAGAGTGCAGAGGGTAGAATAAAATAAGGTTTGACACTAGGATGCGGAGAAGGAGACAAAGGGAGGTGCAGAGGAATGACGAAGGGTTCTGAAATGAAATGAGAGCAGAGATGGAGGCCGGGAAAGTGATGTGCAGGGCCATGAGAATGGATGAGGAGCCTGAATTTAATGAAGGAGAGAGGAAGCCCTCGAGAGGATTCTAGGTGCAGCAGGAGTGGAAGAAGACCAGCTAGTTGGCATCTACTCCTGGCATAAAGCCCAAGGCCCTTGTTTTCCACACTGAGACTCTTGTACAGAGTTCAGCTTTAAAAATGTACTGAAATTGATTGTTATTAGACAGGATGGGTAGAGAAGTACATGGTATTGCTTTACTCTTATCTTGTGGAAAAGTATGTTACAGCCTGCACATCTATAACCTGCTCTTTGAGAATCTGCCCTGCACATTCCCCAAACCATCTCTGTATGATAAAAAACCTCTGATTGTTTTCTCCTTTATTTCCTTTCTGACGCTTGCATAATTGAACAATAGATTAGAAGTTCTTTGCATACTTGGTGCAGTGTCATGAAAGAATGCTGCATTTTCTGATTCAATGTTAGAATCCTGGAAGATTTTGAGTAGGGGTGTTCATAGAGTTTCCTTTGCTGGAACCTTTCAAGCTAGTGTGGATTGCAGAGTGCACTGTGGTTGGGTTCCTGGACTCCTGAGTTCTTCCAATCCCCATTCTAATGCTGACTCTGTTTGCCTTTGGGCAAGCCACTTTCTTCTTCAGTTTTCTCCTTTGTTTCTGGGTTTCACTCTTGTTCCTTATTCCTCATGTTCCACGTGTTGTGAGGATTTGTTCGCGGTTTAACGTTTGTAAAGTGTTTTGAAGGTGAAAGGGAGAATTTAAGGTGGAGCCCTTTTGAATGCTGTGAAGTGAAAAAAGGACCTCCTGCCATTTTCTGGAGGGAGATTAGTGATGGAGGTGACTTGAGGCTGGTGTTGCCGAGGTATAGGGAGATAAATGCAGTTCATAGCGTCTCCGTGGACGTTCCCATTAACTGCACTGCCTGTTATGGATGGAAGAGCAGCAGCTGCATGAAGCAGCATTTTTCTTATTGCACTGTGGTGGTTTCCAGTTACAGTGCACAAATGAATACTGAGAGCAAGGGATTTCCGGGGTCTCATTTCAGGTGTCCAGTGTATTATGCAAGATGTTTTTGAGAAGACGCTATTGCCATCTGATAGCTAAATCGTCAAAACACTAAAAGTTGCTGTGTTTTTTCAGGTCTACTACAAAAATGTCAATCCCAAATTCCCTGAAGGTGGGAAGATGTCCCAGTACTTAGACAGCATGACTGTTGGGGATACCATTGACTTCAGAGGGCCAAACGGGCTCCTTGTATACAAGGGGACAGGTACTGTAATGTTAAAATGGAGGGAGGGGGAATCTAGTTATTTTCAAAGGCAATTTAAATCTTGAGGGCTTTCCAGATTGGGACACTGCTTTCTTTTGAAATGAGCCCCAAAGTTCTCCTATGAGAGTTCTCTCCCAATGTTCTTGACTAGTGCCTGATGTAGCATGACCATGCTGGGGAATGAGAGCATTGTACTGGTCTGAGAATGTGACTGTTCAAACACTTGCCCTCCTGTCAAGGGTATTTAAATCCACTCTATTGATACATTCAAATTGTTTTGTATCACCGCGAAACTTGTATTTGAAGTAGCAGGAGAATTTTTTAATCTTTGTGCAAGATGCTCAGGCTGCAAATCCTAAAAAGCTCCTCTGGGAAGCACATCATTTCTGCTCTTTAACTTCCTGGCTGTAAGCCAGCTTGCCGCTTTAAAACAGGCTTGTCTTGCATAAGGATCTTAAGGGAGGGACTGATGTGTTGAGGGACTCTCACATAAGATGGTTGTAAAAGAGTATAAGGGATTTTGCCCTGATCTTGATTGACTGGGACTGTACACCTAAAACTCCCATATACTTCAGTGACAGCTCCAAGTACTTAGCATTTGTCAGGATCAGGCCCCTTATTAGGAATAAAGTACAAATGAGTCTTATTTTTTGGATGGAATCAATAAGCCACATAAGTTACAAATCCACACACTTTTCTGTTGCACTTCAATTGCTATAGACAACAGCAACTCTGCAGAATTGGTTACAAATCTGTTAATTGATTATCAGAGCACGCATTTGGTCATGAGGCTTTGATTGATTCTTGGACAAATGTAGCATCTGAATTGAGTTACAAGCTGTGTCTTCTTTTTTGATTACCCCAAACCAGCGGCATCCTCTGGTGTACAAACGAAGTTATGTAGCTCTTTTGATCCCTGCATGCTAGGAGTCAAGGTCACTTGGCCTTTAGTGTCAATGCCAAGGGTTTAATTGGATTCTTGTTAGCTATGTGGGTATCTAGAGATGAATAAATTACTATAATAAAAAGGGCCTGATCTGATTGTGCAGGACACTGATATATTTAATTGCTGTATTCATTGCAGGGTCTCTTGGCTTAATGCTCTTGGTCTGTTAATGTTTTAGTGCAAGTCCCATGATGCAAAGGGATCATAAAGACTTAATTAGCCTCTTGGGTGACAGTCATTGCTATTCCCAGCTCTTAGTGTAGGGTGTGTGACCACTGTCAGTCCACAGCTACAGGATGACCTTTTGGTGCAGCTAGATGCAATTGTTCAAAGGAGCCTTGAGGCTATTCTAAATTATGCTCGTGGCTAAACTAGTCCTTGGCAGCAGTAAGATTGGAGACTACAAGGGGGCATAAAGCCACTTTTACCATTTCCACCTTGGCCTGTGCTGAGGACAGCTTGGCTGGATCTGAAGATCTGTCCCCATGTATCAGGTTGCCAATTCCAACAATTGGACTTCCACAGCAATTGTACCTGTTAAGAACATAAGGACAAAAAACAGCCGTAGTGGGTCAGACCAAAGGTCCATCTAGTCCTGTATCCTTTCTTTCGCCAGTGGCCAATGCCAGGTGCTTCAGAGGGACTGAACAGAGCAGACAATCACAGAGTGATCCATCCCCATGTTGTCCACTTGCAGCTTCTGGCGGTCGGAGGCTAGGAACACCCACATCATGGAGTTGCGTCCCTGACAATTCTTGCTAATAGCCATTGGTGGACCTATCCTCCATGAACTCGCCTTATTCTTTTTTGAGCTCCATTATAGTTTTGGACTTCACTTTGCCTATCCCCTGGCAATGAGTTCCACAGATTGACTGTGTGTTTAGTGAAGAAGTACTTCCTAATGTTTGTTTTAAACCTGCTGCCTGTTAATTTTATTGAGTTACCCCTGGTTCTTGTGTCACGTGAAGGAATAAATAACACTTCCTTATTCTCTTTCTCCATACTGTTCATCATATGTGTTGTCTCTTTCCAAGCTTAAAAGTCCCAATCTTTTTAGTCTGTCCTCGTATGGAAGCTGTCCCATACCCTCAATCACTTTTGTTGCCTTTCTCTATACCTTTTCCAATTCAATATATTTTTTGAGATGAGGTGACCAGAACTTCAAGCAGGATTCAAGGTGTGGGCATACCATGGATTTATATAGTGGAATTATATTTTTTCTGTTTTATCTATCCCTTTCACAATGGTTCCTATCATTTGCTTTTTTGACTGCTGTTGCACATTGAGCAGACGTTTTCAGAGAACTATCCACAATAGCAACAGCTAATTTAGATCCCATCATTTTGTATGTATAGTTGGGATTATGTTTTCCAATGTGCGTTACTTTTCATTTATCAACACTGAATTTTATCTGCCATTTTGTTGCCCAGTCACCCAGTTTTGTGAGATCCCTTTTTAACTCTTTGCAGGCTGCTTTAAACTTTGAGTAATTTTGTATTGTCAGCAAATTTTGCCACCTTGTTGTTTACCCCTTTTTCCAAATTAGTTATGAATATGTTGAATAGGACTGGTCCCCGAACGTATCCCTGGGGGACACCACTATTTACCTTTCTCCATTCTGAAAACTAACCATTTATTCCCCCTTTTGTTTTCTGTCTTTTGTCTTTTTTTTTTATCCTGTGACTGCTTACTTTGCTTAAGAGCCTTTGGTGCGGACCCTTGTCAAAGATTTTCAAAAGTCTGAGTATGCTATATCTATTGGATCAACCTTGTCCTCATGTTTGTTGATCCTCTCAAAGAATTTTGATAGACTTGTGAGGCATGATTTCCCTTTACAAAAGCTGTGTTGACTTTTCCCCCAACAAATTGTGTTCATCTCTGTGTCTGATAATTCTGTTCTTTGCTACAGTTTCAATCAATTTGCCAGGTACTGAAGTTAGGTTTACTGGCCTGTAATTGTCATGATTGCCTCCGGAGCCTTTTTAAAAAATTGGTGTCACATTAGCTATCCACGAGTCATTTGGTACAGAAACTGATTTAAGTGATAGGTTACATACCACAGGTAGTAGTTCTGCAGTTTCATATTTGAGTTCCTTTAGAACTCTTGGTTGAATACCATCTGGGGTCCTGCTGACTTACTACTGTTTAATTTATAATTTTGTTCTATTATATTTTATTTATTTAATTACCTGTAAGTTCTGAATATTTCTTCCAGGTAACTTTGCTATCAAGCCTGACAAGAAGTCTGAAGCACAGAGAAAGTTTGTAAAGCATCTTGGGATGATAGCTGGAGGAACAGGTGAAACTGTTGTGCTGAGGGCAACAACCTCATGAGAGAGCAAATAGAGGTCTAGAGGGTTGTGATGATTATTGAGACATATTTTGTGACTGAAGGTTCTCTCTTCATAACCAATTGAATCTGTTGCCTAACAGTGCCACATTGATACATGGATGTAATATTTCAACATTCCATTTGGTTAAAATTAACATCTATGTATTTATGTACTGAACACTGTGGATTTTCTTTCCTTTATATGAAGATACTCAGGGCAGGGACTGTTTTCTCCTATTTTTACAGTCCTTGGACAATAGGCTCCTGATTCTGATAGCAGATGTGGGGCATTGCCACAGTATTAATAATCACCATAATACAGAGAAAGAGAGATGTGATCTGAGCTCAGACCACATGAGCCAGGAACACATGAGTTTTGTCCTGGCTCTTAAACTGATTTATTATGTGATCTTGGGCAAGTCACTTAACCTCTCTGAGTCTGTCTCAGCCTCTGTACAATGAGGTTATAATATTTACTTTATCTATCCTACCAGAGTGTTTATTATTTAATGTTAATAAAGCACTAGGTAAAGTGTTACTTTGTAGCTTTTTTTTTGAGTAAAAAGAAGAAACTTTACAGCTGACATTGATCTGAAATTGGGATATTATGGGCCTGATCTTGTGGCTTCATGCAGACAAAACTTCCACTGAAGTCAGCTTGCCATACTGCCAGATAATGCAGCCTTCGTGTGAGCTAAAAGGAAAAGCTCATCTATAATTGTCTTTTGTTTTGAATAGGAATAACTCCGATGTTGCAGCTGATCCGTCACATCACAAAGGATCCTAATGATGATACAAAGTGTTACCTCCTTTTTGCTAATCAGGTAAATATATTGAGTCATTTGTTTGCCTTCTTTTTTACCCCAGGGACACCATTAAGAGGACTTTGAACTGGTGATACTGTTGTGATATTTAATTTGGAAAAATTACTTCCCTGAATCACAAGATTTTTCTCTTGATCTGTATTATGCATATGTACCACACAGTTACATTAATGCATGTGGTCCTAGTCCATATACTTCACATGCAGAACTCCCTTTGATTATCAAGGCTGCTATGTGATTTGACATGGTTTATTTAAAAATGATCTATATAAGAAGTTACAAGAGATATTACAGGTTATTGCATCTGTTCTCATACACTGTCCTGGGTTTGGTTTCTTTTGTTCTTAAACCGACAAAAAGGAAAAAATATCCACAAAAATCATATTAATGCAATGTACAAAAAGTTTGTGCATGTAAAACTGCCCGAAGCCCCAAATTCCTGAACTGAAGGTTGTGGGTGAAATCCTGGCTCCACTGATTTCAGGGAGGCCAGAATTTCACTCCCTGTTCTTAACTCTCACTGTTATACCGAGGCACTGCCATGTTTATAATATGCAAAAAACCAACAACCTCCACTGGTGGGGAGACCAAGACGAATAAAAGAGTTTTAACCTTGATTCTGAATTTCCTGGTATTTGGCTGTTTAACTATTTAACACTAGTATCAGCTAGGTTGCTGTTAACTCTGATTTGTTTTTACTATTAATCTGGATTTACAGTGAAGAAAATTATAAATTACCATATGCTTAAGAAAAATTCAGTTGTCTACTGACGGTTGATAAATGAGAGAAACTCTGATTCCTGCCTGCTGAAAATGAAGTAAGTGCCATGGTGGTCCATGTTACTGTGTGCACTGATATGTCTGGTGACAAACAATTCCCCTCCTCCCCCCTTTTTTTTAAACAGACTGAAAAAGACATATTACTGAGAGCTGAGCTAGAAGAGGTAGCCAAGAATCACCCTGATCAATTTAAGGTGCAATATACATTGGACAGACCTCCTCAGGGTAAGTTACTGGTGTTTGAGGGAAGATTTTCTTCTGCTCTCTTTTTTCTGTATACAAGCAACAGGTTTAATCCTTCCTTCTAATGGATATTGCTACAATATCCAAACATCCATTCCTATGGTATCTGAGCACTCCTAGCGAACTTACTAGTATCTGATAACCTTGCCAAAGCAGGGAGCTGTTCTGTAAACCTTACAAAACAGGAACTAATAATTAACTTCCTTTGAATGATGCAGCTGTTACCTGCGGACCTTTGGATAGTGAAATGTTTGTCATTGTACTAGTAGGGTAAAGTGTCAGTTTCTTGGATTTGTCAGCAAAATACACAGCTCTGCTGCTTTGTCTAGTCTCCTTCCCTCCCTCCTCATTTCATCAGCAGAATGATGTTACCTTGGCATCGTGTTTGCTTAGTACTTGCTGTGGGCACAATAGGCAAATGTACAAGTGCCACTTACAGTAGATCAGTTTCAAATAGGGTGCAGTTGCACAATACAAAGATAAAGAATCAGTTGTGGGTTTCTATGTAGTACTGTATTGGGACAGAAAACAAAAAGCTAGAGCTTGAACTCTACTGTATCTAGCTCACAAAACAGCTAAATTCATGGCTGGTGTGATCCCAACTATGTTGATTTTAAATATTTGACTTCAATGCAGTCAGACCTAAGGGCTATGTCTACACGTAAAGCAGCATGATAGATGGTGTAGATGATGAAGCACTGCTTAAGTGAGTAAAGACATGCCAGGACTTTAGGATATATGCCCTACATGGCTTTCTATGTGCCCAAGCAGTGCCTCTCATGTCAGTATCCCACTGGTGGAGCTTTTCCCCAGGGCAGGGGAGAGGCAGCAGGGAGAGCGGCAGCTTCTCGCCGTGGAGCCTTTCCCTGCTGTGTGTAGGTATATGCCGCAGTGTGAAGCAACCTGCTTATTGTGTGCCCTAGACAAGGTTGTACTCAAAACAGTGGAGGATGTAGTCCAGGGTTTTGATCCTACCCTTGTCAAGTGCCTGCTTACAGTAATGTGGTATAAATGCTGATTCTGTCGGGATATTTGTCAGTGTATGTGTGGCTGGTGTCATGTTGAGGAGCAGGATGGGGACCTTTAGTGTGAATGTTTGAATTGTTGTAAGGTATTAATGGTATCCCTTGTTGTTTGTTTCAGATTGGAAGTATAGCTCTGGCTTCATTACTGCAGACATGATTAAAGCATACCTCCCTCCTCCAGGCAAAGATACTCTTATTCTGATGTGTGGGCCTCCACTTATGATTCAGTTTGCGTGTCAGCCCAATCTGGAAAAACTTGGTTATCTCAAAGATAACACATTTGCTTATTAACACTGATGCAATGCAGTACGTCTCATTCACATGCAGAAATAATCCATTGTGCGACAGCACTTTTAGAACAATGTAAGTTGATTTCAATAAAACCTTTAATTAGGACTACAAAAATTGCATAGTTGAGTAATTTTGTTCTATCTATACATTACCTTGAATGTTTTTAATACTGAGAGCTTGAGTAATAGTCTAAATATTTTCTGTTCTGCATCTCCATGTTTTATTGCTTATCTGGCTAACTATAATATGGAGAGGGTGTTAATATATAAAGTTAAAGGCCACATGACTCTAGATACCTGAAATTAAGTTGCCCTGAAATGTTCTGACTTTATTGCTATAATGAGATAAAATTTGTATCCAACAATGCGGGGGGGAAAGAACAGTTTATTTTATTAATTATATATTTGGGTATAGCACAGACATTCAGCAGCCTACAGCTGTCCTAAATTCTGAACCTATTTCCTAACTTATGCAAGGTTTGTGTAATAAGACTCTACATGTAATCCATTCATTACAATGTGAATAACTTAATTTCTTTCCTATATGAAAGAGGGGATAAAGAATATTTCTTAGGAATGTGCTGCCATAAAACAGCAAAGTAGATTAAGGAATCTGGTCATGGGAAGAAATGGCAGTAGCTCAGGGACAGTGAACGTGCATGAAGAGATTCTCATAACTTCTCATACTGTTTTGTTAAAATTCTCATTTCAGAGTGAAATTTTATCTAAAATTTAATTTAGGGGATTCAATATTAACCTTCAAGCTGAGTCACTGAATGCTATTCAGGTATACATGTGTTTGCCAGCACCTAGATTTCTGCAGTACAAAGAGGATTTGATTGACAGTCACTGAAAACTGCATTGCTGCCTTATATTGAAGTTCAGTCCAACTTAAGTATCTACTAGTGTTGTATGTACTTACGAAATACAGTTCTCTCCATGAAGTGCATGTGCTCTGAGCAGTTTCAGAAGTTTGCCTCACCCAAAAGAAAGTGGTACTTCCACAAATACATGACTCATTCTATACACCCTTAAACTTCACTGTTTTTACTCTCTCTTCACAAACACTTCTCAGTTTCAGTGACTGTGCACTGCTCTGTGTTCACTATCTCAGGGCTGGTTTGTACTGTCTTGTGCCTTAAACTTGGAAAGTGTGGGGCAGCGATCCTGTTTTTAATCTGTCTGACCGGAAATTTACCCGGTAGCACTAAATGTTTTTAATCAGATGTTTGAGACTAATAAAATTTGCTTTTTGTTACATCACTGATTAAGTCTACTCAGTCCACTATCCTAACAGTTATAGCAGACAGAGATCACAACTTTTAAGATGGCTGGCCTACAAGCCTGAAGCATTTTGATGATCCCAGTGCCACTGTGGACTGAGCCCTTTAATACCATTTTATTTTGGAGAGTCATAATCAGGGCTCTTTGTAAAATTTTTTTTGCTTAAGTTTTTGCCAAATTTATTTGCAAGAATGTGTGGGGTCATGGATTCCAGGCAACCTGGGCTGCACCTTCTTTGCTGTTATCTAGGCCAGTCGTACGCAGAGGTCTTCCAACAGGATCATCAACTAATCTAAATATTTGTCTAGTTTTAGTTCAGGCTAAAAGAACATGAAAAGAACTAGTAAAGGCAGTGCAAACTGAAATTTCATAGAATCAATGACTTGTTTATACTGCTCTATACACTATACCCTGAAATGTAAGTGTGTATGATATTTATATTCCAACTGACTTAATTTTATGATTGTGGTATAAATGACAAAATTAAGCAATGTTTCAGTAATAGTGGTGAAACGTGGGGGAATATAAGACAAATCAGACTCCTGAAAGGGATACAGTAGTCTGGAAAGGTTGAGAGACACTAGGCTAGGCAGTGCAGCTCAGAACCATCTTCTTCCCTGGGAAGTGGCAAGCATATAGCTGACTTTAACTGGTGCACTGTTCACCAGCCTTCGCTATGGTTTCCCTCATTCACTGGCTGCAAGCTGGACTGCAGAGGTGAAATCCTGGACCCCACTGATGTCCATGGCAAAACTTCGATAGACTTTTCTGAGGCTAGAATTTTGTCCTAGAGGAGATTTACTTGCAAAGAGAAGCTCTTATTGTGTCTACTCTTAAATCTCTTTTGATTTTTCCCTCTTGTCCATTCTACAACTTTCCAAAAACACTTTCTTCTTAAACACTGCATATTTACTCAGTAACATTTTAAAATTATTATAAAGCTAAATGATAACACTTAAAGGATTCCTCATTCATTTTGAGGGTGAAGTTTATAAGCTTTATGAAATGCCTAAATATATTTTGACACTGAGCTGTTGGAGAAAAAAATCTATAGCTGGAAAAATACCCTAAGTGAATATGTTCATTGAATAGATAGAGAGAAACAGAGGTTAATTGAAATACCCAAGCATATAGCAAGTCCCTGGCAGAAATGGGAATAGAACCCAGGTATTCTGACTCCATCGGTTTTCTAGCCACATTGCCTCTCTGGGTGGAGACATTTTATATAAGATCCCTACCCAGTACTCTGGGCATGGTAATGAGTACCCTGTCCTGAAGTACAGGGTATTCTGTAACTATTCATTTACCCCCATTCAACAAACTTTAAAATTCCCCAGCTGCCCAGGCATATATAAAATGTACTATACAGAGTCAACATGGAATATAGACAAACATACAGCATTTATTTATTACAGTATAATGGCCCAAAGGTCAGTGTTTGTATTTTCTGAACTTTTCACTTTTATTTTGTATATCAAATAAGATACTCTAGTATTCAAATATAAGTTAACAGAACACTTAAGTCCACAAACCAACACACTGGAACTGGATTTTTTAAAATAACACAGTATGGACTGCTTGAAACATCTTAGGGTGCAAAACTACCCTTCTCTGCTCTGTCAGTGTACACTGAGTCAACATTTGTACAAAACACATTTAATTACACCTTCACAGGCAAATTCATCTAAGGTCACAGAGTACACTAAAATGATAACCATGTATTCAAACAGACAACAGGGAGAAATATCAAAAGTGTTCATTAAAAACCTAACTCTGATCCCTGTTAAGTGAATGGGACTTTTGAAAATCCCAGCCTCTATCATAAACAATTCTACTATCTCCATACAGGAAAGCTCATTTTGCACAATGGGCATAGTGGAAATTAGCTGTTAATTTCTAGCATTAGAGAGATTTATACACAAACTTGTTAACTAGTCTTTAGGAGAAGTCAGTTCTATGACTGCAGTTAATGTCTCGTTTCTCCATTTGCATCACACTTTGAAGTTTGTGCAATAAGGGCTAGATTGGGCCATAACTTTACTCAGTGAGTAATACCTTGCTCTTTAACTAGTCCTATGAATAAGGGTCACCCCATACTCATTCTGAATAGCACTTAAGCTCTTTTGAAAGAGGCATGTCTGGCATTGGAAATATTTCTCAGGAGTATGTCAAACATCATCTAGCATCAGAACATACAAAATTAAACCTCATTGCAACCCAAAGGGATGAGATCTAACCAGTAACTCACCCTCAGACAGTGTTTAATTCAAGCCCATTATCTATCTTCCAAAATCAAATATCTTTGTTTCACAACCCTGTCAAGATTGATTTTGGAATTGCCCAGTACAAAATAGCCTACTAGTACCATGGGAGTGAATGTGTGTGGGGGGAATCATTATTGCAGCCCTAACTCCTGGGGGACGCCTGGTGAGACCCATACAGCCCTGTCAGTCTACCTGGCTGACAGCTGAAGAGAAACCTTAAGGTAGAAGGGTTGTTAGGCAGCATTACATGGAAGGTGGCCTTGCAGGCATAACTTCTAGCTTTTACGTGCAGCAAGCAGGCCTGCCAGTTACCTCCAGCTCCATGGGCAGCCTGCACTGTTTTGGTATGTCTGCACTGGAGCTTGTAGGTGTAACTTCCAGTTTGAGGAGAGGATACCAAGATGGGAGGGGTTGCAGTTTGGAGGATAGTATTAGAATTCAAAATGATATTGACAACCTGGAAAAATGGTCTGAAATGTAGTAAGGACAAGTGCAAAGTACTACTCTTAGGAAGGAATAATCAGCTGCACACATACAAAATGGGAAAGGACTGCCTAGGAAGGAATACTGCAAAAGAGGATCTGGGGATTTAGAGTGGATCACAAACTCATTATGGGTCAACAATATAATACTGTTTCAAAAAAAAAAGCAAATATTATTCTGGGATATATTAGCTGGAGAGTCATAAACAAGACAAGAGAAGTAATTCCTTCTTCTCTACTCAGCACTGATAAGCCTCAACTGGAGTACTGTGTACAGTTCTGGGTACAGGGTACTATACTCCAGGAAAGATGTGGACAAATTGGTGAAAGTCCAGAGGAGAGCAACAAAAGCGATTAAAGGTCTAGGAAACATGACCTAAGAGGAAAGACTGAAAAAAACAGGAGAAGACTGATGAGAAACATAACAGTCTTCAAATACATAAAAAGTTGTTAAATTATTCTCCTTAACCACTGAGGACACGTCAAAAAGCAATGGGCTGAATAACTGAAACAAAGGAGATTTAGATTAGACATGAGAAACTTCGTAACTGTAAGGTTGTGTAAGAATAGGAACAAAGTATCTGGGGAGATTGTGGAATCTGTCTATCCTGATCTTAAAAACCTCCATTGACAAACACCTGTCAGGGATGGTCTATCTAATATTTAGTCCTGCCCCAGTGCAGGGGACAGGACTAGATGACTTATCAAGTTTCCTTCCAGTCTTATATTTCTGTGATTCTATATCTGACTGATAATCAGGTCTCCAGAAAGGAACTGCACCACTATGTTTATGTCCTATTGGAGATGATAAAACATTCATCATTTGTCCTTCCTTAGATGTATACGCAAGGGAGAGCCACAGTCTCTTGCTATATTTCATCATTTAATATCTTTAATTTCCTTTGGAGCAGAACACTTCTGGCTGCATTGCAACATATCTTGAGACGTAGTTCAAGTTTCTCAGTTATGCTAGCACGATGCCACGAACATCTGCAGAGCTGATTTGGCCAATCTATACTAAGCAATAAGCTATACTAACACCAGTTAATGGCAGCAGCTCTGCAGCCCTACCTAGCATTTCCTAACTAGTGACCTTTGCATGTTATGTTGGCTGTAGTTTCCTAGAGTTATATTAGGGTAGTGCTTTACATTACGCACATATAGGAGATTGGAATGAAGAGAAAACAGTTCAGGGAAAAGTATAACCGCAGGTACACTCTTAAAAAAAACAAGTATCAGTCTGGATCTGTAAAAGCAGCAAAGAGTACTATGGCACCTTATAGACTAACAGACATATTAGAGCATACGCTTTCGTGGGTGAATGCCCACTTCATCAGATGCATATAGTGGAAATTTCCAGAGGCAGGTATAAATATGCAAGCCCTAGGGATAATGAGGTTAGTTCAATCAGTGAGGATGAGGCCCTCTTCTAGCAGTTGAGGTATGAACACCAAGGGAGGAGAAACTGCTTTTGTAGTTGGCTAGCCAGTCACAGTCTTTGATTATCCTGAGCTGATGGTGCCAAATTTGCAAATGAACTGAAGCTCAGCAGTTTCTCTTTGAAGTCTGGTCCTGAAGTTTTTTTTGCTGCAGGATGGCTACCTTTAAATCTGCTATTGTGTGTCCAGGGAAATTGAAGTGTTCTCCTACAGTTTTTTGTATATCACCATTGCTAATATCTGATTTGTGTCCATTTATCCTTTTACGTAGGGACTGTCCAGTTTGGCTGATGTACATAGCCGAGGGGCATTGCTGGCACATGATGGTGTATATTATATTAGTGGACGTGCAGGTGAATGAACTGGTGATGGTGTGGTTGATCTGGTTAGGCCCTGTGATGGTGTTGCTGGTGTAGATATGTGGGCAGAGTTGGCATCGAGGTTTGTTGCATGGATTGGTTCCTGATTTATGATGGTGCAGTGTGTCGTTGCTGGTGAGAATATGCTTCAGGTTGGCAGGTTGTGTGTGGGCGAGGACTGGTCTGCCTCCCAAGGCTGTAAAAGTGAGGGATCGTTGTCCAGGATGGGTTGTAGATCACCGATGATGCGCTGGAGAGGTTTTAGCTGAGGACATTATGTGATGGCCAGTGGAGTTCTGTTGGTTTCTTTCTTGGGCTTGTCTTGCAGCACGAGGCTTCTGAATACACGTCTGGCTCTGTTGATCTGTTTCCTTATTTCCTTATGCGGGTATCATAGTTTTTAGAATGCGTGGTGAAGATCTTGTCGGTGTTCGTCTCTGAGGAGTTGGAGCAAATGCAGTTGTTCCTCATCGCCTGGCTGTAGACAATGGATCATGTGGTGTGTCCGGGATGGAAGCTGGAGGCATGAAGGTAGGCATAGCGGTTGGTGGATTTTCGGTATAGGGTGATGTTAATGTGACTGTCACTTATTTGCACCACGGTGTCTAGGAAGTGGACCTCCCGTGTAGATTGGTCCAGGGTGAGGTTGATAGTGGGGTGGAAGCTGTTGAAATTGTGGTGGAATTCTTCCAGGGTTTCCTTCCCATGGGTCCAGATGTTGATGTCATCAATGTAACGTAGGTAGAGAAGGGGCGTGAGTGGATGAGAGCTGAGGAAGGGTTGTTCCAGGTCAGCCATAAAAATGTTGGCATATTGTGGTGCCACTGATCTGGAGGTATATATTGTCACCAAATTTGAAATAAATGTGCGTGAGGATAAAGTCAAAGAGTTCAGCAACGAGTTGTGCTGTGGCATCATCAGGGATACTGTTCCTGACAGCTTGTATTCCATCTTGGGATGTTTGTGTAGAGAGCCTCTACATCCATGGTGGCTAAGATGGTGTTTTTGGAAGATCACCAATGCATTGTAGTTTTCTCAGGAAATCGGTGTCACAGGATAGGTGGGAGTGCTGGTGGTGTAGGGTCCGAGTAGAGAGTCCACATATCCAGACAGTCCTTCAGTGAGAGGGCCAATGCCTGAGATGATACGGCATCCAGGATTTCCGGGTTTGTGGATCTTGGGTAGTAGATACCCTTAGAGCCCCGACCGGGGTTATTTTATGTTGATTTGTTCCTGTGTTAGTGTAGGGAGTGTCCTGAGAAGATTGTGAAGTGGGATCTGAGGAAAGTGGCCTAGAGTTGTCTGGCAGCCTCCTTTTGGTAGTCAGACCTGTTCATGATGACAACAGCACCTCTTATCAGCCTCTTTGAGTATAATGTCAGGGTTGTTTCTGAGGCTGTGGATGGCATTGCATTCTGCATGACTTACGTTATGAGGCGAGCGATGTTTTTCCACAATTTCTGCCTGTGCATGTCGGCAGAAGCATTCTATGTATAGGTCCAGACTGTCATTTCGACCCTCAGAAGGAGTCCGTGGGAAGGTATCTGTGTATCAGTGCACTGTTCAGTGTTATCTTGAAAGTATTCTTTGAGTCGGAGATGGCGAAAGTAGGCTTCCAGATCACCGCAGAACTGTAGCATGTTTGTGGGGGTGGTGGGGAAAAAAGAGAGTCCCCGAGATAGGACAGACTGTTCTGCCGGGCCGAGTATGTAGCTGGATATATTGACGATATTGCTGGTTGAGTTAGGGGTACCACTGTTGTGGTCCCATGTGGCAGCTTACAGTCCTTTTTCCTTTGTAGAGAGGTCTACAGGCCTTGGGAGGCAGGCCAGTCCTCGCCCACAGACAACCCACCAACCTGAAGCATATTTTCACCAGCAATGATACATTGCACCACAGTAACTCTAACTCAGGAACCAATCCATGCAACAAACTTCGATGCCAGCTCTGCCCACATATCTACACCAGCGACATCACCGGTTCATTCACCTGCATGTCCACCAATATAATATACCATCATGTGCCAGCAATGCCCCTCGGCTATGTACATCAGCCAAACTGGACAGTCCCTACATAAAAGGATAAATGGACACAAATCAGATATTAGCAATGGCAATATACAAAAACCTGTAGGAGAACACTTCAATTTCCCTGGACACACTATAGCAGATTTAAAGGTAGCCATCCTGCAGCAAAAAAATTTCAGGACCAGACTTCAAAGAGAAACTGCTGAGCTTCAGTTCATTTGCAAATTTGGCACCATCAGCTCAGGATTAAACAAAGACTGTGACTGGCTAGCCAACTACAAAAGCAGTTTCTCCTCCCTTGGTGTTCATACCTCAACTGCTAGAAGAGGGCCTCATTGAACTAACCTCATTATCCCTAGCCTGATTCTTGCTTGCATATTTATACCTGCCTCTGGAAATTTCCACTACATGCGTCTGAAGAAGTGGGTATTCACACACGAAAGCGTATGCTCCAATATGTCTGTTAGTCTATAAGGTGTCATAGGACTCTTTGCCGCTTTTAAAAAAACAAGTTTCTCATGCAAACATTACAACTTTTCTAACCACATCTCAGTCATGCCAGTATGTGGAATCCATATATATTTATATAGCTTATAGTATGCTGAATACAATTCAGGGAGCTCAGGGCTTGGAGTCTATCACTTCCTCCTGGTTTTCCAACCATCTGTGCTAAGTTTCAGACTACATTTTAAACTGTGCTTTGTAGCTCCTCTAGTCATTTTGACTCAAAATTCAGCAGAGCTTACTGAAATGTTCCAATTGTACAAGGAACTTCCATCTATGTACTGAGCTAAAACTTTTATTGCACTCACCCTGAGGTATCTGTAGTGAGGGTGGTATGCACCATTTTGGTAATTTAAATGTGCATTTTAAGTTAAATGAATTTTCTGCCCGCTCCTTGACCACAAACACACACAGTGCTTGTTTATGTGTTAAGTCATGTGTTAAGAGAGTCATTTTCTAAGAAAAGCCAACTTTTAGGTCCCACAATTTCCTTTGCAGTCTCAAACTGAAGATGGGATTTCCTGCTGTGAGCAAATTTCTCATTGCAGAGAGAGCAGAGTAAGGATCAGCATGCTCTCTGCCGGCCTGTCTAAGAACACACCCACCTGCTAGGGCTTCAAGAGGGTTGAAAGGTGATCTGTCCTTTCTCTTCATCCCAATAGTATAATCAGGATAGAGAAAGCAGAGACAAGGAGAGGTACAGAAGCAGAGGAAGAGTGAATGAGGGATGAAGTCCCTTCTTCCTCTTTAGGGAGTCTCAAAATCCTAAAGCCAATCCTATCTCTACACCAGACTGCAGTTTTTTTAGCAACGGTTCAGTAAACAACTGTCTGCACCAGGGTCTGTCAGATCCCAAGATAGCATCTGCTGCACCATGAATCATATAGCATGATAGAAAGTCACTGGAATTGTCAAAGTATCATCTTCACCACTATCATTTAATATGAAGAAGACCCTTATGCTGTGACAGAGGCATATTCTGCTTACGTTATCGCTACATTGCAAATTAATTATAGAAGTACAAAATTATAAAACAGATAATTTAGCAGGTAACAGTGCATAAATCCACTGTATAAAAGTCATCATAAATCTGTAAAGAAATCTTCTACTAGTCTTAATCATTTTCCAATTTTACCCTCTCTGGATGATGAGAAATATTTTGCATAGCTTTTCTTAATACCCACGTAAAAATACCCAACACAGAACACAGTGGTTTTTTTTTTACCTGTAAGGTGTTGCTGCATCATAATCATATACATTTTACACTTCTTAGTGGCAGAAAAGCCTAAGCTATTTTCTGCATATAGCACCCAGCTTTCATCAGCCAGTTCTCTGGATACAAGTGAGGTATAACAGTGTTCTTGGTCATGTTCATCATCTCCAGTCTTCAAAGGTAGGTGTTAAAAATCTGCTGTCATTCAGCATTTCATCTTGGCTTAGCATATCCTGAAAGTAAACAGTATATATATCAGTAAGAAGTATGTTCAGTTAGGTGTTTATAGCAATAGCAAAGCAATCCAACTGTAATTAGATCTGATTCATGACAGCAGGAATTTACTGTCTAGATGTAGCTAATTTGATAATATAAGTATTTAAGGCATTATAGGCCACCTGATTATATGTAACATAGTGGGATGATCCGCATCAGTGAGTCTCACAGGTGGGTGACATAGTGGATAAAAAATACTTTCACATGACATGACCATCCATTTTGCTTTCCAGTGAAAAAGTTAATCTATTTAAATCAGCTGCACCAATGCAGCCATTAATTTTACATATTATGTGATTCTATATATTGGATACAGAATCAAATCTGTACTACTACAGTAAAGTGAACTCTAAGGGAGCAGGGACAGCAATTGCTTATTTATTTACTTTTCAATTTTTCAGTTGGTTTTTATCAGGTATAGACACTAATTTACTGTGGGCAAAACTCACCCGTTTTCAGAGGGTGAACAGAATAAGTGGAGACTATGCACCACTTAAGTACAATTTAGGCCATCCACTATGAATAGAGGACTGACAACTTATTTAAAAATAAAGATTTTTTGAAGTATGGAAATGTAAGTAGGCTGTAAATAAGAAGTCTATAACATGAACACTGGAACACTTACTCTAGAGGACTGCTGGTCCTTTAACTTTCACTGCATTTTAGCAGGATAAGTTTGTGACTTTACAGCAAGTATAAATTGGTACATACCGTGAGGTTGCTTATGCCTTGAGAGAGCACCCCTATTTGCATTACTGTTCCTTCTGAATGTTCCATCTGTAAAATCAGTCAGTAACTAGATCAAATCAGACAGCAACTACAATTTTATCCAGACTCTACATGCATCTTTTGGAGGTGATTCTGTCTTGAGAAAAACAAAATCTCAACATAATGAATTACTTCTCTTTGAAATGTGCTAAAAATTAGTTCTCAAAGTTATACAGAAATAAATATACATATTGTACATAACACCTCACAAATCAAAAGAAAAAATACTTTTGTGCCAGCATAATGCAGTGAAAATGCAGTTATGATAGGAAGATCAATTTCTGATGAGAAAAGGCATTCTTTAATCCTTTAGTACAAATATTACACATGCTAGCGAATTTAAGAATTTATCAGTTTGCTCTCGTGTATTATAATGCTGTGTGTTGCAGTAATATTTTCCAGAAGTCAAAAGCATTCAAGATGCATTCAATTACACATGTGGTGCATTCCTACTAGGCAGGCAATACAAGTACTCTTCATGCTCTCTTATTGATTTTAAAAAAGGATATAAATTGTTTGAGCACATCAGATGGTCTAAAATGTAAAGGGGGTTCAGTAGTAGTTCATTTAAAGTATTAATTTTTCACTGTACAAATGTGTAAATATACTGTGTTCACTTCCAGGTCATTTTTTCAGCTGGAAGACAGAATGTCATCAAATTTTTTTAATATTCAAAATATTTTGTAATAGTTGTATTTAGTAATTTAAAATGGGGTCCGGAATGGTAAATTATTAAAGTTAAATCAAAACCATACTGCTTCAGTAAAGTGAACTCTATCTACTGGAGCAGGGGCAGCAGTTGTTTACAAAATATTGGAGTTACTTATTTTCAGTTTTTCAATTTTTTTTTTAATCAGATATAGACACTAATTTACTGTGGGCAAAAGTCATCCCTGTTCAGACGGTGAGCAGAATCTAAGTGGTGCATAGTCTCCACTGATGCTGTGTTTACCTTGTAACTGGACATTTCCTTTCAGTAAACATGTTGAGCATTAAATTACAGTACATTCACTACAGATACTGACAGCATTCAACTCTGTTGGGATTTGGTCCTCTCTTATTTCTTTAACATAGTATTGTTAATCTTATTTAACACTAACACAGGAGCCACTATATGTGAAATATATCACCCTTTTATCGCTAAAAAACATTTTTGTTAACGGAGTCCTCTAAATAACACAGTGCAGACTTACACCAGAAAAGACAGTGGTTAGGTAATGAGCACAAATGATGTGTTAGGTGCAGTAAACCATGCAAATGAAAAATGAATTGTCAGTCATATCAATTTTGTGATCACTCTCTTATCTGGTTTCTTACTTAGGAGAATTATTTAATCTGGCTTCTCTCTGGGACAGTCTGAGCTAATGTAAGTTGTCATAGCTCTACGGAAGTCACTGGAGCGATGATGATTTACACCAGCAGAGGATCTACCCCCGTCTGGCTCTTGTGCACTACGAAGCTCACACAAGCTCCAACAGCTCCCTTTTTCAGGGTTTGAAGTACTTTACACAGACTTTGTCAGGAAGGAGGCTGGATAGAGTTTTTGTGGAAACCTTCTGTTTGTGTGTGATGTGTAAACTAAATTCCATTACAGAGAGAAAGTGATCACTACATATGTAACAAAATGAAAGTATTCTTTTATTGTCTAATTGATAATGTTCATGAGTGTTTATATGCTTAACCATAATTATTTCATAGAGTATGTAATACATTTACATGGTGCAAATGATGCACTCTTCAGTTTAACGTATTAAAATATACAATCCAGTTGTACTTACGAGAATAAAATATAAATTGATACCTCTGTACAAATAGATCTGAATAAGATTTTATTACATTACAAACCACTTATAAAGATAAAATTTCTCTGTGCAGTACTCATGGATTATGTAATTAAAAGTACAAAAAATATTTGGTATTTCTACTATAACCCCAAATTTAACAGTCCAATACATTAACCTTCTTAGTGTAAAGGTTTGATGTACCTGAAAAAGGGCTTGAAGATAGATGGGTTTATGCTTACAAAGGTAAAAATAGAATTCATCTGACATTCTCAGTATAAAACTCTTCAAAAGCATCCACTGCCCATACGTACGTTCTCAATGAGTTCATGCGGATGTAGCAGAGACTTTGTTATATGGTAACAAAAGGTTATTGGCAAGCTTTGGAATGCATGTAGAGGATGAGAGATGAGAATGACATCAATCTATTTGTCCCACCTGATCCAGTTTGTCCAATTCCCTATCAGTGAGTTGATTAAGTCCTTTGTATCCACCATAGCTCTTCTGAGTACCATTAGTTGCACCTGGACTTGTGTCCATGGGACAAATGTAATCTGTAGATTCATCAAATTTCTTTTTTCTTAGGTTTCCAAAATGTGAAAATCCAAGTTTCTTTGGCTAAAATAATGAAATATAAAGTTTTACACAAGAGAAACAATTGGTCTAAAATGTAAAATCTAGTCTGAAGTTACAATTTTGTATATGCCAACAATGCAAAAATCTTGACTGAAGTCTACAAACTAGAAAAATGCAGCTTTAATCATCCTTTGTATGTTTGTTACTAAAGGATATAATAGCAGAACACTGTGCTGAGATTAACACCACTTGATTATCTTTGCTAGCTATACTACAGTACATTTACTAGGATAATGATGAATTCTCACAGTTGAACAAGTGTGTTTTGTGAAAGTTTTTTAAAATCATGGTTGTCTGTATATTTGCTAATTCACAAAAAGTCTCCCCCATCATTAGTGTGATTTAGCAGGGGTTGACCATAGCTCAGATTAACATATGATATTTTCAATTGGCCACTGTATGACCAGTGAAGTCAATTAAACTATTATTTAAAGTTACACAACTAGCACAACTGCTTCAATTGGACAATTCATGTGTCTATAGTTACGCAGGTGCTTAAGTACTTTGCTGAGTCAAGACCACAAGGGTGGGCTTCAGTACTTCTCTTAACAAGGATGGTCTTAAACTGGGGTCATGGGTAGCAAGCGTAGCACTTACCTGTCTGAGAGACTCCACTGAAATCAAAAGACTGTTTACAAAAATGAAGTCACTTGTGCATAAGTATCCGCAAGATCAGGTCTACACACAGACCTCGCTCTATTTTTGGCCTCAATTAGAATTGATGTCTATGTTCTGCAAATCCTAACTATATATTAGGCCACTGGGAAAAGCTCTGATTTAACAGATACCATTTGTATACTTGGCATCAAACATACTGTAGGAGCTCAAAAGAAGAGGATTTTAAATTTTCAACGCTATTCAGTTCAGAAATTTTTTTATGAAACTTGGTTAAATCTTTGTTAAAACTGGGAACAGTTAATGATAAAAATGAATAATATTTTGTTTTGGATCATGTTTCCTTTGAATAAAAGGTTATGATATTGCATGTTTATTTCTTTAGTAAATTATGATGGGTTTGTGCAGAATCTCTGTGTATTAAGAATATCAAAGAGTACTAAAATTAAGAATAACTAAATGTAACCTTAGTGGGAACTGGTCTCCCCCACTTCCTAGAGTTGGCCCCTTAGTCTGTAAGAAAAGCAAACTGAATTCTAGAATCTCTCAGTGTAGTTCAGAGTGGCATACCCGAACTTTAGCAGTGGTAGTCAGAGGTGTGTAAGCTGTAGATTCCATTATTTCTCTTTTTTCTTGTTGTGCTTCTGGCCCAATTAACACATTAAAGTTAGTGGTCAGGTGGCGTCTCAGGAGGGTCTTTTGAGGTGGAATGTTAAGAAGCATTGCCAGGGTGTCACCATTAAAGCGAGGTTCAAGAATCTATTAAGAACACAAAAATTATGCTTTATGTAGACAAACCTCTACAACATCAAAGATATTTTAAAAAAGTAGTCATCCTATAATGCTGATCTGTATGTTCTTAATAATTACGTTTCTGTCAGACACTATCAGACAAATAAATAAAAGTCGCACTCATTCTTGAGTAACTACTGTAAGTGACAGGAGTCACCTGAAAAAACTTTCCAAATGCCTTTAATTAAACAACATTACGTCAGTATTTGCAGTGCTCCTTAGCTATTTCCTGTATTAACATATAGAGAAGTTAGGAAATACTTGTGGTAATTTTATGTTGAAAAGAAAGTGAAACAAAAGCCCTAAAACATTTGTAAAGGCAACCCACTGCACTCAAAGTGCCCTTATTTTACTTAATGGTAATCTACACTGTGTTTTAAAACCCACAGCTATGGTCATTTAGGATCAGGCTGGAGCGCAGGCTCCGAAGCCTGGGGCATGGTTTGGGTTTACGAGCCTGAGGTACACTGATGGTTCTAATACCGTAGCATGATCCCAAGGCTGTAGACCCAGGCTTGGAGATTTGCTGCTGTGGGTTTTAACACCCAGTGTAGATATACCCTAGCTGCTTGTCATTTTAACTCCTAAGTCTAAACAATTCCTGATTGTTGGCAAAGGTGCCACAACTCAGGGCAATTCTTTATCTGCGACAAGCCTCTGTCTCATAAGTTCACTATTTCTTTGAAGAGCTCTGGTGATGTTTTATCAATAAGTTATTAAAGTAATTTCCACTGTATAATTTCTTTTCTGTAGCCCAACAGCTCCCACAGTTCTGGACATCTGGGCTGCTCCGCCCTCTGCAGCTCAGAGATGCATAAAAGTCTTGGCACTACCCGTTTTGGCTACACCCCTTCTGTGGCAGTATGTGAATGGTGGTTCTGTTGCTGCCACCTATTTTCCTCTTTTCAGGGTTTTTTGGGGCTATTTTGGGGGCAAGGGTGAGCAGTGTTTTCCCTCCCTAGTCTCTCTCATCCTGGGGTTGGTTTACAGTCAGGTGACTTAACTCACCCTGAGCTCTGCTACCATGCCTCTCTGCTGGCTCCTCTGCACCGCTCAGATGTGGTGGAGCAGCCTGAAAAGCACAGGGCAAAATCTCAACAACACCCCATCTGTGAGACACCCTTCCCAGACTTGGAAGACTGGGAACTGTGTCCAGCTTTCCGGCCTGAACGCTGTTAGGTCCTGGGGCCATGAGTCAAAGAGGGGTGTGCGGGCGACTTCAACATGGAAAAAGCAGACCGGGAATCTCTGAACGGAGCAGGGAGAGGCTGTAAAGATGAGGACAACGCCAGGCAGTCAACTCAGGATGCAAGTCCTAAGGGGGAGACTTCTCCCCTCCCCAATTCTTAAAGTGGGTCCTGAGTGCCCTGGGAAAAGAAGTCGGGCTCAAACAGTACCCTCCTTCCCAATTTCTAGTATCATATCCCCTCCTCATTCCCTGGAGGAACAGACTCAGCCAGGGAGGGCTCTGGGGGTACATCTATGCAGTGAAACTCCCCCCACAGCAGCAAATCTCAGAGTCTGTTTCAACTGACTTGGGCTTGTGTAGCTTACACTCTGGGCTAAAAATAGCTGTATATTTGCTCTGGCGCCCACGCTCTGAAACCCAGTGTGGGGGGGGAGGGTCTTAGAGCCTAGACTCCAGCCCAAGCCCGAACCCCTAACCTAGATAGCTGTTGTGAGCCCCAGTCAGTTGACATGGGCTCTGAGACTCATTGCCACAGGGCAGTTCTCTCGAGAGGGCTTTAGGCCCTAAGGACAGCTGCCTGCCAAAGGTCTCACCCAAAGCCACAAGAGAGCACCTGTGCTCTCAACGCATGCAAATACATAAAGGGAAAAAGGGGCAGGGGGAAGCATACAAGATCCATCAGGTCCTCTCTGACATTTTCTCCCTGTAAACCCTGTAACGCACAATCTGCTCCAGAACAAGATTTCTCATCTTTTATATATGGGAGGAAGAGAACACTTCCTCAGAAGAAAGATTCTTAGAGTTCTACTCCACCGTCTTCAAAAATGCAAGGGGGGAATCCAAGCCATATTGGCCTCAAAAGGCTCAAGTGGCTGGAGAGCCTGATCTCTACTGTGTCATCCCTGTCCCACAGGGATATTCTGACTTCAGTGGATCTGGCAGATGCATACCTTGAAAGTTCCTATCAGACCGTGTCCTCACAGATGTCTAAGGTTCTCTTACAGCAGGAAGCATCATCAGTACTGGATGCTTCCATTTGGGCCTGTCCTCTTACACGAGGGTCTTTACCAAGATGTTCGTGGTACTGCTAGCCAGGCTCAGGTCGAAGGGTATAAATCTGTGTCCCCTTCCTGGACATCTTGATCAGAGCTCCATCCCAGGCACATGGATTTGTTATCAATGTCAAGAAAAACTCCTTGACCTAGTCTACCAAAACAGCTCATCTAGGAGTAAACATAGACACCTCAATAGCAAAGATCTACCCACCTCTAGAAAGGTTCCAAAGATTCAGGACCATCTCACGTTGTTCCCGAGCTGCAAGAAGCCTACCCTAGCACTGGACCTTCAATAATTAGGCCTTCTAGGGCTTGCGCAGGGATCTCTCCAGGGGCACAATCACACATCAGGCATCTTCAAGGCTTCATCTTAAAGGTGTGGGCCACTCCCCAGAACACATGAAGGATTGCATAAAGGTCCTGCTGCTGGTGCTAAGCTCCTTAAAATGGTGGTTAGCCCAGGGCAATATCTGCAATGCTATGCCCATGTGTCTTCCAGATCCTCTGGTTCTCATAACTGATGCCAACCTGGAGGGCTGAGGAGCACACTTGGGAGTCCCAAATCACTTAAAGCAGCTGGAGCCCAGAGGAAAGGGGTTACAGCATAAACCTCCTAAGGCTAAGAGCAGTCAAGCTGTAGCTGCGATGGTTCCAATCCAGTGTAGAGGAGAAACATGAGAGTCAGACAACACAAATATGGTTGTGTACCTGAACAACCAAAGCGAAACAAGGAGCCCTAACCAGGGCTTTGGAGCTGTGCTCCAGCTCCAGGCAAAAACCTGCAGCTCCACTGCTCCAGAGCTGCTCCGCGCTCCAGCTACGGGCTCTGCTCCAAAGACCTGGCCCTGACAAGTCATCCCCTCGAACCACTGCTGTAAATACCAGCATTCTATTTCTCCATCAAAACTTGCTTTCTGATAGCCATCACATCTGCCAGGTGAGCGCTAGAGCCGGCAGCCGTATCTATACAGGAGCCTTACTGCATGTTCCACAAGGACAAGTCAGTGCGACTCCTGACTCTTATTACTAAGCTGAACCCTTCCTTCCACACTTCCCAAGAGCTGATCCATCCTTCACTGTGTCCACGGAGAAGAGGTGTGACACCTTAGATGTCAGAAAAGCTCTGAAAATCTACCTCAAACATAAAGAATCCACGAGAAGATGGGCCAGCCAATTTTTTTTTTTTTAGTGGAAAAAAAGACCCGGAGCTTCCAAGTTCTCCATTGCACTGTGGAGGCACACAAGGCATTCAAAATTCTGTTCTGAATGGGATCAGGGCACACTCCATGAGATCCCTGGCAACGTCAGGAACAGAAAGAAATGCATCCACACTGGAAATTTGCAAGGAAGCCACCTGCTCAACAGCTACTACCTTTATCAAGCACTGTAATGTGTCCTTCCTGTCATTTGCAGACGCTTCCTTGGCAGAAAGTTGCTGCAGGAGGTGGCCCAGAAATAATAATCCCTTTTGAGCAAATCTTATAAATGGGGAGGGATACATTCCACCCCCCTTCTTTCTGATCTTTTCTATAATCCTCCCTGTTCACTGCTCACTACTTTCCAAATGTCCAGAACTGTGGGGGATGCTGGGCTGCAGAACAGGAAAATACATCTTATTGATGATTTCCTTTTTGCTAGTAGCTTCTCCCATAAATCTATCCACCTTGAATGGCTTATGAGCCAAAAGGTCAGATGTTGAGTGGAATCTTTACTATGTGACAGTTTTTTGGTCCACTGTACATAGTCGGTCTGCTTACTCTGGAGTTACTCATATTGTTATACAAGTTTTTCCAGCTTTGGAATAACTCTTTTGGTGGCAAGCAGGAGCAGAGGGGGGCATGGTCAGAGCATGCAGCACCAAGACATTAATTTGCCTGTGAGAGCTACAGAGAGGAGGGGAGCAGCCCACACATCCAGAATTGTGGGAGATGCTGCTAGTAGAAAGGAAATCATCAGTAAGAAATTTTCTGTTTCATGCACTCCCTATTAGTCCAGAAGACAATGCAACATCATTTTGCTTTTTTAGATTTCTACTATTTCTTTTTTCTTTACATTTCCTATGTTGTAAAAATTAATTTACATAAAAACAGACTCAATAGCTTTTAAGAAGGTTGATCAGTGAGCATACATCATCAGATTACTAAAATTAAGGTATATTCCTCTTCCTATTTCATACTTGGAAATTAAACAGCTACAGTAGTTTTGGTAAGGTAATCTGGAAATGTATTTTCTAAGTTAATATACAAAAAAAAAAAGGAATAAAATTATGAACCAGTTCTCACAATGAGGCCACCATGAACTCCACTTCCTCGAAGGTTTGGTGCATATTCGGCGAGATCTACTGATCTGAGCCATTCCATCACTCTGTGATTAGACCACTGCACTACTTCAGAAGGTGAAATATTATTCTGTAAAAGCAACCACAAAAAGACAATATACTCTTCTTCTTTATACAGAGAATTTTAGTTTATATACATTCATGCAGACACAATTCAGCTAAGAAAATACAGTTCAATACTTGAAAAAGGCTGAACCTCAGCTAATGAGTTTACTTTTCATGCCTGCCTCGTTATCAGTTACTATTAAATCATTCCTCCTCCCTAACAATCACTATTTCCCAGATTCTGAGATAACCTGTTTTGCTCTGAGCATCTTGTGCAGCTCTCAGAAGATTTGGAGAATCTGGACTGGCGGGTGAAATGGAAAGTACATTCTATTACAGATGGAAACCTAAGAACTACTGCTTCATATAAAAGACAATATGCAGACACTATTTATGCTTAAAAAATACTGAAATTATTATTATTTTTAAGGTTTCCATCACTGTATTGTCTAGGTACTTAATACAGAAACTAAGCCCTGGTCTACACTAGGTACACTAGGGGGATCGATCTAAGTTATGCAACTTCAGCTACTTGAATAACATAGCTGAAGTCAACGTTCTTAGACCTACTCCCCGCAGTGTCTTCACTACGTTGAGTCAACTGCTGCTGCCCCGCCATCAACTCTGCCTGCGCCTCTAGGGCGGTGGAGTACAGGAGTCGATGGGAGAGCACTCGGGGGTCGATTTATCGCATCTAGACTAGTCATGATAAATCAATCCCCACTGGATCAATTGCTGCCCGCTGATCCGGTGGGTAGTGTAGACATACCCTAAGAGAAGAACTGATGCTGGCTGGAGAAAGGCTAAATTAGTTTATGTGCTGTTGGGAGTACTGCTTGAGAAATTAGTAGAGTTGAGTAAATAATAAAAAATTTCAATGACTTTATTCACAACTATGTAAGAATTTAATAATATTTTTGAGTGATTTGCCAAACTTTACAGACTGGGAGAACAATGGAAAAAAGTGGTTGAATAATTAAAAGTAAATGCAAGATTCATTGAATAATTTATTCAACAAGCTCTGGCACTTACAGATGGCATACACCTATTGCCATCGTAGTCCATCTCACTGAGAGTGCAGAGTTGGTCCCAATGTGTGACCAAACAATGGAACTTCTACTTTGCCCCACTGGAAATTGTTCTACAGTGTTGAGAGATCTCGCTCTTCAGAAGCTTTTCTGGATATTCAGCCAAAATTCTCCCTTTCTCAATAAATCCCATTTCTTCCAGTTACACCACCTGTGCCAATCTACTTAATGCTACCTAAAAGAAAAGGAGTACTTGTGGCACCTTAGAGACTAACAAATTTATTTGAGCATAAGGTTTCGTGAGCTACAGCTCACTTCATCGGATGCATTCAGTGGAAAATACAGTGGGGAGATTTATATACATAGAGAACATGAAACAATGGGTGTTACCATACACACTGTAAGGAGAGTGATCACTTAAAGTGAGCTATTACCAGCAGGAGAGCGGGGGGGGAGTGGGGGTGGGAGGGGGAGAAAACCTTTAGTAGTGATAATCAAGGTGGGCCATTTCCAGCAGTTGACGAGAACATCTGAGAAACAGTGGAAGGGGGGGGGGGCGGAATAAACATGGGGAAATAGTTTTACTTTGTGTAATGACCCATCCACTCCCAGTCTCTATTCAAGCCTAAGGTAATTGTATCCAGTTTGCAAATTAATTCCAATTCAGCAGTCTCTCGTTGGAGTCTGTTTTTGAAGGTTTTTTGTTGAAGAATTGCCACGTTTAGGTCTGTAATCCAGTGACCAGAAAGACTGAAGTATTCTCCGACTGGTTTTTGAATGTTATAATTCTTGACATCTGATTTGTGTCCATTTATTCTTTTACGTAGAGACTGTCCAGTTTGACCAATATACATGGCAGAGGGGCATTACTAGCACATGATGGCATATATCACATTGGTAGATGTGCAGGTGAATGAGCCTCTGATAGTGTGGCTGATGTGATTAGGCCCTATGATGGTGTCCCCTGAATAGATATGTGGACACAGTTGACACAAGGGGCTTTGTTGCAAGGATAGGTTCCTGGGTTAGTGGTTCATTTGTGTGGTGTGTGGTTGCTGGTGAGTATTTGCTTCAGGTTGGGGGGCTGTCTGTAAGCAAGGACTGGCCTGTCTCCCAAGATCTCTGAGAGTGATGGGTTGTCCTTCAGGATAGGTTGTAGATTCTTGATGATGCGTTGGAGAGGTTTTAGTTGGGGGCTGAAGGTGATGGCTAGTGGCGTTGTGTTATTTTCTTTGTTGGGCCTGTCCTGTAGTAGGTGACTTCTGGGTACTCTTCTGGCTCTGTCAATCTGTTTCTTCACTTCAGCAGGTGGGTATTGTAGTTGTAAGAATGCTTGATAGAGATCTTGTAGGTGTTTGTCTCTGTCTGAGGGGTTGGACCAAATGCGGTTGTATCGTAGAGCTTGGCTTGGATCATGTGGTGTGGTCTGGATGAAAGCTGAAGGCATGTAGGTAGGAATAGCGGTCAGTAGGTTTCCGGTATAGGGTGGTGTTTATGTAACCATCGCTTATTAGCACTGTAGTGTCCAGGAAGTGGATCTCTTGTGTGGACTGGTCCAGGCTGAGATTGATGGTGGGATGGAAATTGTTGAAATCATGGTGAAATTCCTCAAGGGCTTCTTTTCCATGGGTCCAGATGATGAAGATGTCATCAGTGTAGTGCAAGTAGAGTAGGGGCATTAGGGGATGAGAGCTGAGGAAGTGTCGTTCTAAGTCAGCCATAAAAATGTTGGCATACTGTGGGGCCATGCGGGTACCCATCGCAGTGCCGCTGATTTGAAGTTATACATTGTCCCCAAATGTGAAATAGTTATCGGTGAGGACAAAGTCACAAAGTTCAGCCACCAGGTTTGCCGTGACGTTATTGGGGATACTGTTCCTGATGGCTTGTAGTCCATCTTTGGGGGGAATGTTGGTGTAAAGGGCTTCTACATCCATAGTGGCCAGGATGGTGTTTTCAGGAAGATCACCGATGGATCATAGTTTCCTCAGGAAGTCAGTGGTGTCTCAAAGATAGCTGGGAGTGCTGGTAGCATAGGGCCTGAGGAGGGAGTCTACATAGCTAGACAATCCTGCTGTCAGGGTGCCAATGCCTGAGATAATGGATCATCCAGGATTTCCAGGTTAATGGATCTTGGGTAGCAGATAGAACACCCCAAGTCGGGGTTCCAGGGGTGTGTCTATGTGAATTTGTTCTTGTTCTTTTTCAGGGAGTTTCTTGAGCAAATGCTCTAGTTTCTTTTGGTAACCCTCAGTGGGATCAGAGGGTAATGGCTTGTAGAAAGTGGCGTTAGAGAGCTGCCTAGCAGCCTCTTATTCATATTCCGACCTATTCATGATGACGACAGTACCTCCTTTGTCAGCCTTTTTGATTATGATTTCAGAGTTGTTTCTGAGGCTGTGGATGGCATTGCCTTCTGCATGGCTGAGGTTATGGGGCAAGTGATGCTGCTTTTCCACAATTTCAGCCCGTGCAGTTCAGTGGAAGTACTCTATGTAGAAGTCCAGTCTGTTGTTTCGACTTTCAGGAGGAGTCCACCCAGAATCCTTCTTTTTGTAGTCTTGGTAGAGACAAACACCTACAATAGCTCTATCAAGCATTCTTACAACTACAATACCCACCTGCTGAAGTGAAGAAACAGATTGACAGAGCCAGAAGAGTACCAAGAAGTCACCTACTACAGGACAGGCCCAACAAAGAAAATAACAGAACGCCACTAGCCATCACCTTCAGCCCTCAACTAAAACCTCTCCAACGCATCATCAAGGATCTATAACCTATCCTGAAGGACGACCCATCACTCGCACAGATCTTGGGAGATAGGCCAGTCCTTGCTTACAGACAGCCCCTCAACCTGAAGCAAATACTCACCAGCAACCACACACCACACAAATGAACCGCTAACCCAGGAACCTATCCTTGCAACAAAGCCCGTTGCCAACTGTGTCCACATATCTATTCAGGGGACACTTTCATAGGGCCTAATCACATCAGCCATGCTATCAGAGGCTCGTTCATTGCATATCTACCAATTTGATATATGCCATCATGTGCCAGCAATGCCCCTCTGCCATGTACATTGGTCAAATTGGACAGTCTCTACGTAAAAGAATAAATGGACACAAATTAGATGTCAAGAATTATAACATTCAAAAATCAGTTGGAGAACACTTCAATCTCTCTGGTCACTCAATTACAGACCTAAAAGTGGCAATACTTCAACAAAAAAACCTTCAAAAACAGACTCCAACGAGAAACTGCTGAATTGGAATTAATTTGCAAACTGGTTACAATTAACTTAGGTTTGAATAGAGACTGGGAGTGGATGGGTCATTACACAAAGTAAAACTATTTCCCCATGTTTATCCCCCTCCCGCCCAATGTTCCTCAGACGTTCTTGTCAACTGCTGGAAATGGCCCACCTTGATTATCACTACCAAAGGTTTTCTTCCCCCCGCCCCCCGCTCTCCTGCTGGTAATAGCTCACCTTAAGTGATCACTCTCCTTACAGTGTGTATGGTAACACCCATTGTTTCATGTTCTCTATGTATATAAATCTCCCCTCTATATTTTCCAGTGAATGCATCTGATGAAGTGAGCTGTAGCTCATGAAAGCTTATGCTCAAATAAATTTGTTAGTCTCTAAGGTGTCACAAGTACTCCTTTTCTTTTTGCAAATACTGATTAACACGGCTGCTACTCTGAAACCTGTCTTAATGCTACCTGGCTCCCTTCCACATGGGAACACAGAGGGGAACCTGCTCTTGGGTTTGGGCTAGTGACATGGAAGAGGATAAGCAGTAACTTACACTATTTTCCTCCTCTGGCATGTGGAACTTCCCTGAGGAGACTCCAAAGGCAGCTCCTGGCTGCAGTGGCCGGTATAGTGTACAGTTAATTTTCTTTCACTAGTGAATAACTCCTTTGGTGGCAAGTAGGAGCAGAGGGGGCAGGGCTAGAGCATGCAGCATCAAAACACTAGACTCAAGACACACAAATTTCTTCTTTACCTCATCAACTGGCCTCCTACGTAGACAATGGGGATTGAACTGATTGACATGCAGCACGTGAATGGCACATTTAATACTGAGATGATGCAGCTGGCTGGTGACTTTCAGAAAGAGAAGGTCATTCTGAAAGAGGAAAAGCCTGGGTAAAAGTGGCATAGAATACCTCTGCACAATCAGATTTCCCCCCACCCACACACCGGAAAATAAATGCTGTGACATTTGTATGTATGAAAGAAATCCAGGTTAGATCTATGATATGCATTCCTGTTAGAAAAACAGTTGAATCTTAATAAAATTAATCTAGAAGACTACTGGTCTTTTAAGTAGAAACTGGAGATGAAGTATTTCTCAGTTGAGTAAGACCATGTCCACACTGGGGTCATACTTGCTATGGCCACATTTAAATAAAGTGGTTGGTATCAGGGTTCTAGCATGGTCTTCTTGATCAGTAGGGACAAAAATTTTCTTCTGAGAACAGTGCTATCCAAAGTTATATTATGGACTAATACCCAGTTGAACTATACAATCGTTTTATAGCAGTTACAAAACAAAAAGAAAAATCTTTATCCACACTAGACAAGGAAGTGATGCTAGAGCCTTACCATCAATAAATATTTAAACATAGCTATAGCTTGTATGATTCTGATACCAATTTGGTCAAGGCCTTACAATGTATTGGGTTCACTGCTAAATATCAGTTACCAAGTGACCAGGCTAAATATCCTGAGCTGCACGCACTGTAGGTCATTATACTCTTAAACATATTGTGTGGATATGGTACTGGTAGTCAGATGTCTTGCAGTAGCCAACTGCAGTTGAATCTCCTGTATGCTATTCTTAAGGCAGATATAGTGACTACTGGTTTGTTTTTGGGTGGCTCTCCCTCTACCATTCATTCGATAAGGTGACCCCCATCCCATCAATTTTTGCCTTGTATAGATCCTTTAGATTCTTTTGAATGTGAGCAAAGTCCCAGACTAAAAGGAATACTGCTGGAAAGTTACCATTAAAATAGTAGCTAATTCCCTCCTCTTTCCTGAATACAGTACACTCTGCGTATTAGCAACCCCTGGGTTGAGAGCAAAAAGTTGCTATTATGTGGCAGCTGTTAATAAACGGAAAACAGGTTTATCAGGCAGCAGCTAAGGAAGAAAGCACTGGGCAGGCCTTTCCTGTCTGAAACCCTGCAAACATGACAGCAGGGAGGGAAGCTGCAATCCAGACGCAGGGCCCACGGAGCTACTCGGTACCTCTCCCTGCACTCTCCTGGGGTCAGGGTTCAACATGTTGAGTGCTTCTTTCCCTGTACGCAGGCCCCTGGCAAGGTGCAGTCCGGAGAATGCAGGGAGAGGTACTGTGCAGCTCCAACATCTGGGATGCAGCACCTCTCCCTGTTACTGCTCTGCCCACAGCCTCCCCTCCCAGCCCACAGCCCCTTACTTCCTGTGTGGTCCCTGTCTGCAGGAACGTTTGCTGGGCTGCATCCCAGAAGGAAATACTGGGATGTGCTAAGCACGGCCGCAGGCCCGTTTGCAAGGCTGCAACCAGAGAAGATATGTCCCAGCACTTCCTTCCCTGGCTGCAGCTTCACAAACCTGTGTGCCGGTGGCTCTTTTCTTCCAAAAAAAGTTGCTAATAAGGAGTATGCTGTTGCTAATATTTGAATCCTCTTAATGCCGACGTTAATGGGATGGGACTGGTTCCTGACAATATGTTGCCATTAATCAGAAGTTGCTAATACCAGGATCACTTTTAAGCAGAATCTACTGTGTTTGCAAGATGGAGGGTTCAGAGTCAGTCTGAATGGAGGGAAAGCAGTTTTATGGTAAACCTTCTTACCACAGTTAAGTATTGCAACATTCTCCCATCAACTCTGGATTCATGAAACTGATCTTTGTACTGAGGTAAGCCAATATCATCAAGCCATCCTGAAAATATAAAAATAGTGGAGAAAACAAATCCAGATTTAGGAAGCCTTTTCAGATCAAGAAACAATCCTTGAAGATGAAATTCCACACCTTCTGCACCTTACTTATACTCAGGGTCCTCTGACCCTCTTCAGAAACTCATGAGTCACCTATTCTCTTTTTCACTGCCCTTTCAAGGCCTTCTGCCCAAAAAGGCCCTCCCTTTGTCTGCGAGCGGCAAGCAGCTCCTACCAAAACCCACAAATTAAATTCCTGAAATGCTTTAGAGGATGGAATATATGACTGACCATGTGACTCTACAGGACCGTTTAGTCTCTCTCATACTAGGAATAAAAAATCTAGTTACTTGCACTCAGTCCCCCTCAAGGCTGTTACATTGGAGGGGATGCTTGATCCCTGGCCGGAGGTATTTTAAGCTGAATTACAGTTGCCTTTTTCTGAGTCCTAAATTCAGTTATGATTTCCACAGAAATCAAAAAGCAAGTAAGCTTTGAAAAAATAAGGCATATTCATGATAACTGGCATTCAAGAAAGCCAAACTTTTAAAATATAAATCTCTAAAATATTCTTCCAATGAAATATTCCAAATGACACTATGGTACAGTACGTTTAGACAATTAATCAATTCGATAATTAGCTGGCTTTAACATACATTTCTATGAGAAACTCTCATTCACTATGTACAAGAAATACATGAAACATTTTCATTATTTTTCATTTGAGGTAAAAAAAACCCCAACCTCTAGTCCCAGAATTCCACAAGCACTTACGTGTCACCCATATATGATCTAGCTGTGCAGACTTATCATCCTGTTTTGTATTTATTGATTTAACGGCCAAAACTAATTTCTTCCTGTGCAGAGGATGTTTTATTCCTAGTTCCTGTAATAAAAAAAATAATTATAATAAATAGCTTGTCCTTATGTGGTGCCTTTTATCTCAGAACTCATACATGTGAGGGAGACTATTTTAGTTTTTGCTACATAAAGAAGACTACGGACCTTTCTGAATTAGCTGCTATATTTTGATGCTTGCATCTAAAAGTGGCCAATGGACTGATACAATAAAGGACGAGCCATCTACACCTGCCTAATAGACAGCAATAATTCCAGATTTCTTACCTTTTCCATGTCCTGAGGTGTTGCCGTTAATAACGTGTGGCCAGAAGTCACCCATTGCCGTGCAAAAATGACATACTGACCAAGACCAAAGTCCTCAAGCCAGTTACAAACTCTTTCAGTGCTCCACTGAGCAAAGGGGGCATTGTAGTCACTGAAAAGCACAAGTGCTGTATGAGGATCACACTAAAGAGAATTAAATGACACTTTAGAAAAGCCTTCTAACCTGGCATGGAGAGGTTAGCGATGCTTTAACAATAGTTTTACTTTAACTAAAGTCACTTTTAAATATATTTTTTTCCAACTTCTGTTAAAAAAAACCCCACCATACCAATTAATAAGTTAGGGCCTGATCCTGCAAGGTTCATTAACGTCAGTTGACAACACTGAGAAATGTTTAAAAGATTATAAACAAATTAACTTCAATTCATGGACCAATTGCTTGTACATTGTTTTGATCTTGTTTGAAGAACAGCCAAAAGGTGCGTTTGTACCAGGGTCTCTGCCATGTGGGTAATTACTAATACCTACTGATGTGCTTCTCAGTGCTCTGGATTCCAGTAAAAAGAATTAACATCTAGTCCTGCAGTACATAATATGGTAAATAGATATTGCAATATATAGTATGTTAATTTGAACGTTCTTACGTAGATTCAGCTCAACCTACTCTTGAAAAACTCAGAGGAGAGAGGAGAAAGGAGAGAAATTTCCATCATCCTTGTGGGGAGAGTTACGATGAAATCATTTAATCCCAGTCATCCTGCAGCTATTCCCGAAGCAGGGAATGAAGAGGAGGACGTCATGCTACACTTGCTCTTTGTTACTAGAGCAATTATGGCTTCTCAGACTTGTCAGCCAGAAGCTGTCATTACCCCCTGCAACTGCAACAGTGCAGATTAACTAGAAAGGATTTTTCTGGCTGAGTTTTAGTGAGATTCATTTCTAGTGAAGTATGCTGGACAGTACTTCACCACAGGAGATGCACTCTGTTCACAATACTACCTCTCATGCACTGAAAGTAATACAGTATTATAAGAGAGAGTGATTACCTCTTCTGCCCCTTTGTTTCCTTTGATCTAGATAATCGAGGTCCAGCTGTTGCACGGAGACCACCTCTTCGAAATTCAGCCAAACCTAAATCGTCTGCATGGAAGTTACCTGACTGAGTTCTTCTTATTCTTTACAGACAGCAGAACACCAAGTATTAGAGCATGACATACAGCATTTCCGTTTCATACATAAAATGTAAATACACTAGAAAGATACATTAGCCCACCACTAATCCCAAAACATTTATACTAAAGCTAGAGAGAAGATATGGAACTCACTGATAATTTCAGCTTTTTGTAAGTTCCAAGGAAACTTTAAGATCTGGCTATTATGTTTTTTCTCTGGGACAATTTAATAATCTTTTCTTGAGCAAACTCAAGAAAGGTTACATAGATGGTTCCATATATATATGGTTATATAATAGATGGTTACATAGATGGTTAGATTAGGCAGCTAGACCAAACCTTGTGGAAAGCACTGTGCTCTTCACGTAATACTGTTCAGTCCTGACATTGTACCCCAGTTTAAACACTGGGACTCAGATTGTCAAATGACTGGTGACCTGAAATAAGCAAGTGTCTGATAGGACAGAGTAAGTAAAAACCTGTATTTGCAATTTATGCCTTCAGAAATGGAAGGCTGGTGAAAAAAAAATGGTTATTAAAGTTTTTTCTTCCAAATAATGTATTACATTAAGAAATCAGAGGACTTCTCCTTTGTATTGAATTTCTTCCTATAGCATGTCTGCTCCTTTATTAGTACTGGAATTCATTTTCTCTTAATCTGATGTGTACACATATACCCGCCCACACAGACACTGCAGAGTTGCTGGGTTTGATTACTGCATTTGACATTTTGTTTATTACAGGCATGGATAAAGAATTAGAAGGTCTTACTTTCCCCAGATTTTCCTGATGCCTTTTGGGCTCTTTTTATTTTCTGGAGACAATGGAGACTGTGGACCCGATTCTGTTCCAGAAGAAAGGGGTGAAAGTTCATCTGAAGTTATTGTACCATCCATATTCTCTGTCTCTCCTGAGATTAAAGACAGTAGACAGGTTATTTTTTAAGCTACTTGTCCACAATGTACAAGTTATTAATTCAGAAACGACCTGGAAGGCAATGCTTCACAGAAATGAAGCCATAACAGCTTTAAAAACAAATAATTTCACTAGCAAATGCCACTATGCAGAAAGTCAGAATACACACCAGTCAGAAAATTTAAACCAACTGTGAAGTCTGTGAATCACTGAGCAAAAACTTGAGTGTGTACCCCCACTCAACTTCACCTCTGAAAATCATTTGGATTGATACCATTTATTCCAACTCGTTCAAGGAATCCTACTTTGAAAAAGGGCAAATTCCGCTCTCAATTACATTAGCGCATTCCCATTAACTTCAGTGGAGCAGAATTTAGCTGTTGTCTGTGGGAAGAACTGAACTTGTGTCACAGTGGTACCTCTGATTTAGAAAGTTCCTTAAATAGTAATGACATCAGTCATATAGTAAATAGCATTTAGAGTAATGCATGGCTGCCACCACGTGGGGGATGGCTGGGTCAGCTGTTTAGAGATTCGGGAAGGGAGTGAGGGGCCCAACAGACCTGTCACAGTGGCTCTGTGTTGCTTTAGCAAACTCAGTCTCATTAATGAACAGCAGCAGCTGGTTTGGTCAATGCCCTTTATAGCCTGTCTGTAGCAAACAAAATAGTTCGTCTATACTGGTAGCACTGCCCTCTGGTGGATTATCAGAGCTGGCCAAGTGTGTGTTATAACAACTTCTAATTCCCTCGTCTTATAATCATGAAGTCTGAGGTGATCCCAGTATATGGATACAGGGCCAAATAATGGAGTTATGCCAGCCAAAAATTTGGGCCAGTATGACAATTGTGAAATCCTGATTGGTCAAGAAGTGCCTTAAGAAACTAAATAAAAGTACTATGCAGCTTTTCTCTAGGGGGGTAGAATCCTCACAAATTTGTGAAATCATGAGGAACAGTATTATACGGAAACTCACCTTCTAGTACACTTGTCTAATTCTTAAGTTAAATTAAGTTTCCTGGCCCTCCCATCTTAGAAATGCCATAAGAAAGAAATGGAAACAGGGCTAAGGTTTGCTGCAGTTGTTCCTTTTATTCTTCCCTACATCCTTCCTGGATATCGGGGTGACTGAGCAACCTGGTTAAATATTGGTTCCAATCCTTATGAAGGGGGTACTTCCATGGAAAAAAGTACCACATAAATCCAGGGACGTCTCAAATCACTTGGGTGAGACATTCAACTTGCACTATGCAGTCCTTCTGAACGAAGGTCACAATTCTCTCAGATTTACACAGTACATCTTGAGTACTAGATTCCAATCTCCCTATAGTATGCAAGGAGAAACCACATTCACACAGAAAAACAATCAGAGTGTATGTCCCTTGGAGCAGGGACTGTCCTTTTTATTGTGTTGTACAGCACCTAGCACAATGGGGTCCTGCTCAAAAAGTAGTTATCAGTGGTTTGCTGTCAAATGGCAGAGTGTATCTAGTGGTGTCCTGGGTCAGAGGTCAGTCCTGGATCCTGTACTATTCAATATTTTAATTAATGACTAGAATGGATTAATGGTGCATATGCTTATAAAATTTGCAGATGACACCACATTGGGAGGGGTTACAAACACTTTGAAAGACACGATCAGAATTCAAAATAACACTGACAAATTGGACAACTGGTCTGAATTCAACAAGACAAAATTCAATAAAAACAAGTGCAAAGTACTTCACTTAAGAAGGAAAAATCAAATGCACAACTACAAAAAGGAGAATAATTAGGTTGGTGATAATATTGGATTATAGTTGATCACAAATTGAATATGAGCCAATAATGTGATGAAGCTGCAGAAAAATTATATCATTATTCTGGGGAATAGTAACAGGAGTGTCATATGTAAGACACGTGAGGCAACTGTCTCACTCTACTTGGTACTGGTAAGGCCTTAGCTGGAGTACTGGGTCCAATTCTGGATGTCACACTTTAAGAAAGATGTGGACAAATTGGAGAGAGTCCAGAAGAAACAACAAATATGATAAAAAAGTTTAGAAAAAACTTAAGGAAAGGTTAAAAACTGGGCATGTTTAGTCTTGAGAAAAAAGGACTGAGGAGGGACCTGATAACAATCTTCAAATATGTTAAGGGCAGTTATAAAGAGGATGGTGATCAACTGTTCTCCATGTCCACAGATAGCACAAGAAATAAGGGCTTAATCTGCAGCAAGGGAGGTTTAAATGAGATATTAGGAAAAACTTTCTGATAATAAGGGTGGCTAAACTCTGGAATAGGCTTCCAAGGAAGATTGCGGAATCCCCATCACTGGAGGTTTTTAAAAACAGGTTGGAGAAACACTTATCATGGATGATTTAGGGATATTTGGCCCTGCCACAGCACAGGGGGCTGCACTTGATGACCTTTCAAGGGCCTTTCCAGGCCTACATTTCTATGATTCTATAAGATTGGGGATTGTAGGCAAAACCTCAACACAAATAATAATAAAAGTTGATTACTTTTTTTGCATAAAGGGCAAGTTTACATAAAAGCATTTGTACTGGTGATGTTTATCAGTTTATAATTAATATTTAATATCTTAACACTAATTTCTTACAAGATTTTGATTTAATTAGAATAGGATTTTTCTAAAGCTCTTAACATTGGCCTCTCCCCTCCCCTCCAAGTTAATGGGAGCTTTACCAGATTTCAGTGGCAGCAGAGGGGGTCCATTGTTGAGTGCTTCTTAAAATCCTTCACTAAGGATATGTCTATACTTAAAATACTACGGGGCACAACTGCGGCACTATAACACTTCACTGCTAACACTGCCTACATCGATGAGAGGGGTTCTCCTGTCACTGTAGTTAATCCACCTCCCAAAGAGACAGTCAATGGAAGAATTCTGCCAATGATCTAGTGCTGTTTATACCAGGGGTCAGGTTGGCATAGCTACATCTCAGGGGTGAATTTAACACATCCATGAGTGACGTTGCCCTGCTTAAGTAAGTTCCCAGTGCAGACAAGACCTAATACTTTAAAAAGAAAAGCTGTTCTTTTGTTTCAGGATTATACTCGCCTAATATAATTAGGACTCCCAACACGCACCTGCAAGTAGCATTTTTAAAGGGGAAAAACAGAAAAGAAAGCAAGTAGGAAAATTCACAGTAGGTTACAATTGCATCTTGATTGATACAGTACCTAATATTGGTGCACTAATACTCCTGATGCGATCTTCAGCCATTCCAAGAAGCAGAAAGCCAGATGAAGAAGCAAAGATGATGGAAAATCCAGCAATATGAAGTTACAGAAAAGCAAAGGAATAAATAACCAAGCATCAAAGGCAGGGGGAAAAAATGACAGCAAGCAAAGTTACACTGTAAATGAAAGTGGATTTGCAATGGCATGTATGAAACCTAAAAAGTTTTGCACAAATTGCCAGTTAAAACAGATGGTTTTGTTTATTACCAATAATACTTTTTTTAATCTCTTTCCAGTCAATTGTAATGTGTTGCAAACCTATTGTACAGCTCAAAAATAAAAAAAAATCTCAAAAGGAGCATTCCCCAAAGCTACATGCAATTCATTAGAAATGGGGAAACTGAGTTCAATAGGAGGAGTGGGATACTCAACATGTTTGATAATCAGACTCCGTAATTAGGACCTGTTCTAATAAAGCACTTCAGTATGTATGTAGTTTAAGCACGTTTAAGTGATTTGATGAAATGAAGTCTTAGTTGCTTAAATATGGGTATGACAGTGAGATTTTCATAGGCACAAAGGGCATTTAGGCACCTAGTCCCCTTAGGAAATCCCATGTTATGTATGGTTTCAGAGTAGCGCCGTGTTAGTCTATATTCGCAAAAAGAAAAGGAGTACTTGTGGCACCTTAGAGACTAACAAATTTATTTGAGCATAAGCTTTCGTGAGCTACAGCTCACTTCATCGGATGCATTCAGTGGAAAATACAGTGGGGAGATTTATATACATAGAGAACATGCATTTACTAGGGGGAGAAGAGACCCATCAGATTTAGAACTTGGAGGAAGGCGTTTAGCTTCTTTTTAAACTGCTGCCTGTCTTAAGCATGTATTTTGTTTATTAAGGCCTAAAATTACATACATAACATGAAAAAAGAAAAGGAGTACTTGTGGCATCTTAGAGACTAACAAATTTATTTGAGCATAAGCTTTCGTGAGCTACAGAGAACATGAAACAATGTGTGTTACCATACACACTGTAAGGAGAGTGATCACTTAAAGAGAGCTATTACCAGCAGGGTGGGGGGGTGAGAAGAAAACCTTTTGTAGTGATAATCGAGGTGAGCCATTTCCAGCAGTTGACAAGAATGTCTGAGGAACAGTGGGAGGTGGGGGGATGGAGAATAAACAAGGGAAAATAGTTTTACTTTGTGTAATGACCCATCCACTCTCAGTTTCTTTTGAAGCCCAAGTTAATTATATCCAGTCTGCAAATTAATTCCAATTCAGCAGTCTTTCATTGGATTCTGTTTTTGAAGTTTTTTTGTTGAAGAATTGCAACTTTTAGGTCTGTGATCTGTGGTCACTATGGATGTAGAAGCCCTCTACACCAACATTCCACACAAAGATTGACTACAAGCCGTCAGGAACAGTATCCCCGATAATGTCACGGCAAACCTGGTGGCTGAACTTTGTGACTTTGTCCTCACCCATAACTATTTCACATTTGGGGACAATGTATATCTTCAAATCAGCGGCACTGCGATGGGTACCCGCATGGCCCCACCGTATGCCAACATTTTTATAGCTGACTTAGAACGACGCTTCCTCAGCTCTCGTCCCCTAATGCCCCTACTCTACTTGCGCAACATTGATGACATCTTCATCCTCTGGACCCAGGAAAAAGAAGCCCTTGAGGAATTCCACCATGATTTCAACAATTTCCATGCCACCATCAACCTCGGCCTGGACCAGTCCACACAAGAGATCCACTTCCTGGACACTATGGTGCTAATAAGCAATGGTCACATAACCACCACCCTATACTGGAAACCTACTGACCGCTATTCCTACCTACATGCCTCTAGTTTTCACCCAGACCACACCACATGATCTATTGTCTATAGCCAAGCTCTACGATACAACCGCATTTGGTCCAACCCCTCAGACAGAGACAAACACCTACAAGATCTCTATCATGCATTCTTACAACTACAATACCCACCTGCTGAAGTGAAGAAACAGATTGACAGAGCCAGAAGAGTACCCAGAAGTCACCTACTACAGGACAGGCCCAACAAAGAAAATAACACAATGCCACTAGCCATCACTTTCAGCCCCCAACTAAAACCTCTCCAACGCATCATCAAGGATCTATAACCTATCCTGAAGGACGACCCATCACTCGCACAGATCTTGGGAGACAGGCCAGTCCTTGCTTACAGACAGCCCCCCAACCTGAAGCAAATACTCACCAGCAACCACACACCACACAAATGAACCACTAACCCAGGAACCCATCCTTGCAACAAAGCCCATTGCGTCAACTCTGTCCACATATCTATTCAGGGGACACCATCATAGGGCCTAATCACATGAGCCACACTATCAGAGTGATAAGGAGGTTTTAGTACCGTTATACAAGGCACTGGTGAGACCTCACCTAGAATACTGTGTGCAATTCTGGTCTCCCATGTTTAAAAAGGATGAATTCAAACTGGAGCAGGTACAGAGAAGGGCTACTAGGATGATCCGAGGAATGGAAAACTTGTCTTATGAAAGGAGATTTAAGGAGCTTGGCTTGTTTAGCCTAACTAAAAGAAGGTTGAGGGGAGATATGATTGCTCTCTATAAATATATCAGAGGGATAAATACAGGAGAGGGAGAGGAATTATTTCAGCTCAGCACCAATGTGGACACAAGAACAAATGGGTATAAACTGGCCACCAGGAAGTTTAGACTTGAAATCAGACGAAGGTTTTTAACCATCAGAGGAGTGAAGTTTTAGAATAGCCTTCCAAGGGAAGCAGTGGGGGCAAAAGATCTGGCTTTAAGATTCTACTCGATAAGTTTATGGAGGAGATGGTATGATGGGATAATGGGATTTTGGTAAGTAATTGATCTTTAAATATTCAGGGTAAATAGGCCAAATCCCCTGAGATGGGATATTAGATGGGATCTGAGTTACTATAGAAAATTCTTTCCTGGGTATCTGGCTGGTGAATCTTGCCCATATGCTCAGGGTTTAGCTGATTGCCATATTTGGGGTCGGGAAGGAATTTTCCTCCAGGGCAGATTGGAGAGGCCCTGGAGGTTTTTCGCCTTCCTCTGTAGCATGGGGCATGGTTGACTTGAGGGAGGCTTCTCTGCTCCTTGAAGTATTTGAACCATGATTTAAGGACTTCAATAGCTCAGACATGGGTGAGGTTTTTCATAGGAGTGGGTGGGTGAGATTCTGTGGCCTGCGCTGTGCAGGAGGTCAGACTAGATGATCAGAATGGTCCCTTCTGACCTTAGTATCTATGAATCTATGAATCTAGGCTCATTCACCTGCACATCTACCACTGTGATATATGCCATCATGTGCCAGCAATGCCCCTCTGCCATGTACATTGGTCAAACTGGACAGTCTCTGCATAAAAGAATAAATGGACACAAATCAGATGTCAAGAATTACAACATTCAAAAACCAGTTGGAGAACACTTTAATCTCTCTGTTCACTTGATTACAGACCTAAAAGTTGCAATTCTTCAACAAAAGACCTCAAAAACAGACTCCAACGAGAGACTGCGGAATTGGAATTAATTTGCAAACTGGATACAATTAACTTAGGCTGAATAGAGACTGGGAGTGGATGGGTCATTACACAAAATAAAACTATTTCCTCTTGTTTATTCTCCCCCCGCCCCGTTTCTCAGACATTTTTGTCAACTACTGGAAATGGCTCACCTTGATTATCATTATAAAAGTTTCCCTCCCCCCCGCTCTCCTGCTGGTAATAGCTCACCTTAAGTGATCACTCTCCTTACAGTGTGTATGGTAACACCCATTGTTTCATGTTCACTATGTATATAAATCTCCCCACTGCATTTTCCACTGAATGCATCTGATGAAGTGAGCTGTAGCTCAGGAAAGCTTATGCTGAAATAAATTTGTTAGTCTCTAAGGTACCACAAGTACTCCTTTTCTTTTTTCATGTTATGTATGTAATTTTAGGCCTTAATAAACAAAATACATGCTTCAGACAGGCAGCAGTTTAAAAAGAAGCTAAAAGCCTTCCTCCAAGTTCTAAATCTGATGGGTCTCTTCTCCCCCTAGTAAATGCATGTTCTCTATGTATACAAATCTCCCCACTATAAACAAAGAATAAAATACAGATTATTTTTTAAGTCAGATGGCTAATATCTTGGGGCAAAGTAATTCTTTAAAATAACTTTCTTAACCAACTGCTTTATAACTTGTCTTTATCTTGGCCTGGCTAGCTGTTTTGTTTAGCAGAAGAGGTGGGAGAGCTTTGGAGTTCCCAGGAAGGTTTTGCATTGAACAATTATTTCTTCTTATTCACAGAGTCACATGTGTGCAAGGGGCTTGATTAAAGTCCTGATTTTAAACAGCAGAGGTTTGTTATCCACTATAATACCTCCCCCCCCACCAATTTCTAATCTTTTTCATTGCTTAACAAAATGATTTAGCTAACATCCAAGAAGCACGTGACATGTGATGCCAGCATAACAGAAATCATTCAACATAACAGAAATCAGTACACTGACCTTAGAGATATCCTTTACGTTGCAATCAGGTAAGTTAATGCATCATTTTGATTTTAAGTACCCTCTTAAAAAGGAACAGAAATTTCTTTCCTGAATCCTCTGACTGAAACAGCCCACTATTCTAGCTTAAAGGAATATAAAACATTTGCTATATCAACTGGATCACACAAAGGAGTTTGTTTATATTTATACACAATTATTCAAACACTTGCAGGGAAGTATGAATACATACTCAGGCTCAGTACACTGTTGTCCTCATTGTCATTCATTCCAAATACATTTAGGGAAGTGGGAGTATTGTATGTTCCATGATCTCCGTTATGTGTGGGTCGAAGAAGCTTCCCTGGCAAGGTCTGATATTTGTTACTCTTCACATATGGTTTATTCTGTATTTTTTAAAAAAATACAAATTATTTGTATAATATTTGTAAAAATGACACTGTATTCATTCAAGGGACAGGCAAAGCTATGTGGAGGTTGCAAATATTTTTTAAAACCATGTTTTTCTCCTAAGGGTGATTTAATTTAAACACAACAACATGTTTTTCTAGCTAAAGGGAAGTTTGTGCTTTGTATAAAAGATATAACAACCCCCACCCACCCTCTAAAGCTACGGTAACACAGTGGGAACCTATGCACTATGTTAAAGTGTAAAGTATTGTTAAATACATTGTATTTATTTTGCCATTAGAATTTCTTTCTTTGCCCTTCTTTTCCTCCTTTCCCACTCCATAGTTTCACTGCATACTCTCTGGTCCATATTTCACCTTGTTTTTCCAGTGTTATTTCACCCCCTCTTCTTCTCTGTATGCTCCCTCCCACCTGTACCCTTACTCCCACACAGAGTTGCACCTTAGTGAAATGTGAACCCAGAAGCATTTGAGTTTCAATCAAACTTAGGCCAAATGTAATCACCAATCTCTAGTAGCAAGGTATAAATACAGAGGCAAAACAAAGAGAATATTAAATAGAAGACACATTTTTACGAAAACAAAAGTTAGGCTAAAAAAATTTACTAAATAACTACATATAGTTAAGATAATTTTCATAGATTTAAGGTACTTTGCACTAATTTATTTTTTTTTAATTACTAATAGTTTTAACATAACTTTTAGAGGGAAAAGCATGGACTAACTTGTATTATAGAGTCATTTCTGTTTAGAGTGGTTACGTGAACTCCACTAACTATTCCATACAGTTTTTGCCTGTCTAATACTAGAGCAGGTCCCAATCTACACTCAAACCCAGCCACAGTGCTTAGCACTGTGCATAATGTCCTTGAAGTCAATGGTACTACTCATAGTGGTAGGGCCTATGCCTGTAGTAAGTGTTCACAGCATGAAGCCCTCAAAACATCAACATTCAATATATTGTACTCAAAGTGAGCAGTACAAAGCGACCATTTACCTTTAGTTGCATAGACTAAGCTAAGTATAGGAAAACATTGAATTTTGTTACAGTAAACCTTTGTAAGGTCACCTACTCTGGTGGGCCAAGTTCTCTAAATAGGCATGATGGATGCATTAAAAAAACTGCATATGTGCCTGCAAAAGCCTGTATTTGTGCATACAAATCTCATTGTTAAGAGTTTAGTGAGACTATTTTTAAGATGAAGTATGGGTTTCACAGGTGTACTTGCTGTTCCTAGCTTTGAAAAGTTGTCCAGGTAAAAGTCTTATTTCTCAGTAGAATGTTGATATCACTATTTGTTCAGGGTTTCTTCTGAATGAAAGGATGAAAAGCCATCACACTGAGGACTTGGTGCACATTCCAGAAGTGGGAGAAATTTAGAAATACCAACCAATTCTGGAGAAGTGTTGAGCACCCTTTGACTTTTACTGAAGACAATGGGAGCTGTGGGTGTTCTTTGGATCAGGGCCTTATTGCTAAATGTTTATTTTGGCATTATCTGAGAGTACATGAAAGGAAAGGAATGATGAGGATAAAGAATGCAAAACAGATTTAGCTCACAGAAATATATCATGTACCCTCATATACTAGCCCTACCTTTACTAAGCATACTGCAGGAGACATACAATAGAAACCATGGCTATTAAAATATACCTGGGAGATATACAATTGTACCCCAAAAGTAATGTGTAATTACTTTACAAAGCTATTATATTTCATATGTAATAACTTTATGTAACTTTGTACATAAGTATTATTTGCATGTTTTGCTGCTAAGTTTTTTTTTTTAAATCCACCCCCATCCCTCAAACTAGTGAGGATAAAAAGGATAAAAGGGAGGATATAAACTATTGCTGTGTGTCATATTTTCTGCACAGAGGGTCTTATTCAGCTCGCATTGAAATCAATGCAATTTTTATCATAGATTTGTCTATTTTCATAGATTATGACCGGAATAGAACATTAGATGATGACAATCTGATCTCCACCATAATACAGGGCAAATAACCTCATCAACAATTTCTGGATCAAAATGAAAACTCCTGTTCAAGCTGGCTATACCAGTTCTTTTAGACAGAAATCCAGTTTTGATTTAAAGACAGCAAGTGATGGAGAATCCATCACATGTCTAAGTAAATTGTTCCAATCATAAATTACCCTCGGTGTTCTAAAACTGCACTGTAATTCTTTTCTGAATTTGTCTAGCTTCAGCTTTCAAACACTAGATCTCGTTATGCCTTTTCTGATTGACTGAAGAGTGATTAAAGAACTGATTTTATTTTCTTTATTAGACTATAGAGTTTTTCCTCCCGAGTCCTACCCCCACCTTTTAAAAAATGTTGGTACTTTAACAATACAAAAACAATTTAAGAGACACTGAATGAGAAGTGAAAAAGTAGTCACTCCATCAATGCACAGTCACAGAAGGCAAATGTTAAAGAGTTAAGATACAGTCAATATACCTCTTGTTCTAAAACAGGTTCTACTGGTTTCCCGTCTACATGCTATGGAGTTGCAGGGAGGGTAATTTCAAAGTTTGATGGAAAAAAGTAACAGACAAATGTTAGTATAAACATACATACAACACAAAACAACAGTTTTAGTCTGATTTCTAGATAGTAATTCTATTTGAAGATATTAAGAGGTGTATTCTCTCCTCATTCAATAATATATAGCTCATCTGTCTTTCCCCAGCCACTTTACCAAAATGACCCCCATCTAGATTCTGTTGAGATCAATGGGATTTTTTGCTTTCAACTTCCACAGGAGCAGGATTCAACCTAAAGATTAAGAATTACTTTATCCAACACTTATTTATTGCTTCCTGCGGTGTTAGATATGTCAGCTGTTTAACAGACCACAACAATATAATATTACATAATGATCTAGGATAGGAAATGAAGAATATCTTATCTAATTGAAGCTGAATGAAGAATTAGGTAGGAATGTAATTAGGCAAACAGTACTTTGGCCAGGTCAACAAGGCTAACTTCTACTTTAAAAAAGAAATGTTTTGGGATCTTTAATTGTTGCAAGTAAAAAGGACCTAAGTCTTAGATCCCATGTAAAATATTATACCTTCAGCAATACAGTACCACTAGCTTTGGTCTATTACAGCCTCAATGATAGAGTACCGACTATTAAGGCCTTGACTCAGCGATGCAACTAAGCATGTACTGAATTTTAATCCCATGAATAATCCCATCCATATTCAGGATAGCACTTAAACATATAGGTCCCACTGATTTCCTCTGAACTAGTCATGTGCTTAAATTTAAGCATATGCTTCCATGCTTTGTTGATCTGAGGCCTAAACTCACTAATGCTATTTTCTGTGTCATCTTGTTGGTTTCTCCTCCAAATACCGACCAAGCCTACAGTGCTTAGCTTGTCAGATCTGAGTAGCTCAGGGCCCAATTTAGAATACCTGCACACCTACCTTTGCATATGCATCCTGTATAGCCTTTTAAAATTAACAACATATACAGGAGCACATCAAGGAGAAAATAGACCTTTAAATTCTACAAGGAACTAAAAATGTTAGTCCTTGATTCATTTACCGTATGTATTACTACAATCAAATGAGTGCAAAATAAGTTTTAAACATATTTTGTTAGGTTACAATTATATTAACAAATCAAAAGATCACAGAAAAGGTTTTAGGAAAATTTAGAAGAAATTTTGGAATTAACCATTTTTTTTTACTGGATATAGTTACATTAATTCCATTTAAAAATGATGTATCAATGTGCATGGATAAGTAATATTACACAAACCTAGTAACTGTGTCATACAAAAAAAGCAACAAAACTCTGGCAAAATTAAAGTGGCAGTGGGAGAAAACCTAAATTTAGCGACTAAAAATATGATCCATTTGATCGTGTTGAAATAAGACTTAATCAAAGTGAAAAATAAGCCAACCTGAAATGCATTGAGCCTTGACATTAACAACACTGCTCCCACTGTTTAAATAATATAACACTACTATCAGCTTCAATAATGCTATTTATATCAGAAGTCTAGCTTGGGAAGTAACAAATATATTTACAAGCAAACAATCAAACCACAATCCTGGGCAGAAATAATACTATAGCCTCAATATTTAGCAATTTAATTTATTTTTAAATTGTGATCTAATTAATAGTTTAAAAAGTCTGTTACCATTGAAGTCCTTGCAACTCATAGGACTTAAAGTTATTTTAAAATACATAAAACAAAGTGTATGTTAATTGTGTTCATGGTTAAATCCATTTTAGCCTGAGCAAAAGCATTACGTTTTGCTGATAAGGCGAAATTACACAGTGAATAAATACGGTACAATGTCATAAAATAGAATTGGCTAATGGTTGTCAATCAGGACCTGCTAAAAGCTTCCCACTGTACATTTAACAGGAAATAAGAGTCAATATGCTCACGGTTTCAGATGCTGAATCTGAAGAATATGCTACAAAAATAGAGTGTTTTTATGAATTCAGTGTAATGGTGAGGCTTGAAAAGGTCCGACTCTGATAAAAACATCTACTTTAAAAAAAAATGTAAAAAAGTATATTGTTTATTTGTATGGTAGCCCAGTGCACAATTCTTGTGATCATGTGTCTTGAAACTTAAAGGCATATTGAGATGTGCAATTCAAAAGGATATTAATTCCCATACCATTTATACATTGGAGATACTTCATGTCAATGCATTTTCCCTTTATTCCTTGTTTAGCTGAAAAGCTGAATATTAGGATGTGTTTGTGTGGACAAAGCAAATACTTGGTTCATTCTAAGCTCAGACATGGGGGTGGGAGAGGGAGGGTTTGAACTATAGTATCATAAGCCTTTTTTACATACAGTATTGGTGTTGGTTATATTTAGCATATGCAAACAGACAGAAAATTGACATTAATTTCTTAAGATTTCAAATTAAATGCTAAAAGTTGTAAATACTTATGAACCAACCTTTTCCAGGGATTCACTCTGCAAGTCCTCTAGACTACTTGACATTTTTTTCTGTGGAACCCTTAAAAATTATAAAATAACGATATTGGAAAATTAAAACAACAACAATTAATACAAAATAATGTCTGTGGAATCATATACATTATCAAGATGGTACAGAAATGGTGGGATACCACTCTGGGAATAATCTGCAATTGATAGAAATCTTTAAAACCACCAAAACTGCAAAAACTGGCAAAGTCACCTGTAGATTACTGATGAACTAAGTGTTCTGTAGATTTCAGTTAATCTTGGTGATAAGTATCTCCAATAATATTGTTCTTACCTACTTCTGCTTTCCAAGGATTCCTCATGTGGAGAAATAAGGTTATTTGAAGGAACTGGAATACTTCCACTGTTAATCAGAATAATATAGCTTGTTGTAAGTGTTATATGCTATGTACACCTCTTAATCAATGACATTGCTAAGTCAGCACTATACGCGTACACAACAAGCAGTGCGTCCTCATCTGACCGCGTATTGTTAGCTTTGTATGAACAGGCAAGAATAAATGTAAATATCTGAATATGTTATTTAGACCTAGGACAATTTACAAAACTAAACTAGTGTGTTACCTGATTTCCAGAGTTTTTTGTGGCAGTAAAGACTCCATAGTTGGTGACAATTCTCCTGGAGGTACCTGTGTAAAATAGGAGTCCAAGTTTGTGATTCTAGTCCATGTGTGTTTGAATCTCAAAACTAACCCACCAAACACACCATATATACAAATACATTAGTCTAGAGTCAAATTCTGCCCTGAGTTATTCTCTAGGAACCATAGTGAGATCAATCATGTAGACCATCTCTGATATGGCGGAGTTAAAAGAAGAATTTACTCCTAAATAATATATTTGTTAAATACCTCGGGTTTAAGTAATTCTGCTTGGTGCTTATTCATGAGATTCCACTTCTTCAAACTTGCCTCAAGTTCCTCTTCACTGCTACCAGACAGAATTTTCTCTGAAGAGCCTGGAAGAGTGAAAGGATAGAAGTGCTTAAATAGACTAACTGGCTAAATGAACATTAGTTGGGTTCCTATATATTCCTTCTGCTTAAAAAAGCAACTATCCTATACAGTATTTTTAAGTGAGACTTTAAAGTGGAGCACTATATCTATATGTAAATAAAATAAACTGAATATTATTTTGTTTTTGTCACTGTACATGCTATATTTCTCTTACTAAAAGGCACATGTGTTAGAATAAGCATTCTCTATCACAATCTAGTTTCTCATACTTCATTCAAAAGTGAAGTTATAAGATGGCATTTATTTAAATACAGAAATGTACCCTGAAATTCTGTACTCACAATCCAATATCATTTTATCCTGACACAGAATAGCAGTAATGACGATCAGTAATTATTCACATGTCAACAGATCACCTCTCATTAAATTCTCTATTTTCCAGCTCATCAATCTACAGAGTACTTTTTTTTTTTTTAATCATGGCAGTTGCCGGATCTCTGAGTTCCCCGGGGAGAGTCCCTCCACCCTAATCTGAAGATGCTGCACAGAAGTAACAAATATTTCCAGCATTCATTTGACATTAGTGATCGAGCACTTAAGCTAATTCACAATGAAATAAATCCATGTCACATGCAAAGCAACCTTTAACTCTGACACAGAAGTCTGCAGGGTAGATGTATGCAACTGGAAAGTAAATCTGAAACAGAGGCTGAAGTGGAAGAAGAGACACTTTTCTTTCTGAATTATGTTCTCCTCTAGGCCTTTGAGTAGAGCAAGGTTTCCTTTGAGATTTAACCTGTTATAACAGCTAATTTCAATAACTGCTGCAGAAATATAGAAAGTATCAACTTACAGCCAAGTCTTGACTTGGAACTTGTTCAAAGAATGTCTGAACAGATCTTGCGCATGTGTGAGCCTTTACAAAGACCGATAAATTGAATAATATTGAAACAGAACATGCAGTACTTTAAAATTTCCCACCATGAAAGCTGTTCTCTCAAAGTAATTCTAGGAAAGAAGTGAAGTACTCAAAAGGCATTGTTACTGTTGATAACAATATAATCTCAGATGTACAATCAGTAATTTACAGCAAGACATGTAGTACATTTTTAGGTTTCTCTGCCATAAGCATGCGAGTCTGAGGATAATATTAAGTAATGTGAATTGAACCAGCTGATATGAACTGTAAAACAGTTGCTTTTTATTTCACTATCTTTTACTAGCCGATCTATATAGCCTACGATCACTAACAGATACAAAAGAAACTGGTCTTCAACTATGCTGTTCAAAGAAAAGGATTTATATTTATTAGTGGACATGAGGCAGACTTGGAGGATAAAATAGAAGTTACACAGCTATGTGTAACTTTGTAATGTTTTTTCTTTTGCCTTAACATGAGCTACTTATGTATTTTGCAAGAAGATCTGTCTCTGAATATGCTTTGAAGCTCTTCCCCATATAAACAGCCCAGATTTTTCTAGGAAAAAACCCAACCCAACCCTAAAAGCCAACACAAACCCCTAGGACAGCTCCAGTCTTAGGATCTTCCTCTGAAATATCTTTTCAGTTCTTTGGTGGTACTTCTTCAGATAATAAAGATTTCTCTGGAGCAAACAACCAAATGTAGTACATTATAATGTACCAGACTTCTCTGAAAATAAACAGGAGCTATGAAAACTTATGTTCATTTGAGACACAATTCTGAATTCTGGAAAAGACAAGGATATCTGGTCAATTTATTTTTCACATTATTCTATACTTAATTATTTTAAAGACTTTTTCCAAATGTTTTGTATTTAATTATAGAAAATTGGATCACTGCAAAAGGACTCATAAGAGTTTCATTATGTCTCTGGAAAGTGTTATAATTATGTCAAACGAAATACTGCCTAACAACAGCAGACCCTATTCAGCTAATGAAAATGCGTGATAGGTCAGAAAACATGAAAATTGCTTTCAGCTTTTCTTTTGTCTTTCAAGTCAGCTGAAAAAGAAGACTACTCTGGCTGCTATGTTGACCTGCTCTTCAGATCTCACAATGTTGTGTTAGTAAGTAGTAAAGGAATAATATTACAGGCAAACTCATTTGCGACCATATTATGGATCATATGAGACCTTCCAAACGCAACCTAACACCATAGATGCTGGAACGAGGGGTGCTGCCACATCCCCTTGCTTGAAATGGTTTCCATTATATACAGGGTTTACAGTTTGGTACAATGGCTGTCAGCACCCCCCTATAAAAACTGTTCTAGGACCCCTGCCTAATGCAGGGAAAATGCAAAGCTTGGTGTTCAGTAAAATTTCTAATGGTGGTAATGGTACCAATTTAGGGTCTGACCCACAGCTCTTGGAAGTCAACTGAATATTCCCATTAATTTCAATGGGTTTTGGATTAGGTTCTTAAAATGTGCATTTTTTTAAAAAGAGAAATTGCTTTGCTTATGCTTGGTGTTACCTTCATGGCTCTACTATTCTAAATGCAGACAGGATGGATGATATTTCCTCCTAATCAGATGGGCTAATATTTCATGGTGGATAAATCTGTTTACTAAAATGTCAATTATCCCTCATTTACCTGACTGAGGTGGTTTGATCATAATCCTCTATGGAAAACTATTGCCAGCTATATTAAGCCTTGCTGCTGCCACAAGGATAGACTATTTCCCAGTTTATTTGGACTAGTGTGCATTATTACCTTGTTAGGTTCAGAAGACAGCCAGTAAACCTGCTGTTGTTGACTGAGCCCTTGTGATGTGAAGTGGAAGGTTATTTGGTGTGGCTTCCTATGGGCACATCCTCAACTGTTGTAAATTATCATAGCTTCACTGATGTCAGTGGAGCTATGATAATAGAGGTAATCTAAAAGTGAGACTACCCTAAAACACCTATTCCATTCTCAACGTAAGTGATGCAATGGACAAGGATGATCCCCAACCACCTCCTAATTAATTAATTAATGTTTTGTAATAGATTGATAAGGCTGTGGTTCTTGCTTATATCAGCGTTTGCCCAAGTAGTCAGCTGTGAATATTTGGTTTGGAAAAATTTACTATACTCATTTAACAAATCATCATATGCAAAGGAAAAAAAAAAAGGTTCTCTTAACACTGTTCACTTGCATCTGAGAATGAAGTTCTTTGTAATGAACCTACTGTAAAAACATTCTTACATCAAGGAAAACAATGACCTGTTCAGAAACATTGCTCCCATAATTCTAGCTTGCTCTTTGACAGCTGATCATTTTTGCTGCATTTGGAATTAAACTGATATGAAAGAAATCTGAGTATTAACTATAGTCTGACTTATCATCATCATCCCATTAAGGTTTCTTGGAGCCATTTTGCACTGCTGAAATTTGTGTCTTATTATTATTATTAATTAAAGAAGAATATAATTAAAAGAATTAAAGCATCTAGTCATGCACACTCCAAACCTATGTTAACACAAGCGCTTATTGCTTTTGCACCCTCTTCTTCTCACTTCTGTTATAACCACTGCTGGTCTTGCCTTTAGACCAGGGGTCGGCAACCTTTCAGAAGTGGTGTGCCGAGTCTTCATTTAGTCACTCTAATTTAAGGTTTTGTGTGCCAGTAATAAATTTTAACGTTTTTAGGTCTCTTTCTATAAGTCCATAATATATAACTAAACTATTGTATGTATGTAAAGTAAATAAGGTTTTTAAAATGTTTAAGAAGCTTCATTTAAAATTAAATTAAAATGCAGAGCCCCCCAGACCGGTGGCCAGGACCCAGGCAGCGTGAGTGCCACTGAAAATCAACCTGCGTGCCGCCTTTGGCACACGTGCCACAGGTTGCCTACCCCTGCTTTAGACGCTGAGCTTTACCCAGGCAGAGTTTTTGTACCCTGTACAAAACGGGGTCCTAATTCTTACTGGGATTCCTGAGTGCTAGTCTAAAAACAAACAATAAATCTGATTGACTGAGAAGCACGCTCGTGTTAAGGAATCCTAATGACACCATTTAGAGCAACACAGAATTTCAGAATTACATTTCAACCCGCTATGAAATGACGTAAAACAAACTTTTAGGTTACAACTTTCAAAACTAACTAAGGGAATCAGCCACACACCTCTGGAGTGGTGTGGCAAAATCTCCTAATCAGTTTTGACCCTAGTTTTATGATGTGTAGTATAGCATGTTAACCAAAATTAAATGCCTAGAATGTTACAGATGAAAATTATAATTTGCCTTAAACAGATTCTTTTTTTTATGCCTTATCGTGTGGCCTTTTTTTTATGCCTTATTAAGGAATATTCATTACAGAACATACAGTATTCAGTAAGACCACGCATCAAACACTATCCACAACACTTATTTTACCATGAGCTGCTATCATTATCTCCTTCACCCTTCTGTACTGGCTTAGCAACACTGTTAACTCCTCTATTCGACGGTCCTGCAAAAAAACATTAAAGGGAATTCATATTCAAAGTGCCAAATTTAATACCATTACATTTATAGCTACAGTAAATTATACACTCCGTGTATACACTTACGTGTATACATTCACCGTGATGCCTGGGGATTTGTGCCTATTCTTAATAGGAATCATGTCCAGAATCTCATGCGTCTTGTATGGAACATTTATTCCTCAACTTTTAGCTGGCATTGTACATACTATTTGCTGAAATGTATAAATTTCTTAGTATATTTTAAAAACCCAGATTAATTTGATATCAATGACAAATCAGTTATTTACAGAGGCATAGAAATAAAGACATTTGGTTTGATTTTTGTGAGTCATGGAACTGAATCCTCCAATGTTCTGGAGCAGCACTTGACTTACCTTTTTCACCAGCTCATCTCCCCACACCCCTAAGGTCATAACTTAGAGCAGCCCTACAGCTGTGTTAAGTTACACTGGCTTGATTGATGGGGATCACTGAAGTACAGTGTGACCTGGACACATCCTCTTCCTACATTCAACATGATCCCACATGGTGGGCCAGGAGGGAATGGTATAGAGTCAGATATGACAGCTATATTTTTTCTGAGGATTTCCCCTGACTGAGAATCCCCAGTTCGCCCACTTAAAGCCAATTTTCAAAAATGGCTCAGCCCGCAACAGCTCTCCCTTAAAATCTTTTGAAAATCTGGCCACTTCACTAAGACGCCTGAATGGGAGCACTAAGCTTAACTAGACAATCTGGCTTCAACTGTGGGTGCCAAGTTCTTTTGAAAAAAAATCTATCCTTCGTTATTAGTCCCACTTGCACTGCTATAATAGCACAAAGCCAATTTAGTGGGGCTGAGTATCTGGTCTAACATCCCCTTTTCTTCCTCCTGAAGTTGCAGCCATTAGAGTTGAAGAGCAGAGGAGAGGAAAAACAGCACAGCAGAATGAAGAGCTGACCACTTGGCCTATCCCTTTGGGTATCGGATGTATTTGGGGCTTGGACAGTGAATGATGAAAGACACCACTGACTGATTTGCTCTAATAATGTTCCCTCCCTCCCCATAGAATTTAATCTGAAAAATAGTGTAAAGATTCTCAGCTGTTTAGGTATGCAGTTTCTATCTAAGCTGCCCCTCCTTTGCTCCCCCACAGAGAACTTAGGATAAAAGTAATGACTTTCCACCATGAAATGCACAGGACTCTATCATAAGAGTTAAAGGAAAATCTCCACAAACACTAGTAGTAGGGCTTAATTCCCCTTCGTAGACCAGTTACAAGAGACGAGGCAACTTAGAAGATCTGATTCAATGCAGCAGAGAACAAAAACATACATGCCACCAACTAGTACATTCCTCAATGTGAGACCAAGGTTTACTGACAAGAAAAACAGTCTCTATGTAAGGATGGACTTCATTGCTCTCTGCTGGAATTTGCACAGGATCTCATAGCAGTCCAGAATGGCAACAACATTAATTTCTCTCCTCCACCCACAAACACAACAGTAAATTGGAAACATGGAAGGTAGGAGTTTGCCAGGTAGGAGAAGAGAAGGTGCTGCTGCTTCATGCCCTAGGAAGTCGACAAAAAACAAACTGGGCTTATAATAGAAATCCAGCTTTTACCATAACTATGGAGACAGTAGGGTCTCTCTGTAATGAAAAGCAGAGACTGGAATATCCACTCCAAAATAGTGTGCATACATCTCAAACCCAAACAGAGGTATCCAGCAACTTTCAAAAAAAAATTAAACATCTGATTACTTTACTTGCTGTCCTAAATGGCACATGCAGCCACATTAGTCAAGATGGTTGCTTTACACACAACAGCCATGTACTCCTATACTGGCCACTACTCAGCTTTTTAAACACTCCATATGTGCTAATGGAATGGGCTTCCTGTCCCTGTGAATACAGCCCCTCAGAATAGAAAGTGAGCAAAGATATTTGATGTTCCTCTTAGAATGCAAAATGTTACACAGACTGGTAACAGCTCTGCTAAAAGATAATGCCACATCTTTTACTACCTGGATGTAAATTTTGGCTTTTTGACCATTTAAACAGCACAGCCTGTTATAAGTCATGTTCATTTCAGGGGTGCTTAATTCTCTAGAATTATCATTTGCCCTTTCAGTGTTCCCTGCTTTCATATGAGGATGTGTATTAAGAGGCTACTTGCCCACACCTCACATCTATTGACATGTATTAACAACTTACTAATGCACACCCTGGCCTGCCTTTTTGCTATTATGGTGTCCTAATTGTAATTTTCTTAAAAACCTCAATTAAAACCCACCAAACTTTAATTTTTATTTATTTATTTTTTTTTGCAAGAGTCAGAAACAACTTAAAAAATAAGTAAAGGGGATTTGAAGCTGCTCAGCATCTTGCAGGATTGTGCCTTAAAACCTCCCACTCAAAGATAGTTCAGAAGAACTAGCACATAGCAGCAGAATCAAAGGGTAGGAACATTGTTCTATTTAAAGGTGTTGTCAAATTATTTTTTCTAACTTTTCTCTTGGCTTTTCCTGGACTCTTCTGGCTCTCCCCACCTGAGTTCAGTTTCAGACTCAATGGTCACTCTCTGTTGCAGAATCTAAACTGACAGTGTCAAAGCACTCCTGATTCAGATTCTGTAATGGAAAGCCATGTAAGAGCGGCTGGAGGGCCACAAAGTGTTGCTGAAAGGTCAGTGAACCTTATAAGGCAGAGAAGGATGGATGCCTGTAACCCTGGATCTCTGTACCCCAGGCGAAAGAGCTCCCAGGCATTTTAAAGATGCTGCAGCTGGGGGTGGTGGGGAAAGGCAGCATCACACTTTCAAGTTTCAGAGTAGCAGCCATGTTAGTCTGTATTCGCAAAAAAGAAAAGGAGTACTTGTGGCACCTTAGAGACTAACAAATTTATTTGAGCATAAGCTTTCATGAGCTACAGCTCACTTCATCAGATGCATTACGATGAAGTGAGCTGTAGCTCACGAAAGCTTATGCTCAAATAAATTTGTTAGTCTCTAAGGTGCCACAAGTACTCCTTTTCTTTTTTGTGAATACAGACTAACATGGCTGCTACACTTTCAAGGTTAGCCACATAGATCCCATAACCCCATGCGACACCAGGCAACTCACTGTGATGCTGGCCTTATGAAAAGCAGCATTTTAGATCATTGCAGAGCTGCAATAAATTATACCTTCTAGATATACCTCCATTATTACTGCAAAAGTGCAAGTTAATCCTAACCATTTCCTCACCTTTTCTTCATTTGCAGCTAGTAACGATTCCATTCCTATCTTCAGTCGTTGAACTTCTTGATCTAAAATAGTTTTTAAAACGTTAAGAGAAAAATGTTTATTATATTTAATCTAGATTAAGTCATTTCTGTTCTATTCTACTTAGTTTCTTATACAGGGCCTATCACTGGGCCATCTGAGTGCCCAGTACATAGTATAAGTAAAGTTAAACTGTGACAATCACACTTTTTGGAATTTTCAACTACGAATAGTTCGGGCTTGCCAATTGCTGTGATATTAAAGGTGCTACGTATAATGAGTACTATATAATGGTTTTAGTTTTAAACATTTTATTTTCCTAAAAATTTGTGTGGTAAAGATTTGACACCTGTTTCCCTAGAGATTTGAGAGGCTCCTCTGTGTCATATTTATGGAAATAATTTTAAAAGAAATTACCTTCCAGGTGGGGAGAATGATCTATAGTTTACATGTGGTTAAAGAATACGTGTGAAGCCTGAAGATCAACAACAACAACAACAAATAATAAAAAATAAAGCCTGACATTCTGCAGTAATTCTGAATGTCTTCTTGTAGTCTTCACTGCACAAGGAAAAGATTTCCATGGACTCCAGGATCTATTAAAAACTTTCTAATTTTGAATAATTGAATAAAATCTGTGACAAAAATGCCAACAGCAAATCCAGAGCTATACCATACATATCACAATCTTTACAGTGCAAGGTTCTTTATGAAAGTGCATAGGCAAAAATTGTGTGTCTTCACAAACCTGTATTTCTGGAAATTTACAGAAGTTGACAATAGGATTTCTTAACTAATCATAGGCACAAATCTGCCATCAGTTCTCCATGTACTACTTCCACAAACTATCCCACATCCCCATTTGGACTAACCAAATGTAAATGAACAAGCAGAGCCTAAAATAATTTTATCTATTGTAGCTTCCATGCAAGGAACACATTCCTGGACATTTTTAAATTGATGTATTTGGTTCACAAAGAACTGTGCTACCAGTACTCAAAGACAGTGATACAATGGATAAGGAAATGGGAAAAAATTAGTGTTGCAAAAGGCATTATTAGTAAACCTTTTTATAAGGAATAGTTTAAGGTTGAACATTCAAGCTTCACATTCAAATTGTTTGTAAATACTTTAATTATTAATTTCAGTTAGTTATTGCCAGTTCCATATATTTTGCAATGGTTGGCTATGATTAATATATTAACAAACATTCAAATGAAGGTATTGCAAATATGTTTCTCATGCAGAAAACAGCATTTAGTCCACATGTGAGATGCACTAACACAATCAAATCAAAACAAATACAAAAACCACCAAGCAGTGAGCAAGCAATCAGACAGGTTTAAAAAGAAAGCGGCTTTTTTAGAAAAAGCTTTAAAAAAAATGAACCTGGAACTAATTTTCATTCATCGCTATAAGACTTTCAAAAGAACTGTGTCAAGGTATTTTAATCTCTTTTAAAATAAACTTCATTCTCACTTTTTGTAATAACCCCAAACAAGTCTGAATGAAAATCTATTTCCTTACCAAAATGTTATCCCCCTTATTTACCTCAATGGTAAAAAGAAGAAGCCGGCTTTCAAACAAAACTATCTCCCCAAAACTACAAAGAGAAAAATGAAAAGGAACACATGCACAAAACTACTATCACATTGGCTTTACATGCAAATAAAAAAAATGAAGGTCAAAACTAAGGCTTTTTAACCTTGACAGTGTCCTTTTCAAGTCCAGCTATTTGATTTAGCAACCTATGAGATTTCATATTTGTTTGAAGTGATAAATCAGACTCAAGCTTTAAGCAGGGCTAATAGCTGTCTGCTTGCTGCAAACAATGAAATATTTGTCTCATGTACATTATGATAAAGCAACTGAATGTAAACAGACATTGAATTATTGCTGCAGAAGTGCATTTTAGCTATAATTTGTGTGAAAACGAACATTAAGAAGATGCCAAAAGTGAATCTCGAGGCTTACGTTTTTCTTTTAGCTTTCTCCTATATAGTTCCGCTACGATGGTAAATGGTAAAAGTCAAATAAAGTTTGTAGAAAAAGCACAGATTAGATACTGTATGGCAACTCAGTCAGAATATGCATTCAAGCATAATAGGTACATCTTGACATTATTGTCCTTGTGTATCTCAGAAGAAAACCAAAAAGTTTGACCAGAAAATTTGGCAATATTTTTAGAGGAGATGTTGCTATTACCACATATCATTCCATTTAAATATATACCAATTCAGTAGCTTCATTAGGGCACTCACAAATTTAGACCCTGCTCCTGATCCTCTTGGAATCACAGAGAGTTTAACCATTGACATCAGTGGGAGCAGGAATGGATCCACAGTTGGAAAACTGAAAGGTGTGGCACTCTTGACTAACTGGTAGTTAATACTCATTTTTAAAAAATTCTTTGAACATCTTGTAGAAAATCTCAAATTACTCTCCTAATGGAAAAATTCCTTTTCAATTAATTGTTAAAGGTTCGAAACACTGTTAGGGAAACTGTATTTTCTAGTGTCATATACCAGCCTTGTAACACTCAACATGCACAAACTCTACAGATGACTAGCACGAGACACTGCTAATACAGTGTTAGAGCACTGCCTGAATAGGTATTCAACCCCCTATGGAAGATACAACAGTAAAGGGCTAGATTGTCTCCTTCGCTTCTGGAAAAGGAGACACAGCAGTTCTCTTTGGGAGGGGGAGCAGTGGTGAGGGAGGGAGTCATGTGCCTATAGCATCATCTCCTTCTACACCCTGGTATCCAATGGCAGCTGGGTGAGGTCAACACTCCAGGGAACGTTGGTGAAGTTGGCTGAAAATGGAAGGGGAGTGAGGGAATGGGACCAGTTCTTCTGTGTAGCATTGTTCCCTATTGACAGTGCAGATGTACACAAAGGAATCTGATGGAGATTCAGTCCAACCAGGGGATGATGCAGTCCTAACAAGTTATGATTTTGAATGTTTGAATACACAGGGGTTGCACATGGCTATTACTGGGAAGTCATTATGACGCTATATGATTGGAATATGACCATTTATATCATTAATATTACCACTGTTAGACAATTGCAACAAATCTTGTACAAAGTATGTCATGTAAGGTATCAATGAAAAAGTCACAATTTATCAAATATGATTACCCTGGAAGCATCTCTATTTTGCCTCTTTCCTGCTCTGATCTCTGGACCACGGTCTTACATGAAAAGGAGCATTCTAATCAATGGACTGAGGACCTTCCAATCTTATGGAAGTTACCAGAGACTTTACAAGCCAACATTCTGTAACATCACTGCTTCAAACCTGATACAAGAACTCTGCAATGACTGTATGTATTTGATTTCCTTAACCATTTTAACTCTCTCCTTTTTCTTTAATCTTCTAAATAAACCTTTAGATTATAGGTACTAAAGGATTGGCAACAGCATGATTATTAGATAAGATGCGAGTTATATATTGACCTGAGTATGTGGCTGATCTCTTGGGATTAGAAGAACTCTTTGTTTGATGAAATTAGTTTTAAATAACCATTCGTTATACAGTCTAGTGTATGGGTAGAGAAACAAGGGGTGGGATGCCTAAGGAGACTGCATGTTAACCAGTGTGGTGAGACAGAAGTTTACTTTTGTTTGTGTCTTGATATATCTAATAATAGAGTAACCACTATTTTGGGGGTAAGTCTGCTCTATTTCTCAGGAGGTTGTCCTGAACCTGGTATTCTCAGCTGTGATACACAGAGGCACGGTGACAATGATAAATAACAGTTTGGTAACTTTTTAAAAAGGTAACTAGAAATATCCTTTCATAGAACTTTGAGATTAATATATTACAAATATATGGCTAAAAGGAACATTAAATGGTCTTTCAATTTAGAACAAAGTTCTCTACATTAGAAGTTTTAGTGCTCTGTGGATACCAAATTCTCTTACTTGGCCAGTCAGTAGAGTGTTCTTTCTCCCATCCCCCCGCAAAATTGTAGAAGGCAGTACAGTTGTGTCTCCTTACATTGCTTTAAATGCTGAGCAGTTTCTGCTTCACAGAACTGAAGACAAATGTTTTCATTTCAGCTTTGATTTCTCCCCTATCCATTCTTACCTCTTTCTGCAATTTCATTATGTACCAAGGTCCTAGAGAGCTGACTCTGTAAACGTTCAATTTCTGCATCTTTGAGAGCTAACTGCTCTTGAAGCTGGGCTATTTCAGCCTGAAAGAACAGAACAGAAATTCAGAATGTCATCATCACTGGATACCCACTTATTCTCAATTCCCAAACAAAAAGTCACTTCACTTGACTCCAGGCCCTGATTGATAATGTCTTTTAATATTATGAAACGCTTAGAACCTTAAAAATGCCACCTATCCTGCAGGAAGGATATTTTTTTTTACAGGTACTCACTGTTTTTCAATGGTATTAGCCCTGCAGAGCACGAAATATGATAGTGGGATTTTAAGGATTCAGAACTGTACAGCCTGATCAAATACAATCAGGCTGTTTCCTTGGTAAGTAATCTGGGAATAGACAGAAAGCATTAAGGGTAATTGTTTTCCTGACAGTTTGTACAAGGCTTTACTTGGGCCAGCAATATAGTGCTAAAAGGGAACTCACAGTCATTTGCAACAGCTACTCCAAGAGAGCAGAATATTTTCCCAAACTTTACCCACATTTTGGAAGAGAACCCTGCATTTTTCACCGTAGTCATGGGTCACTTTTATTATGTTAATTGTATGTTTGGATTAGGTGTAGCTTCTACTGTTGTGATACAATATTTCTGCATCCATCGTATTAAAAAAGAGAAATAATCAAACACAAGAAAAGTGTCCTGGGTTGAATTCTACTAAGTTTGACCACTGCTGTCAGATATTTGGGAAAACTTGCTCTTACCTGCATCAGATATTTTAGATGGCAATTATGGCAGAAGTAATGCATGGGCTGAAAACCAACTATTCATATGGATCAAAACACAATATTTAAGTTACACACATCAGAATTCAGGCTGCCCTTATGACTGGGTAAAACCACACACACTAAAATTTCACAAAAATCCAGCAGGGATAGAAATACAGACTTGCCCAACTGGCAACATAAGGATACTATTATCTCATGTTAGCCCGTCTGAGAGCAGCTGGCTACTTGAGAAAGAGCATCATTTTTCAGATTTTTGTGCATCTTTAGAAGCACTTAAAGTATTTGTCTCAGTAAAAATTTACTGTGATCTATCTATGACATTTCTAATAGACAAATCACTTTAGTATCTAGCATCTTGAATGAAAGGTGTTACTAGGTCCTCAAGACATTATAGTTAAGAAAAGCCCATGATGTGACAGGGAAGAAGGGGAGATAGTTTAGTTTAGTAGGTGAAAACACATTTTGACATGAAGGAGCAGGCAGCTGGGTGGCAGCAAAGGCTCACCATTTCTGCCATCAAGTCCCCATGGAGTATAGGAATTCAGCTTACTAAACCTCTGAATGATTACCATGCGTTCTTAGTGACTAATGTGCTTTATATATCCCATCCAGGGAGATATTTCAAATTTTTATTTCAGTAGCTGGAGCAATAGGAAGACAGAAGTGCAGACTTCCTAATAGCAGATTTGGACTCGTCTCCTCAACCCGATTCTTCAATCTTGGTTTCTCCTAAAAACTCCCTTCTTTCACTCAATTGCATATAATCACCACAGTTAATTTTCCTCTTCCTTCCCTGCACTTATATTTCTTTCCAGTCCCATATTTTCTTCCACTCATTTCTCTCCATAAGTCTATTTCTCTCTCTGCCCCCTTTCCTCTGCCTCCACACTCCTCCACTTTTCCCTTTCACAGATGTCATCTCTGAAGATAATAGACCACACATTGTTTTGACAAAACATTTATCAAAGACCTAGAAAGTTCATTGTCACTGTTTCAGAAGATGGATTTATTATTGTGATGGAATACACCCCTGTATACACACTACTGTAATAATCTTTGTAGAAAGATTATTGGGTAAGATGTGAGTTATATATTGACCTGAGTATGTGGCTGATCTCTTGGGATTAGAAGAGCCCTTTGTAAGATATCATTTAAAAACTCATAATTTGCTGATCAGTATTGTCCTGCTAAAATATGTGTGACAACATTGTTAAGATTCCCCTGTATGATGTTACTAACACATGTTCCAAATCACACTGACCTGCCCAGGCAGAAGTCAGGTCTGTCCTAAACAAAGAAAGGAATGTGTGCTTGTCTTAATTTGCATTTATGCAGGAAACAGAGTCATCAACCAGGGAGGGAAAATGAAGGTAAAAAAACCCCCAAACCAGCAGGGATTATTCTTCCACATACTCTTGTCTCCTGACTTTCACATCAGGGCTCCTCCTCCAGAGTTCAACGGCTGTTTACTTTTGTCTTCTCACATGCAGAAAATGAAGTGGGCAGGGAGACAGAAAAAGGGGAGCTTTGGGATGTTTGTCCCTCTGTTTTTTAGTTTTAGTTCCCCTCTTGCGTTCACACCCCTCTTCCTGCCAAAGAATGGCTGCTTACCCAGGTCACTGTCCAACTGATTTTGTTGATACCTGGCTGAGGCATCCATTTGTCTTTTGTATCTGAGGAACTGGTTTGGTTAGCTTCCCCAAATAAATATGCATTAGTAAAATCATGCAGTAGACTCTTATAACGTTAACATTTTCTCAGGACAATCATGATCAGCGAATTATGATTTTTCAAATGATACCTCGCAAGATGTACTTTGTACAAGATTTATCATAGTTTTGTAAAAGAGGTGAACATAAGGGTATAGTCTGTCACAGAATTATATTAGCCTTTTTTATAACTGCATCACATTGTTCACTCACTTTCAATCTGCGATCCACTATAACCCCCAGATCCTTTTAGCAGTATTACTGCCTAGCCAGTTATTCCCCATTTTGTAGTTGTGTATTTGATTTTTCCTTCCTAAGTGTACTACTTTTCACTTATCTTTACTGAATTTCATCTTGTTGATTTCAGACAAATTCTCCAATTTGTCAAGATCATTTTGAATTCTAATCCTGTCCTCCAAACTGTTTGCAACCCCTCCTAGATTTTATAATCAAACTCTTCACTCCATTATTCAAATCAATAATGAAAATGTTGAATAATATTGGATTCAGAACAGACCTCTGGAGGACCCCCAGAAATACCTCCTTCCAGTCTGACAGCAAACCAGTGATAACTACACTTTGAGTACTGTCTTTCAACCAGTTTTGCACCCACCTTATAGTAATTTCATTTAGACCACAATTTCCTAGTTTGCTTAGGAGAATGTCATGTGGGACTGTGTCAAAAGCTTTACTAATAATCAAAACATATCACATCTATTGTTCCCCCACACCATCCATTGGGCCAGTAACCCTGGCAAAGAAGGAAATTAGGTTGGTCTTGCATGATCTGATCTTGACAAATTCAAGTTGGCTACTACTTAGTAACCTATTATCCCCTAGATGTTTACAAACTGATCGTTCAATGTTCCAGTATCTTTCCAGGTATCAAAGTTAGGGTGACTAGTCTAACTGCCTGGATCCTCTTATTTCCCATTCTTAAAGACAGGTACTATGTTTGCTGTTCTCCAGATCTCTGGGACCTTACCCATTCTCCATGAGTTCTTGAAGATAATCACTAATAATTTCAAGATGGCTTCAGCTACTTCATTAAGTACCCTTAGGGGAATTTCATCAGTCCCTGCCAACAGAATACATCTAACTTTTCTAAACAGTCTTTTACTTATTCTTTCCCTATTTTGGCTTTCATTCCTTCCCCCTTGTTATTAATATTAATTGCATTAAAAGGCTTTTTAATCTAGTGGGGAAAGTCATAACAAGAACCAATGGCTGGAAGCTGAAGCCTGACAAATTCAAACTAGAAATAAGGCAAACATGTTTAACAAGGAGGGTAATTAACCATTGGAACAAACTTCAAAGGGAAGTCATGAATTCTCCACCTCTTGATGTCTTCAAATCAAAACTGGATGCCTTTCAGGAGTCCATGCTTTAGCTGAACACAAGTTATTGGACTCAATACTTGAATAACTGGGTAAAATCCAAGTTGATCCAATGATCTGTTCTGTCCTTACATTCTATGAAATTTACTCATGTGGTACACCAAAACAGCTCTGCATTTTTCCTCCCACTGCTGTCTCTGTCTGCATCTGTGAAACGGTGACTTTTAAGCTAGAGAACTTACTCCAGAAGCTAGTAACCGATATAGAAAGAGTAAAATAGAAAGCCTGAAAGGAAGGCTTAATCATGGAACAATTCCTTTGTTAGCCAATATATTAGTTTTTGGGAAAAGAAAAAGAGAGGAGAATGGGGTGGTAGGAAGAGTAAAAGTCCTAAGTAAAAGGATAGCAAAACTTTAAAGGCAAAATCTGCATTCAACAGATTGTTCAAACAAAATTGTATTTTATAGTCATCAGTGAAATATATTAAATATTTTAAAAAAAGTAAATATTGAGGGAAATAGGGAGTATCCACTTCCAAGTTGGAATAAGTCTGTCTTTCATAAGTGCTAAATTTACTGCTTACTTTGGTTGCTTTTAATTTCCATTCATATTGGGTTCGTTCATTTTCCAGCTCTTCCACTTTAATTTTGAGATGTTTGAGTTCCTGAAGCAAACCCTGCAAAAGAAAAAGATAAAGAACAGCTAAAGAAAGAGCTCAACCAAGTATTTGTTTTCTAAGGACACAAATTAAGGCTCATCCAGGACACACTACAGTGAATGTGGAACCATCCATGCAAAACAAACTTTTCCTTGTTATCTGTGCACCCTAAAACAAGTGAAAGCTACTTTGATTTGCTATATTATTAAGTGGAATCCTTTCTGAAACTCTCTAGCCAAAATTATGACCAACTTTGCTTGGTTGTGTAGGAAAGATGGCTGACTCTGATGTGTTCAGTTGCATAGCAATGAAAGTGGTCAGGTCCACTTATATCCATGTTATATTGTACCAAGGGTTCCGTTCGGAGGCTCTTTAAAAAAATCTAGAAGACTGAAATGCTGCCCAAGAGTCTCCTAAAATTCACAGAAAGGAAAAAGCCCCCTGCTGGTAGGTATTTAAGATACCTAAAATACCAACAGATGAGGCAATATTCAGCAGACAGGCACCATACACAAACACTTTACAGACAAATAAGACTATGTCCCTACCTGAGGAACTGATGATAGAGAGACCCGTCAGTAAATAGAACGTTCCGTGTTAACTGATGCAGCCAAGAGATGCATTTACAACAACTAAAAGATTCTCGGCAGCTTTATTAGGATATATCTACACGGGGAGTTTTAATGCAAAGCTTTTTGCTGCATGGCTGATAACGCACCGTACACAAGCTGCACCAATAGTGTTCACACAGTTTGAAACTCCTCCAGGGACTGGTCCTCTAGAGCTAGCTTCTCAGTGTCCTCCTCTTCTTCCTCACCCGCGTCTTGCTTTCACTGTTGCTGAATTTCCTCCTGCTGATGGAGGAGCTGTTGCTGCTGCCATATCCTACACTCAGTGGTGCGACCTGTAGTCTCCAGACCGAATTTGTTTGGCTTTGAGCGCTATAATACACACCAAGCAGTCTGTGCGTACTCACAGCCGCCATCATGTTGAGCAGAGCATTTCTGGCCTCGGAAAACCAGTGTGGGCTTGGTAGGAACAAATCGTTCTGCAGAACTGGGATGACCAGCAGTAGTGAGAAAATTTCAGGGTGGGAAGGCCTACATTTTTTTTTTTTTAGACAATTGCTGAACTGACCTTCGAGCTTCATTGACAGCGTACCAACATGCTGTACCCCGTGCCCCTAGAGAAGCAGGTCACCATTATGCATCGGGAAGCTGGCCACTCCAGAATGCTGCTGGTTGGTGGCAAACCAATTCAACTTGGGGAGATCAAATGCTTGGGATATTCTCATGCAGGAGTGTCATGCCATGAAAAAGGTACTATTGCATCTAATATTAAAGCTGGGTAATGCTCAGAAGACTATTGGGAACCTCATACATGCAGAGCCATCAAACTATCTGGGAAAACCTATAAACCCAACTCCTATCATTTGCCCCCTCCCGGCCCCTCATTCCCCCACTAAGGCACAGAATTTATGAATGAGAAGGGATAGCTCTCCATGATGTTCGAAGGACTGGTTGACCACCATGGTAGGATTACAGACATAAACATTGGGTAGACTGGAAGTGTACATGATCAGAACTCAGGCCTTTTCAAACTAATGAAAGGAGGACTGTGTGGACCCAGGAATACTATGGACATTAACAGTGTAGATGTTTCTCTGGTTATTCTGGGAGACCTGTCTTAAGTCCTGCTTCCTTGGTTAATGAAGCCATTCACAGACCACCAGGACAGAATGACAGAGCTTTTTAACTATACACTCAGCAGCTGCAGAATGGTGATCAAGTGTGCATGTGGCTGTCTGAAAGGGAGATGGTGCTGTTTGTGGAATACATTGGAAGCAGCAGAAAAAAGCGTGCTGAGCATTATATCAGTATGTTGTATTCTATCCAATATTTGTGAGGATAAGAGGGAAAGCCTTAACAGTGGGTGGGAAGATGAGGTCCAGATCTTGCTCAGCGGTTTGAGCAGCCAATCAGGTATCCCACAGAAAATGGAAAGACCCAGAGACATATTGTTTGGAATGCCCACTGTTCTTATTTTGAGTCTCATCCCTGAAAACATGTGGCTATACAACCAGCCATTAGCCCCTGAAAGTGGGATTCAGGTTCACTGGGTGGTGTAAGTAGGGCCTTGTTCAAGTACTTTTGTGAAACTCCATAAATTATTTTACCATTGTTTAAAGGGATTTCTAATTTTCATGCAGTGATGAGTCATAATATATGAATTTTAAATGGTTTTGCTTATGAAACAAGAAAGAGGCATGTAACAAATCAAAAATTAAGTTTTTACTGATGCAATACTACAGCAGCTTTTAATCAAAAATATATTAAACAAAACAACAGTGCAGCCAACACTGAAAGTGCAGTGCAGTACAGAACAGCTGGTGGGGAGGAGGGGCTTAAAGTTACGGGCGAGAATGCCTTTGCTTCTGTCTCTTCTTGTTCGTGGGATTTCTGGGATGGAGTGCCGTCGTTCAAAGTTATCAGGGGCACTGGAGGACTCAAAAGAGCTGGGCTCTCAGGTGCATTTTTCTTCGGTGCCCAGAGGTTGACCTCTGCAAGGGGAACACTGCTCCAGGGGGGTGGAGCAGGGTAGAGTTGCAGGTGGCCCCAGTAACTTGTGTTGTCCAGGGGCTGAAGAACATGGCTGGGTCCCACCTCTCTGGGCTGCAGCGCCTGCTGTCCTAGCACCACCATACAATGAAGCAGCGTATTTTGGCTTAATATAGTCTCTCTGAACTGCCTCTACATCTCCCTGTCCTTTTCCATGCTCTCCTTGGTTATGGTAATGCTTTCCCTGGTGACTGTGATGCTGTCCTTGGCCACTGCCAATGTCTTGTTTGACAGCTCCATTTTTTTCTCCTTTTGGCTCCTCAGATACTGCCTCCACCACTCACCCATCTTGCATTTTTCTGTGGGACTCTCCAATAAGCTGTGCAAACATCTTGTCCAGGTCTTCCTTTTATGCCCCCTCAGGTTGGCCAGGCACTCTGCCATTGACAGAGGCCCTCTCCTTAGTGGTCTGGCTGCAGGAGAATGAAAAAAAACAAAGAGTGGGCTATTGTTTTTTTTTCCAGACAGGCCATGATAGCATTTTTAAAATACGAATTACTGACTTTTCCTCCTTGAGATTCTTCCCCATCTCGGGGGAACCTCAGAGATGATAAGAGGTCTGTGTGTGCGAAAGGTCCTGGTTGCGCTGGAATTTTAGTGCGTACAATGTATGCTGTCTTGCCTTGCACTGTGTCTCGTATTGCTGGGGACAGAGGAATTATGTTCCCGGTCATGCTTTGCACTTTTGTTTGTGCGTGGGAGGTGGCTCTGTGCTGTCATAGGGGCATCAGGGCATGAGCTGCATAGTAATCCCCTCTACATTCCCTTTGTGCTGTCCTGAGTCTCGATGACGTTACACTGAAGAGACTAGGAGGCAGAGAATAGCCTTATTCAAAAGACAAAGGGCAGACCAAAGAGATACACTATGAAGATATTCACCAAGATGGTCCCCCAGAAGTGCTGTTGGAATAGAAAGGAGTTGCAAGCTATACTGGGAGGAATGAGCATGTGGCAATCCCTATAATGTGAGAACCAAAATCAAGCCATTTCTCAGTCTTAAATTCTGCTTTATCTCGCTGGCAGACATGGAGAAAATCCAGAGAAAAATAGACAGGGTCCTGCACTAACTGTCAACTACAATGTACAGGACACTTCTACCTCAGTGAGGAGCACTACCTTTTGTATTTGCACTGGGCATTCAATGAGCATTTATATCTCATGTAAACTATGCACACTAACCAAATTCCTTTTCCTGTAACCAGTGTTTCAGTAACTGTTGTATTTTTAGCACAATGACTATATTAATTATTTGAATCGGTCATGGGAGGGGATGGGGTAGAGGCTGCGGCTGTGCCATGCTGCTAGCTGCTATTCTGAGAGGACAAATGGGTGACGGTGGAAGGGGGTTCGCCAGGCAGGACAGATGAGGGAAGGTGAAAGGAAAATGGGCAGACAGGTACGTACCCTTCGTGGAGTGGGTCTGAAGACTGTTGATGGTCCGGCTTTAGGATGGAAAAGAGGCCGAGTGCTCAAGTGGAACAGCTGCAATCTTGGGAATCTGTGTGTGGGTGTGTGTGTGTGTGTGGGGGGGGGGGTTTGGGGGGTCTGAGTGAGAAAGGGAAGAAGGTGGGGGGGAGAGGGGGGAAGGGGGCTTGGGAAACTCAGAATGGCTCCTAGTTTATATCTGCCTAAAAGGAGCCATGGGCCACCCAGACAGAAATCAGCACAGCAGCATAACAGAATTAATAAAGTAATAATAATATTAATAATAATTAATAAACAGTAAAGATAAGTACTTACATGCTGAAGTTCCCCCCAGAGGATGTGCTTCTTTGGTCCCGGCCTGGGTTACTGGCTGGGATTTGGGCTCAGCTGATAGAGGGCAGGAATCGGGCTCTACAGCTACAGGGCAGGAACTGGGTTGATTTTCACCTGGCTCTCAGGGGACAGCTCTTCTCTGCCCTCATCCCACTCATCTTCCAATGAGTTTTGCTGGTTGCCCTTTGACTGGGAGAAAAGTGCTGGCAGCAAGATCCAAAAGTTTTTGCTGGTCTGTCCAGTTCTTTGTAAAATGGACAGCTCACATGTCTCCTGGTGGAGTCTTCCTTGCATCCCTCATTTTAAGGTGGGCCCTCCTGAGCTGCGTACTCTTTCTCCAGCACTGCTTGGTGTCCTGATCATGACATTTCGCGGACATCTGCTTCACAATTTCCAAAAACAAAAACAGCTCTTTATCTTGATGTCTGACCAAAAGAGCTTCCTGCACTGACTCTTCTCCCAGATGGCAATGAGATGCAGTGTCTCAACATGGCTCCAAGCAGTAGCACAAGGCAAGTTGTGGGGATTGTGGAGTGGAATTGCTATAGTACTGCAAGAATATTGATATACTCGAGCCCAGGAGCAAATGGGCAAAAGCTGGTCTCATGGCTAGTTTTAAATGGGGGAGGGTCTGTTCTGGGAATTTGAGCACCAGGGCAGGAGGTGCACACAGCTACATAGACAGGCCAGTAGTGGTTGACTTCAAAGCCCTGAGGGATAGCTGTTGGAGCAGTGCATGCATATGAACAAAAGATCGAACTAAATCAATTCGTAGCAAACTTAGTACACTTTGCTAGAGGACTCCAGAGTTTTGCTGTACATGTGGCGTTAATGCACTGTGATGCATTGTGTCATGTGTACACTAGCGTTATAGAACCAGATTAACTCAACTTGAACTGGTTTTAAGCCGCCAGGTAGACGAGTCGTGTCTGTTTAATCCATCAGTAGATGGACACTTCAATCTTCTCTGCTACTGCTCAGAGTTTTCTTGTTCTTCCCTGCCTCAAAGAGGCATTGTGAAGATAAATACATTACATTTGTTAAAGATTGTAAGGGGCTCAGATACTACATTATGGGGCCCTTATAAAGTCCCTCAAATATCTAGATAAGACATATAGAGGGAACACAGAGAATACTCCGTCTCCCTTCTAACAGCCAGGGTGATTTGGTTGGGGAGGGGAGGCTCTGCTTCAAATTTATTGGACAAGTACTAGCTGAAGGCTGCTATAAAAGATGACACCTTGAGGAGGATACCAGAAGAGCATCAAGATAAGAATCTCAGCACCTTCCCATTTCCCAGCAGTTTAAGAGGGATGGAGGGTTGGGAAGGAGGGACATTTCAGCTGGGCACTGCCTCTGTCTGGTATGTTTAGTCACTTGGCTGTCATTTGTGTGAGTGGCAAGATTCTGAAAGATTAAGGGGGAAGAGGAGCATGGTATTTTGGGATGAGAGATCTGGGAGGCAGAAGTGCATGAGGAGACAGAAATTACAGAAGAGGAGGTAGAGAACACAACATAGGGGAAGAGTTATAAGGGAGTGGAAGCAGAAAGAGGAAATAGATATGGAAGACAATGAAGGAAATATACATTATGATCTACAAAGAAAGAAAAAAAAAGAAAAGAAAAGAAAAGAAAAAAGAAAAGAAAGATGAGGAAGGTTAAAACCAAGAGAGAAAATAAATCTCATTTAATAAATAAAAGAAAATTGACCATATTTTACAACAGCACACAACAAACAACACATAACCATTTTATTACTTTAAATTACAGAAGGTGTGGTTCTGGAATATGTATGAACAAAATCACCAGTATATTTTACTAGGGAGTTTAGTCCACAGTAGTTACATTTTTCAAGCTCTGATTTTAATGAATAGTAATGTTTTGTAATTTATCATATTGAAATGCAACTTTTGTTGCCTTTTACGTTGGTGCCTGGTTTACCTTCACCAGGTATCCAAGCACAGGGGTTATCCTTGTCACTGAGCCTACCCAAAGCTGTCCAGACAGGATCCTAATGACCTCCATCTATCTGGCCATATCTTGCCTCTTGAATCCTTCTCCTCCTTTAAGATGATTATAAACTCAGTGTTCATTCTCTGAGACCAACATTACTGATGAACCTTGGCACTGGCATCGAGGGGGCACTATTTCCCTGAACTTACATTTGTAATGTGACAAACCCTAAACCTAATCCGAACACATGGATCTCACATATTCGTGTACATTAAGGAACCCTACCTATGTCGCAGGGCAAACAAGAACAATAGTTTTTCAAATGTGCATTTTAAACATGAAGCCCCATTCATGATGCTGTTCATACCTTAATATAAATGCCAACCTTTTTCTCCAATGTGCATTTCATATGTACTCTAATGACTCACTAGTCAGTGCCAGACAGAAGTGAATTATTAAGCAAGAAACAGCAGCTGTATGTTTAATAGGTACCAAATCAACAGACAATAGTTATAAAAAAAATCCTATGAAAAAAAGTGACAGAAAATTTTTTGAAAACAAATCAACAAAAATCAAAATACCAAAACCCTCTGTCAACATGAGCAGATATAGTTCGGCTTTCCAGAAATGATTCCACAAATAATTAAGGAACACTGCAAATGCAGCAACCTGGAACTAAAAAGTAATCTTAATAGGCTTTCAAGCATGCCAGTGCCACTCCACCTCCATTCATATTTAAGCAGCTTAAGCAAAGTACCTTTTGCCCTGACACATGAAGTGGTTTTGATCACATAAAGTGAAGGTTTATACTGTAAAAATAAAAAATATTTTATCATAAGCACTTGTTTCAGAGAATTAAAAAAAGTTGCTTCAAGATTTTTAATTTTTTAAAAGTACAAACTGAAGTCTTTTACTGAGTCTTTTAATTAATTTCATTCTATCAAAACACATACAATGAACAGAATGAAAGGAAAAGCAAATTATTTCTGCAAGTGTGCTAAGCACTTCTTAAGTGGCTCAATGTATTCAGTGTGTCAATGCATGGTTATGCTGACATACATGGTGGCAGATCACCACAGAAAATATGCTGCAATACAAACAAACATAGTTCTATTCTTGGCATTCTAAAATAGAACTGCTATGACAAAATGCTTTTGAGAGTTAAAAGCAAAATACAAACTTTATAAAAAAATGAGGGCCATATTTTGCTCTCATTGAGATCTGTGCATTGGTAAAGCAGACATCAATAAGAGCAGAATTTGGCATTAGGTTTATTATTAACACAGCACACTGTCTAAAAAAAAAGTCACACAGATTAATGCCTATTGTTCACAGCATAATTCTGGTTAGTGGAATTCAGTTTTTGTGAGAAAGGGGAAATGCACAAAATTATGCTAAAGTGTACTTCTCATACATCACATAGGGAGCAATTCTTCTGGGTGAGGCTCTCTACCACTGATCTTGTGCTGGCCTGAGGACCATTAGCTGTCAGTTCAGGTTTTCTATCTTGAGACTTTCTTTCCTGGATTTTACTATTAATTTCCAGCTGTAGTCTACACATCTGTTCCTGTAGCTCACTGATCAGGTTCACTACTGACTGCAAGAAGGAAAGAGAGACAGGTGAGAAAGAAAATGAGGGGGATTAAGGAAGAAATAAGGGCAGGAAGCATAGAATATTTCACAGTCACAAGACTATGGAATACATGAAGCTGGGAAGAGACTAACTACTAAGAAACAAGCCTGATTTTTCCCTATATGAGATAGATACAAATTGGTGTAAATCTAGAGTAGCTCCATTTAAGTTAGTGCTCATATACCAAGGGGATGGATGTTTTAGAAACATCCAAGACAGAGAAGTTAGTGGAGTTACTTGTGATTTACACCAGCATGAAGGAGATCAGAATTTGGCACCAGGTCTTTACCAATCTGCCCAGCAGGATACAGAGATATAATGATAACTGGAAACCATTCTGTAACATTGGCCAGTCCTGATAACTGTTCTGGAGCAATTCTGGACCACAGCCAGATTTTTTTGTTGTTGCTGAAACAGGATCAGTTATATATATTAATATATGCACCCAACATCATTTACTAGTAGAAAGTTGCCATGTGATCATTCTGGACTATAATCTACTCTGTCATATAATTTATGATTACAGACATCCATGCCAAAGGAAATCCTGCTCCAGAAAATAAATTAGTTGACCTCCATTCTACTAGCACAGGGGTGGGAAAACTACGACCCACTGACTGGATCCGGCCTGCCAGCCGTTTTAATCTGGCCCTAGAGTTCCCCGCTGGGGAGCAGGGTCTGGGGCTTGCCCCGCTCTGGCGCTCCAGACAGGGAGCAAGGTCAGGGGCCGCTCCATGCGGCTCCCAGAAGCAGCGGCATATCCCCCCCTCCGGCGCTCCAGCCAGGGAGCAGGGTCGGGGGGCTACTCCACGCGGCTCCCAGAAACAGCGGCATGGCCCCCTTCTGGCTCCTATGTGAAAGGGCAGCCAGGGGGCTCTGCTCTGCACACTGCCCCTGCCACAAGTGCTGCCCCCACAGCTCCCATTGGCTGGGAACCGAGGCCAATGGGAGCTGCGGGGGTGGCACTTGGGGTGGCGGCAGCATGCAGAAAAGAGCCCCCTGGCTGTGCCTCCATGTAGGAGCAGGAGAAGGGACATGCTGCTGTTTCTGGGAGCTGAGGTAAGCGCCGCCCGGAGCCTGCACCCTTGAGCCTCCCGCCACACCCCAACACCCTGCTCCAGCCCTGATCTCCCTCCTACCCTCCGAACCCCTCAGTCCCAGCCCGGAGCAAACTCCTCATCTCCAGCCCCACCCCAGAGCTCAAACCCCCAGCCAGAGCTCTCAGCCTGCTCCCCCCACCCCCCACACATACACCCCCGTCTCATCCTGGAGCCTCCTCTTGCACCCTGAACTCCTTATTTCTGGCCCCACCCTGGAGCCCACACCCCCAACCAGAGCTCTCACCCCCTCCTACACCCCAACCCCAATTTTGTGAGCATTCATGGTCCGCCATACAATTTCTATTTCCAGATGTGGCCTTCAGGCCAAAAAGTTTGCCCACCCCTATACTAGCAGGTCACTTTATACTAGCAAGGATAAGAACAATAGGTCCCTAAACCATCCATTCTGCCATTTAGCCCCACCAACCTGGGAAGGTTCCTGAGGTTAAGCAACACATATTGGAGAAGCCAAAATGATGCTCTAAAAGGGAAGGCACCAGAATGATAACACAATTTTAAAATAATCCTATGTAAATACATTCAGATGGGGAACAGCTTCCCTGGAACAGTCAATAAAACACGACACTTCTAGTTATGGGAAGGAAGCCAAGTGCAAGTCTGTAGTAAAAGCTATGTGATGTTCTATTCACCCTCCTTAATTAAATGGCTCATAATCTTCAATGCTTCCTCAGAGATTACAAAAATTTGGAATTGCTCTCTTAATATTCATGTATATTGATATTACGTATTTTACAGCTTTTCATTTTTCCTAGGTAAAGTAAATCTTATGACATTAATCAATCACGTAAGTGAGTGGGAAAGTTAATGGGCAGCAGAACACCCAGAGAGATTGCAGACCTGCAAAGGGGGCAGATGGGAGATTTCTAATTTTTCTATTACAAAACATGAAAATCCTCTTAAAAGTTTACACTTCCCTGAAACTCTCCTGCAGTGCAGTAAATGCAGAGCTAGCTAAAATTGTAGTAGGGATCATTGAGAACTTTTGTGCAGGGGAGCAGCTTACTGGGTCTAGGCATATAGTATTTCAAACAAACAAATACTCTACAGAATCAACCAAAGCATACTAAAGGCACAGAACACTGGAAGCAGGATCAAAGGCTTTAAATATACCCTCCCTTTTAATTTCCAAAGGTATGAACATCAACAAGCTAGAGGAGTTATATGGCAAACAGGTATTTCATGCTAAGGCCATGCTACAGCAAAGCACAAAATAACTTTTAAGCACATACCGAAGTACTTTGCTGAACCAGGGCCTAAATATGTGCTGTTTTCAGATCCCTTCCTCCACTTAGCAGTGCTTTTATACTGCAGATAAAATTATGAACATACTCTAACATTTAGGAAAGGTTGCATGGCCTGTAAAGTCTGGGTATTAGTTCCTTTACAGATTTTGCTACATTGTGCCAGGACTGTAGGTAACAAAGCCAGTCTGCTGGAGCACCAGCTAATGCGAGTGGAACTGTATCCCTCATACGCTGAGAAGACTGAGTGACCACATCCATTAGTAACTTTGCAACAAAACAGCAGGCAGTGGGGAGGGAAGTGTTTCTGTAGCCAAGCCCACCATCCTATCACAGTACTGCCAGGGGAACTCCTGAAAAGCACAGGCTTTGTGTAAAATCAGAATACTACCCAGAGATTTTCCATGTCTGGATTTTGTTTCATTCTCACAGTCATTGCCACAACAAGGCAGCATCTTTTAAAAAACAACACTGTACTGGTAAATTCCTACTGAGTACTACTACTGCTACAGGCTGAGATTTTCAAAGAAGATTAAGGGAGCTAGGTACTCATCTTCCACTAACAAATTATCTCTAAGGTGCCACAAGTACTCCTTTTCTTTTTGCGAATACAGACTAACACGGCTGCTACTCTGAAACCTGTCATCTTCCACTGAATTTCAATGGGAGTTGGGTGCTTGCCTACCTCCCTTAGCCTCCTTTGAAAATCCCAGCTTTATTCTGCATTTGTCATTGGCAGGGACCAGGGAACACTATTAACCTTTGTGAGGCAGAGCCAAGCTAGGATTTGAAGAATCCTTGGTGAAATCAGATGTATGGGGCCCAAGCAGACTTCTGTAGGTATGGATCGGCACAGGTAAGGGGCTGACAGCTACTTTAGTTGTAGATTCCAGTCATGGCAATGCAGGAGTTTGGCGGCTGGGGGAAGATCTCGTCTGCTTTCCAACTCTTTTCCACTTGCTCCAGTGACTGGTTCCTGGAACCAGTGTGTCTGTGTGTCTACCCACTCTGGACTTGCCTTGGGCCAGGCCTTTTCTCTCTCAGCATTAAAGGCTGTTTAGCTTGAGTTTGGTTTGGGTCAAAGAGCGGATCTAAACTCCCCTGGACTTTGGGGAAGTTTAGAGCCAGAGCCAGATCCAGGATCAAACTTTGTGGCTCTGGGCTTTCTCTGAATATAAGCACAAACACAAGAATGTTCAGAAACAGTGAATGCGCCCTCTCTCTTTTGCCAATCTTTCCCCCACAGCACTCAGAATGGGCTCAGAAGATCATGCAAATGAAATCTGATTGAGGCCAAGTGATGCAAAAAACTGTATGTCAACTTTGCCTGTTAGCAGCTCCAGGACTGCAAGGCCCTAAACACCATAGTGATAGGCTCCTTAGGCCTGGTCGACATGGGGGGGGGATCGATCTAAGATACACAACTTCAGTTACGAGAATAGCATAGCTGAAGTCGACATATCTTAGATCGACTTAGAATCACTTACTTCGCATCCTCGCGGCACGGGATCGATGGCTGCCACTCCCCCGTCGACTCCACTTCCGCCTCTCGCCCTGGTGGAGTTACGGAGTCGAAGGCGGAGCGATCGGTGATTGATTTATCGCGTCTAGATGCGATAAATCGATCCCCGATAGATCGATCACTACCCGCCAATCTGGCAGGTAGTGTAGACGTGGCCTTAGAGATACAGACATACCTGAGATTAATGTGTTTCTTTTGGTTTTAATTTCTAGATACAAATAAAAAGTGCCTCTCTAAATAACCTTAGCCACAACAGATGAGAAATCATCATACATGGGATGTAACACTTCCTACTCAGCACTAAAATAGTGGCAAAGCAGAGATTAGTTGCTACTGTTTGTCTGATTTTTTCTTCCTATCCCAGTAAGCTCTGAGCAGAAAACAATTACTGAAAAAACAGTAAGCATTCCAAGATTCATTTTCCCATGGCTAAAAAATGTGGGTCCAATTCTGCCACCTGTCCTCATGTGAGTAAGAGCTCCAGGATATGGCACAAAGCTCCGTCTTTGCATACACATACTCCCATTGAAGTAGTTTTGCCTGTATGATAACTTCAGGAAATTACACTGTTGCTTTATTACACCAGCAAATGAAACTATAAAACATACAAATCTGAAGAAATGTACAGGGCAAGTTTATGTTGATGTGTTGAGGGCAGATATGCGGAAGCCACCGCCTAATATGCCTATGTACACGTAGCACAGGTGTGTCCAATGCAGCAGGTCACTTGATACTGCAGCTCCTTACATAACCTCATTGTATTTTTAAAATAATTTCCAAGAGATCCAGAGGTTAAGAACATAAGACTGGCCATACTGGGTCAGACCAAAGGTTCATCCAGCCCAGTATCCTGTCAACAGTGGCCAATCCCAGGTGCCCCAGAGGGAGTGAACCTAACAGGTAATGATCTAGTGATCTCTCTCTTGCCATCCATCTCCACCCTCTGACAAACAGAGGTTAGGGATGCCATTCCTTACCCATCCTGGCTAATAGCCATTAATGGACTTAACCTCCATGAATTTATCCAGTTCTCTTTTAAACCCTGTTATAGTCCTAGCCTTCACAATCTCCTCAGGCAAGGAGTTCCACAGGTTGACTTGCGCTGAGTGAAGAAGAATGTCCTTTTATTTGTTTTAAACCTGTACCCATTCATTTCATTTGGTGGCCCCTAGTTCTTATATTATGGGAACAAGTAAATAACTTCTCCTATTCACTTTCTCCACAACCACTCATGATTTTACATACCTCTATCATACCCCTCCTTAGTCTCCTCTTTCCAAGCTGAAAAGTACTAGCCTCTTTAATCTCTCCTCATATGGAACCCATTCCAAACCTGAATCATTTTAGTTGCCCTTTTCTGAACCTTTTCTAATGCCAGTATATCTTTTTTGAGATGAGGGGATCACATCTGTATGCAGTATTCAAGATGTGGGCGTACCCTGGATTTATATAAGGACAATAAGATATTCTCAGTCTTATTCTCTATCCCTTTTTAAATGATTCTTAACATCCCGTTTGCTTTTTAGAGAATTATCCACGATGACTCCAAGATCTTTCTCCTGATTAGTTGTAGCTAAATTAGCCCCCCATCATATTGTATGTATAGTTGGGGTTATTTTTTCCAATGTGCACTACTTTACATTTATCCACATTAAATTTTATTTGCCATTTTGTTGCCCAATCACTTAGTTTTGTGAGATCTTTTTGAAGTTCTTCCCAGTCTGCTTTGGTCTTAACTATCTTGAGCAGTTTAGTACTATCTGCAATCTCTGCCACCTAACTGTTTACCCCTTTCTCCAGATCATTTATGAATATGCTGAATAGGATCGGTCCTAGGACTGACCTTTGGGGAACACCACTAATTACCCCTCTCCATTCTGAAAATTTACCATTTATTCCTACCCTTGTTCCCTGTCTTTTAACCAGTTCTCAATCCATGACAGGATCTTCCCTCTTATCTCATGACAACTTAATTTACGTAAGAGCCTTTGGTGAGGGACCTTGTCAAAGGCTTTCTGGAAATCTAAGTACACTATGTCCACTGGATCCCCCTTGTCCACATGCTTGTTGACCCCCTCAAAGAACTCTAATAGATTAGTAAGACATGATCTCCCTTTATAGAAACCATGTTGACTTGCACAACAATTTATGTTCTTCTATGTGTCTGACAATTTTATTCTTTACTATTGTTTCAACTAATTTGCCCGGTACTGACGTTAGACTTACCGGTCTGTAATTGCCAGGATCGCCTCTAGAGCCCTTCTTAAATATTACCCTTCTTAAGGAATTAAATATTTATTCTAAAGAAAGGAAAAAGCTACAGTGAACTCTTCAGCTGTGACTCGAGAAACCAGCTCATAAATCTTTACAATGCTGCACTGTGACAGAAGAGAATTATTCTGTGAAATGGACATTAATGTTGCAAAGCTCAGGAGTGGAACCTGTCCATTTACAAACATCTATCCTCTTCACCCTCCTGTTACATGGATAAAAATAGCATTTCAATTTAGCACATGCTTTTGAAGAGCCAGTGACAAGTGGCATTCAGTGTGAAATTAATACCTTTGAGGGGAGCTTAGAGATACTCAATGGACTCTTTGTTACTAAGTAAAATCAAAACCAAACCACAGCTGCATGTTGTGCAGGACAAAGTGAATTGGATTTGAGAGATAAAACTCAGAGTCACTCCCAGAAGTATATCTTAATTTGTCTTATCTTCCCCTAATACTAGAGATATATTTTAATAAATTCTATCTAGCTGATGGGAAACAGCTGGTTTGAAATATAAAAGCACAGAATTAAAAATTGCAAATATGTTTTAGTTGAATTATCCTGTGTTTTGGATCCTCATTTAAAAATACATTTAAAATCCAATTGCAAGAGACAAGTTTGAATATGCAATATAATTTGCAGGCAATTTAAAACGGCTTAGCTTAGAGAATGCCTCTGGAGTAAAATAGCATTGGTCCTGGGGTGGGGCTCAGCACCATCCCCTCAGGGTAGTGTCAACACAGTGTCCTATCAATCTATGTCACACCCACCTTGGTCAATCCCAGCCCCAGTCTAGAGCACAGTGATTGGCTGGCGGATGGTATGGTGCTGCCCAGAAAAGGTAGTGGCTGGTGAAGGCAGCCTCTTTCTACCTGCCTCCTGCATCTTCACCACACTCCCATGCACCTAGCCTGTTCCAAATGTTTATTGCAGCTTCAATTTCATTTAACAGATGCAGTTACTACTGGGTGCTATGTACATTATGGTTATTTTGCTCAGTCAGGGTTGGTTTGCACAGGTTTGGCTCTCTGAAGCAACCAGGTGGGCCACAGCGTGACTCCTCAAACATCAGCACAGGTCACAGTCTCAGTGTTTCTTACTTTGGCTATACAGGATCACAATTTTGGGTGGTGGTCTCTTAGCAGCCAGGATAAAATTGACCCTCACGCTGGGGTTATGGTGGGGGTCAGGTCTATCAACCACAGAGTAGTTGATAGTTTGGCACATACTTTAACCCAACGTTTCTCAACCATTCCCATCAAACTAGAACCTTCCCTATCTCTTAGAATAGGGCAAGGTAGTCATGACCCCCATGTTGAAAACCCCTGACACAATCAAAAGGATACGGGATCACCCCATTCTGATGGAGGGCTTGGATTCTTGGGAGCAACTACCCCTTAGTGAGACATTTGGTGATTTCCTTGTGAAGTAGATTACACAGGCCTGCTTGGACCTTAGGGTTACATAGGATTCTACATTGAAAACACTGATAGCTCTGAGTGAAAAATCATGGAGAGACAAAAGATGATAAAGGGGCTGATGTTACTTACTTGACCGTTAACCACTGCCAAAATTTATCCTCCTTAACGCTATCAAACTTTCAGAAGCCTTGGGAAGCTCAAAAAACCCAAATTCCAAACCTAGAAGTGAGCAGTAAATTACAGCTACCATAGCTAACCTATGTAAGGTCAGTATGTGTCCAACACTTTGTTGGAAGCATTACGGAGGACAGATATTTTACACAACCTGAATTTCAAATCTCTCCTAAGTAAACTTAGTAAACACCTCATGTAAGAAAGAGATCTTGGAGTCATTGTGGATAGTTCTCTGAAAACATCCACTCAATGTGCAGCGGCAGTCAAAAAAAGCGAACAGAATGCTGGGAATAATTAAGAAAGGGATAGATAATAGGACAGAAATAATGCCCACACTTGTATACTGCATACCGTTCTGGTCACCTGATCTCAAAAAAGATAATTCCTCCACATAAGGGAAAATCCTGCTGTCCCACCGCACAGGTCTGGTGTTCATGACTGCTTCAGAACCAGTACAGATCTGCTGTAAGGGACCAGGCGATGATTGCGCAGAGCCACCGGCCATTTCCTCCACACAAATAGGGAGCATATCAGCTGTGGTAGACCTGAAACTGCAGTAGCAGCTGCAGAACTGCATTGTTGCCTTTGGAAGGATTCCCACACCCCTCTCCCACAGGTCTGTGGAGGAGAAAGGGTTTAAGTGATGAACAACTTTTAAATGCATGATTTTGAATGGACTCTGGGTCTGACTAAAGTGGCACAGTAACCTTTGAGATTAGTAAGTATAAAAAGGAAAACACAGACATACAGTAGCATCTAGGGCAGATTACCAAAGGTACAGACAGTGCTCTGTAAGCGGGAGGCGGCTGTTGCACACTTATTTCAGCTCAAGTGCTTCTCAGAATTACAGTATAATGTACACGCATGAGACTGAGCATCAGAAAGTAAACAAGGAACTAAGTGAGACTCACCTCCGCTTTGTTCTGCTTGTCTTCACATTCACTCTGTTCCTTTTCCATGCCAACCAACTTAATCTTTAGGTCTGAAACTTCTGCCATTAGATCTAGTTTCTGAGTCTCTAGTGACGTTCGACTTAGCAGCTCCTGAAAGAACAGCAGAGTTTCCCCCCTAATTATTATTATTTGTATAAAACACTAGCAGTGAACTAATGTATTACTGACATTTATGTGGACAAAAATCCCTGCCCAAGGAATTTACACTTTCAATACAGATTCAAGATGACTCTATATCTGATTTAAGAGCCACATTCACTCAAAAGTATAATTTAAAATTTTTTAAATTACTGTTAACAGTAATAGATTTTACTTTTAATGATTTTTTAAAAAATAAACAGGAATTAAACAGACCCAAGAGTTCTGAAGAAATTCAAATATGAAATTGCAGAACTAACATCTGAGGTATGTAACCCATCACTTAAATCAGCCTCTGTACCAGATGATTAGAGAGTAGCTAAAAAAAAGGCTCCTGGGGCGATCCTGGCAATTGCAGGCCAGTAGGCCTAACTTCAGTACCAGACAAATAAGTTGAAACTATAGTAAACCACAGAACTATCAGAAATAAATAAATACTATATGTTAGGGAAGAGTCAACAGAGCTTTTGTAAAGGGAAATCATGCATCAAACTATTAAAAATGTTTGAGACAGTCAAAAAGCATGAGGACAACAGTGATCTAGTTGATATAATGTACTTGGACTTTAAGTAAGCCTTTGATGAGGTCCCTCATCAAAGGTTCTTAAATAAAGTAAGCTGTCATGGGATAAGAGGGAAGAGCCTCTCATGGATCAATAACGGTTAAAAGTTTGAATACAAAGAGTAGGAATAAATGGTCAGTTTTCACAGTTGGAAAGAGGTAAACAGCAGGGTCCCCAGAGGAGCTGTTCTAGGTCCAGTCCTAGTCATAGAACATATGAATTAATGAATTAATTAACCTATACCAGGTTAAAAAGACTGGGACTGCTCAGTTTAGAAAAGAGATGACCAAGAGGGCGGGAGGGGTCTACCAAAAAAGAGAAAGGTCTACCAATTCATGAATGATATGGAGAAAGTGAATAGGGGAACGTTATTAACTCCTTCACATAACATAAGAACTAAGGGTCACCTGATCAGATTAATAGGCAGCAAGTTTAAAGCAAACATAAGAATGTATTTCTTCCCACAATGCACAGTCAAGCTGAGGAACTTGTTGCCATGGCACATGATGAAGGCCAAAAGAATTAGCTAAATCCACAGAGCATAGGTCCATCAATGGCAATTAGCCAAGATGGTAAGGAATGCAACCCCATAGTGTCCTTAAACCTCCAACTGCTAGGAGATGGGACTGGACGGCAGGGGAAAGATCTCCTGATAATTTCCCTGAACTGTTCATTTCATCGTCTGAAGCACCTGGCATTGGCCACTGTAAGAAGATAGGATACTGGGCTAGATGGACCACTGGTCTGACTCAGCATGGCCGTTATTATGCACTCGGTGTCTATAATTTAAAAAACATGTGGCATTGCAGACAAGTTTGAAATAAGCATTTATTACTGTTGGAAAAAAATAACTATTATATATGTTATTACGGAATTGTGACAGATTTATAAAATATTAGAGTAAAAACATTTTCAAGTTCAACAGAATGCTCTATGAAGAAGAAAATAGCTGAAAAGAGATTGATTTTTCTGCAATAGCAAAACAAACAACTTGACTGCAAACATAAGAGGAAAGCAACCTTTTCTACCCCTCTACTGTGTGTATCCTTCCAAGGATGTCAATGAATTTTGCAGCTATTTTTCCTAAATGTTCTTCCATATAAACTACTAGAGAATATTTTTTTCAGGAGAATGTATGTGGCTGAGCTATTTCATGGCCAAGACACCAAGCTGGAATATGTGGAGGCTGAATTAAGCACAAGCACATAATCCTACACAAATCTTCAGATGACACAATAGAAAACAGTACATCAGATAAAATCTTTTCATAGAGTTTTCTGCAGTCCTGTGGCTGAGCGCCTGAATTCCAGAACACTTACCCAGACAGAGATTGATTTTAATATTACAATACAATGATTTAGATTAACAAAGCTTTTTATAATGCATTATTCAGCAAAATATACTTTCCCAACATGGAATCCTATAAAAGGCCTGAGAAATCCACTTCTGTTGCTGCGTGAACAGAGACAGGCAACTTCTTTCCTATTGTGTGAAATGCACCTTGAAAGTTTTCTTTGCACAGTGTAGCAACTATTAGTTTTGGAAGAGTATGCATGCTGCAAAGTGAACAATGTTGAATGGAAAGTGATGTGATCTAGTTGGAATCCAGCACAGAAGACAATATCTAAACTGAGCCACATACGAAACTAGAAATATTTGGCCAAGGCTTTTGCTTAAGCAAGTGAGCTGAGTTTATTTTGTGAAGTATTAGAAATCTCTGGTAGAGCATGGCATGCTTTGGATAGAAATAGCAAAAGTGATTCTCATACCAGTCTCGCATTGTGTTGGAAAACATCCATCTCTTAAGGTTTATCTCCTCACACTTCTCAATTTCCATGGCAGTCAAAGCCAAGAAAAGAAGAAGACAAAGAATATAATTTCAAAAGCACCTAAGGTACTTAAAACAGGAGTACTTGTGGCACCTTAGAGACTAACAAATTTATTAGAGCATAAGCTTTTGTGGGCTACAGCCCACTTCATTGGATGCATTGAATGGAACATATAGGAAGAAGAGATACACATACACACACACACACACACACACACACACAGAAGGTGGAATTTGCCATACAAACTGTAAGAGGCTAATTAATTAAGATGAGCTATTATCAGCAAGAGAAAAAAAATTTTGTAGTGATAATCAAGATGGCTCATTTATACAGTTGACAAGAAGATCACTTAACATGTGGAAATAGATTCAATATGTGTAATGACCCAGCCACTCCCAGTCTCTATTCAAACCCAAGTTAATGGTATCTAGTTTGCATATTAATTCAATCTCAGCAGTTTCTCGCTGGAGTCTGTTTTTGAAGCTTTTCTGTTGCAAAATTGCTACCTTTAAATCTGTTACTGAGTGGCCAGAGAGGTTGAAGTGTTCTCCTACTGGTTTTTTGAATGTTATGATTCCTGATGTCAGATTTGTGTCCATTTATTCTTTTGCATTTATTCTCCTGTCTGGTTTGGCCAATGTACATGGCAGAGGGGCATTGCTGGCACATGATGGCATATATCACATTGGTAGATGTGCAGGTGAACGAGCCCCTGATGGCATGGCTAATGTGATTAGGTCCTATGATGGTGTCATTTGAATAAATATGTGGACAGAGTTGGCATGGGGTTTTGTTGCCAGGAGAGCTTCCTGGGTAGTGTTTTTGTGGTGTGGTTGCTGGAGAGTTTTTGCTTTAGGTTGGGGGGCTGTCTGTAAGCGAGGACTGGTCTGTCTCCCAAGATCTGTGAGAGTGATGGACCATTTTTCAGGATAGGTTGTAGATCTTTGATGATGCGCTGGAGAGATTTTAGTTGGGGGCTGAAGGTGACAGCTAGTGGCGTTCTGTTATTTTCTTTGTTGGGCCTGTCCTGTAGTAGGTGACTTCTGGGTACTCTTCTGGCTCTGTCAATCTGTTTTTTCACTACAGCAGGTGGGTATTGTAGTTTTAAGAATGCTTGACAGAGATCTTGTAGGTGTTTGTCTCTGTTAGAGGGATTGGAGCAAATGCGGTTGTATCTTAGAGCTTGGCTGTATACAATGGATCGTGTGGTGTGTCCTGGATGGAAGCTGGAGGCATGTAGGTAAGTATAGCGGTCAGTAAGTTTCCGGTATAGGGTGGTGTTTATGTGACCATTGCTTATTAACACAGTAGCGTCCAGGAAGTGGATCTCTTGTGTGGACTGTTCTAGGCTGAGGTTGATGGTGGGATGGAAATAGTTGAAATCATGGTGGAATTGCTCAAGGGCTTCTTTTCCATGGGTCCAGATGATGAAGATGTCATCAATGTAGCACAAGTAGAGTAGGGGCATGAGGGGACGAGAGCTTAGGAAGCGTTCTAAATCAGTGTTTTCAAAACTGAGAGTCAAAAACTTTATAATATATAAAACATAAAAGTTATCCTTACACATTTCAGTCCTTCTGGAAAGCAAGGATAAAGGACCACAACTACAGTATCTTGTAAAGGATCACTATCTAGAGGTATATTATCACCCCCAAACTGGCTTTACTATTTTAAGTTTAAATTAGAATTTTAACTTCAAAAGGGGAACTGCACAACGAGGAAGCTTGTTAATGGAAATTAAAAGGAACAGTCACAAAAGTGAAATGCCTGAAAGGTGCATGGAAACCATTTTAAAACACCGTAATAGAGGCTCAAACTAAATGTATAAACACAAATCAAACAAGTAAGAGGACCAAAACATGCCACCATGGCTAATCAGCAGAGTAAAAGAGGTGGTTAGAGGCAAAAAGTCATCCTTTAAAAACTAGAAGTCAAATTGTATTGTGAAAAATAGAAAGGAATATAAACTCTATGAAGTCAAGTGTAAAAGCATAATTAGGAAGGCCAAAAAAGAACTGAAGAGCAACCAGCAGAAGACATACAAAAAAAATTTGCTGTTAACTTTTAAGTACACCAGAAGCAGGAAGCCTGCCAAACTTTCAGTGGGGCCACTGGACAATCCAGGTGCTAATTTAGCACTGAAGGAAGACAAACCCATTACAGAGAAGCTAAATGAACTCTTTACATCACTCTTCACTACACAGGATATGAGGGAGATTCCTGCCCCCGAGCTATTCTTTTTAGGTGACAAATCTGAGGACTGTCTCAGACTGAGGTGTCAATAAAGGAGTTTTTGGACAAACTGATAAATTAAACTATAATAAGTCATCAAGACCAGATGGTATTCCCCAAGAGTTTTGAAGGAATTCATATATGAAATTGCAAAACTATTAACTGAAGTATGTAATCTATCACTTAAATCAGGCTCTGTACCAGAAGACTTGAGGACATCTGCTATAATGGAGATTTTTTTTTAAAAGGCTCCAGAGGTGATCCTGGAAATTAGATGCAGTAATAAATAACTTCAGTACTGGGTAAACTGGTTAAAACCATAGTAAAGAATAGAATTATCAGACACATAAATGAACATGATATGTTGGGGAAGAGTCAACATATCTTTTGTAAAGAGAATTGTGCCTCACCAATCTATTATAATTCTTTCTGGGTGTCAGCAAGCATGTGGACAAGGGAGGTCCAATTCATATAGTATAGTTGGACTTTCAGAAAGCCTTTGATAAGAACACACACCAAAGGCTCTTAAGCAAACTAAGCAGTCCTGGGATAAGACGGAGGGTCGCCTCATGGATTAGTAAATCATGGATTAAAAGGACAGAAACAAAGGGTAGAAATCAAAGTTCAGTTTAAACAATAGAATGAAGGAAACAGCAGGGCCCACAAGGATCTGTACTGGGACCTGTACTGTTCAACATTTTTATAAATGGTCAGAAAAAGTGGGTAAACAGTGAGGTGGCAAAGACTGCAGATGACACAAAATTACTCAAGATAGTTAAGACGCAAAGCTGACTGGAAAGGGATCTTACAAAGGGATCTCACGAGACTGGGTGACAAAATGGCAGTTAAACATGAATGTTGATACGTGCAAAGTAACGCATACTGGAAAACATAATCCTGTCTATTCATACAAAATGAGGGGCTCTAAATTAGCTGTGACCACTCAAGAACGAGATCTTCGAATCATCATAGCTAATTCTCTAAAAAAAACCATCTAGTCAATGTGCAGTAGCAGTCCAAAAAAGCTAACAGAATGTCAGGAATCATTGAAAGGGATAGACAGTACGACAGAAAATGTCACAGTGCCACTATATAAATCCACGATACGCCCACACCTTGAATACTTCATGCAGTACTGGTTGGCCCCATCTCAAAAAAACAAAAAACAAAGAGAGAGATTAGAATTAAAAAAGTACAGAGGGGTGCAATAAAAATGAGTAGGGATATGGAACAGCTGCTATACAAGGAGAGATTAAAAAGTCTGGAACTTGGTCTCCACTACAGATTTATGTCAGTATAACTACATGGTTCAGGAGTGTGAAAAACCCACACCCCTGAGCAATGCAGTTATACCGACTTATCCCCTGACAGTTTCCTCCATCAACATAGCTGCCACCTCTCGGGGAGGTGGAATACCTATGCCAATGGGAGAAGCTTAGTTTCTTCACTAAGTGCTACAGTGGTGCAGCTGCGCTGCTATGCAGTATTTGTAGACAAGCCCTGGGACTGTTCAGTTTAGAAAAAAGAGACAACTAATGGGGGGATATAGAAAGAGGTATACAAAATCATGAACGGTGTGGAAAAACTGAAGAGGGAAGTGTTATTTACCCTTTTGCATAACCCAAGAACCAGGGGTTGCCCAATGAAATTAATAGGCAGCAGTTTAAAAACAAACATAAGGAGGTACTTTTTGTGCACAGTCAAGCTGTGGAACTTGTTACCACAGCATGTGGTGAAGGCCAAACATATGACTGGGTTTAAAAAAGAATTAGATAGGCTCATGGAGGATAGATCCATCAATGGCTAGTAGCCAAGATGGTCAGGGATGCAACCCCATGCTCTGGTTATCCTTAAACCTCTGACTGCCAGAAGCTGAGACTAGACAACAGGATGGATCACTTGATAATTGCCTTGTTTCAATCATTCCCTCTGAAGCATCTGGCACCAATCATTGTCAGACGACAGGATATTGGATTAGATCAGGGGTGGGCAAACTTTTTGGCCCGAGGGCCACATTGGGGTTGCAAAACTATATGGAGGGCCAGGTAGGGAAGGCTATCTCCCCCCCAAACAGCCTGGCTCCTGCCCCCTATCTGCCCCCTCCCACTTTCCACCCGCTGACTGCCCCCCTCAGAATCCCTGACCCATCCAACCCCCCTGTTCCTTGTCCCCGACCGCCCCGTCCTGGGACCCCTGCCCCTAACTGCCCCCTGGGACCCCACTCCCTATCCAACCCACCCTTCTCCCTGTCCCAACTGCCCCAACCCCTATCCACACCCCGTCCCGACTGCCCCCCCAGAAGCCCCGACCCATCCAACCCCCCACACTCCAACTGCCCCCCTGAACCCGACTGCCCCCCGGAACTCCCGACCCATCCAACCCCCCCCCACTCCCTGACTGCCCCCCCAAATCCCTGACCCATCCAAGCCCCCCCACTTCCTGACTGCCCCCCCCCCCAGAACTCCCAACCCATCCAAATGTCCCCTGCTTCCTGACTGCCACCCTGGGACCCCCTGTTCCCCACCTCCTTACCATGCCAGAGCCAGCCACGCCACCGCGCTGCCCGGTAAGAGCGGCGGGCCAGACGCTGGCAGCACAGCGCACTCAGGCTGCAGGGGAGGAAGGATAGTGGGGGAAGGGCCAGGCAGGACGGTCCGGCGGGCCAGATGTGGCCGTAGTTTGCCCACCTCTGGGCTAGATGGACCATGGGTCTGACCCATATGGCCGTTCTTATGTAGCTTTGTATGTTATTGTGAACTTGGTATGAAGTAATCAACATTTTAAAAAGGCTAGAGCACCAGGTCTGCTGCAACTGTTGCACTTTGGCTCCCATAAATAAACCTTAATTTGACAGACTACACTTACTGTTTAAATTAAATGTTTAGAGTACTTTTTGAGTTTGACATCCATTTGAAGTTTCTTTATTATTGTTAAGGACCATTGTACAGCATGACCACCACTTTAAAAAAAAATTCTGTATCAAAAACCTGTGCATCAATGCAATACAAGATCTTTCCATAGACTACACTGCATAGTACTCCCTTATGAAAGATTTTGCCACAGTTGCTCATGTGAACAATACATCTTATCCATTCAATAGTCCCATATTGGTTTTAATGGTTCTATTTGAGCAATAAGGTGCTATTCAATGTGACAAGTGACTGTTTTACACCAGCTGAGGTTCTGTCCTGCATCTAGAAAGTCTATAACTTTTGGTTTGATAGAAAGTGCAGTTTAAAGTTCTTGAAATGAATAACATCTGTAAGCAATTACTTTCATCTTCTAGCAGATGCTTCTAGTAAATAGTTCAGTAGCAGAATATAACCCATTTTGTTACAGAGAAATTATAGAGTACTTCAGTGGTATAAATGCAATTTGAAACCAGCTCGAATAAATATGCAGTTGTAAGAAAAGAAAATACAAATTTGTGTTGTTGGTTTCCAAGTAAAAAAGGATAATACATGAAATGCAGAAGGGGGTAATTTGGGCTACAGAGGTTTTAGGAGGATCTTTAAAAAGCCAAAGTACAATGCAAAAATAGAACATATTCTACAAAGATGTCTTGTTTCGAAAATGTAATTAGCATTTCTTTTAACTGGTTAACAAAGTAACTTGTTTAAAAAGTGACTTTTACCTCTTAAAAACTAAGAAAAATATTATTTCAGAGCAGAATTGTTATAAAGAAAAACCATGCACAAGCTGTTACATTATGTACACCACATAGATCAGTGCACAGCAACCCTAAAACATGCATCCTATTTCTAAATGCAGATTTATTTTTGAAATGCTCAGAGTACATTGTATAAATTAGTATTTTTGATTTTTACATTAAAACATGCCTTTTAATAATTCCCATTAAATTTGGGCATGTGTTATTGCTCACTTTCAAATTCGCACAGCAGATTTAGCTGGCTTGGAAAAGCACTGTTGTTATAAATTGTTATAAGACGATCTTATAAAGTTGTTATTTATTTTATTTATTTATTATTTAAGTTGGATAATTTAGAAAAAAGGTCTCTGCAGAGTGTCTCTTTAGCCCAAAATAAAGTAAGTACAGTAAGGGCCAGGCTATTCAGTAGCCCCTAGGAACAGGAGGAAAGTCATGCGATACATTAATAGAGAAATCATAGAGAAGATTCTCAGTTAGGTAAGAAAAACTATTCTGCACAAATACACTGTATGAAATACTCTGCTGAAGAATCACTTTGTACTTTCCATCTTTACTTAAAGCAGTTTTGAAACAAAATGGTTAGAGACCTACCTGGTTAGCAAAATTCAGTAAGAACCACCACTAATGAGGACTGCACTTTTCAAGTGCTGTGTGTCAGCTGTGGTAGAAATAAGATATTCGCTTAACTCAAAACACAGCTGAGAGCAACGTACATGTGTAATCTCCATGAAATGGTGCAAGCAGACAGCGAATTACAGCTCTCTGATTCATCATTTGCACATTATATAGCCAGGCAAGTGGAAAGCACTGAACTTACCAATACTCCAACTATTTGAATAGTCTTTGCATATGTGTGTGTGTGAAGAACAAGCAGTACCTATATTAAATGTAAACTAGCAAAAGGTGTGCAATGCTCACCTATGCAAATAGCGACATGATTAGTCATTTTGCTACTATAAACTTACTAACAACCAAAAAAGCACAGAATATATCACCATTTAAAACTCTCGTACCAAGCTAGCTACTGCAAGTATTTGCTGCAAATTGTAAAGAAGTGTTGAAACTTGTCTGCATTATGGTATCTTGGGTAATTGAAAATTGACAGTATGACCCTTTCTGGGTAGCAAAACCCCCATGAGGTGAAGAGTTATTTCAGATTTACACTATTGTAACTCAGTTCGAAATCTGGCCCACTCATATACAGGAAAGATGATAGCGAGAATGAAATAATTACAGACTATAGTGCATCTCACACACACAAGTTGCTGCCCTTGCACCATTTCTCCCTGCATTTTTAAGCCCCTAGTGCCTATGGGGGGAACCATGCTCTCCAATGGTATCCTGGCCAGCCCTTTCAGAGACACAAGCGAGAATGGAGTTCCAAACACCCTCCCCCGGCTTCTTAAACCTATGAAGTGGTTTGGCCAGAATCTCACCCCAAGAGGAGAAAAGAAATAAATACAGACCTATTTGTGTTCAGATCTTTATTTTCTATTTATATTCTTAAAGCGACAGTGTTCTGAAGACAGTCTGACTGATCCAAGACACACTGGCAATAGACCTCATGGGAAACACCTCTTGTTAATGTTATGGGGACTATCTTAACAAACTACACGGAGTCCTCTGGATTGACTATTGCTGATCATATGCCAAATGCAGAACTGCTATGGAGGACAGGTGGAATCAAATGGTCAAAGCATGGCTAGGAGTTGGGACTGATATGAGGGAGAAGCACAACATGCTGAAAACCAAGACTAGCCCGGAGGAATCAAGCCCTTCTTGTTCTTGGAAGATTAAGTTTACCACAGCCTTGTTTGTACTCATTCACTTGGTCAATCTTGGATAGTCCTTCCCAGGCTAATTAGACAATAGACAATCTTCAATAGTGAGTCAAAGCAGAGACTCTGCACCTTGCCTCACCCTTTATAATTTACCTACACATGGACAATATAAATACCAAATGTTTATCTATCTAGTTATGGACTAAAGCCTTGTCTAAAACAAAGTCCTGCACTGGAACTGCCAAAACTCTCTTCTCTTCTATTTATTTATTTTTGACAAAACGGATAGACGCAGGAACCTCTAGTACTGAACTCACACATCAAAACAAACTTTAAGCAACTCTCAGCACTGCAGGATGAATTTCTTCTCAGTCAGAATAGGATGTATATTTAGGGCCTATCCAAAGTGCTAAAGTCAACAGAAATTTTTGCACTGATTTCAATGGATTTTTGAAAGATCCTATATGTTAAGTGGTTTAAAAAGAAAAGAAAAGAAAAATACCCCAATCACACTCGTGAACCCTCTTCTTCATTCCTCCCAAGACAGAATGCATGTTTTCTAAATTTAAGGGTTGATCCAAAACCCACTGAAATCAATTCAAAGACTCCTGTTGTCTTCAATGGACTTTGAAACAGACCCCTGGTACAGCTCTTAGGCTATGAATCAAGCCCTAGTAAAAGCAGAACTACCATTGTAAGTTTCTTCAAGAAAACATGAGAAGTTGATCTTGACACAGTCGCATGCCAGACTATTCTCCAGCACCTGAGCTGTTCCACTACACTCTGCTTTGTCATCCTCTACAAGAAATGGAAGGAAATTTTGCATAATACTAATACACAAAGAGTAGTTTATTTTTAAACCACTGTTTGTAAAGTGTTTGCACTGTAGCTTTAAAGCAGAGTTCAAAATAACCACCCGTAAATCATAAGACAAAAGGATCCTAGCCAATAGCCCCACCCTTACATCATGGGCGAGTCCCTGCTAGTCTGGGTTCAGCTGGTATGTATTTTGCAGGGTAGCATTACATACTGTTGCTGCAGTGATATAATCAGATATCTTACTAAAGCAACTTCATTAAACCATACTTAAGCAAGCTCAATAAAAAAAAATAGACAACATCTAAGTGTAGCACTTTTGGAGCACAAGTAACTTTGGGAGAAACTCAAATTGTATTATCAGTTAGAAAATAAAATTAAAAAGCCAGAGCACATTATGGAACAACATACATTATTGTTATTTACAAAACAGTGAACATGCTGATCCACATTGCATTTTGGCTTAGATTGGTTCTATTAATACATGCTAAGTTTTTCCAAGCATGGGGAATGATCTTTTCCTTTACATTTACGATTTAACACAACAAAGAAAGAGAAAGTGAACTGAGATTCACTAAGCCCTGGTTTACACTGGGGGGGAGGGGGTCTATCTAAGTTACGCAACTTCAGCTACGTGAACAACATAGCTGAAGTCGACATACTTAGACTTACTCACCGCGGTGTCTTCACTACGGTGAGTCGACTGCTGCTGCTTCCCCCTCAACTCCACCTGCGCTTCTCATGGCGGTGGAGTACAGGAGTCAACGGGAGAGTGCTTGGGGGTCGATTTATCGCGTCTAGTCTAGACGCGATAAGTCGGCCCCCGCTGGATTGATTACTGCCTGCCGATCCAGCAGTTAGTGTATACATACCCTAAGACAGAGTCAATGCAGTTCAACATACAGCAGCTGAGCAATCCAACTATGAATTAAGGCTGGTATTTTCCAATACACTTAAGGGAGATAATAGCACAAGTATCGCTGAATGGCAAGGGGAGTTGTACTGTTAACTGCCTTAGATGCTTTTGAAAATTTAAAACTTGAATAGTTAAAATTTAGCACATATATAAATCTTTGCACAAATCAGCGTCTGGAAAATTAAACTGAAAATAAAATTTCGTAATGCCTAATTCATAAAGAGACTCCTGTCCTACATGCTGTTTGAAAAAATAATAAATAAATCACCAGTTTATGCCTATCCTTACTGTTCACTCCCACTCAGAAACAATGGAAGTGGTAACAGAATAGCAGACCATGTATAGAATGTGTAGGGGCTCAGCAAATACTGCACGCAATAGTTCAACAATAGACTTGGAGTCAGGTCTCCTGCGATCTATTCCTGTCTCTCTCACTGCTTTGTGGCATGATCCTGGGTAAATCCCTTGGGGCCTGATCCTGCAGCGAGCTCTGTGAAGATGTTAGGGTCCACTGACTTGTAACGTTGCAGACTCAGGGTCTAAAAGTCTCTGTGCTTCAATTTACCCAAGAGCTAAATAGCTATAATGTTTACTCTTGGGGGAATTCTGCACCACTGCGCAAGGGCAGATATAACGTCCCTAGCAGATTTTACTCTTTCCCTGTGGAATAATTGATTCACGTGCCCCTCCCAGGCAGCGGTCCTGAGCAGGTGCATCTGGTTTGGGAATCAGGAGCAGCCAAGGAGCATAGGTGCTAGAACTAGGGGTGCTGCCACATCCTATAGCTTCAAGTGGATTCCATTATTTACAGGGTTTACTGTTTGGTTCAATGGCTCTCAGCATCCCCACTATAAAAATCGTTCCAGCACCCCTGCCGGGGAGTCATAAATTATCACCTCTGGGGGTGCGACTGGGCGTGCGTGCAAACTTCTGTCTCTCTCGCTCACTGTTGAAGTGTTCCTGGAGCCAGGGAAAAACAGGACTGGGAACGCCCCAGCCGGGGCTGCCTATTGTGCGCTGGGCACCAGCTGCAGAGAGACTTCCTCTTTCCCTGCACAGGCCCCTCCTGGGGCAGGGATTGGGTCAGACTCACTCCCAGGAACCTCCCCTGGCTGCCCCCATCGCTCCCCAGCCATAGGTGGAAGGATCATTGTATGGGGAGCTGCCCCCATCTGCCCAACCCCCATGCATCTGGACCCCCCCACCCCCGAGCACCCTGCACTTGAACCTCCACCCCGCTAAGCCACACCCCTGCTGCACCTGGACCACCTCCCCAAGCCCCCACACCTGGACCCTCACCCCACTGAGCCCCTACCAGCTGCACTTGGACCCCAGACCCCACCAAGCCCCACTCCCTCAGTACCTGGACTCCACTCCCACTGATCTAGAAAAAAAATCCTCTCAGATCTGATTAGGAATGCTTTTATTCTATTTCTGATGTTTCACGTTCTAAATAGCTGCCATTCTTTTCTAGAGATTCACTTTCTGAATAGAAAATCATACGTGTTAAAATTGGCATTTTTCAAAATCTAGCACCGTTTATATGGGGGAATCCAACCTCCCGCAGCTTGAAAAGTTTGGGACCATTAATACTACCAAGAAATCCTGTTGGCTAAGAGGTGCATATGAAAACTGTGATTGTGACACATGATCTAACTTTACTATATGTAGACTGCCACTGTTTACATAATATTTGTGTACCAGAAGCACTATTACCATAAACATGGAGAATGTCTATATAAATGAAGACAATGCAGTAATCATTTAAAGTCATGCATATTTTATATTATCTAAAACTATAAGTATATAACACTTGGATAACATCAAAACAAATAAGCTCATCAATAATTAATTTTTCCCTACAAATCTACAGCCTTGATTTTAAGATCTATTTAAATTCTCTACTCTTTTCCTAAATATCTATAATCTAAATTACCTGTAGACACTCAGCATTTCCAGTACCTCTTGTTGGTAGGCATGGAAAATTGCAGAGAGCAACTTCTTCAGAATCTTTGTCACTCTGAAACTGTCGCTGCTATCTGAAATGCTTAACTATATGGTGTATTCTGCTCCCTCATCTCCTGCTGTGAACTGGCATGGATGGGTTAAATTGAACAGCAAACTGAAAGTGAACTGTGGTTTTCTAAGCACATGGCTAGAAGTAAGGAAAAAACAGCTTTATATAGTAGCTCTTTCTTTGAGAAGAAAAAAAGAAAGCTCATAAAAATGAATGAAAAAAAATGTTAGCCTAATTCATTTCAACTTCAAATGAGTTTAAAATTCAACTTCAAACCAAATCACATGAAAGCAGGAGCAGTTTAAAGCAGTACACATTACAGAATTAACCCCTACAGAAACTGGTATTTTGTTATTTTGGTATTTATTATATTTAACCGGTCTAACAAGTTATTCAAGCATCTCTCCAGCCCTCTTCTAGCTTAATTTGTTTGAGTATTCTGAATATACAGTGGTTTCATTTTACATGCCTACTGCTTACAGTGTTATACACTGTATACAACAGATGGGTAAAATCCATGTACACCATGAAAGCAAACAAACATGTATTATGAAAATATCGTTCAAGGCAACAAACACAATAAAAGGAGACAAAATTGTTCTATGTCCATTTACTCAGGACATTACAGATTAAGAAGCATGCGTATATGTTTCTCCATTTTGAAAGAGATTGCATAAGTATCCTCCCATGATAGGCTTTACCTGTTGAAGCATTTCTTCAGTAGCATTAAGTTTCAGCTGATGCCCCTCAAGACAGACTTCTAGGTCCCGGATTTTCTCTCCTTGGGCCTCCACCTGATCTGTGAGGACACTCACCTGTAATTTGAGAACAAGGCAAGGAGAACACTTTTGAACTTACTGTAAATAAATGTCAGCTAACCTTATTAACCAAACAGTCCAGCACACAATGTATTTTTATATCCAGTCTGTCACTGAAAGTCCTTAAAAGTTTCACGTTCCTGAGTAACATATCATCTTCCTCTAGCAAAACAAACACGAATTTTGAATCTTACCTCAAAGCCTGTCTCATAATATCTTTGCTTTGAAAACATCAGACACCTTTCTTGTACTTGTTTTAAAATAAAAAACACTAAAGACACATCATCTCTGGAAGACTATGTATAAGCAGCCTGAGTAAATCATATACCAAAGTGTACAGTAAACACTCTCTTTTTAAAAAAAATAGCATAGAATACTCTTAATATTTTAAGTGGTCTCATAACATGCATTGTTATTTCAGCTTCCGTTAGCACTTCACTCCTTAAAGTGGATAAACAATAAAACTGTTCTTCAGGAAACTAACCAATTAAACTACTTCTTACAAGAACCTGAGAACAACTTACCTATCAATAAAGCTTTCTGAAGCTATAAAAGAATGTAATACGTAAAATGCATGTTTTAGCCTTGACAAAGCTCTACTCCACAAAAATTTCCAAGTTTCACAAGCCAAAACATGAATGCAAAAGAACTGAAATACAAGGGATGAATCGTCGTGAAGCAAACAATTAGTAATACTCTTAAGGAACCGTAAGAATGGTGGTACAAACTGGTTTACAAAAGAGTAAACTGTAATAAGAAAAGCCCAATAGCTTAACTCAGAAACTTATTAAAACTCAAAAAATGTATTCAACATAACATTACAGAGATTTGAAAATCCACCCTGTAGGTCTAGGTCAAGGGTCTCAAATTCAAATGACCATGAGGGCCACATGAGGACTAGTACATTGGCCCGAGGGCCGCACCACTGACCCCACCCCTGCTGCCGTGGCCCAGCCCCCACTCCACCCCTTCCAAGAGATCCTGATCCTGCCCCACCCCTTCCCTGCCCCCATTCCAACCCCTTCCCTGAACAGTTGCCACATGTTTGAGACTCCTGGCCTAGGTGATGCAGCCCACCTGCATAATCTTACATATTAGTTCATTATTGTTATTATTTGGGTAGCCCTAAGAGACCCAGTCATGGACTGGGACCCCTTTGTGCTAGGTGCTGTACAAACATAGAACACAAATGACAGTCCTTAAAGAGCTCATAATTTATGCACAACAATCCCTGCAAAAACAAATAGCAAGGATTAAATTGCAGATTTAACTTCTAATTTCTTGGCAGTAATATAATTAAAATCAGACTGAAATTTGTGTGACGAGTTCATTTTTGTTTAAGTTTTCTCTCTCTTTCCAAAAGCAGCTATAAAGGAATGAATGAGATTCCACAGAACAAGGCATTGTGAAAGACGCACACTGCATCTTTGGAAGTTAAATTTCAGGCCTTCTCACATCCTTAACAATGCCGATATTTAAACACTTTAGAAATGAAGTGCAGAGTGGCCAAGTTTTGTGCTGTTTGAAGCACGGTGTTTAAAACAAATAATTTAATAAGTAAATTTCCACATTTTCAATTAATTTGCATGTAACCACTTATGGTAAACAGACCCTGCCCCAAGCCACAGCAGGGATAGGACAGGGAGCTTCACAAAACTCAGTGTAGTTGGGGACATGGGGGGGGCAGTACTGGGCCCCCATGATCTTCTGTCCCCACACTGCCAGATCCTTCTTTCCCGTTCAGATCCAGCATGGGGAGAGGCTGCCTGGCTGCTGTAGAGCAGGCACAACATGGTGACCCCGACAGACAAGAGGAGCATCTGCAGCCAAGCTTGCTGAATGACATCTTTGCTGAATTGCGGGAATGTGTTGCAAAACTAGCAAATGCTTGAGTGTCATGCCAGAAACACGGTTAAAAATCTTCTGAAATAATTTTATGTTAAAACATAGTCCCACATCAGGATTTCTGAATTTGTATCCCTAATTTCGTAGCCTTGCCTCATCTAGGGTGACCAGACAGCAAATGTGAAAAACTGGGATGGGGATTAGGGGGTAATAGGAGCCTATGTAAGAAAAAAACCCAAAATCAGAACATCTGGTCACCCTAGCCTCACCATATAGAGTCAAATGGTTCAATATGTATCAGCTACCATAAGTAAGAATTTGACTCTCTTTCCCTATCCTGGGCTAATAAATCCTTCAGCCTTAGAGCTTTAGTTTGCTACAAACACTTCATTCTTAGAATTTATTCAGCCCTGGTTATTACTTTAGACAGGATGCAACTTCAGGCTTCTAAACTCCTCTTAAACACAACCTTACCTTTGCCATCATGCCCAGCTCCAGCATAACAACAATTAGATAAGCTACTGTCCTTGAGGAGGATTTCCAAAACCTTCAGTGGAGCATGAACCCATCAAGAGATATGGGTTCTATAGGGAAAGCTGCTGCTACTGCTTAAATACTTAATTAGGTTGTCCATTTTTTCCATTAAATGAAGATGATAGGTAAAGGGACAGATGGGAAGGGAGGTGGTGAGTGGAGATAAGGGGACAGGGAGAAAAAGAGCCAATGTATAGAATCCTCCTTTTTAGTTTGCTCCCTGCAGCTGTCACTATAAGAGAGAATGCAAGTTCTATTTAAAGGATTATGGTGTAACTGGGTAAACACTGTAATCCCCAAGGAAAAGGTGACCTGCATAGGCATTTAATAAAATCCCAGCAGCTTTAGAAGTATGTGCTGAATGTTCCAATAGCTAAGCTAAGAGGCACATTAGAAGCTTAAAACAACATTGTTTCTCCTCTGTTAGGTCTCACATCTGCCAGTCCCGCTGGGAATCACTGGGTTGTACATAGAGCAATGTTCCCGCATACACCACACGCCTCAGTCATCAAAACCCACTAAAGCCTATAGAGTATAGAGAAAGTCCTCGTCTTTTAACTCACTTGCTTGGCTTTGCACATGTTTATTGTTTGTGATCCCAAATGGTACAACTTTGAAAAACTAGGCAATACAGGAGAAAAGAAGCACTTGTATGAACTCCCATAAACTGTCCTGGGGCTACAACGAGACGTCATGGCTGATGTGGCATTTCTAACCTATATTGCACATTTGGCAACACTGAGAAGCACTGGTCAGTGGTGAGGCTTGATGGGAGAGAATTTAACTCTGAAAGACTTAACGCAGAGGTGTTTAAGTCAGCCCACTCACTACAGGGTAGAGGTAGGGGGCACTGCCTTTCCCACTGCTTCATCTCCAGCTGCTCTGTGTGGACTAGGAATGCTTTAAGCAGCCTAGACTGCTTAACCTTGTGCCAGTGACTACGGTCCATCTGGGGATAGCAGGAGAGCAGCGTGCACCAGTCACTCCCTCATCTCACCTTGTCCTCTGCACCACGGAGGCTATAGGCGCCAACTTCGTGGGTGCTCTGGGGCTGGAGCACCCAGAGGGAAAAAATAGTGGGTGCTCAGCAGTCCTACTGATCAGCTCCTACTCCCCCACGCAGTGCTTCCCACCCACTGGCAGCCACGCCGATCAGCACCTTCCCCTCACTCCCAGCACCTCTTGCCCATCCTGATCAGCTGTTCCAAGGTGCGCAGGAGGTACTGGGTGGGAGGGGGAGGAGCGAGGGCAGGGCACGCTCAGGGGAGGGAGAGAAATGGGGCTGGAAGAGGCGTGGCAGGGGTAGAGTGGGAGTGGGCGTTTGGACACCATTGATTTAGACTGTGAGCGTTTTAGGGCAGCAATCGTCTTTTACAATGGGGCACTAGTCTTGGTTGTGGCCTTGTGAGTGCGACTGTAACACAAACAGGTAATACTGTGAGGTGGGGTAGGAAAGTGAATGAGATTAATATGTTGAATAACCAACTTTGACCTGGCTTTCGGGAGCATTCAGAACAAATTTCTGAAGCAATTTCATTAAATTCCTTTGTAGACAGACCCAAGTAGCTGTCTCAGCCATGCTTAGAACTAAACATTTATGGTTTTAAACAAAGTTTCTAACAGAAGTTTTACTGCTAAGGCTTTTGCCAATGGCAGTTCTAATTAGACAGTTATTAAAATTCAAACCAAGCCAAAAGAGTTTGTCTCACGATAGGTTTACTGCTTATTTTATATTGGTAACGAGAACGTCGTTCAGTTAATTAAAGCAAGTGTGAATAGAAACACATGCAAAAGAAATCACATTCACAGAAGCTAATTACTGAGATAACAAAGAATATAAACCCACATCGATTATGGATACGTGGACTAGGAGTCACTTGCAGAGGGAAAAGGATAGATAAAGATTGCGTATCTAGAAAGACTTCTGTTTTGGGCTTTATGAACAGCCACTGTGCAGCCTAGTAAAGGAAGGGGGGAAAATATTCAGAAAGACTCAAGGAGCTTGATTTTATCTTGTGCATAGTTTTATTTTCCCAAGAATAAAACTTATTCATGTGGGATAGAGGCCGGGCTTTTGAAAGAGGCTTGTAAACTGGGAAGCAGGAAACCTGAAAAAAATGGAACCTGTTTCAGACTTATTTTCCCCTGGATTTATTGCCAAATTCTCCCATCCCCTCAGATTTTTAAGAAAGCAAAACACCTCAGATACAATCCAAAGGCAAGGAATGATCACAGAACCTACTGCTCTCTCTGCTTCTTGACAGAGAAACGAGATTTGAGAAAGCCAGATGTTAAACATATTTCTGAAGAGGGATTGGGCAATGGGAATACAGTGATACTGATGTCTGGCTGTGGTTCGACTCATGGAGTAGAGAAGAATTTGACAGCTGTAGAGTTTCATGTCACCTGGCGAGTGGAAGGAGTGTGTGTTGAGAAATGATGCCACTACGGAGGGTGTCTCCTTCTGCCCTCTGGAACTGTCCCTTGATCCCAACTTTCCAGTTCCCTCATTTCTCCTGAGTCAAGTTCTCCACATTCTCCCTACAACCACAGGACTACTGGATCTATCACCTCACCTTTGAATTCAGAGTATGCTGCTGAGCAACAAACTATGGGACTTCTCAGATCACATTATATATTCTCAGGCATGGAAGAACAACTATAACAGAAAAAGAGAGTGGGGCAACTGGATCCTCATAGTCAGTCATAAATCTTGAGGGTCAGATGCTATATGTCAGAATAACTCCACTTACTTCCATGGATTTACACCAGCGGTTGGGCCTGGCACTAAAGAAGAGAAAAAGTGAGCGTTTGTGGCAGATGGGATCACGACGGAGGAAGTGGAAGCCCAGGAAGACGGGAGAGAATTGGACACAAGAGCCAGACATCCAGGTCCCAGACAATTATAGAAATTGGCACTAAACCATGTTCTCCATAGAATCAACTGGGACAATCTCGTAAACTCAGAGCAATCTCTTTGACCTGCCACATCTGATCACACTACAGTGTCCGTTTTGTGGATTTTACAGAATGCTGTGAATAAAGTCAACTGACATGTCCACTATTTATGATTTGATTTTTCTTCTTGCTTAGTCATTCTCGTCTCTCCTATCTTTGTGCTACATACAAATATCAATCCTGTTGGTGGCCAGCCTGGTTAGCTGCAAGCCTTCCTCACATCCAATGGCAATTTTATATTCAATGGCCAGTAAATGTTTCTTACACTGAACATATTCTTATTGATCTAACAGAACCAAAGTGTTTGGCTTCCTGTCTCTTTTGGGACTCCCTTTAACTTTTATCCATTGAATACCAAATATGTTGATAGTACGCTACTATACATACCTGCAATATGAGGGACTCTTTATCACCCTCTAATCGTGCCAGTCGTTCTTGATAGGTTTCATTGTTAGCAGAAGAATGATGATTCACCTGAGACTGAAGATAATGATACTAAGAATTTAAACAAATAACTGAAATGAAAATGTCAAGCAACAGCAAACATAATGAAAAGTAATACAGAACCAGGGGAATTGCAATAATGCAAAATAAATACACATATTATACTGAATATGATCCTGCAAAGAGCAACCTGGTATGCCATAAGCAGTTTGGAGACTCCTTTTATGTGCAGCTGAATTTTAGATAACTTCTTATTTCTAGGGATCAATACTTCTGAACACCCAAAGATCAAGAATGACATCCAGTAGAACTTCATGTCACTCCTGGCCTTTGAGCATACTAACACTTTTCCAAATCAGTGGAATACCAATTGTGACCTGAACTGGAATCAGTGTACCATCAACCATTAGAAAGCCTGTAAGGTATTACATGGCAGGCATTTCTTTCTGCTGTCCATTTGTTTTAATTTGTCATGCAAACTTTCATTGAAAATATCACAAATAGGTTGGAAATTCATAAATGCAAATATTTGTGCTGACATGCAAATTTGTGCATTTGCAAAACAAATTGACAGAACTTACTGGTAGTGCAACCCCTGAAAATAAACGTTTATTATTAGACCAAAAATATGAAAGAATCCAGCCTCCACAGTGATCAGCAGCAACTTTCTGAAGAAAAGCAGCAAATCCTATAGAAAATGAACAGAGGTGAACCTAACTGAACCTCTGGCTTTGGACACCTGCAAACTTTGGAATGTTAAAAATTCACTTCAAGAACCAGTCTTTGTATCTTGGACCCAACATTGGAAATAATACAAACTAAGAGCCATGAAGACTATGCACAGAAGCATACTGAACTGTGGTACTTTGACATCCTTAGTCAATAAGACTTTGTATTAATTATAGCTTATGCAGGAAAGCCATTTAAGGATCCACTTTACATTTTTAAAGTAATTCCAGGTTATAGCTTACTTTGCAATTAAGTCCCTATGAAAAGGCTACAGGAAAATATGACTCTCTCTTTTATTATTATGAATTTATTAAAAATATCTTATAATGCTTATAATAGAGAAAATGAAAGTTTAACAATATACAATATAAGTTCAGGCTTTAAAAATCCTGCCTAGAAATAAATCCTTACATAATATTCTTCCAACATGTAAGACTCTACAGAATCTACTTCAAGTCCTTTGCTTTGTTTTTCTGACGAAGTAGACCACAAAAAGCTACCTTGTATTTTATAGGCTACAGCTCAGAGGATGCATTTTTAAGCAACATAATTACTATAAAACCAATGCAAGGAGAAAAATGAATTCCTTGTTAATGGGTTATTACCATGTTCAGCTAGCAACTTATCAGGAACTACTGCTGCTGTTTAATTAGATTTCTAAAGTAAACTCACTGTGCAGAGATGATAGGAAAAAAGCAAATGTCACATTAGAACAGTATTAATGTCATTGTCAGTGACCATGCAATTATGGGCCTTAATAACAATCAATAGTGCAACAGCGTCTGCAGTGGTACTGAAAGGAAGACAGTGAAAAGCTGTGAAATTTATGCAAATGAACAATCTGTATACAACAACACAATCTACTGAAATACTGCCTGATTCCGCTTCCACTGAAAGTCAACTGCAAAATTCCCTTTGTCTTCGATGGTACAGGAGCAACTCCACATATTAGTAATTTTTGAAGAACGTATGGCAAATTGCTATGATAGCAGATACTGCACTATGCAAGGGCAGGAAAAGATAGTCCTATGGACAAGTCACTAGGGCCAGATCTTCAGTGAGTGTAAATAAGTGTAGCTCCATTGATTTCAACATAGCTCTGCCAATTTGCACAGTCAGAGGATCTGTCCCTTCTGCCGCCCCTCCGATATGTAAAATGGAGATTATATTTCCTGTCTTGGACCCTTTGTTTTTTTTAATTCAGTTGTAAGCTCTTGTGGGCTGAGGTGTCTCTTGCTATGATTTGGTAAAAGGGGTAAACAGTGAGGTGGCAAAATTTGCAAATGATACAAAACTACTCAAGATAGTTAAGTCCAAAGCAGACTGCGAAGAGTTACAAAGGGATCTCACAAAACTGGGTGACTGGGCAACAAAATAGCCGATGAAATTCAATGTTGATAATGCAAAGTAATGCACATTGGAAAACATAATCCCAACTGTACATTAAAATATAAATCTGATGGGATCTAAATTAGCTCTTACCACTCAAGAAAGAGATCTTGGAGTCACTGTGGATAGTTCTCTGAAAACATCCACTCAATGTGCAGCAGCAGTCAAAAAAGCTAACAATGTTGGGAATCATTACGAGGGGGATAGATAATAAGACAGAATATATCATATTCCCTCTATATAAATCCGTTGCATGCCTACATCTTGAATACTGCATGCCTATCTGGTCGCCCTATCTCAAAAAAAAAAAAAAAGATATATTGGAATTGGAAAATATACAGAAAAGGGCAACAAAAATGACTAAGGTATGGAACAGCTTCCATACGAGGAGATTAATAAGACTGGGACATTTCAGCTTGGAAAAGAGATGATGAAGGGGGTATATGATAGAGGTCCATAATGGCCATCATGATTGGTGCGGAGAAAGTAAATTAGGCAGTATTATTTATTTTTTCTCATAATGCAAGAACTAGGGGTCACCAAATGAAATTCACACAGCAGGTTTAAAAAAAACAAACAAAAGGAAGTATTTCTTCACACAATGCACAGTCAACCTGTGGAACTTTTTGCCAGAGGATGCTGAGAAGGCCAAGACTATAACAGGGTTCAAAAAAGAACTAGATAAGTTCATGGGGGATAGGTCTGTCAATGGCTATTAGTCAGGATGGGCAGGGATGCAAAACCATGCTCTGAAGTGTCCCTAGCATCTGTTTACTGGAAGTTGGAAATGGCGACAGGGGATGGATCACTTGATGATTACCTGTTCTGTTCATTCCCTCTGAAGCACCTGGCATTGGCCACTGTTGGGACAGGATACTGGGCAGGGGCTAGATGGACAATTGGTCTGACCCAGTATGGCCATTCTTATGTTTTTATCTGTATGAATATCCCCTTGTTCAATAAGGCCCTGATCTCAGTTGGGATCTCTAGGCACTACTGTACTACAGATAATGTAGGTAAACCTGGCAGTGATTATTGTGATGGGTTGGATCACAGTTACCCCCTTTGGACTGCCAACTGATGTGCTGAGACAATTTCTGCCCCTGCTTTCTTGCCCTGGCAGCTTGGGACGTCAGTGCTCTGCCTGGTTTGATCCAGGCCTGCTAGCCTGTTGCAAACCCAGACCCAGGTCTGAACCACGTCCCCTAACAGCTGCAGGCTTAATTGAAAGCAGATTAAGAAGTGTTCCTCAGATGCTCAACTCCCAATGGGGTCCAAACCCCAAATAAAATCCAAAACTCAAATTGTTCGCCCTCTATAACACTGATAGAGAAATATGCACAGCTGTTTGCCCCCCCCCCCAGGTATTAATACATACTCTAGGTTAATAAGTAAAAAGTGATTTTATTAAATACAAAAAGTATGATTTAAGTGGTTCCAAGTAGTAACAGACAGAACAAAGTGAATCACCAAGCAAAAAAAACCAAAACAAAAAACCATACGCAAGTCTATGCCGAATACAGTAAGAAAACTGAATACAGATAAAACACCCTCAGAGATGTTCCAGTAAGCTTCCTTTTACAGACTAGTCTCCTTATAGTCTGGGTCCGGCAATCACTCACATCCCCCGTGGTTACTGTCCTTTGTTCCAGTTTCTTTCAGGTATCTTTTGGGGGTGGTGAGGCTATCTCTTGAGCCAGCTGAAGACAAAATGGAGGGGTCTCCCAGGGGTTTAAATAGACTCTCTCTTGTGGGCGAATACCCCTCCCTCCCCCTGTGTAGAATTCCAGCTACAAGATGGAGTTTTGGAGTCACATGGGCAAGTCACATGTTCATGCATGACTCAGAATTTACAGGTAGCAGCCATGGTTCACATGCTACCTTGAACATCCTCATGTAGACTTTTTATGTGGATCGGAGCCTTCCAAGATCCATTGACCGTTAAGTGCTTCTTGACTGGGCACTTAACTTGCAAATTCCTTTCTAAAGAAGCTGACCAAATGCCTTACTAAGGCTATTTAAAATCAAACAAGTATACAGCCAATATTCATAACTTTGAATACAACAATGACACATGCATACAAATAGGATGAATATATTCAGTAGATCATAACCTTCACATAGATATGTTACATGGCATATGTAGCATAAAACATATTGCAGTTATGTCATATATACATTCATAAGCATATTTCCATAAAGTCTTATGGGGTTACAATTATCTTAACTAGATCCAAGTCATAGTGGGCTACATTTTGAAACATGGCTACTTAGGGGCAGAGCTGCATGGTGCTGTGCATCCTTGACTTCCACGGTTTCAAAGGGAACTCAGGGTGCTCCAGATCTCACAGAACTTTTGATGTATAAGGTTTTCTAGAGGGTCTCAGGGGGAAGGGGCTTTAACATCTGCTCCTTCCTTTTCTTATTTTTTCAATTTATCTTTGAAAACATCTCTGTGAACATCACCTTCCCTGCACATCCCCATCAATGGTCTTTTTCAGCGGTCGGCAACCTTTTAGAAGTGGTGTGCCGAGTCTTCATTTAGTTACTCTAATTTAAGGTTTCACGTGCCAGTAATACATTTTAAGGTTTTTAGAAGGTCTCTTTCAATAAATCTATAATATATAACTAAACTATTGTTGTATGTAAAGTAAATAAGGTTTTTAAAATGTTTAAGAAGCTTCATTTAAAATTAAGTTAAAATGCAGAGCCCCCCGGACCGGTGGCCAGGACCCGGGCAGTGTGAGTGCCACTGAAAATCAGCTCGCGTGCCACCTTTAGCACGTGTGCCATAGGTTGCCTAACCTTGGTCTATTTTCACCCTTTCTTTAAAAACCAAAAAAACCCCCAAAACCCCACAACAGTTGTCAAAAGTGCATAGGTCCAGGTTAAATTAATCCTTTTGATGAGGTTCATGGATCTGTCCAGGTGTTTTTAAGAGAAAATATTTTATTTATGATTTTTTACAGAGCTATAATGGAAATAAAGAATTCCAATAAGTACCCAAGAGATGTCCTTGTATGTCCAGCAGGGATATCCCCTTGGCCAGTGAGGCTGCATGACTTCAGACATACTGCTAGCTACTCTGCTTTTGATATTACAGAATCACTTAGAACCTGGGACCTTTGACCTAACTGCCCCCAACATTAGAAATACTTCTTTCACCCCATCATTATGGGATACAGGGTTCTGATGGACAACCTTCCCCAACAAGTCCCTATTACCCATATCAACACGATGGGGGAAACCCCCTGCTATCAGCGTAGAGCACATGCAGTACCTTAGGAGCATCACCACAGGCCCTCTGCTCTACATGGAGCTGGATAAGCCACAGCCAGGTGAGGAGGAAAGGAGGAGGAACTTGGCATTCTTCCAGCTTATTGTATTAGTTCATATCCCGAAACAATTCATTTTTTGTTCAGGTCCAACTGACTCAATCAGTTAACACTTAATTTTTATAAATTCATTGTGTGTTCAATACATGCCTCATTCCAAGCCTGACATTATAATCCTCACTGCAAATTCATTTAGGGCCACAGGGAGCCAGCACAAGGCATATGCACCACTAGTCCTACCTAAACCCTGTTGTGCGGAGCCAAAAGCATTGCACGGTCTTTTTGCTGGCCACTTCTGCATGGGGGTGAATTTCTCCCTTGGAATTTACAGTTTAATTTTAGATTAGCTTTCAGAGTGGTGCATAATATTCCATTTAGTTTTCAGAAGATTTGACATTTGATCATGCTGTGCATTTTTGCTAAAAGTACTGTGGCTCACTCATCTTCCTTGAATATATAATTCCTCTCTAGAATGTCTGACTCTTAGTTTTGCAAGAAGACGAGCCACATCAGTGCTTTCAATATTACAAGCATCCCCTGCAACTAATCTTCTTTGGCTGTGTAGTTGGGCTCAAGCCTGGGAAAATAAAATATGATGCAATTTTGTTGTTGTTGTTAGAAAATGTTCTTAGCTTTCTTAGTTGCTGACTAAGAAAGACATTCTGTCTTTGACCATCAACTCTGTGATGATAAAGATAATGGTTCTTTCAAGAGTTTGTACAGGAATCTTGAGAAGTAGGTAGGTTCTCTAGCAATTTTTCAAACCTCCATTTAGCTTAATCTCAACAGGACAGGCAAAATTTAAGGGAGAAAGGAGGGCTACTGAGGGGCAGAGAAACAGAAAGGAGTTCTAGATTTCAAGACCTGTGCAAGAGAAGCTTCTACCAAAAAAAAGTGAGATTGTGTTTGTGATGAAAAAAGATGAATTTTGTATGACACACTCTTTTTACTGCTGGCTTTCCCCTGTTGCTATTTGTTTTTAGGAAACAGGACTGTGGCTTCTTATGTTTAGGGGAAAGATTTTACAGGCATTTTTTGCCATAACTAACTTCTCATGAAACAAACAGGGTTCAAAGTTGCAACAGAAGAGTCAGCTGTCTAAAAGAATTAGATAAGCATCAAATCACAGACATCTGGGGTACTTTGCTGCACCCACGTTTATCAAAGGTACAGATGCCCAATGTTGTCTGCCTTCTTGTATGCTTGTGAAACATCCCCAATTGCAAGTGCATTATTCAATATCCATATAAAAGCTAGTGAATCATTCTCATGTGAGCAGGAAAATATCAGCTTTGCTAACAGGTCAGCTAGCGAGTCAGCTATTATCTGTACTTGTCAGATAAGCGCAGACAAGATGACCTGTTAAATAAAAGTAGTAGACTGATGTTGCAGTTGTTTAAGACTTGGACAACATTTGTGGTGAACAAAGACAAGATAAAACAATATAATATAACCCAAGGCCATCTGTGGATGATTGGAATACTTTCTGCAGTTGTAAAAGTAGAGTACTTAGTTTCCTCTAAGGCAATGCAGACAGACACCAGCAGGGACTGAATGTGGGACCTTTGACACTAAAATCACAAGACTTTAAAATACCTGATTAAAAGACATAACTCCATTAGTGATCAGTAGCTCTTATAATTACATGCTTAACAGCCAGGACCAGCAAGACTTATTACAGAGACAACAAAAATATTAAGTCTGAGGACCAAGCCTGAAAGACCAAAAATAAGCATGTGTGATGAGTAAAGTGTGAAATCAATTTTCAGAATTGAGCCAGCACTTCAGTGCCTGTCTGTTTTAGGAATGCATTATTTATAAAGTAAACATTTCCCTTAACCCAGCATGCTCTGTGGGACATCTACAATTGTTTTCCCAATTAAAGTAAAAGTTTTCACATAGAGGTTTACCCTAGCATCCGCTTCAATGTCTTAAACATCTTCAGTGTCTTAGATTCTCTCTGTCACATTATGCTCTCTTCTAACTTGGATAAAACGCTGTTTTGTATTGGAAGCACTTGCTGTGTCTCTCAGTATCATTTATGTAATCTAGTCATTAGCCATTCCTCTTCCAAGAAGCTTAAGTGTTACACCAGAATATATAGCAAGAGTATCACAAAAATTTCAGGACATGCTCTAGAAGTATTTATTTTATAAGAATATCAGAATTAAACACTAAGCCCTGGTCTACACTACGGGGTTAAGTCGAATTTAGCCACTTTAGGCTCGATTTTAAAATGAATGCGTCCACACAACCAACCCCATTCTGTCGACTTAAAGGGCTCTTAAAATCTATTTCTGTACTCCTCCCCAGTGAGGGGAGTAGTGCTAAAATTGACCTTGCTGGATTGAATCTGGGGTAGTGCGGATGCAAATTGACGGTATTGGCCTCTGGGAGCTATCCCAGAGTGCTCCATTGTGACTGCTCAGGACAGCACTTTGAAGTCCGATGCACTAGCCAGGTACACAGTAAAAGCTCTGGGAACTTCTGAATTTCATTTCCTGTGTGGTTAGCGTGGCGAGCTCAGCAGCACAGGTGACCATGCAATCCCCCCAGAATCGCAAACGAGCTCCAGCATGGACCGAAAGGGAGACACTGGATCTGATTGCTGTATGGGGAGAAGCATCTGTGCAGGCAGAACTACAATAAAAAAAAGAAATGCAAATATATTTGCCAAAAATCTCACAGGGCATGTTGGAGAGAGGCTACAACAGGGACACACAGCAGTGCCGCGTGAAAGTTAAGGAGCTGAGGCAAGCCTACCAAAAGACAAATAAGACAAATGGTCGCTCTGGGTCAGAGCCCCATACATGCCGCTTCTATGATCAGCTGCATACCATTCTAGGAGGGGACCCTACCACTACCCCATCCGTGGAGACCTGCAAGGGGAGAGGATTTTGCAGGAGGAAGAGGAGAAGGAGGAGAATGCACAGCAGGCAAGTGGTGAATCCGTTCTCCCCGGCAGCCAGGGCCTTTTCATCACCCTGGAGCTAATACCCTCCGAAGGCAGGATCCCTGACCCTGAAGCTGGAGAAGGCACCTCTGGTGAGCGCACATTTGTAACTACACCACAGGGTTTAAAAGCAATAGTGTTTAATTTGCCCTGAAGAATTGAGATGCATTCGCGGCCAGTACAGCTCACTGGAAAAGTCTGTTAACATGTCTGGGGATGGAGCAGGAATCCTCCAGGGACATCTCCATGAAGCTCTCCTGGAGGTACTCTGAAAGTATTCTGGAATCATTGCAGCACAAAGCATGGCATTAAATGGTCCTGGATTTTGGTTGCATTCTATATCTTTCTGTTATAGCCTTGGTAGAGTAAAAAGAAAAGGAGTACTTGTGGCACCTTAGAGACTAACAAATTTATTAGAGCATAAGCTTTCGTGAGCTACAGCTCACTTCATCGGATGCACGAAAGCTTATGCTCTAATAAATTTGTTAGTCTCTAAGGTGCCACAAGTACTCCTTCTTTTTGTGAATACAGACTAACACGGCTGCTACTCTGAAACCCTGGGTAGAGTGATATCATTCATGGTCACCTGGTTGAAATAGGGGAATTTTTGTAAGGGAACAGTAAAAGGACCCCATTCATGCTGGGCTGTTTGCACTTGGCTAAAAGGGATCATCATGCAGAATAGCCATGTGGTAGGGTGGTGTGTGCTACACATTCACCCGAAAACTGCAGCTCCTCCTTTTAAATGTGAAACCCAACCCATTGCTTGCTATGGGAAAGGATGGCGCTGCAGTTTGAAACTATTCCCACATTTTATGCATAAGAAGTCAATCCCACGTACCCTTTGCCTTACCATGGCTGCATGGAAACCGAATTCTGTTGCCCAACTGTGTGTGACGTGTCACCATACCGGCAGGTGCTCAATATAAAAGGCAAAATGCGACCTTGTACCTAAAGCACACGTGCTTTCTGCTGTGAATTGCTTGATTCACTGTGAAAGAGTCTCCCTTTTGTTCTCAGAAATGCATCATCTTAAATTTTACTCTCCCTTTTTATTTCCCCCAGGTGCAAATGTTTCTATGCTCCCCCTATTATCTCCATCCCTGAGGTTATCGCAGATTAGAAGGCGAAAAAAACTGCACTCGCGATGACATGTATTCCGAGCTCATGTAGTCCTCCTGCACTGATAGGACACAGATGAATGCATGGAGGTACTCAGTAACAGAGGCCAGGAAAGCATTAAGTGAGTGCAAAGAGCAGAGGCAGAAGCGCGAAGAGCAGAGGCGATGCTAAGGCTACTGGGGGAGCATACGGACATGATGAAGCATCTGGTACAGCTGCAGGAAAGCCAACAAGAGCACAGACCCCCGCTGCATCCATTGTACAACCGCCTGACCTCCTCCCCAAGTTCCATAGCCTCCTCACCCCGACGCCCAAGAACGCGGTGGGGGAGAGGGAGGGAGGGGAAGGCTCCAGGCACTCTGCCACTCCACTCCAGAGGATGGCCCAAGCAACAGAAGGCTGTCATTCAAAACAGTCTGATTTGTAGTGTGGCTACAATAAGCAATGTGGCCTTGTCCTTCCCTCCGACCCCACCCCACCCGGGCTACCTTGTCAGTTATCTCCCTTTTTTTTTTTTAAATTAATAAAGAAAGAATGCATGGTTTCAAAACAATAGTTACTTTATTTCGATGGGGGGAGGGTGGTTGGCTTACAGGGAATTAAAATCAACAAAGGGGGTGGGGTTGCATCAAGGAGAAATACACACAACTGTCACACCAAAGCATGGCCAGTCATGAAACTGGTTTTCAAAGCCTCTCTGATGCGCAGCACACCTTGCTGCGCTCTTCTAATCGCCCTGGTGTTTGGCTGCTCAAAATCGGCTGTCAGGCAATTTGCCTCAACCTCCCACCCCACCATAAACGTCTTCCCCTTACTCTCACAGATATTATGGAGCACAAAGCAAGCAGCAATAACAATGGGAATGTTGGTTGCGCTGAGATCTGACCTAGTCAGCAAACAGCGCCAGCGAGCTTTTAAACGTCCAAAGGCACATTCTACCACCCTTCTGCACTTGCTCAGCCTATAGTTGAACTGCTCCTTACTACTATCCAGGCTGCCTGTGTACGGCTTTATTAGCCATGGGAGCAAGGAGTAGGCTGGATCCCCAAGGATTACTATTGGCATTTCAACATCCCCAATGGTAATTTTCTGGTCTGGGAAGTAAGTCCCTTCTTGCATCTGCTCGAACAGCCCGGATTTCCTAAAGATATAAGCGTCATGCATCTTTCCCGGCCATCTCACATTTATGTCGGTGAAACGTCCCTTGTGGTCCACCAGTGCTCGCAGCACCATTGAGAAGTACCCCTTGCAGTTTATGTACTCGCTGGCTTGGTGCTCCGGTGCCAAGATAGGGATATGCGTTCCGTCTATCGCCCCACTACAGTTAGGGAACCCCATTGCAGCAAAGCCATCCACTATGACCTGCACATTTCCCAGAGTCACTACCCTTGATAACAGAACATGAATGATTGCATTGGCTAATTGGATCACAGCAGCCCCCACAGTAGATTTGCCCACCCCAGATTGATTCCCGACTGACCGGTAGCAGTCAGGCATAGCAGGCTTCCAGAGGGGCTATCGCCACTTGCTTCTCAACTGTCAGGGCAGCTCTCATCTTGGTATTCCTGTGCTTCAGGGCGGGGGAAAGCAATTCACAGAGTTCCAGGAAAGTGGCCTTACGCATGTGAAAGTTTCGCAGCCACTGTGAATCATCCCATACCTGCAGCACTATGCAGTCCCACCAGCCTGTGCTTGTTTGCCACGCCCAGAATCAGCGTTCCACTGTATCAATCAGCCCCACTGCCACCGTGATGTCCCAATTGCCATAGCCCGTGCTTTCAGGAATGTCTGTGTCCATGTCCTCATCAAAATCATTCTCGTGCTGGCGTCTCTTAGCCCAGTTCTGCACATACTCCAGGATAATGCGCGAGGTGTTTACAATGCTCACAACAGCAGCAGTGAGCTGAGTGGGCTCCATGCTTGCTGTGGTATGATGTCTGCAGGAGAGCAGAGTTGCAGCGGAAGTGGTGGATGATGACAACATGGAGAAATTTGCTATTGAGACTGAGCTCATTTACAAGAGTAGGAGAGCAGAGTTGCAGCGGAAGTGGTGGATGACGACGGTTAGCAGTCATATTGCACCGTCTGTTGACAGGAGCACCCAGGACACAACAACAGCGGTGACAGTGAGCTGAGCTGAGCAGACTCTATACTTGCCGTGGTATGGCGTCTGAACAGAAAAAAGGCGCGAAACGATTGTCTGCCGTTGCTTTCATGGACGGAGGGACGACTGATGACATGTACCCAAAACCACCCGTGACAATGTTTTTGCGCCATCAGGCATTGGGAGCTTAACCCAGAATTCCAAAGGGCAGCAGAGACTGCGGGAACTGTGGGATAGCTACCCACAGTGCACCGCTCCGTAAGTCGATGCTAGCCACAGTAGCGAGGACACACTCTGACTACTTAATATGCTTAGTGTGGACATATGCAATCGTCTGTATAAAATCAATTTCCAAAAATCGACTTCTATAAAATCGACCTAATTGTGTAGTTAGACATACCCTAAGAAGTACAGAGATTGAGCTGGAAGGGGAAAAAGGAGAAATAAATCAGACCACCACCATTAGCTACTTTAATTTTATGAATTTATCAGATTGGAGGTGGGAGAAGCTCTTGGTCTGGGTACACATGGATTTTTCAAGCTTTGTGCCAAGTCTCCTTTTATTTTCATAGGAGATTGGATTCAGAACACAGCTTATTGTCCCACACAGAAGGAAAACCTGAGTTCAGGTTTTCTATATTAACTCTCATAGCTGAATGCTCCACAGCCTGCAAAAATAAGGCCCTTTAAGTAAGGACGTATGGAAAATAATAAAATTCAATATGGGCCAATCTATGGTTTCCTTGTGCGTGCTAAATTTCAGCTTCAGGAATCTTTGTCAAGCTTATTCTAAGAAGCTTGATAATTCCGTCAGTACATTGAAGCACTGTAATTCAGCACTATTTCTAAGGAAGCCATATTGAAAGAATAATAAAGCTCACAAGCATATAGATCAGCGATTCTCAAACTTTTTTGGCAAGGTGCCCATACCTTAATAGGGAGCTTGTGTCACAGTTCTCCTCCCCTCCCATTCACAATCACATGAACTATCTCCAGTTCCACAGGGAATTGAATAGGTTCCCTGTGGCAACTACAGCAATTGCATGCATGGAAAAAGTAATATTAACAACATGCTTAATGTATTCTGTCTTCATTGCAATTTGGCCCCTGAAAACAAAGAAATGGAGCCAGCAGTGTGTGACCAACCAGTTTTCCGCTGACTACTAGCAGTAGTCTGAGAACCTGTGATTTGTCATTTGCATCCAGATTGAAGAAAGAACACCTCATTCCCCTACCCGCTTTTTTCAGGATCAGTCTAGTGTGGGGTCAATGCTATTGAGAAAAATATGTAATTCCCACCTCTATCACTGTTCTGGGACTCATCTGGGTCACTACTTCCATTCCACAACAATTGTGTAGAAATGGGCACACAGCATATTATTTGTGAAATATTTGTATTTGGGGATATTATTTGAATCTCCAAATATTATTGTAATCCGAATCCAATCTACTGATATTTTAGAGCTACCTGACTGTATAGGGATTTTTGAGGAGTTGCTGGATACATGGCTCTTCATGGTTCACCTGGATGCAATGAAACAAGCAGCAACAGGTTTCTCCTCTAGCCCATCTCTCACGTTTGGTTAGGGTGAGGGAGGACGGGTAGCCAGACAGACAGAGCTAAAAGCACATGATCAGAAACTAAGAAAGGCAGAGCTAGAGGAACTTATACACTCCTAGACAGCATGAAAATTTGCTGAAATTCTTTGCTCTGAACTGGATGGCTGGATATGGCAGATGTGCTGGTATTTGGAAAATCTAATTTTTTATTTTCCCCCTCCCTAGCCTTTCCAGCCAACAAATGGGAGACGGTTGTCCATTTTGCTCCCTCTCACATTCTTCACTAAATTAATTAGATCAGTGAAGGTTTAACAGCTTCAGACAACTCTCACCCCACAGTTAGTGGAAAACATCAACATTTATTTTTGACATCATTAGCTGATCACTTATCGGTGCGCACACAGTCCCCTGTGCAACAACAGAGATCACACTTTTATATCAGAAATATGGGTTCTACTTAGGTCAGAGGAAGGGATACTAGAAAGCAAAGGGAAATGGGGAAGAGTGATGATTTTGGAAGCAAGCATAAAATTCTGTGGGAGAACTTCCTCCCCCACCTCATGAGAACTGAACAGAGTTCATACTAGAGATAAGTATCCTTGACCTTACCCTAGATGGGAGCTTCTTTTTCTCTTCACTCCCAGCTTCCTCAGTTTGTCATGGAAGGTTTAATTAGGGAGACCTTGATGTCCTTCCTAACTGATGTTGGGCCGTGAGTCACAGGGCTAGCCTTCTGTAAAATGGCTTGAAACTGGCGACAGTATCCAACAAACTAATGCTGTGTGAGAAACATGCAGAGGGGCCTTGATCCCAACTTGCTGCTTTTTGAGCTGTGATGCTAGAAAAGTACTGCTATTTATAAAGACTATTCTACATCCTCTGAGGATGGAGAGGCACTTTTGCATCAATATAAGCTTACATGGCCTCCACAGCTGTATATCTTGATGGGCTCTCTTTTGTCTGTAGGTAGCAAGGTCTCTTAGAATGTCTCCATAATTATAAATAATAATTATGGCAGACTGAAACACCACGTTCCGCATCCCTCCCCACCACAACAGTTTCAGAGTAGCAGCCGTGTTAGTCTGTATTCGCAAAAAGAAAAAGGAGTACCGGTGACACCTTAGAGACTAACAAATTTATTAGAGCATAAGCTTTCGTGAGCTACAGCTCACTTCATCGGATGCATTTGGTGGAAAAAACAGAGGAGAGATTTATATACACACACACAGAGAACATGAAACAATGGGTTTATCATACACACTGTAAGGAGAGTGATCACTTAAGATAAGCCATCACCAGCAGCAGGGGGGGGGAAAGGAGGAAAACCTTTCATGGTGACAAGCAAGGTAGGCTAATTCCAGCAGTTAACAAGAATATCAGAGGAACAGTGGGGGGTGGGGTGGGAGGGAGAAATACCATGGGGAAATAGTTTTACTTTGTGTAATGACTCATCCATTCCCAGTCTCTATTCAAGCCTAAGTTAATTGTATCCAGTTTGCAAATTAATTCCAATTCAGCAGTCTCTCGTTGGAGTCTGTTTTTGAAGCTTTTTTGTTGAAGTATAGCCACTCTTAGGTCTGTGATCGAGTGACCAGAGAGATTGAAGTGTTCTCCAACTGGTTTTTGAATGTTATAATTCTTGATGTCTGATTTATGTCCATTCATTCTTTTACGTAGAGACTGTCCAGTTTGGCCAATGTACATGGCAGAGGGGCATTGCTGGCACATGATGGCATATATCACATTGGTAGATGCGCAGGTGAACGAGCCTCTGATAGTGTGGCTGATGTGATTAGGCCCTATGATGGTATCCCCTGAATAGATATGTGGACAGAGTTGGCAACGGGCTTTGTTGCAAGCTTTTGTTGTCCTGGGTATCCATGCCCCTCTGCCATGTACATTGGCCAAACTGGACAGTCTCTACGTAAAAGAATGAATGGACACAAATCAGACGTCAAGAATTATAACATTCAAAAACCAGTTGGAGAACACTTCAATCTCTCTGTTCACTCGATCACAGACCTAAGAGTGGCTATACTTCAACAAAAAAGCTTCAAAAACAGACTCCAACGAGAGACTGCTGAATTGGAATTAATTTGCAAACTGGATACAATTAACTTAGGCTTGAATAGAGACTGGGAATGGATGATTCATTACACAAAGTAAAACTATTTCCCCATGGTATTTCTCCCCCCCACCCCACCCCCCACTGTTCCTCTGATATTCTTGTTAACTGCTGGAATTAGCCTACCTGCTTGTCACCATGGAAGGTTTTCCTCCTTTCCCCCCCCTGCTGTTGGTGATGGCTTATCTTAAGTGATCACTCTCCTTACAGTGTGTATGATAAACCCATTGTTTCATGTTCTCTGTGTGTGTGTATATAAATCTCTCCTCTGTTTTTTCCACCAAATGCATCCGATGAAGTGAGCTGTAGCTCACGAAAGCTTATGCTCTAATAAATTTGTTAGTCTCTAAGGTGCCACAAGTACTCCTTTTCTTTTCACCACCACAGTGTTACATACATCTGCCAGATCTTATTCAACTTCTTAGCCATTATAGGCTGAATGTCTGCTGGTTGTGAAATTGTTTCCTACCATATCAACAATTTGCTGAGTGTGCAATGGGCACAGTTAAATTACTTTTTTGCCTTTCCACCAGTAGGTAAGATTCTATTGGTCTGGGGAATTATTCCCTGTGCTTATTATAGAGAATATTGCTACAACTGATATATTTCCTATCAGTAAAAGGCAAAAAGAAAACAAACATTTTAACTGTGCCTACTGTATGACCGAGAACAGGCTGCCGTGTTTTCTGGCTCTACTGACTTGCTCCTTCATTTTGCTGCTACCCAGCCAATGCCCAGGGCACGTCTTGGCACTGCTCTCTTAACAAGTCTTTTCACAGCTAGGAAAGTACAGATGGCAGAGCTGGATTGTGGTAACATTTGTTTCAATTTGATCTAAGTGGTTTTTCTCCTTCCAGCTATCACCTGGCACTCGTGGCTGCACAAGGTAAATGTTACAGGAGATCACTGTTAAGGGACTGATTCTGATTTTCTGAGAATCTGAAAATATCAGCTGCATCATCTGCCTGGGGTTTGCAATTTTACATTTGTCCCTGCACTCCCATAATCCAGTTCAAGACCACGGACTTTATACTGCAATGAAAATCTAGCTATGCTACCTAACCTCTCGTAAAATCAAAACTGATCCTTCTCCCTTAAGTGTTTTATACTCATGGTGAAACTGTTCTCTATTGTAGGAGAAGTGCTTTTATTATCAGCCAAAAAGCATCAGTTTGTGATTACAGGATCTGAAATCTTTATATGCCATCACAGTTGGTGCCAGAACATGTGACACTACACTGGGATTCTGGGGCACGAGGATTCAATAAATCATTTTGATTGTTGCAACATTTTATCACTTATAGGAATTTGGGAGCACAACAGCTCAGGTTCTTCTGGGAGCACTGCAAGACTGTTTGCAAATCTCCACTTCCGTTCAGTCCCACACTTTTTTCTTTAAGAACCATTTCTAGAAAAGGGAGAAGTATTGAAACTGCTTTAAAGTCATCAGCATAAAAGGAATTACACAAAACTACTGTATGTCATTATACTTTAATTTCTGTAAAGTAAGATTATAGAGTGTGCACTATATTAACAGCGCATACATTTCTGGCATATTGTTTTTGGAAATAATCCCAATATATCCACTGTTTCAAGAATTAATTCTTCCATGAAAACATTAGACAGTGTTAAGCACTCCTTACCATAGGGAACAAAAGATTAATAGTGTTTCCGAGCTAACCCTTAAGGAATTTAAAATTCATCACCGTGGAGTCCAGCTTATAGAAAGCTACTACTTGAGCATTCCCATTTATTAGAGAGAACTGATATGTGTTATTGGCATCAGTTTAAAGTGTATACTGCACATCTTATTTACTGCACATAAACCTTTACTTGGCATACATAAGATTTGAGAGATGAAATTTTATCAGGAAGGGGAAAATGTACTGCTTGAGAACTTATTTTAGTAGAAAGATTTAACTTCTGACCTAGGAAAACAGTAATAAAAAGTTATTTATCTTTGATTTAACTGTGCAAAACATAGGCTAATCTCTGATAGTATAATATTACCCACGGTTATTTCCTGCTGCATACCCCAACTGAAAAGATACAAGGGCCTCCGGGACTGAAGCAAATATTTTCCATATAATTTTTTTAAACTGACTGAACTTCAAGCTTCAGCCTTTATCAGAGATTGAGATAATATTGTGAAGCTTTCCATGAATTCAAAAAGTCAATTAAAATTGCACATCCTGTTCACATTTCACATACAGAATAGACTTCTATTTATTTATATATATAAAATATAGTTAAAAATCAGTAAAACTGAGACACTAAAAGACTGAAAACTGTATGGCATGAATACTTATTTGATTCTTTAAGAGAATGTATAGTATTTGCAAAAAAATATTTATACAAAATACATAAAACTAGACTTTAAAGGCTATACTATTTCTGGAAAGTTAGAAAAGAATTTTTTTATACAAAAAATATTTATTTATTGCTATCTTTAAAAACTGAAGAACAGTGTCTGGAAAGGATACAAGAAAATTATAAAAATCCACTAAAAACACACTTAATTCTTATGTGAAAAGGAAAATTCTGTTTTCTGCACTTCTACTTTAGACAAGACAACTTTAAAAAAAATCACATTTAGAAGAAACTTTGTTAAGTTCAGACTGCTCACCATAAAATTAAGATTTCAATTGTATTTCATCTATTTTTAAAATATATAAGCTACACTGCACAGCAAGTATGTAAACCGCCCCCCTCCCCCAAGTTCTGTGCAATTACACCTATGCAGAAAGAGTTAATTAAATGAACTACTGACACAAATACTCTCATTATCATAAAGTTATCCACAACATATTCTCTTTGCTTACCATAAACTCTTATAAAGGAAGCATGCTGTATGTTTACAATCTCAGTAACAGCCAACTTAAAATATTATTTTCCATTTGTTCAAAGCTTGATTTCAGAATTTTATTTTAAGCACAAAGAGATATTTTTCCCTTCATGGAGGTATGCCTGTAATTAGATTCTCATGAAGAACTTGGCAATTGTTTAAGTTTGAGGTACTAAATATGTTTTTCCTTATGAAGCTGAAAAGTCAAAGTCTGTTACTAACAAGTCTTTACAAAGAGACAACAGAGTACAACAAATCACTTACCCTCTTTAGCCACGTGAAGTGCTTGTAAATATCAATCTCACCATCCATGCTTTGGGCCCATCTCAGCAATAATATTTCCTGGGTTAAGAGGAACTTTTTGGACAGAGGACAGAGCTTTGTCTTGCAGAATGCAATCGCTACGTCTCCCCTTTCTGCCTCCACCTCTAAGAGCATGAATCTGTGTTCATATTTTTTCTTAAATCTCCTGACTCTGTCCCTCAGGCTTATCCCAAACTCTGCTGACTGATGTATATACAACACACAACTGCATAAACTTCAGACTCTCCCCTCTGAGCATCTGTTTTTTTTAGTGCAGATCACAATTAGTGACAAGCAGCAACATCATTCTAAACGTTTCAAAAGATGTATCATGCCAGACGGTCTCTTGGAAAAAAGGAGCCTTCGATAGTAGTCTAAATCTGCAGTAACTGTTCCCTATTAATGGCAAAATAACAAGCTAAAAATTACTAAGCTCTCATAGAGAAACTATTTTCAAGTAATGCCTTCCCTGGCTTTCTGTTTCAAGAGCGGCTGGAACTCATTTCCCAAAGACCCCCTATTTCCTGTCTCTGTTTTACTCTGTGTTTATCATAACACTCCTCAACTTCTCAGTTTATTTCAAGCTGGGGTTAAGCCTAAAAATAAGCCATGCTCTTTGAATTACTTGCCTGTTTTCACAGAACACATTGTAAAAATAGAAGAGGTTCAAGAAGGACCTTTATGGAGAAGTCAAATATTCTACGAACAAAACTTTTGCTAGAAGGGCCAAAGTTTCATCTTTACAAAGAACAACGATACGCCCCCAGCTTTTTAGTCTTTTTCTACTGCAGATGAAGCCACATAGCATGGCAACGTTTCAAATTTGCAATGCCAAGATGAATGTATAATCAAAGCAATGGTTCTGCTGAAAGGGGACATCTCAGGCGATTTTGCCTGTTATAGTGGTGTCCCCTAGTGTCTACACACAGTATTATGGCTGGTTTCAGAGTAGCAGCCGTGTTAGTCTGTATTCGCAAAAAGAAAAGGAGTACTTGTGGCACCTTAGAGACTAACAAATTTATCTGAGCATAAGCTTTCGTGAGTTACAGCTCACTTCATCGGATGCATCCGATGCATTCAAAGATGCATCCGATGAAGTGAGCTGTAGCTCACAAAAGCTTAGTATTATGGCTGCGACTTAGTTTTTCTTTATGAATTCCAATTTCAGCTTTTTAAGATTTCACTGGTGAAAATGCCCTAACTTGAAACTGGACAATAAAGAACTCCACCTGGAGAGAATTATTTTGGACAAAAATATTTTAAAAATTGTAAGAAGTTAAAAGACAGGATCCAGGTCATGTCAACCTCTGAAAAAAACAGGATGCCTTATGAGTACCGAAGTTATATTCCATCAAGTGGCTTGGGGAATGGGGTTTTCCCCCTTGCTGAGTCAACAATGACATCCTCACACCCATGCAGGTCACAGGGCACTCACACAGATGCCCATTGCCTCCAGATTCCCCAGTCAAACTCTTTCTGACTTTAGAGGGAATTCAACAGCAGAAAGAGGGAACCCATACCCAATAACATTGCTGGCAATGGCACCACCATGTGCAAGGAACAACCAGGAGTTTGAAGCAGTATGTTTCCTTGAAAGACAACTCTTGTCTGGCTCTGCCTCATTTAGCTACACCTCAAAAGTACAGAGGCCTCAAGTAAAAATCTTCATCACTGGAGATTTTTAAGAGCAGGTAGGACAAAACACCTGCCAGGGATGGTCTAGATAATACTTAGCCCCTTCCAGTCCTCTGATTCTATATAGAGGAGTTTCTGCAATTGGAGGGGTGAAAGGAGTGGTGCCATGTTATCTCAACTGAGACAGACTTTGGTCACAGGAGCTCTGTTCTATACCCTCCAAGGCAAAAAGCAGAAGGGGGATAATCCAGGTTGCCAGCTCTGCTTAAAAGTTCCTTTTTTTTATTTAAAGCCACATGCTGGGGGAAATGTGTAAGACTTCTAAAGAAAGAGTGATGTTAAAAAGTGCTAGTATGATTAAATGCACAAGCAAACCTCTTTTCAGAATAGTAGCCGTGTTAGTCTGTATCTGCAAAAAGAAAAGGAGGACTTGTGGCACCTTAGAGACTAAACAAATTTATTTGAGCATAAGCTTTCGTGAGCTACAGCTCACTTCATCGGATGCATTCAGTGGAAAATACAGTGGGGAGATTTATATACACAGAGAACATGAAACAATGGGTGTTACCATACACACTGTAAGGAGAGTGATCAGGTAAGGTGAGCTACTGGGGGGGGGGATGGCGGAGGAGACCTTTTGTAGTGATAATCAAGGTGGGCCAGTTCCAGCAGTTGACAAGACTGCTGTCAACTGCTAGAAATGGCCCACCTTGATTATCACTACAAAAGTTCTCTTCCCCCCACCCCAGTAGCTCACCTTACCTGATCACTCTCCTTACAGTAAAAAGAAAAGAAGGACTTGTGGCACCTTAGGAGTGTTTTTTTTCGTGGATACAGACTAACACGGCTGCTACTCTGAAACCTCTCGTTACAGTGTGTATGGTAACACCCACTGTTTCATGTTCTCTGTGTATATAAATCTCCCCACTGTATTTTCCACTGAATGCATCTGATGAAGTGAGCTGTAGCTCACGAAAGCTTATGCTCAAATAAATTTGGGGTTAGTCTCTAAGGTGCCACAAGTCCTCCTTTTCTTTAAGCAAACCTCTGACAATGCAACAGAATGGTAAGCTGCCAAAGTTGCCCTTTGTGATAGTACTTGAAAAGAATTAGGATATTTTATGTATTCATTCCAGGTTTGCCTCATAAGACTTTACTGACAGCTGGCCTTTGTTGGTGGGAGAGACTTCTCTTAGTAGTTCTCAAAAAGAAAAGGAGTACTTGTGGCACCTTAGAGACTAACAAATTTAATCTCATGAAAGCTTATGCTCAAATAAATTTGTTAGTCTCTAAGGTGCCACAAGTACTCCTTTTCTTTTTGTGAATACAGACTAACATGGCTGCTACTCTGAGACCTCTTAGTAGTTCTGCAGTTCTTGACATCTAAAACAGCTAGGGTTGCCAAGCCTCCAGGATTGGCCTGGAGTCTCCCGGAATCGGCATTGATCTCTCGGTGACTACTGAAAGCAATCCAGGAGATTTTAATAAGAGATTTTAAGAAAATGACATTATGTCTTGCTGGGGGGAGGGGAAGGCGAGCTCCCGGAATAGATTCATAGATACTAAGGTCAGAAGGGACCATTCTGATCATCTAGTCCGACCTCCTGCACAGCGCAGGCCACAGAATCTCACCCACCCACTCCTATGAAAAACCTCACCTATGTCTGAGTTCTTGAAGTCCTTAAATCATGGTTTAAAGACTTCAAGGAGCAGAGAAGCCTCCCTCAAGTCAACCATGCCCCATGCTACAGAGGAAGGCGAAAAACCTCCAGGGCCTCTCCAATCTGCCCTGGAGGAAAATTTCTTCTCAACCCCAAATATGGCGATCAGCTAAACCCTGAGCATATGGGCAAGATTCACCAGCCAGATACTACAGAATATTCTTTCCTGGATAACTCAGATCCCATCCATCTAATATCCCATCTCAGGGGATTAGGCCTATTTACCCTGAATATTTAAAGATCAATTACTTACCAAAATCCCATTATCCCATCATACCATCTCCTCCATAAACTTATCAAGTAGAATCTTAAAACCAGATAGATCTTTTGCCCCCACTGCTTCCCTTGGAAGGCTATTCCAAAACTTCACTCCTCTGATGGTTAAAAACCTTCGTCTGATTTCAAGTCTAAACTTCCTGGTGGCCAATAGCTTCCGTCAGAGTTGGCAACTCTAAGCACAGTCTTCCTATATTTGCCCATCTTATCAACTCTCCATGTCATTTAAAATCTCATAAAAACTCTCATTTATCATGTGTCCATATTATGTATTTTACATAAATTAAATATGCCCATATATGACAACCACCATCTTCGCTGACATACTGTCGATCTCTGGAACTAAAAACACGAACTGTTACAGCTTGAGATAAAGATCTGAAAGTTTTGAAACTATTTTCATATAGGACAACAACAGTTAGTTACAATTTTACCTTGGGCTTCAGGTGTATATTACATGGTACTACTTGCGTGGAACCAGACTTTCCAGAAAAGATCATTTTCCAAACCTCCTTCATTTCAGATCATTTTTAAAAATAACTTGCCTCTGTTAAAAAGCTTTCAACACCCCCCCATTATGCTTTTAATTAGTCAATTAAACCCAATCATAACTTCTTTAAAACTTCTCACATTCAAAATGTCAGTTAAGCAATCAATTAATTATGCTCAAGGAAAGATGCATTACTCTGCTTATTACTGTCTAAATACAATATTCACAGACAGGTGAACAATAGTTCTCTTGCTATAAAAAATATTTTAAATTACTAACATACCTTATTCCTGTCCAATGATTTGTTTTAGATTTCACGTAACTGCGCCTGATTTTGTCTCAGTCATTCTTCCTGACTAAAAGGTAACAGGGTGACTGAATTTCTAGTTATCTCACACTCAGTCAGCCCCTTATCAGCTAGGAATGTTGACAAAGTACATTCCAAACAGTCACATGCTTGCTTTTAGCCTGTCGCCTGCATGCTGGATTTTCTCTCCTGTTTGAGCTTTGGCCCTAAAGAGTTTCAAGTAGCAAACGAATAAAACAAGATACAAACCAAATGTGTTAAGATTAATCAGCGTATTTTTTCATTTAACTAGGAAGGTGGGCTGGTTTCTATGGGGTGAATAAAGATGAGATGGTGGGAAATGTTACAGTTTGGAAGTATTTTCATGAGGCTACTATTATATTGCTCCATTATATCTGCTGTTAAGAAACCAATATCAACTTCTAATTATTCCTTTTTTAAAAAAATTGAACCGGCACTCCTACATTCAATTCAGACCATTCTTTTCTTTCTTGGTATTTGATTTAGTATTTCACTTGAGCAGTTTTAGTTTTCAAGAAACTATCACCTATATCCCCCCAAAACAAAAGACACACATCAGATATGGGAATATAATCTGAAACATTAATCTTAAAAAACAACAACGAGGAGTCCTTAGAGACTAACAAATTTATTTGGGCATAAACTTTCATGGGCTAGAACCCACTTCATCAGTTGTATGGAGTGGAAAATACAGAAGCATGTACAAATACATGAAAAGATGTGAATAGCAAAGTTCCTGTAGTCCATTGTCTGTAGCCAGAGACCACCGAACAAAAAGCCTTCCCTTCCCAGTGAATTCTCAGAAGAGACCCACTGATCACAACTGCTGCTATTACAATGTCAACTCCTCCACTTTCAAAACAGATCAAGGGAGAGATCCACATAAATTTCTTGCCTAATATATAATGAATGGAAACCACATTGCTAATACCCTGTGCATTTCTGGCTATTTACTAATCTATATTCAGAAGCATTAAATTTGCTTTTACAAGCAAATACTCTTAATCCCATATCAAACATTAAACAGACTTGCCACAATACATTTCTGAATCTACTAGCATCAGGTGCTCCAGGCTCTTATTTATACCTCCTGCAGTTAAGAGGCCAATGTTGTCATTTAATTCCAGAAGTGGAAGGAAAACAAAAAGCCATAGATCCTGCTGGGGTTGGGAAGAGAAGGGAGTGCTTGCTTTATGTCATGTTTGTCTCCTTTAGGGCTGAGAAGCTGACCATTCTTGGCAAGATTGTTCTCTTACCCTGTAAAATGCCCTGTAGAAAGCATTACATGTTCTGAAGCAAACCCGTTATGATGTTTTGGGATGGCAACCAGCAAAAATGTCTGTGGACTGTGCTCCTATTGGAGCCATGCTGTCATATGTGGTTGGAGAAAGGGGGGAAAAAACAATACAGTGATTCAGGAACTCTATGTGCATGACTCTAGCCCACAGCAGATCTGCAGGGGAGGAGGTATCAGGTCTGAGGACAAATCACACTGAAATGGAGCATATCAAAATTAAATTTAAAGTGAGAAGTTTTAATGAAAACTAGGAATTGTTCAAGGATATCCTACTGGATGTCCAAAAAGCCGCAAGTCCACAGACAATGTAAAAAATTACGCTGAACAAGAAAGAGGCTTGGTTAAGAGGATTATATATATAAATAAATAAAAAGATAGAAAAAAGGGGAAGTAAATGGCAATGAATACAAGTTTAAAAAAAGTATGCTATTGATAAGGGAAACCAAAGAAATCAATGAAATATAAATGGCCAATAGGGGAAAAGATAGTAAGGCAGCATTTTTTAAACATATTAGCAACAAGAAAAACCCCTACATCAGGTATAGGTCCATTGTTAGATGCAGATGGTAAAACTATAAATAGTGATGTAAAAAAGGAGAAATATTCAATAGATTATCTATTCTGCATTTAGAACAAAGCAGGAGGATGTATCCAGCCTGTATGTATGATGATGTGGATGGAATTGAAAGTTTACTATGTAGTGACAAAAAAAGATGTGAGGCAGAATCTGCTAAAATTAAACATTTTGAAAATCAATAGGCCCAGATAATTTACACCCAGGAGTCTTCTGAACCACTAATGATAAAACAACAACAAATAATCTTGGAAAACTAGGGAAATTCCCAAAGGATAGGAGGACTGCTACTGTAGTTCCAATATTAAAAAAAAAAAAAATGTAAAAGGCATAGGATGACCAGATGTCCCATTTTTATAGGGACAGTCCCAATATTTGGAGTTTTGTCTTATGTAGGCCCCTATTACCCCCCACCCCATCCCGATTTTTTCACCACTTCCTATCTGGTCACTCTAAAAAAGGGATGACTCAGGAAACTACAGACCAGTTAGCATGATTTTAATCCCAGGTAAAATAATGGAATGGTTAATTTGGGATTCTCTCAGCAAAGAATTAGAGGCTAAAAAAAACCCCCCAAAAAATCAAATGCCAGTCAGCTTCATTTCATGGAAGGAAGGGCTTGTCGAACGAGGACAGGATTTCAGATCTGGTTGATAAAGGCAACGTGTTGATATAGTATAGTTGAATTCTTCCAATGCATTTGACTTAATACCACATGGCATTTTGATTTAAAAACTTACATTATATGGAGTTAACAGGGCACACATTAAATGGATTAAATTTGCTCTATTGACAGATCTCAAAATGTAGTTGTTAATGGAGAGATATCAATAAGTGGGACTGTTTCTAATAGAGTCCCAAGGGGATCAGTTCTTGGTCCAACGCTATTTAATATTTTCATCGGCACTCTAGACAACGATGTAAAATCTTTGCTAGTGAAGTTTACAGAAGATAAAAAACCATTTATGGGATAATAAATACCAAGGACAGGCTACTGTTACACAGTGATCTGAATCACCTGGTTAAATTATCACAATCCAGCAAAATGCATTTTAATTCAGCCAGAGGCAAAAGAAAATACATTCAGAAACTAAGAGCACAGATTATGTGAGGTTTAATGAGCTCAATTGATTCAGTTTATCAAAGAGGAGGTTGAGAGGTGACTTGATCACTGTGTATAGGAACTTGCACATGCAATAGATCCCTGTAAAAGGAGGCATTTCAACCTTGTTGACTAGGGCATAGCAAGATCCAATGGCTGGAAATTGAAGTTAAAAAACTTCAACCTTGAAATAAGACATTTCCTACCAGCGAACACTGGAACAGCTTACCAGGGAAGATGGACGACTCACCATTGCTTGGGGTTTTTAAGAGCAGATTAAATATCTTTCTAAAGGATTTGCTTTAATACAGCTTCTGAGAGAAAGTCTACAATCTGTGTGTGCAGGAGATCAGACTAGATGGTCATGGTGGTCTCTTCTGGCCTTTGACTCTGAGAATCTATGAGTCCCCATGTTCACCCTTTTCCTTCATGAGCTATGGGTAGGATGGGATTGCCTGTATAGTCCCTTAATATGCTCTTAACACAGGAAGCTCTCCATTAGGATAATGGCTATAATCAAATCCCATGCTTCAGGGCTCCAGGCAGTTGCCTACAGGAGTCGGGAAGGAATTCTGCCCCCAATCCACACTTGGTAGGTGAATGCTGGATATTTTGTTCCCACCTTCTTCTGAAGCAGAGATTGCACACAGTTGGACCAGTGCTCTGAGGCCTCTATCTAGATGCCTAGCTGTGGGTCTTGCTCACATTCTGAGGCCATACTGAGTACCAGATATGGGTTTGGGAAGGAATTTCCCCCACAAAGTGGCTGGACCCGGGGCCGTAAGAACCCATGCACCTAGAACTGAGGTCTGCAGGCAGATGCCGCTTTCTCGGTTACCACCGAGAGGTACTGAGAAGCTAAACTCTGCAGCATGCCCCATTCTAAGGGGCCTGAGCAATAGTGCTCTGTGATTCCCTGATTGGCTGGCATTCCCCATATAAACCAGGATGCCATTTCTGGATATTGTCTGAGCAATGCAGCCTCTGGTGTGCTTCTGCATTAGACTCCGCCCCACCACTCCTTGCTGAGACTTGCCTCCCAGCTCTCGACCTAGGCTTGGCTCCAGACCCTGATCTCTGGTTTGCTGTCTTTGGCTTATGACCATTGGTGGCTCTGGTGAAACACCCTGACCCAGCCCGACCCCACTTCTCTACTCATGCTTTCAACCTGAAACAGATTTGGGCCTGTGATTTTGAACTGGCCAGGCCCCAGATTGGTCTTTGACCTTCAGCCCTGATACTGAGCAGCTCACTCTGTGCCATAGGCCACCTACCGCGAGCCCTGACAAGGTTTTTTCACCTTCCTTTCTGTAGCATAGTTTGCCTGCTGAGATCATCTGGGCATCTCACTTAATCAATTCCCTGCCATTACGGGGGCCTGGATATTGGTGCCACCTTGGTCTCTTCCTATGGCACACATTTTAGTGTTTGAGCTAACTAAAGTCTTTCATCTTAATAGAGGGGTATTTGGGTGAAATTTAAAGCTGTGTGATATAAAGGGGATCAGACTAGATATTCTAATGGTCTCTCCTGGTCTTAAACTCTATTGGCTTCTGCAGGTCTGGAAGAAAAGAAAGGGGCATACTGTTCAGTAACTGACCCTTTCCCTGATCAATATTTAACATTAGTTAAAGACAGCACTTGCTGATTTGGCTTTGATAGTGCCTGTTTATAACACACTTTATAAAACAAAGGCAATTTAGCCCTTAAGATGAAAAACAACCCAAACCCATCAGCCTCTGAAGATATTATTAAAACGGGCCTATTCGGCACAGACACTTGGCCTTCCAGATATTTCAAGAATTCAGATGATGGGCTCCGCTAGACACTTGCCCAGCCTATTCAAAGAAAATTAGTCAAACAGGCCAGCTCCATGGAAGGGAGTTATAGGTCAGGGAGCCCATGTAAACAATCTCTCTCCACCACCTTAAGCATCACCATTAGCCTGTTCTCCACTCCCTACTTCCAATGCTTACCCCTCCTACTGCTTGGGATGGGCAGGTCTTAGAAGTTACATATATCTTTGGAGACTGGGGGAAAGCAGGTCAGGACCAGGTTTCACTGGAAGGTTTTGAATGTGAAAATGCCATAGGCATCCAAAACCCCATGTCTGCAGCTAGGGAGTGGTAAAGGGGTGTGGTGTATCTCATCAGTAAAGTGGGAGTGTGAATGTGCTGAAAAGGAAAATCAGGCCATTTGAGCAAAAGGCAGCAGCTTTTTTACATGTGGTGGAAAATGACTGTAGAAACATGAAAAGGCATCTCCAACAGTTGGTTCTCAGCCATTTGGTCAAGACCAAGTGACACTTCCTGGATGACAAGCCCAACACAAATGATGTACATTATAGCATATTTGGACCAAGCAGCAGCAGAAAAGAGAAGCAGCTTGTCTCTTTGGCGGAAGGAGAAACAATTTTGATTTTGGAACTAAAACTCTGAAGTGCTTATTTAGAGTTCTGCATGTGGAAGCATCAGTGCATAGCCAGGACAAATAAGACTTTTAACTTGCAAAGGACATCAAACAGTTTTTTTAATCCTTTCCTCTTTTCTAAGCCAGCATGATTAAGACAGGCTCCTATTACATATGCTGGATGAAAACATAACTCCTCGAGCAGGTGCAGGAGCCTCTGGAGCCTTTCCCAATTGCAGGTCATACTATAGCATAGCTCTCTAGCACCATTAGGCCTTTGTGGTAGTTCTAGCAATAACTAAAAGAAAAGGAGTACTTGTGGCACCTTAGAGACTAACAAATTTATTAGAGCATAAGCTTTTGTGAGCTACAGCTCACTTCATCGGATGCATTTGGTGTTTTTTTTTTCCCACCAAATGCATCCGATGAAGTGAGCTGTAGCTCACGAAAGCTTATGCTCAAATAAATGTGTTAGTCTCTAAGGTGCCACAAGTACTCCTTTTCTTTTTGCGAATACAGACTAACACGGCTGCTACTCTGAAACCTAGCAATAACTGGCTCTCTCCCTTTAGTTTAGATAAAGAAAATATCAGCAGTGCTTGGAGAGAAGTTACTATTTACTTGTTCATCGACAGACATTTTTACATTCTTGGCAATTTCAAACATTCTTTGCCACATACAAAGTGCCAAATACACTTTCAGACCCAGTCACAAAAGGAGCTACAATTTGCATTTGAGGTTTCATTAAATTTACTTAGAATAAAAATGTAGAATATAGGAAATTTTAATACTTAGCCTCGGTGTAAAATTACCTTTTAATCAAATGTCAAACTCCTTTTATGGACATCCAAAACCAGCAGGTCTGCTCCAGCTAGGGAAATGTCAATATGGAAAATGTGAACTTGGAAAATGTTTGATGAGACTAATGTACACATTTCTGCTAGTAGTCTGACTTACCGGGTCAGGCTTGCAGTATTCAGCCTGACAGGTTTCCATGCACTACTGAAATTATGAAATATATAATAACTGACATGATAAAATCGATTGTGTTAAGACTATAATAATTGCATTTTGAGGCTTCACACACCCTAGTGTTTTACAGTTTATTTTTTTATTTTAAAAAACTGGGCAAAGGCTTACCTACAGTATTTTATTATAACTTGGCAGGGAATGACACCTAGTTTCTAGATATGTTTTAATTCTAGATTCACTATGCGCTGAGAAATAATAAGTCAGTCTTTTAGAGGACTTGGAATTACCAATACTTAGTGCAATAACATTTATATAAATCCTGTACCTAGTGCTATGATTATTAATTTTACTGTATCATTATTATGCTATATCAGGCAGTAATGTGATCCTTACTCCGACAAAGTGAGGTAGAGTGCAGGCTGCGTTATTATCATCTTAAAACATTCACTCCAGTGTTGAATAGGAAATAAAACAACCTCAGCATTTACTCAGATTGTAAACCAAACCTATCATCATATGAGTCCTGTTTTATTTATTTGTTTCTGAGCTACAATATTTAAGTTTTTTAGCTATTTAGTACTGGAAAGATGATAAAACCTGAAAATATATTTAGCTGGAACCAAAGTTGAAGTGCACCTCCATAGGCAATGTTATGCTTTTGGCCTGAATTATAAGATAACTGTAAACACAATATCTCCCCCAATAAAGATATCTTACAGATATGACAGGCCAAATTACCCAAATACATTTTGTACAGATTGAATGTCTGAACGACAGCTGTAAGCAAGAATACTTTAGGTCTATACTGTTTCTATACAATTCCAGTAAGATTTCCAAATCCAGTACTGGATATCCAGAAACAGAGATTTTTTTATCATGGCTATCTCTATTTCACACTTGTGGTACCCCTACTATTTATCTCGTTTTCATGATCTAATAAAATAAATCCCTCCTTATTCAGCTCTTGAGAGATAACAATTCCTTCCACAAAAGCCTCCTTTCACACACAGCAAATTACTTTTAAACCTCAAAATCTGTACAATCTTAGAGCAGTGCATCGTACTATGTTAATAGGAAGAGCTGGAAATTGCAGTGGCAAGATCAGATGATATATAAAATGAAGAATTATCAGCAAGTGGAGCTTTAAGCACAAGGGGGAAAGAACTTTTACACATTTGTCAGCTGCTTATTGCAATGGAAAAAGACACTTAAGACAACAGCTGAGACTTTGATACCTAGGATTTGTCCAGATCCATTATTCAAAATCCTTCTAAAAGGCAAATGTGCAATTGCTATCCCCCAATGCGTTCTTGAAAACGCACAGAATAGTCCCCGCTACAAGTCCTATGAACTAATGAGGAGGAGGTTTTCCAAATGGGGGAGGGGAGAACTCTACATTTTTATCATAGACACCCTAAATCTAGCTCTGACCACTGTGAATCCCCCTGCTCAATTCTTGGCAGGGATTCTGAAAGGTGGTCATGTTGGGACTGTAGGAGAGCACTGCTGGCTAGAACATGGGTGCAAATAACTGTGGAAAAGCAGAATCAATGTTTCCTTTTTTGGGGAAACATCTGAAGAGAGCCAGTTTGGCCCCATTGGTCGTAAGATGACTTCTAACTTGTGGCTTTTGTTTGCATAGTGTTGATTTTTTCCTATATCTCTGCTGAATAGCTAGTACAGTAAATGATTGCAATGTTAGTTTCTGAAGATTTATCATTTCCATGCAGAGCAAACCTAGAATAAATTATATCCGTACTGAGTACTAAAGTGTCCACATCAAGCCCTGACTATTTATATGGGGGAGCCAATGCTATCTGGCATGCAGCAATAGCTGAAGTGTAAAAACACTCCTACCACTCCTCCTCTCCCCTGACCACACTTCTTAAGGGCTGTTAGAAGAATTGATATAGCAGCTCTATATCTACAGAGGGGGGAAATTCCCAGCTCGCCAAATCTGCTGACTTTGAGCCAATTTGTGCTGGGAGATCAATGAAAAGGAGTCATCATGCATCACAGAACTGGGTTCAATGTTTTTTTTGTTTGTTTGTTTGTTTTTTTAAAGTACAAAAAAGTGCTATTCAGAAAAAGTACTCCAGCATTGTGTTTTAACTCAGAAAAAATAGATGAATGAAAATGAATGCAAAATGAAGGCTCTCTTTTACTCTCCAATGTCTCTCTGCGAGTCAGTTTTCAATGTCATGTGTGCTAATTCCACCTGGTGCTAGGGAGATCAAACTATATTTAGATTCATGATGCTTCTCAACAGTTAAGTTCTACAGTCAAGTTGTTTCCGGATATATCAGTCTCGATTGGCACTACACAGAAGAGTGTCTATCCTCATCCCAATGTGGGAGAGTCAGCTGCAGACGAAAATTTATAGAAATGTATAGAAGTTTATTTTTTCCCTTAAATCAGCCAAAACCTTCAAATCAAATATTGATATTGTATGCAACTCACTTAAAAGGGCACTGATGAAGCTAAAATAAATTATTTTTGAAAAAATAGAATTCCTTTACCTGTGTTATTGCTAACGTCTTAGATCACTAAAATAAAACAAGAATTTTGAACCTTTAATTTACTTTACACTATTTATGCACTTCACTTATTTGCATTTCTCTCAGCTTGACCAATGAAAACTGACAGGTCATTTTATAACTTCCAATTATAGTTTATAGATTAGTAGGCCAAAAGAGACCACTGTGATCATCTAGTCTGACCTCCTGTATAACACAGGCTTTAGAACTTCCCTGCATTAATTTCTGTTGAACAAGAGCATATCTTTCAGAAAAAAACAGTTAATTTCACTTTCAGGTCCTCATGTACTAAAACAACTCTGCAGTGTCTGAGTTCTGAACAGAGTAGTGTTTTCTTGATAAAAAAATATTTCTGTAAAAATTTTATAAATAAGTTTGAGGAAAACATTATTGGCATCAAGTTTGGTAAAAGCTATGTTTTACAAATTCCATATTTTGGGCCAATTTGACCACACAGTGTCCCTTAAATTTCTGTACAAATAAGAATGATCTATTTCCAGTGGACAATATTATAATTAATTAATCCTTTCCACCTATACAATAACACTCACCCAAATATCTCTCTGACATTGCACCCCATATTCTTCATAATGATCTTATTATGATAGGATAATGGCATAATTATGATGCATTTTGTACAAGATAAGTCATGTGAGGTGACATTGGAAAAGTTTTGATTTGCTGAATATGAATTATCCTATTTGTATGCATGTATCATTTTTGTACCTGAAGTAATGAATATTGACTATGTATCCGTATTTCATATGTAGTTACACCTGGGTAACAACCACTAGACACTGCCTATCACTAGACAAGATGCTTTCAATCTAGATAGCTGGCTGGGAAGGGCCTATTCAGGGCAATGAGCCATTAGGGCAAACAATAGGCCTTAGGAGAGAAGCTGTGCCTTGTTCTCTTCATAATGAAGGAGAGGCGGACCGGGTATTAAACCCATACACTGGCCAGATTTGACCAGGGTAGGACAGTACTGCTCTGGGGTCCCAGGCTGGGAAGCTGGTGGTTAGAGAGCCTGCATGTAACTGCAGCTGGGTATGTCCCTACCTGTATGAATGCTGGTGAAAGTGCAGGCTGGAGGGCTCTGCAGCTTGTCACAGCAGTACAGTGCGAGAGGGAGCCAGGTTGGTGGGTCAGAGGGCTCAGTGGTACCCCAGTTCCAGGTGGCACCCCAGGGGAAACCCGTCCCAATCTCCAAGTGCTTTGCAAAGCAGTAATATCCCAGTGTTATGGGCTGAGAATTCTGAAAAGTCCATCTCAGTTGCATTTAGAGAAGTGGGGAGCAGAGGGATTTGGCAGTAAAAACCAGTTCAGCAAAGTATTTAAGCACATGCAAATTTTAAATTTTGAAGTCAATGGGTCATAAACTCATTTGTAAACTTAAGCTTGTTTTTTAGTCTTTTGCTGAACTGTGGCCTAGTGGTTTGATCCAAAACCCAATTAAGTCAATGGAAAGACTCCCTTTGACTTTAATGAGGGTCCATTCAATGTCTATTAAAGAGCTCTTATTGGTAGATAAGTACTAGCTAAGAATGTATGGGCCGGCTATTCTATTTAATCTGTTGAATGGGATGTTTTTAATTAGTGTGGAAGCACCCAGAGTAATAAAAAGGCACTTGTTACAAATTAAGAGTAGATGAAATAAAATAAATAAAATTATTTAAAAAATACGTATAGTATTTCAGATTTTTCTACTCTTCTTTTTTCCTTGACATCTGGCAAATAGATTTACCAAGTTTGTCAGAGTTACATTTCTCAAAGTGAATATGGTCAGGAAAATATTTCCATGTTTTCAAGAGTCTGCAGCTTTCTAATGGCCAATGTACAATACTCTATGGTGAAGCGGTTTAAAATAACTATAGACATTTTAAAATCTATGAAACTAGATTGTTACTCATGTTAAAAATCATGTGAGAATTATTCTCAGGTGAAGTGGATCCAAACATTCTTAGGGGAGAAATGCATCTTTGCAGAGCCTAACACACAAAAAAGCATTAGCAGTGCAGAATTTCATTTGGAATTAGCAAAATGAAATGGTAACTAAATATGTATCATTTAGCTGACCAAGCCAAGCACAGTCAGTGGTTAATTTTTAATGTTGAAATTATATCCGCTTTGTGATACGTCATTTGGTCCTTGCACTACTGAAATATTTAGTAATAACTGTGGTACTATATCCAAAATCATTTTACAGCCAGTCACCCATAATAATCTTAGCTTTCATTTTGCAGTGTGTCAGATACAAATACAAAGCATTTTTAAATGACACAGACCTGCTCACCCACAGCCACAGAATCTCAATACAGTTCTTACTTGTATTAAGTAATTACAGCTGTTCAATTAACACAGCTTTATTCTATCTTAACCTTGTCATAACAATAATCTTGTTCTAAATTTCAGAGAATGTTAAGCCCTACTTAATGAGCTGCCTACATCTAATACACCCAATAAATTTCCCATGAAACTCAGTTCTGACTTACCCTTCTCTGACATGAGGGTAGATTTGTCCCACAGTGTTTGGAATCAGAGTCCTAGCAGGACTAGAATTTGAAGTCTAATAAAAAAAGCCAGGCAGGACTAGCTACACCTCTCTTCCTCTCTGTTTGAAAACCGCACTGACACAGCTTTTGAGGCTGTTATAGATTCATAGATACTAAGGTCAGAAGGAACCATTCTGATCATCTAGTCCAACCTCCTGCACAATGCAGGCCACAGAATCTCACCCACCCACTCCTACGAAAAACCTCACCTATGTCTGAGCTATTGAAGTCATCAAATCCTGGGTTTAAAGATTTCAAGGAGCAGAGAAGCCTCCCTCAAGTGACCCTTGCCCCATGCTACAGAGGAAGGCGAAAAACCTCCAGGGCCTCTCCAATCTGCCCTGAAGGAAAATTCCTTCCCAACCCCAAATATGGTGATCAGCTAAACCCTGAGCATATGGGCAAGATTCACCAGCCAGATACTAGAGAAAATTCTTTCCTGGGTAACTCAGATCCCATCCATCTAATATCCCATCTCAGGGGATTAGGCCTATTTACCCTGAATATTTAAAGATCAATTACTTATCAAAATCCCATTATCCCATCATACCATCTCCTCCATAAACTTATCAAGTAGAATCTTAAAGCCAGATAGATCTTTTGCCCCCACTGCTTCCCTTGGAAGGCTATTCCAAAACTTCACTCCTCTGATGGTTAGAAACCTTTGTCTAATTTCAAGTCTAAACTTCCTGGTGGCCAGTTTATACCCATTTGTTCTTGTGTCCACATTGGTGCTGAGCTGAAATAATTCCTCTCCCTCTCCTGTATTTATCCCTCCGATATATTTACAGAGAGCAATCATATCTCCCCTCAACCTTCTTTTAGTTAGGCTAAACAAGCCAAGCTCCTCAAGTCTCCTTTCATAAGACAAGTTTTCCATTCCTCGGATCATCCTAGCAGCCCTTCTCTGTACCTGCTCCAGTTTGAATTCCTCCTTTTTAAACATGGGAGACCAGAACTGCACACAGTATTCTAGGTGAGGTCTAACCAGTGCCTTGTATAATGGTACTAAAACCTCCTTATCCCTACTGGAAATACCTCTCCTGATGCATCCCAAAACCGCATTAGCTTTTTTCACAGCCATATCACATTGGCAGCTCATAGTCATCCTATGATCAACCAATATTCCAAGGTCCTTCTCCTCTTCCGTTACTTCTAATTGATGCATCCCCAGCTTATAACTAAAATTCTTGTTATTAATCGCTAAATGCATAACCTTACACTTCTCACTATTAAATTTCATCCTATTACTATTACTCCAGTTTACAAGGTCATCCAGATCCTCCTGTATAATATCCCGATCCTTCTCTGAATTGGCAATACCTCCCAGCTTTGTATCATCTGCAAACTTTATTAGCACACTCCCACTTTTTGTGCCAAGGTCAGTAATAAAAAGATTAAATAAGATTGGTCCCAAAACCGATCCCTGAGGAACTCCACTGGTAACCTCCCTCCAGCCTGACAGTTCGCCTTTCAGTAGGACCCGTTGTAGTCTCCCCTTTAACCAATTCCTTATCCACCTTTTGATGTTCATATTGATCCCCATCTTCTCCAATTTAACTAATAATTCCCCATGTGGCACGGTATCAAATGCCTTACTGAAATCTAGGTAAATTAGATCCACTGCGTTTCCTTTATCTAAAAAATTACTTCAAGAACTTTTTGTGCACCTGGCTTCTCAGTAGCATTCCTGTCTGTTATGCATTCAGCTAGTTCATACTAAGGAATCACAACTAGTTACACCACATTCACCTTTGGGATATGTTTTAAAGTTACAGAAATGTCAGCAGCTTCAGAAGCATCATTTCTCACAGTTTCCACACTCCTAGTCTCAGGAATCTGGGGGTTCCCTGATCACAGGCTGAGAGAGAACAGGAGCCTTACGGTCTGTGTGGTCTCACTACCTTTACTACTGCAAATGGTCTGTTGTTAGAGCCTTTCCATTCACTCTGATGGGTTCTGGGTCAAGCCCTTATTTTCATAAGTACAAAATTCATCTCTACAGGAACCATGAAATCACAACCAATCCTTTCCATAGTAAAGGATTAAAACAGACACTTACAAAAATGCAGATAAGCAATGATGAGCATAAAACTTTCTGGTTATGTTATTTTGGATTTACACTCTATGAATATAACTAAATTCCATGGCACCCTAAATACTTACATCTATAGCAGATACTCCCGAAAAGGCTTCAGCTATAATTGGTTTAGATTTAAAACCAAATGAGTGGATTTAGTGCTTTGTGACTGGTAGTCTCTATTTATTGATAGAACAGATATAGAGCATGGGCAATAGTCAGACAGCTTCCCCCGCATTACCTGCCAACATGCTTCAATCCTATCCTAGAGGGACCAAATTGCATGGCCCTGTCTACTTTAGCACTTTGTAGCTGTAATTCACCACTGAGAGTATCAATGACAAAAGTGGCATTGTTCCATAAGTTGTAAGCTTTTCAAGGCAGGGATTTTTGTTTTTGTTGTTTTATTACGTTTATGCAGTCCCTAGCACAATGGGGCTGGGTCCTGTAGGTGCTGCTGCAATAGAAATGAATAACAATGCTGTAAAGAGGACTTTTTTGGTCACTTTCCATTGTCTATCCCCACTCTACATTACTCAGGAAGATCTGAACCAGTCGCAATAGGGTTAGGCGACCCAGAAGTGAGAACACCCATAGCATCTAGGGGGAATTCTGGTTATGAATTTTGCCAATGAGAAAACAGTTGAGTCTCAGTTCCTATTCAGTTACTGACATTTGCTGAACAAAAATGCCAATTGTGAGGTTTTGTTGCTTTAGTTTTAAATGATGATACACTCACGAGCTCTCCCATCGGCTTCACTACTCCAGCCCCTGCGAGTGGCAATAGCTTTGTTGGTGGGAGATGCTCTCCCACCAACATAGCGCTGTCCACACCGGCACTACTGGGAGTGTAACTTGTGATTTATTCACCCCCCTGAACAACACAATTTACACCGACATAAGCTGTAGTGCAGACATAGCCTTAGTGCAGAATGGCAGGCACTCTCTTGGGTACATAAAGCTTACTGTACCTGTGCTTCATAAACTGTTCCGGCTATTGCTTTACTTTTGTATTCAAATCCAGCCCTTTATGGTTTGGTTCCTGGCTATCTTGAGACCACTCTTCCTCAAATATCATGACAGGTTTTAGAGTAGCAGCCGTGTTAGTTTGTATCTGTAAAAAGAAAAGGAGTACTTGTGGCACCTTAGAGACTAACACATTTATTAGAGCATAAGCTTTCATGAGCTACAGCTCACTTCATCAGATGCATATAGTGGAAAATATAGTAGGGAGATTTTATATACACAGAGAACATGGAACAGTGGGTGTTACCATACAGACTGTAACAAGAGTGATCAGGAAAGGTGAGCTATTATCAGCAGGATAGCAGGAGAGGAGGGAAGGGGTGTGGTTGCTGGTAAGTATTTGCTTCAAGTTGGAGGGCTGTCTGTAAGCAAGGACTGGCCTGTTTCCTAAGATCTGTGAGATTGATGGGAATCCTTCAGGATAGGATGTAGATCCTTGATGATGTGTTGGAGAGATTTTAGTTGGGGGCTGCAGGTGATGGCTAGTGGCGTTGTTATTTTCTTTGTTGGGCCTGTCCTGTAGTAGGTAACTTCTGGGTACTCTTCTGGCTCTGTCAATCTGTTTCTTCACTTCAGCAGGTGGATACTGTAGTTGTAAGAACGCTTAATAGAGATCTTATAGGTGTTTGTCTCCGTATGAGGGGTTGGAGCAAATCCAATTGTATCGTAGAGCTTGGCTGTAGCCATCACCTTCAGACCCCAACTAAAACCTCTCCAACACATCATCAAGGACCTAGAAACTATCCTGAAGGATGACCCATCACTCTCACAGATCTTGGGAGACAGGCCAGTCCTTGCTTACAGACAGCCACCCAACCTGAAGCAAATACTCACCGGCAACCACACACCACACAACAAAAACACTAACCCAGGAACCTATCCTTGCAAGAAAACCCGTTGCCAACTGTGTCCCCAATCTATTCAGGGGACATCATCATAGGGCCTAATCACATCAGCCACACTATCAGAGTCTCGTTCACCTGCGCATCTACCAATGTGATATATGCCATCATGGGCCAGCAATGTCCCTCTGCCATGTACATTGGTCAAACTGGATGGTCTCTACGTAAAAGAGTAAATGGATACAAATCAGACGTCAGGAATTATAACATTCATAAACCAGTCGGAAAACACTTCAAACTCTTTGGTCACTTCATTACAGACCTAAACATGGCAATTCTTCAACAAAAAACCTTCAAAACCAGACTCCAAAGAGAGACTGCTGAATTGGAATTAATTTGCAAACTGGATACAATTAACTTAGGCTTGAATAAAGACTGGGAATGGATGTGTCATTACACAAAGTAAAACTATTTCCCCTTGTTTATTTCCCCTCCTACTGTTCTTGTAAAGTGCTGGAAATGGCCCACCTTGATTATCACTACAAAAGGTCCCTCCACCCTCCCGCTCTCCTACTGGTAATAGCTCACTTTTCCTGATCACTCTTGTTACAGTCTGTATGGTAACACCCATTGTTTCATGTTCTCTGTGTATATAAAATCTCCCCACTATATTTTCCACTGTATGCATCCGATGAAGTGAGCTGTAGCTCACGAAAGCTCATGCTCTAATAAATGTGTTAGTCTCTAAGGTGCCACAAGTACTCCTTTTCTTTTCACATATCATGAGAGATGGAAAAATCACTTGGGTCCCTTTCACTACCAATCTTTTGATTTCAGTGCTCAGGGCTGAAAGTGTATGACTCTTAATTCTGGAATTCATGTCCAAGTTCACTGAGCAAACCATGAGTTTGACGACTTCCAATGGATGATGTACACATTTATTTGCTCATGCTTTTTCTTGATGCTTCACCAGAGCTGCCACCATTGAATGAATGCAAAAGTAATTTCCAAAACAATTTGTCATTTTGAATAGGCTTCTGTGAGTCATGTATATGCCTAGACACAGGGTTAGGTGTCTTCTTAGACGTAAGTAAAAACAAAACATGGTGTGGAATTTGAGGATTAATATAATAAAGTGAAAAACATTAAAAAAGGAGAAATATTGTTCTGCAAGCAGAAATATTGTTCTACAAGAGACCCAAAGATAGATAGTACAAGTTACTACTAATCTGTTGGTTTTGAACATGGATAGCCCAGGTACTTCACCCAGATCAACACAGTTCATGGCGTACTAGACAGGGCTGCAAGATTTGCAACTACAGATAATGATGTTTTGGGAAGAGAACTGTGGTTTCTGTTTTGGATGATTTCCCATATGGAGGAAAGTACTTTATGAGAAAACGTGCATTTGTTACAAGATTAGTATAAAACAGAGGAGTCTAAATTCAAAGGGGATAATACTCAGAGTATTATCTGCCTCACAGAGATGTGAAGCTTAATTCATATTGGTACAAGAGAGAAGCCAAATGCAAAATCCCAGATCCAAACTCCCCGGAGCTCTGTGGTTCAAGGCCAACGAATTTAGATGGTGCTATAAAATGTAAAACCACTATATGGAGTACTAAATATTGATATTTTAATAAGTACTTTCCTTTACCTACCATCGGGCCAGGTCCTGAGAGCCCAAGTTCTTACCTAGGAAACTCAATGGAAGTATACCTGAGGGAGGACTGAATAAGAACTGACCTCAGGATTTGGCCAACAGATTCCAATACTGAGAAATTAAATTTAACATTTTAAAAAGCCACTAAATCTGCACCAATTTCCCATTCCTTCCTTTCATAAGGTCCCAGATAAAGATTTTCCAACCACAAAACTGCACCTCTAGAGTAAGCAGTTCAAAGATAGGCCAGACTAACAAAGACAAACAAATGGCAGAAAGTATTCCAGAAGCCTTAGCACATATTAACAGCAGGACAGCTATGGTAGGTGATGCACACTGGATCAGAATCTATGGCCACAATTAGGAAAGAGCAAAATGGTTTGGCGGAGCCAATCAAAACCATCACCACCCACCCATACAACCAAACCTTTCTGAAGCTTTGAAAACACTTGGTTAACTCTCACCCCACTCACCTAACCACCACATATCTGCAGCAGCAGGTCTTCTTGCGGAGGTATATTTTGGCAGTTTACACCCATTTCTCCTCCCCCCCTTACACTGGGTCTCTTCTTCAAGAGGTTGCCTGATGGCCTGCTCATCACTCCGGTGAGCCTCAGTCGCCTTAACTAGATGACCAGGTGGCTCATTTCCCTACCTGCCTGCTAACCCAGCCTTGCATGCTCTGATGCAGCAGGAGCAAACAGTGAATCTCTCTGCTATGCTTACTGCTCTCCTCTCTTAGTAAACACTAGGGGTGCTTTGGAGAGTCAGGATACCCCTGAGTGAGGACACCACAATGCAGAAGGCTAGGACCATATGAGATCCCTTTAATCCTTTCCATATTAGCTGCCTCAGAAGCACATACCACTGCATACAGTCACATTCTGAACTAAGGACTAGAGGTGAAAGGTTCTGTATCCAGTTACAAATCCCAATTCAATTATTTTTCTCCAGGTGAGGACAACAGAAAGTGGAGTGGCAGCACTTTTAAACTTTGCTTTCCACCTCCTTCTCTCCATCCTCCTCCTCCCACCATAAAATGAGATCTCTACCACCTTCCTAGATCTTCAGCCCCCAGCTATGCTAGCCTAGTACAGACAGCTGAAGTACACTAAGGGCTCTAAGGGCTAAAACTTGAGTAGACTGCGGCAGCTTGAATTCCATTACTAAAAGAATTGAACCACGAGATACAAGAGTCAATATTAATCCCAGTCAGATGGAAAAGTTGTTCGTGACGACTCACCAGGTTTTCCTCCAGCCACTCCCGTATAGATCTTGCTGTATCCCCTGGTATCTGATTCCGTAATGCTTCTCTCTCTTGAGGATCCTCTAGCATTTCTAGTGCCATTTTCAGGTCTTCTAGCAGATGCAAAATTTGGAATGTGCCCAAATATACTGATGGAGCAGGTGACACAATGTCATATATGCCATTTGCATACTCTGTGGCTGCCTTAGTACCTAATACAAGTAGTAAAGAGAGGGAGAAAAGAGATTTTTATAAAAATTTTAAAGGTCTCCAATAAATATATGGATATAATTCGATGATACAACAATAGCTACACCCAGATGCTACTCTATGAGCAATATTAACAATTAATGAAAAAGGAAATATGACATCTTTCTGATAGCACTTACACATTTTTGAGTTAGTTGTTATTTAAACAGACAAATAAATGTCCCCTTTCAGAATGAGACAGAGGTGTAACATTCAGATCACTACATTTACAAAGAGGATACTGGGTGCTGGATAGATTTGCTAACGCCCCTTAAACACAAACCAAACCACCCCCAAACCACCTGCAATTAACCTTTGCAACCATTAGATGTCACAATGTAGTTGAAAGACCCCACACTAGCCGCATTTCTCCTGTATTACAAAAAGGACTTTTGTTCTATTTTAGCAAGAAATCCAGGTGAGAACAGGTTTCATTACAATCGTGACAAAAAAACTAAGCTTTGGCAGAAAAAAAAAATCATAGTTAGCTATATAGATTGCTAGCAAATCCCTCTCATCCTCTTAAAACAGAATCCAGCAATACTGAGAAATTCTTTCCTCAAGGCACAGTACATGTGCAACTCCACTAAAGTCTTAGCAGAGGGCAGAAGTTAGCTCTTAGATACAGTCTTGGTTCCAAAGTATCAGCTTGGTATTGATTAAAATTACCAAAAGATGGATAGGAAATTGGAACTGGAAAGAACTCATTGCTGATGTAATGCTTTCCTATCACTTAAAAAAACCCCAACAAGGTGAGGGTAAGAAGACATTTCCCCAGGACATGATGTAAATTTAGCTCATTCAGCAAGGCCCCCTCCCTTCATATGGTAATCAGGCATTGATTGGGTTGAAAGAGTGCCAACTAAATGCAAGCCTCAGAAATTTGGATTGTGGCTTCAATGTGGAGGAGTTTGTTTTCCTTACACAGGAAAACTGGATAGTATCCTTGGCTTAGTAAAACACTTGACAGCACAGAAGATAGTCATTAGTAGTTTAAGCTCTCTCTCTCCCCCCCCCCCAACAATGTGGGAAGGGAATGTCAGAAACAAAAGGTTTCAGAGTAGCAGCCATGTTAGTCTGCATTCGCAAAAAGAAAAGGAGTACTTGAGGCACCTTAGAGACTAACAAATTTATCTGAGCATAAGCTTTCGTGAGCTACAGCTCATTTCATCGTAATGCATCCGATGAAGTGAGCTGTAGCTCACGAAAGCTTATGCTCAAATAAATTTGTTAGTCTCTAAGGTGCCACGAGTACTCCTTTTCTTTTTTCAGAAACAAAAGTGGCAGCAAATAAGGGCTAACACAGGGCGGGGAAAAACTTCTGTTTGTAACTGTTAAACTCCAGTTAGAACATAGGAATTGCCTTACTGGATCTTGTTCCATCTAGTCTAGTATCCAGTATGCATACTATTGAAGAAACTGAAAGAAACTCCCTGGTGAGCCATATGAGAGATAATTTGTTCCCCCATGAAACCTTCTCTTAACCCCCAACAGTTAAGAGACTGGCATAAACCCACAAAGTTTTTTTCTTCCTTCAAAAACATTTGCATTAGTATTTTGTTGCAATTCTGAATATTATCTATATAAATGTTCAAGCCCTTGCTGAATCCTGATAAATTCTTGGCCTCATCAACTTCATGCATCAATGAGTTCCACCTTTTAATTATGGCTTGTGTGAAAAAAAGGAAACTCTCATGAGAAGGGTCCCTGAAGAGGAACAGGGAATGAGGATGGGGTAGAAATAAACGGTAGGGTAAAACCCTCTGCCACAATATCGAGGACCCAGCGGTCTGAAGTTATAGTGGTCCATGCGAGGAGGAAAACAGAAAAGTGGTTGGAGAACAGCAGGACAGACAGATACAGAATATCCTGTGCTCAGGTATGATCAGTAAGAAAAATAAATCCAAGCCTTTAATTTTGCTAAATAAAGTGTCTTCAATGCAATCAAATTTCTTCATCAATGACTCAGGGCCTATTCATCATTCACCACCAGGGGGCTATCAGGCAGTATCTTGCAAGGTGCTGAGCATTCTAGCTTTGATGCAACAAAGCCTCACTGACTTGAAGTCTATGGGACTACTTACTTTTTTAAAATTAAGCACATGCTTAAGTGCTTTGCTGGATTGGGGCCATAGTGCTCAGCAGCCTGGAGGATCAAGCCCCTATATGGGTAACTTTCATTTTCTGGAATGGGAGCTAGACACACAGATCCCAGTGCATCATTGAGAGAACATAATCCTTCCTCTCCCCTTTCCAAACACATGCACACATTGTCCTCTTTTGTGCTGTTATTTTTAATCCAATTTGCTGTGAGTTGCCATTGCAGCCCTTTTTCTCTTTGATTGAAGGGGGGAGGGGTAAACAAATTCCCCTGGAGGCAATGCCAAGGCACAGTTCACCAGGGAGGGAAGTGATGTAGCAATGTAGATGCTCATTCAACATTTTAATTCATACAGCTTCCTATTTTTCTGGCTGAACATTGGCAAGACTCAAACAGATCACTGACTTACTTCCTCTTGTTCAGTTCCTAAATATCTTTGTATTAAATAGAACATGCATTGTTCATCTGAAAAGGAGAATAGAAGAAAGAAACTGAAAAAACAGAACTAAAAACCCACAGGAACTAGTTTAATTAAATACGATATATGTTCAATTTAACCATGTCCACACTAAAACTGCAAAGAGCACAAGCAAGTTACAATACCAGACAGAAAAGGAGTACTTGTGGCATCTTAGAGACTAACACATTTATCTGAGCATAAGCTTTTCATGTACCTCACGAAAGCTTATGCTCAAATAAATGTGTTAGTCTCTAAGGTGCCACAAGTACTCCTTTTCTTTTTGCGAATACAGACTAACACGGCTGCTACTCTAATACCAGACAGGTATGTGAATGCAAGAATGAAGATCGCCTTGCAGCCTGAAACCTGATGAGGTGCTAGGATCAAAAGAAAGACTGCACGTGTTTTCCTACCGTCCCCTTCTTGCTTAAAAACTCAAGAGGGGAAAGATATGGTTAAAGCAAAGGCACTTAACTGAAACTCGGGGAAAAATGGGCTCAAGTTCCATCTCTGCCACGCACACTCACTGGATGATCTTAGGCAAATCATTTAATTTCTCTATGCCCTAAAAAGAAAAGGAGTACTTGTGGCACCTTAGAGACTAACAAATTTATTTGAGCATAAGCTTTTGTGAGCTACAGCTCACTTCATCAGATGCATTTGGTGGAAGTGAGCTGTAGCTCACGAAAGCTTATGCTCAAATAAATTTGTTAGTCTCTAAGGTGCCACAAGTACTCCTTTTCTCTTTGCGAATACAGACTAACACGGCTGCTACTCTGAAATCTGTCTATGCCCTAGTTTCCCAGCTGTAAAGAAAGGAGAAGTAATATTTCCTTTCTCCCACCTTTAGATTGTAAGCTCTGTGGGGTAGGAATCTTCTGATATTATGCATCTATATAGCGTCTAGCACAATGGGTTCCTGATCTTGGCTGGGCCCTCTGGGCACTAATGTAATACAAATATGTTTTCCATGTGGCTGTTTGTAAAGTGCTTTTGGGACCAATTCAAGTAATCTTTTTAGGGTTAACCAACTCTTTTTTTGGCCTGCATATCCCGATAGTGGATGACTGAGGTTACAAAGTTTCTGCACAAGGTATTCAAAAGTGTGGGGAAAACTGTACAGCATTTTCAGTTACACATTTCCTATTCTGTGAATTTAAAGCGTTTTGCAGTTCAAAGTTCTTTGGAGCCATTCAGCTAATTCCAGGGAAAGGTTGCTTTGGGGCAAATAAATAACCCAGTTTGGAAAGCAATGCATTTGCAACCTTGTGATATAAGTTACCAAAGAGAGCTATAAAATTACAGTTGACAGGAATTGGGGTAGCGGAGGGCATGGTAAATTGTTTCACAAGCCAAGAAATGCTAATGTCAGCTTTATACATATTCTATATTGTGTTATGTTTTTTTGTATCTCCAAAAATTTGAAAATATTTTGTTTGCAGCTACACAGGGACTTCAAACATAAAGGCAAACTGCAGCAATTAGTTATAATGCTATAACCCTAGGCAGCTACATAAATACATAGCTACGTTCCCTCATATGTGCTGGGAAATTGAGTTCAGGCTTGCAGTTTCCTTTCAATTCTTCTATTGGGAAGACAGGATCCACTTCCCCATGGAAAGGGCAGAAAATTCATCTAAAATCCATGGCTATTGGGCAGTCCATTGAAGACAAGAGCCATCAGCATGAGAACCCTGTGTTCAGCCCTGCTCTTTGCCCCCAATCCCTTTACCTCAGGTTGTATTGCATTCAGAGGGATTCCAACAGTAGCTTTTATTATTTTTTGTATTATTGGAGGTCTTATAGGCGCCAAACCAAGATTCGGGCCCTACTGTGCTAGGCACTGTACATGCACATAGAGTGATAGATACCCCTACCCACCAAAAAACTTACAATCCCAAGTAAATGTGGCAAGGGGAGAAAGGGGATCGGCCAGCGGCCTCAATGCTAATGCGAAGAAATGCCTGCACCACAAGTGGGTCATCACTGATCCCAGCAGAGGGTTTAGGGGCAGAACCACAGACCATTTTACATGGCAGAGGAAAGCAAAATCCACCCTTCTCCCCACCCAAGTAAATTAGGGAAATTCTGTGACGAGAGTCTCAGACAGATTTCCTCTACCAGACCATCTCCCACAAGTCTTTCTAGCCTAATGAGATTTGGGATAAAACAATTTGGTGGGGGCAGGAGAGAGAAGACAACTTTTCAGCGCAAAATCCAAAATGAACTTATCTACCCCCGAAAGCTTTGTGGTAACTTTAAGTAGGCTGTAGAGAACAAGAACGCGGTATCAAAAAAGCTGAATCTCTGAAAGTATACAAATAATACATTCTTTGGTTTGCGGAGGAAGGGAAGATATTTAGCCTCAAATAGTCACAAGGCTGCTTACATTTCTGTGTGATTTTCTTTTTGCTAATCTTGCTTCTGTTCATAATGGAACAAAACAGCATTAAAGACAAATATAAATTCAGACATATTTACAGAAACTCTGTGGATGATAAAACTTGTTAAAAACTGTCAGTTTTCAAAAGCTATTTACTAGCTTAATTGACAACTGAATGACTCACATGAACAGACTTCTGAACCACAAAAGACCTTTGTGCTTCAGCTTCTCCATCCTATGGAATGACAGTTAGCATGTTTTCAGTGCCTCTTTTTGCCTACATTACTGTATCTTCTGGTCTTTGCACTTTTATTTCTTTTGAAACATATAGCTTCCACAATGTGGAGCCTGGAATTATATATGGCTTGTAGTTTTCTTGGGCATTCCATAGCTTAGTTTGAAGTGAGTTTCTATAAGGTGGAATATGAAGCTCCCTCACCCAACTTCTGTACTCTACAGAGAGAAACCAAACCCCTTGAAATGTCACATGTCACACTGCATCTCACAGTAGCATTTTCCTGGGAAATCTGGGAAACTAGGGATGTAAATATCGGTTTAAAATGTTAACAGGTTCACAGATTAAAATTATATTGTTTAACCGGTTAACTGTTAACCGAGGTTCCTCCAGCCGGCCGGCATGGCGTGACTGGCAGCGCTCCGTCCATCCAGCACGGCATGACGAGGGCTGGGGCCGCTTCGGCATGGCTGGGGCTGAGGTCCTGCCGGGCCGTCCGTGGCCCCTCCGGCCAGCCCAGCGCACCCAGGGCAGGGCCATCTTGGGGTGGGGTCCCGCCCCAGCCGGCTCAGTGCTGGGGCCGCTCTGACCCTGCACGGCTAGGGGTGGGGTCCTGCTGGGCCGGTACGGACGGAAATGGGGCTGCCCGGCCCAGCGCAACCGGGGCTGGGACCACTCTGGCCGGTGCAGGGCTGCCAGGATTAATGGGTTAAGGTCGGTTAATAATAAGGCTAATGCTTACCGGTTATCCGTTTAACCTTTTACATCCCTATGAAAAGCAAGTGTTTTAAAAGTTAGTGATCCAGACCCTTCAACATGTGTAGGCAGCTTTGTGTCGCTCTAACAGTGGTATAAGCGCTCCAACATTCTTCCTGCAAGAACTACCTCTGAAAGGCAACTTGTAAAAATGTTGGTTGAGCGAGTCAGAATTCTCTATCAAGGAGCCAATTCCTGGAAAGATCATTTCTGGCCACAGTACTGGATGCACCTTCTAGTTTGGAGACACACAAGGCTAAGGTATGCCCATTTTCTCACCTCAGGACCCTAATATAGCCCTTCAGGTTCAGATGAACTGAAAATTTGTCTAATCAGCTCAATCCTTCTCTACTGAATACCTTAAATAATAAAAGATATGGTATATATAAAGTGGTATATATACTTAATTTAAATGTTGTAGGCTTACAAGAGCTACAAGAACAAAATGGTGCGATATGTTTTACTGTGTGTTAATTTAGACATGCAGTGCATGGTTATGTTTTGATTATATAACACTCGTAAGCTTGGAGTATCTGGAGTTATAGTTGTAGAATTTAAAGGGCATTTACTTGCCATCCAAGGTTCTTGATTTAGAACTTGTTTTGACTGTAACATGGTTTTGAGACCTTTGCCTTTATTGTTTTGTAAAAATGGAGAGACCTGACGGTGGTGTTCTAATTTGGTACTGATCTGTGGGATCTTCCTTATGCATGTCTCAACCATTTCCTTTACTGACAATTAAATAACAGACATTCCCAGCTGTAATCCTTGCAGTCTCTACAATTACTCTCCTCCAACGAGTAAGACACATTTTCTTAGCTGAAACATGGCTCTTAGTTTTTGCAGATGTAAGGGGACTGTTGTTCCCTTACTAAAACTCAGTGGGGGTGTTCTGGTTGGCTAGCTCCGAATACCAAAAGAAAGGGGAAATCAGGACCCTGAGACTGACAGTCCCCAGGAACCATGGGGAGAGGCCAATGCTCCAGGGCAGCCTGATTGACAGGGTGGACAGGCTAATCAGGGAGTCAGGAGGCCAGGCGGGTCCCAGACTCCATGTGAGCTGAAATTGCCTGGGTCAGACAGCGTGGGGTCGAGCTAAGGAGAAAACGGGCCCAAGCTGAGCTGAGCCATACCAGCCAGAGGGGCCAGAAGGGCAACCCAGGAAGCAGGTCAGTGCTGATAGTAGAGTCATAGAAGTTGCCCACGGAGCAGACCTGTGCTGGGAGGAGAGCTGTAGCAACCAGATCCAGAGGAGCCAGAGACAGAGCAGCAGCCATGTTGAGACAGAATGGAGCTGGAGCTGGAGCAGTTTGGAGCTGGGTGCAGTGAGCAGCTGTGGAGAGCGAGGAGGACCCTGGGCAGCAGGCCCAGCGCTGGGAGACGCCCCCAGCTAACATGCCTTGCAGGCCCGACTTGGAGGGGAATCATAATCCTGATGGGGCGGGGGCAACCCTGGGAAGAAGGGTCCTGCCAACTAAAGCCTGAGGGCATGTGACCACCGGAGCAAGTGTCTGACCTGCAGCAGCCCTGCAGCACAGCCAGGGCCTGATCAGGAGGCCTGGGACTTGTGAGGAACAGACTGAATTGCCCTTACATTCCAGAGATGCTGGTTGTGATGTCCCTGTGCCACAGAGCAGGGTTATGTGTTTTCCTTTAACCTTTCCCATTTTTCCTTTTTTTTAAAAAATGGATTGCTGTTTAATAAATTGTATTTCCTTTGAACTGTATGTAATGATCAGTAGGTCAGGGAAGCATCCAGTGCAGAGAGAGCACCCCAAAGTGGGGACACCCTAGCCCCTGCCCTAAGTGACCATGACAAGGTTGGGGCTCGAGCCCCCCAGGAATCCTGGGCCCAGCCTTGTTGGAGTTACAAGGACTCTGCCACACAGGAGAGTGGAAGGGGAGCCCTTGCGGTCAGGCAGGCCTCTGGGTAAAGGAAGTGGGAGCAAGGACTCAGATCCTTTCACTAGCCCCCTTCACCAGGGTAGTGGATAAGCCAGGAAAGTTCCCCACAATAGCAGGACCATTCCCCTGCTTACACAGATATTAACTATGCCAGATCTACTATTACTATAGTGTCAGTATCTGGAATAGTTCAGTTCCCAATATATCCCTGTATCTTTCAGAGATATACAATAAGCTGCAAGAAATAAGTTTTTTCTGAAATGTGGTGTAAGGCTGGTTCCTGGGAGTTTTTTTAAAATACTACAAAACAAAACCTGAACTTTTAAGGACAATGCTCTGGTACATTTGTCTGCAAGGAGCAGTACCTTACTTCATAAACTAATCAAGGAATCCCACTGATTTCTAAAGGAACTACTTGTGGAGAAAGGCATTAGTCAATATAAGGGTATCAGAATTGGGCCCTCAGTTTACAAACAGTTGAGGTTACCCCAAAGTGGTTAATGAATTTAGATAATTATTTGTGCTTCATTGACTCAAAAAGAGAAACTGATTTAAAAAAGATAAATGTGGCAAGTTACATGTTCATTAAATGAACCAATTCCTTTCTGTATTTAACATACTGCACAATTTATGTGAGCATAACATTTCCATCTTAATGCCACATTAGCAAGATATGAGTACTTGAAATGTACAGAGAAAAGTGACTAATGATCTCAGCACTAGCTACCATGGTCTGAAAATCCTTGTCCATAAAGTAATATTACATGGACTGGGCATCAGAGGCCCTGATTCTAGTCCCAGCTTGATGAAGGACTCACTGGATCAAGTGCCGCGGGCCTCAGACCAATGCCTGCAGGGTTGACGAGTGAGACGGTGCAGGAGGGGGCTCTAGGCTGGGAGGTGGAACCGAGGTGTTGAGAGTATGAGAGGGGCTCCGGGCTGAGGCAGGGAGTTGGGGTGTGGGTACGGGCTCTAGGTTGGGGGTGCAGGCTCTGGGGTAGGGCCAGAAATGGGGTGTTCAGGGTACGGGGGGGAGGAATCATGGCCAGGGCACAGGGTTGGGGTGTGGGGGTATGTGAGGGCTCCGACTGGGAGTGCAGGAGGCTGCTCTGAGCTAGGACTGAGGGTTTCGGAAGGCGGAAGGGGGAAATCAAGGCTGGGGCAGGGGTTGAGGCACGGGAGGGAGTCGGGGTGCAGGCTCTTGGCAGTGCTTACCTCAAGCAGCTCCTGGAAGCAGTGGCTTGTCCACCATCTGGCTCCTATGCAGAGCCGTGGCCAGGTGGCTCTGTGCACTGCCCTGGCCGCAGGCAACGCCCCCACAGTTCCTATTGGCCATGGTTCCTGGCCAATAGGAGCTGCAGAGCTGATGCTTGAGGCAGGGGCAGTGTGCGGAGGCCCGTGGCTGTCCTAATGGGCATAGACGCCAACTCCGTGGGAGCTCCAGGGCTGGAGCACCCACGGGGAAAAAATTGGTGGGTTCTCTGCACCCACAGGCTGTTCCCCACCTCCGCCTCCTCCCCTGAGCGTGGCCCCGTGTCCTGCTTCTCCCCCCTCCCTTCCAGTGCTTGCCGTGCGAAACAGGAGGAGGAATGCTGTGCACTGGGGGGAGAGGAGGGGCTGAAGTGCAGATTTGCGGAGGGGTCCAATAGGGGCAGGGATGGGGTGGAGTCAGGGCAGGGGCAGGCGCCTGTGCCTATAGGCAGGAACCGGAAGGGGGGCATGCTGCTGCTTCCGGGAGTGGCGCGGGGCCTGGGCAGGCAGGGAGCCTGCTTTGTCCCGCTGCGCTGCCAACCGGACTTTTAATGACCTGGTCAGCAGTGCTGACAGGAGCTGCCAGGATCCCTTTTCAACTGGGCATTCTGGTTGAGAACCGGACACCTGGCAACCCTACCCCCTGACTCATCAGGATCTGCTGACTAGCAGAAGACTCCTGACTGGTCACTTCTCCATAAAGCTTCCTGTTCCTGCCACACCCCTTGTCTGAGCAACTAGTGTCTAGGCCTGCTGTTGACCAGACCTCTAAGACCAAGTTCCTACTTCCTTGTTGCATTTTCCCTCCTTGCTCCCATTACCTCACGTCATTCCTACTCCCTCGCCCTAACTCCAGTTATTGCCCCTTCGGGCAACTCTGACACTGGCTTTGACCCCGGGTGTGACTTCTGGCTCTGACTCTGGTTTAACACTTGACGTGGCTTCTAACTCTGACTCCAGTCTGACCTCTGGAGTGATTCTTGACTATAACCCCACCTCTACTGTGGGCTTTGACCATTAGGAGGCCCTGACACATTGTGTGATTTCAGCCAAGTCAATTAGCTTCTCAGAACAACAGTTGTGTCAGCTACAGTAAGGAATTAATAATACATACCCTTGTAAAATGCCATGAGATCTCTGGATGAAGATATTAAAGAGCCTATGCACTAATTAATGCTCATGTGCTTCACAAGGTTTTTTTGGGGTTTTTTTTTTTTTAGGGCTGTCAAGCAATTAAAAAAATTAATTGTGATTAATTGCACTGTTAATAATAGAATATAATTTTTAAAATATTTTTGATGTTTTCTATATATTATCAATGTATTGATTTAAATTACAACATGGAATACAAAGTGTACAGTGCTCACCTTTATATTTACTTTTGATTACAAGTGCTTGCACTATAAAAAAATAGTATTAGTATTATTAAAAAATAGAAATAGTATTTTTCAATTTACCCAACACATATACTGTAATGCAATCTCTTTATCATGAAAGTTGAATTTACAAATGTAGAATTCTGTACAAAAACAACTGCATTCAAAAATAAAAATGTAAAATTTTATAGCCTGCAAGTCCACTCAGCCCTATTTCTTGTTCAGCCAATCCTCAGACAAACAAGTTGGTTTATATTTGCAGGAGATAATACTGCCTGCCTCTTGTTTACAATGCTACCTGAAAGTGAGAACAGGTATTCTGATGGCACTGATGTAGCCGGTGTCACAAGATATTTACATGCCAGATACGCTAAAGATTCATATATCTCTTCATGCTTCAACCACCATTTCAGTGGACATGCATCCATGCTGATGACAGGTTCTGCTCAATAACCGTCCAAAGCAGTGCATACTGGCGCATGCTGATTTTCATTATCCGAGTCAGATGCCACCAGCAGAAGGTTGATTTTCTTTTTTGGTGGTTTGGGTTCTGTAGTTTCTGCATCGGAGTGTTGCTCTTTTAAGACTTCTGAAAGCATGCTCCACACCTCGTCCCTCTCAGATTTTGGACAGCACTTCAGATTCTTAACCCTTGGGTCAAGTGCTTGTAGCGATCTTTAAAAATCTCACATTGGTACCTTCTTTGCGTTTTGTGAAATCTGCAGTGAAAGTGTCCTTAAAAGGAACAACATGTGCTGGGTCACCATCAGAGACTGCTATAACATGAAATATATGGCAGAATGCAGGTAAAACAGAGCAGGGGACATACAATTCTCCCCCAAGGAGTTCAGTCACAAATGTAATTAACACATTTTCTTAATGAGTATCATCAGCATGGAAGCACGTCCTCTGGAATGGTGGCCGAAGCACGAAGGGGCATATAAATGTTTAGCATATCTGGCATGTAAATACCTTGCAATGCTGGCTACAAAAGTGCCATGCAAATGCCTGTTCTCACTTTCTGGTGACACTGTAAATAAGAAACGGGCAGCATTATCTCCTGTAAATGTAAACAAACTTGTTTGTCTTAGCGATTGGCTGAACAAGAAGTGGGACTGAGTGGACTTGTAGGCTCTCAAGTTTTACATTGTTTTGTTTTTGAGTGCAGTTATGTAACAAAAAAAATCTAATTTGTAAATTGCACTTTCACAACAAAGAGTACTTGTATGAGGTGAATTGAAAAATACTATTTCTTTTGTTTATCATTGTTACAGTGCAAATATTTGCAAAAAATATACAATTTGATTTCAATTACAACACAGAATACAATATATGTGAAAATGTAGAAAAAACATGCAAAATATTTAATAAATTTCAATTGGTATTCTATTGTCTAATAGTGCAATTAAAACTGCAATTAATTGCGATTAATTTGAGTTAATCGTGTGAATTAACTGTGATTGACAGCCCTGTTTTTCATTATTTATTATTATAATTATTCCTATTTCACAGAGAGAATCAGTCAGTGTCAGAAAGGGAAACAGAATTTAGGAGGTCTTGGCTCCAAATGTTGTAGTCAGACCATACCACTTGATTAGTATATTAAAAGAAAGAAGGCAGGTTTTGAGGACAATAACCCAAATAGTTGAAATAACCTTTTGCAGGATCAAACATACTAAAAATTCAGGAAATTCCAAAGTTCAAGTTGTCTCTGTCTCTCCAACACTGCCAGAACAATTGCGACATTTGTACAATCATAAGGCAAGACACTTGCCTTTTTTTTTTTAAATCAAAACTGCAGCCAGTCATTTATAGAAGTCCTTCACATTCACCAAAAGAAATAAATCATGATGCAACAAATTATTTGAAGTACACAGAATCTTTGATGATGCACTTAATTCCCGTCCACACACTTACAAGCATTTCAGTACAAAACACCAGAGACCGAGCTGGCAACAGAAACAAAATCAAAACAGAATGTAGGTAGTTAATATGCACGTCCTCTGGAATAGCTAAGCGGAGAGACAACTAGAAAATATAGCAAGATGGCTTAAAATTCAAACAAATTCTCTTATGGGAAACAAAGAGAATGAATCTGACTGAGAACCATGGATATCTGGTCTTACTCCCCACTTGAAGAAATGTTAGGAAAAGATATGACTTGGGAGTGCTGGTAAGAGACACCAGGTTATTTCCTGTCCCCTGTCACATTGAGTTAGTTTATAACCTTGTCACTTCTAAATTTTTTCATGTGACAACAGAACAGATGAGATTTAGCTAATTCAACATTAACTAAATGTCTGCATTTAACATCCTCCATCTCCCCTCCCCCCCAAAAGCCAATATTTGCTGTCTCCTTCTGTTTACTTCCAAGATGAACTGAGGACTGTATCTCTATGACAAGATCTTGATAAATATGTTTCTGGTGGTGGGAGGATGGGAAAGTATATATTTCTCCGTCAGGGATCTTGTCTCAAAGAAGTCATTTATTGATGCATTTCCGCTTTCATATTCCTATTGTTTTATATAAAAGTGTTCTAGCTTGCAATTTAAGAAGACCATTATTGCAATTCAGATAATCTGAGTATACGCTGTAAAATTTACAATACACAAATGTAATTAAGGTCTGAGACAGTAGGGAGCAGAACATACACAGCATGAGCTATTTTTTTCTTTTGTTAATCTGAAAATATTCCAGGGTTTTTATTAATATATAAAAAGAGAATGACAATAGAATTCTAAATGAAGTCCAAACTATTAAGGTAATTACACTGTATTTGGAAGATACAAAGGATACCACAAAATAAAAAGATTATCAGCTTCAGCCACTGTTACTGTTGGACGTCCAATTACTCTGATCCAAGAGGAAACTAACAGCTCATTATTTCAATTATTTCATTTCAATCACTATTATTTCAATTATAATCCTTATCAATGCATGGCTTGAGTAAAATTCTGTAATTTCTGTTTATTACTAGTTGTAGAATGTTACGTATCTTTATCAAAGAAAAACGTAAAATACAAGCAACTTTTTCCTCTCTTTAAAATACTGTGAGTCACAAGTAGGACGGAAGGGAACAAAATGCAGGATGATACCATGCTGGGAACAAGAACATGGAAAATGTGGCCACAATGGGTTCTCCCGCCCATTTCATACAACTATAAGAGTCCTATACTTCTCATCCGTTACACATCATTTACTGTACATTTATAAGCAAAGTACCAAGTGATTACACAAAACAGTATTAAGTGTTACCTGTTAGGTCTGAGCCATTTCAATCCCTCGTGAAGCAAAGCCATTAATTCTATTTTATTTACAAAAGACTACGAGGTTAGCTCTCACACAGTATGAAAAGATATTGGACTACAAATGAACCCAATGATGACGTGTGATCATTCAAGAGGAAAGCATGTAGCCACTGGGAAATATTCTGATTTCATAAGGTTGATGTGGGATATTGATATGAAATTCATTCCAGCATGTATATAACTCAGAATCCAAAGTGACAAAGAAAGTTACTGACATTTTTCATCCACTGGTCGTTTTGAAATCTTAGTTCAGAGAATTAAGCTTGGGCTGTCTTGGTGGGATAACAGAAGGCACAATACCCTGCTAGACAGGAGAGAACATAAGAACATAGAATGGCCCTACTGGGTCAGACCAAAGGTCCATCTAGCCCAGTATCCTGTCTTCCGACAGTGGCCAGTGCCAGGTGCCCCAGAGGGAATGAACAGAACAGGTAATCATCAAGTGATCCATCCCCTGTCGCCCATTCCCAGCTTCTGGCAAACAGAGGCTAGGGACACTATTCATAAGAAGACTAATGGGGGCAGATTGGGGATGGATGTGAAGAAATGAGAATCTACATGACCACCTACACAGTCTCTATGGATAGAAATTTCATGATTGAAAAATAAGGGTATAGCAGTAGGAATATACTACTGACCACCTGACCAGGATAGTGACAGTGATTGAAATACTCAGGAAGATTAGTGAGTTCAAAAACAGAAAACCCAATAACAATGGAGGATTTCAACTATTTCCATATTAAATGGGTATATGTCACCTCAGGACAGGATGCAGATGTAAAATTTCTAGAGACCATTAATTACTACTACTTAGAGCAGCTAGAACTGGAACCCACAAGAGGCGAGGCAATTCTTGATTTAGTCCTAAGTGCAGCACAAGTTCTGCTGCAAGAGGTGCATACAGCTGAATCGCTGAGTAACAGCAACCATAATGTAATTAAATTTAACGGCCTTGCGGGGGTGGGGGGGGGGGAGAATATCAAAGAAACCCATCACAGTAGCACAACTTCAAAAAGGGGAACACCACAAAAATAATGAAGCTACTTAAATGGAAATTAAAAGGGATAGTCATAGGAGTGAAATGCCTGCAAGTTACATGGAAACTATTTAAAACCGCCATAATAGAGGCTCAAACTAAATATATCCCCATCCTCCCACCTGCCTCCACTGCTTTAAAAAAAAAGTAGTAAGATGACCAAAAACATGCCACTGTAGCTAAACAGCAGGGTAAAAGAGACAGCTAGAGACAAAAAGCCACCTTTTCCAAAGTGGAAGTCAAATTCTACCAAGGAAAATAAAGAGGAACAAACTCTGTCAAGTCAAGTATAACCAGGCAGGCCAAAAAAGAATTTGAACAGCAACTAGCAAAAGACAAAAAATAAAATAAAAAAATTGCTGTTAGTTTTTGTAAGAACATCAGAAACAGGAAGTTTGCCCAACAATCAGTGGGGCCACTAAATGATTGAGCTGCTGAAGGAGCACTCAGAGGACCAGGCTGTTGCAGAGAAACTAAATTAATTCTTTGCATTGGTCTTCACCACAGAGGATGTGAGGGAAATTCCCACACCCGAGCCATTCTTTTTAGGTGACAAATCTGGGAAACCATCCCAACTTGAGATGTCACTAAAGAAGGTTTTGGAACAAACTGATAAAATGAAACTGTAATAAGTCACCAGGACCAGCCAAGAGTTCTGAAGGAACTCAAATATGAAACTGCAGAATTAACAACTATGGTATGTAACCTATCACTTAACTCAGCCTCTGATGTAATGGCGATTGTTTAAAAAGGCTTGAGAGGTGATCCTGGAAATTAGAGGCAGGTAAGCCTAACTTCAGTACCAGGAAAACTGGTTGAAACTATAATAAAGAACAGAATTATCAGAGACATAGATGAACATGATATGTTGGGTAAGAGTCAACATGGCTTTTGTAAAGAAGAAATCATGCCTCACCAATCTTTTAGAATTCTTTGAGGGGTCCAATAAGCATGTGGACAAGGGTGATCCAGTCAATCTAACGTACTTGGACTTTCAGAGGGCCTTTAATAAACACCTACACCACAGGCTTGTAAGCAAACTAAGCAGTCGTGGAATAAGAGGGAAGGTCCTGTCATGGATCAGTAACTGATTAAAAGAAACTAAACAAATAAGAGGAAAAATCATCAATTTTCACAATGGAATGAGGTAAATAGCAGAGGGTCCCCAAGGATCTGTACTGGGACCTGTGCTGATCAATATATTTATAAACGATCAGGAAAAGTGGCTAAACAGAGGTGGGAAAGTTTGCAGATGATACAAAATTACTCGGGATAGTTAAGTCCAAAGCTGACTATGAAGAGTTACAATGGGATCTCACAAAACTGGGCAATGAGGCAACAAAACAGCAGATGAAATTCAGTGTTGGTAAGTGCAAAGTAATCTACATTAGAAAAAATAATCCCACCTATAGATATAAAATGATGGGTTGTAAATTAGCTGTTATCACTCTGAAAAGAGATCTTTAGGTCACTGTGGCTTGTTCACTGAAAACATCTGCTATTTGTGCAGAAGCAGTCAAAAAAAGCTAACAATGCTAGGAACCATTAGGAAAGGGATAGATAATAAGACAGAAAATATCATAATGCCACTATATGAATCCATGATACCCAATGTTTCCTCTAATTTCCATCCATGTGTGGAATAAATTTTGTTATGTGCATTGAGGTATCTGCAGATGTGCGCCACCAGTAGAAACAAAAAACCAAGATAATATATATTTTTTAAAAAAGTTACCATAGGGCTAATTACTCCAGCCAGGACAGGTTAGGCATTTTAGAACTCACTACCCAAAGAATTTAAGTGTAAAAAATAAAAATTATGAAATGCATAGACCAGTCAAAACTCTAAAATAACACACTTTGAAAGAATAAAATTACAGAGAATACATGTGCATTGCAGGAAGTACCAAGAAGTAACAACCCCAATAATACAAGTATGTGTTGGGATGTGTGTGTGTGTGTGTGAAAGAAAGAGAGAGACACACACACTCAGACACACTGACTGTGTGAGCTGGCTGCTGGGGAAACGATCTCTTTAAGAAAGGCACTCATTCACTCTCTGTTCACAGCAGCAGCTCTGAATCCTGGGCCAGGCTGAGTCCCCTGCCTCTCCCTGGTCTGCGGAGATGGGGATACAGGGGCAGGGGCGGGGAAGACAGACACCCTGACATCAGCACCCTCCTCCCCCCCCGCACAGCCAGCAGGAGGGTCCTGGGAGCAGCTGCAGGACGGAGCAATGTGGGGGAAGGGGCACCTGAACACATGCTGCCAGTTGTGTGTGCTCTGCTTATCAGCTGGGCTGCATTTTAATTTCTCCTGGGTGGCTGAGAAAGCACGCAGCTTACAGGGAACACAGGTGGTAACCCCACATTGCAGTCTTCTATTTGCCACATGTTAAAAAGATATATTAGAATTGGAAAAGGTACAGAGAAGGGGAAAAAATGATTAGGGGTATAGCACAGCTTCCATATGAGGAAAGATTAAAAGACTGGTACTGGTTAGCTTGGAAAGGAACCGACTAAGGGGAGATATGTCAGAGGTCTATAAAATCATGACTGGTGTGGAGAAAGGAATGAGGAAGTGTTCTTTACTCTTTCCCATAACACAAGAACCAGGGGTCACCCAATGAAATTAATAGGCAGCAGGTTTAAAAACAAACATAAGGAAGTTCTTCACACAACACACAGTGAACCTGTGGAACTCATTGCCAGGGGATGTGGTCAAGGCCAAAACTATACCTGGTTCAAAAAAAGAATTATATAAATTCATGGAGGATAGGCCTACCAGTGTGTATTAGCCAAGACAGTTATGGATGCAACCCCATGCTGTGGATGTCCTTAAACCTCTGCCTGAAGTGGGCACTGGATTATATGGGATGGACAGGAGGTAGAAGTGGGCCAGTACAGGCCAGTATGGTGTACTGGTAAGAAGTGGCTGCCAGTACGGGCCTGTACATAGCCAACAAGTGGCAGCTCTTTAACATCACTGCCCCTTTTGCCCCCCCGCCCCTGGGCCAATGAGGGGGGCAGGGGCAGCTGCTCCGGAGCCGGCGATTTAAAAGGGCCCAGAGCTTCTGTTGCCACCGCTGCTACCACAGCCAGAGCTCTGGGCCCTTTAAATTGCTGGAGCCTGGCCCCTTCCGCCTGAGGCCCCGCCCCTTCAGCCCAAGGCCCCACCCCTTCTGGAGGCCCAGAGCTGGGCCCTGTACCAGTAAGACTTTTAAATTACTTTCATCCCTGGGGATGGATCACTCGATAATTGCCCTGTTCTGTTCATTCCCTCTGAAGCACCTGGAACTGGTCACTGTCAGAAGACTGGATACAGGGTTAGACTGACCATTGGTCTGACCCACTATGGCCATACGTACTTATTCTCTACCAACCAGACTCCTCAAGAAAAATACATTAAACTGGATTAACAAGTCTGTGGCTCTTTTAGGGATAACTTCCAGTAAAGACAATTTAATCTCTTCAGTACATGACCAGGACAATCAGACGAACATGAACCATTTACTCCTCAAGAGAAAAGAGTTTGTTTAAACTCTATTCTATTTGGACAATTTATTTGACCAACTTCTTTGCAACTGTTAACTATTTACTTCTTCAGCAGTTGTATGCTATATACCTTCAGGTCACACATACATTTTCTGTTTCCCTAGTAATAAATCACAGATGCAACAACTTTTACAAAAGGGAAAACTAAATAATCCCACTGATTAGCTGCTAAATTTTAGAACTTTTAGTGCCATCTCAGCTTCATAACTCTGCTCAAAACCAAAATATTGCTACAGGGGCCTTTAGATCTGAACTTGTTGTGGTCGTTATCCAAAAAAGGAATTAATGGATTCCCAGGACAATGACATAAAGAAACAGTCTGTGATATAAACAAAACAAAAATATTTAATGGGTTCAAAGTATTTTGCAAAAATCAGTCTCCACAGCCTCCATGTGATGCATACACAAATTTTATTACTCCCTATTTTACAGAGAGGGAAGCTAATGAAAGGGGAAGCTAAATTACTTGCTCAAAGCGACAGAGTCAGTGTCAAAGTTATGTCCGTCATTCTGTGCGGGCTTTACTAGATCGGACATATGGGAAACATTCTTTAAACTGAGCTTTTTGCTTACAAGGTAAGCAAGTCTTGCTGGCTAATGGATCAGTCCTGTTAATTGGCAATCATTACTCTCTTTTGCATTTCAAGGGAGATTTTAAACGAGGTAGCTAACTAGACTAATCATTCAGCATCCCTAATTCATACAGCTACGAGGTCGGGTTATTGTTATAGATGTACTGAAGCAGAAAAGGCTTGGGAACGCTGACCTATCTGTCAGATTTAATCAGGCCCAATACAATTCAATTTGGTAATCAGTTTGACAAATCTTACCTTCATAGGCTCTAACACAAATATATTTTATATTGCACTGAGCTGCATGGTCTAGAATAAGATTGTTTTTATTTGGACGAGCTATAGACGTGTTGGGTCAGATTTTTGGGGAGTGGGGAAGCACACTGTTTTCAAATTGAAAAGCCTAAAATTAGGGATATAAATCTATGTGAGACACTTGAAAAAAACCGTCTGAATACCTAACTGTAAAATGATATCTTTGTCTTTAGACACATTTGAAAATTGTGGCCATAATCTATTATTTTAATGTTAAACTATGGTTACTATGTGAAATTAAGATTATAACAATTTTTTGTATAAAAAGCCAAAATTAAAGGGGAATTACAGTGCTGTACAATAAAGGCTGTATAGATAAATGTGTGAATATAATTAAAATTCAAAACTACCCAATGGGAATTAAATACCCGGAGAAGCCTCGGTCTGTGAAAAGTTCAGATTGTGTGTCTTGGAAGTAGTCATCTTGCAAGGCAGAGAGCAGTAGCATTGCATCTCTCTTTCCCATAGCACACCTGTGGCCATACACCACCACCTCATAGCTCCACCCAAGCTTTACCCAGAAAGGAAACTTCTTTCTAGCGGCTACTTAGATTCCAGCAAGTAGCAAGGTTGTCCTCACCCTTGAATCCTGGTACCTTGAATCCTGGTAAGTCATCAATCCTGGTACCTCCTTACCAAGCATCCAGTCCTCCCTTCTGAACCTTCCCCACTTCATTTCCCTCTGATGATTTTGGGAATATCCAGGTTGGTCAGCAAAGCATTCCTGTCCTCCAACCCATAGGAAGTTCAAAACAGAAGCCTGGATATTTGGATCATGGAGCTGAGAGAGGAGGAGAACCAAGCCAGGATTGTTACCAGATTCATAGGTTTGTAACAAGATGGGCTATTAACCAGAATCCAGGTTTAGGCTTCAGAGATGTTTGCTCTCTGGGTCAGGGCGGGATGGACAATGCAAAATTTTTCAACCAGCCTGACAACCCTACAGAAGAAGGATGGCCCAATGGTTAGATCTGTGGCCTAGCACTGGGTAAACCTCAGTTCAATTCTCTGCTCCACGACAGGCTTCCTGTGTGACCTTGAACAAGTCACTTAGCCTTTCTTTGCCTCAGTTCCCCATCTGTAACATGGGGATAATAGCATTTCAATATCTCATGGGGTATTGAGAGGTTGAATATATATATTGATAGTATATTTTAGTTAGTTATACAGCCCCCATTACTGTAGTACCTCCCAAAACTATAATGTAGTCATCCTCACAATACCCCATGAGATATCGAAATTGTGTATTTTCCCAGAAATAAACCAAACAAATCTCATCAAAATAGTTAAGGATGAGAATACATTTCTTAAAACAGTGTTTTCCAAATGGTGGAATGCAGGAAGTATCTAAATGGGTCCCAGACTTGGGAAAGAGGCCAGACAGTAAGACCACCCTGGAACTCCTGTCCATGGGGCTGGGCCTGGCTCCCTGTTCCGGGTGTTGCAACCTGGTGCACAGAGTCACAGTACCACTCAGGTTGGCCTGGCTGCCTGTCCTATGAGTGGTGTTGTGATCTGATGGACGGGGTGGTAGAGCCACTCATATTTGGCCAGGTCATGATGGAGTGGTGGCTGGGCCAAATCTGAGTGGTGCTGCAACCCTGTGCACCAGGTTGCCATACTTGTAGTGGGGAGCTGGGCCACCCTATGGTACAGAAGACACTGCCACAGGGTGAGCGACGGGCAGGCTTGCTCTCCAACCCCCAGGCTTCCCCTCCACGCTGCGCTGGGATTAGGGTTCCAGTACTGGGGATGCTGCAGGTGGTGGGTGCGCCTCAGTGGGGCGAGGAGGAGGAAACGGCAGCAGCAGTAGAGGAGGAGAATGGCACTGGCCTATGATTTTGCCCTGTCTCACTCTGAATTTGGACCTGGAGAGGATGCAGAAAAAAAAAAAATTCACAAAATGCAGTTGATGGGTTGCCTTAGTAAAAATTTTGGGAACCTCCGTCTTAAAACCCCCTCACTATTTTATTATAATCTCTACTCAATCTTCTCCAAGTGGCAGGAGATCTATACTAGCTGCTACTCAAAATAAGCCTGTATCTGCTTGGTTATATATGTGCACAAGGAGTATGGAGTTTCCTAGTATGCTATGACCTACATCCTGCTTCGGGTAGGGGGTAATCACAGGCTCTTACAGTAAAGATTACAGGGGCTCACACATGCAGGGTGGACAGGATCCAGGTTGATCTTTGGCCCATATTCAGAGAATAAAGTGTCCATTTCACAGAGGGTAAGGAAAAGGAGTACAGTGGGTCTGTAGTCCACAGCAGGTTGGTGTCTCCAGCCTATGCAGTGAAGGGTCAGATGTGGGATGCTGTGTTCTCTGGCCTGTAGCGGCAGGATGGGAAACGGTGTTCTCCAGCATGCTGGTGTTAGATGGATATGCAGTTCACAGCTCAGCATGCTGAGTTTTCCCAAGAACTGTGGGCATGGTCACCCATGTTGGAAAAAACATGAAATAAAGTGATGCAGGGATTAGGATTAGAATTTTACTGAGGATTTCCTGTCTTTTGAGCTTTTATAACAAGTAACTTTGTAAAAATTATAAATAAAATTATGTATTATTAAAATATAATTATTAAAATAATAATAAATGTGTTCAAATAACATTACTCAATTTTGACAGAATTCATTGTTAGGGTATTATGATATCTTAAAATAAACCAATTTTCCATCCGATTCTGAATTATAGAAGAAAATATTAATGGACACTAGAATAAAAATTTGAGCAGTGTAATGCTCTTATATAAAATCAGCTCCCTCAAAGAGATTTCTGTTTTGCTCATGACCTGCATGTGCACTCTGGAAAAGAAGTCTGTGCACCCACAGGCATGCCCAAACCCTTCAGTTTGTTTCCAGAGCTTGGGCACCAACACCTCCATGAACTAGCTGTGAGCAGAATGTGCAGTCATCTGATTACCATGCAAGTGAATATGCTAAGCTTCCATACAGTAGTTGCTTTGCTTCCCTGTAATCCCATGTCCAGTGCTATGACAACCAACTGAAGAAAAAATACTGTTTGTTTGGCAGTCTGGGACAATCAAAACCCCAGTATGAATGAGTAAAATCTCTTTGCTTACTGACCAACAGCACATTCCTCATGCAAAACTCAGAACTGGCCTCCTATCTTAGTTACTGTGCAAATACTAATCCATTACAGAAGAAATACATAATATGCCCAACTAGCTCATGTAATGCTTTACTAAACTGCTCCCTGCAGTCAACTGTGCCAAACTCTACTCTACGGTTTTTCCTTCTAAACAGCATCTATCATTAAATACTGTGACAGGATCAGGCCAGATGGATATAGGAGAGTAATAGAAGGCAGATGTATTAGCCCCAGGCTAAGTAGGTCCCTTTTCCCTGGGTAAAATAACAGGGAAGGTTCCAGAACAATCAGGAACCTTCTGGAGACAATTAAGACAGGCAATTAAGACAGATTAGAACACCGGCAGCCAATCAAGAAGCTGCTAGAATCAATTAAGGAAGGCTAATCAGGGCACCTGGGTTTTAAAAAGGGAGCTCACTTCAGTTTGTGGTGCGCATGTGAGGAGCTGGGAGCACAAGGCACTAGGAGCTGAGCGTGAGAACGTGGACTGATGGAGGACTGAGGTGTACAAGCATTATCAGACACCAGGAGGAAGGTCCTATGGTGAGGATAAAGAAGGTGTTGGGAGGAGGCCATGGGGAAGTAGCCCAGGGAGTTGTAGCTGTCGCACAGCTGTTCCAGGAGGCACGCTAGACAGCTGCATTCCACAGGGCCCTGAGCTGGAACCCAGAGTAGAGGGTGGGCCCGGGTTCCCCTGAAATCCTCTCAACTCCTGGTCAGACACAGGAGTCGTCGATCTGGACTGTGAATTCAGAAAAACGGCCAAGCTGAGGGCTGCCGTGAAGCTCCAAGGCGAGCAAATCTGCCAATAAGCGCAAGACCCACCAAGGTAGAGCAGGAATTTTGTCACAATACATATGGTCATCTAATGAATAAGGGTACAACTCCCATCTGCAAAAGCTCCTAGAATATCAGTGCAATGAAGCAAAGGTGGCATACTCTGCATCTGAATGTTCCTTGTCCAGATTCACAGGATCTCCATTTCCTCCATGGAAAGGCTGATATGGCCTGTAGCTTGACTAACTTTTTTCAGGAAGAAAATTATAGGATTATAGTACTTAAATTGGATATTCTCTCCGTATACCACTGGAATCTTCACACGACAAAACAGCACTTCTTGTAGGTCATCTGAGTGATATATGTTTGCCTCTAGCTCACATGGCCTATACCTCACAGCAGGGAGACTTCAGAGACATATTAGGACGCATCTACAACTAATTCTAGAATATGGAATGCTGCAGGTGACTGGACTCTAAGGAATGACTAAGTTTAAAAACCCATGTTAGAATCATGTACAACTTCTCTCCCATCCCCCACAAAAAATAGAACAAAAAAGCTGCAACAGAAAACCCATTCCAAATCTGAAATATTTTATTTAAATGGAACAAATGTATGTTTCTGATTGAATTTTTAAAACAACTCAAGATGTGATATTATGTTATCATCAACCTGTGCTGAGCTCTGAAAGTGTTCCCTTGGAAATAAGACATAAAGGTAAAAAAAAAATTTAAGTGCCTAAGTGATTTGTGAGCCCATGACCCATTTTCAAAAGCAACTCAAGAGCCCAAGTCTCACTGAAAGTCAATGGCACATCAGCACTTTTGAATATGATACCCACGATAATTGCATCACCCTATGTTTGCTACAGCTGAGAAAACATCTATTCTAAATCACCTGGTTTCCAAAAACCTTTTGGTTTGGAACAAATACCATTTTGGGATGACAAATTGTAACATTCTGTTTGCATGTTTTATAAGTTGGTAAAAGGTGGAAAAACAAATAAAATTCTAGTAATCTCCTACTGCTCAAAAACATTTTTAAGTGATTTTGTGTTTGGTGAAAAACTGAAAAAAGAAAAATAATGCATACTTCTAAAACAGTCAAAGTTGCCTGGACTGTGTCCTGATTGGTGTGAAGAGTTTTTTGGGGGGATATGTTGAGCCCTACACAGCATATATGTTTCAAGTCAGACTAGAAATCACACTGGTAACTTCTGGACTTGAAAACTATGGAAGTATTTTCTATACGTTCTGTATCTTTATAGATTAGGTTGCCTACTTGCTAAAGTTATCTATGACCTGTTACAGCTTGTGTGCCCAGAACAAGGAGTATATTTGTGGTTGGATCAGATCCTTTAAAATAAAAATCCTGGAAAGGTACCTATAACTTGGAGTTATGGGTTACTTTTGCACCAATATTTTGAGGCTGCATTATGAGCCTCCTGAGGCTGAGCTTTACTGGGACGTCATAAAGAAATGTACAACTGAAGTGCCAAAGGCTGGATTCATCTCCCTGGGTAGTAGGAGAGAATGAGGTTCAGGACATTACTACACACTTAAAAAGCTGTGACAAATGCTCTCCCATTGTGCAGAGGACAAGGTCATAGCTCTACCCAGACATCTACGCTGGTAGTGTGAGGTTTAGGAGGTTGCCTATGGAAATCCAAAAGCCAATGGAGTCCTAACCACAGAGGTCTTGCCCCCTTCTTGTCTACTGGAATGCTGGGAGACAGATATGCTTGCTTCTGTGTCGGTATATCAGAGGACTGCAAATTGCTCCTTGCACCATCTCCATTGCTGTGCAGGCAGATGCATAATTTAGCACTGGGAGTTGGAGTGCTGGCATAGAGCAAATAAATTATATAATCTCACTCCCTAGAACACTGAAACAAAACTAACAGCATATCACTTAAAAAAACAAAAACAAAAACAAAAAAAACACACCACAGCCAAACACTGGATGGTTCAGCCTTGGCAAGATCTCTGAAGTAGTTTTGCAAACACAAATTTAATTTTTGAAAAGTAAATGTTTAAATACCCAAACCGTGAGCTATTTCCCAGTAACTCAGTGACCAGGCCCATGCTGTAAGGCAAATTTGAGAATTAGTGCTTATTATAATGTTCATGAGATTTCAACAGAACAAGCTCCAGCTAGCAGGCATTCTACCACACACGCTAGTGTGTGTTTAATTCCTCCTGTAACTTTATGGAGAGGTAAATTTGTCTTATGGCAATACTAGGAGGTGGGTTTTTAAACTGATTTATCTAAAATAATCTTGTAGATGTGAAGTTTTCCAGTGCCCAAACTGTTATTGTTTGTCTTTGAAATGTGTTTTGCGGGAGGTGCTGAGAGAGAGACACTCTGACTCAAAGACAAAGTTTGGTAACAAAAACAAAGGGCCTAGTAGCCCCAACTCTCACAGGTTGTCAAAGGGAGTTGCAGCTACTCAGCATTTTTCAGGATCAGGTTCCAATGAAATCAGTTTGATCTCAAATAAAGCAGTACCATACCTGCAATGATGTCATCCATCTGCTCTAGGGCTGCTTCAAGCATATGACTAGCATCAGAAGCCATGATTTCTGTCTTGCCCAAACCTTTCTTCCTCCTACTGGGGCGGGGGGAAAAAAGAGGGAGATGAAGCCATGCATATTACGCTAATACAGACATTTTAGAGAACATATTTCAATATGGCTCTGCTGTAAACTGAACCATGTGAACTAAATTCTCCCACTAGCAAAATAAGGCACAATGCCATAAAAACCGATGGATTCAATTCTGCTTCTAGCTGTGATTTTAGCCTAGCATTTCCAGCTGTTCATTTATGTTTACCTTAGTTTTTTCTTCTATGTAATTTCATAAAAATCAGCAATATCAGATTTTAAAATGTGAATGGAAGGCTTGAGATTCAGAAATGAGCTCTCTCTTAAACAGAGGTGAATGCTTCTTCTGGATACTAGGCTTGCTTCTCTCCCACCCTCCCCAGTTGAGGGGGAGGAGGATTCACGCTCCTACCAGGGGTCAGACAATTGTGGGCTACCATTGTTCCTGGGATTTCCAGTGGGATAGAACATTTTTATTCCACTCGTGTGGCTCCCGAGGACTGACTGACAGAGGCTGCCTGGGGAGTAAGGAATGGAATATAGACCCCAGACACCAAACCTCCCTGGTAAGCATCTTGCACCTCCTCACCCTTAGAATCCCTGTCTCTAGGTGGCTCTTCCACTGATACAACTCAGCACGAATCAATGCTCACAATCTAATGTCTTCTCTGACTACAATCTCTACACGCTCAGGCTATCATCCAAGCTTTTGGCTGCTTCTTCCACAACATACTGAAAATAGAGCTCTTTTTCTGTGTAAGTGGCCAAAATGCTCCCTCAATCATTTCACTCTGTGAAGTAGCTACATAGTTATCTGTGGGGGTGAGAGGGAGGGAGCAGAAGCTTCCTGCAAATGGGGGGTGAAGGAGCAGGAAGGAGATTGAGGGGAGGTACTGAGATTCAGCAGAAGGGTGGGGGGGATAACTAGTTCCAGGCTGGGCAGGGGTTTCCTACCTGATCCCAGGCCTGTTCCAACCCCTTTGGGTCCTGCTGTCTGGTCCATTCACATGTCCTGCTGTGGCTGCTCCAGCACCTTTGGGTCCTGCTCTCGCTCCCCCCGTGTATGCGCAAATTTAATGTTTCTATTGCAGGAAGGCTCTAACCTCCCACCATTATCTTCTTCCTATTTTCTAACATCTCATTTTCCAAAGCGGAGTTAAGTTTCCGTGTGAAAGTTCAGTTCCCACCTGACAGAGATATTACTGTAAAATCCCAGGCAATATTTTCCAAAAATATCTCAATTCCCAAAAGGGTCAAAGATCATGTAACTCCCCTGCCAGATTCCTTTCCAAGTAACAGTTCCTGTCATCAACAGATAACATTTCAAAAGAAAACAGAGCATGCACCACCTTTTGGCAGCCTGTACTAGGGGCGGATGCTGGAGACCGGGCCGGGGGGGAGGGGAGGGCAAGGGAGAGCCATTGCCTCTCAATTTTTTTTTTTTTTTTTTTAAAGGCAGGGCCATGCCTGCCACTTCTGAGAACCAGAATTCAGCAGGGCGCAATGAGGGGGTGTCCCAGGCTCCCCACTTGGCCCCTGACCGAACCTGGGTGGTGTAACAGCAGGCCCCCTGCCCTTGGCCCAGATGCTCCTCTGTCATGAAGAAGCGGTGGCCAGGTCAAGCTGCCCCCATTCCCACTTCTGCAATCCTTCCGGCCTCACTGGTGCTCAGAATACCTTTGAAGTAAAACTTCTCATATGTCCATTTTATGGCTGAGGTATGGAACCAATGTCCAGGCTATCACTGAATTATTCAGTGCTGGTGCTAGCCCATTGTCGGCCCTAAAACAGGAATATTTTTAGTGCCCCACCCCGACACAACACCCCCCCCAAGCCGCTTTCGGCCCTAAGCAATCGCTTAGTCTGCTTATGTCTAGCGACGGCTCTGGCTGAATAGACCTTTCACTTCTACATGCTTGCCTACCTTTCACATCATTAGAACATGCAAATCAAGCGCTGCAGGTCTCGGTAAGGAATTTTAATCAGCATTGTGTGTTCTGTCTAGCCCATAGGGGGCTTGATTCATCTCTTGGTGGCTCTGGGGACTACAAACTATATTCTCCTGCAAGTTTCTGAACCCCAGGTGCATTCACCCAATAAGAAGGCAGACAATGTTCCTCTGGGTCACGCCCACTGGCTCCCTGGATGCCTTCAAGGAGCAGTGGGCGCTGTCTGGGGATCGGTGTCCCCTCCTCTGGCTCTCTGCTTTTGACCCTGTGACCCTCACCCACATCCCTGTTTTCTTATTTGTCGTCTCCTGGCTTTACTTGAGTTCTGGATTCAGTGGCTTCTCATCTGAGGCTGTACCTCCTTTCGAGTAGACCAGGAGTGGCCAACCTGTGGCTCCAGAACCATATGCGGCTCTTCAGAAGTTAACATGCGGCTCCTTGTATAGGCACAGACTCCGGGGCTGGAGCTACAGGTGCCAACTTTCCAATGTGCCGGGGGGTACTCACTGCTCAACCCGTGGCTCTGCCACAGGCCCTGTCCCCACTCCACCCCTTCCCGCCCCCTCACCTGAGCCTGCTATGCCTTTGCTCCTCCCCCCAGAGCCTGCCACATGCTGATCAGGAGGTGTGGGGAGGAGGGGGAGACACTGATCAGCAAGGCTGCCAGTGGGTGGGAGGCACTGGGAGCGGGGAGCTGATGCGGGGGCTGCTGACATTACTGTGGCTCTTTAGCAATGTACATTGGTAAATTCTGGCTCCTTCTCAGCCTCAGGTTGGCCACCCCTGAAGTAGTCTTTCCACCAGCAGGCTCCAACTATTCAAGATATGTATAGAAAGACAATTGAGTCTATTTTGATTAACTAATGATAAATAGCTATGAGAACACTAACTTAGCTTTTTCTGAACGAATGAACCAGATTGCTCACACACCAAGCAATGCTTCTCAGAAGTGAAATTTCTGAATAGTAGTCTAACATTAACCTAATTCAGAGCCATGCAAGGGTCTTTGTTGAATATGTTTGTACTGGGACATTTCTATTTGACTGTAAAATCCAACAAACGTGTGCCTAAACAAGTTTTTTCACAAAAGGATGTAGAGGGAGAGTTATTCCTTTTAAGATGTGGAAAAACGTGCTCACTTAAAACGAACTTTAAGTTATGCTGTTTTAAAGTGACAAACTTTAGCAAGTGATTCTGCAAAGTTGTCCTAGCCATAATTCACTTTAAAAGGGATGATTAATAAGAAAATGTGAGGTGCTCCTTTTCATTCCATATGATTACCAGTATGAATACCAGCCCCACTGGAGAGTAGGGCAGTTGCCTTTGAGCCAATTTTCAGGTATAACTGTACTGCACTTTTTTTCTTGATTAATACAGTGGTGAAGTATGGAAAAACACATGAGTAATACCAGATTTGACAGTGCAATACTTTGCTTTAAAATAGCCAGTCATTAAACAATCTTTTTTAGGTGGGGGAATGCCAACACCAGCCTTTCTTATCTTTCTATTTACTTAAAAAAGGATCCTTTAGATTCCAAAGAATAAAGACAGCTATTAGTCATTGATCTGAAATAGCCCAAATATGCCGACTTCCAAGGCATGCTGCAAAAGCCCTATGTTTGACAAAGTCTCTGTAGAAGGCTGAGGGTATGCTTAATATATGATGGTTGGCCAAGCTCCTGTGGAACTCATGGTTTTAATTCTGATGAGATTTAATTCAATTGTATTTATTGTAAGAGTAATTATATTAGCATACCTAGAGTCCTGGATAGACAATTTTATTATTTTAAAAATAAATAATTAATACATTAAAAAAGTTAATAAATAAAATAATCTCCAATGACAAGCTATATTATATATGTGAAGATATTTTTGTATGGTAGTCACCCAATGGTGGTTCCATTGTCCTCTTTCAATGACGTGACTGGTAATTAAACACCCACATTTATTCTCAGAATTGCAAGCTTCCTGGAGATAAACACTAGGATGAGAATCAAATCAGGCATAAAATAGAATTGTGCATTAAAATATGATTATCCATTTTTTGTTTACAGGGAAACAGGCAATACTGAAAGAGTACCCAAGGCTAAGACTCCAAATCTTCGTACCATAAGAAACGTCGTAGCTCAGTATCAAACCTGCTACAGTGGAAAATATACATATGAACATAAATGTAGATCTGAAAGGGACCTCAAGGTCATCTAGTCCTTAGGCCCAGGCAAATGGGGCCCACACCCAGGGTGCAGTTGCCGGGGGGGGGGGGTGCCACAAGGGGCTCGGGCTTCCCCTGACTAGTTGCGGCCAGACTCCTTTCTTCTCCGGCCCCTCCCACGCGCTGGTCCGGCGGGCTTCTCCCTGCCCCCCACCCCTTCCCTCACTCCTCAGCCAGCCAGCTGAGGGCTCTGGCTCTGCCCCAGCACCAAGGAGCCCAGAACAGCACAGCTGGGGCTGGTCACTGGTGGTGCGGCTCACTGCTCCCTGCCTGGAGCAGAGCCAAGTCCCTCCCTGCCAGAGACCCTGCACCGCTTGGTCTCCAGTGGGGGCCAGGAGCAGCGAAACTTCCACATGAGGGGTGGGGGGGAGGCACACCTTAACATGACAGTGCGCTCACCGTATCAAACTTCACTCTCTCACACACACACACACACACACTTATTATTACTGCTTGGTACTTTCTGTCAAAATGCTCGTGGTAAGCCAGGAGTGGCAAGGGGCTGCAAGAGGGCTGGGGCCTCTGGCAAGATGCAGCCCCCTTGTGACAACACGAAGCCTGCTTTGATCCGCAGGCCAAGCGCAGGCACCACAAGCCACTGCAGCAGCCCAGAAGTAAGCGTGGCAATACACCATATACCATGCCACCCTTACTTCTGCGCTTCTGCTGACAGTGGCCTAGGAATTTGCTAGTTGTAGCAGTTACTCGTGATGTTATCTGATTAAAACATAACCATGTCAATCATTGTTGCAACCACTGTTATATATTGTGACAGACCAAACCAGTGGGATACAGGAGTCTGGTAGAAGGCAAATATATTGGCCACTGGATGAACAACTTTCTGTTCCCTGAGAGACCAGAGCAGGGGCTGCCCTAGTGCAATCAGGAACCTGCCAGAACCAATTAAGACAGGCAAGCTAATCAAGACACCTGGAGCCAATTAAGAACTTTCTAGATTCAATTATGGCAGGCAGGCAGGCTAATCAGGACACCTGGTTTTAAAAGGACCTCCCATCAGTTAGTAAGGGGGCACGCCAGGAGCAGGGAGTGAGAAGGCGTGCTGCTGGAGGAGTGAAGAGTTCAAACGTGATCAGGCTTCAGGAAGAAGATCCTGCAGTGAGGATAAAGAAGGTGCTGGGGAAAAGGCAATGGGGAAGTAGCCCAGGGAGTTGTAGCTGTCACGCAGTTGATACATGGACATTGTGGACAGCTGCTATCCACAAGGCCCTGGGCTGGAACCCAGTGTAGAGGGTGGGTCTGGGTTCCCCCACATCCCTCCAACTCCTGATCGGACACAGGAGGAGTTGACCTGGTCTGCGAGAAACACCAGAAGGGAAGGTCTAAATTGGAAAGGGATCTGGCCTGTCCCCAACCCACCAGGTGGGACACAGAGACTGCGGGGATTGTTCTTCATTTCCCCCATGCTGGCCAGTGATGAGGTTAGCCGAGTGGATGGCAGGTTTGAGCCACTAGCAAGAGTGGCCAAACTGAGGGCTGCCGTGAATCTCTGAGGCGAGCAAGACCCAACGAGGCAGAGGAAGAACTGTCATAATATTTACAACAAATCTTGTACAAAATGTGGCATGTAAGAGGTCTGTGAAAAGATTATGATTTGCTGAATAGGTTTATGCTACTTGTATGCATGCATAATTTTTGTATTTGAAGTTATGAGTATTGGCTCTGTACCTGTATTTCAAATGTTTGCTCCTGGGGTAATGCCCACAAGATAGTTAGCCAGTGCATCTTGAAGGGACTAGTCAACCCACCCAGCAATATTGTTAATCTATCCAACTATACTCTTAAACCAGCAGAAGAATCTGTCCTATCTCGGGGCCTCTCCTTTTGCCCCTCCACCCCCACGAACATGATACAGTTATGTGGTGACCTAGAATCCTATTTTCGACGTCTCCTACTCAAGGAACATTTCCAACACACCTCTGACCAACATATTAACCCACAGAGACCTTCCTACCAACACTACAAAAAGAAGGATTCTGGGTGGACTCCTCCTGAAGGTCGAAACATCAGACTGGACTTCTACATTGAGTGCTTCCGCCAATGTGCACGGGCTGAAATTGTGGAAAAGCAGCATCACTTGCCCCATAACCTCAGCCATGCAGAACACGCCATCCACAGCCTCAGAAACAACTCTGACATCGTAATCAAAAAGGCTGACAAAGGAGGTGCTGTCGTCATCATGAATAGGTCGGAATATGAACAAGAGGCTACTAGGCAGCTCTCCAACACCACTTTCTACATGTCATTACCCTCTGATCCCACTGAGGGTTAACAAAAGAAACTATAGCATTTGCTCAAGAAACTCCCTGAAAAAGCACAAGAACAAATCCGCACAGACACACCCCTGGAACCCTGACCTGGGGTATTCTATCTGCTACCCAAGATCCATAAACCTGGAAATCCTGGAAGCCCCATCATCTCAGGTATTGGCACCCTGACTACAGGATTGTCTGGCTATGTAGACTCCCTCCTCAGGCCCTACGTTACCAGCTCTCCCAGCTATCTTCGAGACACCACTGACTTCACCGATGGATTGTAGTTTCCTCAGGATCTTCCTAAAAACACCATCCTAACCACTATGGATGTAGAAGCCCTCTACACCAACATTCCACACAAAGATGGGCTACAAGCCATCAGGAACAGTATCCCCGATAATGTCACGGCTAACCTGGTGGCTGAACTTTGTGACTTTGTCCTCACCCATAACTATTTCACATTTGGGGACAATGTATACCTTCAAATCAGCGGCACTGCTATGGGTACCTGCATGGCCCCACAGTATGCCAACATTTTTATGGCTGACTTAGAACAACACTTCCTCAGCTCTCGTCCCCTAATGCCCCTACTCTACTTGCACTACATTGTCTGGACCCATGGAAAAGAAGCCCTTGTGGATTCCACCATGATTTCAACAATTTCCATCCCACCATCAACCTCAGCCTGGACCAGTCCACACAAGAGATCCACTTCCTGGACACTATGGTGCTAATAAGCAATGGTCACATAAACACCACCCTATATCGGAAACCTACTGATCACTATTCCTACCTACATGCCTCTAGCTTTCATTCAGATCACACCACAGGATCCATTGTCTACAGCCAAGCTGTAAGATATAATCGCATTTGCTCCAACCCCTCAGACAGAGTCAAACACCTACAAGATTTCTATCAAGCATTCTTAGAACTACAATACCCACCTGCTGAAGTGAAGAAACAGATTGACAGAGCCAGAAGAGTACCCAGAAGTCACCTACTACAGGACAGGCCCAACAAAGAAAATAACAGAACGCCACTAGCCATCACCTTCAGCCCCCAACTAAAACCTCTCCAACGCATCATCAAGGATCTACAACCTATCCTGAAGGACGACCCATCACTCTCCCAGATCTTGGGAGGCAGGCCAGTCCTTGCTTACAGACAGCCCCCCAACCTGAAGCAAATACTCACCAGCAACCACACACCACACAACAGAACTACTAACCCAGGAACCTATCCTTGCAACAAAGCCCGTTGCCAATGGTGTCCACATATCTATTCAGGGGACACCAGTTTAGGGCCTAATCACATCAGCCACACTATCAGAGGCTCGTTCACCTGCGCATCTACCAATGTGATATATGCCATCATGTACCAGCAATGCCCCTCTGCCATGTACATTGGTCAAACTGGACAGTCTCTACGTAAAAGAATAAATGGACACAAATCAGACGTCAAGAATTATAACATTCAAAAACCAGTTGGAGAACACTTCAATCTCTCCAGTCACTCGATTACAGACCTGAGGGTGGCTATCCTTCAACAAAAAAAACTTCAAAAACAGACTCCAGCGAGAGACTGCTGAATTGGAATTAATTTGCAAACTGGATACAATTAACTTAGGCTTGAATAGAGACTGGGAGTGGATGAGTCATTACATAAAGTAAAACTATTTCCCCATGTTATTTCTCCCCCCCACTCCCCCCCCCCCCCTGTTCCTAGACGTTCCTGTTAACTGCTGGAAATGGCCCATCTTGTTTGTCACCATGAAACGTTTTCCTCCTTCCCTCCCCCCCGCTGGTGATGGCTCATCTGAAGTGATCTGTAGCTCAGGAAAGCTTATGCTCTAATAAATTTGTTAGTCTCTAAGATGCCACAAGTCCTCCTTTTCTTTTAGTCAAAGTAAGTGGCTCATCAAGGGACACTTAACTCACAATGGACCATGAGAGACGCCCATTTACATTGAATGGACTTTCCTGTGGACATTCCATAAGTATAGGTAATTGCCCAAAGGTGTTGTGGGGGGGAGCCCAGGGAGCCCGTAGGAGTACAGGAGGAGTGATGAGGGGGTGGCAGCGCTCCAAAATAAAAATTTGCCCAGGGCACCATTTTCACTAAGCTGGCCCTGAGTCCAGCTCTTTGGGCTGAGGCAGGACCAAGTACACCTAGATCATCTCTCACAGTTGTCTGTCCAACCTGTCCTTAATCTCTCTCCTCGCTCTCCCCCTGCCCCCATTATGTGGATTCCACAACCTCCCTTGCAATCTTATTCCAGTGCTTAACTATCATAGTGAGGCAGTTTTTCCTGTAATATCTAACCTAAATCTCCCTTGCTACAGATTAAATTGATTACTACTTGTCCTACCAAGAGCAGACATGGAGAACAATTGATCACCATCCTCTTTATAATAGCCCTTAGTCTTCAAATATGTTATCAGGTCCCTATGTTTGCTATCAAGTAAAGATAACTTGCTCCAGTTACAAATCAATAATTCTGTGATACACGTTCCACAGGGCTTGGTGAAATGTTCACAAAGTTAATGATAAATGACTTTCCTGTTTAATCATTGCACTACTAATCTTTTGTGTTCTTATGTCCATTCTATAACAGTAGTACTGTCTAGAGGGAGAGAGACATGAGTGGGGTCAAGAACAACTGTGTTAAAATTCCAGCTCTGCCACAGACAGCTTGTAGCATTGGACAAATTGATGTCTTCACATCAGATAGAGAAGCAGAAGGGAATCAATTTCCAATCCATCCAAGGGGAATAAAACTACATTTTTACATTGGGTCTTTTTCTACTAAGTTATGTTAATAAAAATGCTATTTCATAATCTTAGGAAGATTAATAAACTAACTAACCCCCACACTCATTTAAATCAATGCAGAACAGGAATGGAAACAACCATTTTTGGCAGATTTAAAAACAAAACAAAAAACAGGCATGATCTCAGAGTTTACGCCCCCCCCAGCAGATGATTTAAGAAAGAGAAAAAAAACCCAATCCCTTTAAAATTAAGCAGGATAGTATCTTCCCTATAAGGATAGCCTCCACCTTCTATAGAGCTGATTATAAGCATCCAGTGCAGAAAGTGCTATTTTGTAACCTTGACAAGCTACAGCAGGCGTACGCATTTATTCTCTATAGCATATGAGGCAACTTCACGCTGCTGCAAGAAACACTGAAAATAATTTCTGGAAAAAGATGATTAAGGCAACTAAGCATTCCAAAATGTCCCTTACACTGTATACACAAAGAACAAGAACTTTCCCAACTCTTCCTCGATTTCCAGAGCCAGTCCCTCAGAGGAAAGCCAGCACCCTCTTCAAAATAAGCACGGACATCTAAATATTCATCAGATCTCCAACAAAAGTGGTTAGTTTTTGACTGCATGGCTCCAAGGTTGGCCCTGACAAGTTTACACTGCAGTATGTTGAGTAAATGTTGCTAGATCAGGTTATTTCCTGTTCGATCTGATACTATGCACCAAAAACTATTCAGCAACGGTGGGTCAAATCCTGTTCCATTATACCTATGTGATCCCACTGCAATTCTGCATTGCCATTTGTGCTTCACATCTGAAATATCTCATGGGAGAAACCCTCATCCAAAATTGTGATTATATCCATAGCCATACGGAAGGTACAGGTTTTTAATTATGATCTCAGCTATTGGGAGAATAAGCTTTAATGCCTTAAATTATAAAAGGCCCTTTTATCATTAATACAGGTTTACTTGCTTTCAATTTCCGTCTCAGTTCTTTGTTGTTTTCAAACAAAGGGTCTGACTACCATGATCTGCATTGTGTTGGATTTGTTATTCAATTTGTGGTTTGCTACAAAAGAATTTTTATAATTAAATATTAAGGGTGTAAAACTGAACTGACTGGTCAGATTTGCTGCTGGCAACAGACCTAAGAGAGACAAGAAGTTGAATCTTTGGAGAGTTCTTCCTTCCTCACTTTTTTGTATTAAAGATGATTGAGTTTCTAGGTCTAGAAATTAGCATTAATCAGAAACTTTTCTTGAAAAATAATTTTGATGAAAAAGCCACAGAATTTTTCATTTTTGTTTTTTCCACCAACCCTACTAGGAATAAGCTTGGCAAGTGAATTTAGGGTCTGGGGGAGAGGGAGATGGAGAAAACAAAAAAGCAACCTCCACAAAGCATCCCAAGCTTCAGATAATCATGGAATTTGGAGATGACCACCACCTATAATTAGGTCATCTTGTCCTTTTCCTGCTAACGAAGGACAATTCCCTCTTTTAAGTCACTTATACAATGAGGCTTCCCCACTTTCTTGAGAGACTATTCCCCAGCTTAAAGTGTCTTCCACAGATCTAACCTTACCCAGTTTAAAGTTATTGTTTCTCAACTGCGTCCCATTTACCCAGTTTATACTACTAGATCCTCTGGGCATCACTTATGTATTCCCTCCTCCATGAGCAAGCCCAGAGGGAATACCAGCTTTCTGTTGCTCATCAGCCACTCCTATTGACCAATCCACATTTAAGATGTGATGGTCTTGGGCTCTAAGACCCCTATGTAGCAATGCATCTCTATTCAGCAAACAGCTTAATCTCATGAATGAGATTTAGCAAGTGTTTAAAGCATTTGCCAAATTAGAACCTGAGAAAAGTCCCATCACATTCTCCTGGACTGAATGGTAGAAGTCAATCAATGAGCCAGAGAGAAATGAACTGGAAAGATAAATGGATTAAGATTCCCCAAGGAGGGAGAATGACTCTTATGTTCATTTGCCTATTTGACCCATGCTATGTTAATTTTAGCAGCATTTTCTTTTTTTTCCCCCCTTTCTTTTTAAAAGAGGTTGATGCAGTTTAAGCTGGTCAAAAGTTTTCCAATGGAACTGTTTTCCATCTGCAAATGCCATTTCATTAAAATTAAAGCTTTCTACAGGAATCAGAGGATAGAATCATAAGACTGGAAGGAACCTCGAAAGATCTTCTAGTTCAGTCTCCTGCACTCAAGGCAGGAGTAAGTATCATCTATTTTATACCATCCTGGACAGGTGTTTGTCTAACCTGCTCTTAAAAACCTCCCATGATGGAGATTCCACAACCTCCCTACGCAATTTATTCCAGTTCTTAACTACCCTTACAATTAGGAAGTTTTTCCTAATGTCCAACCTAAACCTCCCTTGCTGCAATTTAAGCCCATTGCTTCTTATCCTATCCTGTATCAATTTTGGTGAAATTTCATTTAGAAAAAAATTGAAACAAGGGTTTTGATAAGGTCAACATTATCTGAATGGCACACTTCAATTTTTAATTTTGAAAAAAGTTTCAAAAGTTTATTTTCTATTATAATATAAAAGTCAAAATTAGAACAAGAAGTTCAAATTTATCAAAACTGAACATTTTGATGGACCTAAACCAATTTTTCCCCCCAGAAATTTCATTTCATGGGAAATTTTCGTGTGTGTGTGTGTGTTCGTTCATTCCAACTAAGAATGAAAAACAAATTTCAAAATAATGGAATTTCCCAAGGAACAAATTCTGGCTCTTTCACAGCTCTACAATTAATACAAATGTTGATTATTTGAATCATACAAAGGTAAAAATATATTTAAGAGTCTATAGAAATAAGTTATTTTATTCATATTGCATGCAAGATAAACAAGAATTGGAACATGGAATCAGAGAACCTGCATGTTCTATGTTATGAGGTAATGGAGGTAAAGAACATCTGTTTTACAGTATGGCACGCCAAACACTTGAATGTTTGTTTTTTTCCTCTTTTAGAAAAATATTTAGATTTTTTTAAAATTACTATGTTGAATATAAGTCAGCTTCCCCTCAGACCTATTTAATCTTCATTATAAATTGATTGAGCTAAACATTGCTTGGTTATTTTCAAACAGATTTATCATTTATACAAATATTCTGGAACCTGCTATGAGCCCCATCATTTATAGATATTTCCTTCAATGCTGCTGATCCAGTTTCTTGATTTTAGTAGTTTAGGTGGATTCCAGTCTCCTGTTGCCACATCTTTTAATGTGCTATTTGCTGATATAATTATTAAATTTAGGAAAAGTTTTTTTGCCTGACAGAGATATTGGCCCTGATTCACAGCTACAATTGGGCTGCTCTGCATCACTCTGTCACTGCAGTAACCCTCATGCTGGCATACTGGGTCACAGAAGAATCTCACCAGTGTAGGAGGATCCTCCTGTGGCACAGAGATGTCTTAATGGCTCCTATGCTACCTTGCCCCTTTGGCTGAAGAATAGGGCATGTCTACATTCCCTAGCAATCCCTGGCTGTACTATGGCCCCTTGGGGCCATTGACAGCTTGCGTAAATTAGAGAAGTCCAGAGCCTAGACTGGTGCACAGCTGACCCATGATGGGGGATGGGGGGGGGGGGGGAAGAGAGGTAGTATTTAAAAATTTCCTTAAAGCCTCCAGCTTCTGAGCTGCACTATTTGCCCCTCATTTGCAGTGTAAGATTGTGGCCATGGCATCCTATATGCTTAAACCAGCCAGATGAATTCACATTATTAGCATGAGTTGCCAGAAAATGAGCTCTTCCTAAATATGAAATGTGTGTTTGGGTACATGCATGTGTTTATGACTAGAGGTGGGAAAAACAGTCGCTATGAAAATGATAGAAACGTCAACCTTTCACTGTGAATGTGATATTGGTCTAGCTTATTAAAGTTTTGACATTAACACAAGACCCTTAGGTCAAATAAAAGTTTCTCATTGCAAAAAAAACCAAACAAAACAACCTAAATTTCTGATTTGTCCCCCCCCCCCCCAAAAAGTTAATTTTGGGTGGAAAACTGTTTGAAAAATTTGCCATTATTTCACACGGTCTTGCTACATCTTGTACTTTTTCTTCACCACCACTTCATTGTACACTCCTGCCACAATATATTATTCAACTGAAAGTCAAGATAAGTAAAAAACCTCCAAAAACCATATCATAAATAATATATTAAAAAAGTAGAGCACAGTGTAATTTGTTCCAGAGTGACAATGTAACACTACTTGCTTGACATCTTTTTCTAGCCAAACCTGTTGCTTGAGCTTCAGGCAAGTTTCATTTTCCCCAGACACGCCTCTCGTTTGTCTAGTCTAAGCAAAAGTTTTCAAGCAGCTCACTAGATCCTGTACATTGGTCAGTTACTTGTACAGAATTAGGGCCAAAGAATGTATCTGCTAATGCGGATTCTCGTCAATGGGATCCTTGCACAGATCCCATGTAGGGTCAGGGCCTTGATACGCGACACGCATTTGCTGGTATCTCTTGGCAATTTTTACTTGTTTGACAGTTTCTCTACTCAGATGACACCAACAGATGTGCAATTCATAAGATGCCTTACAATACAGTACATGTAAAACTTCAAGAAAAAAAAATTAAAGGACTTATCTCTGTGTAAGAAGAAAAACCATTTTTGGAGGGATAGTTTTGTTTCAATATCTAATAAGTTTGAAAAAAGATATTTTAACCTCTAATACTAAGTCAAAGCAAATCTAAATAAATGTATATAAATCAGTCAGGAAAATACAAAAGCAACTCACTCACCTTTACAGGTCCCTAACGTGAGGTTTTCCTTTTGCTCTGATCTGTGAAGTCTTTCATTGCTAATAGTTATAGCCTCACTATCAAACAAATGACAATCCCCAAATATAACCACCACCCCTAAGACACATGCCTACAATAATCTGGCGCCCAACCCACATATAAAAACGCTGTGATCGTATTTATTGTAATTACTCAAGTTCAACCACATACAAGTAATAGGATCTGCCAGGAAGTTAAGAACAAACTGGTCTTAATACATCCTGCTTCCTTTGCTCAGTCAGTTATACTGTTCAAATCCTAATACATGATTTGCATTTCAAACCACTTTAGGAAGAGGAATTTTACCTGGGACAGTGCCTCTAATTTCAAATAGGTGAAAACAGACTCCAACTAAAACTATTGTACTTAGGGGACAACTTCTCCTTTCAAACTGCTTATTGCTTACCCTGGTTCCCCTACAGAAACCCACCAATGTAGAAAGTCCCCAGACTTTCCTGTTCTCCACAAAATATAATCCTGAATGTTTTATTTATTTTTTTAAATCAATTTTTTTCATGACTGTGAAAAGCCTGAATCAAATTTTTAACAACTATGTGGCTGTCTTGAATCTGCAGCCAGTCAGAGATGGAAACTGCCTCAACACTCCTTTTCGTGAACCAGATGTTCTCAAGCCTACTCATGATAATCAAGTTGCTAGTGCTGTTAGCTATTAACACAGGTGTGGTTTAAGCTTAGGAAATCTTGAGTTCTAGCCCTAGCTCGGGATGGGCAAACTTTTTGGCTCGAAGGCCACATGTGAGTATGGAAATTGTATGGCAGGCCACGAATGTTTATGAAATTGGGGATTGGGGTGAGGGAGGGGGTGAGGGCTCTGGCTGGGACCAGAAATGTGGAGTTCAGAATGCAAAAGGGGGTGGAACGGAGGGGTTCAGAGGACGAGAGAAGGATCATGGCTGGGACAGGGGGTCAGGGCGCTGGAGGGGGTCAGGGGTGCAGGTTCTGGGCGGCGCTTACCTCAAGCGGCTCCCGGAGGCAGCGGCATGTCCCCCCTCCAGCTCCTACGCAGAGGCGTGGCCAGGCATTTCTGTGCATTGCGCCATCTGCAGGTGCTGCATCTGCAGCTCCCTTTGGCCACGGTTGCCAGCCAATGGGAGCGGCGGGGATAGCGCTTGGGGCAGGGGCAGTTTGCGGAGCCCCCTGGCTGCTGGAGGGGGGATATTCTGCTGCTTCCAGGCACCATGCGGAGCCATAGCACACGTGGATAAGGGCCAGCCCCGGACCCCACTCCCCGGCAGGAGCTAGAGGGCCGGATTAAAATGTCTGAAAGGCCAGATGTGGCCCCCAGGCCACAGTTTTCCCACCCTTGCCCTAGCTCTTACACTGATTTCCTGGCTGGCCTTGGGCAAGACACTTAACCCTCTTCCCCATTTATAAAATGTATATTATATTATAATAAATAAATAAATAAATACATACCTATACCTTGCAGGGATGTTGTAAAATCATATTTTAAGTGCTTTAAAGATTCAAAATGCTGGGCATTGTACTTCTATCATCTTATTATTACTTCATGATACAAGCAAACATCAAATTCTTTGTTAAACCCTGAAAAGTTTATGCACTTTGTTCAATTGCATGCAGACTTCTGAAACCTTCAGGGCTCTTCAGCTTTTCCTCCCTTCCTTTATGGTTCTCCCTTTTCTTCATGCTTCCTCCCTATACATACACTTCACCTATATCTACTAACCCTAGAGACTCTGGTCCAGCAGTTCTGGTATAATGCTGTCTGACAAAGCTCTCATGTTCATTTTGATCCTGGCCTTTTAAAACTTGACATACTTGCCTAATTAAGTTACATAGGTTCTAGCCCTAAATAACTATCCACAGCTGCTGGGAATAGATGCATTTCTGATGATATGCCTGGCAGCAGCTCCAGCTAAGTAATATTACTTATGTAGCACCCTCTAACCCCCCTATCTCCAGAACATTGTGTTGCCATACAATAGAACAAAATAAATGCAGTTTAACGCTAAAATACGATCCTCTTCAAAACAACGCATTAAAAGCATTTAAAAAAAATTAGACATGTTCAGTTATATAGAAGGACTGAAGGGAAAGAGGATAAATACAGTGACAACATTAGTTATTTATGCCACTTTTTTTAAGCTGTGGGGTGGGGATGAAATGACAAGTTATTTCTGAAATTCCGTGTTGCAGGGCCAATACAGGCAAAAATGTAACTGCTTTCTGGTGCAATGGTGGGAAGTCAGGAGATCTCAAATGAACCCAAGGCCAACACTGTTAATGGCTTTAAAAACTGGTAGCACCTCTTTAAAATCCATCTACCACTCTGAGTGCGTTTGTAAAGAACACAGAGTCAGATCCTCAGCCAGAGTGCAATACTATTGTGTTGCAAAGGGACTATAAAACTAGCCTAGTTGGGCTATTTCCTCAAGTATGAAAGATCCTGGGGTGGCACAAAAGGGGTTTTTACTGCTGGCACAAGTTAGAGCTTCCCTGAGTTACAAGCAAGTAGAATGATGGCATTTTCAATTAACTGTTTAACATACAGAATGGTGATGTGCACAATGAATTACAATGATTACATATTCAAAACAGACATTTGACTTTATGCTCTTACAAATAAACACACTCAATTTGTTAATTTGAATCTGAGATTGTTTATTAGAAAGTGCAATCTTGACATAATTTTTATATTTAAAATATTTTTAAACACAATGCTCTGGCTGATATTCACACAATTTAGACAGAATTCCCATGCAGCAACTCCTCCACAGGGCACATGAATATTAAGACTCAGTGGCTATTGGTACTTTAACTGAATTTCCTGACTAATGTTTATGTTAAATCTCATCTTTAAATACAAGACCCTATGTGGATGTAATGCCATGTGTCAGAATGAAATTTCTTCAGCTCTGCTCTCAAAGCTGCTTTATCAACTATGGAAAACTCTCTGGTCCTTCAGCCTACTTTTAAATTCCACAAGGCTCTTTTTGTGAAAAAACTAGAAATATTTATTTTCCTGCTTATTACTGGTCTTCACTAACAGCTACACAAATTGGTTTTGTTCGGCTCAGCAGCATTCAAGAATTGGATAAATAAGTAGCTATCCGATATGTTGTCAAAATTACATGGGTAAGAGAAAAGACTGTCCACCCATTAATAAAAGAACACTTGTAACTTCTGACTGATCTTGCAAATCCTCCCACCAATTATGCATTAATTATGCATTACTGCATTGTGTGGAGTAACAATGCTCTGAGAACTTTATAGCTAAGTATCACTAACACTGTCAAAAAACATTTTCATTTCAAAAACGTTTCTAATTAGAAAACTGCCACATATGGTCTTGGCATTTCAAGCAATACAAACAATGATTTAAGATGCTCCTTTGGATTTAAGCAGGACACCACACTAGAAATCTGGTTATGATTTTAGCAGGAAGAGCCTGTCTAAGGGAACAGCTCACACACATCTACAGGGATATAGTTCAGACTGGATGATCTCTAATATCTCTTGTCCAGCTCCAACCTTTCGGATTCCATGAATAAGTTAACCTAGCTGTAACAGTCAACTGCAATTACAAATGATGCTTTCCATCCCCTATTTTATTTTTTTTGTCTTTCATATGGAAAAAGTTGCTTAGTGTCTTTTTTTTTTTTTTTTTTTTTTAAAAGAAAAGGAGGGAGCAAATGTCTAAGGATCTACAAAAACACAGAAAGAAAGCTATTTGAAATTCTCAGGTATGCACTTGACTTCCAGGAAAATACCAAATATTGTGCAAGTTGATAAAATCATGAGAGTTGGCAACACTATGTCATGATACAAAGGAGACACTGAAATAAACTGAAAAGTAGCAAATTTAAAACTGGTACAAAGAAACGCTTTCTATACATTCCACCTGTGGAACTATTTCCACAAGATATCACTAAGAGCAAAAGTTTAGTAGGATTTAAGAGAAATTGGACATTTATACAGTTAACAAGAAGATCCAGAGTTACAAAAGTAAATATTTAAAACAAACCAACAGTTTTGCTTCAGGGCATAAACCAACCTTTAAGTATTGGGGGGTCAGGAAGAAGCTCTCTCTTGGGGCCATAACTGCCTGAAGCAGTTGGCTCTTGCTACTATGGGGAACAGACTATTGGACTATATAGAATCCTGGTCTGATCCAGTATGATAATTCTTGTGTTCCTATTTTTGTTTTCTTGTATTTTAGTAGAGCTTAGAATTAGAATGTATTCTTAAAACGTATTACCATGTTATGACTGAATTCAGCAAAGTACGTAAGCACCCACATTGAAGTCAAAGAAAGCAAAGCAAGTGCTTAAGTGCACTCGTGAATCAGGTACTTCTGCCTTAAAGATAAGATAGCTTTTGAAGGCTCAATTTTAGGGCTTTCAAGCAATTAAAAAAACTAAATTGCAATTATCATGCTGTTAAAAAAACAGAATACCATTTATGTTATATATTTTTGGATGTTTACTGCTGTTCTGTCTTTCAGGTGACATTGTAAACAAGCAGGCAGCATTATCGCCAGCAAATTGTAACCAACCTTGTTTGCCTGAGTGACTGGCTGACCAAGAAGTATGACTGAGTGGACTTGTAGGGTCTAAAAAGTTTTACATTGTTTTACTTTTGAATGCAGATTTTTTTAAAAACATAATTCTACATTTGTAAGTTACTTTCATGATAAAGGGATTGCACTTCAGTACTTGTATCAGAGCTCCTTTTTTTCCCCACCAATTGTGGAACTTGAAGCCTCAGCCCTTATTAGAGTTGCTATATTAAGGTCCAGGAAATCTGCATTACTCCAAAATAAAAAATGCATCTCACTTTGTTACTATTTCCCAATTGTATTTAACAGTGCATCTTTTAATGTCATGGCGACACCAATGCACCATATGAAGTAACGTTTTTTTCTTGTACAATGAAACAGGGTGAGTTGTTCCGATTTTCCAGGTTATTCGCTACTGCAAGAAACTAAGCGGCTAGAAATTATACAATGCCCTGCCAGATTACAGGGTGCAGTGAATTGGATTTGTGACTCATCTCTCTGTTCTACAACATGAAAAGGAAATATAGCAAGATTAGAGTTTAGTAACTAGTGAGATATGACATCACATGGAACACAAATAGAGAACAGCTTTAGGAATGCGGTCACCGACTGAGCAAATGTTTTGTCATTTTTATCACACAGAAGGGTTCAAGATTCAAAAACAAAACCACAGCTCTAAACTGAAACACAGCCATCTATTCTCCCTTGATGCATGCACATTCTTTCCACAAGTTACTCTATGTGCACGTTTATGGAAGAAAGTGCACTCCAAACTAAGAACTGAGTTTGTGTTGACTCTGTTATCAATACTACACATACAGCACGCACAAAATTGTACATCCTTAAATAGCAAATGTTCTAATGAAGTACACTATATGAATTGACAGGAAACTCTCCATGTATAACTGTAATGAGGCAGCTGCCCCTCACTGGCAGAAATGGAGTTAAAAGCAGCCCTAAGAAGGCTGTGCCAGAGGCAGCCAATTAGAAAGGAGCTGAGAGGAACAGCCAATCATGGCCTGACAGGCTCATATAAGAAGGGCTGCAGAGCAGAGCAGTAGCTGACTGGTGCATGAGGGAAGAAGAACAGGCTTCTAGTAGGAGGAGGGAGCCCCAGCACCTGGGACAATTCAGTGCTGCAAGCAGGTACTGGGAAAGCTAGAGAAAGCTCCTGGTGGGCTGCTAGGGTCTGCACGCTGAGGCCATGAGGTAAGGGCAGGAAAGGGTGCTGGAGCCACACGGGATGTGGCCCCGGGACAAAGGACTAATTGCCACTGAGGTAATGGCTGGACGGAGATTGCAGGTTGCCCGGAAAGGGAGGGGGGAAAACACAGAGTGTGGAACAGCCGGAGGGCAGTGTCGCTGAAGAGGACCCCACAGTCCTGGGAATGGCGCAGGTCCTGGAACGAAAGGGACGGCGGTGAGGCACCACCAGAAGAGGGGGCGCTGGCAAGAAGAGCTAATTCCAGCAGGAGGCGCCATAGTGGTGAGTCCCACCCCATCACAATAACAGTAACACAGAGAGAACCTGAATCAAAGAATCCCACAAAATAAATGCACCTGGGAGATCACCAAGAGGTTATGAATAAGGCTCAGCATTTGTCACAGAGGTCACTTAAGTCATGGATTCCATGACCTATGTGACTTCTGCAGTGGCTGGTGTGCCTGGCCTGGGGCCGCCCGCGGAGCTTAGGCAGCCCCTGGGCCAGTCGCACCAGCAGCAGGGCAGTGCTTACCTAGGGCGGATTCCTCGGAAGGGCTACAGGAACTCCTGTTCCCCAGCTCCTAGCTCCACCTGCTGCCTTTGCTCGCAGGCACCATCCCCGCAGCTCCTATTGGCTGTGGTTCCAAACTAATGGCAGCTGCAGAACCGGGACTTGGGGCGGAGTGGAGGCAGCACGTGGAGCTCAGGAACCAGGTAGGGAGCCTTCCCCAGCCCTGCTAATCTCCCCCGCCCAAGCTTTAGTCTGGTATATAGTAAAAGTCAGGCCCAGGTCACGGGCCGTGAATTTTTGTTTACTGTCCATGACTTTTACTAAAAATACCCATGACTAAAATGTAGCCTTAGTTATGAACTCTATCTGGATGGGGACTAGCACAGAAACTAGCTCCAGTGGACAGTGAGGTATAATGGAAACTGTCAGATTCTTCTATGTTTCAGAAAAGCTGCTCAGAAAAGGTTAATACCCAGGCCCAAAAGAGCTAGTTCATGTCATGCTGGCAGGGATTTTCAGCCAGGTAAAAAGCGGAGGGGGCTCAGGCCACAGAGAAGAATGAAGTCCTAAAACAGACAATGACTCAGGCCTGATCTACAATGAAAACTTAGGTCAACATAGCGAGGGTACTCAGGGAGGTGAAAAATCTACTCCCTTGAGTGCTGGAGCTATGCAGACCTAACCCTAGTACAGCAGCAGCTATGTTGACAAAAGAATGCTTCTGTTGACCCAGCTATCCTCGCTCAGGGAGCTGGAGTTCCTACAGTGCCAGAAAAACCCCTCCCAGCACTGCAGGAAGCAACTACACTGTGGGGGTTCCAGCGGCATAGCTGTGCCTCTGTAGTGTCGGTAGTGTAGACATGGCCTAAGCTTCTTGGGACTGTCTTCGAAACAAAAACAGGTGTGTTCTTAACTTGAGTTAAAGTCCTAGTAAAGTTAAGGCAATTGTAGTTTTCAAATGAGTTAATGGGTTGAGTTAAAGCTGGATTTAAATAATTATATTATCTTTTAAAAATGAATACTATGATATCTTTTTGACTTTGTAAAGGTTTAATGTTTTAATTAAAATTTTTCTCCTTGAAGTGCTTTGTGAAGCCATTTATAAGTAACTGGACACATACATAATCAGGTTTATTTAAAAATGATGCCCCCTGCTCCTGGGAACACACACAGAATTCATGTTAATTGGAGCTGACAATATGGAGTGGTTTTATGTTAAGATTTGTAACTTTAAGCTTCAGTAGCTAGCTATTATGAAAGTTTCCTGAAGATATATCTGTGAACACGGAAGAGAGGAATTTCAGATATACAGCAAGCATCTTTCCAGAAACAGCAAGATCCTATGGCAAATCCTTACTTGGACTAAAAACAGATTCAATCTGGAATCAGGAGGGCATTATTAAAATCACTGGACCCAATATTACATTAGATTCCTGAATGATGTCTTCTGTAGGTGGAGCATTTTGTTTTATTATTGATAAGCAGAGGTTTGCAATATTGATCCTTGTCTACAGATTCAAGTTCAGTTGTCGTCAGTCTGCTCCAGTGCACAGTAGCAAAGTCTCAAACACGTCTAGCACAATTTGGACATATTGCGCTTACAAAAAAAAATAATCAAAGCTGGGAGTCTTTGCTTCATAACTGTATCTATTTCACTGAAAACAATTAGACATACTGGTCACTTGTTGCAGATGATCTTAAAAGGAGAATTTCAAGGAGTTTAAACTGTTTCAGATTTGAAGGTCAGGTTTAAGCCTTGATTACAGATGAAAGCTGACTGATTTGCTCAATCAGAATACATTTAAGCTTAATTGATACCAGACACTTCTCAACAGATCTAAGAGTGTCCATGCAATGGGGGTGCACTTGCTTAAATAAAATTAGTTTCTAAATTAAATTAAGTTGGTACAAGTTTTGTTTTTAGACAAAACCTGTCTACACTACAAAGTTAAGCCAACGTAAGGCAGCTTATGTCAACTTAACTATGGAGGTGTACATGCTACAATGTTCCAAGAGCCACTGTAACTCACCTGCTACACCGACCTAATAAAAATCACCTTGATGAGAGGCACAGCACTTACAGCAACATAGTTAGAGCGATACAGTGTCAGTGTAGACACTGCGTTGCTTACATCACCCTAAGTGGCCTCCAGGAAGTCTCCCACAATGCCCACCATGACAGCTCTGGTCACTGGTTTGAACTCCACCAGGGATGCTGGAAACATTTTTATAGTGGGAGTGCTGAGAGCCATTTAACCAAACTGTAAACCTTGGAAACTACTTCAAGCCAGGGAGGTGCAGCAACACCCCTAGTTCCAGGCCTATGAACTCCGCTGCCCTGCAACCAGGTTCAGAGGCATGTGCCCCTCCCCTTTTAAAGCCCCGGGAAGTTATGAAATTGCTCTGTTTGCTCCACGTAGACAGTTCACATCACATCTTCCCAGCTGACCATGCTGGCTTTCTAGCAAATGCGCTCCTTCATGGAGTACACTGGAGGTGAGGGATCTCCTGAGTCTGCGGGGACAGGAGGCTGTGCAAGAACAACTCTGTTCCAATCACAGGAACTTTGACATCCATGGCCAAATTGCTTGAGGCATGGTGGAGAAGAGCTAGGATAGGGACATGCAGTGGTGCCATGCAAAAAATCCAGGGGCGGAGGCAAGTGTACCAGAAAGCAAGGGAGGCAAATAGTTGCTCTGGTGCAGAGCTGCAGATATGCCGCTTCTACAAAGAGCTGTATGCCATCCTTGGTGGCAACACCACCTCCACCGCCAAGAGACCCATGGACACTCTGGGGAGGCTGGAGTCAGTGGCCATCAGAGTGAACCCCAAAGACTATGTGCTGGACAAGGAAGTGGATGCTGAGGAGGATGGGGGATAGGCAATAGGGAGATCTGGTGGCTTGGCAAACCAGGACCTCTTTTTGACTTTGGAGCAGTCTAGCCAGTCCTAGCAGTCCAGATCTGGTAAGCTGAATGCAGGGAAGGGAACCTCTGGCAAGTACTCATTCTGCTTCAATAGTGCAGGGACACATCTGGTCATGCGCTGCTTTGTTAATCAGGCTAGAAGAGGTACTGAAACAACCAACACAGGTACACTTTGGATCTGCTTCTCATTCCCCTGGACAGCTACGCAAATGGGGCCTTGCAGAGAAGTTTATGCACATTGGAATATTCAGTGAATCCTCCATAAGAGATCTCTCGGAAAAACTTTCCTGGAGGTAATCTGCCAAAGGTTTCTTGGGAGGGCTGCCTTGTTTCTTCCCTTGTTGTAGAAAACTTTGCCACACCACTCAGCAATTATTTCAGCAGGCACCATAGCAGCACACAGGCCAGCAGCATATGGACCTGGTCCCCAGCCACATGCATTCAGAAGCTGACCCTTGCAGCCTCAGTTACCCTCAAGAGTGAGGTATCAGCTGCAATCACCCCCCATCTGTGGAAAACGGTGTCAGTATTCAGAACAGCAGCCCTATGCTCTTGTACTGATACTCCAGTGCTCTCCCCACCTTGTCCCAAATTGCCCCTTCCCCTAGGCCAAACTCACCATGGCTGGGGCTATCATCATGCTCTATATGGCTACCAAGGGAAAGTGAGAAAGTTGCACTTGTAACTTGTTTGGATCACTGACAATAGGATCCGTCTATTGTTTCTTTAGCAGGTGCAGATGCACCCTTGAGGGTCTCCTCCTGCACACCGATGGAGTGGCTCCGTCAGATAACAAAGAGGATTAAGTAATACATGTTCCAGGATGTGCTGCAATCCTTCTGGCGCTTTGGATTGTGAGCAGAGAGCACGGAGAGAGGCAATCAATGCAAAATTGCAGATGGTTACTCGGGATAGTAAATGGGCGAAAACAAACAACATTGCTCAAGAAGCAAACAGACATGTTGCGGTAACTTCAGGCTGAAAACATCTGTACTTGCCTACCCCTATACTGAACTGCCTTCAAGGACCTCCCCACATTCTCCCCCCACACTCCTCATATCTTCTAGACCACAGCAGTACCCCCAGGCACTCCACTCCAAAGGAGATTTTGCACAATCAGAGCAGGACATACACCCAGCTGTGAGAGCCTCACTGGCAAATGTGCCTGGGATTTTACTGTTCCTTCCCCTTTGAAGATAATTTTCCCTGTAGATATGATGTTTATGTTACCATGACAGATATGTTTGCATGGGTATGGAATAAAAACACTTATGGAAAGTGAATGAATCTTTTAGTCTCCAATGTATGGTGATTGCTGCTAAAAATTCAGAGTAGTACAAATAGGTGCATTTGCATGGTTGTATTAATGCACACGTATAACTACAAAGTTCATACCATGGTCCAAAACACCAAAACAAAAACAACAAAACACAAAAACCACCAATGCCTGGCTCAACACATTACAGCAACCGTGGCTCATTGTTAAAATGCTCCTTCAAAGCCTCCCTGATCCGAATAGTTCCCTGTTGAGCCCCTCTTACAGTCCTGGTATCAAGCAGCCAATCCACATCAACGCTTCCCTCTTCCCTCGCCAGGGGAACCTTCTCCCTCTTGGCTTCACACACATTATGAAGTGCACAGGAAGCAAGAATTACCATGGGGCTATTTTCCTCGCAGAGGTCTAACCTGCCAAGGAAACAGCACCAGCACCCAAAGGCACATTCAACAGTCATTCTTCACCTGCTGAGCCTGTTCAACTGCTCCTTGCTGCTGTCAAGGTGGCCAGTGTAAGGCTGTAGGGGAGCAAGAGGTAGGCTGGGTCTCCCATTAGCATTTCCACATCCCCAATGGTAATCCTCTGGTCCCTGCTTGCAGCTTTTTGTATAGGCCAGTGTTCCTAAAGATGCGTGTATCATGCCTCTTCCCTGATCAGCCTGCACTGATGTTGGTGAAACAACCCCAGTGATCCACCAGCACATTCAATACCATAGAAAAGTAGCCCTTTCTGTTGACGTACTTTGTCGCCAAAATGGGGATGTGCACCATCTATTGCCCCATTGCTGCAAAACTATCCACTATTTTACGCACATTGCCCAGAGACACTGTCTTTCGTCGCAGGAGGCGATTAATGGCCCTGAACACTTCCATCACTGCAACCCCCCTGGTGGATTTCCTCACTCCAAACTGATTTGTGACTGATCGGTAGCAGTCTGGTGTTGCCAGCTTCTGCAACAACAATCATCACTCACTTCACCACCATTACAGCAGCTCTCATTTTGGTGTCCCTGTGCCGGAGGGCTGTGAGAAGCTCTGCACACAATTTCAGGAAGGTGGCTCTGTGTATCTGAAAGTTTTGCAGCTACTGCTCAACATCCCATATTTACAAAAATGATGCGATCCCACAACTCAGTGCTTGTTTCTCATGCCCAGGACCAATTATCGCCATGTGCAGCTGCTCTGTAAATGTCCACAGCAATCTTGAATTGTTTCTGTCCATGGCACATAGAAGGGCAGACACCATGACATCATCATCACTCATGAAATACTGCAGGATCAGGTGCATTATGTTCAGACTGCTCATCACAATACTGAAGAGCAGTGCAAGATTCAAGGTTTCAGAGAGAGCTGGCAGGTGTGCAGTTTACTGGGGCTGTTGAAAATGGGCGCAAAATGTATTTGGAAGCCCATGGAATGATGGGACAGAGAAAACTGCATCATGGATGCTGAGCTGTCATGAGGTACTGCAAACCCTTCCCAGAACACTCTGTAGAAGATGGTGGCAAACTGCCCAGTAGCATAGCTATGCACAGTGGACAGCTCTCTGTGTCGATGCAAGAGCTGCTACTGTGGATGCACTCAGCCAAATACAAGGAGCGTAGTGTGGACATGCAACAGCAATGTAATTACAGCCGTGGCTGTATGTCAACAGAACTTAAACCAACTTAACTTTATAGTGTAGACATCACCTAAGTAAAAAGCATACACAACAATATTGAATACACAGTGTTCCTGTACAGTAGGCCACAAGGAAACAGCCAACCTACCAAGTCAAATCAGAATGGAAAAAATTTATCTGCATATTCTTGTTTCCTCTCTCTCTTTTGTCTGCAAGATACCTTTATTCACTTGGCAACTACATCACTTCCACTGGCAGTGATCTGTACCTAAAAGTTTAGTGCCAGATTCTGCTCCCCTTACTCACAGTGAGTGAGTTGTTAGTACCTTACTCCTTTCATAATCCTACTGGTAGAAACTGGACCACAGGTAAAACTGTACCTCTAATATTCATTTTACCACAGCTAATTTCTAAACCAAACACTTGGAACTCACATCAACTTGAGTTTCTTTAGCTGGATGAGGAACAAAGTTTAGCAATTACAGGAAGAAAAAACTTTGCATAGGAGAACGGAACAAGTGAAGCACAGAAACAGCTGACATTCAAAAGCAGCACCATCTTTTTAAACTTTGCATAGGGAGAAACTGGTAACCTTTCCCAGCTCAAGGAGTGGTGAGAAAGTTTGACATTCCCCTCATTTTCCAGTAAACCCAGATAGAAGTCTGAATACTGAAATGGCTAGAGACTGATTAATGGCTCAATTACTCACCCATTGAAGTCAGTAGTAGATTTTCAACTGACTTCAGTGGTAACAGGAGGCAGCTCTTAATGGGTATGTGATGAGATGCCTGGGATCCCTAATGGTGTGTCTCATGAAGAAGCTGTATTTGCACATGGGGAAACATGTTTATCTAGAAAAGGGATCTTAACATCTCATACAGAGAACTCACTGAAGTGCTCGGCTTGGCTATTTAATACCCGACTAAAAAAGATTATTCGTTCTTCTCCCCCTTTTGCCCCGACAGCTGAAGTAAAACGAGATACATAGCTACTTGAAGTTTGCTTGAGTACTTAGTGAAGTCTTTTTATGAGTCTACAAAATAATTTAAGTGCCCAGCATGCTGCAAACAGTCAGTCTGATATATTTGGTGTCATGCGATACGAGACAGAAATTAGAAAAGCTTTTGTTATATATAGCACCTTTTATCATAAGAATGCCTGAAGTTCTTACTAACCACAAAGCAGATGATGCTATGTCCATCATGCATCCGAGGAGGAGGACCTTTTACACATTTCTACGCAAGTGTAAACGGTTAACATATATATTTACAGGTTTCAGAATAGCAGCCGTGTTAGTCTGTATTCGCAAAAAGAAAAGGAATACTTGTTGCACCTTAGAAACTAACACATTTATTTAAGCATAAGCTTTCGTGAGCTTCAGCTCACTTCATCGGATGCATTTGGTGGACAAGGAACAAAATTCTCTAAGCAGTTTAGCAGAGAATATTTATACACCTAAAGATTTGTTTTGCTACATACCTTTAGAATGTTTAAAATGCTTTTTTTTAAAGAAAAAAAAACTAAAATGATACCTTAATTTTAAAAAATAAATTTTCAAAACTTTCTGGCAAAACCATTCAAAAGTGAACTGTATTGATCAGTCACCTGAAATATGAATGAATTTCCTTTTCTTTATGCCACACTAGATAGAAACTTTGCCACATTAGACAAGACAAAAGCAAGTAACAAAGCTACTGAACCGTACAGCATGCCATTTTCCATCACGTTAACTGAAGTTTCTGGGCACACTATTGGTACTTGCAAAAGATTGAGGCCTTGTCTACACTACAAATGCTTTGCTGGTGTAGCTATACTGGCAGAGCCCACAAGCGTAGACACAGCTTCAGCTGACAGAAGGAGTTTTTCCCTCTTGGTGTGCTAACACCACATCTCCAAATGATAAATTAGTTATGCCAAGCAGTAATCTTCTGCCAGCCCAGCTGCACCTACATTGGCAGTTGAGTCAACACAGCTGTGTTGGCGAGGGGGGTGTAGGTTTCTCACACTGGTCACTGACAGAGCTATACTGACAAAACTTTGTAGGGTAGACCAAGCCTTACTTGTTTTAGATTGTGGTATGTACTTTGGGGCTCATGAAAAATAGTGAATAATAGAATATTAGTAAAAATTACTTATAAGTGTTCAACCAAACTATTAAATTAACTAATGAATTTAGCTTAATATCAGGGCCACCTGCCAGTCCCAAAACAGAATGCGATGATGACACATTAATGCTCTAGTACCTTCGTACAAGAAAAAATTAACTTTGGCCATGTATCCTAAAATTTCCACAAAGTGGGAGATGGTTCTGTGTATCTGATTTACAGAATTCCACTAATGCCATTTACAAACTTATATTATTCAAATTACAGTTGGACTTAATATGGTAGGGGCTAGTTACAGACTTAAAAGGAAGATAGTCTCTTCCCCCAAAAGCTTACAAGGTAAAAGGATAAAATATAAAAGCCATATGTTCAGGTGGATAATATGTCTCGAGGTTGTTTTGGAAGGGGTCGGGATAAGAGGGTTGTTGGTTATATAAACTAATTCCTAATTATCCCTTCTACCCAGTCACTACTGGATAGTGAATTCCTTGTTTCAGAGTAGCAGCCGTGTTAGTCTGTATTCGCAAAAAGAAAAGGAGTACTTGTGGCACTAACAAATTTATTTGAGAATAAGCTTTCGTGAGCTACAGCTCACTTCATCGGATGCATTCAGTGGAAAATACAGTGGGGAGATTTATATACATGGAGAACATGAAACAATGGGTGTTATCATACACACTGTAACGAGAGTGACCACTTAAGATGAGCTATTACCAGCAAGGGGAGGGGGGGAGGAGGAAAACCTTTAGTGGTGATAATCAAGGTGGGCCATTTCCAGCAGTTAACAAGAACATCTGAGGAACAGTAGGGGGTAGGGTGGAGTGGGGGGGGAAGAAATAACATGGGGAAATAGTTTTATTTTGTTTAATGACCCATCCACTCCTAGTCTCTAGTCAAGCCTAAGTTAATTGTATCCAGTTTGCAAATTAATTCCAATTCAGCAGTCTCTCGTTGGAGTCTGTTTTTGAAGTTTTTTTGTTGAAGAATTGCCACTCTCAGGTCTGTAATCGAGTGACCGGAGAGATTAAAGTGTTCTCTGTCTGGTTTTTGAATGTTATAATTCTTTACGTAAAAGAATAAATGGACACAAATCAGACAGACTGTCCAGTTTGACCAATGTACATGGCAGAGGGGCATTGCTGGCACATGATGGCATATGTCACATTGGTAGATGCGCAGGTGAACGAGCTTCTGATAGTGTGGCTGATATGATTAGGCCCTATGATGGTGTCCCCTGAATAGATATGTGGAATAGAGTTGGCAATGGGCTTTGTTGCAAGGATAGGTTCCTGGGTTAGTGGTTCTGTTGTGTGGTGAGTGGTTGCTGGTGAGTATTTGCTTCAGGTTGGGGGGCTGTCTGTAAGCAAGGACTGGTTTGTCTCCCAAGATCTGAGAGAGTGATGGGTTGTCCTTCAGGATAGGTTGTCAACCCTTGTTGATGTGTTGGAGAGGTTTTAGTTGGGGGCTGAAGGTGATGGCTAGTGGCGTTCTGTTATTTTCTTTGTTGGGCCTGTCCTGTAGTAGGTGACTTCTTGGTACTCTTCTGGCTCTGTCAATCTGTTTCTTCACTTCAGCAGGTGGGTATTGTAGTTGTAAGATTGCACGATAGAGATCACCCCACAACATTACATTATGTAATCTTTAGACCATTGGCTACTATGCTTATCTTGTCTTGCTGCTAGACCTAGCCAGGGGTCATTTCCCTCCGCCCATAAAATCCATATAATCCATTGTAATCAATTGTTTGACAGTATCTCTAAGCCTAATAAGCAAGATAACACTCCCGCCAATGCTGTGCATAATAAACCCACGTGCTCGATTCTACATGGTGTCCATATTTTGTTCCTTCAGTTTGTAAAGAAATCTAATGTAAAATGTCCAAAAAAGCTTTCTGAAGGGCTATGTACATCAGAGTGTTTGATATTTGAATAAAAGCCATCTTAACATTTTTCAGATTGTGAAAGCTGGATCTAGAGACATTCACGTTTCTGTACTCTTTTCTCCCTTTTCATTTTTATCTCCACATCCTGAGTCTAGATTATTGCCAGCATATTGGGTAATGACTATTAGTCAAAAATATTCTTTATTCCCATTTGATTTAAAAACTCCCATTAGTGATAATGTGCACTGAGGGGAGTATATATTATTTGAATTCATATTTTATGATGCATGTATAGGTTGTGAAAGTCTGTGTTCATGCTCAAGTTGTCAGACTTGTTTCTAAATAAATATTTTAATTGACTATGGCAATTCTTTCCGCTGCACAAACAAGAATCCATTCTCTCCCTTAATACAACAGATTATGAGGAAGTACCTGATGTCTATGATTAATATGTTGTTTAATTCTCATTTAACCTCTAGTTAAATTATTTCTTGAAAAAACGTAATTACAAAGAGAGGAAACTCCCCTCTCACATTTACCAAAAAAAAAAAAAAAAAAAAAAAAAAAAAAAACAAACCACCACTAATTCTAGCTCTCTCTAGAATTACCACCTTAAAAAAAAGATTTACTTGTCATAAGTGTTTATAAAACATGGGGCCAAATCAAGAGCCCAGGTGATCCAATGGCAAAAAACCTTTGTAATGCTGATAGACCCTAGTTATCAGTGGGCGGGAGCAAACCTGGGACCTCTGAAACTTAATGTATGAGCTTCAGCCTACTGCAGGGGTAAATCAATTTTTTGTCAAGGTCCAAATTTCTTGGTCAAGGTATTGTCAAGGTTCAGACTCCAGAGAAAATACAAAACCAATAATAATGATACTAAGTAAATAAAAAGATGTTGTGGTCCATTCAAAAGCATGTGGTGGTCTGGACTTGGCCCACGGTCCGCCTATTGACTACTGCTGATCTAAAAGCCACATGGCTCTTTGCCAAGGCTGTAGCAGACTCAATCTCTAGATACCACTAAAAGGGAACAGACCACCACACCCAGCAGGCATAGGTTAGACAAGGTAGAGGCCTTGGAAGTGTGAGTTCTGTAGCTGTGAAAATGTGCGCAGTTCCTAAGAGAGAGAACCCCAAATTTTCAATGTTTATACTGCTGCTCTCCATCGTCATAGCCTCAGTGGAGGGACTGGGTGAGGAAAGGTCAGGATACTCAGAAGGGAAGTAGTTCATATGCATGGATTTTTTCCCCCATTCTATCAATGATCCCATTATGAAGTCATCCTGTCTGTGGTTCAGAGAGACATAATCTGCATCTCCCTGTGCCAGCAGGTGTGACTCTAGCTTGCACTCTCTTCAGGGCTGGAATCATATCTTCTTTTCTATCTGCAAAACACCATGCACATGCAGGCCTTCTCCCACCACTGTTCTAATACTAGTTCAGCTCCAGGGGTGAATGTGACACTATATACCAGATGCCAGCATTTTTAACTCCAAGATAACTAGAGCTGTTCTGACCAGTGTCAGGCAACATTAGTAAAAACCCCAGCAGTCATTCTACACTAGTGCTCCCAGGGTTGCTAGCACTGGGAAAACAGCAATGGGAGCCCTATGTCGCTGTATAGTAATGACCTGAGAATTCTTGTCCAAACATAGATGTCAGAATGGTCAAACACACATAGGTGCACCATATTAGTGAGAAATGTGGAAAAAGTATTTGATATCAAATACTATTTTGCCTCCAACTTGAAAAGGCCAAACTAATGTCAAATATTTTTTATTTGTTAAGAGTAAATAAACGTCAGGCCTGAATAATTGTGCTATATTCTACTTCTAGCCCCACCCAAAGTTCTGCAACCAAATCTAAAAAAACCCCCCAAAACTGAAAAATTTGTTAATATACATGCTAGCAGAATATAAAGTACGCAGCCACTGTTACAAAATTAGTAGAACTTTATCAGCTCTGCAGCAAATGGATTTTTAAAAAAACAACCCTGCATTAACAGACAAGATAAATAAAGCAGAGCTTTCATATTATTTTAAGTTTGCTGAATAATGTCATTACAGGATGGATAGAAGCCCTGTAGCACAGAGTTGTGGCACAGAACAATGACACCAGAGGGGGTACTCAGAGTTAGTAAAACAGGATTTATTATATCCTGTGGAGCATTTGAAGATTTGACCCAGTGGAGATTTTCAGCAACATATGAAACATTTCCTAGTGGTGCTTGGTCCTACTGCAAATAAAGTCACATTGTTTCATGGGGAAACAACAATAAAAATACACTCACTGATTATCCTCTGAACCTACAGAATATAGTTAGCAAGAGAAGGCAAAAATAAAACACTATTCTTTGTTAGTGAACATGCAAAACCAGTTAATCCTCAACAGCTACCAGTTGGCTTCTCTTACTAACATGATGTTCAGCCTTCTCACAATGTTCTTGCTCCTGTCGCAAACTTACAAATCCTAAAATTTCAAGTAATTTTGAAATAGCTGGACTGATCAATTTTTCAGACCACAGACCTGTTTGATGTACAGTAAAAAGAAAACACCTTTGGAGTGAACACAGGGAAAACTTTAAAGAACTGCTCTCATTTCTTCCTACTCTCCCATCTCATGGAGCAAGATTAGTGATGATTTGGGCGCACTGGGGAGGAGGAATTTGAATTTGAAGCGGTAAGAGACTGAAACTAATGAAGAATTTGAGGAGGGAGTGATCTGGTTGGAGCAGCGGTATTTTGGGTAGGCTGCTGGGGACAAAGGTATGGGGGGGGGTCAAGGTGGAAAGAGTTAGAGAGTAACCGAAGTGAAGGATGAACAAGATGTAGGTAATAGTGGAAATTATGAGGAAAAAAGGTGGATTTTGGAAGAAGAGGAAGAAGCCAGATGACTTAACAGCAAACCAAACCAAACTAGATAGGAATGAGAAAGGAAAGAGAAGATGCTACTGCTGCTGAGGTTGTGAGACTGGGAAACAGGGAGAGTGAAGTTGTCAGTGAGGATGGAGAGAGTTAAGTGGGGAAAAAAAGAAAAGTTATGTTTTGAAGAAACTGGGCCAAAGTCTACTCTCATACTGGTGTCAATCCAGAATGACTTAGCTTTCAGCTGAGTTATAAAAGGTATGAACAAAAAGAAAAGGAGTACTTGTGGCACCTTAGAGACTAACAAATTTATTAGAGCATAAGCTTTCGTGCACGGCTGCTACTCTGAAAAGGTATGAAGTTACTCCTGGTTCACACTAAAAGACATTTTGCTCACTGAGTGTGAAATGACATCAGGAACACCAAGAGCAGCTATTCAAAAGACAGTTTTATTAATCCTGAAAAAAAATGAAACAAAAAAAATCTGTTTTTTCTGTCACACACTAACAATCTCCCTACCTGCCATTATGTCATGGAATTATGCTATTTTCAGAGACCTCTGCTGCCAAGGAGGAAGGCCTTGGCTTGCCCAAATGGGGGGAAAAAAGTATATTTTATTGGGTTAATTTAAACACCCCAACATTTGCCTTATAAGAAATGGTTATGTACTGCACTGCACATGCCTACATTTGCATAAGTATCCACTAAATTTTGGTGGTTCAATTTTTAGACACAAGGTTTGATTTTCAGAAATGCTGAGCACCTGCATGTCCTAGTAACCTAAGTTGGCATTTGGGTGCTCAGCATCTCGGGGGTGGGGGTGGGGGGGAGAAATCAGGCCATAAGTATTGCAAGTTGGGCCTCAAGAACTGGAGATTCCAAAATATACGTCCAAGTGTATGGACTTCCTCTTGTCTTTAAGATGAAGTAATTGTTCAAAAAACCTGCATCTAAATACAAGAACAATGTTAAATAAATTCAGGCCTGACACTACACAACCCTTCACTGTGCAAGTAGTTCATACTCTTGTGAATTAACCACAAGTTGTGGCTGTAATCTACCATTTAAAACAGAATAAACTGACAGTCCAAACAAAAGCAGGGAATATAGGCACAAAGCAAACTGAACAACAACTCAGTTTTCCACAATAGTTCATTATTTCTTAGGCTGGATTACAAGTACCATAAAATAGAACACTTATCCGGCACAATTGCAGCAAATGTAGAAGAGGTAAATGGCTATTGTAGACTTCTAATGTATTTGTCTATTAAATGCTTTTTGAGTACACTTACTAATCCTCCAAAAGATATTCATAGGCAAAAACAGATTTTCCCATATGTATTACAAAAGCTTTCTAAAGCACCAGGCATTTCCCTTTTCACTTTATTATATTTTATAGCTTGCTAGATCAGACTATGCATGTATTATTCTTTTCAATATCAGATAAAATTACTTTGAAAGCATTCAACTTCCTACATTAAAGAACATTTTTACTTCTCATCCAGGGGAGAAAGCCTGAAATATAGAACACCTATACACAACTAATCATATATAAGGGTTCCAGTTTCTGAGAGACTAAGTTTCAAGTTTATATTCAATTAATCAATCGCTATTACTGTTAAAATGCTTTGTTCATATACCATTCTTTGCAAAAAAGAGTTAAGACTTTATTCAGAGAAAACAACATTGAGCTCTCTGCTAAATACATATTTGAACTCTTTGAAGCACAATGGAGGAGTTAATAAATATGTTCTCATATGGGAATGAAATGTCTCATTTCCCACTGCAATTCTTATGAACAGAACATGCCTCAGGTCCAGTCAAGTTTGTTTTCCTTCCATTCCAACCACAAATCTGTGTTCACATGAATTTTATATTTCCCCCCTAGGAATGTATTAATGCTACATTTACACAGCAGTTCTTGTTATTACAGGAAAGTGGAAGTGAATTGCGGTATAGTGAGACAAAGGATTATATGGAACTACCTGGAACTCTCCATGAGATGATCTCCAGATACTTTAAAATTTGAGTTGCATAAAAAGATGTAGATTATTTTTAAAGAAGGTGTAATATATTTTGGTGTTAGCTGGACTTTTTCCACTCAAACATTCTTTAAAAACATACCCAAAGTTGGTTTTTTACTTTACTGTTTTTAGAAAATAAAAGACACTTATTAACAGAGGCTTGTTAAAAATCATAACAGAAATGCAAATTGCAAACGTTGTAAATAAAACATTACTTGCTGGACAAGATCTACATGGGAAAATTTATTACAATTTTGTTTAAAATTTCTCAAATCTCTTTCAATTGCACCAGATTTAGCGATTAAAAAAAAAAAAGGAAACATTGTTTGTAATTTGTGTCACCACCAGCAGGACAGAAGATTCACACATTAATTAAAATAGACTCCCCCCCCCCCCCCATTCAGGTAAAAAAATTTACCAGCTCAGTTTTCAAGCAAAGGTGAATTTTCATTCCCCCCGCCGAAGTTTGGAAGTGGAAAATTTCCATTCTCCCAAAGCTTCACAAAAATACCACACACACTCCTCCCACAATTTCTGGGGTGCAAAATTAACTGTTGACAAAATATTTTTCACCAATTTTATCCAGCTCCCATTATAACACAGATATGTGGAACAGTATAACAAAACACAGGTTTCAGAGTAGCAGCCGTGTTAGTCTGTATTCGCAAAAAGAAAAGGAGTACTTGTGGCACCTTAGAGACTAACAAATTTATTAGAGCATAAGCTTTCGTGAGCTACAGCTCACTTCATCAAATGCATCCGATGAAGTGAGCTGTAGCTCACGAAAGCTTACGCTCTAATAAATTTGTTAGTCTCTAAGGTGCCACAAGTACTCCTTTTCTTATAACAAAACAGCAGCTGAGAGTAAATTCTCAATCTAGCCCCATAGCAAATGCAGTACATAGTTGCACTGTCCCAGGAATGGTATGGTGATTCCCAAAAATCAAAATTCTCCCCCAAGGCCCTATTGTTCTAGTGCAGACCTTCCCCTCCACCCCTAATCACTCCAGCTCAGATGTGCTAATTAGTGCACTGGGGGACAGAGTGAAAGCTCTGCCCATTCCACACACACACACACACACACACACACACACACACACACACACGTACCTTGCCCACCTTCATGACACGGGATGTAGGAGCTTTATGGAGGCTACCATCCCTGCCCAGTATGGTTAACCCACATTGTGGATGAATAGGACAGACCATGATCTTGCTCAGTAATAATTATTTGCATATGCAGTTATACAGAAATGTGCATCTCTCACATTTTTGGTTACCAAAGTTGTGACTAAAAACTGGAAATGCCATTTAAATAGAAAATGAGATTCAGTCAACTTTTGTACTCCACATCAGATAAGCTCCTCTTCGCTGTATGAAAATAGTAAATAATAAAACTGTTCTATCCCTTACACCGGACTGTCCCTGCTTTGAATCAATAAGGATCTCTCTATTATATTGAGCCCAATTCTCCTCTAACATATGGCTGTATCCAGATTCCCTCACTCCTGTTAGATATAATCTTACTTCATAAGTAGCTCCTTTGACTTCAATGTAAGGTACTACTTAACTATTAAAAAGCAATCTGCACACTATATATGCATCAGTTCCTACTCCGGTAACCCTAATGCCAGATGGCACACTGTTGTCATGATATTTACCCAAAAGGTGGCATGCAATACATCACTGGAAAACTAATAACTCACTGATCATTAATATTCTTACCTGATGTATGTATGGTTAACCCACAGAGAACTTTACAGATGTACTATGGAAGTGTGACTAAAAGGTATTTAAAACAGGCAACTCAGTGGGAATTGATACACAGGTTTTCTCCAGACAAAGGAAAGAGGCTAATAACTCATACCAGATGCAGCCAAATTCAATGGGCTATTCATTTGTATCGGAGACTGCAGAAGATATTTGCATGCGGGAACCAGCATGGAGTCTACACCGGAGGGTATGGCATCTACACCCAGCAAGGGAAAGGAACTTTCAAAGGTTTACTGGACTATAAAGAGAGGGGGAGCAAACCTATTTGTTCCCTCAAGAAGTGGATCACTAAGACACCAACACTGATTCCGTAAGGCTGGAACAGCCAGTCATACTGGAGAAGTTCCTGTAAGTAGGGAAACCAGCCTGAAAAAGAATTCTAGCTGATGAAGTTAGAAAAGCTCTAATGCTTAAATTTATGCTTTAAATGCTGCAGTTGCACCACTGTAGTGTTTTCAGTGTAGACACTACCCAAGGTGACAGGAGGGATTCCCCTGTTGGTGTAGGTAGTCCATCTCCCAGACAGGTGGTACCTAAGTCAACAGAAGAATCCTTTCATTGACCTAGCACTGTCTGTACTGGGGGTTAGGTTGGCTTAACTATGTCGCTCAGAGGTGTGGATTTTTCACACCTCCGAGCGACGTAGCTGGGTCAACCTAACTTTTCAGAAGCCTTAAGAGCATGTTTTACTTTTGTTTGTTTGTAAATATTTTTATCTTTATTCTTTCCACTTGGTATCTCTAAAACCTATGCTGTTTTGTTAATACAGTTGGTTTACTTTTACCATAAACCAACTCAGCGCTCTATTAACTGGTGTTGACAACCCCCCCAAAAAACTGCTGTGTATTGTCTCTGTAAAGGAGCAGCTAACCTAATAACCTCTGTGAGTGCTGAGTAAGAGGGCTGAATGCTATAGAGAGACACCTGTGAGGAACCTAGAGTTGGGGTTCACAGATTGTTACCTGCTAGGCAAGGTTTGGACTGGCAAAGTCCTGAAGAGTTTGCTGGCAGGGCAGACAAGCAGGAGCTAATCCTTATCTTAGCAGCAGCAGAGCTTTCACTTGCTGAGGCTGAGAAGGGTAACACATCATCATCATGCTCCTATTATGCTTCTGGCGTTTAGGGCAATGACAAAGCTCCTCCACTCTTGTGTTTCTGGCAAGTCTTTCAATGGTTCCCCAGCTGTGCCCCAGGTTTTTCAGCTCGGCTTCCACAACTCTTCACCATGTTGTTTTCGGGCAGCCTAATTTTCACTTGCCTTCAGGTGTTCACCTTATTGCTACTCTGATGGAATCAGATGGAACCAGTTTCCATCTCCAATGCCTCCTGGCAACGATGGTGCTCAGATCCTCTTGGCTGCACTGTGTCAACAGATCTTGGTTTGAGATTGTTCTGGGCCAAAATATACGGAGGGTTTTTCTGAGGCAGGTTTTATAGAATGAAGACATGTCATACGTTCTCATTCCCCAGCATTCTGCATTATAATGTAGTGTTGAAAGTACGCAGCTCTGATAAATCTTGAGTTTGGTTTTGGTGTTGTATTTTGATGATTTCCAGACTGTATTTAAGGGTAACAATGGCTCACAATTATGGGAACCCCAGCAGGTTGTCCCAGCCCCCTACTTACATATATGAAAAGATTAATTTGGAAATTCCCACCCATAAAACTTTGTAAACTTTGAACTGACGTTCAAGTGCATTTCTTCTTAATGGAAGGGCTAAAAGGAAACAAATTTTCAGTAAACGGTTACACCCAGCAAAATATTTGTCTCCAAGCTGTATCCCACTACAATCATGACACTCTTCCATGCGGACACAAATGTGCTCTTTACATATTCAAATTTCAATTCACTATGCTGTCATCCTCATTGTACACCTCAAAGAACTGAAAATTACAATGCAATGCACAACTTTAACTCCAACCTGTTTATCTTTTATTTCACTGTACCAGTGGTTTTCAAACTGCAGGTCATGATCCAGTACTGGGTCAGCACCGCCGACCGAGCTTTTAAAAGATAGGCTAGTCCCTACCTGTTCCGACATTGTGCTGTGCCCCGGGAGCGGCCAGCAGTAGGTCCTCTCCTAGGTGGGGGGCGGGGGCGGTGGCATGGGGTTCTGTGCACTGCCCCCACAACGAGTACCGGCTCTGCACTGCCAGGACGGGCAGGCTTCCTGCCTTAGCACCCCTGCTGCTCCGCTGACTAGGAGCCACCCAAGCCCTGAGCCCTCCCAATCCCAGAGCCCCTTCCTGCACCCCAAACCCCTCATCCCCAGCTCCGTTGGGTTGCAGGCATCAATAATTTTTTTCAACTGGGTCGCCAGAAAAAAGGTTTGAAAATCACTACACTATATAACATTATGAAGGTACATAGGAATATAATTGGTTATGGGATTTTTAGTAGTGTGTACTAAATTATCCGATTGTAACTCTAAAACAATGTAAATACACAGAAGTCTGCGTGAAGGATTGTTGATGAAAGTGGGCTAGCACTCAGATTGGTATTATATTGCATGGACTTTCCCCTAATGGTTTCCTTCCTTTTTAGTTAATGTTTGCACACTGAAAAAAAATACACTCAAGTAAATTTAATTGTAAGTTCGTGAAATTTCTTGCGTTAGAAAAAAGAATGCTGTTTATTACAGCATAAAACCAGCATAAATAAGAGGAAAAAAATCACACCCATTACATTCGCAAAAAGAAAAGGAGTACCCGTGGCACCTTAGAGACTAACAAATTTATTATAGCATAAGCTTTCGTGAGCTACAGCTCACTTCGTTTTATTGAAAGATTTTTGGATTAAACCAGATTATGAAAGAAAAATTACTCTCCTTTTCCCTCAACCCCCAAACACAAGGAGTTATTTTCCACAACAGAACAATTTAAACAATAGTAAGATCTGTTATAGTCTTAAAGGCTGGCAAACCTCCCAGACACTTGCATAAATAGAAGAAAATATAGTTACTGTTTAGAGTAGCTTAGGATGCCATTTCGAAGGGAGGAGGTTAACAGTGGAAATGCTTGTCAAACTTTGGTTTACATCCTTTCTAATAGGCAGTAACTCTTCCAATTCAGGAGTTAGAGTGCTGAAACTAAGGCCAAATGACACCATCTGTTACTTCCATCCTGCACAAAAAAGTTCTGTTTTAATACCAAACACAAATTCTGTGCTGAAATTCAACAATCAAATGTCTGTATTCCATGCAGATTATACTACATTAATATTAAAGAAAAGTGCACTGAACAACAACCTGGAACTAATTTTGTACATTCTTATGTCTTCAAAAAAACCTTAAAATAAACACGATGCTTAGAGAAGATAAAAATAAGACAGCAAAATCTAGTTGTGTGCCTCTTCACAAAATTCTCTCTACAAGTTTCAAATACTGTTGTTATAAGTTCAATTGATCCATGGCTTCCTATAATACACAATGGGGATGATTTTACAAATCATCTTGTGCCTCTACACATGTGGTACAAGAGATTTTTATTAATAGTACCAATTAACATCAAGTCTGGATTTAATAAAGCCATCAAATTACACAAGAGGGAATACTATAATACAGATGCTAGATAGAAATTTTGCATTAGGTGATAATGGCAATTCAAATATGAACAGATTTTCTTTACAGAACATTGTTCTGAATATGCACCACACACACCGCTATTGTATTGTACAATGACTACCTCAGCTAAACGCAGAAGCTTTGTTTCAATGAGGTTCTTAATGATGGTTTCTTATCTCTTTACAAAATTGGATTTACTCCAAGGCCTTCTCTAGACAAAACATTATCTCCAGATATCACCAGAATACTTTGGTTTGACGATCTATTATATCACACTAATACATGATCATCACAATAGTTATATTCATAAATCTTAGTGAAATGACAAAATAAGATGCTCTGATTATGGATCATTAAAGCAGATGCTACCATCTGGACTACTTCAATCTTGCTTTACATACCAAATGCAGGTAAAACATGCAAACGTTTGGGTTAACAAGATCTATATTGAACAAAACCATAATTCACAGTGTTTCTTAGAGACCCCTCAAATTTGACAAAGGCTTTTCTGTCAGAATTAAGAATTTTCTGCTGTATTTTTGCGTAGAAATTTGTGAAAACCGAGTAACAAAATGATGTTCTTTTATGGAAGTATAAGTGAATAATTAGAGATGGGCCCAAGCAGGAATCCCTGATTAAAAAAACCTCTGCGCATTTCAGGAGTGTCCAACTTTGATCTTTGCAGATTGCCTATGACTTAAATTTAGGATGAATCAAAATCCCAGTTCCAATGTTGAGTGTGTTAGATATCCCAGATCGGGGTACTGCAGATTGAACCCATCTGTAGTACTTACTTCACTTCCATACAATCTGGTGAACTCTTAAATGAAGACATAGTATGTGTGTGATTCATTTACTATGAATATTCATGAAACTGCCATTACTATTCCAAATGAACACAAGAATTGCATGCAGTATATGAGGTTGTGGATAAGCACTTGCTGCTGCCTACCCCACAGAGCCAGTCTCCAGGTCTTCTGCTCTCCCCACACACCACCACTTGCCTCTTCAGTACCTAGAGGGACTCCCTGATCCCAGGAAGCAGCTTGACCCTCAAGGAATGCGAGCCTATACTGCGATTCTAGGGGAGAAAAGCAAGTCTGCCATCTGTACAGCCCTCCCCTAATGCAGACTCCAGTTGCCTCACACAGTCATCACTAGCTTAGCAGCATGTCCTTGGGTAGTTTGTAAAAATGCCTCGAGCCTCCAATAAGGAGTTCAGGCACTGTCGCTGCCAACACACTGCAATTTTTCAGTAGTCTGGTTTGTCATTTCCCATCCCAAACGCATGCTTTAACCACTCTCTGTGCTACAAGATCTCTATCATGCATTCCTACAACTACAATACCCACCTGCTGGGGTGAAGAAACAGATTGACAGAGCCAGAAGAGTACCCAGAAGTCACCTACTACAGGACAGGCCCAACAAAGAAAACAACAGAACGCCACTAGCCATCACCTTTAGCCCCCAACTAAAACCTCTCCAACGCATCATCAAGGATCTACAACCCATCCTGAAGGACGACCCACCACTCTCACAGATCTTGGGAGACAGGCCAGTCCTTGCTTACAGACAGCCCCCCAATCTGAAGCAAGTACTCACCAGCAACCACACCACACAACAGAACCACTAACCCAGGAACAAGAAAAGGAGTACTTGTGGCACCTTAGAGACTAACAAATTTATTTGAGCATAAGCTTTCGTGAGCTACAGCATCACTTCATCGGATGCATCCGATGAAGTGAGCTGTAGCTCACGAAAGCTTATGCTCTAATAAATTTGTTAGTCTCTAAGGTGCCACAAGTACTCCTTTTCTTTTTGCGAATACAGACTAACACGGCTGCTACTCTGAAACCTGCACCCTGACTTCCATCTTCTCAAGTCATCAGGCTCTCAGGCCTGTGTAGTTGAGGGCTCTAGGATATTTAATTCAGATACTGATAACATTGGTCTCTCCCACTTCTAAATTAACTCCTCAATGCCTTTTGATTTCAACGTGCTTTTTAAAGTTATGTTTACTGTTGGCCCTGTAAATATTACTTCCCATCCTATTCACTCTGTCCTCTTTGTAATAGTTTCGGAATCAACCTGTTCTACTGTCAGCTAGTATATACACGTAACACACACATTTACCGCAGCTTCTTAATACCAAAAGAAAAAATGAGAAGAGAAGAAAGTTCCTCTAAAATGACCACAATCAGGAACTGAATGCAATGCAAGAACCGTATTGGGTTATTATAATACGTTTTCTAATGCTAATCTCACACCATAGACAAATTTAATTTTTTAAAAATATTAATATTAATATCTAATACACAGGTTACTATACTTGATCTTAACCATTAGCTACACAGGTTTCAGAGTAGCAGCCGTGTTAGTTTGTATTCGCAAAAAGAAAAGGAGGACTTGTGGCACCTCAGAGACTAACAAATTTATTTGAGCATAAGCTTTCGTGAGCTACAGCTCACTTCATCGGAGCAGTAGCTCACGAAAGCTTATGCTCAAATAAATTTGTTAGTCGCTAAGGTGCCACAAGTCCTCCTTTTCTTTTCATTGGAGGAAGACTTCCACGCCACATTACATAAAGTATACTCGAATCCAGATTTCTTTCATTCTTGCAGCAGTGAGAACAAAAAACAAAAAACAAAACAAACAAAGCAGGACTGAATGCTGAAAGCACAGCAGTGCTATGAATTGCAGGTCATGCAACAATATGCACATTCCTCTCTTCCACTTAACTAAGTTTGGCTGCAACAGGATGTACTCAATGACAGCACATACTCTGAATCAACAGCCTTATGTCAATACACGAGTTTATTAACCCACCAGCATAAATTCCCTTTTAAAGCCTTCTTAACCCTACAAGAATAGACAAGCATAAAGGGAGTCTCTACATGAGTCATTTTCATTTAAAAGTAATGTCTCAATATTACAGGCGAAAGTTTAAAAGTCCCTATAATGCAACAAAACAAAAAAGCAAGCAGGAAGCCCCAGCTTTGCACTTAGTTTGCAGACACTCATATGACTGAAGGGATTTTTAAACCCCCTGCACACGTCTAACAAAAACACTTACAACACCTTAAAATCATTAACAAACGCCTCCAAGAACAGCCTGTGAGATGGGTGTTTACACGGGGGGGGGGAACTGAACCCCGGAAGGCTGGATTACTGCTGGCTGTTACACTGAAGTGAGTCACCCCCGCTCTGACACCAGCCTTTAAACGGAGAACAGCCCTGGGCTCATGGAGAAGTGAAGTGAGGTGCCCGAGGCCACACCGCCAGTCAGTGGCAGAGGCTGGGGTAGCGCAGAGTTCAGCGCTCCCAGCTGCCCCTCAGCCTGGCCACGCGCAACCCCAGGCTCGTTCTGGGCACAGCGGGCAAGAGAACCGCGGAGGGCGTCTTGGAGGAGACCCCAGCCCAGCCCGTCCCCCCGGGTGAGCCAGCACTGGCCGAGTTACCGTTCGCTGGCGGGGCGGGGCGGGGCGCAGCCCAGGCGTGGACCCTCCCGCCCAGGCAGGCGCGGGCTGCCCGGCGGCACTGAGCGGAGCGGCCCGGTTCCCCTCGGCGTGGCGCCCCGGAGCGCGCGCTCTGCCCCGGCCGGCGCAGGGGCGCGGGCGCTTTGCTCTGCTCGCGCTCCGGGCGGGAGGAGACGCGCGCGCAGCGGCCGCCCCTGGCCGCGCACTGGCCCCTGCGCCCGGCTGCCTCGGGCGAGCGGACTCCAGCTGCCCGAGTCCGAGCTCCAGCGCCATTGGTTCTGGGGACGGGACCGGCAGGCAGCTCTTGTTGCCACGTGATTTGGAGGGGGAGCGGGGGGAGGGCGTCCGGGGCACTGGCTCGGCGGCGCTGCGGCGGGGCGGGTATTCCCCTGGGCGCGGGCACACGGGCGAACGGGCTGAGAGCGGCCGCGCGGTCTCTGGCTACGCACGGGGGCAGTTGTAGCAACACTTGCAGGAATAAGGGGAGGCCAGGCGGGGGGCGTTTCTTTGCCGGTTAGATCTTTCCTGTTCAGCAGGTACATTCAGGTGCAAACTTTCCACACTTTTCGCTACAGCGTATTTGGTTTAACAAAAAGAAAAAGAAGGACTTGGGGCCCCTTAGAGACTAGCCCATTAATGTGAGCATAAGCTTTCGTGAGCTACCGCTCACTTCATCGGATGCAACATGCACCCGATGAAGTGAGCTGTAGCTCACGGAAGCTTATGCTCACATTAATTGGTTAGTCTCTAAGGGGCCACAAGTCCTCTTCTTTTTGCGAATACAGACTAACACGGCTGCTACTCTGAAACCTTTGGTTTAACAGGCTTTCATGGGTGCAGTAAAATGCCAACACGTAGGTCTCGTCTGCGCCCAAAGTTGTACAGTACCTCTCTAGTGGTGTAGTTAAGGCGGTGCAAGTCCCTTAGCGTGGCTGCAGTTGTACTGGTCTAAAAGTGGAAATAGTGGTGTCGTTTATTTCTAGACAGGAAGGGTGATAAACTACATCAATGCAAGTAAGCACTTTTAGACTGGTTATAATTGCATCCATGATGCAGGTTGTACCAGTATAACTATAAAAGTAAAATATCACCCCCAACCAAAATAGTTATATCAGGGCTTGGTTACAAAGGGATGGCAGGAGTCAGGACCTATTCTGAGCTCTGCTATTGACTCCCTGTGTGACAATGGACAAGTTGTGATCTTTGCTACTTTGTGCCTCAGTTTCCTTGTCTGTAAAATGGGATCATTAATACTTTCTTTACCTCAGCAGCATTTTGAGCCTTAACTCATTATTAGTAAAGTCTATCTATCTAAGTATCTAAATGGGCTTCCTCACTTAGTGCCTTGGGTCCTGATTCTGTAATGAGCTCTGTGGCCCTTATTGCAGGATCAGAGCCTCAGTGATTAGAGCTCTTGAGTGGAAGGTGATGAGGAAGTGCACTGTATGGAAAAGATTTTCAAAAGCACAAATGGCTGTTTAGCACCCAATTCTCCATTGCCATTTGTGCCTTTGCAATATTGCTGAAATGGAATAATAAATTTAATAATTTGGCAGAACAGCGTTTGCCTCAACAAATATTTGAGGAGGCAGATATTTTTTGTTGCAATACTACTCTTCTGTACTAAGAATTTTTCAAGTGTAACTAAAACTATTGCTATAAACTTCTGATCCAGAAAAAACTGGACTGTTTCCCTCCACAGCTATAGAAACAAAGTAAGGCCTGGTCAGCACTTAAAGTTATACCAGTAAAACTTATCAGTTAGGAGGTGATTTTTTTTTTTTAAACCAACATATTTATTCTAATACAAGCCCCAGGTTAGACTAGGGTTATACTGGTATAAAGGTGACTTATACTAGTATTGCTTATTTTGGTTTCTAATATAATAATTTTCCCCACTTATCATCAAAGCTGTCTAGTATAGACAAACCATAGGGAAAAAGACCAGTTAACTTTAAATGACAACCTGCAGGTTAAAGATGCAAGTTTTCACTTCTTTTTAATCAGGTTGCAGGATTGTTTCCGAGCCTCATATAAAGTGTAAGATCAGGCCTTTAGTGTTTACTAGTCATGTCCCTTTCATGCAGGTTGCTGATCCAGAGGCTGATGACAATATCTGTTATCTTGTTTTTTGTCACCCAAATAGGTCAATGAGCATGCATGACACCGACTCAGCTCCTTCAAAAAAGATGAAGGATCACAGCATCCATGTGGTGAGTGCATCTGAGCGTGTTATTTTTCTAAGGAGGAGATGATTAAATGACAGTGGGCAATTAGCAGAAAATACAAGAAGTTTTAAGTAGTTTTAATGTGCATGATGTAATTAAAAACGTATTTCAGTTAGTCTGTAGGGCAAAAGTCATATTTGAACTACTGAAGGATGTTGACTGCCATCAGAATCTCTCTCATTTGAATGGTCTCAAAATATTTAATGTTATGTTTCCACATAATAAATAATAAGTAATTAGAATTATTATTATCTGTCATTTTAAGAATTCTGCTAGTCAGCATAAAACACTGCTGTGCTTGGAAAACTAAAAGATTTAAATGTTTGTTCGGTGTTTTGTTCCTTGTTAATCATCTAACATAGCCCAATTCTGCAAACATTTATGCATAAACTTAGAATTAAGTTAAGCTCACGCATTAATGTTTGCAAGTGAGGCGCGATAAAGCACATACCAGGGCAAAGAACTGGAGTTGACTAGTAGAAGGAAACTGTCCAGTATGGGAGAAGGAGTAAAGGGGGAGTGAGGTTGAATATCTCTAACATGCTAATGACTAAGTAGAATTGGCAAGAACCCACAGATCTTGCACTGATTTTGACTTGCTTTTGAACCTGATTCTCATCTTTCCTACTGCTGACTTCTCTAGATTCCTCTCAGCTCAGCTGCCCTGTTAAGTCTGAGTATTCTTTTCAACCACGTTTTTAAGTTGACTAAAATCACATGGGGCTGCAGAGTTGGCCAAATAAAATAAAACACAGTTCTGATATTGGTCTGAGGCAGATGGGTTGTTGGTAAGCACTAAATGGCCTAAGGAGCATTACAAATATAATTAAGTTAGGTGTTTACCCTAAAATATAGTTATGAACTAAAAATACCATAACTGTGCAATGCTGGAACCAGTCTCTCTCTCTCTCAGACCTCTAAGCCCTGCTCTCAAATCCTGGCCCCTCAAGTCATGTCTACAGTAGGAAAATGTGTCGTGTTAGAAAACATGTTCATTAACATGTTTTAATTAACATGATGTTAAACATGATTTTGCCTTAAGTGTGTACAAGGACAATCATATTAAAAATGTGAGATAATTGTGATTAATTTCTTGCAGACAGCTAACACATTTTTAAACGCTACTTGTACATGACATAAAACATGACTTTGCACTAATGTAGTCAGGGACAATAAAATATTTTAGTTAACATTTTTCTAGCATGATTCTCTCCCAGTGTAGGCATAGAGAAACTATTTCTCCCTCCCCCCCCACTGTTCCTCTGATATTCTTGTTAACTGCTGGAATTAGCCTACCTTGCTTGTCACCATGAAAGGTTTTCCTCCTTTCCCCCCCCCTGCTGCTGGTGATGGCTTATCTTAAGTGATCACTCTCCTTACAGTGTGTATGATAAACCCATTGTTTCATGTTCTCTCTGTGTGTGTATATAAATCTCTCCTCTGCTTTTTCCACCAAATGCATCCGATGAAGTGAGCTGTAGCTCACGAAAGCTTATGCTCTAATAAATTTGTTAGTCTCTAAGGTGCCACCGGTACTCCTTTTCTTTTTGCGAATACAGACCAACACGGCTGCTACTCTGAAACCTCTCTCTCTCTCTCTCTCTCTCTCTCTCTCTCTCTCTGCTGTCCTGAATCCCTGCACTCCGTTTGGCTAATTACCATTCCAGTAATCCCTCCATATTCACTAAGAATGACTTGTTTCTTTTCTACAGTAGTGGAGATACAGCTCTGTCTTTGTAACACTAGTGTATTAGGACTCTGCTTCTCTCTGAAGACAATGAACTTTATTCAAAGACAGTCGAACCTTGCTTCTCAAAGTGAACCTATGCAAAAACAAGTCAGGAAACCCAAAAGAATGATTCTGTCACACTGTTTTTCCATCTGAGTTTTAGTGACCATTTCCCACCCTGCCATTTCTGAAAGCTGTAGGATATAGGACCAGATTAGACCTGAGTGAACTGTGGTTTTAAATTGAGTTTGGATGTTAGCAAGAATAATTGTCTCAAAGCATGTGACCAAAAAGAATGAACTCACAAGAAAGGAGGATTGTTTGTGCCTTTGGAATACCAGTGTTATCCAATTTAAGGCGTGGGAAATAGAGAAAAAAAAGGTTAATTGGGCACCTGGTGCAGTAAATAATTGGTTAGAAATGCTTAGTCCAAAAAAAGTGTGAGAGTCTTATAAAGGAAAAAAAGTTGGAGCAGAGTGCAGCCCTAAACTCCTTCAGCTGATTGCAGCTAAGGTTCAATAACTAGCAGTGACATTACTTGCTTTGCTTTTTTTAACTACACTATAGCAGTTTTTTTTTTTTTTTTTTTTTTTTTTTTAAAAAAGGGGTTCTTTGTCAGAGCTTTTCCTCACACCTTCAGAGTCATGCAATATAACTCCCTGGCCTGAGCCTGTTTTAAGTATTTTGTGTTATGCTTATAACTGTGTTGGTTTATAGGGTATAGAATATAGGGTGTGTATTTTAGATGTAACCAACACTGAGTGGTCTTTGGACTAATAAAGAAATGCTTGTGAGGAAACTGAGTCATGGGAAACCTTAATGTTATTGGGATATTATTTCCAGCAGAACCAGTGGAATGTTGTTTGTGACCTCCCAGGTGTTCAGTGTCAAGAATTTGCTGGTTTTATTTATTATATACCTACACACACACACGCTCTTTTTTAAAAATATAAATAAATAAATAAAATAAATAATGGGGGGGGAGAATATGTGAGTAATGGGATACATTATTCTTCTGGTAAAAAAGTTAGTTGAGCAGTTTTTGGTTTTTTTCCCCCCCTTTCCCGATATCACAATCTTGGATTATGGGTCAAGATGGCAGTGCTGTAAAGGGCCTGTATTTTTTGCAAGAGCCTGATCCTACAACTGTACCGACATCTATACATGTGTGTAGTCTCTTTAGAAGGCCCAATGGGTCTACTCACAAGTGTAAAGAAAGTTACATCAGTATGTCAAATCTTGCAGGATTAGGGCCTAAAAACAGATGACAGAGGACAAGCCCTGCAATGTGCTTTTCATGGCTAGTTCTCCGACATGGAGGCTTAGTGACCTCAGCAGGTCATTATACATACCAGATTGTACAATAAAACCAGTTTATTAACTCTTTACCAAAGGCAAACTACAATTTCCAGAAGAGAATTAAAAATTTAAGCAAAGTGGCTGCTAATAACCCATTTGTTATACAGCCTCACTGATTCTAGTTTTTCTTAACAAATCCAAGTGTCTTCACAAGACAGCCTAGTGGTCTCAGCACATCACTTAACCAAGCTCTAACAGCAAAGAGGTCTTGCAATACTAAGACTTCATTACTGTTAATAAATACACTACAGTATATTTACAAAACAAGCACTTACATTTACAAAATGCAAGCTATAAACTAAAGTAAATGAACAAAGGATACCTTCTGGTATAGTAGCTGTAGTAGTTTTGAATTGTCCATTCACTCACACACTTGCTAATTCATAAAATTTGGTAGTCCATAATGGGTCTGTCAGTCATGAATGTGCATTAGAAAGGTTCTGCTGTTTTAACACTGACCTGTTCTTCTCTCCTTTCCTATAACATCACAGATTGGTTGGCCCTTTAATGGGAGTTGGGCTCAGCTTGGCTTATGATGGATCACCTACCTAAACCATCCAGCTGACTCAAATTAATTGTCAAATCCAGCTGGGGAAGAGTTTGGGTGATTTCCTTAAAGGGCTGGGAGAGGAACTGCCAGAAAGAAGTTGTCTTTTGTGGGTTGGTCTATGCTACAAAGTTAGGTTGGCTTCACTAGATCACTCAGGGCTGTGAAAAATTTCATGCCCTGTGTGATATAATTAAGTCAACATATGCCCTGGTGCAGACACCGCTAGGTCAATGGAAGAATTCTGTCAGTCTAGCTACCGTCTCTCAGGAAGGTAGATTTACTACAGTGATGTAAGAATCTCTTCTGTCATTGCAGTGTCTATGCTACAGCTGTAGCATTTCTCATGTAGATGTACCCTGTGACTGGCCTTGCAGGGAAAGGGCAGCAGGGAGAAGGAGGCTCCTGAGGCAGGCTCTGGAGAAGGTCAGACCCCAGGCAGATGGCCTGGTAGTAAACTGGGCCTAAAGATCCAGCTTGTAAGGAAACCAGCTTGGGTTGAAGGGTAGCCCTGGACGGGTGGAAGACACTTTTGTTCTATGTTTCCTTTGACACTGTTGTTTAAGTTTATCAGCACCGTGCCTGGGGGTGATGAGAGAGTCTGTCAAGAGTCTCTTTGAAGAGAAGGTAGGCCTCAGGCTGAGATTGCTGACACAAACCTTGTTAAAGAGAGAGACTTCAAAAGCCTTGACAGAGGGGGATTAAAGATCCCTGAGGAAACCAGTGGGGGGTAAGTTGTGCCATGGGAGGCCACTAGGAAGTGCTTTGGACTTGGAGGTAGACCCTTCCACAAGAAACAAAACATACATTTAAATTCTTATCCCTTATGCAAACCTAGTTAAACAGCCTTTACAGAGGAATAATGCAAGAGAAGAAGGGACCAAATCCTTCCCTTGTCTAACATGTACCAATACAGCTGGCCTATGACAGCCATATAGGGTATGTCTACCCACATCTGGAAGCGAGCCTCCCAACCCAGGTCCATCAACTTCTGCTAGCGCACTAAATATAGCTGTGTAAATGTTGTGGTTCGGGAACTCAAGTTCCATCCCGAGCTGCAATGTTGAAGCAATGTCTACACAGCTATTTAATGCACTAGTGCAAGCCATGCTTACACAAGTCTGTGGACCGAGAGGAGGAAGCTCACTTCCAGATTCAGTGTAGACATATCCATAGTGTCTGATTAGAAGAGGTAGCCTGATACCCTGTCCCACTTTGAACAGGCTTTTTATGTCCAAAGCATGCCCAGTTTGAAGATCTACTGGCAACAGCTCCTTCAATTCTGTAGCAGCCGTGTTAGTCTGTATTCGCAAAAAGAAAAGGAGTACTTGTGGCACCTTAGAGACTAACAAATTTGTTAGTCTCTAAGGTGCCACAAGTACTCCTTTTCTTTTTTCAATTCTGTAGGCACCCCACATACAGTCTTAGCAAACCTCCCTGAGGCCTGCAGGGAGCAGGGCTGGCAGTGGTTCCACTACATTTCAGGCCTTCTGTAAAACCCTTCCTTGGCAAGTCCTTGGCAGGACTTTTTTTCCTCGGCAAAAGAATGATCATAATAAATACAAACCTGCACAAATCTGGTGGCGTTAATGTGAAATATTCTGGATGAAAACTCTAATGGATATATTTTGTTCCTACACAAAAGGATACCTGCAGTTTACTTCTGAATTTTATGAGAAAGAGGAGAGGAACAGGAACAGGTCCTTGATATTAAAACTCAAAATAATTCTTGTAAAATGTATTCTTCAATTTATACTGAACATTCTGCAGCAGCAGGTGCATTTTAATGTCTGTCGTAGCATTCATCTTTAATAAATCTCCCCTCCTTTCAAAACAACTGTGTCCTGTGACTGAAATGATCCTTGTAGGTCTTCTCTAGTATAATAATGTCATGAATTCACATGAACAGAAATAACTTTTAAATATTTTTAAAAGGCATTCCATAATTCATCCGTAAGCTTTGTGCAGCATTATAAACTGTGATGTCTAAACCAGTACAGCCATTGAGTAGCGTGTCTTAATCCAGCTAATTTTTGAGAGAAGCTATAGATCTAACATTAGGGAAGAATAATAATGGCAAGCAGATGGCTCCACCTAGTGTTCAGTATCTTTCTTAATCCTCCTTTTTATCAATTTCCCAGTAGAGGGCTCCTGTTATCTCATATCTTAACAACTGATGATTGCACACCCGAAAAGTGTTAATTAACTTTCCATAATCAATAAATAACTTTCAATAAGCAATTACAGTTACTTTGTAAGAGTCAAGAAGGTAGTATATAAAGGTGAATATTTGAATTTATTAAAGATCTGATATAATTTAAAAAGACCTACTGGGAAATAATAAATAATATCAGCTACTTAATATCTCTCTGTCCTTTCCCATGGCCAAAAGAGAATGTGAATCCTCCTCCCTCTTCACTTAAACATTAAAAAAAACTCTCCCACCATCCTCCAAAAAAGTCTGTGGATCCTTATATCACACAGGTTTCAGAGTAGCAGCCATGTTAGTCTGTATTTGCAAAAAGAAAAGGAGGGCTTGTGGCACCTTAGAGACTAACAAATTTATTTGAGCATAAGCTTTCGTGAACTACAGCTCACTTCATCAGCGCCACAAGTACTCCTTTTCTTTTTATGTCACACAGTGTCTTAAACGGCTTCAGCAGTCTCCCTTCCTGGAGTTGGGACTGGACAACAGGGGATCGATTATTTGAAATTGCCCTTTTCTGTTCATTCCCTCTGAAGCACCTGGCACTGGCCACTCTCAGAAAGAGGATACTGGACTAGGTGGACCATTGGTCTGACAGTACGGCCATTCTTATGTAATTGCAGTTAAATAAGCCCTTTCCCACTTAAAACAAAAAGAGAAAACCTTCCACATTTGGCTATAATTTACATTAGTCCACATAAAACCCAGACTTAATAATGTTCACAAACTCTGTAATATTTTTTCCAGGTGTTTTCGCATTCACACCTAGACATTAAGCAAAGTTCTTACAGGTGGCATATAAACCTTTTGATTACCTTTTAATTCTAACATCCACCCTGAGACTTCAGTCCAGACGTTTGTATTACTGGCAACGTGACCTGGTAAATACCATTTATTTTTCTAGGTAGTTTCTCACTGAGGTTATTTGCTTTGGCTTGTTGCATCCACAGATGGTTAAATACTGCATAACTCTCACTGCTTCTCTCTTCCATACTGCACTTCTGTAATTATGACACATTTGAAGTCAATTTTCTTGACAGGATGTCCTGGCTCTAAGTTTTGTCTTCACATCTGAGTATGTCTATGCTGAAAAGAAAAACCCATGGTACTAAATCTCAGAGTCTGGGTCATTTAACTCAGGCTTGCGGGGTTCAGTCTGTAGGACTAAAAATAGCAGTGTAGACATTCAGGCTTGGACCAGAGTCTGTGCTCCTAGGCCCTTTCCCTTAACTGGGTTTCAGAGCACAGGTTCCAGCCCATGTAGTAACTGCTATTTTTAGCCTTGCAATCCAAGCCTTGCAGCCCCCAGTCAATTGACCCAGACCCTGAGACTCAGTGCTGCAGGTTTTTCTTTGTAGTGTAGCTATACCCATTTAGACCCACTGTGGTCTCCTATTTAGTTATTCCATCTGTTTTCTATCTAGTCTAACAAATTGTCCAAGAATATATACTTTATTCTTGCTGTGATCGTTTTACAAGTTTGATTTCTTTTCACATTTCTAATGTGATTCTTAGTTATCTGCTTAGATGTAAATTCATACCTAGTTCTGAGATGCACATCAATATCATTCTACAAATCTGTGGGATCACCCTCTTTTTGGTGTTATTGTTGATAAGTTGCTTTTTCTCAGTCCAGACCTAAATTTTGATTCGAAGACAAGAGATAAGAAATGTGTCTGCTCTTCTTACAAAGGGGCCTTCAGCTGTTTGGTATTCAATGTCATGTTACTGTTACCTGTGTTTTGGCTAAGATTTTCAAGAGTGTAAAGGTTTCAGAGTAGAAGCCGTGTTAGTCTGTATTCGCAAAAAGAAAAGGAGTACTTGTGGCACCTTAGAGACTAACACATTTATTTGAGCATAAGCTTTCGTGAGCTACAGCTCACTTCATCGGATGAAGTGAGCTGTAGCTCACGAAAGCTTATGCTCAGATAAATGTGTTAGTCTCTAAGGTGCCACAAGTACTCCTTTTCTTTTTAAGAGTGTAAAGAAGTCTGCCAGTGTAATCCCTTTAAATCCAAGCCATGATGCCCATATAAGGTCTGATTCCCAGTGCTCCTAAATGCTCATTGAATTCAGTGAGACTTTTAGATATGCAAGAAACATATTCTTCCCCGCTGTTGGATAGGGGATGAATGAGTAAGGAACAGACTTCGTGAATAAGTCAAAGCAAGTAACTTATTCAATGAATTTAGCCTCTCATTTTTCCTGCTTGCATAATGTCAGCTGGCAGGACTATCTTTCTTCAAACATGCGGGATTCATTTAAAAAAAATTCTCTACTCTCTATTGATCATGTGTATTTGAAATTCATGCTCTGTTGGTTGAATGTGCTTAGTCAGATAAGACTGTGTTCAAAGAATACAGTAGAACCTCAGAGTTATGAATATCTTAGGAATAGAGGCTGTTTGTAACTCTGAAATGTTCATAACTCTGAACAAAACATTATGGTTGTTCTTTCAAAAGTTTACGACTGAACATTGACTTAATACAGCTTTGAAACTTTACTATGGAGAAGAAAAATGTTGCTTGACCTTTATTTTTTTAGTAGTTTACGTTTAACACAGTACGATACTGTATTTGTTTTTTTGTCTCTGCTGCTGTCTGATTGTGTACTTCCGGTTCCAAATGAAGTGTGTGATTAACTGGTCAGTTCATAACTCTGATGTTTGTGACACTGAGGTTCTACTGTAGTTATCAATGGTTTGCTGACAAACCAGGAGAACCTATGTATTGGTGTTCCGCAGGGACCAGTCCTGGGTCCGGTACTAGTCCACATGTTCCTTAATGTCTTGGATAATAGAGTGGAGAGTATATTTATAAAATTTGCAGATGACACGCAACTGGGAGGGGTTGCAAGTAATTTGAAGGACAGGATTAGATTCAAAATGACCATGACAAATTGAAGAATTGGTTTGAAATGAACAAGATGAAATTTGATAAAGGCAAGTTGTGTTAGGATCTACAGGCCCCATGCTGTACCAGGGCTGGGAGTAGAGTAATACTGGGCTAGGGAGACCTCACCCCTCAACAGGTTCATGGCATATTTCCAGTGGAGGAACAGTTTAAAAGGACACTGGCAGCCCAGGAAGAAGGATGAAATGAGCTGCATCCAGCTCCAGGAATGAAGGCTGATACTCAGAGCTGTTTCAGGAGTGGCAGCAGCTTAGTGAAGGCTGTTTTAGCAGCAGGGACTTGGACTACCTCCTCCACAACGTTGGGAGCTGAAAGCCCAAAAAGAGATTGAGTGAACAGAACTCTAAGACTGAGAGAGTCTGCTAAGCTAGTGACCATGCCCCAAGTGGAGGAGCTCCAGACTGATAAGAAGGGACCCTGGGGAAAACGTATTTTGGGGTAGCTTAATAACTGGTCTTGATGCTCTGATAAACTTGTAGAGCCCTGGGTTCGGACCTGGTGGATGGGATGGGCCTGGGACCCCCTACCTTCCCTCTTTCTCCCTTTCCCCCCCATAATGAGAGAACCTCTTGGGGAGCAACCGCAGCATGCGGGAGTGATTGAGGCCACTGCCAGGGCCCCCTCTGGGATGAGTAGGTCAGCAGAAGCCATAAGGCCAGGATCTGACCACTAAGCCAACTGGTCATCAGACCTTCTCATTAAACAAGTGCAGAGTACTACACTTTAGAAGGAAAAATCAAATGCACAGATACAAAATGGGGAATAACTGGCTAGGCAGAAGAGGACAGTGGTGTGCACTCACACACGCGTGTATGCACAAACGACAGTTCATTTAAATACTTGGCATGAAATAAGTGTACATCTTTATGTTAATTTCTTAGTACAAAACCCACTGTGTTCAACAAAAGGTTAATAAGAAAACAGGTTCATTCATAATATATTATTAGTTTCAGTTTGGTTATTGGTTAATGAGCTATGGTAAATTATTTTAAAAAGTGTTTAACAAATTATTTGTTGAAATTACAAGATTGTCAAGGCATATAATATATTCAACTGTGCTAAATGTCACAAGAACTCATATAAATGGAAACGCATCACAAATGTTTCTCATCATGCTTTTAACATGAAAAGAAAAGAACAAGTCATTCTGGAGATGATAGTAGTAGTGTTGGCCCCAATCCTGTCAACAGTTATGCATGTGTTTAATTTACTACTGTGAGCCATCCTTCAGGTGCATGTTTGCAGGGTTGGGGCCTTTGTGCCAAACAGGAGATCTAGGTTTTCCTGGACCCAGTCTATTGCTTCCTGAATTGGCAGGAGGAATGGGCATTTCATAACACTTGGCAGCATTCCCTTACATAAAAGGATTATTGAAATGGAGGACACTTAGTTCTGCAACAGGAGCTAACTTACAAACACATCAGTTCTGAACACATTTCAATCCTGGTTGCCATACGAGATTGGGGAAATTGGGTGTTTTGGTCTAGAATGACATGGGACTTGGAGGCAGTGAGGCTAGAGAGGAAGAGGTCGAGCCCTGGAGCCAAGTAGCTCAACTAAATGGCTTTACAGGGAGAGCCTAAATGTGCTTGAGCTGGTACTCACACTGACAAGAAGTGCCTTTCAGTGCAGCACACCTTTTATTAAAGCTGCCTTTCCATTCCCACGGAACTCCATACACTTATTTTTAAAAAATATGTTCGATAAATGTGGTGCTTATGAACAGAACTAGTGCAAACAGTCACTGTACAAGTTTCCCTGACTTACCTCTGGGAGTATAGTTCTTGTCATGATTAGGTCTACAAATTTACCCTCATTGTGAGCTTAACTATGAAAAGTGAGTGAACATTCATAAAATGTCATAATAGCAAATGTTGATGGGAAAAGTTGCAAAAAAGAGACAGACTGGATTAGTCCAAACAAAAAGACCTAATGATATAGTTCAAGGACTGTGTTAAGATCATGCCTGGTAAACAAAAATGGTGTGAGACTGGAAATCAACAAACCAAAATAGGTGTGTTGGAAACCAGGCCTAATTGGTACACAAAATAATAAGGTGATGGGCTATTCCACCCATTATTCCCTTTTGAGGTCCTTTAAAAAAAAGAATGGTGGTGGGGCAGTGAATATTGTGATGCTGACTGACTGAAAAATGAGAGAAGTGGGAAGGAGTGAGCTTCACCATCATTGCTGGTTTCAGAGTAGCAGCCGTGTTAGTCTGTATTCGCAAAAAGAAAAGGAGTACTTGTGGCACCTCAGAGACTAACAAATTTATTAGAGCATAAGCTTTCGTGAGCTACAGCTCACTTCATCGGATGCATTTGGTGGAAAAAACAGAGGAGAGATTTATATACACACACAGAGAACATGAAACAATGGGTTTATCATACAGACTATAAGGAGAGTGATCACTTATGATAAGCCATCACCAGCAGCAGGGGGGGGAAAGGAGGAAAACCTTTCATGGTGACAAGCAAGGTAGGCTAATTCCAGCAGTTAACAAGAATATCAGAGGAACAGTGGGGGGTGGGGTGGGGGGGAAAAATAACATGGGGAAATAGATTTACTTTGTGTAATGACTCATCCATTCCCAGTCTCTCTTCAAGCCTAAGTTAATTGTATCCAGTTTGCAAATTAATTCCAATTCAGCAGTCTCTCGTTGGAGTCTGTTTTCGAAGCTCTTTTGTTGAAGGATAGCCACTCTTAGGTCTGTAATCGAGTGACCAGAGAGATTGAAGTGTTCTCCAACTGGTTTTTGAATGTTATAATTCTTGACGTCTGATTTGTGTCCATTCATTCTTTTACGTAGAGACTGTCCAGTTTGGCCAATGTACATGGCAGAGGGGCATTGCTGGCACATGATGGCATATATCACATTGGTAGATGCGCAGGTGAACAAGCCTCTGATAGTGTGGCTGATGTGATTAGGCCCTATGATGGTGTCCCCTGAATAGATATGTGGACAGAGTTGGCAACGGGCTTTGTTGCAAGGATAGGTTCCTGGGTTAGTGGTTCTGTTGTGTGGTGTGTGGTTGCTGGTGAGTATTCGCTTCAGATTGGGGGGCTGTCTGTAAGCAAGGACTGGCCTGTCTCCCAAGATCTGTGAGAGTGATGGGTCGTCCTTCAGGATAGGTTGTAGATCCTTGATGATGCGTTGGAGAGGTTTTAGTTGGGGGCTGAAGGTGATGGCTAGTGGCGTTCTGTTATTTTCTTTGTTGGGCCTGTCCTGTAGTAGGTGACTTCTGGGTACTCTTCTGGCTCTGTCAATCTGTTTCTTCACTTCAGCAGGTGGGTATTGTTGTTGTAGGAATGCATGATAGAGATCTTGTAGGTGTTTGTCTCTGTCTGAGGGGTTGGAGCAAATGCGGTTATATCGTAGAGCTTGGCTGTAGACAATGGATCGAGTGGTATGATCTGGATGAAAGCTAGAGGCATGTAGGTAGGAATAGCGGTCAGTAGGTTTCCGATAGAGGGTGGTGTTTATGTGACCATTGCTTATTAGCACCGTAGTGTCCAGGAAGTGGATCTCTTGTGTGGACTGGTCCAGGCTGAGGTTGATGGTGGGTTGGAAATTGTTGAAATCATGGTGGAATTCCTCAAGGGCTTCTTTTCCATGGGTCCAGAGGATGAAGATGTCATCAATGTAGCGCAAGTAGAGTAGGGGCATTAGGGGACGAGAGCTGAGGAAGCGTTGTTCTAAGTCAGCCATAAAAAATGTTGGCATACTGTGGGGCCATGCGGGTACCCATCGCAGTGCCGCTGATTTGAAGGTATACATTGTCCCCAAATGTGAAATAGTTATGGGTGAGGACAAAGTCACAAAGTTCAGCCACCAGGTTAGCCGTGACATTATCGGGGATACTCTTCCTGACGGCTTGTATTCCATCTTTGTGTTGAATGATGGTGTAGAGGGCTTCTACATCCATAGTGGCTAGGATGGTGTTTTTAGGAAGATCACCAATGGACTTTAGTTTCCTCAGGAAGTCAGTGGTGTCTCGAAGATAGCTGGGAGTGCTGGTAACGAAGGGCCTGAGGAGGGAGTCTACATAGCCAGACAATCCTGCTGTCAGGGTGCCAATGACTGAGATGATGGGGCGTCCAGGATTTCCAGGTTTATGGATCTTAGTAACAGATAGAATACCTCAGGTCGGGGTTCTAGGAGTGTGTCTGTGCGGATTTGTTCTTGTGCTTTTTCAGGGAGTTTCTTGAGCAAATGCTGTAGTTTCTTTTGGTAACTCTCAGTGGGATCAAAGGGTAATGGCTTGTAGAAAGTGGTGTTGGAGAGCTGCCTAGTAGCCTCTTGTTTGTACTCCGACCTATTCATGATGACGACAGCACCTCTTTTGTCAGCCTTTTTGATTATGATGTCAGAGTTGTTTCTGAGGCTGTGGATGGCACTGTGTTCTGCGTGGCTGAGGTTATGGGGTAAGCAATGCTGCTTTTCCACAATTTCAGCTCGTGCACGTCGGCGGAAGCATTCTATGTAGAAATCCAGGCTGCTGTTTCGACCTTCAGGAGGAGTCCACACAGAATCCTCCTTTTTGTAGTGTTGGCAGGAAGGTCTCTGTGGGTTAATATGTTGGTCAGAGGTGTGTTGGAAATATTCCTTGAGTCTGAGATGTCGAAATAGGATTCTAGGTCACCACAGAACTGTATCATGTTCATGGGGGTGGAGGGGCAAAAGGAGAGGCCCCGAGATAGGACAGATTCTTCTGCTGGGCTAAGAGTATAGTTGGATAGATTAACAATATTGCTGGGTGGGTTACGGGAACCATTCTTGTGGCCCCTCGTGGCATATAGTAGTTTAGATAGCTTAGTGTCCTTTTTCTTTTGTAGAGAAGCAAAGTGTGTGTTGTAAATGGCTTTTCTAGTTTTTGTAAAGTCCAGCCACAAGGAAGTATGTGTGGAAGGTTGATTCTTTATGAGAGTATCCAGTTTTGAGAGCTCATTCTTAATCTTTCCCTGTTTGCTGTAGAGGATGTTGATCAGGTGGTTCCGCAGTTTCCTGAAGGTCGAAACAGCAGCCTGGATTTCATGGCTACCCTGGTGGCTGAACTTTGTGACTTTGTCCTCACCCATAACTATTTCACATTTGGGGACAATGTATACCTTCAAATCAGTGGCACTGCGATGGGTACCCGCATGGCCCCACAGTATGCCAACATTTTTATGGTTGACTTAGAACAATGCTTCCTCAGCTCTCGTCCCCTAATGCCCCTACTCTACTTGCGCTACATTGATGACATCTTCATCCTCTGGACCCATGGAAAAGAAGCCCTTGAGGAATTCCACCATGATTTCAACAATTTCCATCCCACCATCAACCTCAGCCTGGACCAGTCCACACAAGAGATCCACTTCCTGGACACTACGGTGCTAATAAGCAATGGTCACATAAACACCACCCTCTATCGGAAACCTACTGACCGCTATTCCTACCTACATGCCTCTAGCTTTCATCCAGATCATACCACTCGATCCATTGTCTACAGCCAAGCTCTACGATATAACCGCATTTGCTCCAACCCCTCAGACAGAGACAAACACCTACAAGATCTCTATCATGCATTCCTACAACAACAATACCCACCTGCTGAAGTGAAGAAACAGATTGACAGAGCCAGAAGAGTACCCAGAAGTCACCTACTACAGGACAGGCCCAACAAAGAAAATAACAGAACGCCACTAGCCATCACCTTCAGCCCCCAACTAAAACCTCTCCAACGCATCATCAAGGATCTACAACCTATCCTGAAGGACGACCCATCACTCTCCCAGATCTTGGGAGACAGGCCAGTCCTTGCTTACAGACAGCCCCCCAATCTGAAGCAAATACTCACCAGCAACCACACACCACACAACAGAACCACTAACCCAGGAACCTATCCTTGCAACAAAGCCCGTTGCCAACTCTGTCCACATATCTATTCAGGGGACACCATCATAGGGCCTAATCACATCAGCCACACTATCAGAGGCTTGTTCACCTGCGCATCTACCAATGTGATATATGCCATCATGTGCCAGCATTGCCCCTCTGCCATGTACATTGGCCAAACTGGACAGTCTCTACGTAAAAGAATGAATGGACACAAATCAGATGTCAAGAATTATAACGTTCAAAAACCAGTTGGAAAACACTTCAATCTCTCTGGTCACTCGATTACAGACCTAAGAGTGGCTATCCTTCAACAAAAAAGCTTCGAAAACAGACTCCAACGAGAGACTGCTGAATTGGAATTAATTTGCAAACTGGATACAATTAACTTAGGCTTGAAGAGAGACTGGGAATGGATGAGTCATTACACAAAGTAAATCTATTTCCCCATGTTATTTCTCCCCCCCACCCCACCCCCCACTGTTCCTCTGATATTCTTGTTAACTGCTGGAATTAGCCTACCTTGCTTGTCACCATGAAAGGTTTTCCTCCTTTTCCCCCCCCTGCTGCTGGTGATGTCTTATCTTAAGTGATCACTCTCTTTATAGTCTGTATGATAAACCCATTGTTTCATGTTCTCTGTGTGTGTATATAAATCTCTCCTCTGTTTTTTCCACCAAATGCATCCGATGAAGTGAGCTGTAGCTCACGAAAGCTTATGCTCTAATAAATTTGTTAGTCTCTAAGGTGCCACAAGTACTCCTTTTCTTTTTACCATCATTGCTGTGACCCCAACCATTTACTGGGACCCTGGACCCTTTTCATCCTAATCCTGAGAGATGTTCTGACCAGACCAGGCTGGAGAGAGGGACTCAGATGATATAGCCACTTCCACCGGCTTGGGCTGAATCCCAAACACAACCTGGGATGTGAGACTTCGTCTACCCTCCTCCTTCCCCCTTCCCTCTGTGTCCTTTTCCTTCCCTAATTCATTTCTTTTCCTTCCTATCTGTCTCCTTTTCTCTTCTGTCTAATAAGAGTGTATATTAGCTAGCCAAGACTGCTTATTTTGCAATTTTGCTGTCAATCTGTGATTGGAAAGACAGCTAAATGTCATGCCCTAAACAGCTGGACCCTGGTACAACATGCCAGGTCTCTGGGAGGCTGTTACGACTCTGTGCTGTAGCCTGTGTTTTTCTAGCAGCGAAGTTTCTAGTAAAAGTCAGCACCAGAGAATCTGCATTTCCTATCTGTGCTGTGTTCTTTTCTCTTCCTTCTTGTGTGTGTTTTGTTTTCCAGGAAATGGGGTCAGATTTTAACAACAGCTCCAGCCCTTTTCAGCTAATTTCTTTTCCCCACAAAAAACAATTATCCTCTTTGATACCATCTAAGAGACTGTAAAAGAAGTGGGTTTTTCCTTTAAAGATTCGCTCCAGCTGAAGGGAACGTGAACAAGGGATGTTGTTAAAATGAAAGCCATACTTAATGTTTTCCATTTAAAATGCTCTGATTTTCCTTCTTTTTCTCAAAAAAAAAAAAAAAGAAAAGAAAAGGAGTACTTGTGGCACCTTAGAGACTAACAAATTTATTTGAGCATAAGCTTTCGTGAGCTACAGCTCACTTCATCGGATGCATCATGGATGCATCATGGATGCTGTAGCTCATGAAATCTTATGCTCAAATAAATTTGTTAGTCTCTAAGGTGCCATAAGTACTCCTTTTCTTTTTTGCGAATACAGACTAAAACAGCTGCTACTCTGAAACCTTCTTTTTCTGTATCTTTAATAAAAGGATTTCAATAGCATGTTTGCCATAGTACTAAGTAGTAGTATCTGTATGCCAGACCTTATTTAGCACTGTGTTTAACGTTGGACAGTGACTGGGCAGTCTGGGTCATGTTAACACCTTTGACACTTTGGGTACATTTATTCTATCAAAATTAATACAATACAACTCAGACCAAACATGATAGCCTGGGATAACCATATTTTTCTAGTTATTGGCTTATTTTGCCAGAACTTGTGGTGGGGGGAGGGGAAGTGCTCATGGGTGGCAGGTGGAGGCCCCCTCTAGAGAGACTAGCCCCCGGCTCCACCCCTTCCGCCTGTGCCCTCCTCATGGCTGGAGCCATTTATACTTATCCAGTATTTTTCCCCTCCTGAAGTTTTCATATTGACTGATAGTTTTCTGTTTTGTAGTGTTTTGTAGGTAATTTTTTTTTGTTTAAAATATAACATCTATCAAAGGAATAGTCAATTTTTATATATTTATTTAACATACTGAAAAATGGCATTTCTTATAAATGCTGAAATATTTAATTGCAAAATGATGTAGACTTGATCTGGAAGTATTTCTGTCCCAAAATGTATTTAGGAGTCTGGTCTATAAAATGTACAACATATAGTTTTACTACCATACCATAATTAAGGAAAGTTGCTGATATTCTATGTATATCATAATTTTTATAATGTATTTACTTTTCTTCCTTTCATTTCCTTGATATGCAAATATTTTTCTCACTGAATATTTTAGCATTGTACAACATCTACTGGTCTAGTGTCCTTTCTAGGGAAGGTGCGAACAAAGAATTATGTATCTACTGACAAAACATTTTGACTAAGATTACTTTTTTTTCTGACAAACTAATCCAATTATTTCTATGTGGCAGACTACCACCTTCTGAGGCTGCATGTTATTCTGTTTTGTATTGAAAACAAAAAATATATTAATAGACAATATAACCAACACAGGATTTAGTTTGCTGCCAACAAATTGCTACCACTGTAATTCTAATGGAAAATAGAAAATGTGAAGTGGTTCTTCCTAATTTGCATAGCTCTAAATTACGTTAAAACTGGGGTAGAAATAGTTGTTTCCATTGGCTGCGTTAAAATATGTGAAAAATTATAACGCTGCGTTTGGAGCCTTTACATGGGGGTTCGTTTTAGATAAACTTCTTAATTTCAGTTATAGTTAGAAAAGGACATACTTTTTCCCCTCCCATATCAAATAAAATGCAAGAAGGAGAACAAATTAATCAGCTTGTTCTCCTGCTTTTCAGAAACTGCTGTTGGGCTGCCCCTCTAGGTTCAATATTTGAACGTATTTCAAACAGCTGGAAGTCTAGGGGCTGCACCATTTCCTGCCCCCTCCAGCCCTCCTGGCTGCTTCCCACAGGAGAAGAAAATAGTTGTCCGTTCACCAGAGAGGGGAAAAAAATGGCGAGCAGCATAGCTGTATGGTGGATCACTGGATGTATGTGCCATGCTTGCCCACCCCTCAGACAGGCCCCGTTAACAACAGTAAAACTTTATTACCAGCCACCTGCAGTGGCACTTATCAGAAGTCCTACAGTAATAAGTCACTGTGTGCTTACATGCTAGAGGAAAAAGAAACTTTGCTAAGGCTGTAAGAAAATAAATTTAATTTTCAAGCTGTGAAAGTAATGCTGTTAGAAATTGATGAAAATATCCCCATGGAGTTTTGTACACAATTGTTACTAATTAGTTTTGCAGATATTTTCATGTCCTCAGCTTTGTTTTGGGGGAAATGGCCTCACTTTCTCTGACTGGCTTTCAAAAATCCATGAGGAGATTCATAACTTGAGCATTTTTATGGAAGTACTTAGACTCTGGGGTGCCCTCCCCTAGACATGGTCCACTGGATAAGAACTGGATTCAGCATGTGGCTAACTTTAAGCACGTGCTTAGTGCCGCTGAATTGTGTCATAAACACATGGTGGATAGCCAGAAGGACCAAAACTCCGTTCCCACTTCTACCAATGACTGAGCTTAATGTATGGCTTTTAACAAATATTTTATTTAGTTATGAAGTAGTGGCCTGCTCCTGATGTGAACCCCTCTGAAGTCAGTGTGAGTTTCCATTGACTTCAATGAACTTTGGGCTGGGCTGTCAGTCAATACCATCATCCCCATTTTAGAGATGGGAGAAATTGAGGTTCTTAAAAGTTAAGTGGCTTGCCAAAAAATCAATTGCAGAGTCAGGATTAGAACTCAGGAACCCCAGCTCTCTGAATAGTCTATTTACACACTCTTTCTGAGAACATCAGACTTGAAACTCTGCCCCAAACCTGAATTGAACCATTTGTTCATTTTTCTTTTAAATTTTCACACTCTTCTGCCCTTCCTGGTTTCACCAAGGAGTACGAAATACTGCAGTGAAGTTTGTTCTTGCAGTATTTCCATTCTGGGCCAAACCAGGAAATACTGAGAATGCATAAGCAAACCTGGTTTTGATAGACTTCCAGGGCAAAAAGGTTGAGCTAGATCCTTGTTTGAACCTTTGAGGTTCACCCATGACTAGTTGTTGCAAATAGGAAGGTATGAAGGGAGAAAGTACAAAAATATCATTAGTTTCTTCTTAATTTAACATGTAACACCTTAGGTTTGTCTGTTCCACATTGTATTTAGCTGTGAGACTCTGAATACCTTTTCCAGATCTGAAAAAGAGCCTTGCATAAGCTCGAAAGCTTGTCTCTTTCACTAACAGAAGCTGGTCAAATAAAAGATATTGCCTCACCTATCTTGTCTCTCTAATATCCTGGGACCAACACAGCTACAGCAATACTGCAAACACCTTGTGTCTCTTCTTAATTTAGGAATTATTTGAATAATAACAAAATACATTCTGCTTATGCAAATAACAGTAAGGAAAATGTCTTCGCTAGAATACTTTCTGTAAAAGAGCAGATTCATCCAGCCTCAAACTCAAGTGGCTTTGTTTGTCTCATAAAAAGCACTTGGCAAATGTGGGTAATATCATTATCTTCATTTACTGCTGGGGAGACTTAAGGCACAGAGAGGTTAACAAGCAACTTGCCTCTACGTGCCTATGGTCATGTATGCAATGTTGTAGCCATGTCAGTCCCAGGATATTAGAGACAAGGTGGGTTAGGTAATATCTTCTAATGAACCAACTTGTGTAAGATCGTCTCTCACCAATAAAAGATATTACCTCACCCACATTGCCCATTGTCACGCAGAAGTCAGAAATAGTTTCCTTAGTCCAAGCACAATATTGTCTCTTGTTTGTATTTGACTTAGTATTGGGATATAAGATTATGGAGTTTCTTTGCTAAAATATATCAGCTTGGACCTAGTTGTAACTAACTAGCTTGTATTCTTTTGGTTGCATTTTCTTTTTAACATCATTCCCTGATGTTTGGCTGTTCTGTTAAGAGGTTTCAGAGTAGCAGCCGTGTTGGAGAACACTTCAATCTCTCTGGTCACTCGATTACAGACCTAAAAGTGGCAATACTTCAACAAAAAAACTTCAAAAACAGACTCCAATGAGAGACTGCTGAATTGGAATTAATTTGCAAACTGGATACAATTAATTTAGGCTTGAATAGAGACTGGGAGTGGATAGGTCATTACACAAAGTAAAACTATTTCCCCATATTTATCCCCCTCCCCTCCACCCCCCACTATTCCTCAGATGTTCTTGTCAACTGCTGGAAATGGCCCACCTTGATTATCACTACAAAAGGTCCCCCCCCCCGACTCTCCTGCTGGTAATAGCTCACCTTAAGTGATCACTCCGGTTACAGTGTGTATGGTAACACCCATTGTTTCATGTTCTCTATGTATATAAATCGCCCCACTGTATTTTCCACTGAATGCTTCCGATGAAGTGAGCTGTAGCTCATGAAAGCTTATGCTCCAAATAAATTTGTTAGTCTCTAAGGTGCCACAAGTACTCCTTTTCTTTTTTGTTCTGTTGAGGTTATTTTTAGAAAGCAACAACAGCTCTTTACTCTTAAAGAACAAAATGTGATTATTCTGTGGATTTAATGAAGTATGGCTTTTTCCACATCAGTTTATTTTATTAAACTATAATGCACATATTCTTAAAATCCAAAAACTGAAGCTGCTACTTGTGTATTACAGATATAGGTATAGGGTGGTTATTTAGCCTTTTTGTTTTAATTCTGAACAAATATACCATTGGAATTTATCGGTAGGTCATAAAGCCAGTCCACATTAATGTTATACCCTCACCTGGAATACTGTGTTGATTCTGGTGACCTGTTTCTTAAAATACATTGCAGAATTAGAGTGTGTGCAGATACAGGGGATAAGGATGATTAGAGATAAGGGAAAATTCTCAAAGAGTGAGTAAGAAATATTGGGATTATTTACTTTAGGAAGGCGACAAATCAGAGGGGACATGATAACAGTATACAAAATAATGAATGGTCTACAGAAGGTAGATCAGGAACATTTATTCAATCTGTCTGATAATATAAGAATAATGGCACATTCAATAAAACTGAAAGACAGCAAACTCAGAACTGATAAAAGGAAATATTTCTTCACATAAAGCATATTTAAACTCTGGAACTCATTGCTACAGGAAGTTATTGAGGCCAGGAGTTTAGCAGGATTAAAAAAGAATTGAACATTTATATGGATAAATCTTGTTTACTCACAGAACAGATGCAGTATGGACAGTGGCAGGCATGTTTCCCCACATCAGTCTCAGTGATTAATGTACTTCATCCCTAAACTTGAGGCAACTGCCCCAGCTTTCCATTGGGTGAAAGGGAAATTTAGTTCCTGAAACCTATTCCGGGAAAAACCTTATTCCGTCCCTGATCGCTCTGCTTTGACTGTCAATGTGGGGCAGTAATAGTACTTTGGGGGTCTGTACTCATAATGAGTAGCAATATTTGGTCATTACCAATTAAATCTGGATGTGAAAATACACATATACAAATAACACGTTTGAAATAATTCATTTGAAATGAATCTAGGAACTGCCTCATTGGATCAGATCAATAGTCCATCTCATTCAGCAACTCCTTTCTGATAGCAGTCTGTACCGGATGCTTCTAAGGAAGGTGTAAGAAGCCTTGAACTGGGCAAATGGTGCCTCCAGATAAAATTTCTATCTAAGCCCCAGTAGTAGAGGTTGCTTTTTTTCCTGGAGCATAGGATTTGTATGTCTCTCAGAACTCTTTGTTGTTTTTCAATATTTACTTTTACAACTCTGGATATTCTTGTTCAGTACTGTCTACCTGTACCTGTCACAAATACAAAGGCGTCAGTTCAGCAGTGCACTTAAGCCCATGCTTAACTTTGAGCATGTACTTAAAGTTCAGTTGAAGTCAGTGAGATTTAAGAGGTGCATAAGTGCAAGTGCTTAAAGTTCAGTTGAAGTCAGTGAGACTTAAGAGGTGCATAAGTGCATTGATGAGCCTAAGCAGGTGCTTAAAGTTAAAATGTGCTTAGGAGCTATGCTGAATCAAGACCCTACACTCACTTGAAAAAAAATTAACAGGATGATCTTGGGAGTATTTAGTACGGGGCAAATCCTTCAGGCCTTACTCATTACTTATACTGAACTTAACTGAGGTGAATATAAGGATTTTGCTCAAATATCTGTTTTGTACAGAGCCTGATGTTGCATTGAATGGGATTACACCATATATGGGAGTGAAAACTCTGTTGGTCTAATTCCCTGATGGTGTAAACTGGCACAATTTCACTAACATTTTAATAGAACCGTATCAATTTACAGCGGAAGAGAATTTATCTCTGTGAGTCTGAACTTGTGGAAGTTTCCTTCCAAATTCATCCAACTAGGGGCAATCAATGTAATGAAGAGGAGGTGTTTCAGCTCCCAATATATAATATAAAGCATCTATGAGCAAATGGAAAAGCAAGGGGAATTCCGAGATGGTAACTGAGAAGAGCACTTGGGTCATTGACTTTAAGCTTATTTTAATATTCATCTTTGAAAAGTTCCTAAAAATCTTAAACTTTTTGCTTTGTTTGAAGTTTGTAAAGGATCTGGGATCCATTAGCCCAGGCAAATAGCTGCTTTTCTTTGGGGTTATAATGTATCACGGAATGGCTACCCTGACGTTTGGGGAAAGATAGCGTGGGGATTTCATAAGTATTTATAGTGTCTAAGACATCGTACACACATTCTATCCGAGATGTGCCTCCACTAGGAGAGTTGTACACAACATAGAGGGTGCCACACATTAGAAAAGCTGCTTCAGCATTCTTGCTGTTGCATGATGTGTCCCAAGTATGCTCCACAGTCATAGTCATATGGTTGATTTTAGTGATGACAAGGTTTCCACTTGTGTCTGGCTCTGCATGGATTGCCCACAGCCCTTGTTCATCAATAGCAAGATCTATTTTAGTATCAGGAAACAGTTCATAGGCAGGAATCTGTCCAGCACCTGGCAGGAGCATTCTATCAGTTACCTTTCTTCTCTGGATGTTATATTTAACTATCTCATTTAAGGAGCCATATCTATGATAAAACAGGAAACCATTATATATAACATGGCCGTTTCCCTGCCAGGAAGATGGCAAATTAACTCTCCGTGGTGTTAGCTTATGATTCATTTCTGAGAATGCCCTAATATTTGCAAATTCCAAAATAACATTATTCTTGGATCCACTTAAGAAATAAATCTTCAGATGGTCTTTGCCTGGATCTGTCATCCAAGAGCCATGCATATCTCCAGTCTTCTTAACTATCTTTAGGGACTTGATACCTGCAAGCATGTTGTCACAGCCTGTAAGGAAACAATCCAAATATAAAGGATTATAAAATTAGAATGACTGTGAATCCTCTTATTGTTCCCTCTCTTTTGAATTCTTAGTCCCTTCATCCATTGATTAGAGTATGTCCAAAATGTCTGTAAATGTGGCAACAAAATTGCTGTGTTAAGTAGTCACCAAACTCATTTCATACTGTAAAACCAGGCTTGAAAGTAACTTAAGGGACTTACCAGTATGCAGGGCGGTTAGTGTCCTGAGCAAGGTCAGGGGGTGGCTCAACCGGAAGATGCGGGGCTGAGGCCAGATTCCCCGAGCCAGCCCTTCAGTGCTGGGCAACGATTTAAAGGGTCTGGGGCTTCCAGCCACTGCTAGTGCTAACTCAAGGCTCTGGCAGTGATTTAAAGGGCTGGAGCCCCGGGCCCTTTAAATCGCCGCCAGAGCCCCAGGGGTCCCGGCCACCGCCACTACTACCGTGACAGCGACCGGCGCCCCAGATCCTTTAAATTGCCGCCCCATGGTAGTGGCAGCGCCTGGGAGCCCTAGAGCTCCAGTGGCGATTTAAAGGGCTCAGGCTCCAGCCGCTGCTGCAGTAGCAGCGGCCGGGAGCCCTGGTCCCTTTAAATCACCGCTGGAGCCCCATCGTAGTAGTAGCGGCAATGGTGGACGGGAGCCCCAGGGCACTGGCGGCGATTTAAAGGGCCAGGGGCTCCAGCTGCTGCCGGGAGCCCTGGGGCCTTTTAAATTGCCGGGCCTGGGGAAGCTGCCCCTTTTGGCCCCCCTCATCAGCGGCCCTGCCGGTACAGTCGGCTGTGTACCGGCTCTTATCGGTACACCGTACCATACTGTACCGGCTTGCTTTCACCTCTGCGTAGAATCAACATCTTTTGCCATGGAAACTCATTGCCTATCTTCAACTACATACATGGAGCCAAATTCTGCTCTGTTACACCAATGCCACCCAAACAGGATTGCATTATTGTAACTGAGAGGAGACACAGAGCAGCAGCTTCGATTCTTCTCTCATTCACACCAGTTTTACACAGGTATGTCTGCATTCACTGTAGTGAGGTTACTCCTGGTTTACACCAGCATGAGAGAAGAATCAAGTCCTTTATTTATAAAAGACCTACTGGTTAAAGTCTGACCTATTGAATTTTAACATACTAACTATCTCAGGGGCTCACTCCTACTCTCTGCCCCCTCCCTTAATAACATAACATCCTTAGCAAGAAACACAGCATCCTAATATGAACCCAGAACATAAAAATCCCAATTCTCGGTTTTGTTCTGGCCCATTTTCACTACTCCTGCAACATAAAAGAGCCAGAAATCAGCCAGATCCCAAAGTCAGGATCTATCTGGCTTTGGGGCATGCCATGGGTGGTGTAGGATCATCAAAACAACAGCTCCATGTCACCGTAACTCAGGTTAGAGGCATGTCCTGGGACTAGGAGTGTGTGGCTGCCATAGTGGCGTAGTCATATACACCAGTGCGCAGTGAGTGCAAAATGTTATTACCAGAATAAGTAGGCAATTCTGAGTTGGTAGCATTTTACACCCACTTTGCACAGATATTAACAGCGCTACCAGGTGCAAGGCAATGGAGAATCATGCCCAGGGAACTCTCAATCTTTATCAACTGCCTATCCCTTCCAGCAAACATGTTATTACTCCTTACAGTGTGTATGGTAACACCCATTGTTTCATGTTCTCTGTGTATATAAATCTCCCCACTGTATTTTCCACTGAATGCATCCGATGAAGTGAGCTGTAGCTCACGAAAGCTTATGCTCAAATAAATTTGTTAGTCTCTAAGGTGCCACAAGTCCTCCTTTTCTTTTTGCGAATACAGACTAATATGGCTGCTACTCTGAAACCTGTTATTACAATGTATATGAGAGGAGTAAACAGCTTGCTTGCCAAAGGCAATAACAATACCTGCCTCTGGAAATTTCTACTACATGCATCCGACGAAGTGGGTATTCACCCACGAAAGTTTGTGCTCCAATACATCTGTTAGTCTATAAAGTGCCACAGGATTCTTTGCCGCTTTAACAAATTAGAAGAGACACTACTTGACGGTTAAAGAATGTCTTTTAATAAAGTGCAGCCTTCTTAACCAAAGAGTACAAACAAGCCCCTAAGGCATCAAGTTCTGGCAGTAGATGAAATGGAGAAGACAAAAGCAAACTCCATTGCATCATCAGCCTCCTCTCTTTTAACTTGGTCCAAATCCATTGAAGTCAATAGAAATACTCACATTGCTTCCAGAAAGCAACCCTTTTTTGCACTTCTGGATACTGATACCCCCTACATATACACTCTGGTTACTGCAGCCAAAATGAAGGACTGGAGACGCCTCTACTGCCCCAGGATACTTCCAAATCTTACCCCCATCAGTCCCAGAAGGCAGTTTGATGCCTAATCTGCAGGAATGCCATATCCCATTCCCAACCAGTGCAGAGCTGGAAGATCAACCACTCTTCCTGCATAAACAGTGAGTGTCTGAACATATCCAAACCAAACACAATCACCTTGGATTTATACCATGCCCCTTATGGTGAAGTGGCAGCTCTGCTATTGTTAAAGTTAAGAGTCACTTACTGTTTAACAGGTTTCAAAGTAGCAGCCGTGTTAGTGTGTATTCGCAAAAAGAAAAGGAGTACTTGTGGCACCTTAGAGACTAACAAATTTATTTGAGCATAAGCTTTCGTGAGCTACAGCTCACTTCATCGGATGCATCCTTATACTGTTTAACAGATGACTTTATTTAAGTGCTCTAAAAGCCACATGCTTACTAGTTTCCCCATTGATTTCAGTGGAACCAGGATTTGGTCCTCAGTGACTACAATTAAACATAACAATGAACTCATGGCTCTGCTTTTAAATAGTGGTGTCAGCTAAGAATTACCACAAGGAGCAAAAAGAAAAGGAGTACTTGTGGCACCTTAGAGACTAACAAATTTATTTGAGCATAAGCTTTCGTGAGCTACAGCTCACTTCATCGGATGCACAAGGAGCAGTAAGTGTATTCCACAGACAGCTGGAAACCTAGGCAGTAAGACCTTAAACACTAGCAAACAATGCTGTAAAATCTGGAAATGGATAATGGACCTGTAAATATGATGTGGTTAACGATGATGGCTAGCATATACTAATGTGTAATTATCAATAACAACTTTTCAACATCTGGAAAGACTCAAGGGCAGGTAATTTTACCCTAGTAACTTTTAGAAAGAAACAATTTTCAGTGTCTTTACTGTGAGACGTTTTAAAAACCATCCAGTTTATTTTTTTACTGCATGTCAAAAAAAGTGCCTGAATTATCAAACAAGCTTAGATCTAGAAAGGAACAGACCTTGAAATTCAGAGTACTGTAGACTGGTATAGGAGTAGGCTTTGTAAACAGGGTGAGAAGAGTAGTATTCAGAGTAGCAGCCGTGTTAGTCTGTATTCTCAAAAAGAAAAGGAGTACTTGTGGCACCTTAGAGACTAACAAATTTATTAGAGCATAAGCTTTCGTGAGCTACAGCTCACTTCATCGGATGCATTTGGTGGAAAAAACAGAGTAGAGATTTATATACACACACACAGAGAACATGAAACAATGGGTTTATCATACACACTGTAAGGAGAGTGATCACTTAAGATAAGCCATCACCAACAGCAGGGGGGGGAAGGAGGAAAACCTTTCATGGTGACAAGCAGGTAGGCTAATTCCAGCAGTTAACAAGAATATCAGAGGAACAGTGGGGGGTGGGGTGGGAGGGAGAAATACCATGGGGAAATAGTTTTACTTTGTGTAATGACTCATCCATTCCCAGTCTCTATTCAAGCCTAAGTTAATTGTATCCAGTTTGCAAATTAATTCCAATTCAGCAGTCTCTCGTTGGAGTCTGTTTTTGAAGCTTTTTTGTTGAAGTATAGCCACTCTTAGGTCTGTGATCGAGTGACCAGAGAGATTGAAGTGTTCTCCAACTGGTTTTTGAATGTTATAATTCTTGACGTCTGATTTGTGTCCATTCATTCTTTTACGTAGAGACTGTCCAGTTTGGCCAATGTACATGGCAGAGGGGCATTGCTGGCACATGATGGCATATATCACATTGGTAGATGCGCAGGTGAAGGAGCCTCTGATAGTGTGGCTGATGTGATTAGGCCCTATGATGGTATCCCCTGAATAGATATGTGGACAGAGTTGGCAACGGGCTTTGTTGCAAGGATAGGTTCCTGGGTTAGTGGTTCTGTTGTGTGGTGTGTGGTTGCTGGTGAGTATTTGCTTCAGATTGGGGGGCTGTCTGTAAGCAAGGACTGGTCTATCTCCCAAGATCTGAGAGAGCGATGGCTCGTCCTTCAGGATAGGTTGTAGATCCTTGATGATGCGTTGGAGGGGTTTTAGTTGGGGGCTGAAGGTGATGGCTAGTGGCGTTCTGTTGTTTTCTTTGTTGGGCCTGTCCTGTAGTAGGTGACTTCTGGGTACTCTTCTGGCTCTGTCAATCTGTTTCTTCACTTCAGCAGGTGGGTACTGTAGTTGTAGGAATGCATGATAGAGATCTTGTAGGTGTTTGTCTCTGTCTGAGGGGTTGGAGCAAATGCGGTTATATCGTAGCGCTTGGCTGTAGACAATGGATCGAGTGGTATGATCTGGATGAAAGCTAGAGGCATGTAGGTAGGAATAGCGGTCAGTAGGTTTCCGATATAGGGTGGTGTTTATGTGACCATCGCTTATTAGCACCGTAGTGTCCAGGAAGTGGATCTCTTGTGTGGACTGGTCCAGGCTGAGGTTGATGGTGGGATGGAAATTGTTGAAATCATGGTGGAATTCCTCAAGAGCTTCTTTTCCATGGGTCCAGATGATGAAGATGTCATCAATGTAGCGCAAGTAGAGTAGGGGCATTAGGGAACGAGAGCTGAGGAAGCGTTGTTCTAAGTCAGCCATAAAAATGTTGGCATACTGTGGGGCCATGCGGGTACCCATCGCAGTGCCGCTGATTTGAAGGTATACATTGTCACCAAATGTGAAATAGTTATGGGTCAGGACAAAGTCACAAAGTTCTGCCACCAGGTTAGCCGTGACAGTATCGGGGATACTGTTCCTGACGGCTTGTAGTCCATCTTTGTGTGGAATATTGGTGTAGAGGGCTTCTACATCCATAGTGGCTAGGATGGTGTTTTTAGGAAGATCACCAATGGACTGTAGTTTCCTCAGGAAATCGGTGGTGTCTCGAAGATAGCTGGGAGTGCTGGTAACGAAGGGCCTGAGGAGGGAGTCTACATAGCCAGACAATCCTGCTGTCAGGGTGCCAATGCCTGAGATGATGGGGCGTCCAGGATTTCCAGGTTTATGGATCTTGGGTAGCAGATAGAATACCCCAGGTCCTGGCTCCAGGGGTGTGTCTGTGCGGATTTGTTCTTGTGCTTTTTCAGGGAGTTTCTTGAGCAAATGCTGTAGTTTCTTTTGGTAACTCTCACTGGGATCAGAGGGTAATGGCTTGTAGAAAGTGGTGTTGGAGAGCTGCCTAGTAGCCTCTTGTTCATACTCTGACCTATTCATGATGACGACAGCACCTCCTTTGTCAGCCTTTGTCAGCCTCTGCCATGTACATTGGCCAAACTGGACAGTCTCTACGTAAAAGAATGAATGGACACAAATCAGACGTCAAGAATTATAACATTCAAAAACCAGTTGGAGAACACTTCAATCTCTCTGGTCACTCGATCACAGACCTAAGAGTGGCTATACTTCAACAAAAAAGCTTCAAAAACAGACTCCAACGAGAGACTGCTGAATTGGAATTAATTTGCAAACTGGATACAATTAACTTAGGCTTGAATAGAGACTGGGAATGGATGAGTCATTACACAAAGTAAAACTATTTCCCCATGGTATTTCTCCCTCCCACCCCACCCCCCACTGTTCCTCTGATATTCTTGTTAACTGCTGGAATTAGCCTACCTGCTTGTCACCATGAAAGGTTTTCCTCCTTCCCCCCCCTGCTGTTGGTGATGGCTTATCTTAAGTGATCACTCTCCTTACAGTGTGTATGATAAACCCATTGTTTCATGTTCTCTGTGTGTGTGTATATAAATCTCTACTCTGTTTTTTCCACCAAATGCATCCGATGAAGTGAGCTGTAGCTCACGAAAGCTTATGCTCTAATAAATTTGTTAGTCTCTAAGGTGCCACAAGTACTCCTTTTCTTTTTAAGAGTAGTATTGGTTTCAGAGTAGCAGCCGTGTTAGTCTGTATTCGCAAAAAGAAAAGGAGTACTTGTGGCACCTTAGAGACTAACAAATTTATTAGAGCATAAGCTTTCGTGAGCTACAGCTCACTTCATCGTATTAGCACCTGCTTTAACCCTTTGACAGCATGTTGACAAAGATTAAGAGAGCAGATTCTTAGCTGATGTAATTTGATTTAGCTCCACTGAAGTCAGATATACACCACTTTAGGATCTGCCCTGAAGCTTTTTTAAAAGGTTCTGATTCCAATTTTTAAATTTTCTGTTGTGTGTTTCTGATTTCACACTGCTTCTGACTGGAAATAAAATAAACCACCTAAAATGTACATACTATATATAATTTGCATCAATTAGTGAATTTCATAGGGGCAAGATACTATTTAAAGATGCAATTTAAGAGGATAAGGGCTTTTAATAAAACATAAAATGTATATGTACTTCATATTATATTACATATTAGAACATGGTGAGTGAGATTCTGTGGCCTGCACTGTGCAGGAGGTCAGACTAGATGATCATAATGGTCCCTTCTGATCTTAATATCTATGCATCTATTTACATGCTGAATTTGCAAATTCAAAATTTAATTTTGCTTGCAGCTAAGTCACTGACTGTGTGATCTTGATAGAGAATTACAGAGAATATTAAAATATATGGAAAATTTACCAACAGATTAAGTAATTTCAATGTCTACTGAATTATCCTTGGGGTTGAGGCTATGACTCAAAAAAATGTAAGCCACTTAATTAGCTGGCACAGCATCAACCAACTGTGAGACACTGTTTTTCCTGGAATGTCTCTGTGACAAATACTGTGGACATATGGAATATCTAAAGACTATATTGTATCTAGTTTATAAATGTTATATGTATTTTATGGACTAGGGATGGTATTCTGGGTCCATGTGGGAGCTAAGGAGTTTCAAGGAACTAAAATCATTGGAGAGTAATTAATGCAACCTCATGGACAGGTAACAGGTTTTAAGAAACTTCACCCCCTTAGGGAATTGCATAGACTGGTTTAACCGGATCCACAAGCCTGACCAACAAAGAACGCAGAGCTCTATAAAATGACCACTGGTCACAGGGACAGGGATCAATCCATGAAGTATGTAATATGTCGAATGTATATTTTAGGTGTGGGGAAATGTGAAAAGATGCCTGCTTGTCTGGGAAGGAAAGAGAACAGCTAGGTGAAAAGCTGACCCAGCAATCTGATCAGGTAAACAACTGGGTTAGCAAACTAATCTTAATGCTAGGCAGAAAAGGTGTTTATACAATATATCGGGGTGGCCAATCTGTGGCTCCGAATCTACAGAAGAAAATTTCTGGCCTGCAGCTTTCACGCCACACAATAGAACACAGACTCTCTGACCTGAACAGTGACATTGCATCGCAACTGCATTCCTGCAACTTCAGCAGTGTGAGTATCTGAGCATAGCTTTGGATGAGTTGTGTCATGCACAGGATAAACCTTATTATCGGTATTTGTCCGCACTGTGTCTAACGACTGTGTTGTAAGGGAAGAACTCCTCGATATCGTGTCACTAGAGGACAGAACTCATGGACGAGATCTAAAGGAGATGCTGATGTTGTAGTTGCGAAAAGCCACTTGCCTTTACAGAAGCTCACTGACATTGCAACGGACGGGGCTTTATTCAAGAAGACACTGGTGCATGCCAGGGGGTGCTGGACCCCTGGCTCTCTCCCAGGCCCCGCCCCCCTCTCCACCCCTTTCTGCAAGTGCCCAGCCCCACCTCCGCCCTGCCTCTACCCACCCCCTTCCCCAGTGGGCTGTGTCCTCGCTCCTCCCCCACCGCTCCCAAGCCTCTTGCGTGTCACAAAACAACCGATCTCGGTGGGGGAGGCACAGGGAGGGAGGAGGTGGTGCTGGGGGAGGAGGGGCGTTGTGCACCACATCCTTGCTTCTTCCCCTCTCCCTCCCTAGAGCCTCCTCAACGCCGCGACACAGCTGATCGTGGCAGGTGGGAGGCGCTAGGGGAGGGAGGGAGGCTGCATGCCACGTCCTCACTCCTCCGCCCTTCCCCCCCCCCCCCGAGCCTCCTGAAGGCCGCGAAACAGCTGATCGCAATGGGCAGGAGGGAGGGGGAGGGAGGAAGAGGCACTGATCGGTGGGGCTGCTGGTGGGCAGGAGACGCTGTGGGAGGGAGGTGGGCTGATAGGGCTGCCGATGGGTGCTGAGCATCCACCATTTTCCCCCCAGAGTCGGTTCCTAGCAGGAGCCGCATATTGTCTTCCGAAGGGTACTCAGGGGCATGCGGCCATCCCTGAGTTAGACCCTGAGCACGTGAGCAAGAACCAGCCAGTTAAGCACGTGAGAGGGAGAATGCTTGGTGCCACTTCAGAGTCTTTTCCCTCCTGATCCAGTGTCCCAACTTCACTTGTGGCCATCCCTGATGCCTCAGAAGGAGATTTAAAACAAACAAAACCAGACTATATGGGAGGGGCTCTCCCCAGCATTGCCTCTGGGCTCAAGGGTGACCAAACAGCAAGTGTGAAAAATCGGGACGGGGTGGGGGTAATAGGCACCTATGGAAGAAAATGCCCCAAATTTTGTGACTGTCCCTATAAAATAGGGACAACTAGTCACCCTACTGGGCCCTGCTACCTCTCCCAGTGCTTAATTTGGAATAAAAGAGGTGCCAGGGCAAGCCCCAGGACAAATGAAGCACTGGCTGAGTGGCCAGAGAGCAGCAGCTGTGGCTAGGCACCCAGCTCTGAAGGCTGCGCCACCGCCTGCAGCAGTGCAGACTTAAGGGTGGCAATGCCATACCATGCTATCCTTACACCTGCACTGCTGGCCAGTAGCTGCTGTTCTCCGGCCACCCAGGCCAGGCTGCACAGGGAGGAGTTTCTGAGCCTGGGGCTCCCCTGGCCATACACCCGCTGACCACCAGGCTCGCAGGAAGGGGGTACTCAGGGGCTGGCCCCCATGCTCCGCAGGAGTGAGCCCTGCTGCCTGCGCCTCCCCACCAGACTGGCAGCTCCAGGCTACATCACCCACCCCCTGCCCAGCTGGCCAGGTGGGGCTCCAGCCATGGGCTCACCCGTACTCACCCCCTCTCCGGCAGCCCAAGCCCACCAGCTTGCGGTAGTCTGATGGCGACCACTGACAATGAGGCCCTGAGCAGTCACCCACCTCTAAGGCTGGCCCTGCTTCTGGCCCCCTACAGATTCTGGCTGAAGCCATGAAGCATGCTGAATTTAATTCAGACTTACTAAGCTGATCGCAGTGAATTGCAGGAGTGTGCAGCCTAAATCCCCAGGCTGGAGGCTGAGAGTCACGTGATGGTGATGATTAGAGGCTTGAGATGTAAATGGAATACCCTTAATGAGACCAAAAAGGGGTCAGAGGTGCAGTTGTCTTGGGAACTATGACAGTTGCCCCAGCATACCTTTAGTAGTTTTTTTTTTTAATACTTTTAATGCTCCAATTAAAGAGCTATTTCCAAAGATAAATTCCAAATTTCCAAAGAACCAATTTAACATGCAATTCAGTATGTATATAACAAATATTTTAATTATAGCATTTCCCTTATCCTTTTGGTGGATTTGTTTTCTTTGTTGAAAGTTCAATATTATCACACTTAAAGAACATACGCTTGTAAATATACTTTATCCACATATCAGCATAAATGTATTGACTAGAGGATTGGCCCTCTTAGATCTAAGTTTTGAAAAGTAAGTAGTTCTTACTTGCATTAAGCATGAGCTTGACTTTCCTTTTTTCTTCTGCTTCTTCATTTAGCTGCTTTTCCACCAGGTCTTCATCTACTTCTACACAAGTAGTAGATTCTCTTGTTGATTCAAAATAGTCAATGTCCCTTTGTGCTCTTTCAACTCTTGTTAGCAAATGCTCCACTTCATTTTTAAACTCAGCCTTATAAACTTTCAGCCCCTCCAGGCGCGATATCATCCTCCTTGAAAAGTCTCGGAATTCTTGTACATAATCCAGTATATCTTGGTTGCATTTTTCCAGCCTGCTCTTGAATTAGAATACAGAATATATAAATATATATTTGTTTGTGTGTACACGTGTATTTTCTATAGATAGAATCTTAATACATGGCTAGTTTATAAATACCACTGGCCCCCCTTCCCTTCCTCATTTCAAACTAATTATCCCTGGTCACTTATTAATCTGCATGAGAAAGACACTGAAATTCATACTTGTGGTTACATATCTGTAGTCTCCCTTGCTATGAAGGGCCAGATTCTTTGCTCTTCTTCTGTCAGCAGAGTGGAGCCCTGGTAGAACCCATTGGAGAGCAGAACAGAGGGCTCACTGGTGACTCCCCGCCCTGAGGCCCCTCAGAGTCCTCTCTTTAGGGTCTCTGCTGAGTCCGTCTCATACAAATGTGAAAACGGGCTGTTGGAGCCAGGAAGCAACCACATTTCACATATGCTGGCCCAGCAGATATCTGATCTGGAGTTAATGCTACTTCCTCTTTCCTAGCATTTAAAATGGAAAATTGAAATTTTGACCTACAAAATCAATGTTTGCTAAGAAAGTTTGTGTCAAAATGGTGAAAATTGTGGGAGTAAAATCATGGAAGATAGAGCAATGGAATTCAGATTTGAAAGACCAGCACATCTATGGAGCTACCTCAGTATCAGTTCATCTTAGGTCAGGCCCTACCTGCCTGACCACATCGAATGGCCCTGCCACTGGACACATTTTCAAAAGTGCCTGGTGATTTACGGTGCCCAGCTGGAGTCATCATAAAAGGGGCCTCATTTTCACAAAATGCTGAGCTCCCACCTCTAAAAAGCAGAACTCTTTAAGGTGTTTCAAATTGGCCACCCAAAATCCAAGGTACCCAATATTATCAGCCACTTTTGAAATTTTAGGCACCTTTAGTTTGTCAAAACTTCATAATAGGCTAGGTGCTGAAAAAGCTAGTGATTTTTATAGGACTTTTTGTCCACAAATCTCTTTACAAAGGGGGAAACTGAGGCACAGAGAGATGTGAATTGCCCAATGGCATGCAGCAGGACAGTGGCAGAGCTGAGACTAGAACCCAGGCATCCTCGGTCCTAGTTCAGTGCTCCACCCATTAGGCCGTACTGCCTTTCAGATGAGTTATTGAAAGTGTGTCAGTATCTAAGAGCAGATACACAAGAATGATAGTCCTAACTAGTTAAAACTGGGTACTCAGTTGTGGTGTTTTACACACAGGTTTCAAGCTTTTCATTGTGGGTGTTAGGTGAGCTTTTCTATGACTGAGGAATAAATATACTTACAAAGGGAACCATGCAGTATGTGTTATGTGTTCCATTCTCTGAAATCTTTGGTGAGGGTTTTATAGCTCCCCGGCTCATTTTATGCCAGTTATCCAAGTGCTAACTTGGATTTTTGCATATGACCATAATCCCCACTAAGAGGCCCATCTACCCAGTCTCCTCCTCACTACACAAAGTGCCTCCATCCATGCTCCCAAATGTCCAAGGTCTGCTTCTCCCTCCAATATCTACCCCTCCCCTTTTCTGCCCTTGCTACTGTCCACTCCTCCTTCACCTCTCCCTTAGTCTTTAGTCAGCAAAAAGTGTGTGTGTGTGTGTGTGTGTAAGGGAGAAAGACATTATTTTCTCCCTCCAGTTGAAATGTGGGGAGGGGTAGGAGATATTCACTCCCTGTCCACATTGCTTGTACAATTACACATATATCAGCTTCTATGGGTGTCCCAACATCTGCGAGAACCTTAGGATGTTAGTTGGTTTAAGGGTCTGAACCAGGGAGGATGGGAGAAACGTCTCTCTCCTATGAAGCAAAAAGGAAGAAACAGCCAGTTGAAACTTATATGATTTGTCATTCTTGTGTAGGTTAGTGAAGTATTAATCCCAGCCCACCTAACAGGGACAGAACACTGGCCTAATCGTTCACTGCTTTCTCAGGCAAAACTCCTATTGAAGCCAGTAGGAGCTCTGCATGAGCAAGGAGTGCAGGAGTGACTACTGTTAGAGCTTCTTTACAATTCTTTTATTAACACAAATTATTACCAGCCAAAGACACAATAGCAATTTTTAGTAATTCATCCCATACAAATACTGTACTACTGTATATGTATCACACTGTTTAAATAAAGTATGCGTGATGGTACGCTGGTATTTAGGATCTAGGAATGAAAACTTCTGGAATTATTTTTAACAATCTCATCTGAATTTAATTAGCAGTACTCGGGGATTTTAATTGAAGAAAGAGGACAGATACTGGAGTAGGTGGGAGCCCTGTCTGAGGGACTGTAATCTTATGAAATTTAGCAGAACTAAAACTTTTTGCAGTCTCCCAACCTCATGGGGATTTTTTCAGTCTCTTGTCAAGATGCAAATACACTTAAAGTTCAACTGTAGATTGGAAGTTTACAAAGCATTTTTCTACTATCTTCTCTGTTTACTAATTCATTATTAATCTTTGTCACCAATCCTGTTGATGCCAACGGGAAATGCAGATATTCTGGAGACATACTGTGACAGCAATTTAAACATTTACACATTTTTAGCTAAATTTTATTGATGGGATTACACAGATGCAACTGATAGCAGAACTTGGCTGTTTATAATAAATAAAAATGATATGATATGATAAATAATGCTATGATAACACAAAATAATTAAAGTTACAGGTTTTAGTTATCATAACATACTTATTAAGTTTGTTTATTTTGTTTTTGTTTATTCATTATTTTACTGATGATGATTAACATATATGCACATATGTAAGAACATGCACCACCTTCAAATATATTTCCAACAAGACAATATTCCTATGACACAATTATACAGATAACACATACCTCAAAAGATAGAAAACGCCGGTCGATATAATGCATTAGTACTGCATCTTGCATTACATATTGGGCCTCTCCCACGATACTTGTGAAAAATGAAACTAATAAAAATCTAAATTGCAGGATTACCATAGTTCTATGAAATCTTGTGGGGAAAAATAAGGAATTAATAATGGGAAGAAAAATCACACTAAAACTGCCCCCCCACCACAGAATTAAAATCAATATAATTGCTGCGTGATACTATGATGTGAAAAAATGGCTAAAAATACTAAAGTTGCGAGAATTAAAAGATTTAAAATGGCTGTTTAAGCTCCTTCAATCTATCATTAAAACAATAAAGTTGTGGAAAGCATTGAGCTAGATGTTTTTATTTCTAGAAGCCAAGATGAATGCTTTCCAGCTTGTGATCTTGTGATCAATCCCAGATGTTCAGTACTGAGTCACACAGAGCCTTTAGTCCAATTGTATTAAATAAAAACAAAAACAACCCTCCACCCACACCAACAGAACAATATTTAGTGCCAGATCCTTTGCGTATGTAAATCAGAGCGGCTTCACTGAAGTCAATAGAGCTATGCTGATTTGCACCAGCTGAGGATCTGGTCCATAATATCTGTAGTTGTTGTTCTGAACAATCACAGTTGTTAGTGTAAAGCAATTTAAAACAACTTCTTAACTTTCAGTGTTTATCCGGGTTCATATGTCTGTCTGTACTAGGTTAGAAAAATGAAAAATATTAAGGTGCTCTTCTCTCATTTATCTATCTTAGGCTTTTATACTATCAACATAATATCCGAGTACCTTCCCATATGAAATCAATAGAAGCAGCAGAGTTCCTTGTGGATTTAATGGAGTTTCTGGCACTTCTCCCTTTTGCCCCTACTTGAGGCAAGGTTTTTGGTTTTCATTTTTCAAAAGAAATACTAATTTTAAGTCATATTTGTTCTAGGTCTTTTTGGTCTTTTCTTTGAGTAGAAGGGGGTGCATATGCATATCCAGAACCCTTTGACCAAAGAGATATGGCCGAATGGACAGTGGGAAATTACGTCCTAGGCATCAGACATTTCCCCCTTCTATTTGAACCCAAACACCACATTTGTACTGTTGTTTCTCGGAATTCAACACATCTTAACATTTTCTCAGCATCCTTCTCTACAGTTTACTCTCACACCCACACAGGCTCTCCCTTTGTGCTCTCTCTAGCATGAGTGTAAGCATATGAGCATTGATTCAATGCATGAAAATGTGTCACAGCATGCAGAATTTACCCTTTGACCTCATTTCCCTGACTGCTGTGAGATATAACTTTGCATTATTTATGACAAGAATTCAGAGTGCACTGGCAAAAAGTTATTTTTTTATATTCCTTTATGCTAATGGAAAACAAACCAGTTTGCTAGTTTCCATTTATGTGGAATAGTCAGTGATGTGCAGCCAGCCTGACTGAATACCCCCTCCCCAGTTCTCATTTAATCTCGGAGCAGGCTGAGCTACTTCTTGGGGAGATGGAAACAAACAACATTGTCTTGTTGGACTCTGGAACTGATAGGAGAACATCCTGGATGTGTCCTCCATGCATACAGAAAAACATGCAGCTGTGAAGGAAGCACTAGGTCATTTTCTTTTGATTGGTAGTGCTAGAGTAGTTCTGTGGTGTATACTCTTTTTTCTTGCCTCCCAAAGTATGGTAAAAACAGAACAAGATTGGATGATAAAGTATTACTGCGGGATTGGGGGGCTGGGTGGAAAAGTAGTGTATGCCGCATTCCTCTCCGCCAGTAGGTACAGAGACCATTGAGCATGGGGCTGTAAGCCTGCAGGGTTTTTGAGTGTCATAACCATCCTAATAGCTTTAAGGAAGCCATCAACAAATGAATTATAGGTGGCAAAATAGGACACTTTCATCCATTGGTGCACGAAGAAATTCAACTCATCTATAGAAGTGAAGATCCATTACATCATGGACTTCCCGCAAGTTGGAACATCCTTGGATCTCTGTGATAGCTCCAGGAAGGTGCAGATTATGACCATCAGCACAGCCCTAGACCTAAATAACAGTAGAAGCTTGACATTGTACTTTCTTGGGTCTTGTTTCACATTTACTCACAAATTGACATATCCTCCAAATATTAAAAAATGGCCCCCTTAGAAATACTGAATATCATAGTGGAGCTGCTGATTGAACCGCTCACCCACATGCATACTTATTTTCTCTCCTCAGAAGTGGTATTTTTAATAGCTATAGCCTCAGCCATTATCTGAATGAGGTGCTCTGTCAATGAAGAAATAGTTATACTTTCCACAATGACAGAATGGTGCTGCAGACTTCTCCAGAGTTTATTCCAAGATGTACACTCTCTTTTGTGGTATTTGGGACACCTTTCATCAGTCTCAAGGCATCGTTCTGTCTTCTTTATGTATGAATGCAAAATGCCCAAAAGAGGTAAAATAGCATAAACTTGATGTTAGGAAAGCATTAGCTACATACTTAAAACAGAATTCAGATGTCCTCTCTTTGTTTCCCTGTATCCCAGACACAGGAGCAAGAGAGTTTCAAAGTACACCATTAGAAACTGGATAAGGTCCTGTATAGTTAAAGAATGCTGTAAAAGAAACTTGAGTTGTCCAGTGCCTTCTGGCATTGTTGCTCCAGGTTTACCTAAAAATCAGCAGCAGCTGAAAGCATAGGAGCTTTGGCGGGAGAGATTTGCAAGGCAGCCACTTAGTCATCACTTTGTACTTTCGCTAAATGAGATAAACTCGAACTCATCAAATGTAACATTCAGCATGAGGATTCTCCAGGCTGTGACTGAGCTTTGGGGTTTTTTTCTTTTATTTTTCTACATGATGGGATACTGTACTTCCTTTTGGCTACTCTATACTCTGGCTGTGTATTTATATTGTAGGGGCCGAGAGGTTCTACTCAGAGCCTGGTGCCCTTTTGGGCTAGAGCTATAAAGACACAGGACTGACAATGAGGGGCCCAGGACAATGGGAGCTGCAGGGATGGTGCCTGTGGGCACGAGAGCAGCGCACAGAGCCTCCCTGGCTGCCCACACATCTAGGGACTGCAGGGACCTTGCAGCCACTTCCCCGGAGCTGCGATAAGCACCACCACGGGATGAACCCCTCATCCCCTCCCACACCCTAACCCCCTGCCCCAGCCTGGAGTCCCCTCCGACATCCAAACTCCGTCCTGGAGCCCAAGCCCACCCACATCCCAACCCCCTGCCATAGGCCCTTCCTGCACCCCAAACCCCTCATCCCCTGGCCCACCCCAGCCGGAGCCCTCACTCCCTCCCACACTCCAACCCCCAGCCCCAGCCTGGAGTCCCCTCCCACACCCAAACTCCTTCCCGGAGCCTGCACCCCTACCAACCCCCTGCCCCAGCCCCCTCCTGCACCTCAAATCCCTCATCCCCACAGCCCAAACCCCCCAGCCGGAGCTCTCAGCCCCCCCCCCTGCATTCCAACCCCCTGCCCCAGCCTGGTGAAAGTGAGTGAGGGTGGGGGAGAGCGAGCAACTAGAGGGAGGGGGGATGGAGCGAATGGGGGCAGGGCCTTGGAAAAGGGGCAGGAGTGTTCGGTTTTGTGCGATTAGAAAGTTGGCAACCCTTGTCCCCATGTGGCCCTGTGTCCCCCAGCAGCTCGGGGTGGCCCACTCTGCCTCCTAACCTGGCTCCAAGAAGGCTGCTGTGACTTTTCACCCGCCATCCGCCTGCTAGCTGTTTGCCGCCCTCCGCCAGACCAGTTCTGGCGCCACACCGGTCTCCGGTGAGCGAAAGGCAGAACTGCAGCACATTTTCTGCAAAAAAAAAAAAAAAAAAAAAAAAAAAAAGTCTGCCTCCCTCGGACAAGAATTCTGCGCATGCTGCAAACATCACCTACGGCGAGGGGGCATGATGTGTGGGGCATCTCAGCAGGGGGCAGGGCTGATCACGAGCCTGCTTCCCTCCCGAGAACTCCCAAGCAGTGCAGCCAGCAGCAGCAGGGCAGCAAAATAGCCCAAAATACCGCAACTCACAACTGCTAAAAAAATCCCAGCAACTGACAGCTAAAAATAGCCCAATTGGGCTAGAAAATTGCATACTTGGCAACAAGAACACCGGTGCCCCTAGGCACGTGCCTTCAGTACCTAATTGGAAATCCAGCCCTGCAAGGGACATAATATACTTTGCAGAAAAAAAGGACAACATGAAATGGGCTAAGTGTCAGGACTCTCAGACTTCCACTGGGGGGCTCTCATGGCTTCAGAATACTAGGAAGCTATTAAAGCATAAGCATTTAAAAAGTTTGAGTTAGATAAAACATATAGCAAGGAATGTGATTCAAAAAACGATAAAGGGAAAACATTAATCAGATCCTTTTGTAAAAGAGGAAAATTAAATTTCAGAAATCTATGAAGGCCAGTTGCTAAAAGGCTTTAGAAGTCTCGTACTATAGTAACTCAGGAAGACCCATTCCTTCTAGATGGTGAGTACCCTCAATGCTCTTGGAGTCCACAGGATTTGGGGGTGTCCAGTCCCTTGCAGTAAGTACTAGTGTCTTTCAGGATCAGACCTTTAAACAAAAGCACAAGACCAAGATGAATGCGTATTTTGCTGAAACTGATACATAACTGGAGCTAGGTGAATGATTAATAATTAATAATGTATGCACTAAAGAAAAGGAGTACTTGTGGCACCTTAGAGACTAACAAATTTATTTGAGCATAAGCTTTCGTGAGCTACAGCTCACTTCATCGGATGCGTTCAGTGGAAAATACAGTGGGGAGATGTATGCACTGAATTTCACCTGCAAAGAGATTGTGAAGTTCTCACATTCATTCCTTCTTTACAATCATTCCTGAAGAATTGTTGATGTGTTCATGCATTCATTGTGAACACAAAAATACATGCTGTGCTGGTTAATTACAAAACTCAGGATTGGGTCTGTTCTTGGCACTTGAATGATTTACTGACTAACCAAAAACAAACATTTTTGAATTGCATAGTTGAGTGTAAAATTCACAGTTCAAAATTTGCCAGTGCTAGTTATGCCGTTTGAAATTCACTGTTTGTGAAGAGTCACACTTACAATTTGCTCTTCTTATTCACGCCAGTAATTTAGCTTATGTACTAGAATAGTCACAGAAAGTGAACATAAGAGGGGCATGAACATAGTCAAAATGACTTTGTTTAAAAATTCAGTGGAATATTTCCAGAAAATGCTTTTCAGTGTTCACCCAACTCAATTCATAGCTCTTGAATTAAGGGAATGGCAAATGTTCATGTGTGTCTTGGATTACATTTTCTTTTAGACAGATTTTTTAAAAATGTGATTCATGATTTCTGCTTATATATAATATTAGAGCTTGCTTGGATGAAAACCAAAATAAGAACTTTTCTCTACAATTATAGGCAGCCCAAATGTTAGATTTCCTGGCATGTTTTTATGATAGTAGAACATGAGCATTTTGTCATTTCAGCATGTTTAAATGTGTTATTTCAGTTTGTGTTACATTAATTCAGAAATTGAATTTAGGGGTGCCTATACACTATACATGAGAGAGGGAAAGGGATATCTCTATTTGCATGGAAAATCTGTTAAAATTCATAAAGCATCCTTTCCTATGGAATTACATAATTAACTAGTAGAAATGGCATGTTTACGGTTGATGAACAATTTATATTGTTTGTAGTTCAAGCAGGTGAATTCAGATCTAATTACCAGTAGATGTTATGTAAACCTGTAACAGGGTGGCATGTGCTCTAAGACCCTGTATAAGAATGTAGGGCTCTTCTGTTTAATCACCCTATACTCAAGGGCTACAACCCTGCATTAGAGTTTGAGTAATTGCTGATGTCACATCAGATACCCTGGTGGTGGATGCAGTGGCCTCCCCCGCAGTTAGCTATACCCAGGATATAAAAGGTAAGAAGAATCACTTTGAACCAGAGAAAAGTAGGACAGAGAAGGCCCTGCAGGGACACAATATGAACAGCAGAAGGCAAAGAGGATGTTTCCTGTCACGGAGTGTGGGGGAGTCAGGACCCTGCAGCCCCCCTCTTCCTGCGATTCCCTGTGACTCTCAGCAAGCAAGTAAAACAGAAGGTTTATTAGACATCAGGAACACAGTTCCAAACAGAGCTTGTAGGTACAAACAGGACCCCTCAGTCAGGTCCCTCTGGGGGGCTCCCTCCATTTCCCCAGACCGCTCCAAACTGAAACTTTCCCGCCCTTCCTCTGGCCTTTGTCTCTTTCCTGGGCCAGGAGGCCACCTGATCTCTTTGTTCTCCAACACCTTCAGTTGGCACCTTGCAGGAAAGGGGCCCAGGCCATCAGTTGCCAGGAGACAGAGTGTCGGCCATTCTCTGTGCAGACACCATCACACTGGCCCTCTAGGGCTCTGCAACAATCACACCACCTAGATACTTAAGAACTGCATGGGGGAAAGTGAGGCACCCACACAGTATTCAGAGAAAACATTAAGAATGTTCCCACTTCGTCACACTTCCACTGAAGTTTGTTGAGTTATTGTTTTTGCATTACCAACTAAGTCAAGCCCCAGAAAGGGGGAAATTGGAGTACATAGACACTGCAATTTCATTTCTGAGCTTTTTTAAATGGCCACTGCCAACCTGTTTATAATCCCTTATTTATCTGTTTTAAAGGGAATTAAATCCCGTGCAGTATCTCTGAAGGATGCCTTAATTATCAAAGAAAATAAGCAACGTTACTAATTGTAAGTTTGATGCACTTATGCTGTGGTAGGGAGCAAAAGTAGGGGGATCTGGAACAATGAGTACAGAATAGAGAGAGAAAGCTTTGTGGTGTGCTTTTACTTGACACAAGTCCAGAGAAATCTTCCCACAGGATATCTACAGGTCACGGGAGGGCTTGTCAGGATGGAACTGGAGAGCATTCAGTTGTACAAATTCTGAAATTGCCACTGCTCAAAACTTCATGATTTTCAAGATTCTCTCACTCTTGCTTTCAGAGAAACTTGGGCTTCATCTTAGTCTACACTCCATCTCTGGAAACAATGAAAAAATATCAGAGAGTCATGAAAAATTTCTAGATTAGAAATAATCACCCAAACCACAACAATAAACACATCATTCAGCTGTTTCACATGGACGGAAGTGCCTTAGTGATGTATAAAAAATTCTCTAGTTCAATCATTGGAACATTCTCGGCTTCCTGTTTTCCTTGGAGAGGCCAGTTTTAGCTTGCTGTTGATGTCTGCCTATTCCACTAGCTCTAGAGCATCACACTCATGACATTTTAGTGCACTTTAAATACTCAAGAAGAAGAACACTACACTACAAGAAGAAGAATTCTGCGTGGACTCTTCCTGATGATCGAAATGACAGACTGGACTTCTACATAGAGTGCTTCCGCAGACGTGCACAGGCTGAAATTGTGAACAAACAGCATCACTTGCCCCATAACCTCAGCCATACAGAATGCAACACCATCCACGGTCTCAGAAACAACTCTGATATTATAATCAAAGGGGCTGACAAAGGAGGTGTTGTAGTCATAATGAACAGGTTGGATTATGAACAGGAGGCTGCCAGGCAACTCTCCAACACCAGATTCTATAGGCCACTATCTTCTGACCCCATTGAGGAGTACCAAAAGAAACTACACCATCTGCTCAAGAAACTCCCTGCTGCAGCATGGGAACAAATCTACACGGACGCACCCCCAGAGCCCCGCCCAGGGATATTCTATCTGCTACCCAAGATCCATAAACCTGGAAACCCTGGACGCCCCATCTTCTCAGGCATTGGCACTCTTACAGCAGGATTATCTGGCTATTTGGACTCTCTCCTCAGACCCTACGCTACCAGCACTCCTAGCTATCTTCGAGACACCACCAACTTTCTGAAGAAACGACAATGCATTGGTGATCTTCCTGAAAACACCATCCTGGCCACCATGGATGTAGAAGCTCTTTATACCAATATTCCACATGAGGATGGACTACAAGCTGTCAAGAACAGTATCCCTGATGAGGCCACGGCACACCTGGTGGCTGAGCTTTGTGACTTTGTCCTCACCCACAACAATTTCAGATTTGGGGACAACTTGTACCTTCAAGTCAGTGGCATTGCTATGGGTACCCGTATGGCCCCACAGTATGCCAACATCTTTAAGGCTGACTTAGAGCAACGCTTCCTCAGCTCTCATCCCCTAGCGCCCCTCCTCTACTTGCGCTACACTGATGACATCTTTATCATCTGGACCCACGGGAAGGAGGCCCTTGAGGAATTTCACCATGATTTCAACAATTTCCACCCCACCATCAACCTCAGCCTGGACCAGTCCACACAAGAGATCCACTTCCTGGACACTACGGTGCTAATAAGCAATGGTCACATAAACACCACCCTATATCGGAAACCTACTGACCGCTATTCCTACCTACATGCCTCTAGCTTCCATCCAGGACACATCACACAATCTATTGTCTACAGCCAAGCCCTAAGATACAACCAAATTTGCTCCAATCCCTCAGACAGAGACAAACACCTACAAGATATCTATCAAGCATTAAAACTACAATACCCACCTGGGGAAGTGAGGAAACAGATTGACAAAGTGAGACGGGTACCCAGAAATCACCTACTACAGGACAGGCCCCACAAGGAAAATAACAGAACACCAGTGGCCAGCACGTACAGCCCCCAGCTAAAACCTCTCCAGCACATTAACAACGATCTACAACCTATCCTGGAAAACGATCTCTCACTCTCACAGACTTTGGGAGACAGGCCAGTCCTCGCTTACAGGCAGCCCCCCAACCTGAAGCAAATAGCAGCAACTACACACCACACTACAGAAACACTAACCCAGGAACCAATCCCTGTAACAAACCTCGTTGCCTACTCTGTCCCCATATCTATTCTAGTGACCATCAGAGGACCCAGCCACATCAGCCACACCACCAGAGGCTCATTCATCTGCATGTCTATTAATGTTATATATGCCATCATGTGTCAGCAATGCTCCTCTGCCATGTACTTTGGCCATACCGGACAGTACCTATGTAAAAGAATAAATGGACACAAATCCGACATCAGGAATGGTAACACGCAAAAGCCAGTGGGAGAACACTTCAATCTTCCTGGACATTCTATAACAGATTTGAAAGTAGCTATACTTGAACAAAAAAACTTCAGAAACAGATTTCAAAGAGAAACAGCAGAACTAAAATTCATTTGCAAATTTAACACCTTTAATTTGGGCTTGAATAGGGACTGGGAGTGGCTGGCTCATTACAGAAGCAGCTTTAAGAAAAGGAGTACTTGTGGCACCTTAGAGACTAACAAATTTATTAGAGCATAAGCTTTCGTGAGCTACAGCTCACTTCATCGGATGCATTTGGTGGAAAAAACAGAGGAGAGATTTATATACACACACACAAAGAACATGAAACAATGGGTTTATCATACACACTGTAAGGAGAGTGATCACTTAAGATAAGCCATCACCAGCAGCGGGGGGGGGGGGAAAGGAGGAAAACCTTTCATGGTGACAAGCAAGGTAGGCTAATTCCAGCAGTTAACAAGAATATCAGAGGAACAGTGGGGGGTGGGGTGGGAGGGAGAAATACCATGGGGAAATAGTTTTACTTTGTGTAATGACTCATCCATTCCCAGTCTCTATTCAAGCCTAAGTTAATTATATCCAGTTTGCAAATTAATTCCAATTCAGCAGTCTCTCGTTGGAGTCTGTTTTTGAAGCTTTTTTGTTGAAGTATAGCCACTCTTAGGTCTGTGATCGAGTGACCAGAGAGATTGAAGTGTTCTCCAACTGGTTTTTGAATGTTATAATTCTTGACGTCTGATTTGTGTCCATTCATTCTTTTGCGTAGAGACTGTCCAGTTTGGCCAATGTACATGGCAGAGGGGCATTGCTGGCACATGATGGCATATATCACATTGGTAGATGCGCAGGTGAACGAGCCTCTGATTGTGTGGCTGATGTGATTAGGCCCTATGATGGTATCCCCTGAATAGATATGTGGACAGAGTTGGCAACGGGCTTTGTTGCAAGGATAGGTTCCTGGGTTAGTGGTTCTGTTGTGTGGTGTGTGGTTGCTGGTGAGTATTTGCTTCAGATTGGGGGGCTGTCTGTAAGCAAGGACTGGTCTGTCTCCCAAGATCTATGAGAGTGATGGGTCGTCCTTCAGGATAGGTTGTAGATCCTTGATGATGCGTTGGAGAGGTTTTAGTTGGGGGCTGAAGGTGATGGCTAGTGGCGTTCTGTTGTTTTCTTTGTTGGGCCTGTCCTGTAGTAGGTGACTTCTGGGTACTCTTCTGGCTCTCTCTCTTGGAATTGACACCTCCTCATCTATTATTGGGAGTGGACTATATCCACCCTGATCGAATTGGCCCTGTCAACACTGGCTCTTCACTTGTGAGGTAACTCCCTTCTCTTCATGTGTCAGTATATTTATGTCTGCATCTGTAACTTTCAGTCCATGCATCTGAAGAAGTGAGGTTTTTACCCACGAAAGCTTATGCTCAAATAAATCCGTTTGTCTTTAAGGTGCCACTGGACTCCTTGTTGTTTTTGTGGATACAGACTAACTCGGCTACCCCCTGATACTTTAAATACTCGTTTGCTCTGTGTGTGTGCTCACACACTCATTTGCTCTTGTGGCAAAGGATGGCCTTGCAGGATCCCCCTGAGTTCCTTCCTGATTCTTCCAGCAACTTCCCACAGGACCCAGAGCCTAAATTATTTAAAAGAAAATTCCCCTTTTGGGGTCTAATTCATGGAGTCTTTCACACCATTTCCAGTGACCATCCAGGCCCTCTTAGTTAAGGGAGTACACAGCCTTCCTTCCAGTGCTTGTACTGTGCTTCTCCCTGGTCCTTTTAAATTGTGATTTGCCAGTTCTAGGTAAGCTAGCAATGTCTTTCAACAAACAAAATCTTCATGACAATAGCCCTGTCCTCCAAGACATCTCTGTTGTGCGAGGTCTTCCAGCCTTCCTCCACAGAGTGAATGTTAGGTTATACCATCTCAGTCCTTTCTTCACTGGGCTACCTCAGCACTCCTGCAAAAACCTTCCTCCTCTCTACAGGTCCTCTGGCTCAGGCTTCTGCTTTACCCACAGGTTTACCTGGATTGCATGGGCATCTTCATTTTCCCTGGGACTGAGACCCATTTCCTCTTAAAGGGCCAGACGCCCTGCAACAAGGAACTTGTAAACCAGAATGTCTGTCATGTGCCAGATATTGTGAAGTATTGAACTCCTTTGTGATCCATTCTGAGCTATGCTGTTTCCAACTAGCCCATTACTATACTTTTTCTTATTATTTGTATTATGGGAGTGTCTAAGGGCCTTCATACTGACATTGCTTTACAGTTTACTTTTCTTAAAAAATAAGATCGTTAAAGGCAACTGATCACCTTTCCCAGCAGAATGATGATACCCCATTAGCAAACAGGTCTGCTGCATCCGATGAAGTGAGCTGTAGCTCACGAAAGCTTATGCTCTAATAAATTTGTTAGTCTCTAAGGTGCCACAAGTACTCCTTTTCTTTTTGCGAATACAGACTAACACGGCTGCTACTCTGAAACCTCTAGTTATATCAGCGCTCATCAGGTTAGAATTTCAAATTCTCTTTCCCACTTGTGGTCCTTGAAATGTCAGAGTTCTTTGTTAATTCTCTACCTCCATTCACACCACTTAGTTCCATTTTCCCTGTGCACTTTTCCACCCAGGAAGAGGAAAAATCTTTTGTAGTCCTGCTTCTCCCACTAACTACTGCTATTCTAGCTTTTTATTGTTTAGTTTTTTTGTTCCTTCATGTAAAAGTTTGACAAATAGCTCTCTTCTTCAAAAACATTTAATAACCCTGATTTTCTTGTCTGGTATAAAAGCTGATCCGGATTTGGGGACTTGAATTTGCTTTAAATGCTTGTTGCAAGTTGATGAGCCTGTGGTTTCTAGTGCTGTCCTTGACACTTCTAGAATCATCTCAGACCATCTTAATTGTTCCAATACTGAAATATTTAGTTACTATGACTTACATTTGCAGGGCAGATTAGTACAATATATAACTTATATTGGATGCAGGTGAGGGGAGTGATATGTCTGAATACATATGATATTTTTGAACCATGTAGTTAGAAGGTAAGAAAACTGAGTAAACAATTTAATTTTCAGGCAAACAATAATAAAGAATAAATGTTGCAGAATTCAGGGTGAGTGAAATGAAAATGACTGAGGAGGATGCAGCAGCTTAGACCATCCATCTGCAGCCTAACCACATAACAGACCCAAAGGCAGCTCTAAAGTTGCTAACACAACTGCCTCTTAAGTAGAAATCAGATATTGCCACTGTGAAATATCTCAGCTTGGCATCTGTACCCAGCCAGTCAAACCTGTGCACTGTGTGGTTTATGATGGGTACAGATAATGCTGCCAAATGGAGAAAAAATAGAGGAATAATGGTTTAATCTTTTGACTAATAATAAAAACAATATGCTGAAATTAGGTCTGTATTGGATTAGAATCCATGAGATTTGCTGCTCACCACGTGTTGGTTTGGGGACATTCATTTGCCCGTGAATGATGTATCTAGAAATGGCATGGGAACAGTCATCTGTGTTGTTATGTAGTTATGACAATGTCTTGGTGTCATAATAAAAACCACTTTTGAAGGTCATAATAAAAACCACCCAATGGTTACAAATTTTCCATTTCTGAATAATATCCTGTGCAGAGGGCTTTTGAAATGAATTTAAAGAGCCTTGTAATGAAATTTCTATCAAACTGCTTTAGAATATGTTGTTACTTTAATGTGCTCTGAATTCTCTCCCTCCCCACCTGCTTTACAGCTGCCTGTAATATTAACTACTTATCCATAAGTTAAGTAGCTGGTCTGCCTGAAGGAAGCTTATGTGTTTGTAAGAGATCAGTGCAGGAAGTAGAGATCTTTTGTCACAAAGAATTCCAGTGGACCACACACTGTTTTTGCAAGTGACAAATGTTCCAGTTGCAAGCATGCTTTAAATCTCCGTTTATAAGTTAAAGTATGTTTTATAGTGTGAGAAAATAGAGAGCAGAATGGGATTCTGTGAGAGTCTCTTCAATGTCAGGTAGGCCTGCCAGTAGTTTAACATTTTCTAACATAATCTCAAATATTAGTCTTCAGTCCTGTACCCTTTAGTCCTGAAAATAAACAAACAAGCAAGCAAAAAGTTCTGGTTTATTATAAATGGAAGGCAGAAATGTCTTTTGACAATTTAATTTAAAAGCCAATAAATTGTGTGCGCAAGGTATTGTAGAAAGAAAAATTAAAGTCATGAAAGTCCATTTAATTGCAAGTGGCAAACCGATGGGGATAGGTTGTGGCTTTTAATACTTAGCACTGCCTAGGGGGCGCTGTGGAGTCCCACATCCCCTGGCGAAGCACTCAATATACTCCTAATGCAGTATTGCCAACCCCAGATGTCCCAAAACCGTGAATCAGACTATTTTATAGTGTCAGAAAATACCGAGCTGAATGGCGAGCCCCATTGAACTAAGCACTGTACAACCATGTTGTAAAACAGCCCTGTCCTAAAGCTTATAATCTAGTGTAAAACATACAAATTTCTGAATGGAAGCTAGAACTGGGTCTCAAAGTCATCTTTTATAGGGGCTACTGAACATCCATTAGAGGCAACAACTTTTAATCCCTGCTGAGTTGGGTAGGATGCTTACTGGTGATTTACAGATTAAAGGCTCATAGCTCATTAGCAATGCCCTGAGGCATCCAGTCTCCCACAAATACTAATATTACACCTTTGAGAATGAAGGTTGCCTCCTGCAAAGTGAAGTTCTATGGCCTGTGTTATGCATGAGGTCAGACTAGGTCATTATAATGAAGCCTTCTGGCCTTAAAAAATCTATGAAGTTTACTAAAGCAAGTTCTGACCTTTTTGGAGTTTACACAGGTAGAGTATTCCAGTTTCTAGACCAGGAGTCTCAAATTCAGTTTACCTTAGGGCCAGTGCCAGTCCTCAAATCCTCCCAATGGGCCAGTAATGTCACTCATGCCGCCCAGAACCCACTCCCCAAAACTCTGCCCCCCACCTGCCTAAGGCTCTGGGAGGGAGTTTGGGTGGGGGGGGGGAGGTCTGGGGTAGGGGATTGGGTTGTAGGCTCTGGGATGGAGTTTGGGTGCTGGGTGCAGGAGGAGGGGAGAGGGGTGCAGGCTCTGGGAGGGAATTTGGGTGCTGGAGGAGGTATGTGGGGAGAGGGTGGGGGTGCAGGCTCGGGGGGGGTGCAGCACTTACCTGGGGCTCCAAGGTGGAGCGGGCCGGGGGGCCTCTGTGCGCTGCTGCCCCCAGGCTTCCCATTGGCCGCAGGGGTGCTCGGGGGCAGGGGCAGCGCAGAGGCATTGCCCTGCCCCGGGGCCGCAGGTGGGGGGCCGGCAGACATGTGGAGCGAGCAGGCAGACAGCTGCACTGCCAGGGCCTCAGGCCATTGTAAATCGCCCAGGTGGGGGGAGTGCCCGGGGGCAGCAGGTGGGGCCAAGGGAGAGACCTGGCCCCAAAACTGCTGGAGCCCCATGGGCCACATTGGGGAGGTTCGCGGGCTGCAGATGGCCCACGGCCGGGAGTTTGAGACCCCTGATCTAGACATACGGGAAAATCTCTCACACGTTGCTCTGTCTCAAACACAGTCTCAGTCTTCCACACCCAGTTCATAAAGAGACAGCTGCCATTAGCCAAATACAAATAATTAAAATGCAGCAGAACAATATTAACATAGTGTCCAAATTTAAATCTAAATACAAGATTTTGCACTATAATTACTCCAGAATACTTACACTAACTTTTATATCTATCATATATGCTTCTTTTAACCCACAGGGGTCATCATCAGTGTTTGAACCCACAATCTTCAGAGCCACAGCACAGACCTTACCCACTTCAGTTATGGGTAGCTGGTATGGGGGGGAAAACAAAAGCCTCCTCATGTGGACCAGCCCATACAGTGAGGCACAATGCACACATATGCTGCCAGTGAGTTATTCAAGTATTTGTGAGACAGCACTGGAATGCTGGGCATCAAGATTCTTAGTTTCTACTCCTGGCTCTGGGAGCAGATTGTTGTCTTGTATTATAGACAGCATAGCTAAATTAACAACATACCTGTTTGGGTATCTGTGGGTCCTGAACCTGGGAACTCTGAAGCACGAGCCTTTAACCCTTCAACAGTACATAGCTAGTAGTTGTAGTCTTTATGTACACAGAGATACAGATCCATACTGTTTGTGTAAATTACCCAATTTGACTCCTTCCTTCTTAAAAATTGTAGTGTAGAGCTCATGGGATCTGTTTTTGTAGTTTAGTGCACCTTCCCCAGGGCTACTATGTATGCGAGTTTTTTTTTCTCTCTCTGCCTCTGATGTTGCTACCCCCAAAATCATGTGTTGGCCAGAAATTTTTATATAATTACAGGACTTCCTATATGTGGGGCCAAGCATGTGTTAGTTCTGATAAAATCCAAGAGCTGTCAACACTGCAAAGAGTAGACTTCTCACTCTCAGTCCCTCATGCTCCTGCCACATGAGGGTTGAGCAATGCAATCTCTGGAGGAGAAGATTTCTCACCTTGGTGCACTGGCTTTTTTCTGTGAGGCAAAGCCCTGCCTCCTTGTCCACTCCTGTCCCCTTTTTGGAGTTCTGCAGGAGAAAGCAGTCCCTGTGCTCCCAGGGCTTGCAGGAACAAGTAACAGATGCAGCCCTTACACAGCCAGTCAAAGAGGGGGTCAGGGAGGGGATTGAAAAGAAATTCTGTGAGGAGGAGTAAAGCAAATTTATGGAGAACTTTAAAAATAAGGCATGCAAAATTAGGCACCTGGAGTATATATTGTACCATAGTGATCAGGTGCATTTTAATACTTAAATTATTTTTAGACTGGATCCTGAAAAGAATGGGGAGCCAAGACTACAGGAATAGGAGGGATGGGTGGATGGTAGAAGCGATGGGTAGATGGTAGGATTTTGTTTATTTCCTTAGCAAATGCATGCAATTTTCGTATTTTCTTTTGCATGAAGAACTGTTCACTTGGCTTCATCATATTCAGTGGAAAACAAACGCAGTCAAACTCCAAAGGGCTTCCTACTGGAGCTGCTTCTAACAGTTCTCTGCTTTGACTAGGTCTCAAATAATTAATAGAATAGGAAATGTTACTGGAATAATTGATATGAATAATAAATGAATAGAATAATTTACTGGTCACTCATCTCTAACTACGATCACAACAATTTCAGGAAGGAAGGAACTTTGAGAGATTATTTAGACAGCCCACTGTGCTGAGGCAGGACCAAGTAAACTAGACCATCCCTGTCTAACCTATTCTTAAAACCTCCAGTGATGGGGATTCCACAACCTACCTTGGAAGCCTATTTGAGTGCTTAACTACACTTAGAGTTAGAAAGGTTTTCCTAATATCTAACCCAAATCTCCCTTGTTGCAGATTAATCCCATTTCTTCTTGTCCTACCTTCAGTGAATATGGAGAACAATTGATCACAGTCATCTTTGTAACAGTCCTTTACATATTTGAAGATTGTTATCAGGTCCCCCCTTTAATCTTCTTTTTTTACCTTTTATCATGTTTGTTGCTCTCTTCTGGACCATCTTCAATTCAATCTTTCCTAAAGTGTGGCACTCATAACTGAACATAATACTCCATCTGAGGCCTAACCAGTGCCAAGTAGAACAGGACAATTACCTCCCATGTCTTACATATGAAGCTCTTTTTAATATATCCCAGAATGAGATTAGCCTTTTTAGCAACTGCATCATATTATTGACTCACATTCAATTTGTGCTCCACTATGACCCCCAGATCCTTTTCAGAAGTACTACTGTGGAGCCAGCTATTCCCCATTTTGTAGTTGTGCATTTGATTTTTTCCTTCCTAAGTGAAGTACTTTGCACTTGTCTTTATAGAATTTTCATCTTGTTGAATTCAGACCAATTAACAAATTGGTCAAAGTTGTTTTGAAATCTAATCCTGTCCCCCCAAAGTGCTAACAACCCCTCCCATCTTGGAGTTATCTGCAATTTTTATAAGCATACTCTCCACTCCATTATCCAAGTCATTAATAAAAATATTGACAGACCGAGGAAAGACCCCTGCAGGACTGCACTAGATGCATCTCCCTAGTTAGACAGAAAACTATTGATAACTATTCTTTGAGTTCGGTCTTCCAACCAGTTTTGCAACCCCTGATAATCTTTTTCTCTGGACCACATTTTCCTAGTTTTGTCAGAAAGTAAGTGATTGCTGCTTGCATAAGTCTGGTACCCTTCTGGTTCTCTGGACCCCAAACACTCAGATGCCTATCTATCTATCTAAGATTATCACAAGATCTTAATCTTAATTTTCAGCTATCTCCTCAGGTCAATAGACTAAATTCAGATGGTCATCTACTAGGTTTATCAGTCACCTTGGAAACAGCTGGTCATGAGATGCTATTCAATTACATGATTCAATTACAGCAGATTGGATGAAGTGGTTTTAAGATGACTATATCTGTACTTTTCAAAGAGATCACAGGGGGCTGTGTGGGGCAACTGCTTTTCCTCGCAGAGGGTTCTTATCCCTGAGGATTCAGTCCTCTCATCTTTTTTGGCCAATGTCTAGCTAAAGCCACTGGTTGAGATTGTATGAGGTGCTATGAATTGCAGTGTCAGTGTGCTGATGATACTCAGCTCTATGTCTCCTTTTCATTAGCTACGCATCTTTTGAGGAGTCCACATTCTGCACTGGCTGCCAGTTCACTTCCTAGTGAAATGCCTGGTACTGGTTGTTATGTCTCCCGAAAGCCAAAAATGGCTTTTAATTAACAACAGTGACTCTAATGGGATCAGAATTACCATAAGAAGTAAAATAAAGTAGCAACAAGAATGGATCAGGTTGGCATAATGAGAGAATCCTTATTTCCAAGTGTCACCCAGCACCACTTCTGTCTTGGGTTCAGTCTCCAGCCTTAGTTTTGCACTCTACAGCCTAGAAAGTTTTCAAAAATGCTCAACAACTCAGATCCCAGGGATAGGGCTGCCATCTCTCCCTTTTTGTTTGTGGTAGCTGTCCCAGGACTTCTTTAAGTGTACTCAGAACACACTGCCAGTTGTCCAGTTTTATGGGCTCAGGATCATCCCAGATGTCTCTCTTTTGTATCTCAGAGGGGCCACTGTACTCAAATAAGTCAATAGAAGTTCTGACTTCAGTAGAAGCAGTTAAGTCAATTCTGAACACTTTTGAAAGTCCCACCCCAAAGGTGCAGTGACCACAGTTCGCTTATATCTACACTGCAATTGGGAATTGTGATTGCAGCACACGTAGGCATATCTTAGCTCTAGTAACAATAGCAGTGAAGCTATGGCAGCATGGGCAATCCTTCCTGCTTCGGACCTAGGGTACATACTTGAGAACTATGGAATTTATACTGCTATAAAGATGAACTCTGGGCTCAATCATGGCATTTGCATTTGGCAGGAACCCTTCGGCTATCTGTCCTAAAAATGGAGCCCGTGGAGAGTTAGAGCTCTGAGTCCTCCAGTTTCTATAGAGGACTGTAATATGTTGCCTACGATGCTTCAGGGTTACCTTCCTAAGAACTCTAGCACCTGTTGTAAATGCATGAGTCTCTTGTTTCTTCCTCCACCACAATATTACAGAACTCCCTGGAGCAGGGGCAAGGTCTGGTCAGGACCCTCTAGATTTTGCTGTATCTGGAAATATACCTGAGCCCAAGCCTGGCTCCTTTTAGATCATGCTTAAAGCACCTTTTTCATTAGCCTTTCTCCTCACTGTAGACATTTAGTTTCTTTTGGTCTCATTAGTCTCATTTAGACATTTAGTCTCTTGGTAGGTATTCCCCTTCAGCTGATCCTTTCTGGATAGCTGGTATATGCTCCCTATTTTGAGGAATGTATTTTGAATTCCTGATCTAAAGTATGTAACGTATACCCAGATGTTGTAATAAGACTAATAAAACTATCAGGTCACCATGATTTAGCACTTGGATATTGAATTGTTCAGACTGCACTGATGTCATTTTTCTGGGTGTTTTTAAGCTGCTATTGCAGGTGGCCTGCTTACTTATAAACCATATAAAAAACAGTGGTGATGACTAGCCAGGTTGAAATTAGGAAGAATCTGCAATATTTATACTAGTCCTTTGTAATCGTATTTATTTCAGTGTTTGTGTTTATAATTCAGTGTTCTAAGAGAACCTGGTCTGGACAGAATGCTTGTAAGTCGGTAACATTAACTGGGTCTATCATGTTCTCCTCTCAATATTCTTGCTTTCTAAAGTTCTCTCACGAACTCCGCATCTCCCATCTACCTTGTCTTCTTTCTGAGTGTTCAGAGGATATCATGGATTAACTAGAGTAGACCCTCCTGATCTATTACCTCTCAAATATCCTTCAACTAATGCTGACAAAAGTAAATATTGGAACTTTCTGGAAGTGATTGGTACTGGCTGCCTCAAATGGTTATTTTGTCATTTTGCTCCTTCATGTGAGAGGCATAAAAAACAATGAATACTGTCAGCCTCAAGAACGCTAAATAACTATATCCTTTTCCTTAGGCAAAACCTGCTCTTTTCCATTCTGTCCTAATGCCAAATTATGACTTTGTCTTGCTGATCTGTCATAGATTTTTTCAGATTTAACGTCTCACAAGATGAAGGTGCCTTTTCTTACCCAGAATAGCTCCCAAAAATGAGAATACAAAATCTGTCTGAATAGGTCTTATGGAAATGCAATACTGCGAACATTTAACATTTTTACAAGTGAGCATACATAAGCCACTGTTCAGTGTGTGTTTCTTGTCCCCTCTCTGTGTTGGGCCTACAAAGGATAGGTGTGCGCTGCCTGTGTCAGGTAAAGGATTAGCTCTTTAGCTCAAGCTGTAGAGGCAGCTCTCGAGGTCCCAGGTACAATCCCTGTTGACAACCCAGTTGACAGTTGTTGCACATAGGCATGTGACATTATTAATTCTCATTCTTAGTTTTTAAAAATGCATGAGTGACTTTTCAGAAAAAGGACAGTGAAAGGGCTCAGAAATCCTGAGAGCTAATTCTAGATATGATGAAACAACTAGAGTAATAAATAATACAGGGGATGGAGTTAGAAAAGACAAAGGTTTTACTAATGAGATCATGCATTTACTTGAGTATGGAATGTGTATATTTTGGTGGAAGCATCATTTTTATTGGTTAATTAATTCACTCTTTGTAGGCTTTGAGGAGGAAATGGAAATGGAATAAAGAGAAGGTGGTGGCTTGCTATGCAGAGTTTGGGAGGGTATTCCATGCATTGAGGGCAGCATAGGACAGATGGAGATAGAGAGGGAAATATAATACATCTATCTGGTAAACTATTGTATAATTTCTTTAATTATTTTCTTTGGGTACATCTACATTGCTATATATATCTATCTCCCACAGCAGCGAGTCTCAGAGCCCGCCAGGTCAACAGACTCGGGCTCACAGGTCTTGCACTGAGGGGCTAAAAATAGCAGTGTAGATGTTTGGGTTCAAGCTGGAGTCCAGGCTCTGAAACCTGACAAGGGGAAGGAGGGTCTTAGATTCCAGGCTCCAGTTCAAACCCAAACATCTTCACTGCTCTTGTAGCTCAACACTGTGAGCCCAAGTCAGTTGACCCAGCTCCGAGACTCCCGTACCCACAAGGTTCAGGAGGGTTTGTACTTGGCATGGCTTAGCTGTGTCAACACTGCCCGTGCTACCATGGCTATGCTATTATTTATATTCATGCTAGCTGTCATTGAGCTAGCGCAAGTATATGTACATGAGCTGGGAGTCACATCCCTAGCTTGCAGTGAAGACACAGCATAAGGAGTTAATAAAAGCTTAAATTGTGCCTCTCATAAAGTACCTTCCAGAACAATGTCTATCCCTCCATGGTAGAACTGCTGCTTTAAGTCATAAAGTTGGAGAGTACAAGGTAACACAAGGATTCACTTGGTTTGTCAACACTTTACTCATCTTGAAATCTAAAAATACAGTCTTACAAAAATTCCATGCTGAGTAGCATAAATATGTGTACAGGAGGTGACACTCACAGCTCTAGCTCATCATGTAGACGTAGCCTTACAGTACATTTTCTCATCTTTCTCTTGTCAATTTCTATGGTACATTACAGAGGAATTTGTGTGGTTTTAATGTTATGTCAAAGGCACCTAAAGCCGAGGAGGAGTGGAGCTATAGATAAATCATAACAGTTAAAGCCTATACATAGGGTTAGACTAGCAGGTGGATGAGGGAGCAGACACATGTACAGTAACAGATTGTCAGGTTCTAGACTCCTGCATCGGAATACAAGTCACCCTAAGCTCAAGTGCTAGAACCCTGTAAAAAGATGCAGAGTAATTACTACTGACTTATTCTGGCAGGTCCCCTTGTTCACTCCAGTCAGGCTATAAGAGGCTTGGAATGGCTGTCTGGGGGGAAAAGAACCAGGGCTGAGGCCAAGGAAGTCCTTCAGAGAAACTGAGCAATATCCAAAGTTGAAGGGTTTTTTTTTAGTTTCTTTTTGTTTTATTTTTCTCTTTGGTGGTTGTTAGAATTACCAGTTAATTGAGACTCCAAGAAATGGGTAATTTTAGACAATATACAATGTGTGCAGATTCTGTCCGCAGCAGGGTGGGAGGTGTATCATCTTACATGTGGGATCTGGAGTTGGATTGAACATCCTCTGCACCAAGAAGAAAAATGGACAAAGTCCTGAAATGGATGCTGGAACAGCAGAAACAACAGCAGTAGACCTTGCTGTGACTTATTGAGGAGCAGAAACAACTGCAAACAGTTCCAGCAACTGCGCTAAGCCCAAGCTGCAACCCAATAGCAACTGCAGCAAAAGTACCCAGAAGCAGCTGCTGTATGGGTTGCCAATAAGCCTAAATGGAACCAAAAGATAACCCTGTAGCTTACCTGGTCACTTTCAAGAACGTACCTATCACAAATGAGTGGGACGAGAAGTCCTGACCTATCCATTTGACTTCTTTCAAACTGAAGAGGCACAAGCCGCATACAGGGCAACAATAAGGAAGTATTTGCAAATTACAAGTCCATGAAGGCTGCTGTTTAGGGCTGGTTGAGAGTCTCAGAGGCAGAGGTTTGGAGGCGAGCTCTTTTCATTAGGGGTGAAGCCACATGTCTTCTCTTGATGCTGTGACAGACTGGATGACTTGTTGCGTTCAGTCAAAAGTCTGGTCTGCCAGGGAACTAGTGGGAAAAGCAATGGAGTACCGTTTAAAGCGTCTGTTTGGAAGGGCATAAATTTAGGTGTGCTAGCACTCCTGCAGCTTGGATTAGAGAGCTAAGGCTCTCTAGCTGGGCCTATAACAGACTCCTGTCCTCTGCTGATTGGGCACAGATAGGACCTGTAACTCACAGTCTCCAATGTTTTACACACACCTGTAAAGTTCACCTCTCAAAAACTGACTTCCTCTCCCCATTTTGTGATGCTCTCCTAAAAGTAAATGGGATTTACTTCAGATGCTGTTGCAGTTTGGGAGGGGAAGCAACATCATTGCTTGTAACAATGCTTCGCCCAGCTGTCCCTGCGGATATGATAATACACAACCAAACTAGAAGCCTCATAACTCCCACTGTGTCCTGAAGCACCTGACTTCCGTCAAGCTGGTTGACATCATTGACCCTCTGTGCACAGGCTGTATGCCACTGGTACTGCCTTTGAAACTAAGTATCATTACTGGAGTGACTGATTGCTTCAGTAGATGACCAGACGTGTTGTTTCAGTGTCATTAATCAAATTTTCCAAGGCAAAAGAAACATTAAGCAATTTATTAAGATGTAATACCTCTCTTGTAAGAGAGATCTGACTACTGAATTAATCAAGGAGTAGAAGATTTTGTCTAGTTAGCACCAAAACATTTCTGAACTCATTGACTGGTGCTCTAAATGTGTCACAGAGAGAGGACAGAGGTTGTGGCCTGTTGAGGAGACATCCACTTGTACTGACAGTGGCCTTCACTGAAGAGTTAGGAAGTCTTGGTAAAGTTGTGATATGGAAATGACAGTCATAAAGGCCATTCTGATGAACTAGAGAGAGGAGCCAAGCAGCCCCCATCCCTCTCTACCACATGTACAGTAAAATATAATATGAAACCTCTGGAAACAGTCTCTCATGAGCCCCACAAACCCTAGCGCCAGTCTCACTTGTACGCCAGTCACTTTGTCACTGCAGTTTTTATTGTGTGATGCATAGTCTGGAGCACAAGACTGGAAATCAGGAACAACTGGGTTTTAATCCTAGCTCTGCTAGTGACACACTTAACCTCTCTGTATTTCTGCTTCCTCTATTGATCTACCTTGCAAGTGTGCATGAAGATGAATTACCTAGTGAAGGTTTGTGTGGTGCTTTGGACAGGTAAAGTGCTGTATAAGTGATGTAGATTATTTAAATGTATATTACAGTGACACTTAGATTGGGGCCCCATTGTGCTAAGCACTGTACACATATAGCAGAGTTGCTCCGTCATTCACGTATTTTTCTAGTTCTAGCCTGCTTTGGAGTCTGGAGGGAAAAAAGGAGAGCAAGAGAATAATAAATAAAAAGTGGTATATTTATGAGAGACAAACCCTTCCCCAAGTATGGGTTTAAGTTTTGTCCTATGGAGGGGATGCACTGTGGCTGGCACAGTGAGGTTCTACTTGAATCTTGTTGCCTACCAGGGGATCATCTTCAGGACAAAGGCAGGGGTTGTGTCCAGTGCTGTCTTCCCTTGGCATTCCTGCCAAGGAAAGCATCATAAATTAATGCAAGAAGCTTGGTAAGAATGCATCTGCATGATTTGATAAGTACATGTGAATTTGGTGATCAGTGGCACCTAACTCCTTTAGGTTTCAGAGTAGCAGCCATGTTAGTCTGTATTCGCAAAAAGAAAAGGAGTACTTGTGGCACCTTAGAGACTAACAAATTTATTAGAGCATAAGCTTTCGTGAGCTAATAAATTTGTTAGTTTTTAACTCCTTTAGGCTCCTTTGAAAACCCCATTCTTAATGACCTGGCAAGAAACTACACCCGTTCTCATGACAAACACAAGAAGAATCTTGGAGGGCCAGATTGATACTAGAGGTTCTGTGTGTCAATAAAAATATAGCAGCCTTCATTTGGTACTGAAAGTGCCAGCAAGGGCAATTTTGGCAGCTTGTATGTTTAAAAGTTTTTGAAACTAGCTCTAATTAGAACTCCTGACCCTCAATATTTTATCTGAAGGGACTGGACAGATAGGTTTATCAAAAGTCTGCTATGGTCACTCATGTAGGAAATAATGTAATTAGAAATAGAAGGTCAAAGGATTTGAAGGCTATGTGAAGAAAAATACCCATTAGGCATGAAAATAACAGGAAAAAAGATCTCTTGACATGTTATCAAGTATAAGAGCCAGACAAATTAAAATAAATAAATTTGCATAAATTTTCAGACTAACCATATACAGATGAGTGTATTGCTTTCATGGACTACTGGAGCACATTTGGGTAGGAAACATTTATTTAATGTCAGGTGACTTCTAGCTAAATTGAAAGGAGCATGAATATTTGAGCGGGCATTCTCCAGAGGACATGCTTGAGTGTAGGGGAAGGGAAAATTGCATAAAATACACAGACCAAAAGCAATTAAAGAATTGAAAACTGAGTCCTCAGTGTATGCACCTAAGTATAGAATGAAGGAACAAAAAGTCTGAATGGGAAGAATTGTCGCAGAAGAGATCTGTGACAGCAGAGCTATTAGAAAGCATTGTGATGATGATGGACAGAATCAGATGAGAGGTGGGGTATGGAATGGTGTAGCTTTTATATAACTGGAAAACCAAGAGTTTAATGAACTGCTACTGGTAGCCACGGAGAAGTCTACTAACTCAGAGTCAAACAAATGGGTATCAAGAGTAAAGGGCAAATAGTAGCTCTATCTTTAGAGTCTCAAAATAGGAAAGACAGAATAAAATATTTTATAATGGACTAAGGGAAAGATGCACAGATAACAAGACTGTGATTATGACTGACTAACTTGCTTATTAACTGAGAAAGCTGCAAGACATGTTGCTATAGAAACAGAAATGATGGCCGTGTTTAAATGACTGCTTCTTGTACCTATGTGTTTTGTTTCTCACTTGAAGGCGCTCATCAGTAACGGTCTGAACAAGCAGGCCCCAGACTGACCACCATTATCACTATGACTAATGAACTTTCAGAAGCTGGATTCTAAAAGTTGGGCTGGAAATCTTGTAAAAATAGACATTCCAGTTCTCCCTGCTTCAAATTATCCTAGAAATCTTGCAAGAATGGCCTTTCATGCAGGATTTTAGCACTTCTGCTTCAGACAAGGACCAGAAAATGTTAGAGGGATTTAAGAATTAAAAACACTTGTAAGAAAAACAGTTGTACCAATTGTTTAGAGCATTCTGAAAGGCTTACTTTGAGTTTTGTCCAAAGGTTGGAGACTTGGAAGGTGAGGGGGAGAGGAAAATGGGCCATTACTATTTTATCCAAACTAGTGTACATGTTCCTAGTGCTTACATGTATCTTCCTACTTAGTGGGGGGCACTTTAAAATCACTCTTGGTATAATAGCATTGTTTTTATTGCTGGAGTTCCCAGAGTGGAGAGGGATTCCCTGCATCAATGTCTTCACATCATCCAATCAACATCAGCTGGTGAAGTGAAAGAATTCCTAGAATTTACAAGCCACATGAATGGATAAATCATACGGCCTGGAAGAGTGGTCATCTCTTTTGAACTGGACTGTGATGGGGTGTCAGGTGTCTAAGTGGGCCAGTTAACAATGTAGGCTGCACCTGTAGGAGGAGCCAGGACTAATGAAGACTAATTAAAGAGGAAGCTCAGCTGGACAGGAACAGGAGGGGTCTGTAGTAAGAGTTTGCAGAGAGAGAGAGGCTGTAGTCATTGTTAGGGTGAGAGAAATCAAGGTAGGAAGTAGCCCAGGAATACAGTAGTAAGGGCTAGGACTTTGCAGACTTTGCTTGTTGTAGTGTCCATGGGCTGGAACCTAATGTAGAGAGTGGGCTTGGGTTCCCTTGCTAGCCACTGGGGAAGTGGCACTGTTAAGGAGCAGTGAGAAAGAAGGCTGCCTTGGACAGTAGGTCCTGAGAGACTTTGATGCAGTCAATACCCCAGATGGGAAAACCTCAGTCATCTGGCCAGAGGACCAATCCACGAACACAGATCACCCTGAGTTTCAGGGAGAGAACAGTGGCAGAGTGTGCAGTGAGTAAGTGGGTGTTGGGTGTGGAAAGAGCTAATCCCCAGAGCGGCCAGGAGGAGGTTCCCCTACTGGTGAATGGACCCCATGACATGGAACATCGCTATAAACTCAAGATGGGCTTAGATAATGTTGAAAACTTAGAAAGCAAATAATTGAGCAGTTAAGGCCTGATGATGATAATGACTATTATAGAAGTAAATTATTCTGATTTCCAAATTGTTTGAACTCTAAGCAATGAGTACTTGGACCATTTTACCTTGGTGGGAGATTTTAAAGAAAATCTATAGTTTAAATATTCCATGTTCTTCTCTTGAACCAAATTGAATCATATTTGTTGAATTTACTGAGGCAAATAAGGAGAGGGGTTTTTTGGTTTTGTTTAAGATGAGACTAGATAACTGTGCTCATGTATACTATTTTTATCTATGCAAGCTAACAGTGATACAAGGTTCCAGAGTAGCAGCTGTGTTAGTCTGTATCCGCAAAAAGAAAAGGAGTACTTGTGGCACCTTAGAGACTAACAAATTTATTTGAGCATAAGCTTTCGTGAGCTACAGCTCACTTCATCGAATGCATGTAGTGGAAAATACAGTGGGGAGATTATATACACAGAGAACATAAAACAATGGGTGTTACCATACATACTGTAAGGAGAGTGATCACTTAAGGTGAGATATTACCAGCAGAAGAGCAGGGGTGGGGGGGACCTTTAGTAGTGATAATCAAGGTGAGCCATTTCCAGCAGTTGACCCCAACATGTGAGGAACAGTGGTGGTGGGGGGGAGAATAAACAAAGGGAAATAGTTTTACATTGTGTAATGACACATCCACTCCCAGTCTTTATTCAAATCCAAATTAATTGTATCTGGTTTGCAAATTAATTCCAATTCAGCAGTCTCTCGTTGGAGTCTTGTTTTTGAAGTTGTTTTGTTTAATAATTGCCACTTTTAGGTCTGTAATCGAGTGACCAAAGCTCACCTTACCTGATCACTCTTGTTACAGTCTGTATGGTAACACCCACTGTTTCATGTTCTCTGTGTATATAAAATCTCCCCCCTGTATTTTCCACTACATGCATCCAATGAAGTGAGCTGTAGCTCACGAAAGCTTATGCTGAAATAAATTTGTTAGTCTCTAAGGGTATGTCTACACTACGAAATTAGGTTGAATTTATAGAAGTTGGTTTTGTAGAAAGCATTTTTATACAGTCGAGTGTGTGTGTCCCCACACAAATGCTCTAAGTGCATGTATTCGGTGGACTGTGTCCACAGTAGCGAGGCAACCGTCAACTTCCGAAGGTTTGCACTGTGGGTAGCTATCCCACAGTCTCCACTGCCCATTTGAATTCTGGGTAGAAATCCCAGTGCCTGTTCGGGCTAAAACATTGTCACGGGTGGTTCTGGGTACATATCGTCAGGCCCCCATTCCCTCCCTCCTTCCCTCCGTAAAAGCAAGGGCAGACAATCGTTTTGCGCCTTTTTTCTTGAGTTACCTGTGCAGACGCCATACAATGGCAAGCATGGAGCCTACTCAGCTAACCGTCACCGTATGTCTCCTGGGTGCTGGCAGATGTGGTACTGCACAGCAGCAGTTTATTGCCTTTTGGCAGCAGACAGTGCAGTATGACTGGTAGCCATCGTCGTCGTAGTCCTGGGTACTCTTTTAATCGGGCGCCTGGGCAAACATGGGAGTGACTCAGCCAGGTTATTTCCCTTGTTTCGTCTCATGGCGATTGAGTCCTACCGGCAGTGCACTTGTCTTTTAATCTGCAGCCAGCAGAAGATGATGGCCAGCAGTCATACTGCACCGTCTTCTGCTGAGCACCCCGGAGGTGACGATGGCTAGCGATTGTACTGCACAGTCTGCTGCCAGCAAGATGTATAAAGATAGATGAAGTGGCTCAAAACAAAAAATAGACCAGATTTGTTTTGTATTCATTTTCTTCTCCCTCTCTCCCCGTGAAATCAGTGGCCTGCTAAACCCAGTTTTAAGTTCTGTCCTTCAGATTTTGAGTTCTATCCTTGAGGAGGCCATTCAGTTTCTCGCAAAGCCACCCCCTTTGTTGATTTTAATTCCCTGTAAGCCAACCCCGTAAGCCATGTCGTCAGTCGCCCCTCCCTCCGTCAGGGCAACAGCAGACAGTCATTTCACGCCTTTTTTCTGTGCGGATCACTTTGGCAATTAGGAGCACATTAAACACCACATGCATTATCCAGCAGTATATGCAGCACCAGAACCTGGCAAAGCGAAACCGGGCGAGTAGGCGATGTCAGCGCAGTTATGAGAGTGATGAGGACATGGACACAGACTTCTCTCAAAGCACGTGCTCTGGCAATGTGGACATCATAGGGCTAATGGGGCAGGCTCTTGCGGTGGAACGCTGAGCTCGGGAAACAAGCACAGACTGGTGGGACCGCATAGTGTTGCGGGTCTGGGACAATTCCCAGTGGCTGCAAAACTTTCGCATGCGTAAGGCCACTTTCATGGAACTTTGTGACTTGCTTCCCCTGCCCTGAGGCACAAGAATACCAGGATGAGAGCAGGCCTCACAATTGAGAAGCGAGTGGCAATAGCCCTGTGGCTGTCTTGCAATGCCAGACAGCTACCGGTCAGTTGGGAATCAATTTGGAGTGGGGAAATCTACTGCAGGGGCTGCTGTAATGCAAGTAGCCAACGCAATCAAAGATCTGCTGATATCAAGGGTAGTGACCCTGGGAAATGTGCAGGTCATAGTGGATGGCTTTGCTGCAATGGGATTCCCTAACTGTGGTGGGGCCATAGACGGAAACCATATCCCTCTCTTGGCACCAGAGCAGCAAGCCGGCAAGTACATAAACCGGAAGGGGTACTTTTCAATAGTGCTGCAAGCACTGGTGGATCACAAGGGACGTTTCACCAACATCAACGTGGGATGGCTGGGAAAGGTACATGAGGCTCGCATCTTCAGGAACTCTGGTCTGTTTCAAAAGCTGCAGGAAGGGACTTTCTTTCCAGACCAGAAAATAACTGTTGGGGATGTTGAAATGCCTATAGTTATCCTTGGGGACCCAGCCTACCCCTTAATGCCATGGCTCATGAAGCCATACATAGGCAGCCTGGAGAGTAGTCAGGAGCTGTTCAACTACAGGCTGAACAAGTGCAGAATGGTGGTAGAATGTGCATTTGGACATTTAAAAGCACGCTGGCGCAGTTTACTGACTCGGTTAGACCTCAGCGAAACCAATATTCCCACTGTTATTACTGCTTGCTGTGCGCTCCACAATATCTGAGAGAGTAAGGGGGAAGATGTTTATGGTGGTGTGGGAGGTTGAGGCAAATCGCCTGGCTGCTGGTTACGCACAGCCAGACACCAGGGCGGTTAGAAGAGCACAGGAGGGTGCGGTGCACATCAGAGAAGCTTTGAAAACCAGTTTCATGACTGGCCAGGTTACGGTGTGAAAATTCTGTTTGTTTCTCCTTGATGAAACCCCCTGCCCCTTGGTTTACTCTACTTCCCTGTAAGCTAACCATCCTCCCCACCTCCCTTTGATCACCGCTTGCAGAGGCAATAAAGTCATTGTTGCTTCACATTCATCCATTCTTTATTAATTCATTACACAAATAGAGGGATAATTACCAAGGTAGCCCAGGAGGGTGGTGGAGGGGGGAAGGACAAGGCCACACAGCACTTTAAAAGTTTAAAACTTATTGAATGCCAGCCTTCCGTTGCTTGGGCAGTCCTCCGGGGTGGAGTGGCAGGGTGGCCGGAGGCCCCCCCACCGTGTTCTTGGGCGTCTGGGTGAGGAGGCTATGGAACTTGGGGAGGAGGGCGGTTGGTTACACAGGAGCTGTAGCGGTGGTCTGTGCTCCTGCTGCCTTTTCTGCAGCTCAACCATACGCTGGAGCATATTAGTTTGATCCTCCAGCAGCCTCAGCATTGAATCCTGCCTCCTCTCATCATGCTGCCGCCACCTTTCAGCTTCAGCCCTCTCTTCAGCCCACCACTTACTCTCTTCAGCCCGTCACCTCTCCTCCCGGTCATTTTGCACTCTGACATTGTCTGCCTCCAGGCATTCGTCTGTGCTCTGTCAGTGTGGGAGGACATCATGAGCTCAGAGAACATTTCATCGCGAGTGCGTTTTTTTCACCTTCTAATCTTCGCTAGCCTCTGGGAAGCACAAGATCCTGTGATCCTTGAAACACATGCAGCTGGTGGAGAAAAAAAAAGACAGTGGTATTTAAAAAGACACATTTTATAGAACAATGGGTACACTCTTTCACGGTAAACCTTGCTGTTAACATTACATACATAGCACATGTGCTTTCGTTACAAGGTCGCATTTTGCCTCCCCCCACCGCGTGGCTAACAGTGAGGAACATTTCTGTTCAGCCATAGGCAAACAGCCCAGCAGGAACGGGCACCTCTGAATGTCCCCTTAAGAAAAGCACCCTATTTCAACCACGTGACCATGAATGATATCACTCTCCTGAGGATAACAGAGAGATAAAGAATGGATTTTGTTTGAACGCCAGCAAACATACACTGCAATGCTTTGTCCTACAATGATTCCCGAGAATGTGCTACTGGCCTGGAGTGGTAAAGTGTCCTACCATGGTGGATGGAATAAGGCTGCCCTCCCTAGAAACCTTTTGCAAAGGCTTTGGGAGTATATCCAGGAGAGCCACGAATGCCAGGGCAAATTAATCATTCAACATGCTGGCTTTTAAACCTTTTATAGTATTTTGAAAGGTACACTCACCAGAGGTCCCTTCTCCGCCTGGCGGGTCCGAGAGGCAGTCTTGAGTGGGTTCAGGGGGTACTGGCTACAGGTCCAGGGTGAGAAACAGTTCCTGGCTGTCGGGAAAACCGGTTTCTCTGCTTGTTTGCTGTGACCTATCTACAACCTCATCATCATAGACTTCCTTGTCCCCAAAACCTACTTCCATGTTGCCTCCATCTCCATTGAAGGAGTCAAACAACACGCCTGGGGTAGCGGTGGCTGAACCCGCTAAAATGGCATGCAGCTTGTCATAGAAGCAGCATGTTTGGGGCTCTGACCCGGAGCAGCCGTTCGCCTCTCTGGTTTTCTGGTAGGCTTGCCTCAGCTCCTTAAGTTTCACGCTTCGGGTCCCTGGTTATGGCTTCTGTCCTTCATGCCCTGGGAGATTTCGAAATGCCAAAACATTTGTGAAAAACTGGAACGTAGTTCTAATAGCACGGATTCCTCTCCCCATACAGTGATCAGATCTTGTACCTCCTGTTCGGTCCATGCTGGAGCTCTTTTGCGATTCTGGGACTCCACCATGGTCACCTCTGCTGATGAGCTCTGCATGGTCCTCTGGAGCTTGCCACACTGGCCAAACAGGACATTGAAATTCAAAAGTTCGCGGGCCTTTTCCTGTCTACCTGGCCAGTGCATCTGAGTTGAGAGTGCTGTCCACAGCGGTCACAATGGAGCACTCTGGGATAGCTCCTGGAGGCCAATACCATCTAATTGCGTCCACAGTACCCCAATTTCAGCGCTAATCCCCTTGTCGGGGGTGGAGTAAGGAAATCTATTTTAGAGCCCTTTAAGTAAAAAAAAAAAAAAAAAAGAGCTTCGTCATGTGGACGGGTGCAGGTTTAAATCAATTTAATGCTGCTAAATTCGACCTCAACGCCTAGTGTAGACCAGGGCTAAGATGTCACAAGTACTCCTTTTCTTTTAGTGATACAAGGGTAAACAAATCTTATGCTTCAGGGGATAGGCTAGTCACTTAAATGGGTGAGGAAGGACAGTTATCTCCAGGGGTAGCAGTATTGTACATCTGGCCTGGTAAATGATAGAGAGAGGTGCCCTCTCTCCTAGGCATCAGCAACTTATACAGCCTGGCCATAGTCAAGGTATTAATTCATAATTAGAAATATCTTCACTAAACATTCATTCTCTACTCCAGTCTAGATTCTCTTCCCTTGTCTGTTGCTTAATTTTTCTGACCAAAGCCTGCCTCTTCAGTTACATCTTCCCCTGACTTAACCTTTATCCTGAGGGAGAGAAGGCCTTATTAAGGTGCTTTCCCAATGTGATGCCTTTGGGAAAGTCTTTCTGATCCAGAAGACTGAGTGAGTGATCTGTGGAGCAGTATGATTGATTAATCATTCCAGTGAACAATAATAATAATAATTAATAATAAAAAATAATAATACCTACACATCTGCCAGGTATTCTCCTCTCACTCTCCTTTCTATATCTTCAGGCCTCTACTCTTTGCTGACCAGTCTGCCACACCTCCTCTTTTTCAGCACTGAAATCCCTCCTTAAATCATTCTTCCTCCAAAAGGTCTGTAAACCCTGGTCCTCCCTTAAACTTCATGATGGGACAAAGGGCTTGTCTATACTGGAAAGTTTTTCTGCCTTAACTATATCGGTTCCTCAAAGCTGCAAACACCCCCGTACTGTGGATGCAGTTATGCAACTATAAAAATGCTTATACCAGTATAATTTATTCCAGTTTGGGAAGGGGAATAAGCTGTACTAGTATAAGGCACTTTTATATGGATATAACTGTATCCACACTAGGCCTTATACCAGTATAACTATATTGATAAAAAAATAACCCCCCTACCTAACATAGTTATATTGATACAATTTTTCTATGTGTAGACCAGGCTTATGGTTCCTTTGCAATGCTCTGGCAGTGTAAAGGGGGCCATAAAGGTGAGGAAGGGGGAATTATGCTTGCAGCTACTTTACTTTACTGTCAGAGCAACATAAAGGGGCCTTAGTGTAAATGAAATGGACCCCTAAGTATTTAACAAAAATATATATAAAGACTTAGGATGAAAGCCTGGCATTACTGAAGTCAGTATCACAACTCCAATTGACTTCAGGGGGGCCAGGACTTCACCTAAATCTGTACAAGATTCATGGAACCAACAAGACACAATGCTAAACTTCAGTTATGCTCTTTGGTCACTCACCATCCCCTCTTTCCAGCAATCTTCCAGTTCTGTTGTGAAATATCCAGGGTGGGGTCCTAGTTGGTCCTATTCTGTTATGACTTTTCTGCTAAATAGTTTTACTATTACTAATAGTATAATGACCACTAAGAAATGGACACTGGAAGTTGTTTCACATCATAGTTGTTTCTTAGAAGGTTTAAAAGAGTTCATCCAATAAATTTAAACAAAAAATATGAACTGGGGCAAAGCTCTGTCAGCTTGGTTAGGGCATTGAATACTCTCTCAATTCATTTTCATTAATCAGTCCAAATCTATGACCTGATTATACGGGGATCCTTAGATATTATGTAACAGGATTAAAAAGTAAATAGTCCCATCCCCCACCACCACCACAAAGTAGTAAGAAGTGGTATCCATTTTGCTCCATTAATATTTAATTTATATCAAATAGCCTCATGTTACAATAATTCCCTTTCTCAGGCTATTTTCTCTTTTGAAAAATTTTGTTTGAGATTGACAGCTGATAAAGAGGATTGTTTTGTCTTTGTTTTGGTTAAATAACGGTGGTTATCAACTAGGTCTACAAAGGGCTAAACTTAGAAACAGGCTGGCAGGGCTGCTTCAACAGCTGCTTGAAGAACTGGGGAAAGATTAGATCATGCCACCTAATATATGTAAGATGGAAATGAGAAAAGATTGCATTTGGATATTGTTAGCAAGGTAATTTTAACTGTAGCATGACATGCAACTACCAATCTATGCAGTTTGCTCTAATTAATATTTATAAGTTGATTTGTTGAAGATCATGTTCAGTATAGTACTGTTACTAAGTTAAACTTTGTATAAAGATATACAGCATGAAAAACTGTTCACACAATGCCACTGAAGTATTTATTATTGTCATTTTTAATTAAACTGCCTCGGGAATTTTTTCATGCTACATATATGCAAGATAGCCATATGTGTAAATGTTTTTCTAAAATCCCAGAAAATAGATATTGTTTCCTAAACTACAGGATCATGGAATCATAGAATATAGGGTTGGAAGGGACCTCAGGAGGTCATCTAGTCTGACCCTCTGCTCAAGGCAGGATGATCCTGTAATTCTTATTCAGGCAAAATTTCCATGGAAAATAGTCATGTTCACCAGCTCTGTTTATTCTGCTTGTAGAGTCTTCCTGTACCCCTTGAGTAAAGTCCTGGCTCCACTGATGTTAATGGGGCCTGGCTTTCACTGCTGATCTTTCTGGGGTCAAGGGAAAGAGAGAGAGAGAGAGAGGATGAAAGTCCTCCCTGAAGTCCATGGTAAAACTCCCATTCACTTAAATGGGACCAGGATTTACAAATAAAATTGATGAGACGTTCCATGTATGGAAAGCCTTTTTTACTCTATGTTCTGTAGTATATGGTAACTTTACTGGCCCAAAAAGAGTGAAGTCATCACTTCTGTGGTAACAAGGAGATAAATACCTATTAAGACCAAAGAACATGAATGGTTGGATATTGAGAGTAAAAGCATTTGGTGAATTCCAAGGTGAATGAACATTTAAAAAGTTTAGTTTTATGAGTAAAGATTGGCATAACTAAACAAAAATGAATCTCTTGCTCTTTATTCATCCTTGGTCCTTATTCAGTAAGCCACCCACATTAATCTCCACATTTTTATGGATCTTTTTCAGAACCCTTATTTCACTTTAAATGGAAATGAAGGAAAATTAGCTACATAAAGTTGCTTTAATCTTATTGCAAAGAATTACTCTTTTTTTCTTTTTGATAATAAATTGAGTTCTTGTGGCACCTTAGAGACTAACAAATTTATTTGGGCATAAGCTTTCGTGAGCTACAGCTCACTTCATCGGATACATTGAATGCATCGGTTGCATCCGATGAGGTGAGTTGTAGCTCTCGAAAGCTTATGCTCAAATAAATTTGTTAGTCTCTAAGGTGCCACAAGTACTCCTTTTCTTTTTGCGAATACAGACTAACACGGCTGCTACTCTGAAACCTGTCAATTTATTATTTCTCTCAGAAAGTCATGTCACTTCTTACCACTGCTAGAGTTGAAATAATTATGTGTAGTAACTGACAAATGTTAGCATGTTGAGGCAGAGTGGCTGGCCCTGTGTTGATGCATAAAGTGTAGGCATTAGGGGTCGGCCACTGACCTCAACAATCTGAGTTCATGTACAGCTCAAAGCTCATATCTGGCATAAGGAATCTTCCTGTTTGACACAATCACTTCAGTCAAATCACAGCCAGCATAATTGACCCATGCAGCAAGCCATGGCTAATTCATCCTTCATACCTGAGGTAGAACTGTCTGTGAAGAGCTCTCACCTGCCTTCTTGGGAAAAAGCAATGGTCCAGTGGATCATCTGACTGGATGTCAGAAGATCTGAGTTCTGTTCCAAGCTCTGCCATTGATGTATTTGTGATCTTGGCAAGTCACTTCATTTTGGACTCTGAAGTCCTGCAGGATTTATCCTTTCACACAATCCTGCATCCATCACAGTCAGATTTTAGACCAGGAAAAGACACAGCTTGAACAGGAAAATTCTTGTAAAAAAATCAGAAAAATCTAGTAGAATAAAGCACATCATTGGCCATGTGGTACTGACATACATACAAGTTTGTTGGAATAAACAGGGTAGCACTAGGCTGGATCCACTTGTTCTTACTAGATACCAGATATTCAGGAAAGGCACCTATTCCCCACTATCCAGACCCCAAATCATGTTGACTTCAACTTGATGTTTTCCCTTCAACATTTTATGTGAGCCCGCTTGAGGAAATTAAGAGTTGCCATGGACTCGGAATCAAATGAAATTCTTCCCTGGGTGCTTGCTGATCAGCAGCCCTTCCTAAACCCTCATCCCAAACATGGCATTGTCGTTCTAGGGCACAATCTAGCCTTTATAGGAGATTTTCAGAGATGGTAGAATTTGAAGTCATCCGTGGGAGCCTGTCAATGGATAAAAAGAAATATGCATGGATCCAGGCAGCCAATTTATCACATGGCTGGCAAATAGTTTTTGAATAATAGGCCTGGTCATAAATATACACAGGGTAGCTGTACTGAATTGCCTTACCTGTAAGGGGTTAATCAGTTCAATTAACCTAGTTGGCACCTGACCAGAAGGACCAATGGGGAAAGATGATACTTTCAAATCTGGGGGGGGGGGGGGCAGTTTGTTTGTGCTCTGTTTGTTCCCTCTCTGGCTAGAGAGAGGGACCAGGCAGGAAAAACATCTCCTGGAAACATACCTGAAATGAACATCTAAGATTACAAAAATTGTAAGTAAGGCAAGGAAATGCATTAGATTATCTAATGTTTTAGCTTGTGAATTATCTCTATGCTAAGAGGTAAGTTCATTCCTGTTTTGTAACTGGAAAGCAGAGTCAGAGGGGAATCCTCTGTGTTTTAAATCTTTTTATTTACCCTGTAAAGTTACCTTCCATCCTGATTTTGTAGGTGTGATTCTTTTACTTTTTTTTTTTAGAATAAAATTCTTCTTTTAAGAACCTGATTGATTTTCAGTGTCCTAAAAACCAAAGGGTTTGGTCTGTGCTCACATTGTAACCAATTGGTTAGTATATTATTCTCAAGTCTCCCCAGGAAAGGGGATGAAGGAACTTGGGGAAACATTTTGGGGAAACAGGGACTCCAAATGGCCCTTTTTTCTGACTTTGTCTAAATCACGTGGTGGTGGCAGCAATACCATCCAAGGACAAGGAAAGGATTTGTGCCTTGGGGAAGTTTTAACCTAAGCTGGTAGAAATAAGCTTGGGGGGGGTCTTTCATGCACATCCCCACATCTGTACCCCAGAGTTCAGAATGGGGAGGGAACCCTGACAGGCCTCATTAGAAAGTGACTTATTGTGGTGATAGTATCATCCCAGCCACTCTAGAAAACAGAATGGGTTCATTTTCTGTTTAAAACAGCAATTATGAGAAGTGCCAAATTGAAGCAGAGGTTAAGAAACAGTCTTCTAACAAGTGATTATTTGTAATTTTCTCAGGAAACTCCTCTCCTTTCTAAGTATTCCCAGAGATAGTTGATCAAGAAAATCCATGACTACAAACCACACAATACCAGGGTCATTCCCCACTTACCAAATAGAAATCCTGTGACCAGGACCCCTCACCAACCTCTCTGTTCACCATGATGAGCTACAGAGATTCTTTTCTTTTCACCTGCCACTGTCAATTGCCAACCGTAGGAAGCCATAGAAGATTGAGGGCTATCTTTTCTTGTGATAGTGAAACGGTGAATCGAGAGGGTTCAGAACAGGAAGGAAGGAGTGGGATGTATAATGCATGTAATGAGTGAGGCAAAAAGGAGGAGGTCTATGGTAATTATAGAATGACTGTCTTTACTAGGTGAATGGAAGCAAAGATTTAAAAACATGGGAAAAGCTCCAAAAAGAAAAATTAAAGCTGTGATAATTTGCAACATCCTCACTTGCTGGCAAACTTGTACTTTATTAAATTCCTCAAGTTTACTGGGCTTATGAGCTAAAGATGGATTTAATTCAAGCAAGTAGTGACATTTAAACTGAGGAGTGGGCAGCAAGTAAATCATATTAAATAAAACCTATGGGGCTGTAAATGAACGGAGAATTTGACCCACTGTTACTTATGCTGTGGACTTTCTAATGGACTATCTCCATTTTCCAGCACTCCAAAGTTCTAGAGCTGATACACTCTGCAGATGAATCAGCACCTGGAGTGATAAAGCTCTGTAAATGTGACATACATGTCTATGGTTGTTAGTTGCTGCTCTGATGACCAGGTAATCACTGAGTGATGTTCGGTCGCCAAGTTGATGGCATTCGTCGTGAATTCTCACTTAACAGAGTGGGTTGCGTGAAGGCTGCCAGTGTCTATGGTAATAATGATACAATATTATATCAAACGTAGTGCTGTTTGGAACAGTACTATGTTCAAGCTTACTAGGTGTCCTTTAATGCACACCAGCAGGGTCTACATGGACCAATAAACGTGCAACATGTTAGTTCTCTTCAGAAATTACAACACTGTGGAGCACATTATCCCACTGTGTAGACAAGCTCTTATTAACTCATCTCCGTTCTAGTCTCACCTTCTTTGTCTGACTCTGGATCACAGTTAGCTGTTTTTTTTAAACTCATCTTCACAATTAGGCATTCTGGAGGAGCAGCAGGTTTTAGCTGAAATGAACAGAGTACTCATTGCCCAAGCTGCTGGAGATTTGTTGGTTCTTAAGGCATGACAGTAAACTGCTGCCATGTTGGCAATATATGTGGCGATAACCAGGCTCAGAGCTAGCCTTGTGCTACATATATTGGTGCTTGATGTGCAGATTGATCAGACATTTCAGGAATCCATCTCAAATTTGTCAAATGTATCAATTATTTCAGTGGGGTAGGAACATTTTTTCCCTTAAAATAGAAACACTGTGACCCAAATTATTTTTTTCACCACTTTTTCGCTGTGGCAACGAACTAAGAAATCATTTGCACAGTTGTATTTGCAAGGTACTTAATGCTCTTTCAAGGTATTGAGCACCTTCTACTCCCATTAAAGTCAGAGTAAATGTGCTCAACACCATCACTGGAGGGTCTCAATTTTGAAATGTGGAAACATTAATAAATGCATGAAGATACCCACTTAGAGGCACTGGCCTGTAGGAAAATACATATGCACAACTGGAGCTTTTTTCTGCTTATTTCAATAGAAGCCATTTAGATATCTGGTTTTGTGAAAATGTTCAGCATTCTCAACAGCAACAAAAAGCTAAAATCTGCTTCTTTTTTCAGGGGTGGGGGGAGGTTGGAAGCTTTTTTTGCCACACATTTAGAAGTCTTTTGTGATGAAATTATTGTCTGCATTTGAAAAAATAAAGAATTCAGAAGTTAATTCTAATTTAAAGAAAATTCTCATGTTTTGGATTAGGATTTTCCAAGAACTCATCCATCATTTCTCTTACTAACCAAACTACCTGATACACAGCAGCAGGATCAAAATGAAGTCAGGTAAGACTGAAGTGGGTAAGCAAAAACACTTTGAGGAGCTATCCAAGACAGTGACCTCTTCCTTAATTGAAGGCTTTTACCCTTTGCCCAGTGTAAAGGGGCTCAACCCTCTCCAGGGCAGCGGGGAGCCACACGAGCTCGCTACACACAGTTGACTTTGAGGGAATTTGTCCGGCCACTGGAGTCTCCCTCGGCAGCCCTTGCAGTAACTGAAATGAGCACTGTAGGGCGGGGCACCAAAGTCAGTAGGTCAGGCAGGGGCTGAGCAAATAGCCCAATGTTAGCAGGTCAGGGCGGGGCACCAAATAGTCAGTAGCTCAGGCCCTCGGGCAGGGGCTGAGCAACACAGCATGTGTGAATTAGCCCAGGCCTCCAAGGACCTGGAAGAGGGGCAGACTGCACCCACAAGTTGGGTGGCAGGGGGGACGCAGGCCCACCCACTCCACTGCATCCCAGCCCAGGGCCCTAGCAGCAGCAAACGGGTCAGTGGGGATCCTGACCACAACATGCTGACATGGGTTCTGGCAGAGTTACAGCCAGACTAGGGTCGGCTGTCCCTGGGCTACTTCCTAACTCTCCTCCTTCTGGTACCTGGATCACGGCGCTGTTCTCTGGGGGGGTCCAGCACCATGGGTTCCTTGGGGCAGTGGACAAGCAGCAGGTCCGGCAACTCCCCTGGATAGATGGCGCAGGGCAGGTCTGGCCAGTCTTGGTGTGGACCTGGGGCCGCGGGGTTTTTCCAGTTACGGGCTAGGCTGGCTACATCTGGCCTCCCCAGTGGCTGGTCCTCTAGTCAGCTCGGAGGGCCCGCCTTTATAGTTCCGGGTCACCGCCTGTCCCTCTAAGGAGCGGGCTCAGAGCTTCCTGGCTCCACCCACTCTGGTGTTTGGAGGGGCTCGACCTCGTTATACCCATCAAAAGGGTAGGAAGACTGTGATGGGTTGTCACCCCGGGGGTGCAGTTTGGGAGCCATGAGAACTGCTGCACCCCTTTAATCTCCCAGCTGGGCTGGCCTTTCCTACACTGTTCTGTTGGTGACTCACAGCCTCTCAGGCTCTGTGGTCATCCAACGTGACAGCAGGTGGTGTCACACACCCAAACTGAGCTACCTGAGTGCCTTACTCAAAGACTGGCAGGAGACAACAGCCAACTTCCCAGCTCCTCTACCCTGCACCTTTGCTGGAGTATAAACCCAAAATTGTACCATCTTGCACTGCACAGGGATCTGTACAATGTAAGCTCATAAAGTTCGCCATCCCCTCGATGTGGGAAAGATATGCACAATACACTTGTGTTAACCAAGCTGAGACTTTTCCCCAGACACTTCACTCAAAGGCACACTGATTTAGATAAAACAAAAACAAGTTTATTAACTGCAAAAGATAAATTTTAAGTTATTATAAGTGATAGCAAACAGATCAAAGCAGATTACCAAGTAAATAAACAAAACTTAAAACTAAGCCTAGGATACTAGAAAGATTGAATATGAATTGGCAATTTCTCATCCTGACTGATGATACAAGCAGGCATGCAGATTCTCAAGGCACAAACTGCACTTGCTTTACATCTTGGGTTCCCCACCCCCGTTTCAAGTCCTTTTCTTTTGGAGTTTCTCTTAGGTGTTGATTTGTGAGGGAGTGAAGAACAACAGATGATGTCACTCCCTGCCTTATATAGCTTTTCCATATGGCGGGAACTCTTTGTTTCAAACTTGGTTCCCAGCCCAGTTTGTGGAAAAATACAGGTACCCAAAATGGAGTTCAGAGTCATGTGGTCTGGTCACATGTCCCTTCTGAGTCACCGCAGCCATTACTTACAGACTGTCTGAAGCGTCCTCAGGAAGGCTCACCAGCTGGGGGATAAGCTTTTCCTAAGGCCTATTGTTTTCCCTAATGGCCCGTTACCCAGAATGGGCCCTTCACCACCAGCTATTTGGACTGGAAGCATCTTGCCTAGAGGGTGTCACCCAGGTGTGACTACATGTGAAATACAGATACATCATCAATATTCATAACATAACATACAAAATGATACATGCATACAAATAAGATAATCATATTGAGCAAATCATAACTTTTCCATAGACACCTGACAAGACATATCTTGTACAAAATGCATCATAATTATGTCATAATTATATCATAACCATACAACTATGAAGAATTTGGGGTGCAATGTCACAGAGACTACTAGACTCATTGCTAATCCTGGATTTTTAGAAAGCAACAGTGGCAAGAATTGCATTTTTCCACCATGATTTTGCCAGAAAATTATGCCCATCAACTTCAAAGAGCACCCATCACAGTAGTCTGTCAATCCCAGGCAGGATTATTTTAACAAGAGTTGATCTAAAAATGGGGAAGTAATTTCATGAACATTTTTTAAAATTTCAAAGTTGTTTCCATTTCACAGGGTTCAAAATGAACCCATTTCTGCAATTCTTTTTCTGATTTTTTTTAAATGAATTTATCAGTATATTGTTGAAATTCCTATCTTTTTTATTTACCTAAAATAGCTTTTTCTCACTTCCCACTGGGTTTTCAGTAAGTGAAAATGAATTAGAAAACCATTTCAATAAAACATTGATAAAAATAATGCTTTTTAAAAGTTGCAGAAAGTTTTGCAGAAAACAAAGATAATGTCAAAAAAAATTGTGAAAATGTTAGTTTTTGGAAAAAGGCTGATTTTGATGATAAAACTTTTCATGCAAAAAATTTCAACCAGCTATAAGTGAATTGTAATTTACTGTATATGAGGCTGAGGTTGGAAATATACAGAAACTCCAATTTATGCAGAACACTGTTCCTTAGCAAGAAAATCCACTGAAAACACATCACAGTTTACCATGTAAACTGGATACTTTGTATATGGTTCTGGCATTTGTTATCAGGTGACTGTCCCCTTTACTAGGGAGCGAGTCTAACCAAGAGGAGGCTGGGCATTATTACGGACTGTGTCAATAATGATGAAGGGGGTGCATGTGTATATATTCCAGAAGGTTCCATCCGAAAGAGTCGCGAAACAGATTTATACACATTTTAACAAGAGTAACTGCATGACCTTGTTAACTGCTTCACAGGTGCCTCCCCGTAAGGCCAATTAGGAAGTAGGTAATCAGTCCAGGTGCATTGCACCCTGCACCTTCTTAAAGGCGCCAGTTGGCCTGTGCCATCTGCCATCTTCCCTTTTGAGCTCTTCAGTGAGTTTGTGTGGGGGTTAGCTTTCCACCTCTTTCATTAGAGAAACTAGGATGTGGGAGATCTATGACCATGAGGGCCTGCTTCTGGATCCCAAAGGGTCTGTATTACCCATCAGAGACAAATACATAGCTAAACGCTGCCCTCAGTTGCATCTGTACAAGTCCATTTACTTCAGAGGGGTTGCATAGATATAACTGGGAATAGAATTTGGCCCATAGTTCTTCATATAAAAGATTTTAGCTGTACTCTGATCCCCTTTTCGCTTATTCCACAGAAAGAATTATGGGATTTCTAGTATGAAGGGCCTTTGTTGAGAGTAATCGCTGTGCAATGGGATTTACTGAATGAATGCATTGCCTTGCATTTGCACCGTAGACTTTGGTGTCAAGTATCCATAATTCATTGTTTGTGTTAGATTATGGGCAGTAAAACCTCCCAGCCCATCATCCTGTCTCCATTTCCCAATTTTCAATATAATTTTATGTACAGGAGGGTAAGGGGAGAGTCTCAGCTGGTGTACATTTTTCATTGCTCTTTTTATTTCAGTGAAGCTATGACAGTTTACACCAGCAGAGTTTCTTCCCCTTGGTTTACACCCCTCTTAGACAAATCCCAAAATTGCACTTTCTTGCTTAGAAAATGATTTCTCTGAAATGTTTAGAGAGCATCTCTACATGACGACATTACACTGCAGAGCAGAAGTCATCTTTATTACATTAATCCATCCCCAGAGATTAAGGTTTAATTTCTTCCAGCATCAGAGATCTTCCATCATATTCAAGATGATTGAACGTCTGTATTATTATCATCCTTATTTATGTTACTTAAGCTTGATTCATCTTCATGACAGATAGTGGTCAGTTAATTTTGTGTTGTTTTTAAAATATTATGTAAAAGCCACAGGGAGCTTCATTTTGAGAACTCAGCAGGGACTGAACTTGTCTTATTTGGTCAAGGGTTTTGTTTTTATTTTCTTTGCTTGTTTTTCCCCCCCCTTTAAATGTGTTTTTACTATGGAAAGGTTAGGCCAGAGGTGTAGGATTTTCTCTGAAGACACTGATGTTTGTGGTCATCTTAATTTCTTCCAGGAGCAAATTCTAGATTGTTCGACGAGTGGCTGAGAAAAACCTCTGTCTCCTGAACTTATGAATTTCTTATGAACTAAGAACTGTTAGTCCTCACATCAGGAGTGCTGGGTTCTATGGTTGTGAGCAGCTATTGTGTGTTAACAAGGCCATTCTCAATCTGGAATGGTTTAACAGCTGCTTTTTTGGAGAAGAGATGGAATTTCTTTGATTTTTCCCCAGTCAGGATGCTGCCTCCACAAGAATTCTTTGTCCTAGAGCCTGTCTGGATCTTCCTGTTTTCTGTCACTAGAGTTTTCTTCTTTCTTGCTGCTTCTTCTGTTAGAGGCCATTAGAGAATCATGGCGATTTCTGGAGACAATGGAGAAGGAATGGATGCTGTGTGTATATAACCGTTACTCATAGATATATTCTATGTCCTTTTTGTGGACCTGAGTTATCTGCAAGGTTGTAGTGGTATTTGGCTCCATGAGCTTCCAGAAGTAGACAATGATGGTTGCTTCTTCTTGCCTTGAAGCTGAGAAGGTCTTGCACATTGAGTATGTCTACACTTCAAATTGGGGGTGTGATTCCCAGCCCAAGGAGACATATCTGCACTAGTTTGGTACTGGCATGCTAAAAATAGAGAGTAGCCACAGAGACTATTTCACATTTGGGGACAATGTATACCTTCAAATCAGCGGCACTACTATGTGTACCCGCATGGCCCCACAGTATGCCAACATTTTTAGTGCTGACTTAGAACAACACTTCCTTAGCTCTTGTCCCTTAATGTCCCTACTCTATGACATTTTCATCATCTGGACCCATGGAAAAGAAGCCCTGGAGGAATTCCACCATGATTTCAACAATTTCCATCCACTTCCAGGACACTACAGTGCTAATATGCAATGGTCACATAAACACCACCCTATACTGGAAACCTACTGACCACTATACTTACCTACATGCCTCCAGCTTTCATCCAGACCACACCACATGATCCATTGTCTACAGCCAAGCTCTACGATACACCGCATTTGCTCCAACTCCTCAGACAGAGACAAACACCTACAAGATCTCTATCAAGCATTCTTACAACCACAATACCCACCTGCTGAAGTGAAGAAACAGATTGACAGAGCCAGAAGAGCACCCAGAAGTTACCTACTACAGTACAAGCCCAACAAAGAAAATACTGAGCACCACTAGCCGTCATCTTCAGCCCCCCACTAAAACCTATCCAGCGCATCATCAAGGATCTATAACCTATCCTGAAGGACGATCCATCACTCCCACAGATCTTGGGAGACAGGCCAGTCCTTGCTTACAGACAGCCCCCCCAACCTGAAGCAAATACTCACCAGCAACCACACACCACACAACAAAAACACTAACCCAGGAACCTATCCTTGCAACAAAGCCCGTTGCCAGCTGTGTCCACATATCTATTCAGGGGACACCATCACAAGGCCTAATCACATCAGCCTATCAGAGGCTCGTTCACCTGCACATCTACCAATGTGATATATGCCATCATGTGCCAGCAATGCCTCTCTGCCATGTACATTGGCCAAACCATACAGTCTCTACGTAAAAGAATAAATGGACACAAATCAGACGTCAAGAATTATAACATTCAAAAACCAGTCGGAGAACACTTCAGTCTCTCTGGTCACTTGATTACAGACCTAAAAGTTGCAATATTACAACAAAAAAACTTCAAAACCAGACTCCAATGAGAGACTGCTGAATTGGAATTAATTTGCAAACTGGACACCATTAACTTAGGCTTGAATAAAGACTGGGAGTGCATGTGTCATTACACAAAGTAAAACTATTTCCCCCCCTACTGTTTCTCACATGTTCTTGTCAACTGCTGGAAATGGCCCATCTCGATTATCACCACAAATGTTTTTTTCCTCTCCTGCTGGTAATAGCTCACCTTAACTGATCACTCTTATTATAGTGTGCATGCTAACACCCATTGTTTCATGTTCTCTGTGTGTATAAAATTGTCCTACTGTATTTTCCACTGCATGCATCAAATGAAGTGGGCTGTAGCCCATGAAAGCTTATGCTCAAATAAATTTGTTAGTCTCTAAGGTGCCACAAGTACTCCTGTTCTTTTAGTGATAGAAGAGGGGCTAGCTGCCCGAGTACATGCCTAGCATCTCGGGTGGGTATTTACACCCACAACTCGAAGTGTAGATAGATCCTCCATGTAGTAAGCAGTCCGGGATAGGCCAGTGTTTCTGGTGTAGACCTAGTAGATCTAGTCTAAAAATCCCATCCAGAATATTAATAGCTGTGTTTGTGTATAATGCGCTTTTATCTGCCAATCCTTATGGAAAAGTTCTATAGAACTTAATTCAGATTAAACCAAGATGTCCTCTAGAAATTTAGTAGGAATCTGTAAAAGTTACTTAAAAAGCTACAGAATTTAAGAGAGAATTTTATCTCTACAATAGAATTATAAAGGCTGATTTAAAATCTCTGTGGGAAGGTTATCAGTCTCTATTAAACGCTCTAGGACTTTTCCATAAGATACATGCAATTATTAAATGAACCATGTGATATTATGTCATAAGATAAAATTTTATGTGCTTTTAAGAACACTTTACATTTCTAGGATGGCAGTCCGGGTATTTTCAAGGCCTAGTGTTGTTGAATGAGGAATACAGAGATGCTATTTTGTCATTCTAAATCAAAAGCCCCATCATTTCAGACCTGAGATGGAGAAATAGGACATACTATATCCAAAGCTTGCTAAGGAACATGAGACCCAATGGGCCAAGTGTAAAGTGGAGTAAATTAGACTGGGTTGAGGAGGAAGGTATAAAAAGTTAAATTTTAAGTGGGAATTAAATTTGGACGGGAGTTTGAATTTCTACCTTTTTATGTCTTCATGCTAGCTGATTTTCCTGCTAAACTGCTCTTTTCCATTTAGATATACATAAGCTCCCTTAGCCACCCTTAACACTTTCTTATACCCATGTGCCAATATATAATTTGCACCACCTTACACATCACCTATGAATTTGACCTAATACCTTTACATCTTTAAATGTTAAAATTAAAACCTCTCAAAAGCATTCTACAAGTGCACGATCTTGCCTATGCTTACTCAGACTGCTCTAGAAGTAAATCAGAGACACTATTGTACATTTTATTTTCCTGGTGCAGAGGAAGTTTATCTAGCAGGGACTTGGCTATTTCTTCTCTGCTGGTACACTGCTGTTAAGACTTTCTTTACATCTTTACATTCCAAAGGATTCTGCCAGCCATTTTGTGAAGCAGAGTTCATGCAGCGTCTTAGATAGGAGAGGTTTCAGAGTAGCAGCCGTGTTAGTCTGTATCCGCAAAAAGAAAAGGAGTACTTGTGGCATCTTAGAGACTAACAAATTTATTTGAGGATAAGCTTTCGTGAGCTACAGCTCACTTCATCGGTCTGATGAAGTGAGCTGTAGCTCATGAAAGCTTATGCTCAAATAAATGTGTTAGTCTCTAAGGTGCTACAAGTACTTCTTTACTTTTTTAGATAGGAGAGACACTCATGGAGGCTTTTATTCTTGCTTTGTTTTTTCTCTTAATGTAAAGCTCATTCATGCTGAAAGCATATGATTGCTCTTTGAGGAAGGAGAATCATAGCAACTGCATTTAATAATTTCTGTCTTCTTCAGTCACCAGATTCAGCCAGAACGTTTTCTTCAAAGATAAAATAGATGAACAATAACAGAACATTAAGAAACATCTTGATAAAAATAGAAAACCTCTTAACCTCTTCCAAGCTGAAAAGATTAATACTGCATGCATTCTGTTAAGTTCTGTTTAGCAATGAGTACGGCTCCTAGTTCATACATTATTATTGTAATTGTTCTCAACATTGCCTTATGTGCTCTGTTTTATAAAAAGTGTGGTAAGCAAAACAGCAGAGATTATGCAAATAAAATAACAGAGCTGTTGGCTTTAAACATTTCTTTATTGTAGCATAGAAACTCCTGAGGAGCTTAAAGTGTGTGGAAGAGAGGCCAGGACAGCATTATCTGGACAAGTATTTGAGCTAGAAATCCGAAGAGCTAGAAAGACTAATAAACGGGTTGGAGGCCAAGGGATTAACTATACCAGCTGTATAAAAATGACAGACGAGCAGCTTGATCTTGCAAATCCTGGAAGATTGCATCGGACCCGACAATATTCATGTCCATATGTCTTTTGTGTGTATGTGTGTTCATTTCAAATGTGTAAAATACTTGAAATATTTACATACCCTGTGCAATGAGAAGAGGAGTAAATGAGTAAATGTACAGGCTTTTATTAAAAAAAAAGTGTTATTCAAAGTAATTTAATGTCAGAAGTGATGCTACTAAATAACCAGTGAGCATGCATTGAAATTCAAATTTTCAATAAGTAGTTTTATGTATGTTTTTACTTAAATATTCTTAAATGCTTTTAGTATGTTTTTCCATATAGGCAAGGAGCTGCATGCTTTCACTCTACATTTTATATTCTAGTACAAAACAAAAAAGGAGAAAAGTATGGTGTCCATTAGAGAGCAGTTTGTGTGTGTGTGTGTGTGTGTGTGTGTGTGTGTGTGTGTGTGTGTGTAGCTACATTTGAAGCAGGATTGGGGATTGTTTTCATTTAAAGGTTCAATACTAGAAAACAAGTCATAAGAGACACCACATATGGCTAAAGCTTTTAAAACGAGTAGACAGCACCCTCATGGCATAGGTGGTCCAAACTTGGTTGATGTCAACTGTGATTTGCTCACTTATGACAGGGTTGAAGTTGGCTTATTAAGGTCTATTTAAAATGTGTAGCCCACTCCCATTTACCTCATTAGTTGGTCCTGGGTATTCTTTCCCAAGTTTGAGTCTACTTTATATTGCTTGCCAGTAATGATGAGCAATGGTATCATAAATACTGCTTTCAATATCTAGTTCTGCTTAAAAATTGATGGTGAGGTATGGCACAATAGCATTCTGCACTTCTGTCTGAGGTTCTTCTGGCACTTCTACAAACATTAATGATTAAGCCTCATAGTCCTGCCATATTATCTCTTCTTTACAGAGATAAGGGAAAACAGAGGACCAGAGAGGTTAAGGGACTTGCTTCCAGTCAGACAGGAAGTCTGTGGCGGAGCTGAGAAACAACCTTAACTATGGAACAATCTTTTCTCCCCCACCCTGGGTGCAAGAATCCACTTAACTGTGCTGACTTACCCAACACTGATAGATACTAATAGCTGCCAAGTTTTGTGATGCTCCATCTGTGATAGCCTATGCTATTTTTTGCAAATTAACTAATTAAAGAATTTGCATATTTGCACATAATTTTTATCTGACCCTAAATTTTATCATAAGGAGAAGATACCCTATTTCAAGCAATGGCTTGGGAAAGACATGAAGCTGCACAAAACATGTCAGCTGTGGTAGGTGGATGACAGTGAAGGATTCTCTGGGGAGTAGGTGGGAGCTGTGTCGTGAGGGGGGGAACTGGAACAGGTAGGTTTGTAGGTGTGTCTGGTAGAAAATGGAAATAGGGGTGGGTACTGGGGTAGGTAGGTGGTTTTTGGGAAAAGCTGGGCAGTAGTTGGGTTTGTGGCACTGTTGGAGTGGAAAATAGGGTAGTTTGGGATTGTTGCAGAGTCTAGGGGGCAGTTAAAGGAAGCTGGGTTTGTGGGGTGTCGGAGAGAAGAAGGGAGCAGGGGGCTATCGGAAGAGCTGGGTCAATGGGGGTTTTTGGTGCTTAGCCAAGAGAAGCTGGATTTATGGGGGTGTCCAAAAGTAGATGAGGAATAGGGGGGTAGTTCAGTGGCTGTGCAGAAGAAGCTGGGGACAGCTGTCTCTGTGGGCTGCTGCTGTTGTCAGGGGTATGTAGGGAGTGAGAGGGGACAGCTGAGAAGAGACTAGGAACAAGGGATGGGTTGTCTGGGGAAGATGGGGTCGCAGAAGTTAGGCCCTCTTCCTGCTGTTTCCATTTCACTATCCTTCTCTAGGCTCGCTCTGTTCCCACTTAGATCAATTCCTGCTCGGAATAGTGAGCCACACGGCTGCCTGCTCAAAAGGTGTCAGAGCAGCTTTTGGCAGTTGTGACCCATAATTACAGGCCGTTCGTTCAGCCTGGCTGAATTCAGTATGGTCTGCAGGAATGCATGAGGTGCAGCTTGTATGTGTGTGTCCTGTGAGACACACGGCATTTGGCAGGTCTGGATAGTGTAACTTTACTAGATAATTCAAATAATCGAATTGGTTCAGACAGTATTTATCATTGAATTATAAGGCCCAAAGAAATAAAAGCTTGATCCTGTTATGTGCTATACAACTCCTGGAGCTGCAGAGTATCTTCAACACCTGTTTTAGTCTATGGGAATTCAAGGTCCTTGGGATTTCAGTAGTTAATTGCTCATTGACTTTGCAGTACCAGCCCCTAATTACACAAATGATTTTGAACCCAAAATTAGAGAGCAGGCTGAAGCCTTTTTGAAAACTGGCCTATTGCATCCTGATTATGGTTCAACCTATAAAAAAACCCCCCCTACTAAGCAAGTACGTTTTAGCTGCTGAATACAGAAATGGTTATTAGGGCTGTCGATTAATCGCAGTTAACTCATGCAATTAACTCAAAAAATGAATCACGATTAATCGCAGTTTTAATTGCACTGTTAAACAATAGAATATTAATTTAAATGTATTAAATATTTTGGAGGTTTTTCTACATTTTAAAATATATTAATTTCAATTACAACACATAATACAAAGTGTACAGTACTCACTTTATATTATTTTATTACAGATATTTGCACTGTAAAAATGATAAAAGAAATAGTATTTTTCAGTTCACCTCATGGAAGCACCATAGTGCAATCACTTTATCATGAAAGCGCAACTTACAAATATTTTTTTTGTTACATAACTGCATTCAAAAACAAAACAATGTAAAACTTTAGAGCCTACAGGTCCACTCAGTCCTATTTCTTGTTCAGCCAATCGCTAAGACAAACAAGTTTGTTTACATTTACGGGAGATAATGTTGCCCGCTTCTTATTTACAATGTCACCAGAAAGTGAGAACAGACGTTCACGTGGGATTTTTGTAGCTGGCATTGCAAGGTATTTATGTGCCAGATATGTTAAACATTCATATGCCCCTTCATGCTTTGGCCACCATCCCGAGTATATGCTTCCATGCTGATGACACTCGTTAAAAAAAAATGTGTTAATTTAAATTTGTGACTGAACTCCTTGGGTGAGAATTGTATGTCCTCTGCTCGCTCTTTTATCCGCATTCTGTTATATATTTCATGTTATAGCAGTCTCGGATGATGACCCAGCATATTATTCATTTTAAGAAAACTTTCACTGCAGATTTGACAAAACACAAAGAAGGTACCAATGTGAGATTTCTAAAGAAATCTACAGAACTCGACCCAAGATTTAAGAATCTGAAGTGCTGTCCAAAATCTGATCAGGATGAGGTGTGGAGCATGCTTTCAGAAGTCTTTAAAAGAGCAACATTTTGATGCGGAAACTACAGAACTCGAACCACCAAAAAAGAAAATCAGCCTTCTGCTGGTGGCATCTGACTGAGATGATGAAAATGAACATGTGTTGGTCTGCACTGCTTTGGATCATTATCAGCAAAACCCATTATCAGCATGGATGCATGTCCTCTGGAATGGTGGTTGAAGTATGAAAGGACATTTGAATCTTTAGCGTATCTGGCATGTGAATATCTTTCAATGCCGGCTACAAGAGTGCCATGCGAACGCCTGTTCTCACTTTTAGGTAGCATTGTAAACAAGAAGCGGGCAGCATTATCTCCTGCAAATTGTAACCAAACTTGTTTGTCTGAGTGATTGGCTGAACAAGAAGTAGGACTGAGTGGACTTGTAGGCTCTAAAGTTTTACATTGTTTTATTTTTGAATGCAGTTATTTTTATACATAATTCTACATTTGTAAGTTCAACTTTAATGATAAAGAGATTGCACTACAGTACTTGTCTTAAGTGAATTGAAAAATACTATTTATTTTATTTTTACAGTGCAAATATTCATAATGAAAAATATAAAGTGAGCACTGTACACTTTATATTCTGTGTTGTAATTGAAATCAATATATTTGAAAATGTGGAAAACATCCAAAAATATTTATATAAATAGTATTCTATTATTGTTTAACAGAGAGATTAATCACGATTGATTTTTTTAATCACTTGACAGCCCTACTGGTTATTTGATATTGTTAGTGTTTTGTTGCCTCATTCTGAATATGGTTGTAATGAAAGTTACATTATAATTCCACAAACTCTGCAAATTTTCCTCTGAAACTTTCATTTGCATTAGTTAATGGCTTGTCTCTTACTGTATTTAATCTGCTGGAGTGTACAGAAGAAAATCTCATTAAAATTGAATCATCAGGAAATGTTTCTGTGGAAGATCTTTTCCATTAATGGGACTAAATACCTTTTTTGGTGACAAAATTTTGCAAAGGGAGCAGGAAACAATGATCACAGCATGGTTAAGGGTTATTTCCATGCAAAGCTGCTCCACTTCCCATGTAAATGGAGGGTTTGCAGTTTGAAAATCTGTACCTGAAACGGAATCTTAAATAAATTTATAAGGCATAAAAGAGGATCTGATGAAAGGGGCCACCATCAGGGAGAGACAATATGGAGGTTATCCTGGACCTGAAAAGCAGCAGTAAGCATAGGAACATACAGTAGGAATGTTCAGACTAGTGTCCATCTAGTTCAGTATCCTGTTTCCAGACACAGGATTACAGGTAGAAAATGCAGATGTCTAGTGTACACGTAGCAAGTACAGATTTGTAGAGATGTCACAAATAGTTTGCTCAGTCCTGCAAGGTGCTGAGTACCCTGTCAGTGATCCAGCAAAGTACTGGCACATGTGCTTAACTTCTTTGGGACAACTCACATGCTTAAAGTTAAGCGTGTGCACAAGTGCATTGCTTGATGGGGGTCATCACCTTGCAGGATCAAGCCCTGTGTTTGCACTGAGCACTTACTGAAAATTTTAACCAATAGACACATTCGTAAAAATCAAAGCAGTTCATGGATAATTAACGAAAAGAAAAAGGGGCTAAATGTATCAAATAAATTATTATTCATTAATAAATTCATGAATAGCATCCCTATCAGTAGTCTTAGCCTAGAAACTGCATATCCTGTCTGCAGTGCTGTCTGATAAAGAGAAAAAAGTTGGTCCAGTGGTTAGGGAACTGGCTGAGACCCCAGTTCAATTCTCTGCTTTACTCCAGGCTTCCTTTGTGACCTTGAGCAAATCACTTAGTTTCTCTATGCCTCAGGTCCCCATCTGCAACATGGGGTGAATAGCACTTTCCTACCTCATAGGGATGTTGGGAGGATAAATACATTAAAGACTGTGAGGTGTTCATATACTACAGTGATGAGGGCCATATAAGCACTTTACATAAATAACATGCTCTGTTTTTGAAAGGAACCCTAGAGAATATGTAGTCTCACTTAATGTTGCAGGCTGTCTGATGAAAACTCATGTAGTATACACCACGGTGCCTAAATTGGGACTCAGTTACAACTGTGGCAGGTGGCCCCAAAATCCTTAGTAGTTTTTGTGTTTTATTTATTTCTAGTTTTGTAAAATGGTCCCATCACCTCTGGGTGCTTCAGTCTTGCTCACATACATAGTTTTTTTGCATTTAATACACTCAGCAAAGCTTGTCTTTTCCAACATATGTTCATGAGAAAGTCTCTAAAACTAGAAACAATCAGACCTAATAAACTGGGGAAGATTATTTCAAAGATGTGCATGTGCACATAACTTCATGTGTAACATAAGTATTCTATGCTGTTTCTGGTACACAAGCAACCATGCATATCAGACTCTGCAAGTGGCAAAAAGAAAAGGAGTACTTGTGGCACCTTAGAGACTAACAAATTTATTAGAGCATAAGCTTTCGTGAGCTACAGCTCACTTCATCGGATGCACCCGATGCATCCGATGAAGTGAGCTGTAGCTCACGAAAGCTTATGCTCTAATAAATTTGTTAGTCTCTAAGGTGCCACAAGTACTCCTTTTCTTTTTGCGAATACAGACTAACACGGCTGCTATTCTGAAACCTGCAAGTGGCAGTGTTTCTATTAGTATTTTATTGTGTGTGTGTATGTCCTGTAGGAATAAGTGAAGCCAGAGAAAGTTTTAGCTTTCATGAAATCTTTAAACAATTTCTGAATATTTCAATCTGCTGGGATGGAACAGCTGTTCCACGTGGCTGCCCAAGACCAGGTTTGACTACACTTTTCAAAATGTTCTAACTTCTGTGTAACACACATTTTTCATATTTTACCAGATGACAGCTGGCTACTTGTTTATTCTTTCAATGGATGGTCCATAAAATAGTGTAAGGTAAAATCACTGACTATCTACCAGGCAGGGGTCCTAAATTACAGTGTGCTAGACAAATTACATTTGAGAGTTTATATCTTGCATTTCCATCTGTCTGTAATTCCCTGTGTAGTATCAGTTGAATAAGGCTTTGGTCTCCATTCTCTGTCCTGCATTTAAATGACAGATGAAGTGATTCCTATAACACTGGAGTTGCAAAATTAGTTAAGCTCTTTTAGAACCTTCTGGAGTCCATGAAGGTTGCAATGTAAAGGTTAGTTATTATCACCAAATGTAAGTCAACAGGGAGCTGTTGCAAGCTTATGTGGAGCGCACTGTTGCTGTAGAGTTTGGCAATCCTTGTTTCTGTCTGCCCAATATGTAAGAGTCTGGTATTCACCTCTCATGCCCAGGACTTTTTACACCATTTTTTGAGCCATCAAGTCCTTCCTTATTTCCTTTTTTAAGCATTTTTGGAGAGATACATAGCTATGGCTATTGTTCATCAGCAATTGTGCCAACCAAGTTGTGACCGGCATCCCAGGGGAGCCAGGTGAGGTCATTCAATTAGGGTGAAGAATGGGGCCGACAATCCCCCAAAGTTGGTGGATATTCCAATACTTAGATTTACCAAACCAGCACAAAACAGCTTCTATAATACCTCACTGGTTAGCCTGAAGCCAACAACACAGTTCCCTTAAAGCAACCAAGCCTTAGCCCTGCACCAAAACACCCAAGTATGACTTCTGGTAGTCTTCTGGCTCTGTCAGTCTGTTTCTTCACTTCAGCAGGTGGGTATTGTAGTTGTAAGATTGACAGAGCCAGAAGAGTACCCAGAAGTCACCTACTACAGGACAGGCCCAACAAAGAAAATAACAGAACGCCACTAGCCATTACCGTCAGCCCCTAACTAAAACCTCTCCAATGCATCATCAAGGATCTACAACCTATCCTGAAGGATGACCCATCACTCTCACAGATCTTGGGAGACACAAATCAGACATCAAGAATTATAACATTCAAAAATCAGTCGGAGAACACTTCAATCTCTCTGGTCAGTCGATTACAGATCTAAGAGTGGCAATTCTTCAACAAAAAAACTTCAAAACCAGACTCCAACGAGAGACTGTTGAATTGGAATTAATTTACAAACTGGATACAATTAACTTAGGCTTGAATAGAGACTGGGAGTGGATGGGTCATTACACAAAGTAAAACTATTTCCTCCCCCCCGCAACTGTTCCTCAGACGTTCTTGTCAACTGCTGGAAATGGCCCACCTTGATTATTAAATGGCCCACCTTGTATTATTAACTACAAAAGGTTTTCTCCCTCCCCCCGCCCGCTCTCTTGCTGGTAATAGCTCATCTTAAGTGCTAACAAATTTATTTGAGCATAAGCTCTTACCCAAATTGTCTAGCTATCTTCGAGACACCACTGACTTCCTGAGGAAACTACAATCCATTGGTGATCTTCCTAAAAACACCATCCTAGCCACTATGGATGTAGAAGCCCTCTACACCAACATTCCACACAAAGATGGGCTACAAGCCATCAGGAACAGTATCCCCGATAATGTCACGGCTAACCTGGTGGCTGAACTTTGTGACTTTGTCCTCACCCATAACTATTTCACATTTGGGGACAATGTATACCTTCAAGTCAGCGGCACTGCGATGGGTACCCGCATGGCCCCACCGTATGCCAACATTTTTATGGCTGACTTAGAACAACGCTTCCTCAGCTCTCGTCTCCTAATGCCCCTACTCTACTTGCGCTACATTGATGACATCTTCATCATCTGGACCCATGGAAAAGAAGTCCTTGAGGAATTCCACCATGATTTCAACAATTTCCATCCCACCATCAACCTCAGCCTGGACCAGTCCACACAAGAGATCCACTTCCTGGACACTACGGTGCTAATAAGCGATGGTCACATAAACACCACCCTATATCGGAAACCTACTGACCGCTATTCCTACCTACATGCCTCTAGCTTTCATCCAGATCATACCACACGATCCATTGTCTACAGCCAAGCTCTATGATATAACCGCATTTGGTCCAACCCCTCAGACAGAGACAAACACCTACAAGATCTCTATCATGCATTCTTACAACTACAATACCCACCTGCTGAAGTGAAGAAACACATTGACAGAGCCAGAAGATTACCCAGAAGTCACCTACTACAGGACAGGCCCAACAAAGAAAATAACAGAACGCCACTAGCCATCACCTTCAGCCCCCAACTAAAACCTCTCCAACGCATCATCAAGGATCTACAACCTATCCTGAAGGACAACCCATCACTCTCACAGACCTTGGGAGACAGGCCAGTCTTTGCTTACAGACAGCCCCCCAATCTGAAGCAAATACTCACCAGCAACCACACACCACACAACAGAACCACCAACCCAGGAACCTATCCTTGCAACAAAGCCCGTTGCCAACTCTGTCCACATATCTATTCAGGGGACACCATCATAGGGCCTAATCACATCAGCCACACTATCAGAGGCTCGTTCACCTGCGCATCTACCAATGTGATATATGCCGTCATGTGCCAGCAATTCCCCTCTGCCATGTACATTGGTCAAACTGGACAGTCTCTACGTAAAAGAATGAATGGACACAAATCAGACATCAAGAATTATAACATTCAAAAACCAGTTGGAGAACACTTCAATCTCTCTGGTCACTCGATTACAGACCTAAGAGTGGCTATCCTTCAACAAAAACCAAAAAAAACTCCAACGAGAGACTGCTGAATTGGAATTAATTTGCAAACTGGATACAATTAACTTAGGCTTGAATAGAGACTGGGAATGGATGAGTCATTACACAAAGTAAAACTATTTCCCCATGTTATTTCTCCCCCCCACTCCACCCCACCCCACCCCCCCACTGTTCCTCAGATATTCTTGTTAACTGCTGGAAATAGCCTACCTTGCTTGTCACCATGAAAGGTTTTCCTCCTCCCCCCCTCCCCCCCCCCCCACTGCTGGCTTATCTTAAGTGATCACTCTCCTTACAGTGTGTATGATAAACCCATTGTTTCATGTTCTCTGTGTGTGTATATCAATCTCCCCTCTGTTTTTTCCACCAAATGCATCCAATGAAGTGAGCTGTAGCTCACGAAAGCTTATGCTCTAATAAATTTGTTAGTCTCTAAGGTGCCACAAGTACTTCTTTTCTTTATGTTAAGAAGCAAAACTTAAATTCTGGCTCTCTGTGTGACATCAAAGAAGCAACATAAGCGTAATATCTTTCTAAATGAAATGCACCAGAGGGGAATTAAATCATTTCTTTTGCCTTGGAGCCTTTTACTACTCAGAATCTGTGGAATGATTCAATAATATGTTTGAGATTACAAACAATATCTCCCGCTGCTCCTTAAAAAAATCTGGACATAGGAACAATTGAAAATATTTTCATAAATGGGAACATAAGTTTCCCAGTAGATAAACTGGGGAATATGCCAGTTCTTTAAGAACCCCATTTTTGTTCTATATTCATTACAGTATTGCTTTTCTGCTTCATAGTTTTGTGTTAGTTCCCCAAGCTTTAAAGATGCAAGGGGCTGAATTATGCACAAACAGTGCTCAAGGGGCCCCTGCTAGTCTTTGATTATAATCTTTTCTGGGTCAGATTAATAATTCATGGGCAATTTCTCTGCAAAAGGAGATATGTTGCTTGTCATCTTTTGTCATCTTTTAAGGCCTCTCCTCTAACAGAGCTCAGGCCAGATAGGTTCATTTGAGGATTAAACTTCAGACAAAGGGTAGCTACCAGGTATGTGGATGGGTATTAAGAAACGGTCATTTTTAGCTGAAAATCCATAAAATATGACCAAACTATTAGACCGTCTCCCAAAGGAAGTGGTGTAAAACCCATCATTTGAGACATTTAAAATGAAACCGATCACCACTGAAAATTACACTGTAGGGAATAATCTTGCACTGAATGGGAGCTGTACATGTAATAGACCTATGTGAAATTTACAATTTTTGGTGGTGGTGGTGATTTCCCACATATCTTTTGGCTATTTCCTTTATTGCCATTTCATAAATGTTCACATTTTATTTTATTCACATTTTTGACTGAAATGGCTATTTTTCACATGGTAAATATGAAAATCAGCATTCTTATATTTTTTAGATGAAAAAGCCATCTTGGCTTGGGCCCATTTTCACTGGGCAAGGGGTCCACTTGTAGGTGAGAGATTCATGTAAATTAGTGAAAATGGGCCGAAGTTGTGAGTTCATAACCAAAGTGAAGGCTGGAATCCTGACAGTTGTGCATTTCGCTATGTGTATTTTATACAAGTTTAACCTAATGGTCTTATTCCATTCATGGTTCATATGCTGTCCTTTGAAATTCTTGCTGTCCCACTGTCTGTTTCTTACTTTTTTAAAGAACGTTGGGCTAAAATATAGCTTTTGGACACTGCCTGAAGCGGTAGGGTGAAGGCACATCAGCCAAACAGGCTCAATATCTCAGAGTATTGGTCAAAGCAAGTCCTGCTAAAGGGGAAAGGAGGAGCTCCCTTACACTGATTTAGCACCTCAGTGCAGAAGCGCATATGATCACGGCCCTTCCCCACCACTATCAGGGAAGGATTGTTCAGTGGTTTGGGCTGTGGTTTAGTTCAAGTCTCTGCTTGGCCACAGACTTCCTATTCGACTTTGTGTACGTCATTTAGCCTCTCTGTGCCTTGGTTCCCCATCTGTATTATAGGGATAATAGCACTTCCCTACCTCATGGAGGTATTGTGAGGAGAAATACATAGAAAACAGTGAACATTAAGTTACTATAGTAATAGTGGCCATATAAATACTTAAAACAGCTTCATATTTGGGGAGTCACACCATAAATTGGGCAGGCTGAGAAGTTTTATACGCTCTCCCTCTCTGTCCATCCTAAACCTAATCTAATGTAGCCTCAAGCTAAATCTCAGTGTCCTCCCCTAAAAGGATCTGGCACATCTCAAAGCTGACCCCAATCAAATCAAGTGTGTCTCCACTCTAGTGGCAGCTACCCAGAGGTGATGGGTCTACTATAGCTAGCCTAGCTCACCACTTCTTTAACTCAAATGGTGGAGACTCAGACTTTTTAACCTTGGGGGTCCCAGCTTAAATCCCTGATGATGGTTCCTGCTGGCAGTTTTTATTGTGTACTCCGTGGAGCTCCAGCAGGAGGAATTGTGTGCTCCCTGGAGTGGGGCAGTCTCGCACAGCCCCTTAGTCATGACTGTGTTTATGTGCCACAAACTATTCTTTAGGATAGGGTCTGTTCTTCCCCATATGGTTGTAAATGGGTTTTATTAGCCTCAGTGGAAGTACCACACCTCCAGATCAAGGATAAAGAGGGCTCCACATTTTCCTTCCCTCCCTGGGGCCTATTTGTGTAGGGTTAAACATTACATTTCTAAAAAATTATTTCTTACTGTTTTTAATAACAAGAGGATTGCAGCTAGACTCTAGTAACAATACGAGTCCTAGGACAGGTGGACAGTGAGTGGATGGATGTGGACAGCTATTTTTAATTTGGATAATTATAACTCTCCACAAAGAGAGAGGGACGGGGATAAAACTGATAGGGGAAAATTCTTGCCCTATCCTCGTAGAACAGGTCAAAAACAATATTTCCATTCTGAGGGATATTCTGACAGTTTGAAACTTGTTTTCATTCCAAATCAGAACAAAAAGCTGAAATTATGAAATTTTTTGATGAATGAAGACTTTGAAAAATGTTGTTTTAGGACCATTGAAATGTTTCATTTTGATAATGTTGAAACATTATTATATAATGTGTTTTCACAGTCCTAGCACTCTGGGGTCCTGGTCCATGCCAAGAGCTTCTTAGGTGCTACAGTAATACAAACAACAATATACATAAAATCAAACAAAACTTTTCAACGTAAATGAAACAAAATGATTAATTTTTCCTTTTTGCAGGAAAATTTCCTTGAACTCAACATTCCTTTGAAAAGTTTGGATTTTGGTGAAACTACATTTTTCAATGGAAAAATGTTCAATCACACAAATGTAACCCTCCCTCCCTGAAGTCCCAGCAGGGGCAGGTTCCTTCTAGTTGACAGTCAGTGGGGAAAACTTAAAAGGGCTATTTGGCCCACTGTGGTGTTTTAGCAGATTACTCAGAAATGGAAGTGACATACAAAGAAAGAGTTTGGTGCTCATAGAGCTGAAGATTCCCTCCTACCAATTGGGCTAGGAGGAGGCTCCTTAGATAACTCCCAGTAAAATGTATGGACTTTTTGTTCTCCTCCTTTCTTCCCAGTGAAGCAGTGTAGGGGTCAATGATGCATCAGGAATTCCTGTGGCTTCAGCAGAGGTTTATGGAAGAGAGGGTTTAGGCTGATGTAATTGTGCTAGGAGGGATTGGTGGGAGCTAATTTACATACACCTCTGAAGAGATCCATGTAAATTGCCTATGGTCCCATCCTTTCCACACCCCACTTATGCACTAGGTTGATTACCACCCAAGTCCAGTTGGCTCCGGGTCTGGTTCTGGGTGCTTAGTCAGCAGGCAGCCATATAATGGATTCTTGTGTCTTTAGTAATTTATTTACATTATATGTTATAAAAGTTCTTTAAAATGTTTGGTGATTTATCCGTTTTTATAACTAGAGGATTATAAACTTTTAATCATGAGCTGTAGCTCACGAAAGCTTATGCTCAAATAAATTTGTTAGTCTCTAAGGTGCCACAAGTACTCCTTTTCTTTTTGCATAGACTGCAGTTTTCCTTTAATATCCTTCCACTATCAAAAAGATATTGCCCTGCCAGACAAGGTAGTTGATATTTTAGAATATTTCTCTGTCTAATGACCATTTTACAACCACTCCTGACTTCAGTGGAAGGAAATAAATCAAGGGCTATTTCTAGTGAGTGGGAGTAATTTGACTTCTAATTTTAAGGGCTGTTGTTCTAGACTGTGACTTGTTAAGTTCCCCATCTCTCCTCCCAGATACCTAGTTTGATTGCAAATTTCAGGGTGGTTTTTTTTGGAAGAAATATAGGAATTAACATGTGTTCATTGTCTATGGTTCCGCATGAGAGTTACAATTTTCCATTTAGAAGATTTGAGGCTAGTATGTATGAAGGGACTGAAGATACAATTGGCCAGTCTGTCAGACTGCCCTTGTCATAGGAGTTCAGCCTACATGCTTATTACAGTAACTGAACAATTTTTTCACTCTTATGATTTTTTCATTACATTTGTAGGAAGGTCAAATTTACAGAGAACTTCTTGGTTTTAATCATATTTCCAAGACTTATTTTCAGTTGTTATATTAATATTTCCTAGCTTGGAGAGACAACTGTTAGAATATAATTTGCATATGATTTCTTTTAGCAAGCAAAATTTCCAAAAGAAACAAAAACTTGCGACAAATTTGTAAAGTTTATCTATGTAAATGTGAACTATCAGCCTCACAACTCCCAGATAGTACTGGCACCTTCGCTTACCTAGCACAAGAACCACAGAAATACTATTTGCTTCCTCCTCCGGGAAAGTTGCTCCTTGTGTGGATGTGCCCCTGTTGCCCAATAGGAGTTAATACAGCTCAATAACGCCTTTTCTTGAGCCCCTTTTGTGATGTTGAAATTCCCTTTGAGAAAGGGTTCCAGGACATCTGCTGGAGGAGAAACGCTGTCAGCATGAGTGGGTAACAAATGTTAGTCCTTTTGTTACAGGTTCTTTGCGAATTCAGGAAGGTTCCACTGTATTGATTTCATATTTGTGAGGGGTTTTTTTCACAACCATAAGGGCTAGTAACATAATTTTGTCAATATTTTACAATGAAGTGAATTCCATTACTGCAGAACTGCAGAATACACAGGGGCCTGAGTGTAATTCAAACAGAGAAAGGGACAGAATTAAGAATGCATGTGCCACTGAAAGTTGCCGTCATTTTAGAGGAGGGATATGCAGCCTTTCTCAATAATAAGGGTTTGCAAAGGGCACATAGTTATTAGCTGGTTTGTGGAAGAGGTAAGACTTGAATTTCTGCCTTGCTCTGTGAACTTTCCCTTATGTTACAGGGTATTTTGATAGAGTTGGGAAATCTCTCTCTCTCTCTCATACACCTTTCTATCCAGTGGTGCCCACAGCCACATGCACATTACGCATGGTGTATACCATTGGCAGCAATGAGGAAGAACAGTGCTGCCCACTCAGATTTGGCTTGCAAATTGATTTTTTTGAAGTATCACCTATTAATTTCCCACTCATAAAGCTGGCTGATCATTGCTTTAATAGAATAAGATACATAAAATAAGATCTGAGTTACTACAGAAAATTCTTTCCTGGGTATCTGGCTGGTGAATCTTGCCCATATGCTCAGGATTTAGCTGATCCCATATTTGGGGTCGGGAAGGAATTTTCCTCCAGGGCAGATTGGAAGAGGCCCTGGAGGTTTTTCGCCTTGCTCTGTAGCATGGGGCATTGGTCACTTGAGGGAGGCTTCTCTGCTCCTTGAAGTCTTTAAACCATGATTTAAGGACTTCAATAGCTCAGACATAGGTGAGGTTTTTCGTAGGAGTGGGTGGGTGAGATTCTGTGGCCTGCGCTGTGCAGGAGGTCGGACTAGATGATCAGAATGGTCCCTTCTGACCTTAGTATCTATGAAAGAAGTCTATGTGAAGACTGTAAATTAAGTTTTAAATGATCAGGCACTCTCCATTTAATATGATGCCATTGGTGAATAAGTGTAATAATTTATTAGATACCTCTTTAAGAGGTTTTGAAGGTACCTATATATTAACATTCTGGGACTACCAGATATGTTGTTTTTCATGTTTAATGGGAAAAAAGCCAAAAAAATAAAGTCAATTTTGCAGATATTTGAAGTAGTGTTTAAAGAGAAGAGTTATTCTATGTAATGAGTATGTTGCCAGGTAAAGTAGAAATGGGTTACCACCACTCCAGGCGTGTTATTTTAAATATACAAAATAAGCTGTATTTCAGAAAGAATCTGTCAAGTCATCGTACATTTACGAGATTCTAATGGAGGGTTACTGAATACCTGTTAGAATGTAGGGCAGAGTTCAAAGGAAAGTGTTGATGGAAAACAAGAAGAGCTTCCACTGCCTGAATCATTTAAAACTAGATTGGACAAACTACTAGAAAATGTACTGCAAGGCACAATCCCACATTAGCAGAGGGGGAGACTGAGTGAGCAACCATGTTTTTTCTAAATGTATATAATGAGAAGTGTAAAAATGCAAAGACTAATATACACATGAATAATTAGAGCATTAGATTGTTAAACTCTTTCTGTCTGAGAGAATAATACAATTGCAATCATCACAGTTTCAATGTCACTAAAATTCTGGTACCACCCAAGCATTCTCAAAAAAGCAATACTGCATTATAGCGAAAACCGTCTGAATGAATTAGACAGACTGACGAGGGAAGATGGGAGGCCGTTAGCTCTCTTGCCTTACTACCACTATGTGAAAAATATGATACCCTTATATTTTCAAATATATCTGTTTTGTTTTGGCATATGGGTTACCAATACAAAGATGGAATTTCCATGAAGGAGGATCCAGTCTCACTGTTGGATTCACAATATCTTCCCAACATCTCTATCTAATATTTTTGCTGATAAAAAGTTAATGGTGTTCCAACAGATAATTTCTTCTGACAACTCCTGTAGCCTAAAAATGCTGGTGAACACCTGCACTGTGAAAACAGGTAACTGTTTTTCATTGATATAATTTGTTTATCATCAAAGATCTTTATTATTTGAAAATGTGACACACAGGCCACTAGTGGTTCACTACACTGTGTCAGCAACTCTTGTCAGTCCTGACATACTCACTACACCTAACACACTGTTGTCATGATCTGTATTTAAAAGGTGTCATGTAAGGTACCATATACAAACTGGTAATGCGCTAGTCATTAATATTATTGTGGGTGTATGTATGGGTGTTTATATGAACAATTATAAATATGTGCTGAAAATATGTTCTTAAAATGTATTTGGCAAGCAGTGTCTAAGCCACTCCTATTTCAGACAAAGAAATGTGGTTCCACCTATTTGAATGTGTCTCTGATATAAATTAGGCAAGGTGTCACCAAAGACAAAGAATAGCACATTTACATGCAAGGTAAATAAAGCCATCAGGAGAGCAAGTGGGGAAAGAGGAATACTTAATCTTGATGGAGGATGGAGACTGCACCCCCAGATAGCCTTCCTGTCTCTTGAAGCGGGGTGTGATGGTGTGGAATAGGCCAAGAGGCCCCCTACTGGAGGCTTCAGGATCCTGCCACACCCTGTCCCAGAGAGGAGCAGAAGAGAAGTCCTCCAGGAGGCCTAGAGTGGCATGGGAATGTAGCCAATGAGACCAGCTTCAGGGAGGTCCAGTCAGGGCCCAGTAGGGCCATATAAAAGGAGCTGCAGAACAAAGTAGTTGGAGTTGTTGTCTGGAGCTGACCTCAGACAGCTGTGTGGGGGGTGAGAGCAGTAATGAAGGAGCTCCTAGCAGGCTGTTGGGACTGAGTAAAGACTGAGCCCAGGGAAGGCTGCGGGAAGGCAGTATCTCCAGGGAGGAAGCCCTGCACATATAGTCCCAGACCAAGGCTAGGCCTACTTAAAGCCTGAATTTGGGGAGGGCTAATGAGACGCCTTACTGAGATAGGCCTCTGGTGGACTGCATACTTGAGAAGGGTCTGTCTGACTCACAGACAGTATGTGTGACTCGGCTGGAGGGCTGTCACTGAAAAACCTCCTGAGAAGCCACCGACAGGGGTCACCAGAACTGAAAGACTGCAGACACACCTGACCAGAAGGGGGTGCTCATGAGAGGTGAGTGTCATGCTGTTACATAGGTTCAATGAACTTTGGGAAGACAACATGGCATCTGCACCCCAGCAGGAGAAAAGCTTTGTCTGTGCTTACTTTTCAAAGAATACATTTCAAAGGTTTACTGGATTATAATGAGAAAGGGGAGAACAACCCATAGTTATCCATCACCTTGAGGCATTCAAAGAGCCAGACCTCTTGAAATCGCAGAACTTTGGATCTTTCAACCAAGAGGGTTGAAGCCTCTGGGAACTGAATATAGATGAGAAACCTACTTAGACAAAGATTGCAACTTGCTGAAATTAAATTTTGGTCTTAGAAGCGAAGTTTTACTTTTGTTTGTTCCCCTTTCTATTGTTATTCCTTATACTTGGTGTCACTTAATCCTATGTCCTTTTGTTAAATAAACGTGCTTTATTTTTATTAGTAACCAATTTAGTGCTATGATTGAAATAAGAGTTTGTCAAACCGCAGTTGAACTAATGAGCCGCAGTGTATTGCCTCTTTAAAGGTGCAACCAGCTTTAATAACTTCTGTGAGTGTTCCAGAAGAGGGCTGGATGCTGCAGTGAGGTATCTCGGGAACTCGGGAGTTGGAGTTCATTGCTTGTTACTTGCAAGGCAAGATTTGGACTGGCAGAGTCCTAAAGAATTGGCTGGCAAGGAAGACAAGCTGGTATGTCAGGGAGTTGTCACACAGCTTAGCAGTTACAAAACTCTCACTAGCTAACTCTGAAAGAGGTAACACAGAATTTGCAATCTGGGAACCCCAGCAGATTGGCATTGGGCAAATTCAGAGCTGGAAGTGTGTTGGAGTCACTCTGCAAAAAGTAACTGGCTGGAGGAAGCCAGGGTGAGACCTGCATGCCTGTCTAGTGGCCAGTGGTGGATTTGCCACTGGGCTGATGGGGTCTCTGCCCAGGGGACCCAGCCAATTGAGCGGCCCTGGAAAAATGGGTGCCCCTGTGCCCTGACTCCACTTACCAGCAGAAGCATCTCTGGTCTTGGGGCCTCAGTGGAGTGGCAAAATGGGGCAAGACTGTGGGTGCAACACGGTGGGGCCGTGGGAGGAAGGGGCAGAATGGGATGGGGACTGTAAGGGAAAGGGTTGGGGGGGGTCCCCACTTGGTCTGACCTAAGGCCCCACAAAACCTTAATCCGCGTCTGCTGGTGACTGTTGGTGTCTGGGCTGTGAGCCGCAGCAGCATAGCATGTGATGCACCCATAGCTGTAGGGCAGCAGTGTGTGATGCATAACCAGAAAAGGTTAAGCATCCTGCAGGATAAATTATTCAAATTCAGCCCTTAAAAACATATGGGGAAATAATGTTTGTGTTTTTGTGTATTTAAATATATATTGGTAGAGGTCAACAATGTAATCAAACAGTCCCTGTCTATGCTGTATTCTGTTAATTCAGAGATCAAAAGGACATCTTAATATTTAAATGAACTGTAAACATAGGTTTCAGAGTAGCAGCCGTGTTAGTCTGTATTCACAAAAAGAAAAGGAGTACTTGCGGCACCTTAGAGACTAACAAATTTATTTGAGCATAAGCGTTCATGAGCTACAGCTCACTTCATCGGATGCATTTCAAACAGAGGATATCACTGTATTCCACTCTCTTTTGAAGTGTGTAGCAAATCATCGGCGAATAGTGAAAAAACAGACAATTGTCTTATGTTAATCTGTGTGAATAATTACTGCTGATGCTTAGGAAATGGGTCCATTTCAAAGTCCCCATAAGTGCCTATTGTTCGCCAAAGGACTCCGAGCTGTCATAAGAGGGCCTGAAACAGTATAAAACATGGCTTGGGTCCTGATCCTGTTTATCTCTGATCTGCTTGAGGCTTCGTGCAGGGGAAGCCAAAGCCATAAGGACTGAGATAGCAGCATTGACTGGTCCGTCCTGAATGAGAATATTGGACTATTTCTGAAAGAACTCTTTGTAACTACAAAGCTCACCATCTCTGCTATGAATCTGAAGCTCAAGAATTGAACTCATGTCTGTATGTATACCGATCTTTTAACCAATTCTCTCTTTTCTTTTTTAATTTTTAATTTAGTTAATAAGAATTGGTTGTAAACATGTATTTGGGTAAGATCTGGAATATTCATTAACCTGGGAGGTAATGTGTCCGATCCTTTGGGATTGGTAGAACTTTTTTATATGATTAAGATTTTCATTAACCCTCATCATATTTAACTTGGGTGCACAGATGGAGGCTTGAGGCTTGGTTACTTTAAGAGAACTGTGTTAAATTCTTAGTAATCAGTGAGGTATCCAAAAGCTGTCTTGTGATGGCTTGGTAAATCTAAGTATTGGAATATCCACCACCTTTGGGGATTGTCTGCCCCATTCTTTGCAGTTTACCCTAATTGAGTGACCTCAGCTGGGTCTCCAGTCACACAGTGACATAGCCCTTTACAGTGTGGATTGAACCCCAAAGGATCCCAGACAAATCCTTAACCTTTATTTATAATTAAGGCTACAAATCATTCAGAGGTCACAGAAATCATGGCTTCCGTGACTTTCTGTGACTACTGTGAATTTTGCAGCGCTGGTGCGGCTGACCCCAGGATTAGCCCCGCAGCTGGGAAGCCCTGGGGTTAGCTGCACCAGCCGCTGCTCAGGCAGGCCCAGGCATCTGGTCTCCAGTGCTGCCCTGGAGCAGTGGTCCGAGACCAGTGTGGCCCCGGGCCGCCTCTCCGCCCTGACCAGCAGCATCCTGTACTGCCCCACCCCTTAGCAGCAGTCTTCAGGAGTGCCCCCGCTCCCAGCAGGTAAGATGTCCTCACAGGTATTTTTACTAAAAGTCTGGCCAGGTCATGGGGCCGTGACTTTTTGTGTATTGCCCATAACCTGGCCATAACTTTTAGTAAAAATACCCGTGGCTAAAACATAGCTTTATTTATAATCACAAGTGGGCAGGTTAGTTGCCAGACTATATCAGTTTCTCCAGAGCCTAGTAGAACAGTGTAAACAATGTGCTAGTCTTTGAAGTTTGTATTTTTCACTGCTTTTTCTCCCTTTGTCCCAAACTATGTCAAATCTTATTCTGAGTAAGGACACTGTGTGCAGTCCAGCCTTTGTAGCTATACTGTAATTGGGAGAGTGCTTAATTTATTTTATCAGTGAGGACAGAATATTTAAAGAAATCTGATCTTTACTAATCTTGATATGGCAAAAAAGAATCAAGTGCTTTTATAAACAATTGCATATTTGCAGAAATGTGTATTTCTCGTATATTTTTGAAAGATCTTCTGTGACTGTGTGCACATAGATCAGACATCCTAGGCTAGGATATATTTTTTTTTCCCCAGCCTAGTTTACAAATTGTTCCAAAAATATGCTGTTATAGTGATCACTATTTTGATTACACATCTTCTAAAACAAGTGCAGTTCTGGTCTCCCGTGTTTAAGAAGGATGAATTCAAACTGGAACAGGTACAGAGAAGGGCTACTAGGATGATCCGAGGAATGGAAAACTTGTCTTATGAAAGGAGACTCAAGGAGCTGGGCTTGTTTAGCCTAACTAAAAGAAGGTTGAGGAGAGAGATGATTGCCCTCTATAAATATATCAGAGGGATAAATACCGGAGAGGGAGAGGAATTATTTAAGCTCAGCACCAATGTGGACACAAGAACAAATGGGTATAAACTGGCCACCAGGAAGTTTAGACTTGAAATTAGATGAAGGTTTCTAACCATCAGAGGAGTGAAGTTTTGGAATAGCCTTCCAAGGGAAGCAGTGGGGGCAAAAGATCTATCTGGCTTTAAGATTCTACTCAATAAGTTTATGGAGGAGATGGTATGATGGGATAATGTGATTTTTGGTAAGTAATTGATCTTTAAATATTCAGGGTAAGTAGGCCTAATCCCCTGAGATGGGATATTAGATGGGTGGGATCTGAGTTACTCAGGAAAGAATTTTCTGTAGTATCTGGCTGGTGAATCTTGCCCATATGCTCAGGGTTTAGCTGATCGCCATATTTGGGGTCGGGAAGGAATTTTCCTCCAGGGCAGATTGGAGAGGCCCTGGAGGTTTTTCGCCTTCCTCTGTAGCATGGGGCACGGGTCACTTGCTGGAGGATTCTCTGCTCCTTGAAGTCTTTAAACCATGATTTGAGGACTTCACTAGCTCAGACATAGGTGAGGTTTTTTGTAGGAGTGGGTGGGTGAGATTCTGGGGCCTGCGTTGTGCAGGAGGTCGGACTAGATCAGAATGGTCCTTTCTGATCTTAGTATCTATGAATCTAAGTGGCATTGATTTTTCAGAATATTGGTTGTTTTGAAGTAAGTCATACTCTGTGTGTTAGTTCTGTAAAGACTCGTGAGATTTTTGTCCTCTGGAACACTGTATAGATTTGTAATATGAAAGCTTTTCCATCTCAGACATATGTGGTTTTATGTGATTGTAATGGATTATCACTTATATGAGAGCAGGAATTCCAAAATTTAGATAAGATGGTAAAAGATCAAAGCATTCACTTAAGCCTCAAAGGCTGAACTATGGTTGCCTCAGGTGGATGTGCGCTAGAGGATGGAGAGTGCACAAGGGGCTACTTCCTTCTCCCTAGAACACCAGCACAGTAAGCTGCCATACTATTCTTGCTAGTCTTCCAGGAGCAGCATGGGGAGATGCTGGAATGCTGACAGCTGTGCTCCATATCCCAGAGAGGACATGTCTGGACAGATCAGTGTAGCTACAGCTTTGTCCCCTGTGCGCTGATCAGTTGGCATTCTAAGGAACGCAGAAACCCATAGAATAGAATTAGCAACTGTTTGTCCTGAGCATGCTGTCACAGTATTTCAAGGCATAATGCCTATTCTGTTTTTCCCTCCAAGGCCACTGTTAACATTGGGCTCCTCTCCAGTGTGACTCTGGCTCATAGCCATAACAGAGCCCTAAGAAAGGAGATGTTACGGCTAAAGAATGACAAGGAGAAGACAAAGGGCACAGCATTTTGTTACAGGATTTATAGTATAGAAAAGGACAAATTGCTAGAACTAATCTGTTCTGGTACCTGAGGTACTGAAGTGTTCCCCTGTATTAGGAAACAGGCAATTACTATAGTAACTGTGGGGTCTATTGACAAACATTGACTTTTAATGGCATACACCATATAAATGAACTCAGATGCTCAGCCCTACTACTTCCACTTCATGACAGCACCCGCCTGTTTGGGCAGTAGCCACATGTCGGCATACTGGACCCTATCATAAAGGGGGATGCAGTCCTGGAAAATTACAATTCTCCTTGCCCTTCAGGAGGTGAATGTCATTTTACAGGAACACGTTGTTCAATGTCATTCATCCTGTAGATCAGAAAATTCCCTGCAAGACTGGTAGAAGTCAAAGGCTCCAAGCCTATAGGACATGATCCTCCTCCCTTTAGTATCAGTGGCAAAATTCCCATGGGAATTCAGTGGGAGCAGGTTTGGTCTGCACCCTTCTGTTGTGCTTTTTTTTTTTTTTTTTTTAAACGTGTGATACTGGTAACCCATGATTAAATCCCCCAGATTTCACTGATAGTGTTGTACCATTCCTTTTCCAGTGCCTGATACTGCAAGGTGCTTAACACCTCAAGCAGCAGTTGAGGGGCCTCAGCTCCCACTGACTTCAATGAGAGCTGAAGGCACTTAGGCCCAGATCCTGAGAGGCACTAAGGCACCTAAGTCCTATTGATTTCAATGAGATTTAGGTGCTTTGAGGATTTGGGCCTCAGCATCTTGCAGGAGGTGCTCATCTCTTTGTACAATCACTCCCCCAAGTATAAAACCAAACAAATATTAGACAGCACGGGAGAGGAAACAAGAGAAGTGTATTTTCCAGTTGACCAAGATTTTTTTGACCTTTTCTTAACAGATGATCTGTCATTTACTTAATGAATAAAAAACTCACCAGCGAACCCTGGAATGGGCTAGCTGTCACGAGGAGGCCCTGCAAATGGTCATGCAGGACAAAGAATACTGTGAAGATGTGCTGGATGACAAAAACAATTTAGTCACCCAGGTATATGACCTAGAAGAAGATTTGGAACAATGGCATAGCCCAGTGCAGTAATTGGCAGGTACTACTTTAAGAGGGGGTCTTAGAGGTAGGAAGTGGCCCAAGGAAATGGCAACATATCCAAAGAAGCAGACCTAGCTGTTTAACACAGGTTCCTGGGCTGTAACCCAGAGTACCAGCCACAGAGGAAGGGGGCGTGGAAACCCATTGTAAGGAATACTGAGGTCATGGTAGGGCTGAAGACTGGTCCGAAAAGATGGGCTGAGAAATAGCCCAAGATGGGGGCAGAAGGCTCTTTCCTGTTGGAACGTTTGGTGAACTTGCACTTGGAACTTCTTGTTACCCTAGAAGAGGACTGAACTGTGTATGCCTTGACTGGAGAGTATAGCCATAGAAGACTCAGTGAGAGGCAGACAGCCTACAGGCGGTGCTGGAGATGAGGAACCACAAGGGGGTGCTACAGGTGGTGAGTACACGACCGTAAAATAGTGGTATCCTCATTTCACAGATGGAGAGTTTATCCCTATTTCACCTAATTAGACATCACTTGTTCTGATGAATTTGTTCTTTGCATTTTCAGATCAGAGTTATGATTGTCAACATGGCCTACCAGCCTGTTTGAAAAGCAAAAGGAAGAAAAGGAGAGTAATGAAAATGCATTTCCATTATTTATATGAAATGACTGAAGATGATGTGTTGGAGCTAATTGACTTGCTTTTTGAAAAAGGTTTAGAGGATTTAAAGAAAGGTGTAAATGGTTAGAAGCATAAAGGTTTTAGATCTAATAGTTGGGAATAGCTCATTTCATTTTAAGAGTTAAAAGCATGCAATGACCGCTTTTAGCATGGTTGGTTGATTTCTTAAGGTTTATGTTTGGAAGTGTATGTTCCTTTCAAAAGACCTTGCTAATAGTGGGTCATTACACCTACATCCTAACATGGAGTTGCAGGTTAAGAAGCTGTTATAATTCTTTTTGTGCATTTCTGGATGAAGGAACAAATACAGAACTACAGTAGGTGCCAAAAGATTCCACATCAATGTGGGTAATTGTGAACAGGGGGATATCATCATTACAGAGGCAGATCAAGTGTTCATCTTTTGGAAACATTCTCTTCTAATGAGAAATGACTTTCAATAATAAACTTAAATATTTTATTTCCCCTCAGAACATTAAAACAAAATTGGCAGGTATCTCAATTTTAATTCTTTTGTTCCATTTTTCCCCCATGTCTTAGTTTTAATACCAATGACACTTTCATGCAATAGCTTATATCGTTCTAAATTTGGATCTGAACTTATTATTATTGTACAGGTAGCACTCCCAATGTGGGAGTTTCTGAGCATTTGAGTCCCTCTTGTGTGTGGAAGGGCAATATTGGTGTGCAGAAAGAGTCTCTCTATATTCAGAGATAGAGGAGGCACAATCTAGCCCAAAATTATTAAGGTATGGCATTTAAAAACTTGCCAGATTCACTTAAACTATATAAACGTTTTCTCAGTTTTGCATCCCCATGTACTTCCTCATACTTTGGCCACTGCAATAGTGAGAAAGTTATCTAAGGCAGTGACTCTCAACTTTTTCGGGCTGCTGTGCCCCTTTCAGGAGTCTGATTTGTCTTCTGTACCCCAAGTCACTTTATTTACAAACTACTTGCTTACAAAATCAGACATAAAAATACAAAAGTGTTACAGCACACTAGTACTGAAAAATTGCTTGCTTTCTCATTTACCATATAATTATAAAATAAAGCAATTGGAATATAAATATTGTACTTACATTTCAGTGTATAGTATATAGAGCAGTATTAACAAGTCACTGTCTGTTTGAAATTGTAGTTTGTACTGACTTCACTAGTGCTTTTTTTATGTAGCCTGTAGTAAAACTAGGGAAATATCTAGGTGAGTTGATGTACCCCCTGGAAGATCCCTGGCTGAGAACCACTGATCTAAGGCAACTAACTTCGTTCAGAACCCTCATTATATATTTAATTGACTGCTCTTTAGCAGAAATGGGAAAAGTCCACATCCCTGACTGACACAGCTATGCTGATATAACCCTTAGCATAGATGCAGCTGTGTTGATGGAAGAATGCTTCTGCTGAGCTAGCTACTACTGCTCATGGAGGGGATGTTCCTACACTGACGGAATAAAACCTTCTATTGGTGTAGACTGGCATAGCTATGTCACCATAGCTATGCCAGTAATGGTCCCTCATGTCACCTGGACTCGCTTTGACATGGTCTCAGTCACCTGGACTCACTTGGACAAATACCATATGCTTCAGATCCTCCCGTTGATATCAGTGGAGTACTCAAGGTGAAAGGTACAACTCATTTTGAATGACTGTTACAGAATCTTGTCTTAAGCACCCCTGAGGTGCCTATTGCAATGAAGGCCATAAATATCATGATATTAATTAATTAGGTCCATCTTTCACGGTGCAAATGAGATTTTAAAAAAAGAGCATACCACATTCCTAGATCGGACTCAGTAAACATTAAGGCCATGTTTTTCAAACCCAGGCACCTAAGATTTAACTCCTAAATCCATAGACGGGTCCCTACATAATTGTTTTTTCAGAAGTACTGAGGACCCACAAATATCACTGAAGTGAATGGACACTGCCACGTGCCTTTGAATATCAGGCCACTTTTGGTACCCAGGTTTGAACATGTCAGCCTAAATGTATTTTATGGTGATATGGAATGCTATCTGTTAGAAAGGTGATAAAGAGATATTCAGAACTACAGTTTATTGATTGGACTCATGAGATTTCATTCTGCATTTATACTGGGTACATAGGGTGAGATGTCTTTAAGAAAGACAGTGCAGAACTCGCAGCCCAGAGGCTGTGGTGTTTTCAGATTCTGGGCAGCCCTGAGGGCTGTCTGAGGTATGACAAAGTAGGATACAAGAGAGACATGATGGATGAGGTAATATCTTTTAATGAATCAACTTCTGTTCATGGAAGAAACGAGCTACACAGAACTCTTTTTCAGGGTTATGTATATATCTTAATCTATGTTGCACAATATGTGGGAATATTACCACTATAACTGCACAAGACTGGACCTGCCCCAGAGCAGCCTATTGTACTGCATTCCAGACAGGTGTTTGAAACCTCATTGAAGGCCCATCATTGAGAGACATCTAGACAGCAGTCTTGGGGCCATTGACTTTGAATGATAGTTGACTACTGACTCACCCCCACAGAACAATAGTATGCCTACAAAAGGAGCTTGCAAAGAGGGATGGGGAAAACATGACTGGTGGATTTGGAGCTTGTGGCACAGAGACAAAGGCCCTATTTAAAAGTATGGGTTGGGAGGGAGGTGCTGTGCACTGTGCGTGGGTGCAACAGCTGTCCATTACTACATGTCAGAAGGGTGGATGGCAGGGATTCAGCCCAGCCTGAAATACTGTGGAACCACTGAATGTGTGAGCTCAGACTAGGGGAGGGTACACCTCAGAACTTCTCTTATTTTTCAGAGATTTATAACTCAAGTGCTTCAAGAGTGAAATCACTGTGATTAAAAATTTCCATTGGTAAATCTGTGTTCCTTGCTTTCGTGCCACATTGTCTCTGAAAGAGATAAACTAGTGAACCCAGAGTGCCCGCAGCCTGGCTGGAATTATGAGGGAGTGAAAATGAGTGATCGGGAAGTCTGAGACAGATTTTTAAAAGGGTCTAGTGCATCTGGACAGTGGCATCCTACATGGCAAGGAAGGACCTCTGAGCCAGGGAGTGTACCCTGGAATCCAAGAGCAAGGAAAAGCAACTAGAGTCTGCCTAGACCCAGCTGGCTTGGAAGTACCTGGGATTTAGTGATAGGGTCTGTCATAGTTTCAGGATTAATATACCTTTGACTGACGTCTTCCTTAAAGGCACCCATTTAAGGTTTTAGGCTTCCCAGCCAGCACCTCTCTTGAGACAGAGACCCGTGTATCTCTCCCTTCAGACCAAGGCTCTAAGTTTGCAGTTTATCTGCATCACTGCAATTTTCCAGGGTCCAGCACCTGTGGGTATCTTTCTCTAGGGGTTATAATATCATACATCCATTAACAACCAGCCATCACAAAGCAAACTGCAAAGCAAACTAGGGTAAAAGCATTACAAAGAAACATAAGAAAAGCAGCAAAAGAACCTGCACTATACTAAAATCTTTCCAGAGGTCACCCTCAACTTCAACATAGTGGTGTCAGTCTTTCAAACCCTACAAGTGTGTTAGCCTCTTGGCTACAAGATCATGTCTGTTTTTAGAACCGGAACTAGACCCAAACTGGATGGTTCAGCTGCTTTCTTTATATGGCTCAAATGTTTGATCTCCAGTTTCTTGGAACAGGTAATCATCATTCATTCGCCCTCAGGAGAGGGCCATCTTCAAAAGGCTGAGTTTTTGCATAAGTGAGGTAGTGGAATTTGCATCAACCACTTCCTAAGGATTCCCCAGGAAACCCACTTAATGCTTATTATCCCAAATGTCCATGTCTGTCTGGCACACTTCATTATAGTTATTTGAACTCTTTAGACTTCCCAGTCTCACATCTGTCAGAGTCCACTAGGAAACAACTGGTGACCATACTGAGGGGTACTAGTCCAGTATGTAACAAAGTTATATCAGCTTCCTTAGGTTGCCCTATGGGCAGTAGCACTGCCTAGTACTTCCATAGCACCATGTGCTGTCAGCCTGACCCTTCTAAAGGGAGGTCCTGAGCTGGCAGCCTACAGAGCTGTCTTTATCAGTTCTTGTGTTGGGGTAATTTGCCTCCAGCCAGATCATGGGCATTTAGAACTCCTTTACATCATCTGGTCATTTTACTATTGTAAAGGGGTGGGAAGGGGGGAACAAATCTCACCCATGGTGTAGTTTTTAATGCTTTTTTGTAAATGAAGAATAATCAAATGAGAAGGGTTTGTTTGTACACTACAAATTAAATATACTTTGACCCAGTTTGTAAACTTAATCAGAGATATAAGTAAAAAGAAAAGGAGTACTTGTGGCACCTTAGAGACTAACAAATTTATTTGAGCATAAGCTTTTGTGATGCATCCGATGAAGTGAGCTGTGGCTCACGGAAGCTTATGCTCAAATAAATGTGTTAGTCTCTAAGGTGCCACAAGTACTCTTTTTCTTTTTGTGAAAACAGACTAACTTGGCTGCTACTCTGAAACCAGAGATACAAGTGTTTGGAGGATTGGTTCCTAAAGGTTCTGATTCAGCAAGGTACTTAAGCAAGTGTCTAACTTCCAAAGTATTTAAGTATGTACCTGAATAAGCAAATGAGTAACGCTACTGGTTTCATCTGGATTATTCACTTGTTTGTAGTTAGGCACCTACTTAAATATCTTGCTGAATCTGGGCCCAAATGACTCCAACACGGATCACTAAACAGCCTCACAAAACCCAGCAGATCTCTTGTATCTAAGGAAAAAAAGACATCAGGTTTTCTATGTGTGAACTTTACAAACACATTTAGAGACTTTTGTATGAGGATTGTCATTTGCAAACTGAACATTAGCAGATGGCAATTTTGCATATAATACCTGAGTCAAATTGTGGAGCATTTTGCTCCTATAGGGACAGTCTAGTTGCATGAAAGAAAAATGATTTGCATGGATGTGGAATTAGAAAGGTTTAGAGAATCAAAGAAAATAAAGAGGGGAAATTGTCATTTCTCTGTGGCAAGTAGCTGTCCTTTCTTATTTTTGAGTCCAGCATAAAGAAAATCAAAGTGTAAGGTTTCCCTATTTTAAAAAATCAATTTAAAAATATTTGACTAGAAAGGTTTTGATCTCTAATCACTGAATTTTTTTTTAAATGCAGTAAGATATATTGGCTAGAAAAATGCAGAGTAAAATTCATTGCAGCAGATCAATGGATTGCTGAAACTCGAAAAGGTCAAAATAAAAGTGTTTTAAAGTCATCCTGCAGGCTAATTGTCTTTTCTTAAACCCCAAGGCAACTGATGTCTCCACTGCTCTTAACTTTGGTATTTTTAAAAATTGTTTATGCTTCATAATTTGCCTATTAGGCGCAATTAAAACCCAATGTTTGGCATCTTTGATATGTAGGAGCTTCTATTATGTTGCTTTGAATTGCATATATTGTACATATTTCTGGTTTCTACTCTTAGCTGGGTTTTTGTTAGCACTGATCTCTGTTTTATTGTGTTGCACCACAGAACACACTGATTAGTTGGTAACAAGAAAAAGCAACAATGCTTCTGCATGGCACTCCGACAGCATTAGGCATAATGCTAATTTTAGTTAAGATACAGATTGCTGAGATAGTTCGGCTAACTTTAATTGTTCCCCTTGTGTACACAAAATGTAACTTGGCAGAGGATCTGCAGAGGGCTTGTAGCATGTGTTTTCCAGTAATGTCAAAACTAAACATGATGGACTAAATTCTGCTGAGATTTACAGTCCATAATGTCTCATTGACATCATGAGGATTTCACTGATTGTAACACAGGGCAGAATGTGGCCTGGTAAATGAAAGCTGAAAAGTGGACCCAAAATGATAAAATGGTGAAGAATCTGAACAAGTTGATTTTGCAAACAATGGCCGTGTAAACCAGTGGTTTTCAACCTTTTTTTTTTTTTTTTTTTCATTTGCGGACCCTTAAAAATTTCAAATGGTGATGCGGACCCCTTTGGAAATCTTAGACATAGTCTGTGAAGCCCCAAAGGTGTGCAGACCACAGGTTGAAAACCACTGGTATAGACTATTTACAGAGGTAACAGTGTCCAGTAAATAGGACACTGCACTGGAAGTTATGAGACCTGGATTATAATTCCTGGCTCTGCAATTGACTTGCTCTGGGATCTTGGTAGTTCTCTTTCCTCTCTCCCTCATCTGTAAATAGAAATAATGATACTTACCTTCATTTTCAAAGTGCTATGACATCAACAGATGAAAAGTGCTATTAGAACTGATTTATTATGTTTCCTAACTGTATTTCCTAATTGACAGGAAACAAAGGGTAGAAATAAATGGTCAATTTTCAGAATGAAGAGAGATAAAGAGTCGTGTCTTCCCAGGGATCAGTACTGGCAACTGTGCTGATCCAGATCATTTATGAATATGTTGAAAAAGGGGTAAATAATGAGGTGGCAAAATTTGCAGACTATACATAATTAATCAAGATAGTTAAGTCCAAAGCAGACTGCGAAGTATTACAAAGGGATCTCACAAAACTAGGTGACTGGACAACAAAATGGCAGATGAAATTCAGTGTTGATAAATGCAAAGTAACCAACCCTGTAAAACATAATCCCAACTATTACATTCAAAATTATGGATCTAAATTAGCTGTTACCATTCAGATCTTACACATTGTGGATAGTGCTCTGAAAACATCTGTTCCCTGTGCAGTGGCAGCCAAAAAAACTAAGAGAACATTAGGAACCATTAGGAAAGGAATAGCCTATAAGATATTTTCTGTATTAATGCTGCTATATAAATCCATGATACGTCCACACCTCGAATACTGTGTGCAGTTCTGGTCACCTCATCTCAAAAAAGATATATTAGAACTGGCAAAGGTACAGAGAAGGGCAACAAAAATTATTAGGGATATGGAACTGCTTCCATGTGAGGAGAGATTAAGAAGATTGAGCCTTTAAAGTTTGGAAAAGAGACTATTAAGGGGGCGGTGGGGATAAAGGTCTAAAAAATCATGAATGGTGTGGAGAAAGTGCATAAGAGTTCTAGTTACTCCTTCATGTAACACGAGAACTAGGGGTCACCCAAATAAATTAATAGGGAGCAGGTTTAAAACAAACCAAAGGAAGTACTTCACACAGCACACAGTCAACCTGTGAAACTTGTTGCCATGGAACGTTGTGAAGTTCAAAACTATAAGGGGGTTCAAAAAAGAACTAGATAAGCTCATGGAGGATAGGTCCGTCAATGGCTATTAGCCAAGATGGTCCGGGATGCAACGTATCCCATGCTGTGCGTATCCCTAGCTTCAGATTTCCAGAAGCTGGGAGTGGACAACAGAAGATGGATCACTCTTTGATTGCCTGTTCTGTTCATTCCCTCTGAAGCACCTGCCATTGGCCGCTGTTGGAAGACAGGATACTGGACTAGATGGACCATTGGCCTGACCCAGTAGGGCCATTCTTATAAGTCAGCCTTTAATTCACATTTTGTTAAATATCATCTAACATCTCAAACTTTATTCAATTGTCGATCTGGTCAAATTGTATATCAGCTACTTTAAAAGTATAGCTAGTACAGATATAATAAAAATTTCTTTCTTATCCTGCCTAAAAGGAAGTAGGAAATGTACAGTGTATAGGTGGTAAAAAGTACCATGTGACTTAAGTTACCATTAACAGAGCTCAACTTGCTAATATCTGGTTCTCAGGTGAATGCTCACTATGCAGTTTACAGGTTGTAATTGGTTAGCCCTCAATATTCATGAAATAATGAACACATTTGTAAAAAATCTGATGTGCTGCCATGGACAATTTGCAAACAGGAAAAAAAAAAGAATAAATTATCTGAACAAATTGTTTACTAGGTATAATTCAATTAGTTTTAGCAGCTTGATAAACTTCTTTCTGCTATTTGTATACGCAGTTTCACAGTTGCCTATGCTGATCCTATGAAGTAAAGACAGGATTATATATGTACTGTAAGAATCCCCGGCTATATGCGGATTACAACACTTTTCTTCCTTTCAAGCAGCTAGGCGTGTGGTTTTTAATGTTAGCTGCTCATACATCACAATTGTAAACATACTTTTTTGAAACAAAATAGCAAAATAGATGCTACACAGTTGGCTGAACCTAAAGCTATTGGCTTGAAAGTTGTTTGTTATAAGGCTTTTTAGAACACACATATACTGCATGTCTTTACATAGAATGATAAGAAACAGCATCTTATATGGTTATTATGTGCATACAGTAATTATATACGAATCCAGGTCAAGTGTAATGATGATGTAGTTTCTAAAGTCTGATAGTGCTGGAAGTAGTAGTAGTAGTATGTATTTAACATTTACATTCCAAGAGCACCTAAAAGCCACTACCAGGTTGGGCATCTTGTGCTAGGTGTTGTAAAAATGCATAATAAATGGCAGTCACTGCCCCATAGAGCATATAGTGAAAAAGAGGGTATATATGGTCTAAATGTGATAACTCTTTAAATGGTGGTAAGTGAAAATTGTAGTTAGAGAATGTCTTACATCTCATAACTTGTCCCCGAGCAAAACAATTTGCATAACACCAATTGCTCTCCACTCCTCCAAAGTTGCCTTCAGTTGTGGAACATTTAGAGCTGAAGTTTCAGCTTTCAGTGGCACCACCAGTTTTATGAACATTAGAAGCTCCTCTGAAAATAGTGGGAGTTGCATGTATCTGATGTTCTGGACAACCACACCTTTGCCCTTTGTTGTGAGCACTTAACCATGTTTTAAGCTTGGGGTACTGGCTCCTTTCTCAGCTCTTGGGAGGAATATCATTCTGAAACTACTTAACTACACCTGGGTATTGCAGCGACCTCAAAAACTTCAAATGAAACCATTATGGCCTGGTTTTCAGAGGAGTTGCTCAACTATAAATTCCCATTGATTGTAGTGGAAATAGGATTGGTGAGAGATGAGAAGTGTGTCTGTGAGGTGTTGATTGTTCTCAACAGCCAATGGGATTCACAGGATGGGCTCAGCATCTCACAGGGCTGTGCACTTAACTGGCAGTAAGGACAATATCCAAAGTAATTCTGCTGTGGTGCTGAATGTTGGTATAGTTGTAGTTTGTTTGATTTTTGGCAGACAGAGTTGGTGGCTCCTAAAGTAAAGAAAAATATATACTATAATTGCTCAGAGAAGCTGAACATGCTTAAAAGATTGTCATCCTGCTGATTTAATACATTGGCCTGAATGAAAAGATACAAGATAGCTTTTTGATAATGACACTTTTAAAAGTGGGCCAAGTACCGTTCAAAGAGAGATTTAAAATACTTGGACACTATTGTGTGAGTGTGTTACACACTGTTGCCTTGTTCAGCTGCTGTCTATATATTGGGGAGAAAAACCCAAGTTTTAAATATTCTTCTTTGCCCTCTTTATGAAATTGCTGTGGGGAAAATGTAGAGAACTCCCATAAACTTTTATGCCCTCACTCACCTTCAGTGAAGTCAGATGATGGTGAATGCAAGTGGAAAGTGGCATGCAGTGAAGTAGGTACTACTATTGCTATTATATGCTGCTGTTACTATATGCATTACATAATGAAGTGATTTTGTTTTTCCTGTAGTTATTATTGCTATTATGATTACTGATTAGTGTTTTGTGCTTCAGGCTGAATACTAATCAACATATGTATAAAGGATAAATTTTCAGTTGCAAAATACAAAAGTAATTTCAGGCCTACAGTATTAAGCAACATCGAAACAAGCTGCAGAGAGAGAGAGGCTGAGGCCAAGAGTATGGGGCCCAAAACAAAGATTAAGGACTTTACTCTCCTCTCTCCAGTAGTGCTCTGGCCATACATCCCCTACGGCCCTGTGATGGGGCGTTGACGCCACACTCACGTGCAAGGGATTAATAGGGCCCTAGGGAGGCTACACAGGAAGCATCCAATAGGAGAGGGGCTGCGAGGAATAGCCAATCAGGGTCCAGCAGGCCCATTATAAGAAGAGCCACAGGGCAAAGCAGGGTCAGTTACTCCCTGGAGATCAAGGAGGAAGAACTGGGTGCCTGGCAGGTAGAAGGAAGCTAGCATCCTGGACAGAGCAGCGCTGCTAGCAGGGACCAGGGTAGCTAGAGAAGAGCTCCCGGCTGGCTGCTGGGATTTGCAGTCTGAGGCCCTGAGGCAAGGGTGAAGAGGGTGCTGGGGCCACTGGGGAAGTGGCTGGACAGTTGGACTGCAACACTCGCCCCCAGAAATGGGGAGCACAGATCATGATGCAGCCAGAGGGCTGTGTCATGAAGAAAACGCCATGTTCCTTGGAGTGACATGGGTCCAGGAGCAGAAATGATGGCGGGCGGGGCACCACCTGGAGTGGGTGTACTGATCTGTGGAGCTAATCCCCAAGATGACCAGCAGGAGGCACCAGTGTGGTGAGTGGAGCCCCATCACAGGCCCCTTTGCACTGCTTTAGAGGCTAAGGAGCCAGATTACAATTCAGAATCTGCTGATATACTTTAGTGGAGTGATATCCATTTAAGATTGTTTTGAACAGTCCTATTGAAAGGTTATGATTATAATCTCCATAGGATGACTCAAAAATATAAAAAAATGTATTTCCTATTAACTTCTACAGGACTTTTCCATAGGAGAAACATAAAAAAATCCTACGTAAACGAATACAGATACGGAGAGATTTAAGAATGCATTCCTATCCTAGTACCAATTTAAACTGAGCCAAAATCTAGCCTCAGACTTGTGTGCACATAGCTGCAGGTGATATTATGCCATCTGGGCTGGATCCTGAGCCCAATGAATGTTAATGGTAAGACTCCTATTGATTTAAGTGGCTTTTGGATTGGGCATCAGATGTTAAATTACAGATTTAGATATTAGCTAAATTATATATTTTGGGGTAGGAGAGTTAAGTAATGATTGTCAACAGCTACTCTAAACAAAAAATGATGGGATGGGAGTGAGAGACACTAGAAATAAAATCCCATCCTCAAAAAGCAGAAAGGATTTTGTTGAAAGGTGACTCTTTGCCAACAGTGTAACCTGCCTTTGGTCACCACCCAAAACTCATACAAAGTAGAAAGCAAAAAGCTGTTGTGATGTAGTGCCCATTTGGTAACATTAATTACCTGTTGATATCTGGCCTATGCTAAATGTTGAGTGGTCTCAAAACAAAAACATGAACAACACCTGCTTCAAGTTGGGGGCCTCCCTTTCTTGCGGCCTTTGAATAGTAGTGAAAATCATAATCTGCTTTAACACCAGGCATCAAGGGGCTAGGTCTAACCTGCTTTAAATAGTTTGATAAATCACACTTGTTAACTATATTTCAGGCTCCAAGAAGTAAGCTAAGTGTCTCTCATATACAAGTCTTACATATTGCCTTGTATGGTATAATGGAAAAGAATATGCTACCGGAACATATTTTTGGCATGACTTTCTGTAAATAAGCAGTGTGATGGCATGTCGAGATGTTTGGTGCCCCAGTTGGAAGTCCTGCTGCCTTGGTGCACCCAACCCAAAGGAGGTGGTGTTCTAGGGAAAATAGCAAGTTCAGACCTCCAAGAACTGCCTAGAGAGATCACCCAGGACCAGCCACTGGCAGAACCAATGAGAATTGGTACTCTACTAGTTAGAAGATCCAGGAGCAGAAAGAAGCCAATCAGAGCTCAGCATGCAAGATAAAAAGGGTTGGATGCTTGTTCCAGGGCCCCAGTTCTGGGTGAAGCTAGAATAGGAGAGAGAGGATCCCAAGAGGCCTGGTCTATGGCCTGACTATCTTTTAGGGTGAGACAGTGTAGAGTTGTTGTATGTGATGGAGTTTAAAGTCCAGCTGGCCATCTTGAGTTGAATATCAGTTTACTGTTTTAAAAGTGTCCCACTGGCTCCAGCAAATCCATGACAAGCAGATATATTCATTTTATGCCTGTGTAATTGTTTAAGATCATGTCATTACAGTATCAATGGTAATATAATTACATGGTTGTGCCTTTAAAGATCTCAATCCTGCAACTGTCTTGATGCAGGTCAATCACTATCACAATTGGGGGGTGGGGATTTACTAATCAGGTGATACCTGCCTCACTAACCTCAAGCCAAATTCTTGTAACACACCACAGCAGATGACAAGACCATGGTTGTGCTATGCAGGCCATCCCAAAGGAGAGCCAGTGAAAACTTTACACCCTGGCACACCATGTGTTTGCTAAGTGCTACATATGTTCCAGACATAAGTTAAGGATAACCTTTTTTGAGGAAATGAAGACTATTTCTTGTGTCCATCTACAAAAAACCAAGTGCCTTAGTTACCTAACAATAGTGTTCTCTGTAGTACATTCTTCAGGGCTTTGTTCTGTCTACTATTAAATTTCCCAAGCAATGAGCCCTGGGGGGATTACTGCACAAGCTTAGAAATCTCACCATTAAGCAGTGTTTTGTTTTTCTAGCCTAATTTCTCTTCATAACTTCATCCTGTTATTCCTAGATATATTACATGGTTTGAAGTAAATTACCAGGCTAGGTGACAGCAAGGGTGGAGAGAGAGATGAAGGGAGAAGAGTGGGGCACAAGAAGAAAAATTAGTACAACTCTACCTGCCTCCCCACCCCCACACGCGCGCACACACACACACTCCATCTCCTGAGCTTCCTAATTGCTTTTGTCTACAAAATAAAATGATCAAACAATTTGCATTATTGGCACTAGTTGGCTAAAGAGGACCTCCAATTATAATAGTCCAAATGGTGTTGAGTGCCTTCGGAAACCTTAGGGAAGGAATGCAGATGTCCAGTAATACTTGAATGTTAGCTTGAAAATACAATCTGTGTTTAAGAATTCCTCTGTTCCTGCTTTGTTGGTGCCACTGGCTATAATCCACTGGTACAGAAATGAAATGTAACAGGGGATTATGAATGGAGGTAGGGAAGTAGCAATAGGAATAAATGAATTCCTAAAAACAACATCTTGTTTTTCTACAAATGCCCTCAGAAAAACAAAACAATGGGAGGGAGGAGAAAAGAAATACAGAGTTTATGGAAAGATTTATTTTTAAAAGAGAGTGATTCTCAGCTGTTGCCAGGGTGCGTCAATTACTGTGGGAGGAATGGTATTAAGATGCTGTTTTCTCTGCAATGAGTGCAGAACTGTAGAAATCCCTTTTATAAACACTGTTATTGATAGAATTATAGCAACAAGTTAATTCATTTAATATGTTTATCAACCTCCCAACTCCCACCTAGGTGTGTCTTTTCAGGCTGTGGAGCTGCCTTCTTCTAAAGGGATAATAGGAAAATATTCATCACTATTTTCTTTGTCTTATTGCATACGTTTTCTGCTAGTCTAAACTTACTTGGGTCTGCAAGGTGGGTGGAGGAGAATACAAGCAGAGAAGTGAGCATTCTCCATGATCCTAAGGCATAATGTGGCAGACATCATGTCCTCTATATCCTATGCCTCTGGAAAGGATTGGAAAAGGTACAGCCCCTCCTAGAGCTCCTGCTGTGGTGGTTTGGCACCACCCGTAATCCAAGGCAAGGGATAATTGCCACAAATGAGTTCTTTATGTAGTTTGTTTCACTCTTCTTTTCCCTTCCTACAAAGCTGTTCTGTGCTGTTCCTGGTGCAGAGTGATTGCATCTGCTGATTAACATTGAGAAAAACACCCTCACCAAGATCTTAGGGCACTGCATGAATGCACTACAGTGCAGTATTGTTAGCCACTGTAATAATTAATCAGCTGTGATCACATCTCAAGAGAATTCAGACCCTGTCTCATTGCTGTATCATGCTTGTTTCTTGGGGTTGGGTGTCACTATGGTTAATAGGTTTCAGAGTAGCAGCCGTGTTAGTCTGTATTCGCAAAAAGAAAAGGAGGACTTGTGGCACCTTAGAGACTAACGAATTTATTAGAGCATAAGCTTTCGTGAGCTACAGCTCACTGCATCCGATGAAGTGAGCTGAAGCTCACGAAAGCTTATGCTCTAATAAATTTGTTAGTCTCTAAGGTGCCACAAGTACTATGGTTAATAGGTGTTCTATGCTTTGTTGCTGGATCATCTGCCATATAAGATCTCACTCTGACACAAAATTAATTCATAAACTCCAGTTTTATTGTAGCTGCTTACAACATGGCTTCTTTAGTCTAATTGTCATCCAATAGTGTTGTGTCTGGTTTTGATTTCTCTTTCTTATGTGTTGCATGGACTGTTTCTGCTGACTGCCCTTGCAGGGTTCTCATTCTCTCTTTCTGATGGGTCTGTAGCCCGGCATATCTCCAAACTTTTCTCCAAAGTTAGACAGCTTCCCATAGCAACTGCTCTCATACGTGTAAGTCTTCTACCCCACACGCTGTCTGGTCTCTTATCAATAAATCTTTAATATTTCTAAAATTGCAACTGGCTGCTAGCACTTCTGAATGGGTTTGGTACTCAATCTATACCCTCCCCAGATGCTGGATCCTGAGTAAAGACATTTATATCTTTCTACTGTTTCATTCTTCCTGCAGTTATAGTGAGTATCACAACAGCCCATTATTGCTTCTAAGGTGCAGCTTGGGGCATTTCCAGGTACAGCGTCCCACTGATCTCTCTCCCTCCCCTTTTCTCCAATCATTTAACAAAACAGTTTTATTTTCACAGCATCCTCTCTATCTGCCATAGCAATATCTACATAGAGGTTAAATTCTTCTTTCCAGTTCTTCCATGCCTGAGCAAACTTCTTAGCTTGCAGGTTTAATGTCCCGGGAGGCTTCAACCCCTCCATGTTCTATTACAAGAGAAGGCAGATAACACAAACTATGTACTCGGAAGTATTTTTCTCTTTGCAGTGCAGCTGAGATTGGTCCTTCTTGCCGTTTAGGATTTTATTTCCAGTTCCACCATGTTTTATGCTTTGTTGTGTCTGGACTGGATAATCTGCCATATAAGATCTCACTTTGACACAAGATAAACAAACTGCAGCTTTATTGTCACTTACAACATGGCTTATTCAGCATCATGGCTTCTCAGACAGGAGTTCCTTTCTAACAGTCCCTCCTGCCCCTCAGGAAACAGTATGCTTCCTGAAAGTGTTTGCTAGCAGTTTCATATTTGTTACCAAGAGGGGAAGCACAGATCGGAGAGTCTTGGGTTTGGACTCCTCTCTACAACCAAACCACTGTTAAATAAAGCAGTGTTTCATGGTGCACCATTCATAATCTTTTTTTCAAAGTGTAGTTTGGTGTTGGCATTCTGAAACCGTAGGTAAAGCTCAGTGCACACAGCTAGTTCACTGAGCTGTACAATGGCTTTGCTGTTTATTTCTTCCTGTTTTGGAGCCTATGGATCTCTTCTCTCGCAGCTTAGTTCCCCCTCTCTTCTGAGCCATCTTAACCCCTTCGGGGCTTGTGTGGGATGGTCTGAGTAACATCATAAGTCTGTTCCTCTGGATCACTTGAAGAGCAGGGAAAAATATCAAGTATATGATGCTGCCAATATCCCATGGAGACATCCACAGACATGTTCTGCACTGGGTGGGCTTCTGAAAGAGAATTTGGGCCTCCCAGTTTGTAATACTTTGCTGGGCTTCTTCAATGGGTCGCAAGTTAGGCACCCAAAAATGGAAGCCACCCAAAATCACTAATCAATTTTGAAAATCTTGTCTGGTTTTTTTTTTTTGTTAAGTCTTCAGTGGGGTAGAGAGGTAGATCTAGTCATTTTAAGCACATACCAGCAGCACTCTGGCCCAGATCTACAAAGCTATTTAGTCTCTTGACTTCAGGAAGTCAGAAGCCTAATATCTTTGTGGAGCTGGGCTTCTATGCTGTCCCTGCACGCGTGTGAGTGTGTGAAGTTCATGGTGCTGATTATGATCCATAAAGTCCTCAATGATCATAGAATCATAGAATCATAGAATATCAGGGTTGGAAGGGACCCCAGAAGGTCATCTAGTCCAACCCCCTGCTCAAAGCAGGACCAAGTCCCAGTTAAATCATCCTAGCCAGGGCTTTGTCAAGCCTGACCTTAAAAACCTCTAAGGAAGGAGATTCTACCACCTCCCTAGGTAACGCATTCCAGTGTTTCACCACCCTCTTAGTGAAAAAGTTTTTCCTAATATCCAATCTAAACCTCCCCCATTGCAACTTGAGACCATTACTCCTCGTTCTGTCATCTGCTACCATTGAGAACAGTCTAGAGCCATCCTCTTTGAAACCCCCTTTCAGGTAGTTGAAAGCAGCTATCAAATCCCCCCTCATTCTTCTCTTCTGCAGACTAAACAATCCCAGCTCCCTCAGCCTCTCCTCGTAAGTCATGTGCTCTAGACCCCTAATCATTTTTGTTGCCCTTCGCTGTACTCTTTCCAATTTATCCACATCCTTCTTGTAGTGTGGGGCCCAAAACTGGACACAGTACTCCAGATGAGGCCTCACCAGTGTCGAATAGAGGGGAACGATCACGTCCCTCGATCTGCTCGCTATGCCCCTACTTATACATCCCAAAATGCCATTGGCCTTCTTGGCAACAAGGGCACACTGCTGACTCATATCCAGCTTCTCGTCCACTGTCACCCCTAGGTCCTTTTCCGCAGAACTGCTGCCGAGCCATTCGGTCCCTAGTCTGTAGCGGTGCATTGGATTCTTCCATCCTAAGTGCAAGACCCTGCACTTATCCTTATTGAACCTCATTAGATTTCTTTTGGCCCAATCTTCCAATTTGTCTAGGTCCTTCTGTATCCTATCCCTCCCCTCCAGCGTATCTACCACTCCTCCCAGTTTAGTATCATCCGCAAATTTGCTGAGAGTGCAATCCACACCATCCTCCAGATCATTTATGAAGATATTGAACAAAACGGGCCCCAGGACCGACCCCTGATCTGGGCCCCATGTCCTGTTGTGGCAATTATCTGCTGCATCATTCTTGCTGGTGGTTCCTCAGCGGGAACTGCTGAGGACAGGCATCAAAGCACTCTAAAAGTTGCCCGTGGGATCAATGCAAAGTCGTTAGAAATCACTGGAAAGACTCCTATTGACCTCAGTGGAACTTTGGATTGGGGCCACGGTTTCTAAGGAGCTGCTCTCTAGTAGTACCCTGAGTTTTGTGAGGTTCAGGAAGCAGTGTAAAAACACATGTCACTAAACTGACTACTAGATCATTTTAATGGCAGGGCATGTGGAATGTTGTTAAGCTTCCCTCTACAGTGAGTCACAAAGATGGGCAAAGGAGCTGTGGTGGAGGGAACAGCACATGTGATGCCCAGAAATTTGCTGACTTGGAGCCAAGATTTGACATGGGCGCTTGGAGTCTGAGGGCACTGACCCCCCTGCCTGACTCCTCTGTCCTGAGGGGAGCACAAAAACAGCAGCTCTTGAAATAAAAATTGCACAGTGTTTTCTGATTGCTTTCCATTCTTCCATACGTTGGTGGAACAGGAGCACTTGTGCCACAGTCCTTTCACAAGACCTAATTTTGTAAAGGCCTAGTTTACTCTGCCTCCCAACTCCCATATTAACCCATAGGGGCTTGAGAGGCAGAGAGCATGGACTGGGGAGGTAAGGGAAGCAAAGGAGAAATGCGCTACTACAGTCCCCTACCTAAAGATTAGCAGTGCCACTTCTCCCTCCTCCCTGAACCTTCATCCTGGCAGAGCAAGAGGAATTCCTGAAGTACCTCCTTCAATCAGGGCTTGATCCTGCACTCATTGAAGTTAATGGCAAGGTTCTTATTCACTCCAGTTGTGCAGTCAGGCCTCAGGTCACTAGGGCCAGAAAGGTTAAGGGGATAAATACAACAAAGACCGGTTAGCGCTGAGAGCAGTATCAGTGAAACAGAATTTTTGTCCTGTCTGTGGGCAATATCGGTTCAGTCCAGCTGCCATTGAAGTCGGATTTGGATTAAGTCCTAAATTACATTATCAGGATTTATTTCCTCTGAGCAAAATTTCTATACGATTTTCTTCTAAGTCAGGCAATATTTCTGTTATAATTTCTGTATCTTATAATTTAACTCTATTGAAACGGCAAGTGGAATAATTGCAGGACAATTTCAATAATTATAACAGATTTATCATCAATTTGATAAGTCAAATTTGCTTGTCCATGAGTGATAAGCCCTTGGGAACATTACCAATTTGTCAGTTGTTCAGCACTGTCATTCCTTACTGTGATAGGCTGAGACAGTAATGGAAAACATAAATGTTGATTGGTTAAAAATGTGTGACGGCAAGAGTTGCCTCTGGCTGGTTCACCAGAAATCTGACAGAAGCTAGTAAAATTTTCTCATTACCACCATGCAGTCATTCCACTCATATCATGCACCTGCAATTGTATTTTACCCATTCAGAGAGGATAGATAGGGTGCTACAAAGTTAATAATGCCAAATTCATGTTGAAATGAAGCTTTGTTTTTTGCAAAATCTGAAACAAAAAGGAAGCACAGAAGCCTTTTCTAAATTTCACAACTTCCATGTCCCCTTTTTGTTCAGCATTTTCTGTGTCACATAAAAATCTATCCAGAGAAGTGCTAAAATGGTAGGTCACTTTTTGGCATAATATCTGCTTTGTAAATATCAGACCAAGAGTCATTTCCCTGTGAATGGCAACAATCCTCATAGCTTCAAAGGATACAGGATTAGGCCACAAAATCTTTTTTGCATTGGTCAACTACTTAAGATATATTAGATTTTTCTTTCAAGGAGTTGTAGCATATTGTTTTAAGAGCACTTTTTTTTATTTTGAGGGAAGCACCATGTAAACATTATTTACATGAAATGTGCACTCCAATTTGACTATAAAAAATTTAATGAGAGACTGTACTAATGCTTTCATCTGTTATGCTGTATGGAAAACCATGGACTGAGTCCTTCACACTCACTGCTCTGAAGGAAGAAAGTGCACATCTGACAGAGATTGTAGACTGAGTGTAGGAAAGGCCAACTGCAGTTTGAAAAGCAAAGGCTACGTATTGGACTGGATTAAGTATACTTCTGGTGACTGAAATGGAAAACATCACTCAGAAATCAGGGGGGAGCTAACAGTGCTCAGTACCTCACAAATGGTGCTCAGCACTTCACACGGTGAAATTCTTTGAGAGGCAAAAAGGTCTTCTAAACTAAGTATAGAACTAAGAACAAGAGCTGTAGATCCACCTCTTCCACTCCATTCAGGGAAAGTAATTTGCCTACCTTTTCATGAAGGCGCAAGATTGCACCAAAACTATACCTGACTCATTTCACTGTTTGCTCGTCCAAATTGAAATAACCCTGTCAGGGCATGAATTTTAGCTAGCTGCTCAGCTCAGAGCTGCAGCAGTATGATCGTTGAGTTAAATCCCAAATTCCCATTTCTTAAATAAACAAAACATATCTACTGTTTTTCAAATTCAATTTCATGCAGGACTAGATTGTCTTGTCTCAATTATTATCCAGTTGTGAAGTGACTGTCATCCTGACATATCATTCCAAGGTGGTTATCTTCATACAGCATCCAAACTGATGATTCAGTATAACAGTCTTCATGAACATAATTTGTTTTATTTATTACTGATGCTTAAATGAATGCATTAAGTTGCAAAGATAGCAACTGGACATACCATGCAATGCTAAAAAGATCTCAAATGTATAGAAGTACTGTACCCGTTAAAAGCCATGGTACATTCCAGAATTTCACTATAACTAGAGTGCATTTTTGCAATTAACTTAACAATATATTTTCACAATGATTGCTGAGGTCTCATTTAATTGAGCATGCACTGGTATGCCTTGCTCAAATCTTAGGGGCTAATTTAGCACAGAATATTATATTTAAAACATAAATTATCATGTATTCAATGCATGTCTTTTAAAGTTTACAGACTCTTTAATGGTTCACAAACTGTTTAGTCCTGTTGTACGGCTGACAGACCAGATTTAGACTAAGATGATACTACAGAAAATCAGCCTGTAGTATCAACAAATATATTTACATGGGTTTACAGTTGATTCCCCCTCTATGCTTTTCATTTTTAACTGCTGTTTAGCTACAGTTATACTGAAGGCCATTTAGTGAGGTCACAAAAAATCTAAGTCTGGTAACATAATTCATCTCCTCATTTTGAGTGAATTGATAGGGCCATGAAATCTTTAACTAATTATAGAATAGTAATATTTAATTATTGTATGTCACTTTTCAGCAGTAGCTCTCAAAGTACCTCACACAGGTGAGTAAGCACTACTACCCCAATTTTACTGTTGGGGGAAACTGAGACACAGATGTGTGATGCAGCTTGGCCAAGACCACACAATGAATCAGTAGAATAGAACCCAGGTCTCCTCCCTGCATTTCTGCTGCTCTCTTCCCTGGATCATGCTGATCAAACTGCAAACTTTACTAATAGCTATAAGTTTAAACTTGAGATGTGGACACAAGTATGTACTTGTAAATTACATCTGGGGCTGAACCAAACCCCTGGATTTGAACAGCAAAGAACTCTGGTAAAATGTGCATCTGAACTTTGCAGCTTTGCATACCTAGTTCCTACTTATAGTGACAGGTAGCATCTCTCACTGTGTCCCATGAAATGACTCTCCCACTGGCCCTATTTCCAGCAGCTGATGCCCTCTGAATAGGGTGTGTTTGAAGACTTGTGGGCTCCAGGTTCATGCGAGACGCAGAGCCCATCCTATTCCTATACAGCTGTCATTCTGGGGGATAGTCTTGTTTGTGGTATGATGTCAGAGTGACAGACAGGTATTAGGTGAACATTAGTGCTAGGAGAGAAGACAAGGAAAGCAATGACTGTTCCATTGGGACTGTGTGCTACAGCAGTTGGGGTGTGGTCGATGGGATAGATGTAAAATAAATTATTATGAAAGAAAGTATCTGAAAGAGAAATACAGGTGTGCAGTATCTGATGTAATTTAGCGTTCCATTAAAACCTCCCCAGTGAACACAGCTGAAGGGATTGAGGAGGGGGCATAGGAAAAGGGAGATGGACCTACACTACATTTTTCTCAGTAGTTTCCAGGAAATTTCATTTCACTGTAGCACAAAGGATGTGGCTTCTACTTCTATTTCCAGAAGGGAAGATCATTGCACGGAAAAGGCAGGGTAGGCAGAACAGTAGGAAAGTCTGGGGACCAAAGACTCGTTTGTGCATAAATCAGAGAATATTCCTTCATTTGAAAGGAGTCTAAAATTCACTCCTGCATAAATCCAACAAAGCCCAAAGTTGTTAATCTTCAGGGCAAGGTGCAAGACTTTTCCTGAAGGAAGTACTTGGTGCCATGTGTTTAAATTATTTTATTTTATTTTGTGGGTGAGGGAGAGTTTGAATTTGGTCAGTATCCTTTACTGTTATAGTGCCCATGACTATTCTCCACAAATCCAAAAGGTTTTATGATCATCTTTGTATAAATCAAAAAATAAAATGAAAGAGAGCCCTCACATTTGCTTTCCAGGATTATCACTGGTAATGGGTAAGTGAAGTTTATGATTAATAGTTTGATATCTCATCATCAGGGTAAAGGGTATATAGTGAAGCCCAGCTGCGTCTACACTGATGGCACTTTTTGAAAGTGGGACACTGCTTTATCTTAGTTTTCAGAGTAGCAGCCGTGTTAGTCTGTATCCGCAAAAAGAACAGGAGTACTTGTGGCACCTTAGAGACTAACAAATTTATTTGAGCATAAGCTTTCGGGGGCTACAGCCCACTTCATCAGATGTGTAGAATAGAACATAAAGTAAGAAGATAGATATATATATGTGTATGTGTGTGTGTGTGTGTGTGTATATATATATATATATATATATATATATATATATATACACAGAGAAAATATACATATACACAGAGAGAGAGAGAGAGAGAGAGAGAGAATATGAAAAGGTGGAGAAAGAGGTTAATGAATTAAGATGAGCTATTATCAGCAGGAGAAAAAAAACTTTTGTAGTGATAATCAAGATGGCCCATTTTGACAGTTGACAAGAAGGTATGAGGATACTTAACATGGGGAAATAGATTCAATATGTGTAATGACCCAGCCACTCCCAGTCTCTATTCAAACCCAAGTTAGTGGTATCTAGTTTGCATATTAATTCAAGCTCGGCAGTTTCTCGTTGGAGTCTGTGCCCTGGTCTACACTAGGCGTTGAGGTCGAATTTAGCAGCGTTATATTGATTTAACCCTGCCCCCGTCCACATGATGAAGCCCTTTTTTTCGACTTAAAAGGCTCTTAAAATTGATTTCCTTACTCCATCCCCGACAAGGCGATTAGCGCTGAAATCGGTTCTGCTGGGTCAAATTTGGAGTACTGTGGATGCAATTAGATGGTATTGGCCTCCGGGAACTATCCCAGAGTGCTCCATTGTGACTGCTCTGGAAGCACTCTCAACTCAGATGCACTGACCAGGTAGACGGGAAAAGGCCCGTGAACTTTTGAATTTCAATTTCCTGTTTGGCTAGTGTGGCAAGCTGCAGGTGACCATGCACAGCTCATCAGCAGAGGTGACCATGATGGAGTCCCAGGATCGCAAAAGAGCTCCAGCATGGACTGAACGGGAGGTACAGGATCTGATCACTGTATGGGGAGAGGAATCCATGCTATCAGAACTACGTTCCAGTTTTCGAAATGCCAAAACATTTGTGAAAATCTCCCAGGGCATGAAGGACAGAGGCCATAACAGGGACTCGAAGCAGTGCCACATGAAACTTAAGGAGCTGAGGCAAGCCTACCAGAAAATCAGAGAGGTGAACGGCAGCTCCAGGTCAGAGCCCCAAACATGCCGCTTCTATGATGAGCTGCATGCCATTTTAGTGGGTTCAGCCACCACTACCCCAGCCATGTTGGTTGACTTCTTCAATGGAGATGGAGGCAACATGGAAGCAGGTTTTTGGGATGAGGAAGATGATGATGATGATGAGATAGCTTACAGCAAACAAGTGGAGAAACCGGTTTTCCTGACAGCCAGAAACTGTTTCTCACCCTGGACCTGGAGCCAGTACCCCCCACACCCACCCAAGGCTGCCTCCCGGACCCGCCAGGCGGAGAAGGGACCTCTGGTGAGTGTACCTTTTTAAAAATACTATAAAAGGTTTAAAAGCCAGCATGTTTAATGATTAACTTGCCTTGGCATTCGTGGCTCTCCCGGATATACTCCCAAAGCCTTTGCAAAAGGTTTCTAGGGAGGGCAGCCTTATTCCATCCACCATGGTAGGACACTTTACCACTCCAGGCCAGTTGCACGTACTCGGGAATCATTGTAGAACAAAGCATTGCAGTGTATGTTTGCTGGCATTCAAACAACATCCATTCTTTATCTCTTTGTGTTATCCTCAGGAGAGTGATATCATTCATGGTCACGTGGTTGAAATAGGGTGCTTTTCTTAAGAGGACATTCAGAGATGCCCATTCCTGCTGGGCTGTTTGCCTATGGCTGAACAGAAATGTTCCCCGCTGTTAGCCACGCGGGGGGGGGGGGGAGGTGGAGGAAGCAAAATGCGACCTTGTAACAAAAGCACATATGCTATGTATGTAATGTTAACAGCAAGGTTTACCGTGAAAGAGTGTACCCATTGTTCTATAAAATGTGTCTTTTCAAATACCACTGTCCCTTTTTTTTTCTTCACCAGCTGCATGTGTTTCAAGGATCACAGGATCTTGTCCTTCCCAGAAGCTAGCGAAGATTAGAAGGCGAAAAAAACGCACTCGCGATGAAATGTTCTCTGAGCTCATGCTGTCCTCCCACACTGACAGAGCACAGATGAATGCATGAAGACAGACAATGTCAGAGTGCAGGAAAGCACAAAATGACCGGGAGGAGAGGTGACGGGCTGAAGAGAGGGCTGAAGCAGAAAGGTGGCAGCAGCGTGATGAGATGAGGCAGGATTCAATGCTGAGGTTGCTGGAGGATCAAACTAATATGCTCCAGCATATGGTTGAGGTGCAGGAAGGCAGCAGGAGCACAGACTGCCGCTACAGCCCCTGTGTAACCAACCGCCCTCCTCCATAGCCTCCTCACCCAGACACCCAAGAACACGGTGGGAGGGGGCCTCCGACCACCCAGCCACTCCACCCCAGAGGATTGCCCAAGCAATAGAAGGCTGGCATTCAATAAGTTCTAAAGTTTTAAACTTTTAAAGTGCTGTGTGGCCTTGTCCATCCCTTCTCCACCACCCCTCTTGGGTTACCTTGGTAATTATCCCCCTATTTGTGTGATGAATTAGTAAAGAATGGATGAATGTGAAGCAACAATGACTTTATTGCCTCTGCAAGCGGTGATCAAAGGGAGGTGGGGAGGGTGGTTAGCTTACAGGGAAGTAGAGTGAACCAAGGGGCGGGGGGTTTCATCAAGGAGAAACAAACAGAATTTTCACACCGTAACCTGGCCAGTCATGAAACTGGTTTTCAAAGCTTCTCTGATGCGCACCGCACCCTCCTGTGCTCTTCTAACTGTCCTGGTGCCTGGCTGTGCGTAACCAGCAGCCAGGCGATTTGCCTCAACCTCCCACCCCGCCATAAACGTCTCCCCCTTACTCTCACAGATATTGTGGGGCGCACAGCAAGGAGTAATAATAGTGGGAATATTGGTTTTGCTGAGGTCTAACTGAGTCAATAAACTGCGCCAGTGCGCTTTTAAACATCCAAATGCACATTCTACCACCATTCTGCATTTGCTCAGCCTGTAGTTGAACAGCTCCTGACCTACTCTCCAGGCTGCTTATGTATGGCTTCATGAGCCATGGCATTAAGGGGTAGGCTGGGTCCCCAAGGATAACTATAGGCATTTCAACATCCCCAACTGTTATTTTCTGGTCTTCCTGCAGCTTTTGAAACAGACAAGAGTTTCTGAAGGTGCGACCGTTATGTACCTTTCCCGGCCATCCCACGCTGATGATGGTGAAACATCCCTTGTGATCCACCAGTGCTTGCAGGACTATTGAAAAGTACCCCTTCCGGTTTATGTACTCACCGGCTTGATGCTCCGGTGCCAAGAGAGGGATATGGGTTCCGTTTATGGCCCTGCCACAGTTAGGGAATCCCATTGCAGCAAAGCCATCCACTATGACCTGCACATTTCCCAGGGTCACTACCCTTGATATCAGCAGATCTTTGATTGCATTGGCTACTTGCATCACAGCAGCCCCCACAGTAGATTTGCCCACTCCAAATTGATTCCCAACTGACAGGTAGCTGTCTGGCGTTGCAAGCTTCCACAGGGCTATTGCCACTCGCTTCTCAACTGTGAGGCCTGCTCTTATCTTCGTATTCTTGAGACTCAGAGCAGGGGAAAGCAAATCACAAAGTTCCATGAAAGTGCCCTTACGCATCCGAAAGTTTCGCAGCCACTGGGAATTGTCCCAGACCCGCAACACTATGCAGTCCCACCAGTCTGTGCTTGTTTCCCGATCCGAGAATCGGTGTTCCACCGCAAGAGCCTGCCCCATTAGCACTATGATGCCCACATTGCCAGGGCACGTGCTTTGAGAGAAGTCTGTGTCCATGTCCTCATCACTCTTGTAACCGCTCTGACGTCGCCTATTCACCTGGTTTCGCTTTGCCAGGTTCTGGTGCTGCATATACTGCTGGATAATGCATGTGGTGTTTAATGTGCTCCTAACTGCGAAAGAGATCTGAGCAGACTCCATGCTTGCCATGGTATGGTGTCTGCACAGAAAAAAGGCGTGGAACGATTGTCTGCCGTTGCCCTGATGGAGGGAGGGGTGACTTGACGACATGGCTTACAGGGTTGGCTTACAGGGAATTAAAATCAACAAAGAGGGTGGGTTTGTGAGAAACTGAATGGCCGCTTCAAGGATAGAACTCAAAACCTCAAGGAAAGAACTCAAAACTGGGTTTAGCAGGCCGTCAATTTCACAGAGGGAGGGAGGAGAAATATACAAAACAAATCTGATCTATTTCTTGTTTTGAGCCACTTCTTTATCTTTATACATCATGCTGGCAGCAGACTGTGCAGTATGACCGTTAGCCATTGTCACCTCCTGGGTGCTCGGCAGAAGACGGTGCAATATGACTGCTGGCCATCATCTTCTGCTGGCTGCAGATTAAAAGACAAGTGCACTGCCGGTAGGACTCAATAGCCATGAGACGAAACAAGGGAAATGACCTGGCTGAGTCACTCCCATGTTTGCCCAGGCGCCCAGTTAAAAGAGCACCCAGGACTACGTTGATGACGGCTACCAGTCATACTGCACTGTCTGCTGCCAAAAGGCAATAAACTGCTGCTGTGTAGCAATGCAGTACTGCGTCTGCCAGCACCCAGGAGACATACGGTGACGGTTAGCTGAGCGGGCTTCATGCTTGCTGTGGTATGGTATCTGCACAGGTAACTCAAGAAAAAAGGCACAAAACAATTGTCTGCCCTTGCTTTTACGGAGGGAGGGAGGGAACGGGGGCCTGATGATAGGTACCCAGAACCACCCGCGACAATGTTTTAGCCCCAACAGGTACTGGGATTTCTACCCAGAATTCAAATGAGCGGTGGAGACTGCGGGAACTGTGGGATAGCTACCCTCAGTTCAAAGCTCCGGAAGTCGATGGTTGCCTCAGAACTGTGAACACAGTCCGCTGACTAAATGCACTTAGAGCATTTGTGTGGGGACACACATACTCTACTGTATAAAAATGCTTTCTACAAAACCGACTTCTATAAATTCGACCTAATTTCGTAGTGTAGACATACTCTGTTTTTGAAGCTTTTCTGTTACAAAATTGTGACCTTTAAATCTGTTACTGAGTGACCAGAAAGGTTGAAGTGTTCTCCTACCGGTTTTTGAATGTTATGATTCCTGATGTCAGATTTGTGTCCATTTATTCTTTTGCATGTCTCTTCCTGCTGTTGAACAATGGGCTGGATGCACTCCACTCCAAGACAAAGTACTTGAAAGTGCTAAAATATATGATTTATGATCTTTGTTCCAGAATTTTATTATTAAACGTACTGATAGTTGGAAATGTTTGTCAGGATTATGGAAGAGTGAGAATAGAAATTGCCAAAGGTAGCTCCTCACCAATGCAAAGCAGGCGCATGCCTTTCAAAGAAAACAAGGGGGCATGTTTTCCTTTCTATATACCTTTTCCCCTTTTCAGCTGAGAGGAAGATGGTGAAGCATTTTTAAGGGGCTGCTGTGAATGTGGCTCCTGTCAGGGAAAAGATTGCTTTCCGACCTGCACACTTAAAACAGTAAGAAGGATATTGCCACAATCACACACACAACTTCAGAGTTCTGAGGCCTGCAGAAAGGCCATGTAAGGCCTCCAAGGGGTCCCAGCATTGAAGAGGCCATGTGCCTCTGTGCACCCTGGAGCAATGGTTCTGTCCACAACACAGAGGGCACAAGTCTCCATTGCCTGAAAGCGGATCCAGCAGCATAAAGGGACTTTACAGAAGCCAGTCCTCCTCCTTTCCCTCACAGAACCTTGGCATAAGGAGTTGCTGAGTTGGCACATAATAGGGGTACAGGTCATACCAAGAGGTAGGGAGCATCTCTGAGGCTCCTCTGATGTACACTGGGGCGCTGGCTGGGCTAGGCCCACAAAAGCAGGAGGTGCAGCAAAGTTATCTTACCATGTTTCTCCAGCCCTCTAGCTCCCTGGTTCCTGTGCTGGTCCAAAATCAACCATTCTCTTTTGTAAAAAAAAATTGGCATTTCAGAATTTGTTTTTGTTCTGCCTCAGAATGAACCTGAAACCTTTCACCATTTTTTTCCATGTAAACTTGTATTCTCAAGTTCAAGTCCCTGCTCTGAATCAGGGAAAGGAAGCAGTTGAGCTAATATTGCCTACATCTGATGTGAGTGGCCTAACCATTGGGCTATTGGCTAATCTAGGGTGGTTTTCTTTCTCCTTGCCCTGTTTTGACCAGAAATTCCATCGTATATCTGAGCTCTCTTCCTAATGGAAGTTTTTTCACACCCCAGACCAACAAAAGTGCTAGTGTAGACAAAGCCAGAGTGGCCAAAATTTTAGAAGTGGAATGCAGGAGCCACAGCCAACATTCCCTGTGATGCTGGAGTGCAGGAACAACGTAGAGTTTCTCCAGTCTGGGGGTATGTATGAGAACTGTGGGCAATGCCTGCTTAATGGGGCATTGGCCAGAGGGCAGGATTTAGCCCTAACTAATTAATTAATCTGCCCCCCACATGCTCATAAGAGATAAGTAAACATAATTCCACTTCACTCATCTAGCAAGGCATGGGTAACTGACAATGACACTGTGCTGCCATTTCACAGAGGAAAGAGATAAAGGGTTCTTCAGCCCTAATTTCTATAGGAGAAATGCACTTATCTTAATTCATTCAATAAACTTGGTAATTTTTCACTTAAAAACCATCTGAAAACAAGCTTTAGTAGCTTCAGGAATTAGCAACTCTCAGAATATTCCACAGCCTGGGAACAGAATTAGATGGTAATGATTTAATTGATTGAGTGTGCAGACAAAATGTTCATACAAAATCCTTTCAGTAATTATATCTTTTCGGGGGCCACAGGCTCTGATAATTTATGTCTCTGACTGTAATTACAAACCAGCTGCAATTTTAGGCAAAGCATAAGCACATCTGTGGTGCTTATCTTGGAGTAAGAAACAAACAGAAACACACTGTTGGAGCTCATAGCAAAGAATTAAAAACAAGTAAGGTAATGTAATATTATGCACAGGTATGTGACATTAGAATAGTGCCAGTCATGCCATTATAGCTGAAGGTCTATCATGGTTTCCTTAAAATACTTTAATTTTTCAGGGTAAAAAAATGTTTTGTGTTGAATCCTTTGGGTCCGAAAGTTCAGATTTCATTTGTAGGCTTTCTTATATGAAAGTTTTTAATGGGAATATTGGTTGAGTAAAGACTGCAGGAATGGGTTAATAATTTGGGGGTTCTGAAGGGCCAGTGTGAAATCTTCCTTGACGATGAAGAGTGGAAGCTTGTGCAACAGATTAAAAAGATTGTTCCCAAAGATTTACAATAGGGTCTTGGGACTGGCTGGGTAAGTCTGGCGATTATGGTCTTTAATTTACATGATCACATACTGTTTTTTCCACAGGACTTCTGCTCGTTCAGTGCACAGGTTGGATCTTGTTCCGGGTATGAACCAGGGTTGTGTGAATCAGCGAAGGAGGCTGTTGTCTGTAAACCCCCTGCTTCCTTTGGTGTAGAAGTTGGAAGGTTTGTAGTGAATAAGACAGGGAATTACAGGAAGAGAAAGTCTCATGGTTTAGGCAGTTGAATTCTGCCCTGGGGAACTGGATTCTATTCCTGCCCCTGCCAAAAGTGTGTGATGGTCGGAAAGGTCACTTAAACCAAACTTTTCACAAATAGTCACTAATTGGATGTACTTAATTTTCTTGGTTCCCAGTCTGAGACCCTGGTGTCTGATTTGCTGAAGTGCTGAGAACTCAGTTGCAAATGAAGTGGAATAGAGCTGTGCTCTGAACGAACAGAGTGCTATAAAAATGCTAAGTAATCTGAAAAATCAGGCTCTAGGCTTCTCAGATTGAGCACTCAAAATTAATGGACAGTTTTCAGCTTAGCTTCTCTGCACCTCATCTATAAAATAGGGATAATAATACCGCTTCACCTCCCAAGGGTGTTGTGAAAATAATTAATGTTTATGAAGCACTTAGAGACTATAGTGATGAGCACCGTATAAAAGCCCATGAGGAATGAATAGTGTGAATAAATACGAAATGGGGCCAAACATTGAGCAATTGGATAAAATAAAATATTTAATTGCCGCCTGGTCAGTGAGCACCATCCATCCTGTGCAGTGAATGAGGCAGGAGTCCTGTGGAAAAAACAAAACAAAATGTGCTTGTGTAATAAAAGACTTCAGCATAATACATGTGCACAAGGGGGTTAAATCAAGGTTGCAGGGGCAATCTTAACTCTGACATTTCCTAACTTCTGAGTGCTTGATTTTGCAACCTTAACCTTCCTTTAATTTAGTTGTATTGCGAGTAATATGTTTTAACGTGCTTTGAGATGAAAGGTGTGCAAGTCAATGGGATGACTCAGAAGTCTTTTTGTGTGTGTAATAGGGTTTTAAAGTGCTTTTGAGATTAAAGGCATGTAAATTGGTGGGATGACTCAGCAGTAATCAGTGTGAACAGCAGAAGCACATAACTGGTTCCCTTAAGGAAAGACAAACATAAAAAGGTTCTCCAGTTTAGGGTTCACTCAGCACCTGGGTCTGGAGCCCTGCCTTACCACAGGTATTCTTCTCCTGCCTTCGCAGCAGCCCTTTTGTATAGCCCTTCCCTTGAGCTCAGGGGAGGGGAAGTAACAATTGTGTAGTGGGGACTAGCTAGTGCTTCTGTCTTCTTTCCAAAGGTGATATACAAATGTAATATATATTTAGATAAGTCACTCCTAATTCTGTATTGTTCAGCTTCACCATCCGCCAGCTAACCACTTTCTAATGTGGCTTGATTTCTATGTATCATAGTTTCTCTGTGTTTGGTTTATTGTGTGTGAAGTTATTGGGATCAAACACACACGTCACCTGCTGAGGGGAAAAGCAAGCTTTTTCCCACCCCCTCATAGGATGATAGCCACTGACTCCACTTTGCCACGCTGAATGACCAGTCAGCCCAACTCCTGCAAAGAAACCTCCAAGATGTATTTGATAAATATGTGAATATGGTCCTATGGGTAACGCACAGGATTAAGAAGCAGGAGACACGAGCCCCCTGATTCTGGTGCTTCATTCCTGCAGCAAGCACAGGAATGGGGGGGAGAGGTGACTTTAAGCTACCTTTTACATTCCCCATATTCTAGAGCAACTAAGGGTCTGCCTGGCCCACTCCATGTAAGCTAAAGTAGTTTCAGGGCTGCTCTCGTTTATCTTTGCAACCCATAGTGAGCTATGGGCAGCAATGTCGACAGTATGATAAAAAACCTGCTGCACTGAGTCTCAGAGCCCAAGTCAGCTGACTCGGGCTTGTGGGGCTCAGGCTCTAAGATTAAATATACAACTGCAGACATTTGGTTCTCTGAGGCCCTCCCCACTCGCAGGGTCTCATAGCCTGGGCTCCAGCCCAAGCCTGAATGTCTACACTGCAGTTTTATAGCCTGAGAGCCTGAGCTGGCTGACCTGTGCCAGCCGTGCCATGGGTCTTTTATTGCCGTGTAGACATACCCTACAGGTCTTGGGAAGTAGGGAACAACCCCATGCTGGGAGCTGGAAACAGGGCTAGCATACAATTCTTCCCCTTACGTCAGCTCTACTCTGTGCAGTAGAGTATTCTCAGGAGGCTGTTTCTACCCCTTTAAGGCCCCTGTATGTAGTCAGAGTGGCATAAGTGAGCAGCGAACCACGGCCACTGGAGCCGCAATCCGCCAATCCTGCTGACCGGCCCGGCCCACCAGGGGCTTTCCCCGCACAAGCGGCGGAACAAGTTTGGGAACCACTGCCTTAGAGTATTAGAGATCATGCTGCTGGGGACTGTTTCTGGCTTTGCCAAATATTTCCTGCATAATTTTCGTATGTCACAATGTCAGATTTATGGAACCTTGCCTTCCATTTGGTATCCATGAATATCCAGGCACAACTAATGTCACTAACTACCTGATTGCACCCACAAGGGAATGGAGTTTTCTTAATGGAAGAGAGTGCATCTAGTCTCTTCAGGCCTCAGTTTCTTCTTCTGCAAAATACGGCTAATATTTAATTCATGGGGGTGTTCAGAGCCTAAATTCTTTGAGATCCTGGTGGAGGGTACTCTAGGAGTACAACATATTATATGAATTGTTACATGTACTCTGTCAAAGCATATTCATATTATAACATCCTGTGCACATTCCCGAAATGGATATATAGTCCTACAATGTATATTACATAACAAGATGAGGTATTCTCTCTGCAAACAATCTATAAGCATGCACTTTGTGTATATCCTGTACCTATGCATCTTCCCAAGTAGTTATTCTTTAAAGCTTAAAAAGAATGTTAAATGGAAGAAGATAGCAGAACAGTAAATTAGCCATTCCTTTTGCCTCTGTGAATAGCTAATTGCCTTAGATATGCATCTCTGCTCAATGCATGATCTTATGCATTATTTACACATTGAAAACTTGCCTGACTTATTTCACCTCTTGGAAAAGTGCTTTCTGTTCACGCATCCTTAATGAGTAGTGGCATTGAGATTTCAGGGTTGCTTATTTTAGTGAAGGTTATTACAGGAGTCAACGTTGTTCTTCAATAGCAGAAGATGTAGTAGATAGGAAAGAAAATTAATACAGAGCAACAAACCAAAATCTCATTCCTTTAGAGAGGTGGATATCTTAAGAGCACATTAGAGGCCTGTAGTTCCTTTGGTTTAACTAACAAATTCTTGAACTTCCAGCTGGTATTACTCCATATAATGATGGGTGGAAAACCAAATATTGCCATTTCTTTGAAGGTAACATGGAAATTATGCCAGTGTACTTGTTTCCATATTAATTTATTAGAGCATAAGCTTTCGTGAGCTACAGCTCGAAAGCTTATGCTCTAATAAATTTGTTAGTCTCTAAGGTGCCACAAGTACTCCTTTTCTTTTTGAGAATACAGACTAACACGGCTGCTACTCTGAAACCTGTTTCCATATTATCGCCTATCACAAAATGAGACTTCCTTCTTGGTTTATTCATAAACTTTTTTTTTTGGCAGGGGGGGAGTTTCAGAGGAAAATATTACTATATTACATTATTGCTATATGACTGAGCTTTGTGTTGGATTAGAATTGGAATGTTTCTGTCGTTTGGGCTGGAACACTTTGATTTCTTCACATGTGTTGAAAATGGATAACGACTTCAGAAATGGTTTAAAATCTCCATTGACTGAGTTACTGCAACCTTGGATTTTGTACATTTCACTAAAAATGGACCAGATCTGAATGCTATTACTTACTATTTTAATTCCAGTCCAAAAATTTACCCTGTCATATGCTGTTGCTTGCCAGATCCTTGTTACATTCTGAATCAGCAGTTGTCTCTCACTTCAGGACTGTGAGCGAGCCAGGGGAAAGACCCACCTTACTAATGAAAGTGCTATCCAAACTGTTGTAGTGAGAGCAATTGTGATAACAGCTCATTACCAGCCTTATCTATTGTTCTTGATTCTCCAGTCCTTAACCAGAAAAGTCTCCTGATGAAGTCAACTTGATTGTCCCAACCTGGCTCCAGGGGGAATTTTTGCTTGATTAAGGACTTCAGAGTCAGGGCCATTGAGGCCACACATCAGGAAAAAATGTCAGTAATGGGGAAGAGGAGAAAGGGAAGGGGCAGGAAAAGGGAGCCGAAGAAAGATAAGGAGACTGAATGGGACGGAATCAAACTGGAAGTGATCAAATGGGAAAAACAGAAAGAAAGAAATAAAAAGATACCATAATACTTGATATAACTCTCATCTTATTAGGCTGATAGCCCCAGGCTAGGCTACCCAGAACTCGCCCAAGTATTCCGTACACACATGTGAGAGTCATTAAGTTGAGCAGCTGTAATGACTGCCAGTGCATTAATGGAAAAGAATAACACTCAAATGTTGATGTAGGCTTTGGAAGAGAAAGGGGGGCTATTTAGCACAATACGGCATCTGAAAATGAAAGTGTTTCCTCTTACTGTGCTACAAGCAAATGTCTCCAAAAGAAATAGCGTGAGTGAGTGTGTGTGTGAGAGAGAGAGAGAGCGCTATGTGTTGACTAAATCAAGTCAAAGGACTGGGTTCAATCTCTCCCTTTTCCATCTGCTGAGATCATGTCACTGGACTTTTTGAGCTGACGGCTAAAGAGAGATGCAGCTTTAGGCTGTGAGAGGACTTTGTTCTGCCTCCCCTTGGTGATATTTCTGTTCATTGTCACACTAGTTTGTGCCAACAAGAAAATTTTTCCATAGTAGTCAGCTGGATTGTTTGATTTGTATTTCTTTTATGTTGTGATTTTTTTTCTTCCTTGTTCAAGTAATTTGCCAAAGCAACCTGCTTGTCCTCGAGATGATTTTAACTGAGCCTGGGACACTGTTAATTAGGGACAGTCATGGGCAGTAACGCGGAGAGAGAAACTGATTCTTGAGCTCAAGAGGAAAGACCTGGAGTATCAGCATAAGTATGAGACTAAGAGGAAAGGGGATTAGACTTCCCCTCCTCTAAACAGTGCTGCAAAGGGAGCTAACAAGGGCCAAGCTGGGTGCAGAGACTTCCAAAGGCATGAAGTGCCGTTACAGCTGTAAAAGCAGCAAGTCGGAAAAACCAATGCAGGGTTTATATTGAAGTTCTAAGCTACTTTGGAGCTGGAGACTGTGCCCCTGGCTCAGCCTGCCTCTGGCTTTCACCAGTCATCCACTCCATCTTGCCATGCATTTTATTAAACTATAGCTTATTATTTTCTTTTTTAAAAAAAACAAACAAAAAAACCCACACAAGGAGAGACGTACTAAAACCATATTATTAGTAATACAGTCCGCTTAGCCTCCTGTGGCTAGCAGGAAGCCAGGGAACCAACACCATCTACACAAGAGAGAGAAGAAAATGAAACACAACAGAAATATGAGACCCCTGGGAACTTGCGGTTATCCATTCATGGCTGTGGAATGGTGCACTACTGCATTCCTGCCATGGTGTGGTGCTGTGCCAAGTTATGACACCAAGCTCACTCACCTGACTCCAAGAAGGCTGCTGCCAGCAATATACAAGCAATGCTGGCTTTCAGAGGAAACCTAGACCTCTGGAGATGTTTCCCTTTGTAGGTTTCAGAGTAGCAGCCGTGTTAGTCTGTATTCGCAAAAAGAAAAGGAGTACTTGTGGCACCTTAGAGACTAACAAATTTATTTGAGCATAAGCTTTCGTGAGCTACAGCTCACTTCATCTGATGAAGTGAGCTGTAGCTCACGAAAGCTTATGCTCAAATAAATTTGTTAGTCTCTAAGATGCCACAAGTACTCCCTTTGTAGGGGAATTCTTCTCTGACAAGAAGGGGCCTAGGTTTCTGTTTCTATAGAATGCTGGATAGGAAAACAAAGGGAAGCACTCCTGCAGGTAGTTTGCCTCTTGGATCTCTAAGTGATATTTCCTTAAGGACTGATGTTGATATACTTAGGATAATCTCTTTTCAGGCCCAGCCCCTTGGGCTTTTTGTGGATTGGGCTACTCCACTAAAGAAACCAAGAGAGTGTGAGTGTGTGTGCAAAAGAATATAAGAGAAGCAGAGAAAAATAGGGGAAATGTTTCATTTGAATCTTTATTACTTTGGTCTTGTGCAACCCTTTTGATTTCAGTGGGGTCCTGCTGATGTAAGTGAGAGTTTGGTCCAATGTATTAAGTTCAAAATAGGATTAGGGTAAACTAAGAGTGCGAGGAACAGTGCTCCCTTTTCCTTTCTCTGGCTTGTAGGAGCAGGCCCCCCTTTCTTCATTTTTCATCCCACTTTAACCACTGGTTTAAAGTGTCCAGAGGTAAGAAAAAAACAGTCTGGGGAGGCAGTGGCATCTGCTTCCCCCTAGGCCCAGCTGCCAGGGACGGGGCCGAGTGAGCTGGAAGCGTGCTGGGGGCGAGAGGGGATTCTGGTTCTTTGGGCTCCTGTCCTTGGCCCAAGCAGGGAGCAGAAGCTTCCGCCTCCCCAGCTGGGCTCTCACAGGCAGCTGCTGTGCCACATAGAGCAGCAATCCAGAGCAGCCGACATGAGAAGCAGCTGGTCCTGCCCCTTCCACTCCCCAGCTGCCAGGGACAGGGACCGAATGTGCCAGGGGGCAGGTGTAGTGGGAGAAGGACAGAGCCCCTCTTCCCCCTTCCCCCGGCAGGCCAAGCAGAATTCTGGGGGGAGGGCTTGCCCCTGCATGTTCCCCCTCTACATGTCGCCTATGCTCCTAGATATAACTTGCTTAGTCATGCCAGTTTCTTATTTCAAAACATACTTTTCCATGTGTGTCTACACTCTACCTCAGCACAGCTGCCAGTTTCCCTGGGCTGCATGTCAAGCTGTGACAGGAAGAATACCGGTCTGGTTAATTTAAAGAAGAAAATCATACTTCGCCACTCTGAAAATTACATGAAAATCTGAAATATGGTGGATATAGCAAAGTCAGGATGCTCTTAAATTGCGAGGAAATTATGCTTCACTCTGCAGAAAGCTTTCTGTAGCCGTCTGATTTTCCTCTTTGAACACCCTATTATATTTTCCTTCATCTACAAGGTGAGCTCCATGCCCATTTTGTTTTAAAAATGAATGTTCAGAACTGTACTAGAGGTTTTCCATTGCTTCCTGTTGATAAACACTGAATTAAAACATCTCTAAAGTATTATCTGTGAGTTCTTTAAACATTCACTTAAACTTTAATATAGAAATACAAAATAGGAATAAATAACAATTGCACAATGTCTTATTAAGAACAAAATTATTTGTATAGACTAGTTCTATATAAATAAATCAAAGTACATTTTACTTGTGTTTAGAAGAATGAGATACTTTTTATAAAATTAAGAAATTTTAAATTTATTTACTTTATCCCTCAAACCCTTACTGCAAAGGAATCATGCATTATCTCTACTAAACAAAGATAAGTTCCACCTAACTGAATGAGCCCTGATAAAGATGTGGCTCTGTCTTCCGAAATTAGACATGAAACATAGACATACCAGGACTACTCATTGAACAAGAAATAGTAAAGTAGAATATAATGTTCATGTATAGTAAAATCAAAGTTACTGTATATCAAACTATGTCCCTTTACATACCTTTATGATGAGTATTAAAAAAAAAAAATGACAACCGGCCAGCATGCAACTGACTAAAACATTCCAATTTTAGGGATGTCTGAGTTTGGCCAAAGGAAAAAAGGAAGTAAAAGAAACAGACAAAACAAACAAACATCCCAGATGCTTACAATCCCCTTTGTGTTCTTCCTCTCTGTGCCAGGTCTGTTAATGCTTAGTTTGCAGCTGAGATAGGTGTTCCTGGAGTTGTTCTTCCTGTATGTGGTCCATCATTGCAATTTGGAGCATAAATTTCATATGCCTTCATGGAGACGGTGGTCCTTTCAGAGAATTGCAGGACCCTGGAGTGCTTCCAACTGTAGTTCCTTGCCCAACCCACTGTATTAGAAATCACCTTTTAATGCAATTCTCAAAGACATTCAGCAATGTCCATAAATGTCACAATTCCATTTACATAGTATTATTCACATTTACACAGCTTTGTTCACATGCTGTAAAGTTTTTGCTTCAGAACAGAATTATGATGCAAACAAGGACCTGCATTAATTACAGCAGAAAGAGAGAGCTTTAAACATCTGTTACATATGTTCTGCTTCCGTTTTCACCTGCACAAGTGCTTCTAGTAAATTCTACTAAACTATGGATTGCTCACTCTACATTTTTTTCCTTATAATAATGCCATTTTTTCCCCATTTGATTCTAAAGTGTAGTCATTTTACAGTGCATTGTTCTAAACAGAAGGTAAGAACATTTAATTGAGACCAATTCTGTTGGTTTCAGCCTAGTTTAAGTTCTTCTGTTCCCCCCCTCCCCCAGTTGAAACACAAAATGTTTTAACGATACGCTAAATTGTACTGTATCTAAATGGGTCAAACAAAAAAAATTTAAACTCCTTTTTTTTTTTAAAAAAAAAATCAGTAGATATTTTAAGTTTTTAAGAGCATTTCTAGCAAATTTGTTTTTATGGCAAATAGGCCCCTTTAATGTTTTAACACTGCTGAGTGGTGTTGGTGTGAAATATGTCTCTTATACCTCTTGTTTTATATCTTGTGTGATAATATGGGTCTATATAATCCTAGGTTTAAAACTCCTTCTAAATTCCCCTGAAGGAAATGTACCCTTTTTCAGTGATACCCACCCCTAAATGGAGAATGACTCTCATCCACTTAGTCTTCTTGTAATTCTTTGAATCTTTCTCCTTTCATACCTCTCTGTGGGATTGATCCTAACTTCTGCTGAAGCCAGTGGGACTGTTTTCTCCAGTGGGAGTTAGATCAGGCCCTTGTCTTAACAGGCTGTCATTGCCTTTTTCATGTTTACTGCTCTTAGCTGATCATGGATCAGCTGGAAAGAATGCTGAAATGCACATGCATTGGTACCATCATCTTGAGACACATGCGTCTCCTCAGCCATGTGCCTGATTTCTGCTCTGGAACCACCTGTTGCCCCAGCAGTGGAGTTGTATATGCACTCATTCACTGCCAGGTACTTTAGACCCACATTTATGGTTTGTTTAGGAAAAGAAGGAAAAAGTTTATAAAACTATATAATAGAAATGTTTTTAGTGCTTTATAAGTTAGTGAAAAGAGAGGGTGTGTTTTTTTTTAATTTTTTAAATTCATGTGCAGCAGCGATGTGGTGTCAATATATTAACAAGGAACTTCCACAAAATTCCCTTCTAGTCTGCAACAAGAGTGTCTTGGAAGGATTGAAATATTTATTCTTTTAATTTCCCCTTTAAACAAAAATGCTCTCTTCTATCAAGGAAGTGAGGCAATAGGTACAAAACTCCCATGGACCTCAGTGGGACCAGGATTGCACCCATAATCTCTTGGTGATCAAATTTATGTTATGGAAGTGTTTCTGAAATCTATGCTGAGTGTATAAAGTAGCATCACACAAATGTACAGTTTTCAGAGTAGCAGCCGTGTTAGTCTGTATTCGCAAAAAGAAAAGGAGTACTTGTGGTACCTTAGAGACTAACAAATTTAATCTGCTACTATCAATCTATTAGAGCATAAGCTTTCTTGAGCTACAGCTCACTTCATCGGATGCATTTGGTGGAAAATACAGAGGGGAGATTGATATACACACACAGAGAACACGAAACAATGGGTTTTATCATACACACTATAAGGAAAGTGATCACTTAAGATAAGCCATCACCAGCAGCGGGGGGGGGGAAGTGGGAAGGAGGAAAACCTTTCATGGTGACAAGCAAGGTAGGCTATTTCCAGCTGTTAACAAGAATATCTGAGGAACAGTGGGGGGTCGGGTGGGGGGGAGAAATAACCCCATAACCTCAGCCATGCAGAACACAATGCCATCCACAGCCTCAGAAACAACTCTGACATCATAATCAAAAAGGCTGACAAAGGAGGTGCTGTCGTCATCATGAATAGGTTGGAGTATGAACAAGAGGCTACTAGGCAGCTCTCCAACACCACTTTCTACAAGCCATTACCCTCTGATCCCACTGAGAGTTACCAAAAGAAACTACAGCATTTGCTCAAGAAACTCCCTGAAAAAGCACAAGAACAAATCCGCACAGACACACCCCTAGAACCGCGACCCTGGGGTATTCTATCTGCTACCCAAGATTCATAAACCTGGAAATCCTGGACGCCCCATCATCTCAGGAATTGGCACCCTGACAGCAGGTTTGTCTGGCTATGTGGACTCCCTCCTCAGGCCCTACGTTACCAGCACTCCCAGCTATCTTCGAGACACCACTGACTTCCTGAGGAAACTACAATCCATTGGTGATCTTCCTAAAAACACCATCCTAGCCACTATGGATGTAGAAGCCCTCTACACCAACATTTTACACAAAGATGGACTACAAGCCGTCAGGAACAGTATCCCCGATAATGTCACGGCTAACCTGGTGGCTGAACTTTGTGACTTTGTCCTCACCCATAACTATTTCACATTTGGGGACAATGTATACCTTCAAATCAGCGGCACTGCGATGGGTACCCGCATGGTCCCACAGTATGCCAACATTTTTATGGCTGACTTAGAACAACGCTTCCTCAGCTCTCGTCTCCTAATGCCCCTACTCTACTTGCGCTACATTGATGACATCTTCATCATCTGGACCCATGGAAAAGAAGCCCTTGAGGAATTCCACCATGATTTCAACAATTTCCATCCCACCATCAACCTCAGCCTGGACCAGTCCACACAAGAGATCCACTTCCTGGACACTACGGTGCTAATAAGCGATGGTCACATAAACATCACCTATATCGGAAACCTACTGACCGCTATTCCTACCTACATGCCTCTAGCTTTCATCCAGATCATACCACACGATCCATTGTCTACAGCCAAGCTCTACGATATAACCGCATTTGGTCCAACCCCTCAGACAGAGACAAACACCTACAAGATCTCTATCATGCATTCTTACAACTACAATACCCACCTGCTGAAGTGAAGAAACAGATTGACAGAGCCAGAAGAGTACCCAGAAGTCACCGACTACAGGACAGGCCCAACAAAGAAAATAACAGAACGCCACTAGCCATCACCTTCAGCCCCCAACTAAAACCTCTCCAACGCATCATCAAGGATCTACAACCTATCCTGAAGGACGACCCATCACTCTCACAGATCTTGGGAGACAGGCCAGTCCTTGCTTACAGACAGCCCCCCAATCTGAAGCAAATACTCACCAGCAACCACACACCACACAACAGAACCACTAACCCAGGAACCTATCCTTGCAACAAAGCCCGTTGCCAACTCTGTCCACATATCTATTCAGGGGACACCATCATAGGGCCTAATCACATCAGCCACACTATCAGAGGCTCGTTCACCTGCACGTCTACCAATGTGATATATGCCATCTTGTGCCAGCAATGCCCCTCTGCCATGTACATTGCTCAGACTGGACAGTCTCTACGTAAAAGAATGAATGGACACAAATCAGACGTCAAGAATTATAACATTCAAAAACCAAAGGAGTACTTGTGGCACCTTAGAGACTAACAAATTTATTAGAGCATAAGCTTTCGTGAGCTACAGCTCACTTCATCGGATCCGATGAAGTGAGCTGTAGCTCACGAAAGCTTATGCTCAAATAAATTTGTTAGTCTCTAAGGTGCCACAAGTACTCCTTTTCTTTTTGCGAATACAGACTAACACAGCTGCTACTCTGAAACCTGATTCAAAAACCAGTTGGAGAACACTTCAATCTCTCTGGTCACTCGATTACAGACCTAAGAGTGGCTATCCTTCAACAAAAAAGCTTCAAAAACAGACTCCAACGAGAGACTGCTGAATTGGAATTAATTTGCAAACTGGATACAATTAACTTAGGCTTGAATAGAGACTGGGAATGGATGAGTCATTACACAAAGTAAAACTATTTCCCCATGTTATTTCTCCCCCCCACTCCACCCCCCACTGTTCCTCGGATATCCTTGTTAACTGCTGGAAATAGCCTACCTTGCTTGTCACCATGAAAGGTTTTCCTTTTTCCCCCCTCCCCCCGCTGCTGGTGATGGCTTATCTTAAGTGATCATTTTCCTTATAGTGTGTAGGATAAAACCCATTGTTTCATGTTCTCTGTGTGTGTATATCAATCTCCCCTCTGTATTTTCCACCAAATGCATACGATGAAGTGAGCTGTAGCTCATGAAGGCTTATGCTCTAATAAATTTGTTAGTCTCTAAGGTGCCACAAGTACTCCTTTTCTTTTTACAAATGTACAGTGTAATCTGAAGTGGCAGTAAGGTGTTTGGGGCGGGAGTTTTCTATCTTGAGGAAGTATTTTGGAAATAACTGTACCTTCCATTTGAAGCAACTTGTTCCATTCCAAGGCAAATATACAAAATTTTAAAAAGAGGGCCCTAGTGACAAGTTACCTCTGGGAGCAGCGTTTCAAAAAGAGGTTGACTGTGTCAGGGTCATGGGTAGTCTCCATGTTAGTTTCTGTTAGTTCAGTGGCAGAATTTAAACAGGATCTCTGGGGTACTCCATCCAGTATAATGCTGCCCTGCAGGGTTGGAACCCCAAACAAAATAGCATTGTGCTAATGCATGAGAACCGGAACATGAAATTGACTGATCTAGTGGATTTTATTGTCCAAGGGGGTCCAAGAGGTAAACAGAAATTATAAATGGTGTCACATCAATTATGAAAAAGAAAGAATGTTAATATTCACAGTATGGTGCTAACCTACTGTGAGCTTCTTTTATATAATTGCCACCCCCAACTGTTCAGGCATCCTCAGTTGGGCACCAAAAAATCATGATAGTTAAAATAAATAAATGTTGGGTTCTTTTTCTTTGCCTTCTGGTTTCTGAACCTTTTAGGGTGCACTCAGATCAAGTTTCCAAGCACTTTCTCCAGAACTGAGCCAGCTAGAAACACCTCCCCCCCCACCCCGAAATGAGATTGCATGTGAATCTCAGCTTTCTAGATCCCAGCAGCTGGGGCTGTAAGTGAAACACCAAATAGTATACTGTTCCTCTGATATTCTTGTTAACTGCTGGAATTAGCCTACCTTGCTTGTCACCATGAAAGGTTTTCCTCCTTTTCCCCCCCCCCTGCTGCTGGTGGTGGCTTATCTTAAGTGATCACTCTCCTTACAGTGTGTATGATAAACCCATTGTTTCATGTTCTCTGTGTGTGTGTATATATAAATCTCTCCTCTGTTTTTTCCACCAAATGCATCCGATGAAGTGAGCTGTAGCTCACGAAAGCTTATGCTCTAATAAATTTGTTAGTCTCTAAGGTGCCACAAGTACTCCTTTTCTTTTTACCAAATAGTATGAAAATGGCAATAAAACAATGAGAGCAGGCAATACTGAATATATAACTTTTATGTCTCTAAAGGTGCCCCTTTAACATGCTGGAGAAGCAGAAGCTGTGTGAGAACTTCCACATCCATCCTGAATCTCTCTCTCTCTCTGCAGTACAGGTGTTTCCCTTTCCACTGCAGTTACCAATCCTGGCACTACACTGGGGATAGTAGTTACAGTGGGTAAGTACACACCTGTCTGCTTTGCATTCCAAGCAGGGATGCATACACTGACTGGTCCAGGGAATCAAAATATTTCCTTACAGGACCAAATTCATTGACTCCCATGGGATTTTTTTTGCTTGAATAAAGAGGACATGCCTGAAATGAGGTTCATGCAGGACAGACTAGAATACTGTCACTGTGCCACAGGCTTGCTGATACCAAGGAGCTGCTCAGACAGCTTTGCATCCGATGAAGTGAGCTATAGCTCACGAAAGCTTATGCTCTAATAAATTTGTTAGTCTCTAAGGTGCCACAAGTATTCCTTTTCTTCTAACAAGACAGAAACAGACTGACACTTTTTGCAAATTTTGGGCCAGCCTTGTAAACATGTGCTCAAGACTACCTACTCGTATTTGCATGTGCTCAATTGCAAATCCAGAATGCCTAATGAACATGCAAGATGGTATGTGGACACAAAGGAAAGTGTGACTATGCATCAGGTATTTTGCTCAGACAAATGTACACAAGTTTGCATGTGTATGTTTTAACATTAGGGCTTTTACTAAATCCTTGAAATTAAACTATGCTGGAGAGGCTTTAGACAGTTAATTACATGCACAATTGAAGAAATAGTGAAAATAGCTTTTTATCCCAATGGCTCTTGTTCCTGGATGTGGATTTCTTAGTGTGGTACTGCCCAGTACTGTGATCACCTTTCAACATTTGTCAGCAATTACCACACAGTGGCATCTAAGGTACTCCAGTTATTTCCTGTCTAAATTATAGAGAAAGTTCCTATGCGTTAACCATTGGTAAATTAATTTAAAATGACAACTGTGAGGGTGTTATGGGGCAGAGCCACCTGTGACCTGCACCTATTTTATACAGAGGTGAACAAATCTGTCTTATTCAATGTTACCTATATAACTGAGACAGCTGTTGAAAACTGATCTGCAAAGAGCAATGAGGATTTACAGGCTACATAAAATACAAACACAATCCTACTTATTCTCCTTCTTGCTGAGGGAACATTGTGTCACTAAGGTTGCCGTACCTGTCTCATTCTTGCCCTACAGACAGTAGCTCCTTCTTTAATTTCTTAGATTATAAGGTCTTTGGGGCAGGAACCATGTTAACCTGGGTTTTTGTACAGGGTGAGAGGGGACACCAATCCTTATTAGGACCTCGAGGCGCGACCACAATATAAAGGTATAATGACAATCAATCTTGAAGAAATGTATTTGCAAGAATATCCAGCACAGCATTCTTTTTTTGTTTGTTTGTTTGAAAAATATTGAATATATTAATCAAACTGGTTGCTGCACCCAGCTGCAAATCACACTGCTTGCTGATTTCCATTGCTATCAGGCTTGCTGTTAAAACCAAACTACTTCCATGAATCTCTGGAAATGGGCATGAATGTGGCTTACCATCTGAATTTGGGCAATGCTAGTGTCCGTACCAGTAATTCGTAGGTACCACCAAAGCCTCTGGCTGTTACTGTTACTCGCGGATACTGTTAGACTATCTAAACAAACCACTCTTCACATAGTTGAAACATTCGTTTGAAAACTGAGGGTCCTATTCAGCAAATAGTCAGAGTCTTATGGCTCTGGCCACAGAGGCTCTAGAAGCTTCCAGAGCTCAGCTATCACTGAGCCTAATCCTGATTCAGAACCCAAAATTATATGTTGTTTGTATAAATATTTCTGTGCACAGCTTGGATGCTTTGGGCACCCTCCCTCACTAGATTCTTGGGAATTACAAATATATGCCTCTTTGTAGCTCAGGTAGATGTAAAGTGACTCACATTAATGACCGCAGAAGGACTCAACTGAGCATGTGCTGAGAGAATAGTGATGTCAATTAGATTCTGACAGCCCTCTCTTTTCTATGAACAAGACTTCTGCAGCTCATCGCCCTCAAAGAGGGAAACACAGGTTTGATGTAAGGGCGTGCATAACCTCTGCTAATAGACATTGTCATGCTGGTTTACAATGCTCCACGAGGGTTCTGTCAAGCCACTCGTGTCATTGTTTGACTACAGTTAAGAGCAGGGTGCTCTGTTTTCCAAGCCCAGCTCAATCGGAGCAAAGCACAATTTTGGCTCTTGCATTGTCATGAAAAGGAATAAAGTGCTACTGATCATGTCTTCAGCTTCTCAGTGAGCCCAGAGCTTTGTGTGCTGAACTTCACCACCTTGCCTGAACTATTTCCAGGTGCCATAATCTTCCACTCCATTAATTCAAGCAGTTTGTGGGCACTCAGAGGTCCCAGACATGCAGACTGAACTGCAGTGGGACCCATTACTAAACATGATCAGTCATGGAGATGCAGTCCCAATAGGATACTGCTATCATTGTACAGGGGCTTCCTGGTACTTGCCAACTGTCTAATGAAGCCATCTATGGTTGACACCTATAATTTAGCAAAACTGCTATATCACTGTAAGCATCCCCAATTACATTCTAATCAATACGACATACATAGAGAGGCTGCCCACTAATCATATCTTTGGATAACTAATGGGCATTGTGGCTGCTGGCTAGAAATATCAATATGGCAGGCCTTCCCATCCTTCTGCACTGAGGGTTAGCATGCTAGTTGTTAAACAGGCTACCATATTTATATCCCTAAGCCACTGGAAATGGGTGTGAACATGCTTTGCCATCTGAATTTAAACAATACATGTAACAATAAAAGTAATTCCTAGCTTACAGCAGAGGCCACTATTACTGTTGTATGTGGATAACAGTACATTTGCCTAGATTAGAACTAAATGGTGGTAGCTTTCAGAAATCTAGATATAGCTGTGTCTATGATTTTTTTTTTGTGTCTCATGAATCAGGATTAGTATTCCCTGGGGAGGGAAGGGAGTGAGGGGGAGGGGTTAGAAGGATGTCTGTACCCCTCTGGACTCTCTGCGGAATGGCCCCTGAGGAAATGGCTAAGAAAGAGATCAACAGGAATGCCAAATTTCTGCTGAATAGGTTAAAAGGGTGAGGAAGCCTCTTCGGCAGCCATCCATGCGCAGAAGGCCTGCATAACATTTCTGCTGAATAGGCCCCTAAATGAAGACAAAAGAAACATAGGAAGCCAGTCGTAACTTGAAGAGCCTTTTTGATTGTGCCGTTTCTTATTGTTACATTTGCTAATCTCCAAGGACATTTTATTATTTTTGGTGCAATTAGACATCCCTTTGGACATGCCAATGGAATGGAAATAAAGAAAGTCATATTTTTATCTGATATATAAATGTAAAACAGCCTATTTAGTTAATTATTCCTTAACAGCTCTAAACAGATGGATATGGTTTAGCCAACATACAGTGAAAGTTACTCAACATTTTATATGTTATAAAAATCACCCTATATATAATGCCTGAGTTTTAAGTTTATATATATTGTAAAGTTTGAAGTAGTTTACATACCACTAAAACTGAGAGGAGCTGCTATGTCAGGCTCACTTTAAAAATTGGAGTTTCAAAGCCCTTTTCTGGGTTTAATCTAAAAATGTGGATCCTGCTATTTTGTTCGCAAAGATTTTATCCGTCTTCTAGTTTCTCATTTAAAGAGCTTTTACAATTAAAGTAAATACGCAGGAAATGGAAATCTTACCTCTGCAAGGGGATGCCAATGAGCAATCGGTTTCCGAGGATACGAAAGCATTTCATTCCAGTGGTCCCGGCCTAGGCTCTCTGCATTGTTGCCTATTTGACACACTCCAATGACCTCATTGTGACCTACACTGTGAAAATGTGCCATAATATTTTTTTCTTAAAATTTTACATTTGGGAACAAATGCCATTTAAATTCTCTATGACAAATAATGATCTACGATGCTGGGAAAACCTGATGAGCTATACAACACAGATTTGAGCTTCATCCCTATCTTTTTCATTAACCTAGATAATATACTAATAATTTATTCTTTTATATCATATTAGTTCACACTGTGTGTGTGTTGGTTTTCTATGGAGTAAATTGACAGTTGGACTTTTATTTGTCTACACTCCAATTTTAACCAACAGAAAAATTCATTAACATTTGCAAAAGAGAAAAATAACTATACATCATACTTGTTCTGACTCCAGCCCACCCAAAGCATCCGACATGTAAAGACTACTATGTGAAATGGGATATCTGAACAAGCAGGACACCTCTTCCAAAGCAATTATTTTCAAATATAATATATGGTGGGCCACATTTTCAGAGGAAATCTGAGGAATTAATGTGATGGTGCACACATGGCGGTTCAGAGTGCAGACTGTTCATTGGGATAGGCAATCATTACAATTCGAGTAAATATGTATGCAAATTAGGCATACAAAGTTCTGGATGCAATTCTGTATCTCAAAAACTAAGAAACAAATGCTGTGTGACAGTACAGAGAGTTGTAGCCTGCTGCTGAGACCTGCACCACAAAACATTTTAAATCAATGCCACAAACGGAGAAAAAATTGAGAACTTGTGCCAGCTTTTTACAATCTCTTGCCTCATAAAATCTTGCATAGTAGATTTGTATTCAATAACAGCTACAGGTATCTCACCGGTCATAATCCATAACTGCTATTGACAAGTTAATCTGGTCAATGTTTTCCGGAGGGACATCAAAGACTATGGCTTCATTGTAAACAGGATTGAGGGTATTCCTCTTGGTGGACGTTTTCCTTTTCTTTAGCCGCCGTCCTTCGCACATTAAAGAAACCTTCACGTAGGGATCTGGGTGAACCATGATAAGCAGTTTTGTTGATTTAAAAATAGACACAGATGGAAAGCAAATGGAGTAACCTTAATTATGCCTATATCTATATACATAATTTATTCACCGTCATCTACATTAGAATCTGAGCTCCTTCAATAATGAAACAGGCTGGCAGTTAAAAGGTTTCCTGGTTGAATGATTGTAATCAACCATTAGATATTCATTTAGGAATCTGGGTTTTTGTATTGTGTCTTCTCAAAGAATGTAAAAATTTCCATTAAGACACAATATGGATTCCCATGTTGGTAACAGTCTGCAGGGCCGGCCCGCAACATTTTGGTACCTAAGTTGAGGAGCTCAAATGACACCCCCATGCTCCCTCGCTTGGGCCAAAACTTTGAAACTCTGGGTTTTTGTGGTGCCTCCCTCCATACCCCCCCCCCAGCAGTCTGGCACCTGAGGTGACTGCCTCAGTTTGCCTCATGGTAAGGCCGGCCCTGACATTCGGTGTAACTGATTACAGCTATAGCACAAGTAGAATCCGGACACAATCAGATAATGGGGTCAGCGCTAGTGTTTGCTGATATGGAATTAGTTATGTTAACACTTTAGAAGTAGAATAGTTTGGGTGGTGTACAATTATTGTTCTCTTTAGAGGTACAGTTAAAGCTATGGGTATAGTAGAAGACTGCCCTACTTGGGGCAACTGTTTCATTGTAGCTCCTTTTTGACAGTACTATTACCACCACCCCACCCCTTTGCCAGTGGATTGAAACAAGGCATCTCTGACCCTTTTGTAGCAAAATCCCAAACTGGTTTCATTTTGTTTTCAATACCAACCCTGAAAATGGTTGCTACAATGGACCAGTGAGCTTCATAATCTTGGCCCGAGCATCATTTGTATCAGATTAATGGCTGTTGAGCCTCTCCATTGTTGGTGTTGGTTTGTACTGTACCAACATATACCCCAAGAAATAGCAGGCAGTGCAAAATTAAATTCTGTGGTTACTATCATAGGATGGCCACCTCCAAGTATTCAAAAGCTAGGCCCCCAAAATTCTTGAGGTCTTTACGATAATAAACTTTGGATTCTTTTAATTTGCCTTCTAGTTTTTGAGCCTTTAGAGTTCACAATGTTTTAAGCTTTTCTTTGCAACTAGGATGGCTAAAATTATTTTTAATGAAAGAATCTCCTATAATCAAATAATTGCAGAAACAGGGGCTTTAAGAAAAACACCAAATATCAGAAGAGTTGGACACACTATACCATTTCTTTAATTCAAGGGGGAGAAGATGAAATTATAATGTTGGGCATGAGAGAAATTCCTACCTGATGCTCCTGTTATGTCCATTGCCTTTAAATTCCTAGCCTTTATTATGGTAATAGTTAATCTGCCAGCTGTTGGAAGGTAGCAGAGTGAGAACATCAAGTCACCAAGATCCACATTGTCCTGTAAAAAAAAAACAAGTTTGTGAAACAATAATAAAACTCTCTCTCCCCCTCTCTGTGCCTAGAAAGGCACAGAGTAACGAATGATAAAGTATGTGTATTTAGGAGCGCTGGTTATTCCAGAGAAAACTTAATTCTCCCTTGCCAAGCACATGGCAGGAAAAGTACGCACTGTATGCAGAGGTTTGCCCAAGCTGCTGAGTTTGTAGGCAGAGTTCTGACACCAGCAATCCCAAGAGCTGTAAACATCATTACAATTTTGTAGCAGTCAGTAGTGAAATAGGAGCTGTGTCCTAGTATAAGAACAGGGGTAGATACCTGGAGATCTTTCTTCTACTACTGACTTGCTGTATCATGCTGGACAAGTCTCTGGAGCTCTTTGTGCATCAGCCTCCCGATTTGCAGGGAATTTACTATAACGGGGTACATGGGAGGAACAGCAAATTGACAAGGTAGGATGAGGTTTCATACAACTGCCCAGGACTTGTCAGGCCAAACATTGCAGTAGGAAAGGTCAGTGGAGGGAGCACCATCAGGGGTAAAGTAACCTGGAGCAGGAGGGAGTGCAACTCTCCCTTTCCACCAAAAGCAGAATGAGAACTTTCCTCTCCCTGGTTTGCAGGAGCAGCTCTCCCCCTGCAGCCCTCCCTCCTCTTTAGCTGGTGCAGTGACTACATCCCTTTCCTGTTTCAAGTCACTGGGTACCATCCGGGGTTCAGAAAGGCAGCTGAAGAGGAAGTCCACCAGATCCCAGATGTAAGTATTGGGGAACAAACACAATTTTTTTCACCTGATCACAAAGGAAAAATGTTGGTAGATTTTTTTTTTTTTTATCTAGCCAAATGCTTCATCCACTTTGGACGAATCTTCCAGCATTAGAAGCCGTTCAGTAGGGGTGATGCATTAGAGCAAGTTGTAAGGCACATCTGTTTGCTCAGCTTTTGCCTTAAGGAGTGGGAAGAGGAGGCTGAGAGAGAGTTCTTTCCTGCAGTTTTTTTTTGAGGGGGGCGTTCATTAATTGAAACATATTAATTTAGATGACCATTATTTGTGATAATAAGATGTTGGAGTTTGTGATAGGTGAATTTTGTAATCTGGGGGGGAAATAGATTTTTGGGAGAAAAGCAGGGATTTACTTTTTAATTCTTTGTAGTAGTTTGGATTTAAGGCAGCTTTCCCACAAGACAGAGTGGGGAAAATGGTCACTGTTTTTCTGAAAAAACACAGTTGAGCATGAATTAATAAATATTTATTGACACCAGCAGATAAATATTTGTTTTGTAGCTGGAGTAGTATCTGTGAAGTATCTCAGAAAGGACTCAACATTTTATTTATTACTTTCATTCTACCAAGTTTTTAAGTGAGTCTGGAGATGCTTTTTGTCCATTTTACAGTTTTGATATTAATGTAAACAGATGAGAAACCTTGTTTATGGATGAAGAAAACTCTATTTATATTTTTGATAGATAACAGTGACTATCTGGCGGGGTGATTTTCTTTGATTAATAATGTCTCCTAATTAAGCAGCCCTAGAGATCTTTTTCTTCATAGGTTACACACTTTTTCCTTTTGGATTCTCAAAGGAAACTTTTCTATTTATAAAAAGAAAAGGAGGATTTGTGGCACCTTAGAGACTAACAAATTTATTTGAGCATAAGCTTTTGTGAGCTGTAAATTTGTTAGTCTCTAAGGTGCCACAAGTCCTCCTTTTCTTTTTGTGGATACAGACTAACACGGCTGTTACTCTGAAACCTTTCTATTTATAGATACCTTTTTCTGTTAACAGTGTATGTGTTAATCTGCTGAGGCAGTGCAGGTTCAGTGTCTGGAAATATTCCAAACACGTTGTTTTTCCCCTTATTGTGATATATTTGTTACAGTAACACCTAAGCTTGAAGCAAGATCCAGGGTCTCATTGTGCAAGGCAGTACATAGGTACATATGGTAAGAGACCATCCCTGACTGACAAACAGGACAAAGAATGGGAATGGAACAAGATGTGAAAGGACTTGCCCAAGGTCACACGTGGCAGTTCAGGTCTCCTGAATTCCAGTCAAGTGTCCTATCCACTACTTATAGTGTCCCTTTCTTTCTTTTTTTTCCTTCTTGCTATGACCCTGTCTTCCCCCTTAGCTTCTTAGCCCTTTAACTGGTTATAGCTGACCTTTCAAATTAAAAAGGTCATAAAGCAGTTTTTAAACTAAAGGCTGGGGGGAAAGCCAACAGGTGCAGAGGACATGGTTTGGACAGCGCCATCTCTTAGGGGAGGATCTATTAATGGAGATTCTCTGTGTCCTAATAAGGAGGAGAGTGTGGAAGATGATAAAATACAGGTAGGATCTGATGAGAAACAGTCAAATGAAAAAAAAGTCCCATTCAATTATATCATGTAATGGCAGACAGCTAAAAAGTGACAACTTTTTCAAGTGCTTATATACATCAATACTAAAAGTCTAAATAATAAGATGGGTGAATTAAAGTGCCTCATATTAAATGAGGATATTGATATAATAGGCATCACAGAAACTTGGTGGAGTGAGGATAATTAATGGGTCACAGTAATACCAGGGTACAAAATATATCAGAAGGACAGAACAGGTTGTGCTGGTGGGGGAGTGGCAATCTACATGAAAGAAAGTGTAGAATCAAATGAAGTAAAAATCTTAAATGAACCAAACTGTACCATAGAATCTCTATGGATAGTAATTCCGTGCACTAATAATAAGAATATAGCAGCAGGGATATATTACTGACCACCTAACCAGGATGGTGATAGTGACTGTGAAATGCTCAGGGAGATTAGAGAGGCTATTAAAATAAAAAACTCAATAATAATGGAGGATTTCAACTATCCCCATATTGAATGGGAACATGTCACCCCAGAATAGGATGCAGAGATAAAGTTTCTTGACACCTTAAATGACAGCTTCTTGGAGCAGCTAGTCCTGGACCCGCAACAGGAGAGGCAATTCTTGATTTAGTCCTAAGTGGAGCATGGGATCTGGTCCAAGAAGTGACGATAGCTGGACTGCTTGGGAATAGCAACCATAATATAATTAAATTTAACATCCCTGTGGCTGGGAAACCACCACAGCGGCCCAACACTGTAGCATTTAAATTCAGAAAGGGGGACTAGACAAAAATGAGGAGGTTAAACAGAAATTAAAAGGTACAGTGCCAAAAGTGAAATCCCTGCCAGTTGCATGGAAACTTTTTAAAGACACCATAACAGAGGCTGAGCTTAAATATATACCCCAAATTAAAAAACATAATAAGAGAACCAAAAATGTACCACCGTGACTAAACAACAAAGAAAAAGAAGCAGTGAGAGGCAGAAAGTCATATTTTAAAAAGTGGAAGTTAAATCCTAGTGAGGAAAATAGAAAGGAGCATAAACTCTGGCAAATGAAATATAAAAATATAATTAGGAAGGCCAAAAAAGAATTTGAAGAACAGCTAGCCAAAGACTCAAAAAGTAACAGGATTTTTTTTTTAAGTACACCAGAAGCAGGAACCCTGCTAAACAACCACTGGGGCCACTGGACAATCGAGATGCTAAAGGAGCACTCAAGGACAATAACACCATTGTAGAGAAACTAAATAAATTCTTTGCATCGGTCTTCATGGCTGAGGATGTGAAAGAGATTCCCAAACCTGAGCCATTCTTTTTAGGTGACAAATCTGAGGAACTGCCCCAGATTGAGGTGTCATTAGAGGAGGTTTTGGAACAAATTGATAAACTAAACAGTAATAAGTCACCAGGACCAGATAGTATTCACCCAAGAGTTATGAAGGAATCAAATGTGAAATTGCAGAACTACTAACTGTAATCTGTAACCTATCATTTAAATCAGCTTCTGTACCAAATGACTAGAGGATAATTATTGTGATACCAAGTTTTAAAAAGGGCTCTAGAGCTGATCCCAGCAATTACAGGCCGGTAAGCCTGACTTTAGTACCAGGCAAGCTGATTGAAACTATAGTAAAGAACAAAACTGTCAGACACAGAGATGAACATAATTTGTTGGGAAATAGTCAACATAGTTTTTGTAAAGGGAAATCATGCTTCACCAATCTACTAGAATTCTTTGAGGGGGTTAACAAGCATGTGGACATGGGAGATCCAGTGGACATAGTGTACTTAGATTTTCAGAAAGCCTTTGATGGCTCCCTCACCAAAGACTCTTAAGCAAAGTAAGCAATCATGGGATAAGCAGGAAAGGTCCTCTCATGGATTGGTAACTGATTAAAAGATAGGAAACAAAGGGTAGAAATAAATGGTCAGTGTACAGAATGGAGAGCGGTAAATAGTGGTGTCCCCAAGGGGTCTATACTGGGCCCAGTTCTATTCAATATGATCTGGAAAAAGGGGTAAACAGTGAGGTGGCAAAATTTGCAGATGACATGAAATTGCTCAAGATAATTAAGTCCCAGGCAGACTGCGAAGAGCTACAAAAGGATCTCTCAGAACAGGGGAACTGGGCAACAAAATGGCAGATGAAATTCAATGTTGATAAATGCAAAGTAATGCACATTGGAAAACGTAATCCCAACTATCCATATAAAATGATGGGGTCGAAATTGGCTGTTCCCCCTCAAGAAAGAAATCTTGGAGTCCTTGTGGATAGTTCTCTGAAAACATATGCAGCAGCAGTCAAAAAAGCGAACAGAATATTGGGCATCATTAGGAAAGGGAAAGATAAGGCGACAGAAAATATCATGTTGCCTCTACTTAAATCCATGGTATGCCCATCTCTTGAATACTGCATGCAGCAGTGGTCGCTTCATCTCAAAAAAGATATACAGGAACTTCTCACTTAAAGTCGTCCCGGTTAACATTGTTTCCTTGTTACGTTGCTGATCAATTAGGGAACGTGCTTGTTTAAAGTTGCGTGATGCTCCCTTATAATGTCGTTTGGCAGCCGCCTGCTTTGTCCACTGCTTGCAGGGTTCTCTGGAAGAGCAGCCCCCCTCCTTGTGGGGATTAGAAGCGGGGGGGGGGGCAGCAGCCGCCCTTCCCCATCAGCTTCCCTAAATTCCTTGTAAGGTGTGTGGCTCCGCAGCTGCCCAGCAGCAGTTCAGGTGGCCCTCCTCCCACTGCCGTGCTGCTTCTGCCCTGTCCTCTGCCTTGGAGCTGCTCCCGGGAGCTTCCTGCTTGCTGGGGGAGCGGAGAGGGATGCTGATGTCAGGATGTTGCCCTGTTCCTGACCCTCCCTGCTCCGTACCCCCTCTCCACAAAGTGGAGGAGGGGACAGTCACAGGGCTCAGGGACAGAACTGCGGGGACAAGGGTAGGGAGCTTGCAGGAAGCTGTTGCTTCCTGTCTGAATGGGCTGATCTGCTTAAAAGGGCAACATACTTGAAGTGTTTCAGAGTAGCAGCCGTGTTAGTCTGTATTCGCAAAAAGAAAAGGAGTACTTGTGGCACCTTAGAGACTAACAAATTTATTTGAGCATAAGCTTTCGTGAGCTACAGCTCACTTCATCGGAAATGCATCCGATGAAGTGAGCTGTAGCTCACGAAAGCTTATGCTCAAATAAATTTGTTAGTCTCTAAGGTGCCACAAGTACTCCTTTTCTTTATACTTGAAGTGATGTCAGTGTACTTAAAGGGGCAATGCACATCTCTCTCTCTCACTCATGCACACACCCTCTTACTCCACCACCTCAACCAAGCTTTACAATCATTCATTGCTGTGTACAATATTAACTGGCAAAAAAAAATTTCCTGGAACCTAACCCCCGCCCCCCATTTACATTAATTCTTATGGGGAAATTGGATTTGCTTAACATCGTTTTGCATAAAGTCGCATTTTTCAGGAACATAACTGCAACATTAAGTGAGGAGTTACTGTATTGGAATTGGAAAAACTTCAGAAAAGGACAACAAAAATGATGGGGCATGGAATGGCTGCCATATGAGGAGAGATTAATAAGACTGGGACTTTTCAGGGAAAAGAGACGGCTAAGGGGGGATATGATAGAGGTCTATAAAATCATGACTGGTATGGAGAAAGTAAATAAGGAAGTGTTATTTACTACTTCTCATAACATAAGAACTAGGGGGCACCAAATGAAATGATTAGGCAGCAGTTTATAACAAACAAAAGTAAGTATTTTTTTGCACAACACACAGTCAACCTGTGGAACTCCTTGCCAAAGGATGTTATGAAGGCCAAGACCATAACAGGGTTTAAAAAAGAACTGTATAAGTTCATGGATGATAGGTCCATCAATGGCTATTAGCCAGGATAGGCAGGGATGGTGTCCCTAGTTTCTGTTTGCCAGAAGCTGGGAATGGGCAACAGGGGATGGATCACTGGATGATTACCTGTTCTGTTCATTCCATCTGGGGCCCAGGCATTGGCAACTGTCAGAAGACAGGATACTGGGCTAGATGGACCTTTGGTCTGACCCAGTATGGCCATTCTTATATTCAGAAATAAAAAGTTAACATAGAAGAACTAATGAAGACACATTCCAGGTAGCACTCTAGGACCTTCTACTAATGGAATCCTCCTTACTCTTTTCGTTAAACACTCCCATTGATTTCAGCAGTCCAGATGTCTTCACTTCTTGGCAGTAGAAGTGAATACTGTGGATAAGTTGTTTGTGGTGACTGCGAAGCAAACAATTAAAGGGCATGACACTAATGCAAGATGTCTGGGGTGACTCACCCTGTTTAATATCTCCAAACAGTTCCCAGTGTGAAAATAGACTGCTGCCACACTGTGTGTCACTGACTCATTTGGACTGCTGGAAGATCAAAGTGGTGTTTGACAAGGTGATGCTTAAGAAGCCCTGAGGACTATAAGTGGTGTCGCCACACTCAGAAGAAATACTCCTTTGCTGAAATCTGCATTCAGCTCTGGGTGAGGCATATATGCTCTATTCGATTTCACTGATGAATAGTTGGACATGATTACTTTCTCACTGAGAAATTTTCCCTGAATGGTACATAAGTACTGCACTGCTGCCTCTTTTGATTCTGGGGGAAATGTTTCAAGAGACTGGGGGGAAGTTTCCCAGGTCCATAGGGATTCTGAGCTGTACAGTTTTCCCTCCTGTGATGCACACTATGTAACTCTTTGGGGGTGGGGGGCGAGAATTCTGTGGTCCATTTACAGTAGTTAGTGGCACCTTTTAGTGTCTGTATTCTTCAAGAACTTGCTCCCATGAACCAAAAAAATTGAGGAAAATTCCAAAGGAGGGATCATCCCTATCAAATTGCTCATGAGCTATTAGGAAAATCTGGCATACTAATGAAGCATGTAATTTGGCCTTAAACACCACAAAGAAGCCCCTTCACTTGTTTGTTTTAGTTGCAGATAGGATTTCTTATATTCTTTCAGTCATAGCAGTGTCATTCTGTATTCATCCCTTGTTGGCTATTACTTATTGGCTATATAATTCATTATTTTGTTACTGTCACTGGTTTATTGTAAACAACAACAAACATCTCACCACCCTCAATTCCCCTATTTTCTCTAAATTTATCAGCCTGCCTGATGCTTTCAAAACTTCAAAACCTTTCAGCAATTCCTAGCCAGAAGAAAATATCATCTCAATGAGATACTGTGAAGTGGTTTTGAATGTGAGAACTTCCCAGAAAAGAGATACTTACCAATTCAGTATACTCTATTTACAGTTGGCATAGATATTAATAATGGATCATTAGTTCTAGTGGACAAAAGCCGATTTCTGTAACTAACTTATTAAATTAAATATATTTTCCTTTTGTGGTAAAGAGAAGTCACAGTAGATAGAACTCGATAAATAAAAACAATGAATATGTTTCAGTGGTATTCATTACCTTTTTGATTTGTTTTCTATGAACATTTGTAAGAGCAACTTTGCTTACAAGAACATTCACAGAAAGTGAAAGCCTCATGAGAATATGTTCTCTGGAGGTTTCAGGCCAGAAGAGTTTACCTTTAAATTTCTTTATACAGCAATCATGATTGAAACAATAATCAAATCAAGAAACGATACTGTCGCAGATTCAGGGTAACTGCATTGTTGACCCCCCTATATGATCTGATCAAGGAATGCCATCTCAGGCCTTTAGCTGTCACCTGTCTCTGGGCAGCACTCCTGGTCCTTCTCTTTTCAGACCAGGGTTTTAGGCTGCAGCTGCCTGCAATTGCCCTATGATTATCAAAAGTAGATTCTGACTGATGTTCAGCCTCTCTGCTTTGCTTGTCCTCTGAGAGCTATGACTAGGGAATGTGATAGCTTGCAAGTGATCACACAGCTCTTCCAAAGCAAAGTACATTTATTTAAGGACAAAAGCTACAAAGAAAACCTAGCAAAAGTCTAAATGCATCAAATGTACCAGAAGTCACCCATCAGTCCTATGGGGATCCTGGCAGGTTCAAGTCCTCCAAACTCTTCTGGTGGGTTTGGCCCTCATTTGGACTAAAGGTCAAGTCCATTTACTGAATCAAACCAAAGTCCCCTGTGCTGTTCCCTCTGGCCCTTTATAGCCCAAGTTCTTTCTTTGTCTCCTGTGTCTCTTAGAACATGGCCTGCACCAGTATATGTAACCCAGGTGCCGGGATGATACTTCTCAGAGCTGTTTATGGTCCCCAGAGACTGCACTAATTACCCCCCTCTGGTTTTAGTTTTTGGAGGAGCTTGGTAACTCTCCCCTATGGATTATAACACAATACCTGGCCCACAATGATAAATATAACATTCATAAAGTTCATACAATAGTCTCCAAAAATATTGCATGTGGCTGCAATATCTGTCAGATACCATGTGACTTACCACATGGTACCAAGTGGCCAAACACACATCACAAATAGTAAAAGATACAGATGAAGTAAACAATCAATGAATAAACCTTAAAATGAAAATAAAATGTTAAATTATGAATGATTCATTGTTTGTGAGTGGTTCATGAAAAGAACAAAGGGGGTAAATTTAAAGAATAAATGATTGTCTGCAAATAGCTCTCAATTCTAAGAACAAAGAATTTAAGGTTTTTAGATTACAAATATTCTGAAGGAGGAGCACTGTTGAGAAGAACTGCAGGAGAAGAGATTAAGAAACTACCCTAAGTGGTACTTCAGGAAATTATCCTATAAAACATTTATCTTCAAGCTTTGTAAACTTCCTCACATTTGAAAAGAGCTCTTAAACTATAAAATTATATATTTTGAATCAAACAGCCTCAGGAACAAATAGAGCTAGTTAAGATTTTTTCAAAATTGTGAAATTTCAATGATATATATATATTTTTTAATGTTGACAAAAACCAGCAAAAAAATCAGCATTTTTACTTTGTGGTGTGGTATTTTTCAGACTGCTGTAGTAAAAAATACACTCCTCATCCCAAGTTCTTACCGTGTAGGAAACCTCATGCACAGTTGCATGATAAACTTTCTTATTACTGTGAGAGGATTCCAAAAATAATTTGATGCTAAATGGTGGTAAATACAACAATATTGTGCATTTTCTATAGAATCTTTTTTGTGTGAAGATCTCGGAGCAGTTTTACAAATGTTAATTAAGCCTTAGAATGGACTAATGCGTGTGTGTGCACACAAACACACACGCATCAAGTCACTCACAACTCTCGTGATCTTTTCAAGCTTAAAGTGAAACAATAATTTGAAATCTAATCATTTAAAAAAATCTAGTCATAGTTTCAGGTACTACTTCTGCCTCTGAGACAGCTTGCCAGTGTATGTAAATATGTAAATATTTATATAGAAATATGTATATGTAAATATACAAAATGTTTTTTCTCCCTTCTTGCTGTGTGAAAGACTGACATAAACAGGTGGAATATGACTTTCTGGTTATAGGGGAGAAAGAAGTAAACTGACTCATTAGAACTCAACATAAAATGCTGTTAAATGCACAAAGTAAGCAAACTGAAAATAAAGAGAACATAGCGTTTCTTTTCTCCGATCTTTTTCAGTTCTAGTAATTTTAGAAGTTGTTTGTAATATTGGTGGTAAAAATTCCATGCAGAAAAGGTTATTTTTAAAAATATTGACGTTGTCTCGTTTAGTAGCACACAGTAACAATACGTTACAGTTTAGCACATGGATTGAAGACTAGTACAATAACTACTTGAACCAACAGAGTCAATTAAGGTAGGCAGAATGTAACTGCTTGGAATTTGGCCAGGAAAACATGGTTAATACGCAAATTCTAGTGAAAGAACCCTGACATCTTTAATAATCACAAGTGGTTAAAATCTATTTTCTGTCACCTGAAAGATGGCTCCTCCAGTAGCATAGCGCTGTTCCGCAATACTGATTCAGTACTGTTTCTGAAGGTACATAATGATTACCAGTCTACATCCTAGATGTTCCTCAGTGCTCCTCCTCCTAAGTACAGATTCATGCTAATCCTGATTTAGCTATGAGATCCCATGGAATCTCAGCAAACAAATGTGCTCACCAATCAATTGATATTTGATACTTCCCAATCTCATCAAGCACTTTTATTTTGGTGACCCTGGAGTTAAAATATTTCAGAGCACTGATTGTCTGGGAAAGATTAAATTATTATCTTGCTATTGAAATCTCAAAAGTTAATAAATTTCTGGTGGAGTAAGCCTCATAATCTCTTTCCCATTCCCACTGAGCAAACTGCTATTTATTTTTACTGCGGGGTGTTATATCTTATCATGTGAGAGTGCTGTTTCTATCTCAGTCTCAGAAATGTTAAATTTGCTTTGGGGTTTTCAAGCCCTGACTGCTTATGAGAGATGCTCTTATACTGAACCAAAAAATGCAACTTGACACAGTGTGTTAATTTAAATGATGAAATAGAGAACAGAAAGAACAAATTGAGCTTTTTGGTTGATAGTCAATGATGTCACAACCAATGTTCCCTCTAATTTTTAACAGGCTGTTTGCGCAAAAAATTTCTTCTGCTGCCGCTGAAGAAAAAAAATAATAATAAAAAGCCAAAGCCGGAGTGCGCGTGGTTTTTTCGCCGTGAGTGCAGCGTTTAAGATCTGTGTGCGTGCGCACAGCTTAGAGGGAACAGTGGTCATAGCAGTAAGACACCCAGTAAATACTGAGTTCATATATGCATTTTTGTTTCGTTTTATTTTATTTGTAAATTCAGTTTCCTGCAGGCAGAGAATGTCTAGAGCAGGGGTGGCCAACCTGAGCCTGAGAAGGAGCCAGGATTTACCAATGAACTTTGCCAGAGAGCCACTGTAATACATCAGCAGCCCACCATCCACTACCCCCCCCCTGCACCTCCCGCCCACCAGCAGCCCTGCCAATCAGCACCTCCCCCTCCCTCCCCACGCCTCCTGCCCACCGCAATCAGCTGTTTTGCAGTGCACAGGAGGCTCTGGGGGGGAGGAGCGAGGGCATGGCAGGCTTGGGAGAAGGGCTGGAGTGGTGGCAGGACCTGGGCAGAGCAGGGGGTTGAGCAGCGAGCAGCCCACAACATATTGGAAAGGTAGCATCTGTAGCTCCAGCCTCGAAATCAGCGCCTATGCAAGGAGCCGCATATTAACCTCTGAAGAGCCGCATGCGGCTCCGAAGCCAGAGGTTGGCCACCCGTGGTCTAGAGGATTATTGCATATCTTGGGTTGGTTTACTATTGCTGAGCCTTAGGGTTTTGTGCCATATACCAGCACCCAATGTGTGCTGTAACTGTCTAGAAATGAACTGCATTTTCAGCTTAGAATTAACAAACTTAACTGGTAGGATTTTGAGTGAAGATTGTTTTCAGTATGACGTGGGTACTTCTATATTACTATGTATGCAAAACAAAAGATGGCTGTATAAATGATATACTTTCAGGGCATTGTTTTATATTCTTGTTGTTAAAAATGACTCAATAAAATAACTCTCTTGATTTGATCAATGAATGTGTTTGTATTCCGCTTCCTTAGACATTTCACAATTGGCAAACATTTATTTTGAAATAGCTGACATATTAGTTAATTTTGGATTCCTACTTGAAAATAGTTCTGCATCAGTTATTGTAAAAATAGCTACATACTTATTTGTACAGTGTCAGGACAGAGCTAGATGTTTGGAATGAAGTTATCCAATGGTCTAGCTATGTTGTTTATCCTGCCCATGTCTGTCGATAAGCACTGCTAGCTAAATCCAGCCGATTACTCCAGAGTTGGGGAGCCCGAAGTTCCTATCCTGAACGGTAGTTCTGAAAAGGTCTCCTCTGCTCTGCTAGCCCACCTATGGTATTTAGATTTTCTAGGTTAAATACATCTGTTTGCTAGGGTAACTGCTGGCTGGAGAACTCTGGCAAGAGTTGCTGAGAACTGAGCACTAAAACCTTCACCATTCTGACTGGTGGCATTTCTAGTCATACGTTATTCCAGATTTGTGGAGCTCTTTGCAGAGATACAGTTTTCAGGCAAGGACAAAAAATTCCATTTTGCAAATACAAGGAAAACATTCATTTTTGCTATGGGTCAAGTGTTTAGAAATCTAATATACATCCCCACCACCATTTCACACTCCATTTTTACAGCCAACATTTGATCTACCATCAGAATCGGTTTAGAAGCTACTCAAATTACTTGACCACTGGCAGTTTATTTCAAATGATTCTGATTTACCCAGAAATGTTTTCCTGATTTCCTTATGTAAAGCTAGTGTAGTGAGCACCTATCTTTAAATGTTGAATTTCACTGGTAATTCTAATAGCTTGTTAGTTAATCTGTTTTTTCACACATTGTTTATAGACATTAAATTATTAATTTTGTTGGATGTTAGCCTTCAGACTGAGTCATCCCCTAGTATTATGTCAGTTGTCTTCATATTGGTTCTAAGGTGAGTATAGTTCAGCATTACAAACAGTGAAACATGTGACTGTAAAGAGAGCTGTGACAAATGTACTCCTTAATGGCTCCATTTCTGATTCCCTTGGGGCTGTGTTGAGTCAGATTTGTGCTCAGAAATCTGTAAATTACATAGGAGTAGGAGGTTTTTTGACAAAATGGAAATTCCATTGAGGATCGGGGTCCCTGTAGATCAACTGCCCCCTCCTGTGAAATCATTCATGTCTGAGTAGAGTGGATATGCAGAATGGGTGGGAAGAGACTGAAGTCAACCTTCCTTCTCTGATAGTGTTTGAGGCCTCGGGGAAGGTGCACTATGCTGTGAGGTGGGACACCACATGTTCTAATCTAGACTCACCTATTCCACAAGCTGCTTCTAATATTTCTATAGTTCACAATGCTTATCAAGCATTCTCTACATGCGGTTTGTATATTGTTCTAACTACTTTGGTTAGTGCTTTGATTTGTGTGTGTGCTGAAATAGTTGTACTGGTACAATTTCCCCCCTTCGTATGGATGCACTTTTATCAGTAAAAAGCGGATTGTACCATTGTAGCTTATTCCTTTTGCCATACAGGAGTAGCCATACCGATATAAGGCACCTTTATATTGATATTACCAGGAGGTTGTACTGCTTTGACTACACTGGTATAGTGAAAGCGGTATGACTTGTGTGTGTAGATAAGCATGTACCAAGGGAGGTCTTATATTCCTTTCTGGAATATAAGGAATTCAACCAGAGTTTTATTCCCTTGGCCTTTCAGAACAAGCATGGCCAGGGTTCCTGGCACCCAGCATTCCACCGCTGTTTCACCAAAGAGTTGTGTAATCCACAGGCAAATACTATGTTGCATCTGCCTTTAGAGCCTACTCCACTTAAAGCATAACAGCCAACACCTGTTATCTTTAGCTCAAGTAGTAGAACTGTTTTGTATTCAGCTGAAGGTCCTATAGTTCAAACTATTTATTAACACAGGGTTATGGCTATGCTAATGAACCATGTGAGAAAAATGTGGCCATGTAATTAAAGACTGTGTGATAATCCATACACACAACTGCCTTAAGATTTGGCAATCAAGTATGAAAAAGTCAGTCCATAATCTTCGATGCCGTAGAGCACTTATAATGTTTCTCTTGGACATAGAACACCTTATTTTTTCTCCTAGTTGTTAAGATCTTATATTGCCCAGAATCTGAAACCTGGTGCTTTTCAGCCAACCAGTCAGGTAAAGATTAGTTTGGTTTAAAGCAATGTTTGGAATTACAAAAAATCTGTCTTCAATGGCAAAAGCGAATGTATTTTTTTGTCTACAACCTCAGCTGCATAGTTGGCAAAGTGTTATTTACTGTTTTATATTACTGATGTTTGTGTGATTGGAAAAATAAATAAATAGTGGCATCTCTGTGGACCGGGGAAAAAAACTCTTCCTGTTTGGGGTAGTTGTTGTGAATTTCAAGATTCCATTTGGACAAAGATTAATTGTTACACCAGAACATACAAAAAGGCCAAACACAATAAAATTCAGTAAAAAAATTCTGATGTGAAATAAGCCATATCACCAAAAAATTGCAAGTATGTTGGCTAAAAAGAGCATTTTAAATGAAATTCTGGGAAAATATATTTTGTCATTTTCATTTATCTTTGTATTTGAATTTGAGCTTGAGAGTCACTTTCTCAAACACAATGTAAACCTCTCTTCTATTCATTACTTGTGTTTGAAGGGCATGACAGAAGATGAAGCCCATTGGTAAGGCTACTGACTGTTAATATGGCTCTGCATCTATGATATCATTTGAGAGGAGAAACAACGTTCTACAGGATAGGACTCTGAACTGGGATACAAGAGACTTGGGTTGAAGTCTTGGCTCAGCCACAGATGTCTTGTGTGATCTTGGACAGTTCACTTATTTTATTCTGTGCCTCAGTTCCCCATTTATAAAATGAGGGATAAAACTCTTCTACTTTTCTGGCGTGTTATGAAGATAACGTCCATTAGTGATTGTGAGGTGCTTAGATACTATGGTGGTAAGGGACATATAAGTACTAGTGAGAGTAGGAACACTCACAGGAAATGATGTGTTTTATTATTGGTGCTGATGTTGCTCTCAAGTCAGATACATACTGAAAGAGCAATAGTACTTGTCAAAGGCAATAAGGATATGGGAGAACTTCTTAACAGTTGTAAACTAATTATGCGACCCATCTAAAGATTATGCATGAGATGGCAGTATCTTATACAACTCCCCCCCGACAAATTAATACAGAAAATATCCCTGGAGTTGCAAACCTAATTTTAAAAGAGAAAAGTCTAGGTTTCAGTTTACCAGATATCTATATGCACTTTGTGACTATGTGCAAGCTAGATACCATATGAATAAAAATGATGCAAATACAAGCATATTTATCAGCAATCAGACAATTTCATTTGAACTTCTGAAGCATGTCAAGGACTGCCAACATTTTAATTAACTGCTACTGTAATATTAGGTAATAATCTTTTATTTTTCAAAAACATCACCTCCTGACTTATTTTTTTCTCAATCAGCATGGGGCATTAGTTTGATTTAACCAATAAATCCTCCTAGTTCAGTTAATCATTAATCTTCAGTAGAATTAATTGAATTATGTGTCCCTGCTGCAAGACGAAATTTTACTATATGTCCTTCTAATCTTTGGTAATGTGGGGTTTGGAACTTTTGCAGGGATTTATTTAGTGGAGTTACACTCAGTTAAGCTGATAATAATGATGTTTACTTGTGTAGTGCAATAACTACAGATATTACATCCAAATGAATACAAAAAGTATGCCATCAATCTGAAAAATGCTGTATACTTTTTGGGAAATCAGTTTTTTATATTGGAGATGGGTTTTGTTGTAAAGTCTGGATTCAGATTCATGTATGTTCAGACCTGCATTTGGTTCAGGTCTACGTCCAGGATACAAACATTATGAAAATTTCCTGCACTACACACACAGTTTAGAATCTGATTGTGAATGATTGTGCATAACTCTAAAATCTTTGATTTAATTTACAGCATAAATGGATGACGTTAGTTATACATTTTCAGCCATTTCACTGTAGTATTTTCCAAGTCATTAGAGAATTTTTTTATGAGTTTTATGCATCAGAAATGTACATGAAAAAGAATTCTGGTTAGAAAGCTTTGATTTAAATTGGTACATGACTAGAAAGTGCCAACTGCATTCTCATTAGATTTTCTTTAGTCATCTTAACGTGTGATTCTCGCTCAGACTGGAAAATTCTATTTTCTTGACACCTAAAATCAAATAAAAAAATGAGTTGTAGTAAAATAGGCTTCCATTAATGCCTCAATCAAATTATATTTGCAGAGATGATTAACTGTGATTAGTGAAAAATCTGAATGGCCTGTCTTTTATAATTATCCCCTCAAAATATCTACTTCAGACTATATTTGATGTTTTAAGTAATTTGTAAATGACATTTTTTTTGGTGTGATAGCAATTGCATTTCTTTTATTTTAGAAAATGAAAATGGATAAGTAGATAAGCTTTTTGAATTATATATTAAAATGAGTCTGGTTTTATTTGCTAGAAAAGAGTATAAGGAAGAATTCAATTGTGAAGCTTAGCTTTACTTAATTAAAGAAAAAAATCACAAAAGGCTGAATTGTCAGGTAGCAATTCACCTAAGTTTGATCCTGGTTTTAAAGTACAGTATAACTTTTGCTACAGGCAATATAGAAGCATAGAATCGTTGGACTGGAAGGGACCTTAGGAAGTTATCTAGTCCAGTCCCCTCCACTCCTGGCAGAACTAAGTATTATCTAGACCATCCCTGACAGATATTGACAGATATTGTCAATTCAGCTGGCATGCTTGTGCATCCATGCAAAGAAGCCAATATTAAAACTGATATGAAAGGACAGGATTGATTTCCTAGTATTTTACCCATTGGTTTGTCTGTAGTACAGGCAGCAATTATTACCCTCGGGGTAATAAAAGGGTATTACCCTCTAATAAAATGCTAGACATGGAAGTTTCTTTTGTGACAGACATCACAAAATACATGGCTCAGCACAATCCATGTTTTGAAACAGCATGGAGCATCCTGGTACTCCAAAACAAATGCAGTACAGAATAGCAAGCACCTCTGATGTGTGACTCGTTCTTGGAAATGAACGAGTCACACGAGGGAGCATGAGCATTTGAGTATGGAGATGATATGACATGGACAGACTCGGTGTTTACTGATCCAGTTTCTAATTACGCACAGTATGAATAAAAAGTACAAGTTTTTGTGTCATTTTTGGTAATGTATATTTTTGTCCATTATATAACTGGCTAAAGAGCATTAGCAATGAAGGAATGAAAAACAGACAAATGGCATGTGGACAATCCTTGATTATGGTGAGCAACAGAAGTTATTTCAAAAAATTTCCATTCTATTTATACATTGGAAAAAATACCTTTCATCAGACAGAAAAAAGCTCTACCTCATTATTCAAATAGGTATTTTCACTCTGGAAAAATGTATTTTAATTCAGAGTTTATCTAACAGAAAGATAATAATGTTGCACCTTTCAGAATCTTTCATCAGAGGGCCTCAAAGTGCTATATAGGCACTAAGAGATAAATTCTGTCCCCCATGCCAAGTCTGAATAGCTGAGCTTGATGTTGGGAGTTCCCAGGGGACTGGAGGAGGAAGGAATCCTTCCTGCAGACTGTGATAGTGGATCTGTACCATGGCTGCCCCCTCAGCTCTGGGACTATCTCTTATCTTAAGGTTTAATACCCGTCACTCTAATATCTGAGCATCTTTGCTGTAAAATCGATAGCAACAGCAAAGTCCCCAGTGGATTTCATGGAGTCTGTGGCACTTTTCCTTTTTTGGGGTCAAGATTTTACTTGGGGAAAGGCTCTTGCTGGCCTTGTGCTTCCTGCTCCTTTGGCGACTTTGGTTGGTGGGTCTGCAGACCACAGGATCTACTGGCCTCATTCCAGCTCTTTCCCCAGTCTGCCTGTGCCCCACCTCAAACCCAGCTGCATGGGAGCCCTCAAAGAGCATGCAAAGGATGCAGACCTTTGGGCAGGCTCCCCATATCCTTACCCTCCTTTCACTGTAGAACCTCCTGCATTCCACTGTGTAGAGGGTGAAAGAGCAGGACTAGGCCCTAACTGATTCTAGCCTCTGAACACCCCTCTGAAGTGGGTATTTTAAATAGTAGTATTCCCATACTCCAGGATGGGAATCTGAGGCACAGACAATTAAGTAAAAAGAAAAGGAGTACTTGTGGCACCTTAGAGACTAACAAATTTTACAAGTAATCCTTTTCTTTTTGCGAATACAGACTAACATGGCTGCTACTCTGAAACCAGACAATTAAGTGACTTTCTCAAAGCCACTCACTGAGTCAGTGAGAGGGGGCAGGATAATTCCCTGCCATTCCCTCTCTCATTTGGTGTAAGAAGTACAGTGGATTTAACCTTCCTCTTTGTCCTCCAATGCTTTCAATTCTGGTGGCCTCCTTGTTCCCACCAGAGCCCCCAGAACTGCCTCCTTCTCCAAAGGGTTTTTTTGTGTTTACACCCACCCCATATCATGACCACTTTCTTTTCACAGGCAGCACCTTACAGCACAATAGAAAAATCCTCCAGTAAAGAATTCCGTGACCCGTCATGGCTGGTCAACATAGAAACCTCAAGATTTGTGCAAGTGAGACCAAGGGATATGTTCTTGTAATGTATATACATTTGAGAACAAGTCCAGATAATACTTAAGAGAATAATATGCACATAACCTGCACTTGCCATAATGTCATTCATAAATGAAAAACGAAGTTCCATTCTCAGAGCCACAAGATGGATTTTGATGCTGATATTCTGTTCTCTTGACATACACAAAACCTCCATTGTCATAAATGTATGTACTGTCAGAGAGTTGAATATTGCCTTTAGTGGTCCATCTGCACAACCTCTGGTTTTGTCACAGATATAGCTAATATTTTGGTAACAAATTATTCTTCATTAAGGGCCTGATTCATAAAAGTATCCCTGTTCAGCAAAGCATTGAAGCACATGCTTAAATCCCATTGACATTAATTGGACTTCAGGGACTTTAACTGAACAAACCGAGATGTAAAGAAGGTTGGTGAGAAAACGAATCATTTTGTAAGTTATTCCATGTATCACTGCTAAAGTCAGAAGGGGAGATCAGTTAAAAACAATGTGATTCAAAAAGGCTGATAAGTCTCTCACTGAATTATATCTATGTTGTGTTCAATGAGTCTTAAGATGTTTTGCTTCCTTAAATTTCATGTTTTAGTCCCACATTTTGTTACTTGCTGCCTTCCTGCCAATAGACAGTGTGCTGTGTTTGATTTTAAAAAAACAAAACAAAACACCCTCATTTTCCAGATACCACAGTGATCTTTTGATCACTTTGGTTCTCTCTCAGGGGAAAAAGCAGAGAAAACTTTCAGGGGAAAACAAAGTGTCTTCCTGGTTATATGCTTCATTCAAAAATGAAAATGTCATGTTCTCGAAGACATGAATTAACAAGTGAGATTCTGGGGAGGGATACCTGGTCCTCCTTCTCTGCAAATATCTCTTGCTTCACATCCCTTCATAAATGCCTGTATTTAAAGCTGTCCATTCTTTGGTATCGTACTTCACAAGCCTTTAAAATGGATCCACCATGAGGGTAGATTAAATGGCTTCATAATGCTAAACCTTTTAAAAGAGAGCACTTTTCGTGCTGAAGTCACTATAATACTTCTCTTTGTAGACATGAGTGTAATGCTTTAGAAATGTTGACAAACTGAAGAAGAAACTGCAGCTCACTTTGAAATGTTAAGTGTTCGAGTTTGGAAGAGATGTTTAGAGAACAACCACTTTCTTGTAAAGAAAATTTCAGATGGGAAGCATGAGGTTTTTGGTGTTAGATAGGTAGAGATGGTGAGAGAATGCATGGGGCAAATGTATAGCTCCAGGTTCAGGTAGGCAATAGCTGCCTCCCAGATGTCAGTTCAGGTAAAAATTCCCAATGTGGAGATCTGAAAGAGTATGGAATAGTTTCCCAAAATAAGTGGCGGTAGGACCAAGGCTTGAGACATTTAAATTGGATCAAGTACTGAGGAATATACAGTTGTGTACAGAATAATCACATGTTGGTAGACACTTGGACAAGATGGCCTACTAAGTCCATCTCTAACTTCTATGAAATATTAAGCTTGAGAAAAGAGAGGTTACTTCCATTGTGGCACTAAATATCTTACAATACAAATTAGCAGCTGACCTATCATAAAAGAAAACTCTCAATGGTAGTCATACAGGTAAAAGGAGAGGAGATTGTAAACTCCTGTGGTTTGAGGGCCAAATTCAGATCAGTTGTAATTAGTAAGGGCTTAATTTGAGTTTTAATTTTCACTATCACTAAGAGGACTGGAACTTGTTCACGTTAAAGCAGCAAAACCACCCTGTAGCTTAAAATCTACTTCTGCTATATATTCAGGTACATGTTGTTCTTTGCCAGTTCCTTCTCACTTCTATTCTGGTACAAGGTGGAAGGAAGTTTTATTTCTCTCTGTATACTATTAATTATACAACTAAGAAAAAACATGTAAAGGAGGAAAATGTTTGTGAAAATTAGCTAATTAAAATATTTCCATCCCTAATGTTGTCTTTATCAACATTTGGTACTGATGAGCTAAACTGAAGATGCTGAGATCAGTTAAACTTGTATGTGGACAAATGCAGTGGCCTATCACACCGCCCAAAGTTGAGTGGTTCTGTATGAATGTACATACCTACCAAAAACTTCACACAGTGCTCTGCTTCCTAACCAGTCTCTGCTAAGAAATGAAGGAGCCTGGAGATAGATTTCAGAGTAGCAGCCGTGTTAGTCTGTGTTCGCAAAAAAAAAAAGGAGTACTTGTGGCACCTTAGAGACTAACACATTTATTTGAGCATAAGCTTTTGTGAGCTGTAGCTACAATTTGAAGTGAGCTGCAGCTACAATAAATAAATAAATAAATACATTTCTTAGTCTCTAGAATTACCCTTTCATACCTGGGAATTGAGAGCGATCAGCCTTTATGTAGGGTGAAGTCTAATGGAATGGCAGAGATGTGTGGAAAAAGCTTATGTTAATACAGTTATGCTACTAAACCTGGATAAAACAGAAGCTGTGGGCTCCACTGTTGACAGTCACTTGCCTTTCGTTAGCACTGAATTGCTTCCTCTGTACTTGCCACCTGTGTTGAATAAAGCAGTCTACTTATTCTTATTCCATTTGTGAAAACCTAATTTGAGTCAGATCACATTGAAAAGGATAGGAACTAAATACTTGGGTAGTATTGAGTGAGATGGAGAGAGAGGCAGCCGTGGAGAGGAATAGAGATGTCATTTTCAACCTTTAAAGGCAACTTTTGTAAGTGCTAAAGGATGTATTCATTATGCTTACATTAGGATAATTTCTTTTCCACTCAAAGACTCAACTTTGAAGGGCTAATAAAGAAAGAAGTCTTTGATAAATATAAAGTTCTCTTTAAATGTAATAGAATTTGTACTGCATTTACACAGCTTGACAGGAGGAAGTTGAGTAAGGGATTCTAAAGTTAAAACTAAAACTGCCCTCTTCCATTGCATTAACATGTCCAGACCATATGCCATTCTCATTGTACCACAAAGAAAATAAACTTTACTCTTAGAGTTTTGTTTTAAAAACGTAAGAATTACCAGACATCTCTCAGCAGATTTCATTCATCTGCTTTGTGAGTCAGTCTGTATGCCAAATTTAAGGGAGGATATAGAGAACTAGGATGCACTTACAAAATTTTCTGGGAAAGTACAGGGTAACCATTTTGTTTGAAAATGGATGTGTCTGTAGTGAATTATTCCTGTTCTCTTTTCAAGTTACAGGCCAAAATCCTGGTCCTTGTTAATAGCCACAATCCCATTGACTTCAGCGACACCAGGATTTAGCCCATCATGTTTAATCTGTCGTTGTTATATTACCTTAGTAACTTATGAGAGATCACTTCATTCGTCCTTTTCAGCTGAATAAATCCACAATACAGAGTCATATGCAGTATTTATAGTAATTATAACTGGTCAATCAAGCAGTATTCTGCCTGGGTTTGACATATCCTAATTGTGATGGACCCCATCACAGACTGCTGCAGGAAATTTACTAATGAATAATGTACTGACACTTTTACAGGAAAAGTGTATGTCTCATGTACGCTGTGGTCAGTTCGTATCCTAGCCATGATACTCCGAAAGCAAAGTTACAGTAATACACAATCCTGTACTTCCGATTTGAAAGCAGAAATACTATGAAGGTGTAGAAAACTATATGTAGGTGTCTTGAAACTATGTAAATGTCTTGAAGCTACTCACTTGAAAGATCTGGCTAAATTCTGTTTTTTGAAAAACATACATACAATAGGAATGTTGGTATAGTGAGTAGAGCAGAGCATAAGTCTCAACATATCTTCAAGTAGAGGAAGAGTCTTGAGATGTGTCAAATGTTCAAAGCCATGCATACTTTCTTTCTGTTGTTGTGACTGTTTTAGCAGCTGCATTGAACATTTATTGCCATATCTTCCTTCCAGCTAGCATAATTAGGAAAGGATAAAAAATGGGCACAATTAAAAAGTTTATATCGGATCTTTTTAATGGTAGGTAAGATATTGCTGCTTTGAACAGGTATTCCTTATACAATAGAACCTCAGAGTTATGAACACCAGAGTTACTAACTGACTGGTCAACCACACACCTCCATTTAGAACCAGAAGTATGCAATCAGGCAGCAGCAGAAGACTTCTCCCCCGCCTCTCCAAAAAGCAAATACAGTAGAGTACTGTGTTAAATGTAAATTACTAAAAAAAAAAAAAGGGGGGGGGAGTTAAAAATGTGACAAGTTAAGAAAACTGTTTCTGTGTTTGTTTCATTTAAATTAAGATGGCTAAAAGCAGCATTTTTTTTCTGCATAGTAAAGTTTCAAAGCTATATTAAGTCAATGTTCAGTTGTAAACTTTTGAAAGAACAACCATAGCATTTTGTTCAGCGTTACAAACATTTCAGAGTTATGAACAACCTCCATTCCCGAGGTGTTCATAACTCTGAAGTTCTACTGTATTTACAATGGGAGATACCACTAGAACCAGTCATTTCTCACCTACTGGGAAAAGGCACATGGGGAATTTTAGCTATACCCACTGCATCCTCAAGGATTGTAGATGCATACAATCATCTGACTTACACAACACATCTGTATTCTGTGGGTCTTTAGCTACCCAGACCATATGCCTTGTACAATGATGGTGAAACTTAGGGCTCTTGTGTGTGCAGAAGCCACAAAGAACATCTGAGCACAGCCTCAAGTGATAAACATTGTCTGCTTCACATGGCACCGTCTCAGTTTCCTTTGTTCTTCCTTCTCACCTTCTGTCCCTTTCTCCACTTCTTTCTTTCCTAGTTCTGTCTATCTCCCCCCTACTCCAGTCTCTTCCATTTGCCCTCCCTAATTCATCCTTCTCACTGTCTGAGGCTTTCTCCACTCCCACCAAAACACACTCTTACATTTTGGAATAGTGATGAGTCATGTCACATGCTGCATCATGCTGACCACTTTCACTGCATCACCACTGATCACCTTCAAATAGGCTTGAGCTTCATTCCCCACTACATTTGGGACAATGGATTACACACCAGGCACCAGTTTGAGCCTGAAGTTTGTTATTCCTGATCTAGGATTTTGCAGACTACACCTTTACTTGTAGAAGCCAAAACTGCTGCTCTCTTAGCTATTTCCACCATGATCAAAAAATATCTACTCAATGTATTCACCTATGTTATTTAGTATGTGAGGTTGGTGGCAATTGGACGTCTAACATAGTGAATGTCAGTGATAATGAGTTAGGATCAGAATATAAAATAGGGAAAGAACAAGTCAAAAATTACTTAGACAAGTTAGATGTCTTCAAATCACTAGGGCTTGATGAAATGCATCCTAGAATACTCAAGGAGCTAACTGAGGAGATATCTGAGTCATTAGTAATTATCTTTGAAAAGTCATGGAAGATGGAAGAATTCCAGAAGACTGGAAAAGGGCAAATATAGTGCCCATCTATAAAAAGGGGAAGAAGGACAAACCAGGGAATTACAGACCAGTCAGCTTAACTTCTGTACCCGGAAAGATAATGGAGCAAATAATTAAGCAAACACCTAGAAGATAAGGTGATAAATAACAGTCAGTTTTTTTTGTCAAGAACAAATTGTGTCAAACTAATCTGATAGCTTTCTTTGACAGGATAACAAGCCCTGTAGATGGGGGGAAGCGGTAGATGTGGTATATCTTGACGTTAGTAAGGCTTTTGTTTTGATACTGTCTCGCGTGACCTTTTCATAAACCAACTAGGGAAATACAACCTAGATAGAGCTACTATAAGGTGGGTGCATAACTCATTGGAAAATCATTCCCAGAAAGTAGTTATCAGGAATGGTTCAAAGTCATACTGGAAGGGCATAATGAATGGGGTCCCGGAGAGATCATTTCTGGGTCCAGTTCTGTTCAATATCTTCATCAATGATTTAGATAATGGCATACAGAGTACACTTATAAAGTTTGCGGATGATACCAAGCTGGGAGGGATTGCAAGTTCTTTGGAGGATAGGATTAAAATTCAAAAGGATCTGGACAAACTGGAGAAATGGTCTGAAATAAATAGGATGAAATTCAATAAGGACAAATGCAAAGTACTCCACTTAGGAAGGAACAATCAGTTGCACACATACAAAATGAGGAATGATTGCCTAGGTAAGAGTACTGCGGAAAGGGATCTGGGGGGTCATAGTGGATCACAAGCTAAATATGAGTCAACAGTGTAATGCTGTTGTAAAAAAAAGCAAACATCATTTTGGGATGTATTAGCAAGAGTATTGTAAGCAAGACACAAGAAGTAATTCTTCCGCTCTACTCCGTGCTGATTAGGCCTCAATTGGAGTATTGTGTTCTGTTCTGGGCACTTCACTTCAGGAAAGATGTGGACAAATTGGAGAAAGTCCAGAAAAGAGCAACAAAAATGATTAAAGGTCTAGAAAACATGACCTATGAGGAAAGATTGAAAAAAATGGGTTTAGTCTGGAGAAGAGAAGACTGAGAGGGGACATGATAATAGTTTTCAAGTACATAAAAGGCTGTTACAAAGAGGAGGGAGAAAAATTGTTCTTCTTAACTTCTGAGGATAGGACAAGAAGCAATGGGCTTACATTGCAGCAAGGGCGGTTTAGATAGGACATTAGGAAAAAATTCCTGTCAGAGGGGTTAAGCACTGGAATAAATTGCCCAGGGAATCACAGAATTGTTGTGGAATCACAGAATATCAGGGTTGGAAGGGACCTCAGGAGGTCATCTAGTCCAACCCCCTGCTCAAAGCAGGGCCAATCCCCAATTTTTGCCCCAATCCCTAAATGGCCCCCTCAAGGATTGAACTCACAACCCTGAGTTTAGCAGGCCAATGCTCAAACCACTGAGCTATCTCTCCCCCTGTCATTGGGGATTTTTATGAGCAGGTTGGACAAACACCTTTCACAGATGGTCTAGATAATACTTAGTCCTACCTTTGGAGTGCAGGGGACTAGACTAGATGACCTCTTGAGGTCCCTTCCAGTTCTATGATTCTATGGTCTAACACTTTGGCAAGTACTACTTTTGTGAGGGAGTTTTGATTATTTTGCCTGTTTAAGATGAGATTATCAGTCTAAAGAGTCCGTTTGTGAGAAACTGTCTGACACAAGTCCAGATTTCTTCACTTCCCTTTTAAAATTTAATTTTACTTTAGGTGCATGGCTCTCTGTCTAGATTCTACCTATCACCAGCACCTATCTGATCCCCTGACTAAAGCATCTATCAAATGTACACATAAGGGTTATGGTTTGTTCCCTCCTCCCCCAACTTCCCTGTGGGTCTTTATCATCGTGGAAAAGCTAAGTGCAACAACCAGTGCATGGGTGGTTAGGTCTAGTGGTCAGAACTGATGACAGTGTCAGCTTCAAAGCGAAGATCAGAGCCACAGTCAGGTGCCAAGCCAGGGGTCAGAGCTGGAGACAGTGTCAGGGGCATGGTGTAGGGGCAGGGACCTGGAGTAAGGCAGGACAGCAGGGACTGGAAATAGATGGGAGTCTGGGAAAGGAGGACAGGAACCAGGAGCAGGTGGGGAGGCAGGAACTGGGAGCCGGCAGGAATGCAGGACTTAGGAGGGCTCCAGAGCTAGCAGCCAAGGATTCCTCTAGTTGCTCAGACAACTTCCTGTGCTACTTACCAATTTATACAGAGCTCCTCAGCCAGCTGGGGGGTTCTGGATGTTTCTCCAATCAGGAGCTTGGGGGATGGGGGGATAGAGCCCTCTGCACACTCGCTCTTGTCTGGTTCCCTTTCCTGGTACTCAAATGAGCCACTGGGTGGCCTGAGCACTGCCCACGGACATGAGTGTGAGGCTCACGATCGCTCACGCTAAGTAGAATAGCTGTGTTTTCCATTCCTTCTTAAGGTGGTGAGGTTCGTCGTCCTGATTTCACAGACAGGGAGTTCTACATTTGTTGGCTGGCTGCTGAGGAAGCTGCCCTCCCTTGGCCATCAGTCTCTAGTCTTCTGCCACAAGCATTTTTGCAGCACTGCGCAGCTGAACTTGTTCTTTTTGATAGACTTGCCTCGAGTCACTCAGACTTAAAACCATTTCCTTGATAACAAATGCATGGATACAATTAAATGATACATTTGTAATGTTCTCTCTTGTTCTCTTGCCAATGTATTCAGGAAATATTTGTTCAATATTGTGGTTATCCTGGACCTTGACGACTACATTCTGAATATTAAAATACCCATCCTGACAGATCTTATTTTGATTATGCTGGAAAGCTTTTGTTGAGGAGTGTTTGGCATCTTTAATTACTGCTACAATCAAAACCTCTTTGCATTTCTAGTATTCCTTTTTGGCAACTGGGAATATATGCAAACACTCCATGCTAACCCTTCTATTTCAGCTGTTCAGAATGTTCTCCAACAAAACCCTTATGGGTTGAAATTCTCCATGTTTGGTCTCTTCTAAAACTCAGGGGTGAGGGTTGTTCTTTGTTTTTTAAGTTTTGCAAAATCCATCTGGCCATTTTTGAGTTCTTTCAGCTATAGAATATTTTGAGTTCTCAAAAACATGATAATTTCAATGAAAAAACATTGCATTATGAATATTTTTCCCAGTTCTAGAAGATGCCTTGCATGCATTTCTCTTTCTCTCCCTCTCCCCTGCTCAATAAAATTCTGATCACTTTTATTGTGGTGAAAAGTTACAGAAGTGTTGCATAGCTAATAAGGCGCATTTAAGGCAGGTCTTGCAGTGGTAATGTATTTTTTTCACACCATGTGTCCCTTTAGTTATTAGTACCCATTTCTCACTTGAGGCCAGGATGGTGACATTGTGAGTCTGTTTCTGTAGTCTTCTTCCAAGGTTATACAGAGATTTTGTTCCTCATGTTTTAGTGGGAAACTTTTATTCTTAAATAAGTATCTTTCATGTAGTACTTTATATTTTATACAATAGAGGAGAAAGTGTCTCTCAGTTTAAGTCTCTCCTTTGTTTGGTCTCCTTGGACACTCCCTTTCTCTCCACCACAGGAACCGGTCTCAATCTTTCACAACTGCTTACCTGGCAACAAATAATTTCTTCCTAGAACCTCCTTTTTATTCCATTACATTTGCAATTGTTACTTAGTTACTATTAAATGGACTCATCGAATGCACCAAAGTTGGCTGATGACATGTTGTAAATGCTGGAACTTATAAGCAACAATACTGGTGTTACACCATACTTAATTAAATGTGCAATCCACTGAAAACTTCAGTAAAAGGGAGGAAACCATTACAGTTTAAAAACAGTAGCATTCCAGGTTTTCATTAGATGGTAAGCAGAATTAAATTGAACAACATTCATTTTATCAGCAAGATTTGTCTGTAAAATGACCCATTTTTAACAAAAGTAAAGCAGTTTTCATCAGGATTTCATTTATTTTTTAAGTAATAGGTTCATATAGAAAAGAAAATCGCAGTATTTTGAAGTTGAACAGCCTAAACTAATTACGATAGTAGCACTCAGTGAGTGGGTTATTGAGTTAAAAGTTGTGAATCTAACTATGAGATAATCAAAAAAATATAAAATGGAATGAACAATTGAATAATTTCACTAGGTGGAAGAGAAAGTCACAGAATCCAGGGCTAGTCATTATGTCCTACCAGATCAGGTTTGTTAAATGGCAAAATCCCAGATGCAACACTGAGATTCCAAAATTCTGAAAGGAAAATCTCTTTCTGTTAAATGCAAAAGGAACCAAAATAGCAAAAGTTAGGAAGGAGTGAGAATGAATTTAAAATCACTGACAAGGAGAGAGTCTCACTCCAAAAGTGCGAAAAACAGGACTAATGAATTTCATCATAGAATTTAAATTCCCATGGTATAAAAAAACATTACCACCTCAATTAGGAGAAAAAAAATTATTCTTCCTCTAACAGTTACTATTACTAATTTTATATGTAATTGTTATTAGATTTTGTTTGCTGCATAAACATGCCCAGTACATGATGCCAAAACTTCTCATCAGTGCACACATCCCTTAACCGCTGAGAAAATGCCAGCATTTGTGGAACTTTCATCTGTGGTGGTTAACAAGCAAGGGGTTAATTTAACCACTTGTCTGGGAGGGAGAGGAAATTACTTCAGTGATTCTACTGATATAAATAGGCTTGGAAGAATTTGATTTTTACTTTTTTCATAATTTTGATAATATCAATGTTTATTTTAAAGTATTTTTAAATTTCTATTAATTTAAATTTTCACAATTGCAGGAAATTGGGGGGGGTCAGACAATAGTTATTGAGATTCAAAAAGTTAAAGTTTTATAGCCATTAAAACATAAATTGTCAACATCACATGGCAAAATATACAAAGTAAAATCAAATCAATTGATTCAATCAATCAAACTCTAATAGAAGCACTTTTCTTACTTTGTCCTATCTGAAAATTTCAATTATAGATGGAAATATTTTTGGGTCAGTTAGTGTGTGTACGGTGAAAGCAACATTTACTGACATTTACAAATAAAAATCTAATCCTTCCAAGCCTAGATATAAACAAGTCCTGGTTGGCATCTTGACGTGGTGTTAACTGAAAGGCCAGGGTCCTGGAAACTACACTGCTCTGTTGTCCTCAGAAGTGGTTCCTCCAAGTCAAAATTAAGTTACATTAGCCACAGGAAGGGGAATTTTTGCTGCCACTGTGCGTGATGAACCTGATTTACAAATAAATAGACAACTTCACTCCCCAGGCACTGTACCAATCTAGTGCTAAATCCAGTTTAAATACCTGTCAATAAAAAAGATTTCAAAAAAAAAATAAAAAAATAAAGACGCTGAGGAACTTGCCAGGTGTGGAGGGGAGAGGAGAAGAAAGAAATCTATCTGAGAAACTGCAGACACTGCAGTCAAGTGAATCACCAACACGCTCCAGGTGTCTACAGCACGAGCAGGTGAAAATATGATTATGTGGCGTATGATAGCAGTTCTGCTTCCATAATACTTATACCTCAACAGATGTACTTGTCTCCACATTATATTTAGGCATCTGTGGCTGGCAATTTTAGGATTATCTCAGCTGGTGAGCATTTTTCTTCCCTTACAGACCACACAAGAGGCTATATAAGATGTAGGATAACAAGAGTGCACTTAACATAGGCAAAAGGATCTGATCGTTGTAGGTACCGAAAAATGAATCGAGCATTCTACATGTCAGAAAGTTCTCTCTCAGAACAGGTTTTAACTTTGTGTACTTGACAGAGCCAAATTACCAGCCTGGGAGAGGGAGTGTTAAGAATTTTTATTGTTCTTCTAGGGGCAAGTGAGCAGACCTGTTCAGGTGATATTTTGTGGGAGCTGCCCATGTTACTCCACTGTTTATATATAGAACAACTAGTTGTTATTATGGATATGAGTTTGTCCCAGTAAAATTAAGCAAAATTCAAGGAACAGTCATGGGATAAAAGGACAAAATCAGTGGATGGTCATGGTGGGGCTGAAGCCAAAACTGGAGCCCCACTGCCCGGGGCTGACAGCCAGAACCAAAGAAGTCATGGAAATCTGTTAAAATCACAGAATCCATGACCAAACCATATCCTTAATTATTATTCAAGTGCCCACTATGCTCAGCACTGTTCAAGAAATAAGGAAAATATAGGGTTACATTTTCAAAGTACCTATGTGATTTAAGAGTAGAGCTGGGCAAAATTTTTGGCTGAAACATTTTTCAGGGCAAAATGCAAATTCAGTGACACTGAAATGTTTTGCAATTTGTGTTGGTTCATAGATTTCTAGGTTCCAAGGTCAGAAGGGACCATTGTGATCATCTAGTCTGACCTCCTGTATAACACAGGCCCTAGAACTTCCTCAGAATAAGACCTAGAGAAACGTCCAGTCTTCATTTAAAAGTTGCCAGTGATAGAGCACTGAGGTGCGCACATTCAAGGACCTGCAGAGAAAGATACTGCAGCCTCAGGCTGCAATCCCCCTTCCCTCCACTTCTGCTTGGGAACCTCTAGTAAAGGTTGGCCCAGGGACAGCCAGGGGATGTGAAAGCCTTGTCAGCACAGCTCCACTGAAGCTGTACTCCCAGGGAGAGGGAACCAGCACCTGGCACACACAGGGGCTCAGAGCTCTGGGGTATCCCACAGCAGCTCAGCACTTCTGGGTGCCTTCGCTGCCCACAGTGGCACAGAGCTCCAGGGCCAGCAGCTCAGAGCTATGGGGATCCCCTGCTGCCCACAGCAGCTGAGAGCTGCAGGGAGACCCTACGGCAGCTGAGAGCTGCCCCTGCCAGATGAGAGCTCCAGCCCCATCACCCGAGGGGTATGGCGGAAAATGTCAGAGGTCTCTGGAAGTCACAGAATCTGACCTCTGTGACATAGCTCCACTCTTACAATGATCAGCACCCTCTATAACACACCTTTCAAGATCCATAGATCCTGCACATGCCTATCACAACATGTGGTCTATCGCTCTGCAGTGCACTAAATGTCCCAATAACTGCTATGTAGATGAAACCAGACACTCACTATGCTTTTAAATAAACTCACACAGAATAATGATAAAAGACAAAAACACTCTATCACCTGTGGGTGACACTTTTCACAAAGTGATCACTATATTTGACATATCAGGCCTCATCCTCAAAGGAAATCTGCACAACACTTTCAAAAGACAAGCCTGGGAGCTTAAATTCATTACTCTGCTAGACCCTAAAAATCAGGGACGGAAGAGAGACACGGGATTTATGACTTATTAGAATAATCTGTAACCCACTAACCCCTATGACTGCAGAGGGGTTAACGGGCCACCCCACTTTGAATGGTCCCTTAAGATATGTGCTAACTACTTATGCTAAACAATCTGTTCCACCTTACAATTAGAAATGACTCGGGGAGTGCCTTTCCCAGGCCTGAAGAAGAACTCTGTGTAGCTCGAAAGCTTGTCTCTCTCACCAACAGAAGCTGGTCCAATAAAATATATGTGCATGAGAAAGGATTACGTGCATTAGTGAATTAAAAAGGATATTAACGCCACAGGAGAGTTATTAATCTTTAATTAATTATTAATGATAGTGTCCTCCCATTGAAAAACTGTGAGAGTCAGGCTAAGGGTGCATCTATCGTTCCAATTGTTACTTCAGGCCAACAAGTTTTCTGTGACCTCTCCCAGCAAAGCAGGCTGTGACTGTCCAGGGTCATCCACACAGAGGTACGGTGTCCCTGCCATGGTTCTATGGTGCCCCCTCCCCCTGGGAGTACAGCTTCAGTGGAGCTGTGCTGACAAGGCTTTCACATCCTGTGGCTGCCCCTGGGCCAACCTTTACCAGAGGTTCCCAAGCAGAAGTGGAGGGAAGCGGGGCGGGGGGGAGGGTTGCAGCCTGAGGCTGTAGTATCGTTCTCTGCAAATCCTTGAATGTGCTAATGGGTTTTGGGGCACTGGGGAAGAGCTGTTGTGCAGGAGACTGACCCTCCTATTGCGTGGGTTTGTGAGATTTTGCGTGGTCACTCAGGCCCTGAGTTGCTTGCTGAATTTATAATTGGGTTTTAATTGACTGTGTTGAGTGACTGGTTAAATCTCTTCAGCTCTGATTTATGTTAACCTTGTCTGCTCTCATTTCCCCTCTTTCAAAATTTGATTCAAAATACATTATCAGTTGCTAAAAGCCTCCTGGAAGAGAAGCTATAAATAGATAACACCTGATCAGAATTCCCTAACACTTGGCTGGGACAGCACGTTTCTCTTTCTACTGCTCCCCTCCCTGCTGCTTCCATTCTTTATCTCCGCTATCAAAGGCAGTATCCATTTAAGTGATGCTAAGGTGCCGCTCTGCTGCAGTGTTCTTTACAATACCACCTCCTCAGCACCACTGCATGTTCCAGCTGCATGTCTTAGTTCACTGAGTCAGTTCAGCACTGAATCACTCCTTCCAAGATCCCTTCCACACACAGAACAAGCCCCCTTTGAGAGCCCATGAGCTTCTGCTTAGACCAGAGGGAGAGCTTGCTCTCACAGATTACTTGGTGAATTGTATGACCTCATCATAAGCACAGCACGCTCTGCAAGTAAGCCCGTTAGCTTGCCACCCTGGTTGCCAGTGTAATGGTTAGGGTTAAATAATTCCTTTCTGTATAGAGGTCCACAATGGACAGCATATATCCAATTAGGCACGCATTGGCATCATGACTGGCTTAATTGTGAGATGCCTTATGCCCCGCTACAAGAGTGTAAAGAGGGGGGTGTAAGGAGATCCCTTATTCCTTTGCATGAGCCACCTGCTTGTTGGTGGGGAGAAGAGCCTCGCAGGGCTTCTATTTGCCTTCCTGTGCATATAAGCAGGTGTGGGAAGTGGATGATGGAGCCAAGCCTTTGCACCACGCATCAAATTCACCAGCCAGTGCATCTGAGCTGGTGCACTGGGGAAGTAATCTGTGTCAATGATAGGATGACTGCAGGTAAATCGCCTTCCCTGTGCCCTGGAGCAAGGGAAGCAGCAACCAGGAACCAGATTGCAAGTCAGTCTGTTTCCTGGTTGGTTTCTGGAACCTCCTGCTCAGAGCCACAGTAGAGCTCTGAATTAATAATATGTAACTAGAACAAAAATGTGCCCATTGCTCAGCATGTCTATGAAAGCTAGGGAAGAGTCAAAGAAGAATAAAATTTGAAAACTGGAATAACCAAAGCATTGACTGTACACAGTAGATCTGAAATCCTAAATCTCTAAAGAAGTCTATTTAGTGGAGAAGGAAGACTGATGGCTCTGATATCTTGTAGGGATTAAAGACTAAAAATATCTTGAGGCATTTCAGGTAAGTACAGTATGTGCAATTCAATGGGAAAAATACATTCAAGTTTGGCTCCAGTTATTGAAACTGAATCTACAGAGCAGGGATCTTTCAGAAAATCTGATGAATTCTACGGCTATTTAAATGGTTTCCATAAGCTCAACTGAAAAGCAGCGGAGTCAGAAGTCTCCAAACTATTTAATAAGTAAACAAATGTTGGTTTGAAGTGGCTTTTTTTCACCTGGCTAGATACATGTGTTAGGTTTTAAAGATATAACCTTGTGCAAATATGAATGCAACAAAATCTAGGTCTCTGAGTAACATAACAGTTGCCCACTGTGCAAAGTGACACCAGCTGAGGCCATCTTAGCATAGCTGCTTTAGGGTCATAGCTAGGGGAGAAGCTCTTGCTTGCTTGGTAAAACTGCTGCCTATCAACTGCAATTTTTTTCCCCAGTTACACCTGTGTCGTATCATTAAAATCACTGGGATTGTATGGTGGAATTGAGGGCCAGGTATGACTTGTTACAATGCAATACTAGAGGCTGCCAGCAGATAGCATTTTGCTTCATTTCTGTATAGATTAGGGAAGGATTATGGAGAACAGGGTAAGGAGGAGGTGGGAGACAGAATGAGAGAAAAAGATGCTGACTACAGAATTAGCTACATCTTGTTTCTGTAAACTCTGGACCATCTAGTAGAGCACGGAACTAGAACTCAATCTAACCTTATTATTTCTATTAATTTGTGACCATACATGGTGTGAGGAGGGAAGTGTTTCTCTCATATCGTCACACACTGCCAGTTACAGGACTGCTCTATCAGAGAAATGTGTATGTACACATATGTAAATAGCAAAGTGCCCGCCATAGATGGGCTCAAAAAATATGCAGCATTGCTCCTGGGTAAAGCTGAATGGGAACTAGATTTTTCATTTTGTGGGAAATCCTGAGAATTAGAACAACAACACAAAAAATCTCTTCGAAAACAGAACCAAAAAAAGAAAAGAATTTTCCCACAATATAAAATGTTGGGGTTTTTTTTTGTTTGGGTTTGATCAAAACATTTTGTTTTGATAAAATCAAAAACATGTTGTTCTGATTTTTATTTTTTATTTTATATGATATTATATCATAAAATTTTAAAAGCATGAAAAATCATTTTGAAACAGAAAATCGAAACGGTCCATTCTGAAAAAGTCAAAATGGAATGTTTCGCCCGTCTCAAAATTCTTTTTTTTCCAAACTAACTTTCATCAAAATTGTCACAGCTAAATATTTTGCTTTCGACAGATTGGCATTTTCTGATGGAAAAAGTTCTGTCCAAAAATTTCAGACCAGCTCTATGCCTGTTTTTCTGTAAGACCAATAAAACTTCTTGCTGTGCATTAGAAATAGCTTCTTGTTAAGGACTCTTTACATGCAGCAGCTCTCAAATGCCACTACCATTAATCCATTCCGAAACCCCATTATAAATACCTGAAACACTTGATTAAACCAAGATGACCAAATTAATCTTATTTCTGAGCAAAGCTGTGCAAATCCATGTCTTTGGAGGAGAACGGCTGCTGAAGTAATCAATTGCACCAGCTTGTCGCCATTAGCTCTGGACCAGGGCTGCAGACCCAAAGCGTGGTAGTGCTTGGATCTTGTGTTTCTGTCCTGACCGTTACAGATGTTGGGGCTAGCTACATAGTTTGGATTTGGATGTCTTCATCCTCAAAGTACAAGGCTGATTTACATTTGAGGTTTAGATTCAGACCCATCCATATTATTATTACTGTATTTGTTAAATATTTTTATTACGGTACTGCCCAGATGACCCTGTCAGGTTTGGGGCTCAGTGTTTTAGGTGCTGTAGAAACATGCACACAAAGTCTCTGCCCCACAGAATTTACAGTTTAAAGAACTAATTTAGCAAAGTACTTAAACCCATGCTTAAATTCATCACTATTCAGCCTTACCACTTATGCTCATGCTTAAATCCCTTTGAAATCAATGTGTTAATGTTATTATCTTTCTTAACTATTGCATAACATAATTATAACTTGAAAATTTATCTATGCTATAGCCATATGGAGTGCTAATTGCTAACCAGATTAATTTACATCTCATTTCTGATCAACTTCTCCTAACATGATTAACAAAACAATGAGATAAAAAAGAAAACACAAAACCAACAGATAAAATCCAATCTTGGAAAATGAGCCTGCTTAAAAACGTGAAAACTGTAGAAAGAACATTTTGCAGTGCTGACAATATGACAACTACTGTAGCTGCTATGCTAAGCGTGAAGGCCAATTAAATATTTTCCTATCCACACTGGGTTGATCCTTGAGAAATCTGGAGGATTCAAGCATCTCCAGTTTTTCAGACCTTTTTTTCCCCTGACATGATATCACCTATTGCCCAAGGACTTTGTTTAACCTTTTTGGTACTTTTGATTAAGCAAGTATAGGCAGAAACAAACGGTCCCTCACAAATAAACAGTGATCACTGGGACTTGATTCTTATGGGATGGGATTTTTTTTTTTACCTGAGTCTTTAAAGACAAAAGTGTAAATGAACATGAATACCCCATGATTTACTACCTGAAACTTATTTAAACACTTCCATTTCACAAGTATCTATATATGGTTGGACTGATTCTTGTCTCCAGTCTCTTCGGGGCCATGGGTGCGAATCCCACTGCTAACACCAGTTGTCACGGAGTCCCCGGGCAATGCTCTGGAACTGCTCCCTATGAAGCCAGTCAGGACTCAGCCAGTCTCCTCTCTGTGAGCAGACTGTCTTCAGGGCAAAAAGCTCACACAGCTTCCACCTTCCTGGGTCTGACCTCAGAGCATTCAGCATCCTCTGCCCCTCCTTGCGCTTCCCACAGCTAGTCCACCTAGAGCAGTCCTGGGGAAGCCAGAGGGGCTTTCACCCCAACTTCGCAGTCAGACATGACTCTTAGCCAGCCAGTAAAACAGAGGTTTATTAGATGCCAGGAACATGGTCTAAAACAGAGCTTGTAGGTACGGAGAACAGGACCCCTCAGCAGGGTCCATTTTGGGGGGCAGTGAGCCAGACAACCATGTCTGCAGTTCACTCCACATCTCCAGCCAGCCCCCAATTCACTCACCCTCCAGCCCCTCCTCCTATGAGCTTTGTTCCTCTCCTGGGCCAGGAGGTCACCTGATTCCTTTGTTCTCCAACCCCTTTAGCTATCACTTTAATATATACAGTTATGGTTTGTTTTTTACGGCTGACATGCAGCAGAAATTATTTGGACAGTTTGAAAATTGTTATAGTGAGACTGAAAATATAATGCAGTTTAGTCCTAGTGAATCAAACTTGTCTAACCAAGAAATAACTGGCAGTTTTCTTCTCAGCCTTCAGGTGCATTTTAAAAGTAGGCTGAACATAATGATTTACAAGTCTACCTTTTTACTAGCTCATTCACACCTGAAAATTGGATAGTTAAATGCCTATAAATCCACATCAATATTGCCCCAGTGACACTGACGGTTGGCTGATTGCCCCAGTGACACTCACGGTTGGCTGGTTTTAAATGTGTCCCTAAGTACAGAGTTGGTTTAATATTGGATATGTCCTCTGTCATGAGACTGTATCTTCTACTGGCAGAACTCTATTTGTGTTTTCCATCTCTAACGGCTATGATTCTATAAAATAGAGAGGCTCAGATCTTAACTTCTCTGGGGTTTGAATTAAAATCTGGAACAAGAGACATATTTTGTTCCTGGTTTCTCTCAGTTTGTCAAACCAAAATCCCTGGCTCAACCATCCTAAACCTTGGGACATTTAAAATCCAGATCTGAGATCTGCAGCTCAAGCCCATCATTTCTGTATACAACGCACTTGCCAAAACAAGAATTTTTTTTTAAATGGGCTAAAATTTGATGCCACACTGAAGGTTTCTCCAACCACCATAGGTGGAGTTGGATGGTTTGCTATCAGCATCATTGGTTGTAAACTGAGGGAAAGAGGCAGTTATATAGTGAATTAAACCTGGCACTCGGAGCAGACGCTCCCCAGTTCCAGTCTCACCTCTGCTACTAACTCACTATGCTGCCTTGGGCAAGTTACTTATCCTCTCTGTATCTGTTTCCCTTTCTGTAAAGTGGGGATAATATTTACTAACTTCCCTCAAATAATGTTTTGGATTAGTTCCTGTTTGTACAGAGCTTTAAAAGAGTAAATGCCAAACATGTGAAACATAAAAGTACCACATATTATTAGTTCCTTCTGGAAAGCTTTGCTCCTTCGAAGGAACTTGCTGTGTGTATCCCAGTGGGCTAATATTCTTCCCCAAAGTGCATGTTATTGGAGAAAATTAAATTGCTCATCACATATGAGTAGGGCAGGTTTGTGGGGTAACTTTTAGAAAAGTCCCTTTTGTTTGGGAGATGAATGCAATTTTGAATTTCAAGGAAGCCTGGCAGATTTCCAGTTTCACTTCAGAAACTCACACCTGTAACTATTTTCCATAAATAGAACCCACTGACATAATTCAGATCTCAGTCCTTCCACACACAGTAGAAGGAATCTGTAAATATATTGTTCTCACTTACCCTTAATTATAATTAAGTGGGGGAGGGATAGCTCAGTGGTTTGAGCATTGGCCTCCTAAACCCAGGGTTGTGAGTTCAATCCTTGAGGGGGCTATTTAGGGAACTGGAGCAAAAATTGGGGATTAGCCCTGCTTTGAGCAGGGGGTTGGACTAGATGACTTCCTGAGGTCCCTTCCAACCCTGATATTCTACAATAATTATTATTTATATGTATTGTGATAGTGTCCAGGGGTTGTAATCATGATTCAGGACCCCGGTCCTAGACATAACTATACAAACACATAACAAAAGATAATACCTGCCCCACAGAGCTTACAATCTAAGAAGACCAGGGATACCAGGTGGATACAACCGACAGAGGGAGCACATGGTAACAATGAATTGATAAGCATGGTAAGCAGTGGTCACAGCACACCAGATGACGAATCACAGAGCAGAGTTTTAAGGAAGGATTAGAAGGACAAGGAGGAGGGGCTTTTTGGATGCTTATGGGGAACTCCTTCCATGTGTGGGAGTGGCATGGGTGAAAGTGCATAGATGCTCTTCCATACTAGAATTTTAAAATATATATATTAGTGTTGGATTAACCATTCAGAATAGAAGAATCTTATAGACACTGAATTTCTAACATCCAACTGCACTTACCATAGCCAGATCTCAAAGATAACTATGTTTGGAAGCTGAAAAGATACCATCAGTGTCATGAGCTCTCTCTCGCCACAGCAATTTATTACATCATTTAGAAAAGTATTCTAAGCCGAGGTGCAATTGGTGACAGTATTGGTTTATCAAATGGCTGTACATGAAAAATATCTGGCATTTAACACTAAAGTAGGCAGATAGTGAAGAGGGAAGCAATGCTATTAGATCATACAAGAGACCATTCCTGTTCTATTTTGTGTTTGTGTGCCCAACTCCTGGAGTTATACTATCTTCTTTTAGGATTTATCTGTCCAGTAGGAAAACTGCTTAACAAAGCCAAATAGGCAAGTGCATTGTAACACTTTACCATTGTATGTCCATCACCCAACAACCACTAAATTGTTTATCAGACACGATACCTCTGTGCGACAGATAGGTATTTACTACTTTCATACCTGCTAAACTTGAAGCACCAAGAGTTTAAGGTAAGAATATTCAGACATGCCCATTAGTTTTGTGTGCCCATCTTGAAACACCTATGGCCTGAATTTCAGAGATATTGAGTGCCTGCTGCTCTCACTGATCTCAGTAGAAGATGTGGGTACTCGGCACATTTGAAAATCATGTCTTAGGTGTCTCAAGTTTGGCATCCAAAACCTCTTTTGAAAATGCTAGCAGAGCTGGGAGTAGAAGTGAGGAAGTCACAGCTCCCATTTATTCCCTCCTTTAAGTGGAAATCATCACTCTCCAGTTCTAATTTTTGTTTTGTTCTTAAAGAAAGAAGCTAGTGGAAGGATCTGCCACACAGCAGGGTGACAGAGATAAAGCCAGGTTTCAGAGTAGCAGCCGTGTTAGTCTGTATTTGCAAAAAGAAAAGGAGTACTTGTGGCACCTTAGAGACTAACAAATTTATTAGAGCATAAGCTTTCGTGAGCTACATCCGATGAAGTGAGCTGTAGCTCACGAAAGCTTATGCTCTAATAAATTTGTTAGTCTCTAAGGTGCCACAAGTACTCCTTTTCTTTTTAGAGATAAAGCCATTAGGTAACACAAACAAGTCATTATGAAACAAAATGTTCACAGTAGAAACTGGTTCATCTAAGATTTCCAATCTTTCTGTCTGCCTGTGTAGCAGCATGGTCGTATTTAGTAGGTTATTTCCTTGAAAAGAGTTTTTTATTCTCTGGTACACGGCATGTTAGTAAATGGGTATTTAGTATTTCATGGAGAAGGTGATTCTCATCTATCCAGAATGCTGTAACATGGGCAGATAAATTGTGAAGATAAATTAATTATTTTATTTTATAGTTTAATATGTTTTCCCCCTTTTCCTGAGTCCCTATGCTACTCCTGAGGAAATATGAGTTTGAGGATAGCACTCTATGTGGGGAATGTGTATGTCTGTGGAGGGAGCAACAAACAATCATACCCTCTTCAAAACATGCCACCGGTCTGTGAACATTTAAAAAAGTCTTTTGAATACAAACTTCAGAGGCTATTGAGTGCATTAGTTTGACCTGTTAAATTCAGACCTAAAAATAGAGATGACAGCAACCCCTTCTCCTCCATCCTAACAGTCAGAAATCAGACTAACTTGCCCGATAGACGTACAAAAAGCAAATCAACCTTGCTTGCATGTTCATCTAAGGCTGATATACTTAATTACATCTTCCATTAAACAACCTGCTGCTGGTGCCTGTAAGGCAATCCCTTCTGCTTCTCTCTGGCTGGAAAAAGCAGTGTGACAAAAGAGATTCAGTTTTATGCTCAGAGGGACTAAGATTAGAAGAACCATTATTTGAGTATCAGCTTGCTCTCTGCTTAAGCAGTGCTCACCATAGATTTTTTCTGTGTGCTGTGGAGGTGCTTTAAGCTACCATATGCCTATTCAGCCCTGCTAACCTAATGCATACAATGCTATTAGAAAAGAATCATACAATCTGGGATCGTATTGCACTCTGGAAGGAGAGGAATTGAAGCTACTGTGGAATTGTAAGCCTTCCGCCTTGTTTGAGAATAGCAAGTAGACACATGGATGACGTGGTCTCAGGGTGGATAAAAATTAATGATTTTTTTTAATTTAAATTGGATTTTTAAATCCAATGCTTTTTGAGGAAAAAAGCTATCTAAAGATGGTTTTAATTAAGATACATTATAGTTCAAAGATATCTCGTCATGGACTAGGGATTATAAATTCTAATTCTAAAGTATGAGACAATATAGTCATGTAATGTTTAAGAAAAGTTTTGTAAATGAGTTCCAACAGTTCATGGATCAGGGATTCAATTTTATGGGGTTCCAGGGGCTTCTGATAGATTATTTAGATTAATCTTTCTATCTACCCAAATGGGACTGAATGCTCAGTCTAGAAGATACCATCAGAGATGCTTAGTTTTGCAGTTCTTAAACTGTGGTTTTGTGTCTCCACAGATAACATGCTTGTTAACAGCAAAAATGTTTTTAAATAAATAAATAATATATAGAGGTGAGAAATAACAGACCTCCACCCTATTGTCCCTCTGCAAATTTGTGTACATAGAGTCAATCCCTTACATCTCTCTAAAAGTGCAAAGTTTCAAAAAGTTCAATGAATAGAAAATTGTTGGGGGCGGAATAAATCTGGACAAGGAGAAGAAGTCTAGAGATAAATGTGAGAAGGGAGGGAGGGGCAGTAATAACAAAAATGAAACTGAGCAGCATATTCCAGAAATCTTGAGGTCTTTCTGAGTGTAGCCTTCATTGTTTTGAGATCTACCATATCATTCTCTCACTAGAGAGGCCGTAAAAGAGACCCAGTTTGAGAATAAGAACCATCCAAGAAATATTTGTTTGGTGATTATGTTTTAAAGAAAGTCACACCAATGAACTGGAGGAAGTCACTTAAGCACTTGGATTCAGAGACTGTTGAAATGATTATCTCACTTTTAATAGAAGTAGCTTCTTCTGCCGGTGTAGAAAAAATATTTTCTTCATTTGAAATAATTCATTCCAAATTGAGAAATCGTTTGGGACCTGAAAAAGCAGGAAAGCTTGTTTTTCTTTTCCAGATTATGAATAAACAGGAAATGAAGGTGAAGACGATTGAGTTAGCTGGAGAAGCCAATATTTTAAGTTTCTTATGTTGACCTGGCTGACATAGTCAATTTAATTTTTTTTTTAATATTTCATTTATCTATTTTAGTTAAAAACAATTTTAACAGCAACAAACCTGATTTTAAAAAACTTGCATGTTTAACTAAATTCAAAAATTCATATGCTTGTTTTGTTAAAATATTATGTTTGCTGTTGAAGAAAAAAATCCAGAATACATAATGTTGTTGTTTTAGTTAAATAAAACAATTTAAATGTCTGTCTGGTGATGTTCTCCTCCTAATACAGCACAGCAAAATACAGCAAGAAAATCCTCCAAATATTAATAATTAACCTGTTGAATTGGAAATAGTTCACCTCCCATGACTTTATAAATATCTGCTTCAATTACCTTTGGTAAATGAAATAACCAAACAATCATTCATTTTCTGATTTAGCTGTAAAACTAATTTGAAAAGTTTTCAAAATAAATCTCTTTAAAAATGTATAGTGTGTACCTTCTGCTCACAACCATTAATAAACTCAGGTTTATTCGTAACTCAGCCCAGTTTTGCTTCAAAGATTCATGAACCTTGTCCTATGATCAGGTTTGTGATGAAATCAGGTGAGTTTTGTACAGCAGTGTTGAATTCCCAATAGGATTTGAGATTTTGTTGCCAGTCCATCTGGCAGCTAGGAGACTCAGATAAAAGAGTTAACTCAGATTTGCTGCAACTCAGTTCAACTTCTTGAATTATGCTGGGTTAGATTGTCAATATTTAATGTGCTAAATCTAACCAATTGAATTTTTGGAAATGTTAATTGGAGAATCAAGTTTATAATTTATCTGAACCCCTTATCTGGAAACCAACAGTAACTGAAACTGGATTACGTTTCCTGCTGAGCATCATTTACATTGAAAAGCCCCTGTTTATCAGAATGAATTCCATGTCCTTTGTTCTGTTTGGATCAATGTATTCTACTGTACTCAGAAATGCACCTTGACTAAAACTCTAAGGACTATAGAAGGGCCCATACCTCAACCCCCATGCAGAACATGTGGAACTCAAGAGTTTTAAAAATCTGAACTCAAACACAAGAGAAATATTGGGAGGGGACGAGGGGGGGCACACATTTCCTTCACATAAATTTGCGCATGCCTGGGGGGAAAGCAGAAGCAAGAGAAGGACCTACAGGGGCTGGAACAGGCCTGGGAGCAGGTAGGAACCCTCAGGACCCTCCTTCCCAGCCTGGAGCCAGCTGCTGCCCTCCAGCCTTCCTGGACAAACTTCATTCCCTCTCCTATTCCTCCACTCTACCATTTGGATGGAGCTTTGGTCCCACCCCATTCGCCCCGCCAGGGTAGCCAATGCCTACTATAAACTTCACAGATAAGAGAGTTTAAAATAATGACAGCCAGTGTGAATGCCAACATTTCCAAAACAAAATCAATAAAAAAATGAATTTAGTCCTTTTAGCTCTATGGCCAATAACTTGGCACATTAGCAGGTTATAGACTAGAAAGATTAAAGTGCTGACTCAGGAAAGCATCCCTGTTTAGAACAGCATTTAGCACATGCTTAACTTTAACTATGTGAGTAAGTCCCACCAAAGTCAAAAGGAATTTTAAGTAGGGGTGCTGGAACAATTTGTATAGTGGGGGTACTAAGAACCATTGAACCAAACAGTAAACCCCTATATGATGGAAACAGTCAACCTGTTAAACTCATTGCCAGAGGATGTTGTGAAGGCCAAGACTATAACATGGTTCAAAAAAGAACTAGATAAATTAATGGAGGATAGGTCCATCAATGGCTATTAGCCAGGATGGGCAGGAATGATGTCCTTAGCCTCTGTTTGCCAGAAGCTGGGAATGAGTGACAGGAAATGGATCACTTGATGATTACCTATTCTGTTCATTCCCTCTGGGGCACCTGGCATTGGCCACTCTCAGAAGACAGGATACTGGACTAGATGGATCTTTGGTTTGACCCAGTATGACCATCTTATGTTCTTAAACCACTCCAAGCCAGGGGATACAGCATAGTTCCAGCACCTATGACTTTAAGCACATGCTTAAATGCTTTTTAGGATTGGGGTCTATATGACTTATACTCTTTTCCTGTTATTGACTTACTGACACTAAAAGGTGGAATCTGCAAGACTACAGTTCCATAAAACAAATGCAATATTTATTGGCTTCTGGAAGTAGTTTCACTTTGTGGGCTCTGAAATGCATAGGGCTCTTTTTTTCTACTGGAGAATGCTGAAGTCCCATTAACACTAATGGGAGGTTTGCCTAAGCCATGAGAGAAGTATAAAGCCCCTGGCCTCTGAAAGTGCTGTCTGTTTTGTAGCTGGTGCCCTGAGAGTGTTCCTAAGTAGGCCTATATACCAAAGGCTGTCAAGACAGCAGGAATATTAGTAGATTATAGTAAAGATGTTCCCCTGCTTCTTTATTTAAAAAGTTTAGTTAAAAAAAATGCCCCTAGCAGGACAGCACTACACAGACGTAGTACCTACGACCTGCCTCCTGGAATGTAAACTGAGACGGTCCTTGTATGGATTTGAGTTTTCAAATCCTGCGTGACATCTTCAAACTTTCCTCTCATTTTAGGCTGTGGCTACTAACTGCTGGTGCTAAGTTTGAACTCAGATATTCCCCTTGTTTGTAGGTGCAAGGTCAGCTGACTTTGTCAGAATGAGCTTCTATGGGAGGTTGACGGAAGCCATGCAAAAGTCTTCAATTTCCAAACTGAGGCCAACAGCATCCTAGAATACATGTGGAAAATAATGCAAACCACAGAAAAGTAGAGAGAGAAAAGAAAAAATAACATTCCCTGGGGTAAGTGAGGGATAGAGAACAGATTTTTGTGGATTTCCTCCCCTACAAACAAAATAATGATTAACCTTCAGTAATTCTTGCATAAAGGACATTTCTAACGCTGTCCAGTAAAGGTAAAATGAGGATGTTCCGTGGATTGTGGTCAAAGGCTGACAGTGAGAGAGAGAGAGATCATTTTCTCCATAAATCTACCCTTCATTTAGAACTTTTATTGCCAGTTAAAAAAGGTAGAGTTTATAAACTATTAAATTACTGTATAAAATCTCAAAATGAAAAGGTGTCATACTCACATTGGTGACATACTCAATATCCCTCCAAATATTACTTTCCCTGGGAAAGTCTGCCAAATCTAAAAAATTATCCACTATCACTTGGCCAATCAAGTCATGCCTGGAGAATCTGTCAAAGTCATACACAGAGAAGTGGAGTTTCCTTGTGGTCAGATCATTGTATGGAACGGGAAATAAAAAAACTTCATCAAACACTGGGTTTAGTGTCTTTCTATGCACTTTAGTCTGTTGTTTTGTTTTTCTATCTGGAAGCAAATAGATCTTCACATAAGGGTCTGAAGTTCCAGAAAAGTCCTTTGCTGGCAGGTTGACAGCTTTGTGAATCTTCACTATCAACTGCTCTAAATCACAATCATATTTCAAAATGAAGTTGAGTTTCCCACAGGCCTTGCTGTTATTCCTCCGGCCATCATCGGTATCCACTGATCTTTGCTTATACAACTCTGGCTTAATGCGTCCAATCCCTGTCAGCTGCTCCTGTTTTTGAAGCTGCTGGATGTTGAAGTCAGGGTTCGAGAGATTGAGCTGTCTTCGGATTGAATTGTGCCTTAAGGGAAAAATGACAGAAACTAAACTGATTACATTGTTAGGTGTTGTGTGATTCTGGTTTGTATAAAGGACCTATTATTTATTTTCATTTGGCTTTCCTTAGCCATGATTTTGGGTTTTATGGTGTCACAGGGTTTGATTTTTACTTCTTTACACCTATAGAGCACAATATCCCTTTTTATGAGTAGAAGGATACTTATATTAGCCAGAAGTTACTATAGTTCTTCTTCATCTTTGGATTCATGGTGTTTGCATAATTTTCAGTTCCTATACCTCGAGCTGGCAATAAGTACTCTCCAAAATTGGTTGAAACTCATAATAACATCCCCTGTTAGATAAAACTCACAAGAATGCTGCAAAATTATTGACTCCCAAGAAAAGCTTAGAAGTGTATACTATTCAATCCAACTACATATGTAGCCCATAAAGGAAATGGACCAAATTCATGCCTACTGCAAATCCACAGAGATCAGTGGACTTAAATACACCAGGTATGAATTTGTCCCACTAAGTGTAATAATTATAATAAATACTAATACTTAGCACTTGCTTTATAAGGGCTTTATAAATATTGAGACAAATCCCATGAAATATAAGGGTGTAACATCAATGTAATTGAGAGCAGAATTGGTCCCATAAGCTAAGTAATGGCTTACTTTGAACTTGCAGATATCTTGTATACAATGACGGGAGGAGATATTTCCCAACATCTGTATTTACTGATGGAACCTACTACTTGGTTCACAAACTGGTTATTCTAATTTAAATGATTTTGCTGCTTGTTCCTATCAAGCTGGTTTGCCTCTCAGAACTCCTAGTTGATGTGATAATCGCTGTAGTACTTAGAATGAAAGGCTACTTTAGTTTCATTGCTCCTAGAAGAGAAAGTTACTTTTAGTTTCAGTCCAGTGAGATTTATTATCTAGACTTGGTTATTGTGATTGAAATTTCCACTCTACAAGAAAATTGCAGAAATCAAATTTGTAGTTCTTGTATGGGAGTGGAATGTGAAAGCTGGATTAGGTAAAACCTTAATCCTATACAAATTGGATTTTACGTTTCCCCCCAATTAATATACAGCAATCATGCAACATATTGTAGAAACAAAATGAAGTGAACATAAAAAGTAAAACGTGGGAAAATCTTAGCATAGGATTCGTTAAAAACTATGTTGAATATAATCAGCATTATTTTCTCTGCTGTTATCATTTCCTGAATGTGTGTGCATTAAAACAAAGGCATCGTCTCTTATAATCCATCTAATTTTCTCCCTTACTGCACAATAAAAGCATAATTATGTTGTTGTGCATTAGTAATTTCCATGACAAGATATTATACCGCAAAAAAGGAATTATACAGCTTAACCCCTAGCATTCTCTACAGATTGTCAAGATGCTGTAATAGAGACAGATAGGGGTTGTTGCTGGTTTGGGGGTTAGTGTATTATCTACATTGTATAAGTGAGGAAAGTAAAGCATGGAGACTTGATGAAGGTCACACAGCAAAGGCCGTAACTGACCCAAGACTAGAATCTTGGTTCTCGGTTCTGTGCTTGCTAGACTGCACTGCCTCACATATAATATCTTATACAGCTTGCATATCTGGGCTCCCAGGTCACAGCTGTTCAAACAAAAAAAAGGTAGTAGGGGATCAAATTGCATGCAAGGATCAAAATGAGTATCGTTCTTTTCTTGTACTCCACGCAGGGTTTATTTCCAAAATTGACTTAAAGGTGACAATGTTTTACCAATGGCAAAAAAAAAAAATATTTAGTGATGATAATGATGGTAGTAATATTAATCCCTCAATTTCCTCTTTTTACCTTTTCCTGGAGGATGTTGCCTCCTGCCCCTCCCCAGCCCTAAACTGTCTTTTATCCCACACATGGAACAAGAGGCACTGATTTGGGTGGGTAAATTTCATTGCCTTCCTTTTTTAGTATGTTCCTGATATTTTCCCTTCTACCCATCCACTCCATTATTTGCCACTGATTTACCCCTCTCTCACTCCTTTTTGCTGTTCTTTTGCTCCTGCTTTATAACACTCCTCCATTTTACTGCTGTCCCAGAGACACTTTGGGATTAGACACTCCACAGTGCTATAGCCATGTGTTTCCCTGCCATACTCCCTGTGCAATGTTGACTTCTGTGGCATTGTATGGCCTGTTAACCAGTATAGAGGTGGCCTTCTGATAGTGAATGTGAGGCCCTTTTCAGATCCAACATCTAATGCTAGTGGTATTGCTAGTGAACCACAGAACATGGGGCAAACTACTTTTACAGGGGCTTGAGAACAGAACAACATTAGCTCCGTACCACAGCTCTTGACTACAATTCCAGTCTGAAATCAACCTTGCATGTGGCTGTGTGTGTGCAACATGGTGTCCAGCATCGACAGTTATAGCAATGCCCTCTCCACAGACTCTTAGAAAAGACTCTGAAGGAGCCTCGCTTACACTGATCTTACAGCCAGTGGAAAAAAGATAACAAAGTGTGTCCATGTACCTGGAGCCTTTGCTCTGTAGTATGTGTGGTGTTTGTTGGGCCTTCTGTTCATCTAGGCCAGGGGTGACCAACCTGTGGCTCCAGAGCCGCCTGCGGCTCTTCAGAAGTTAATATGCGGCTTCCTGAAAAGGCATCGACTCTAGGTTTGGAGCTACAGGCACTCACTCTTGCAAGCCACAAAATAGCTGATTGGGAGGTGCGGGGACGGAAGGGGAGGCGCTGATTGACAGGGCTGCCGATGGGCAGGAGGCACTGGGAGTCGGGGGGAGGGTGAACTGATGTGGGGTTGCTGATGTATTACTGTGGCTCTTTAGCAATGTACAGTGGTAAATTCTGCTCCTCCTCAGATTCAGGCTGGCCACCCCTGATCTAGGCCAAGCCTTCTCACACCTAAACCTGGGTCTGTCAGCAATAATTCAACTTTAACAGCTGTTACAGCACCTTATCTTAAAGCCTTTGCCAAACCCACTCCAGTCCAATGGCCAGACGAGTTATTGAGGAGCAATGGAGAGAGTGCTGTACCTTCTCCAGATCCAGTACATCTGCATTAGCTCAGAAATCCACTAATTGGCTGTTCATGTGCTGATCCTTTTTCTGGCTGCATGCAGCCTAATCCTTTTATCATGTGTCCCTACGCACTCTCACATTCTCCGCTTCCCCCTTTCCTGTTCCCTTATATGTTGGCACTCTGGTTCCTCTGCCATCATCTAATCTTGCTCAGTCAGTTCCCCCTCACAGTCGAGGCTGTGGCTAAAACCTATCACTTTTAATTCTATATCTAACTCTCAAAAGTGTTTCATTAGCCTGCCCTATTTTTCTCTTTTGATGGTTGTTGAAATCTTTGCGGAGCCCTCGGCATTGATGATAAGTTCAAATGAATGTGATTTACAAGATCCAGTGTAGGCTGTTCTTTTGTTCTACAGGGCACTAACCTTCCTGGTTATTTTGTCCAGCTTATAAGGGGGAGACACAGATGACGCTGTAGTTGTTCATGTTGGAAAAAATGGATTGCCACTGTGGCTACTATGGAAGCACCTTCCTAATTTTAAAGCCATCCATCATCCAGTATACCCCAACACACAACTGATTTTCTATAACCATTAAAGTAAAAGAATGAGGCAGGTAATATACATCTGCAGTCAGGCTCTATGTTAACTAATAAAGTGTAACTCTCTTGGTCTCATCTCCATTCATAATGATTATCATTAAAAAGAAATTACAGTTACTGACCGAGCAGAAGAGGTTGGTTCTGTGATTTGGCGATGCATTCGGACATTGTGCACACAATTCTCCTTGATCCCTGCCAGAGCATCTAATGGAATATCAGGGGAGGTGTGGCTAATCTTCAGGGAGGACTCCGGGTAGGAAGTGGGCTGCCCCAGGTAATCCTCACTGTATTCATGGTCATTGGTCTCTGTGTCTGTATAGTTCAGCGATTCCTGCTTGTTGTCTTTGCTCCCAGAGGGCAGGCCACGTTCTCGCCAAGGGATCCAGCAAAGCTTCCAGGACACAAACAGAGACACACCAAAGAGAGCAAGTCCACAGGCTGTGACAACTAAGGACAGCAAGCTTACTGAGATATCTGCAAATAAGAAAAATACAGAGACATGTCACATTTTTCCTCCTGTTCGGATATGGCTCTGTGCAGCTCCAAAGGGGCACACATTATGGAACTAATCTTTTGTTACATAATGCTTTTCTACTGGATTGCAAATATTAAGCACTGGTAGCTGCAGCATTCAGGTCACAGAAACAGAACAAAATGTGTTTCCTCCATTTCCCCCAGAAAAATTAACTTTCATTAATGTCTTGCTGTGAATAAAATATTAATGAATTACAGTAGTGAAATGTATTATTAATATTGGACACAGGCTCTGTGACTTCTGGCCTTCACTAATGCTACAAGAGAGCATTAAACACCATTTAAAGTGATTTTCATCAGCCTCAACTACTCTCCATTCTATCCTGGTAGTAAATGCCATACTTGGGAAAACTTCTCTGTCTCACTCACAGAAGCTGGTCCAATAAAAGATATTACCTCATCCACCTGGTCTCTCTAATATCCTGGGACCAGCACAGCTACAACAACATTGCATACTTGGGAACATACATTGCTGTGGTCTTCCTGGCATAGACATAAGGGAAACGTACAATATTTAGACTTTTCAAAGAGTGTCTTCCATTTTAGCTACAGAGAGAGATTTTTTTTAAAGAAATATCACTTAAAAGAGTAGAATGAAAAAAAATCCTCTATTGCCTTTTCAAATGTTTTTATGTGTCAGTTGCCCCTATGGCAGGTGTTGAGCTGTCATGTGCCCTCTTTGCCATGGGAAGCTAGCACTCTACAATGAGGTTCAACAGCCCTTGTATGCGTTCATTCTGAGATAGTGTAGAGGTTGTTCTTTTCCTGCGTAAAGTTGGGGAGGCTGGTGGAATGAGGAATCAAACTAGAGAAGGAAGAGGCGTGTTCAGTCATCTGTTCATCTTCCTGCCAGTGCAGGATTGTTCGCTACAATACACTTTTAGTTGTCTTGTTCAATTCAGTTTCAAATGCCTCCTTTATTGGGGCTTTCACTACTTGCCTTGTGGAGAATATTCCACAGTTTAATATATATAATATATTAAATATAATATAAATATAATACCTGTCAAGATATTTTCCCCAAAACTCACCAGAAATGTTCAGTATTTTAATTCTATTCCTTCTAATTCTAGCCTCTTTCTCTACTTTGTGCGTGTGCACTCTTTACATGGTAATCTTGTGTCTGCCCCCGGTCATCATTTACATTTATGGTACAGCTACATGTACAAGGTCAAGTGTCTTAATTTTTGTGCTCTTCTCTGAAACCCTTGCAGTTGGTCTATATCCTCCTGGTCCTCAGGGGATGTGGAGGTGATTCTTTGCAAATCTTTCACAGATCTTAGCATTATCCTGTCCCATAGGTACTATTTGGAGGTTGGGTTTTTGTTTTTTAAATTGTACTTTGGGAAAATGACTGACTGAAACAGCTGTTTGGATAGTGATGGCATTTTCTAAATGAGTTTCATTAAGGGTTACACAATATACCATGCTCTAAGCACAATTAACAGGGACTCCATTTCATTGCATCAAACTACAACACAGTCTTATCACTGCAATTTTCCAGACTGTGTAAAAGTACTAAATGTCACTGTAGTCTCACCTCTCCAGTTTAATGCTAGACTAAAGTTTCAAACAGCTGCACAAGGTTTAGTCATACAGCTCCCAATGCGAGTCACTTATATAACTGTGTGTGACAATACAGGTGAAACAAACCTCAGCCAACCCTAAAAGAGAATACTCTGTGTCTCCCAAGGAGAACACTAGAAGATACAGCCACTCCCAAAGGCCGGGCAGGTTAAACCTCTCCTGTTTCTGCAAAAGCCAGTCTCAGTCAGCCCTGGTCTATACTACAAACTTATGTCAGTATAACGAGCTCGCTTAGGAAAATCCACACCCCCGAGTGATGCAGCTATACTGACCTAACCCGTAGTGTAGACAGGACTATGTCAACAAGAGGGTTTCCCCTGTCCACATAGCTACCACCTCTTGGGGAGGTGGAGTACCTACACTGCCTGGAGCAGCTCTGAACAACTCTGGTGATGACTTTGGTAGAGCACAGTCAGCTAGAGAACCGAAATCAAGAGAAGTAAGTTATAGCAATAATAACACTTTGCACTTATTTAATACTTTTCATCTGAAGATCTTGAAGTGTTTTACAAGCATTTAATAAAAAAGCATCACAAGACATCCGAGAGTAGATGGATAATACATTTATATTTATATGAGCTGAGGAATATACAAGTTAAGTGACTTGCCAAGGTGAGTCAGTGGAGAAACAGAACCTAGGAGTCCTGAGTCCCAGTTCCCTGCTCTGATGATTAGGTTACACTCTCTACCAGATGTTCTGGCATCTTGCATTTAGTAGAGATTGATACTGATGCATATTTTTTCTTTCTATACAACTGTGGGTTTCTTCCTTGACCCAAATCAGCTGGCTATTGGCAAATCTAAGGTGGGTCGTGCATGTGCTAGTTCCATACTGCTGCCATGTGTTCAGGAAAACCCCATCTTGTACCAGGTCTTTTCCCAGCTCTTTATTATTCAATGTGCCTTGGGAGGAGAATCCATCAGAAAACGAAACTGCACAGCAGAATGAGGAGATGTGTAAATCTCTTTCACTATCCTCCTTTTATGTTCTATCTGCTCTCACTCATTCCTTATAATTTTGTTTTATAGGATTTTGGGGGGGGTCTGAAGATAGTTTCACACTTCCATGAAGTTGCAGTGGGGCTAAATACTATGGCCAAAGCATTGAGTGACCCTAGACAGTAATTTGCAGGTAATCACTGCAGGTACTTAACATTTGAGTTGCATGGTTTCATGTATGAGACAGATCCAGTTCCTTTGGACAACTAGGGGTACTATAACTCTTGTGGTACTGTGAGCAGCTTGAGGGACTGCAGCCCCAAGTAATGAGTATTTCAGCTGCATCTTCTGTCTGATTGTAAGAGGACGAGGCTCCCATGGAGCTGTTCTCATATTACTTACTATTTTGTATTGATTTTTCTCCAGTAACTTTTCCTCCATCTCTCCAGCTGTTTCTCCTTTTCCTGAGCCTATTTAGCGATATTCCCATGTGCTTTTGTTCTTCAGCCTGTTGTCGGTGGCTCACTCTGCTTTTTGATGAGAGCAGAAAGGATCCTCATTGTATGTATTTGCAAAGATTACAGCAATGTAGTGCGAGCGAGTACCCGAATTGTGGTGACACTCAGGACCTCAGAGGCTAGTCTTTTCAGTTAGCTCAGCTTTCACAGGAATTACTGCAACATGTATGTGACACTACTATTGGAGATGGGCCCAAACTGCAGCTGCAAATCAGAGGTCTTCCACGCATGGTAAACTGGCTTGTGGATTTACATACAAGCCTGAATTTGGTATTCGTGTGGAAGAGCCCTGGATTGGATTGTACTTCACAAGGAACAATCCCTCTACCAGCTCACCAGTATGCAAAGATAGTGTGCATATTGCACCGTTCTTTTGGATAGTGGAGCCTGGTGCCTATTAGCTAGGGTCCTGCCTCCTTTGCACCCCATTTGGGGTGATCTGCGCTCTTGGAGCTCTAGAAGGGAGAAATCTCCTGAATGGATTGCTATTGTGCCTGAGTAAAAGAAATGGCAATGATAGGGGAAAAGACTTCTTTCACCCTTCCCTCTCCTGGTGCAACCATGCTTGGGCCAAGCATCCTGTGCTATACAGGAGGTCAGCCTAGATGATCACAATGACTCCTTCTGGCTTTATAGTCTACACTGCAGAACAACATAGCCCGTAGCCCATTTCATCCTTTGTAGTCATACAGGTTATTAACATCTTTATTTTCCTACCTTCTCTTTCTGAAAAAGATTGCAAACTAGACACAGTTTTTTAAAGCTGGATCTATTTGTTTGCAATCTCGGCATGTGCCTAATAATTTTGCATGCAGCGTTTCCTGGAGTCAGTAACTGTAGGGAGTTAGAACTGTGCTATTTCTTCAGCAGGATTTTTCTGCATTTTAGTCTCATGTTTCGCTATTCCTGCTGATTGAAATCTTCTGTAAATCACCATTATTTTATTTTTTGGATCTAAGTTTTGGAACTTTAGTTAATTCATTCTAATTTTCCAATAGAATAGGACAATATTTTGACATAACAGGATATAAGGGCCAACTCCTGGCCCTGCTTTACATAGAAATAAGCCACACATAAATCCCTTTCTCACCACAGATACAATACTGTGCTAGGTTAATCAGGTCCAGTACAGCAGTAGAAGCAGAGAGGTTTCATGCTCACTCTCTGGCGAGGACCAGCAGATCTCCTCCACAGCATGTAAGCTCCTCATATCCAAGCAGCCTTCCACAGAACTCTGTCTCCTTTCTCCCTGCACTGGGCACACAGGGGTTAGTGTGAGCTGTGGAAAGGGGGTGGAGTCAAAAGGCAAATGAAATTACACCTCCAGACAATCCATACCCTCATAAAACACAGAAAAGGGACCTCTAGAGAAGGCTTGGGAGAGTGTTTGTAAGGATTTCTCTGTCTGCCCAGCTCTCAGTTGCCATTGGGTTTGTTAGCCCGAGATACCACTGCATTCACAGACGCAGTTCAGCACTGTCTGCTGGAAGGTCCCTGTCTTAAGCCCAAAAGTTCATTTACTCTCCTTGACTGATTAAGAGATGGAATTGAGGTGTGCACATCCTTGGTCCTTTCCTGACCTCACAGTCAGTTTGGGCCTGGGGAGGGCAGAGTCACGACGATTTATGGTCCTTGAGAATCTGATTAGTTCTCCATGGCTACAGATTGTACTGGGATTTCACTGTAAACAATCTTTTGTAATACATAATGTTAAGGGACTTAGCTATCCTTGGATCAGGAAGTTACAATAATAAAATTCAGGAACCACCTATATGCATTTCTTGTTTGATTTAAAACATATTCTAATCTAAATGAATTCTCAGATTCCTGTCATACATACATGCACAAATTGGCCTCTCTAAGGGATTTTCAGGCATACTCCTCAAGGGACCGGTCGTTCCCCCACTGAAATCAATGACAAACTTCTGGCTGATTGTCGTAAAACTACCCCAGGCTTTCTGGAATACTACATTCAGTTCTGGACACCTCAACACTAAACAGAGACACACACACATGGGAAGTAATTTAAGGGAAACTAAAATGAATAGATGCTTAAGGGAACTGTGTTGTTTTACGAGAAAAGATTAAATGAGCTAGAGATAACAATTGGAAGAGCTAAGCAATGACTATGGATCTTATGGGGAAGGAGACTGGATAATAATCTGATAATTTGTAAAGGGTATAAACACCAAGGGCAGCATTCTGATTCAGATTATGTTTGTGTGAAAAACAGATCTCCTCAGATCTTGGGTACAAGAGCATATGAATAAACAGGTCTTAGAATCATAGAATATCAGAGTTGGAAGGGACCTTAGGAGGTCATCTAGTCCAACCCCCTGCTCAAAGCAGGACCAATCTCCAATTTTTGCCCCTGATCCTAAAGGCCCCCTCAAGGCTTGAACTCACAACCCTAGCTTTAGCAAGCTAATGCTCAAACCACTGAGCTATCCCTCCCCGCAGCATATTCCTTCCCTGGAGCAAGTTGGTGGGAAATAACCCCTGTACTCATTGGCCAGGTTACCTGTGCCAGACCATGGGCTGGACTGGGATGGGTACAGGCCAACAGTAAATTATTACCCACTGGGAGTGAGAAGAAAGCAGGGTAGGATTTGCCTCTACACAACCCCTGGCAACCCTTTGAATGTAGCTCCAAGAAGAGAAAGGAACTGGTGAGGGTGGGGCAAAGGGGTATGTAAATAGGAGATCGGGGTAACGGGAATGCAGGTAAATTTGATAAAAATTGAGGCAATATATGAGAAAATACCACCTTCAAGTGATATGTTAAAAATGGGTGCTTCATTGATTGGGACATTTAAAACCAGACTGAACAATGCATTAGTAATGGACTCTAGGAGACACCCTGCACCCCAGGGTGGAGGAACTAATAGGTTTTTTTCCAGCTCTATTTTTTATGATTCTCTGACAAGATCAGCAGATCTGCTTTGCTCAGACTCCCTATGTTGCTCTCTCCCAGCCTGATGACCTTGCTTTTTGCAAAAATCCTCATTTATTCATTGGCTTTTAGGATGCTTCAGCTGAGTGAGGTCATCTGCTCATTTTAGGGATCAGGAATATTTTTATCGACAAGGGTTTTTTTTACATGTGGGGAAAACCTTTGAAGACTGAGTGAAAATGGAAACCTTTGAGACTTTTTCTTGTTAAGGTACAGCAGAGTGTTGCTGTCCTTGGGGGTTCAAGCATGAATTTATAGCAGAAAGCTATTTTTTCCTTTGTGCATCTATGAGAGAGGAAAAGAAGTATGCTGAAGGCTTCTGTAGACTGTGCTTCTGGAAGGTAATTTTGAAGATCTGACCTTTGTATTTCATTTTCTCCTTTCCAAAGGGAGAAATGCTAAATAGATGTGAAAGGAGATAGACTAAAAGACGCAAATAAATAAGATGGGGAAAAAATCTGAAGAAGTGAGACATCTTAAAACTGTCAAAACCAAAGAACCTATTTGAACAAAACTGAACATTCAAGCCTCTGTGCTGCTCTTTTATGCTTCTGAACAGTAGTTGGCCTTTGTAAACCCATGATGCTGTCAGCTTCAGGCCTTCCCTAAATTTGGCAACTCAAAATGTAGAGAAGAACCTCAGCTTGCTTGCTTCCTTACTTTTTTTAAAAGTAAGTTTCAAGCCCTTCCCACTGCCAAAATACACTTGAAAATGTAGCCCGATCAGTAGAGTTGAAAGTGGTCAATGATTTTTCGTAAAGATTTTAGGTTATTCATAGTTTGTAAAGGGCTACCTAGAACTCCTAAAGTCACAAATCCTTCTGGCAGGAGGAAGGCTAGTGGCCCCAAGAGAATACTAGCTTAGCTGGGGATTTCTTCTTTGTAACAGTTCTCTAAATGTTTGCAGCTGCAAACAGAACCCAGCACAAACAACTAGGCTCCTATTCTCTTGGAACAGGAATTAAGGGGAGTGGAGTGGAGGAAAAGAGAATTCAAAGGTCTCCCCCCGCACTGCTCCAGTCTCTCTCACACACATTTTACATAAATCATTCCTGTCAGGATGATGATAGTGCCTACAATGTGCTAGGTGTGTCCAAACTTACAGAAAGACAAAGCCTCCGCCCTGAAGAACTCACAATTTAAGAAAGTAAAACTCAAACAAAACAATGGGGAACAATGGAGAAGATGTCAGCTGTCCCCAGTGGGCCCTTAATCTAGTCATTGATTGGCTAATATTTGGTTGGCACCTCTGTAGAAGTGGGTCTTGAGGAGAGGGCTCACTTATGAATTAGTTCAGGGCAGGTATTCCATGCATAAGGGAAGAAAGTGTGGAGACAATTGTGGGAAAATAGTTATAGAGTGACTGATGCTGGCATCATTGGTTTACATTTTCATGTCTTTTTTCACAAAGGGTAGAAATTTTTTAAAAGTGAAAGGTGAGAGTCTGCCTGACAGGGTCTTTTGGCCTGTGGTGCTAAATGTGGGCTCATATGACCCTCCCCCCCACAAGCCCTTCTTGCCTGGAGTACGCAGGTATTGGATCTCCAGGGTCTGTGTGGAGAAGAGGCTGTGCAGGCACAGCTCCGATCCAGCTATAGAAATGTTGTCCTATATAAGCAGATCACGTGGGGCATGGAGGAGGGACCAGCAGCAGTGCCACATAAAAGCCAAGGAGCTGTGGCAGGTGTTCCAGAAGGCAAGGGAGGCTAATGATTGCTCTGGTAACGATTGCAAAGCTGCAGACATGCCACTTTTACAAAGAACTGCATGCCATCCTCGGATGAGACCCCACCACCCCTTCCAAGAGCCCCGTGGATACTTCAGAGTAGTCTCAGTCGGAGGCCCCACACCCTGAAGCGTGAGGGGGAAGTGTTGCACAAGGAAGAGGAGCAGGAGCATGGGGGACAGGCAGCCAGGGGATCCAGGTGCACAGGAAGCCAGGACATGTTTTTTACTCCAGCGCAGTCCAGCCAGGCACGGGTGAGCCTTAAGTAGGGGCAAAAACCTCCAGTAAGTATGCTGTTTGCTTTGAAATTACAGGGATGGAACCCCCAAAGTAGCAGAACACATCGGTTGATTTGCTCCTTTTTACTTATGCTAAAAGAGGCAGTGAAACAACCAGTAGAGGTAGAGTTCCTGTCTGCTTCCCATCCCACTCTAGAAATAGGCAGAGGGGGCCCCCGCAGAACACTGTTTATGTGCACTGGGATGTCTGGTGAATCCTGGTGCTGGTCCCTCCTCCATACTCCAAATGAGAGGTGGTTCCTGGCCAGTTGGTCACTGCGCAGCAGAGTTCACAATGGCAACCAGAGCGATCAGGGTGGCACATTGTGGGGGACACCTCCAGGGCCTGCGAACAGTCAATGCAAGTAACACACCATCTACACTGACACTGTTTTGACGTAACTACATCGACCTTGACTCTATGCCGGTTGTGAAGGTGGTGTTATTAAGTCAGGGTAACAGGGAAGTTATGTCGGTGAGAGTGAAATTTAAGTGTAGATGCATACATATCTACATCGATATAAGCTGCCTCGCATTGACTTACCTGTGTAGTGTAGACCAGGCCTCAATAAGGTCACTATAATTTTCTACCTAAAATATTTAGATTTGTTTAGATTAGCTTTTAGATTATTAAAATAGTAAGTGATATCAGTCAGCCCACTGTACTTGGTTTACCTGGTACACCTATTTTCTCATCTTCATCTTAACAGTTTTATCCTTCAAACAGACTTTGGTGGATTAGGCTGCATTTAGGCCATGATTCAGCAAAGCACTTAAGCATATACTGATTTAAACGGGACATAAGCACATCTTTAGAGTTAAGTGTATGCTTAAATGTTTTGCTGAAGAAGGATGGACTGAAGCAGTGCTTTGCTGAATTGGGGCCAAAATGTAATCAGGGTAATGTTTTGCCATGCTATATGAATACTTTTTTTATATACAGTGAGAAATTCAAAGCTGCCATTGTGATCTTTGCTATTTATTATAAGGACTATTTTGTATATAATGTATTCCTTACCTGTGTTACAATTACTGTAAATTATTAAAACTAAAAGAATTTTAAAAATCTTTATTTTTCATTAGTATGGCTGTTTGCTATCTATAACTCCCTTGGCTTGAAAAATGAAACTAGATAATTCAGTTTCAGTTTTGCTTATAATCACATTTTAATCAATTTTACTTTCCAGTGCTCATCCCTAGCACATTACATCATGACGTTCTTTTAGGCATCAGAACCATCTGAAGGATTCATAAAAGGAAGTAGAAAAAAGTTTAAAACAAGCAGAACACGCATTTTAATCAATAAAATACAGACAACTAAACAAAATATGCCGCAAGTGGTAGGAGTTCAACAAATATGGATTTCTATTCCATGATGTAGCACTGTATGGTCAGTCATTAAAAGGAATCCTTAAAAAGAACTAACAGTAATTACTATCTTTTGCAATTTTCATATGAAGTTTACAATGTAATATTCAAATTTTTTCATTAAAAGGAGGGTGAAGCTAGATCATGGCAAACTTGGGATTTTTTCTGTGTGATAGGACACTCCCTCATCCTGTTGATAGACAGGCTAATGAGCATTCCTGCTCAGCCAATGACAATTAAGCACACCTGCAGAACATGCTCCACCTGGAGAAGAGGAGCTTAAAAGGGTGAAACTTGCCACAGAGAAGGGGGGGAAGTTTGCCCAGGAGGGCAGGCTGCCAGGGACTGCTAGTGATATCCAGCAGCAAGAGAAGCCCAGCCTGAGGAAGTGGCTGGTGTTTCCTTCTCTTCCCCCCACTCATTTGGGGACAGACTAACACTATAAGTCTGATATGGGCGAGGGGACTTGGAAGGCTGATCTCAGCCAGCAACCTATGGTGGGACCTGGGGAGTGCCACCAAAGACTACCAGCAATAGCAGTTGGACTCAGAAAAGATCCCATGAACGAGATGAACTTCCCCCAGAAACAGACAGATTGCCCGGGAGAAGTGGATCTGATAGGGGACCCCGTGGCGGGGGGGACTATGTTCTCTGCCCCAGCTAAAGGTTGGACCACTACAACTGGTGGAGAATGTGGGCATGAAGCCTTATGCCTTATACAAGGCCCCGAGGCAGAAACAGATTCCACACCAGTCCGTTCAGAGGGTGCTTCTGCGGAGAGGGGCCCCAAACGCTAGTGCAAGTAGGTGGTGGAGTGGCAACAGTAACAGGCCAACCAGCAACAGCACTTCCACCCACAGATGTTGCAGCAGGCCCAAGCCCAGGCAGCTGCAACAGCTGCTGAAGGAGGTTGTGTCCCAGCAGCAAGAACTCCAGAGAGACTTTCTGCAAGAGTTAAAACCCCTGGCCCCTGCCCAAGGAGACCTCACAGGGCCTTTACATCGGGAGGGACCTCTGTCACCCATGCCGGCGAAGTTCAATAAAATGGGCCCTGATGACAATCTGTTCCTCATCACCTTTGAGAGGGTGGAGCTGGTCTCTCAATGGTCTCTGGAGCCCTGGGCATTAGTTTTGTTCCCTGCCTGATGGGACAGGGACAGCTGGCCTAGAGTAACCTTGATCCAGAGCAGGCTAGAGACTAAAGTTGGGCTGGATATCAGCAAAGAGACACATCAGCAGTACTTCAGAGCAGAGATGTAGCCTTAGGGGGCATGCCCTCGAGTGGTGGCACAACAATTAAAAGCATTGCTGGCAGTAGCATTGCCTGGAGGAGCATTTTGGGACCCAAATTGCAGAGTTATTTCAAATGGAGCAGTTTGTGTCCATGCTGGCATTTCCCTGAGTTATTGTCAGACGTAGTGCAGCTGATGGAAAATTTACTCATGGCCAATGGGCTGTGTCAAGGGTACCTAGATGTGGGGACCTGCATGAAAAACCCCCTAAGCTTATTTCTACCAGCGTAAGTTAAAACTTCCCCAAGATACAAACTATTTTACCTTTCGCCCCTGGACTTTATTGCTGCCACCATCAAGCATCTAACAAATATATAACAGGGAAAGAGCTTGCTTGGAAATGTCTTTCCCCCCAAGAATCCTCCCAAACCCTACATCCCCTTTCCTGGGGAAGGCTTGATAAAAATCCTCACCAATTTGCATAGGTGAACACAGACCCAAACCCTTGGATCTTAAGAACAATGAAAAAGCAATCTTAAAAGAAGGTTCTTAAAAGAAGAATTTTAATTGAAGAAAAAAAGTAAAAGAATCACCTCTGTAAAATCAGGATGGTAAATACCTTACAGGGTAATCAGATTCAAAACAGAGAATCCCTCTAGGCAAAACCTTAAGTTACAAAAAGACACAAAAACAGGAATATACATTCCATTCAGCACAACTTATTTTATCAGCCATTTAAACACAACAGAGTCTAATGCATATCTAACTAGATTGCTTATTAGCCCTTTACAAGAGTTCTGACCTGCATTCCTGCTGTGGTCCCGGCAAAAGCAACACACAGACAGAGAGAACCCTTTGTTTCTCCCCCTCCAGCTTTGAAAGTATCTTGTCTACTCATTGGTTATTGTGGTCAGGTGCCAGCAAGGTTATCCTAGCTTCTTAACCCTTTATAGGTGAAAGGGTTTTTCCTCTGGCCAGGAGGAATTTAAAGGTGTTTACCCTTCCCTTTATATTTATGACAGGCTGCTAGACACGTGTGGCCTCTGCCCATTTGCCAGATATGGTCACCAATAGTGCCAGATGCCTGCCAGCACACGCCAAACCCCAGGCATGATGGAAAACATGTACAAAACCCACTGCAGAGACACAAGCTATCTGCACAGAGACGGGAAGACTTTGGCGAGCCATGGGGCTGAGTTTGGATGATGTATTGCATGAATAAATACCCGGTGATGCAAACAACCAGGCTGAAGCCTTTGAGTTCAGACAAAGGTCCCCACATAATTTAAACCAGGAAGGAAACCAGGAGGATGAGCTTGGCAACCTGCTACTCCTGTGGGCAATAGGGACATATGAAGAGAGGGTGCCCACTGAAGAAATGCCAATATACAGAGCGCTGAATGGCCGAAGAAAGAGTCTGTAGGAAGACTCCTGCCAGGTGATGGTTCCACTGTGGGTCCAAGAGAAGGCGGTACTGAGGCTTGTAGACTCGGTGTGTAGCCAAATGGTGATGCAAGCTTCCTAGTGGGTGAGATGAGCAACCCAAAAGAAATGATTTGCTTGCAGCGTATACAAGGCCTGTGCGGAAGGTGATGTCCATAGATGGAGAGGAAGTGGACCCCCAGTGCATGGGACAGTACTCCCCACTTTGTCCAGGAGAGATGGTGGCTGTATCGTGTGGAGGGAAACCCACAGTTGGCAGTAATAAGAACTCAGCTCCTGGTGTCCTGTAACCACGATCAGGCTGTAATCCAGCTAGCACATGAGATGCCTTGTGCTGGGCATATAGGGTGTGAGAAGACTCTGGAGCAGGTACTGGTTCAGTTTTACTGGCCGGGGGTGCATCAGGAGGTAAGGGAGTATTGCTCTCTCTGTCCTGAGTGTCAGTATGTGGCAGCTGAGAACATCCCAAAGGTTCCGTTGGTCCCAGTTCTATTTGTAGAAACCCCATTTGAGGTTAGAATAGAAATGGATATGATGGGGCCTTTAGAAAAGAACTCCTTGGGAAACCAATATATACTCATAGTGGTGGACTCTGCCACACGCTACCCTGAAGCCATCCCCTCGTGTCTGGCAAAGGCAACAGCAATCACTCCTGAGCTTTTGAGACTGTTTGGCTGGGCTATGGTTCCCATGGGAAATACTGACTGATCAGGGCTTCAACTTCACCTCTCAGGTGATGTGTGAGCTATGCTCTCTCCCTAAAATCAAGGCCCTGAGAACACTGATGTGCCATTTGCCTTGTGGTAGGTAGATAGGCCCTCGAGCCCACCTGACCCTCTGTCTCTGAGCTTGGATGACTAGCCTGAGTCTCTGCTGGAGCTGCAACAGCCACACTACTATTTTTAGCATGCTAGCCCAAGCCAAGCCAGTGTGAACCCATCTACCAGGTTGGGAGGCTTGCTCCCAGCTGCAATATGGATTTATCCAAAGGAGCCTGCAACCCCATGACATTGTGAATCCCATCTCTCTTCCCTGTTGTCACTCTGAACTCAGAGAAATGAAGAAATGTCTAATTTGAATGTCTAATTGTGGCATTTTACAAAGCTCCATAATGGCACTATGTCCAGAGCCTTATCTCTGACTTGTAAATAGAAAAAAGACTAGTCAATCCTGATGAGACAAAGAGGTAAGGAGAGTGGAATAGTAATTGTGACATCCACAGAACACTGGCCATGTCTCACTCTGTGAGCCTGATCCTCAGCTATGCCAGAGTTCTGTTCATTGCTGATGAGAGGGAGACACGGGTCAAATGTTGCATTAAACCAAATCCCCACCATCAGTTCTTCGGAAAACTGGAGCCATCTCATCCCCTAGTGCCATGGTTCCCAAATGTTTCAGTACTGTGGCGCCCTTACAGATATTTTTTAAAACTTGGTGTCTCCCAACAACCATATACCCTTTTAAAACCAATTTAAAGCATTAGATTCAAGAGGGACACAGAGTTCAGATGGTTTTGTCACTTTATTCAATTTTATACAGTTTGTTTAATTATATAATCTGATCTAATTTGGCTTTTTAAAACTATAATTTGAAAATATGGAATTTTTGGGGGGCATTTGGACATGCCAAGATCCCTCAACAGAAATCCAGAATTCCTGGTTTGTTAGATTTGAAAACTTAGTCTTCAGCATGTGATTTACTTGACAATTCTGAGAGATTTTCTTGAACTGAGTGAGATATTTAAGGTTGGAATGGAGTCAACTGTTATCTAGAACAGGTTTTGAATCCAGTTGGTAGCTGGGGAGTCATCTTCAGCAGCAGGAAAATATTAATCAAAATGGGAACACAATCCAGAAAAAGAGTTAATATTTGGTCTTTAATAGCATTTTGAGCTCTTTTATTCTGTTTTTTAAAAAGTCTGATAACACTGGAAACATCTTGGTCACTTCCTTTTCAGAGTGGCATCTCCAAAAAGAGAGCTTCTTCATGAATCCCCTGATTTTCTATTTCATATCTAGTATATTTGTATTCCCACCTTGAAGTGTTAGGTTCAGTGTATTCAATTTGCCATAAATGTCCACCAGGTAAGCTAACATAGTCAAGAAGTCCACATTGAACATGTAATTTGCAAGATCTGGTTTCCCAAGGAGGAAATTTCTGATCTCATCACGCAATACAAAGACATGTTGTAACACTTTCCCACATTACAACCATATGACTTCACTGTGAAACAGAGACAGAATGTGACCTGGGCCCATCTTTTCTCACAGCATACTAAAACAGAGTGGGTTCACAGCCTGAGAGTTTATAAAATTATCTTTATATCACAACTTCTTTGATGCCAAAGCTTGGTGATAAATCACACAGTATGTTCATATTGGCACCACTTTCCTTATTTGTTATGCAACCTCTCTGTTCTTTTCTGGTGGTGGGTGCTATGCCATCAGTTTAGAGCCCCACACTTAAGACCTTCATCCACAATGAATTTATTGACGATCTTGAATATTTTCTCACCAGTTGCTCAGGTTAGGATTTCTTAGCAAAATGAAAGTTCTTCAACTATAATACTGCTTTGACAAATCTCACATAACACAGAAGTCAAGCCATGTTGACTATGTCTATGCATTTATTAAGCTGCATCTTCATCTTCATCATCTTAACTTGGTCTATCAACTGGTTCTGGTCATTAATGTGTCGATGGATGATACCATTTGACATAGGAATGGTTTTCAGTGCCATGGCTGCTTTGTCTCCCATCATAATTCTACATGTCTATTGCTGCTGGAAGTAGAAGGGTCTTGCCCATGGTGTGTGCCTGTGTGCATTTTGCAATTTTTATAGCCACAATATAAGGTGCTTCTGAGGCTTCTGAGGAACAGTTGTTTCTTTGGACATGGCTTTTTTTCTGATTTAATTCTTGTTTCGGAAGGAAAAAAATTGCAGCTCCTGTTTACAAATTCCAGGTGTTTGGTTTCTCAATGTCCCTGTGGTTTTCCAGACCTCAGACTTTCATTTACTAACACTTGAAAATGATGCATTGTAGCTGTGAATTTTCTGCAGTAATCAAACATAATGTAAGTATCATTGTATTGTGTACTTTTCTTCCTTTTCTGTTTAACTTTATTAAAATCTTGATCTTCTTCAGCTGAATGTTTGCTACATGTAGGCATAGCACTTGGTAAAAATCAATCTATTATAAAGAGCACCTGTCTCTTGCTCAGCACCCTTCCTCTATCCATTAGTACTGGTGCTGCTGTTGATGGCACTGGGAGCCTCTCATTGCCCTCTGCTCCACCGGGGGCTTTGAGCCAAGAGACTTCCAGCTGAATGTTTCCTCCAGCAGGGAGTCTTCCTGCGGGAGTGGAGGGCACAGAGGGGCTCCCCTCTCCAGCAGCAGCATAAGATGCAGATCCACGGATATGGCACAAGTGATTTTTAAGCCTAGTTTATTAGTCTCTTAATTAGAAAAACACAAAAATGGGCATGTTGATTAAAAATGTTTCCCAGATACTGGTGGCTCCCACACGAACCCTGGGGAGCCACAGCTACAGCTCCCAGTTTGGGAAGCACTGTCATAGTACAAATTAAAGCAACCTCAGAGATACATCAGGGAAATCTTCCTCAGATATCTTTCTTGGGTAGTTTTAAGGCTCCTTGTCACCACCACAGTGACCTTAGAACAGGCCAGAATCAGGCCCTGTGTTTTGTATAGGGATGAGTGTACTATGAATATTCCACAGCAAGTAATTAAGAATGACAATAGAAACACCCGTGATAACATTATCTGATGCCTGAGACAGAGAGAATTTTAAACAGAGGTTCAAATCCTTGTCCTTGCTTTCCAGAGTTCTGTATTTATAGACTACCTTTCTGACACAAAATGTGACTTTTATTCTGTTCCTCTCCTGCTGTACTGCCTGCCTTTTAGTGGAAGACAGGAAGAGACATTAAAAAAGTAGTCGCAAAAAGAAAAGGAGTACCGGTAGCACCTTAGAGACTAACAAATTTATTAGAGCATAAGCTTTCGTGAGCTACAGCTCACTTCATCGGATGCATTTGGTTTTTTTCCACCAAATGCATCCGATGAAGTGAGCTGTAGCTCACGAAAGCTTATGCTCTAATAAATTTGTTAGTCTCTAAGGTGCCACCGGTACTCCTTTTCTTTTTGCGAATACAGACTAACACGGCTGCTACTCTGAAACCTAAAAAAGTAGTAGTAGTAGACACATTTTCTCCAGTAACTTCCAATTTACCAGAAGGTCACTGTGAGCCTAACATGAAAGGAAAGCCAAATCTGGATTTCTGAGAGAAATCTACGAGCAATCATTTGTCAGAGCTTGAATCTCTATTTAGCAGCTTGTTGACCTCTGCTATATATAGGGCCAGAGTCTCCCATTGGATACATATACATTATTCTTATTGATGTCAGGAGGAGCTGCATTCACGGGAGTGCAGAATTTGGCCCATGGTACATAACTTTAAAGAGCTTCTTGTTGCTGTCACTCTACAGATGATAATTCTCTGGCAGTTCTATTAATTTCCTCAAAAGGTATTTTCTGGAGTCAAAATTTTGGTAACACTTTATTTAATATTCCCTTTTTAACAATAGTATTATTTGGTAATAATAATAATATTTTTTTAATTTGTTACTAGATAAGTTTCCTGTATTTGTTTATTATCCTAGTACCAAAACAATCTAGCACAAATAAGCAGACAGAGGCAGAAGGAGCGTATTAGAGATGAAATAAAGATAGTTTTGGACATCACTGTAATTAGATAATAGGCCATAATTTCTACTGTTCAGGTTATTCCCACACCTAAATGGAAACGCAATTCTCCTCAGACAAGGTCCATCTCTTAACCAGCAGATCAACTGAGATCAGCTTGAGACCATAAACTTCTGTATGGAGGCTGCTCGTCTCTCCACCGGCTACGTCCACATTGCAATTAAAAATCCCTTGGCTGGCCTGTGCCAATTGACTTGGGCTTGTGGGGCTAAAGCTAAGAGGCTGTTTACCTGCAGTGTAGATGTTAGGACTTGGGCTGGAGCCTGGCTGTAGGACTCTGCAAGATGGGAGGTTCCGAGAGCTCAGGCTGAGCTAGAACATCCACACAGCAATTAAACTGCCCCTTATCCCAAATCCCGTGAGCCCAAGTCAGCTGGCATAAGCCAGCCCCAGTTGTCTAAATACAGTGTAGATAGACATACACTTAAACAGCAAATGCTCAGATAGCATGGCTCCTCTAGGAGTTTCTCTGACCACAGCTGCCCCTGGAACTATCCTAAATCCCTGTTCCAGCAGCAGCAGGGCAAGCAATTAAGTTAGTGCAGACTCTGTACAAGTAACTCTTTTTTTGAATATGTTGCAGCCACAGAACCATCCTGTAGGACAGGGTTGGGCAAATATTTTGGCCCGAGGGCCACATCTGGGAATAGAAATCGTATGGCAGGCCATGAATGCTCATAAAATTGGGGTTGGAGTGTGTGAGGGGGTGAGAGCTCTGGCTGAGGGTGTGGACTCCAGGGTGGGACCAGAAATGAGGAGTTCAGGGTGCAGGAGGGGACTCCAGGCTGGAGTGGGGGAATAGGGTGCAGGGGGGGGAAGGTGAGGGCTCCGGCTGGAGGTGGGGGTGCTGGGGTAGGGCTGGGGATGAGGGGTTTGAGGTGAAGGAGGGTGCTCTGGGCTGGGACTGAGGGGTTCAGAGGGTGGGGGGGATCAGGGATGGGGCACGGGGTTGGGGCATGGGGAGAGGCTCAAGGGTGCAGGCGGCACTTACCTCAAGCGGCTCCTGGAAGCAGCGGCATGTCCCTTCTCCAGCTCCTATGTGGAGGCATGGCCAGGCAGCTCTGCATGCTGCCCTGTCCACAGGTGCCACCCCTGCAGCTCCCATTGTCCGCAGTTCCTAGCCAATGGGAGCTGTGGGGGCGGCGCTTAGGGTGGGGGCAGCATGCAGAGTGGAGCCTCCTGGTTGCCCCTATGTGTAGGAGCTGGAGGGGGGGCCATGCCGCTACTTCCAGGATCCACACAGAGCAGCCCCAGACCCTGCTCTCCAGAGGGAGCTTGAGGGCCAGATTAAAATGGCTGGCGGGATGGATCCAGCCCATGGGCTGTAGTTTGCCCACCTCTGCTATAGGAGCTGCATGCCTGGCTGTACATCAACGGAATCTTTCTGAGCAGTACTGACAGGTAACGTGTGCTGCTCTGTCAAGCACACCATTCTGTGGATTGAGCATAGAAACAGCCACCCTTCCTAATCAGCTCTGAGTTCTTCTCTCCCTTTGGAAGCCAATCTTTGCTCTGGTCTACATTAGGCACTGAGGTTGAATTTAGCAGCATTAAATCGATGTAACCTTGCACCCATCCACATGATGAAGCCCTTTATTTTTTACTTAAAGGGCTCTTAAAATCTATTTCCTTACTCCACCCCCGACAAGGGGATTAGCGCTGAAATCGGTTTTGCTGGGTCGAATTTGGGGTACTGTGGACGCAATTAGATGGTATTGGCCTCCAGGAGCTATCCCAGAGTGCTCCACTGTAACCGATCTGGACAGCACTTTCAACTCAGATGCACTGACCAGGTAGACAGGAAAAGGCCCGCGAACTTTTGAATTTCAATGTCCTGTTTGGCCAGTGTGGCAAGCTGCAGATGACCATGCAGAGCTCATCAGCAGAGGTGGCCATGCAGAGCTCATCAGCAGAGGTGACCATGATGGAGTCCCAGAATCGCAAAAGAGCTCCAGCATGGACTGAACGGGAGGTACGGGATCTGATCACTGTATGGGGAGAGGAATCCGTGCTATCAGAACTATGTTCCAGTTTTCTAAATGTCAAAACATTTGTGAAAATCTCCCAGGGCATGAAGGACAGAGGCCATAACAGGGACCCAAAGCAGTGCCACATGAAACTTAAGGAGCTGAGGCAAGCCTACAAGAAAATCAGAGAGGCGAACGGCCACTCCGGGTCAGAGCCCCAAACATGCCGCTTCTATGATGAGCTGCATGCCATTTTAGGGGGTTCAGCCACCACTACCCCAGCCGTGTTGTTTGACTCCTTCAATGGAGATGGAGGCAACATGGAAGCAGGTTTTGGGGACGAGGAAGACGATGATGAGGAGGCTGTAGATAGCTCACAGCAAACAAGCGGAGAAACCGGTTTTCCCGACAGCCAGGAACTGTTTCTCACCCTGCACCTGGAGCCAGTACCCCCCGAACCCACCCAAAGCTGCCTCCCGGACCCACCAGGCGGAGAAGGGACCTCTGGTGAGTGTACTTATTAAAATACTATAAAAGGTTTAAAAGCCAGCATGTTTAATGATTAATTTGCCCTGGCATTCGCGGCTCTCCTGGATGCACTCCCAAAGCCTTTGCAAAAGGTTTCTGGGGAGGGCAGCCTTATTCCATCCACCATGGTAGGACACTTTACCACTCCAGGCCAGTAGCACGTACTCGGGAATCATTGTAGAACAAAGCATTGCAGTGTATGTTTGCTGGAGTTCAAACAACATCCTTTATCTCTCTGTGTTATCCTCAGGAGAGTGATATCATTCATGATCACCTGGTTGAAATAGGGTGCTTTTCTTAAGGGGACATTCAGAGGTGCCTGTTCCTGCTGGGCTGTTTGCCTATGGCTGAACAGAAATGTTCCCCGCTATTAGCCACATGGGAGGGGGGAGGGGGAGGCAAAATGTGACCTTGTAACGAAAGCACATGTGCTATGTATGTAATGTTAACAGCAAGGTTTACCATGAAAGAGAGTGTACCCATTGTTCTATAAAAATATGTCTTTTTAAATACCACTGTCCCTTTTTTTTTCTCCACCAGCTGCATGTGTTTCAAGGATCACAGGATCTTCTCCTTCCCAGAGGCTAGCGAAGATTAGAAGGCAAAAAAAACGCACTCGCGATGAAATGTTCTCTGAGCTCATGCTGTCCTCCCACACCGACAGAGCACAGATGAATGCATGGAGGCAGACAATGTCAGAGTGCAGGAAAGCACAAAATGACCGGGAGGAGAGGTGACGGGCTGAAGAGAGGGCTGAAGCAGAAAGGTGGCAGCAGCATGATGAGAGGAGGCAGGATGCAATGCCGAGGCTGCTGGAGGATCAAACTAATATGTTCCAGCGTACGGTTGAGCTGCTGGAAAGGCAGCAGGAGCACAGACCGCCGCTACAGCCCCTGTGTAACCAACCGCCCTCCTCCCCAAGTTCCATAGCCTCCTCACCCAGACACCCAAGAATGCAGTGGGGGGGCCTCCGGCCACCCAGCCACTCCACCCCAGAGGATTGCCCAAGCAACAGAAGGCTGGCATTCAATAAGTTCTAAAGTTTTAAACTTTTAAAGTGCTGTGTGGCCTTGTCCTTCCCTTCTCCACCACCCCTCCTGGGTTATCTTGGTAATTATCCCCCTATTTGTGTGATGAACTAATAAAGAATGCATGAATGTGAAGCAACAATGACTTTATTGCTTCTGCAAGCAGTGATCAAAGGGAGGTGGGGAGGGTGGTTAGCTTACAGGAAAGTAGAGTGAACCAAGGGGCAGGGGGTTTCATCAAGGAGAAACAAACAGAACTTTCACACCGTAGCCTGGCCAGTCATGAAACTGGTTTTCAGAGCTTCTCTGATGCACACCGTACCCTCCTGTGCTCTTCTAACCATCCTGGTGTCTGGCTGTGCGTAACCAGCAGCCAGGCGATTTGCCTCAACCTCCCACCCCGCCATAAACATCTCCCCCTTACTCTCACAGATATTGTGGAGCGCACAGCAAGCAGTAATAACAGTGGGAATATTGGTTTCGCTGAGGTCTAATTGAGTCAGTAAACTGCGCCAGCATGCTTTTAAACGTCCAAATGCACATTCTACCACCATTCTGTACTTGCTCAGCCTGTAGTTGAACAGCTCCTGACTACTGTCCAGGCTGCCTGTGTATGGCTTCATGAGCCATGGCATTAAGGGGTAGGCTGGGTCCCCAAGGATAACTGTAGGCATTTCAACATCCTCAACGGTTATTTTCTGGTCTGGGAAGAAAGTCCCTTCCTGCAGCTTTTGAAACAGACCAGAGTTCCTGAAGGTGTCATGTACCTTTCCCAGCCATCCCACGTTGATGTTGGTGAAACGTCCCTTGTGATCCACCAATGCTTGCAGGACTATTGAAAAGTACCCCTTGCGGTTTATGTACTCGCTGGCTTGGTGCTCCGGTGCCAAGAGAGGGATATGGGTTCCGTTTATGGCCCCACCACAGTTAGGGAATCCCATTGCAGCAAAGCCATCCACTATGACCTGCACATTTCTCAGGGTCACTACCCTTGATATCAGCAGATCTTTGATTGTGTTGGCTACTTGCCAACTTGGAGGGAGAAGTCTGTGTCCATGTACTCATCACTCTTGTCACCGCGCTGATGTCGCCTACTCGCCTGGTTTCACTTTGCCAGGTTCTGGTGCTGCATATACTGCTGGATAATGCGTGTGGTGTTTAATGTGCTCCTAATTGCCAAAGTGATCTGAGCGGGCTCCATGCTTGCTGTGGTATGGTGTCTGCACAGAAAAAAGGCGCAGAATGATTGTCCACTGTTGTCCTGACGACATGGCTTACAGGGTTGGCTTACAGGGAATTAAAATCAATAAAGGGGGTGGCTTTGCGAGAAACTGAATGGCTGCCTCAAGGATAGAACTCAAAACCTCAAGGAAAGAACTCAAAACTGGGTTTAGCAGGCCGTCGATTTCACAGAGGGAGGGAGGAGAAAATGAATACAAAACAAATCTGGTCTATTTCTTGTTTTGAGCCACTTCATCTATCTTTATACATCATGCTGGCAGCAGACTATGCAGTATGACCGCTAGCCATCGTCACCTCCTGGGTGCTCGGCAGAAGACGGTGCAGTATGACTATTGGCCATTGTCTTCTGCTGGCTGCAAATTAAAAGACAGTGCACTGCCAGTAGGACTCAATCGCCGTGAGACGAAACAAGGGAAATGATCTGGCTGAGTAACTCCCATGTTTGCCCAGGCGCCCGGTTAAAAGAGCACCCAGGACTACGTCGATGACAGCTACCAGTCATACTGCACTGTCTGCTGCCAAAAGGCAATAAACTGCTGCAGTGTAGCAATGCAGTACCATGTCCGCCAGCACCCAGGAGACATAGGGTGATGGTTAGCTGAGCGAGCTCCATGCTTGCCGTGGTATGGCATCTGCACAGGTAACTCAAGTAAAAAGGTGTAAAACGATTGTTTGACCTTGCTTTTACGGAGGGAGGGAGGGAACGGGGGCCTGACAATATGTACCCAGAACCACCCGCGACAATGTTTAAGCCCCATCAGGCACTGGGATTTCTACCCAGAATTCAAATGGGCGGTGGAGACTGCAGGAACTGTGGGATAGCTACCCACAGTGCAAAGCTCTGGAAGTCGACTGTTGCCTCGGTACTGTGGACACAGTCCGCCGACTACATGCACTTAGACATTTGTGTGGGGACACAAACACTCGACTGTATAAAAACGCTTTCTACAAAACCGACTTCTATAAATTCGACCTAATTTCGTAGTGTAGACATACCCTTAAGCTTTGAAGCAGAAGGAAGGAGGGAGGATCAGTGTGGCTCTGTGGAAGCAGTATGGTCAGAGAGCAAGTTACCCTTGTGAGTCACTGGATCAAGACCTTTGGCCTACATAAATATCTAGAACCATTTCTACTTTAAAGCACAGAGTTTTATAGTGGTAGGTTGCCTGAATTCCAGGAGCAGTGCCTCAATTTAATCACAAAGTACCCAGAATACTGGATCTAAACCATAGCTGCCAAGAAGCAAGGTGAAGAGATTTGGAGAACCACCCAAACAGGGGCACTGGAATGGTGGCCCAGGAGGCCATGGTCGGATAACTTTTTACCTGCCTTAAGTGCAAGTGAGGGGAGGGGGTGGAGAGGAGCAAGTAGGGGGCAGGGCCTCATGGGAAGAGGCAGAGCTGGGGCCGGGCCTAGTGGGAAGAGGCGAAGTGAGAGGGAGGGCCATGGTTCGGGTGCTGGTGGTCCCCTCCCCACTTCCCCCAGGAGGAAGAAAGTGTGTGACTGTTTGCTGGGCAGAGCTAGAAAATCTGTATATCAATCTTACCATGCCTGTCCTGGCACAACCAAGATTACTCTGGCTCTTCCTAGAAAATCTTCCTCAAGACTTTGTAAATGAAAGAAACATAGGAGATACTTAGTGGAATCCCTTTCCCTAGTGCAACAGGAATGTCTCTGATATGAACTGAGGGTCCTTTCCTGCTTTGGAGACAAATCTTGTTCACTAATTGCTTTGACTTGTATCAAACAAATCCTTGTCTGGTGACCCCACTTGCCGGAAGTCAAGATGTGCCATTGATGGCTTGCGTGACCATCCCTGCTGATGTGTACTTTTTCCACCATAGATCATCAGAGCCTGGGCTATTTGTGCAATGCAGATAGTTACCCCATTCTGCATGCACCATTCTCTGCCTCCTGACATAATGGAGAGGACCAAGAAACCTGCTTGCCCCATATTCTGCATGTCAGGTAATTTCAACCATATGGGCTATGAGAATCTGCAATAGTTGTCCTCTTGCTTTAGGAAGAAAGAACTTGAGGACTGTTAATTAAATCACATATTAAACCTCAATGGTTAAAATTTACTTAGATTATATGATCTTTGGGGACAGGGGCCATCTTTCTGGGTTTGTACAGCGCCTAGCACAATGGAGTCCCAATCCATGACTGGGGATCCTACATGCAACGGTAAGAGCAAAAGGCCTCCAAGAGGAGGCCATTGTCTGCCGCATTCTATTATGGAAGCACTATCCCTACAGACAATGGCCTCCTCTTGGGAGCGAGGGAGGAGGGAAAAAAAAAGAAGAAAAACCTGAGGGCTGTTTTGTTGTTTCCTGTATATGCATCTTAAAGAAAGCTGTTTGCTGAAGAGTGTTTTAGCATGTGCTGGCAATGACTCCTCTCCTCCTCATCCCCTTTAATCTTACTTACTTTCTAGTGCTATGAAAATGTTAAGCATCATAAAAAATACCAACCCCAAACCTATGCAGATATTTCTCTAAGAAACCTTTATCATAATGAAGGTTGAAAAGATGCAAATATCAAGAAAAAGTAAAATGAGTTTACCATGCTACCCTAGTCAAAGAGAGATTGCATTCTGAAATCTATCCACCTTCACATCAGAAAAGACGCCTTTAATCCTCACTGGTGCTAGAATAGAAAAATGCACTATGTTCCCATGAACTGGATCAATGGGAATAGTTGACATTACTTATTCAGAAGACAACTTCTTCCATCTTACTTTTCTGACCAAAAATGTGAATGAGCCAGAAGCTGGGAATAATATAAAGTAGATTAAAGCAAAAAAGATTTTATAATTGATTAACCTTTTAAGCATTCTGTGGATATACAACAATTGCTCCCTAAAGTAGCATGCTTACAGTTTTTATGGACATCCATCATTAGAACTGGCAGAATAATTCATAACATATAATTGATTTTCCCCTCTTTCTAGTTATGGAGTGTCTGTGAACCCTCTGCCATTTTCTCAAATGTATTGTTATGCAAATTTATTTAACATTTTCTGGTGTATGAATTTTGTTTCTTTTCTGGCTTGCTATTGGAATTCATTTTCTGAAATTTCAGTTATCTTTGATTAGTTGCAATTAGCAATGTTTCCATTCCTGATTTGATGAGTGTAATTCTTTAAATCAAGTCTCAGAAATGGAATTTAAAATTCTGCACGTACATTGTGCAAGGATCTGAGATACAAATTTTAAAAATTGGTAGTAAATCTCAATCTGACATTCATGGAAAGTGAACATGATGAAAAAGAATATGTATTTGCAGAATTTTTTGTAGTGTTGTCCTACCTATATCTGTCTGTTATGTAGCCTGGAGAACCGGTCACTAAAATATTACAGTGATGAAACTAATAAACATTATGGAACACATCCATAGATCTCAAAGGAATTACAGGTGGGTTAAGTATCATTTCTATTTCACAGATGTGGAACTGAGATGCAGCACAAGTAAATCACTTTACTTTCACAAAGTAAATCAGTGACAAAGCTAGGAATGGAATCTGTGTCCCCTGACTCCCAGTCTTGAGCCTCCTAGATCATATCATATAACAGCACTTACCTATCAAACTCTCACACAGCAATATATACTATGTTAGCAGAACAAAATGTGATTCAATGGAGCAGCATACATAGAAATGTGATAACACTGTTTAATGCATATCCATGATTATTACCTTTAGGAGTACACTCTTTGCTTTCCAAATGGGGGTGGTTTGTGTGTGTGTTAATGGGTTAACTTTAATAATCTAGTTTTTAGAGAAGTTGTTATCATGTCATCATTAATCCAAAGCCAATGACTTTGCAAGAGGCATATTGGCACCACAGTTAAACTACCAACTGACACAGTAGACTTAGGAAGAAAGAAACCAAAAAACAATTGAGAAGTTATGTCATCACATACTGCAGTCAAAAGTGATTGCTGACTGTAAATTAGAAAGTTGTGAAAGATAATTTGGCAGATTTCAGGAAGACTGAAATGAAGCACAAAAGAGATCATCTACTATAACTGATCAGCTGCTGTAATAAAATATAGTACAGGACTCATTAAAGATACGCATGCTGCTAGTTGAAGAGCTCTGCAATAATATCTATCTAAAAACTCCTATCCTTCCTACCAACAAGCCAATAGAAAGATTCCATTAAAAGGATCTAGTTTATATATATATATACTGTGTGTGTAAAGTTATGAGTCCCTTAAATACAGAATTTTGCGGGTTTCAAGCTTGCTGAGTTATCTTTCCTAAAACAAACTCTGCAGTAATCCCTTGTATTGTTTAGGATTGCTCTACATGTGACATGAGAACATTAATCTGACAATTAAATGAATGGGGAATAGCAAAATAATTAACTGAATTGAAAACTCCAAAACAGTTTTAATGTTCTTTAGCTCATCTCCCTATATATGTGTTCGGACTTGTCTATCTGCGTGTAGTGGGAACAACTAAGTAATAGCAACAAATTGAACAATTTCTTATCTTAAAGCATATGTTCTTTTGGAACATTTTTTAAATGTTTGGAAAATCTCAATATTTCCAACGTGCATTCTCTGCTACTTTAGCGGAGTTAATTCACCCTGGTTTATGTCTCATGTTGGCAACAAACAGGAACTAGGCTTGTTTCTTTAATTAAATTAATCTAGCTAGACCAGTAGTTTATCTACGGAAATTATTTTTACAGGAAAAAGAGTGTCTCATCCTCTGTGCTTAAGAAGAAAGAGGACGTTTATTATCTGCTATTCCCTGAACAGCCAAGTGAATGGAAAAAAAGGAATGCTGTCAGCCTAAGCTTGGAAAACAGATCCATGCTCCAAAACCAAACCCTATGGTGTGTCAGGTGACAATGTAGTTCTCCATTAACTGGTAGGGAAATCTGATAGATGCCTGTGCTCTTTCTGAGATTGGGCCAGGGTTTTCTTTGATATCCCAGATAGTTTTGTGAGGAGCAGTCAGTCTCTTCTATTGAGGTTCGTAGCCAGTCCAGAGTAGCCTTGGCTATATAAATGGCCAGATTAACTCATGTGAGCGATTTAGTGCTTCTTTCACTTTTTAAGATATGATATTTTTGGAAAGTATACTCCCTTCCAGGTGTACTGCTGCATGTCTTCTTTGGCGACCCAGCCACATGCCTCTGTTGATTCATCTGGTGGATTGTATTCCATTTAATCATTTGCATTAGGAGAGATCAGGGAATTTGTGACAGGGAATTTTGCTGGTGTTTAAGCAGTTATTCTATTGCTGGGAATTCTGAAACTACTTTAGATTGTTACAACCTTGCCCTGAAAGAGTGAATCTTCTAGAGTGTACATCCTTTTTGTGGGGAGGAGGGGGCCAAGGCCTTGTAAATTTTACTAATCCAATAAAACTAATCTTCCTTATGGCAACATCTAGCCGAAGAGCTATCAGCTTACTTCTCAGGAAATATGGGAGCATCCCAAGGCCCTAGTTCAGCAAAGGGCTTAAGCACGTGCTTAGCCTCAAGCATGTTATTAAGCCTTCCTCTGTTCAGCAAAGCACTTTCACACATGTAGTTATCTTGAAGTCATTAGGATTTAACAGGTTTCAGAGTAGCAGCCGTGTTAGTCTGTATTCGCAAAAAGAAAAGGAGTACTTGTGGCACCTTAGAGACTAACAAATTTATTTGAGCATAAGCTTTCGTGAGCTACAGCTCACTTCATCGGATCCGATGAAGTGAGCTGTAGCTCACGAAAGCTTATGCTCAGATAAATTTGTTAGTCTCTAAGGTGCCACAAGTACTCTTTTTCTATTAGGATTTAAGCACGTGTCAAAGGCTAACTGCTGTGCTGAACTGAAGCCAAAGTAAGACTATGGCTACACTGGCACTTTTCAGCACTGCAACTTTCTCGCTCAGCGGTGTGAAAAAACACCCCCAGGAGAGCAGCAAGTTACAGCACTGTAAAGCACCAGTGTAAACAGTGTCCCAGGGCTGGGAGCTGTGCTCCCAGTGGTCTAAGATAATCCCCTCGTGGAGGTGGAGTACCAGGAGAGCTCTCTCCCAGTGCTGGCACGTGACCACATTCACACTTCAAAGTGCTGCCGCGGGAGCACTCCCACAGCAGTGCTTTGAAGTTTTGAGTGCAGCCCTGGCCTGAGTGTGGTAAATATAGCTGGCTGGATTGTTAAAATTTTCAGTGAAATTTAAAAAAAAAATCATGAAAAATATTTCCTGCTTGAGCAAGTTTATGGAATAGGTCATAACTTAGTTTAAAAAAATCAATTCTGATGAGAGTTTAAAAGAAATCATAAAAATATTTGCCATTTTCTAACCAGCTCTTGTGCTAAGTAGCTTATCATTTTTCACGCTAGGAGAGTGTTAGGCCCTTCTGCCCATGAACTCTGGACACAGTAACTGTTGAAGTGAAGGGAGTGACATCATCTGTTTGACTTCTGCCTATTCCAAATAGAGTGCAGGGCTCCCAACTCATACTTGGAGTGAGGCTCCCCAAACGAAGAGGCACCATGCTGAGAATGCATTTACCTCTGCTCTTCTATTTAGAAATTATTCATTCGTTTTGTTCAAACGGCAACACTCACTTCCCAATGTTGGATGACAATATGGCCAGAATTTGTCTTAATATATGTAGGCCCCAATTTTCCCTATCGTATCATGTCTTTGTGTGTAAGTAACTCCCTTTTAAATTCAGAAGGACTACAGGATTGGGCATTACATTTGTTTGTTTTTCATTCTTTTCTTCAAAATCTGAATATTTATCTAACTCGAAAAACACTCACACAAACAAGACTGCTCATTCGGAATAATTTTTACAAGCAGTTTACTCTTCAGTTTTATGAGTTCCCAGCAGAGGGATATTAATGTATGATGTACTTTTAGAATAGGTACAGTATAGCAATTACTGTTAATTGCAAGAGCTAGGAGGAAACAAAGGAAACAAATTATTTAACAGACTGCAGTTTTAGTGCCAAAATCAGTTAAAGCATTCTGATTCCTGTATGAAGGGGAAAGTTAGTAGTAATTAATAAGATAAATGTTAATGTGGATTCATGACTTATTTCCAGCATGTTAACTGTCTTGCCATATTTACTATTAGAGAAGATTTACTTATTCAGTTTTTTGTGCATACAATTTTCAATGTGCATTTTGGAACAGGGACCATGTCTTTATATGTGTATGCACAGCTCCTTGTGCAATTATGATTGGGCCTCTGGGTATTAATGGTAAAAATATTAATAATAATAATTTTCAATGCTAATCAGAATAGCAGGAATAGATTGAATGAGGATATATGAAATGAGCATGAAGGAGAACATGAAATGGAGCTTGGTATTCAGGTGACTCAGTACTAGCTTACTTTGCATATGAAAGGATTAAAGGTTATTTTGTAGGAGACTTCAGCCAAATATTGAGTGCCTTATTTCTTCTAAAACACATTTTAAAATGTATTATGCTCATTAAAGCCACAGATAAGATAAAGACTGTATATATCACACCTTCTTTAAAGAAGAAGCTCCATGTAATTATCAAAAAGTGTATTTGGTCAGAGAGTGAGGGCCTGATTAGGGTTGCTAACTTTCTAATTGCACAAAACCGAACACCCTAGCGCTGCCCCTTCCATAAGGCCCCACCCCTTCCCCAAGGCCCCGCCCTCCACTCCCTACATACCCCCTCCCTCTGTGCCTCACTGTCCCCCAACCTCACTCACTTTCATTGGGATGGGGCAGGCGGTTGGCGTGCGGGAGGGGGTGAGGGCTCTAACTGCGGGTGCGAGCTCCGGAGTGGAGCCAGAAATGAGGGGTTCAGGATGCAGGAGGGGACTCCAGGCTGGGATAGGGAGTTGGGGTGCAGGAGGGGGCTCCAGGCTGGGTGGGTGGAGTCGAGGGATTCTGAATGTGGGAGGGGGCTGTGGGTTGAGGCAGGGGGTTAGCATGTGGGAGGGGGTACGGGCTCTGGGCTGGGTATGTGGGCTCTGGGATGGAGCCAGGGATGAAGGGTTTGGGGTGCAGGAGCATAGGCACGGGAAGTAGAGGTGGGGGGTGCTGCAGCAACTAACTCAGCCACTCCCACTCCCCAGCCACTAACTGAGAGCAAAAACGTGTGGGTGCTTCCTGCATCTCCACCCGGCCCTCCCAGCGCACTCTGCTCACCAACCCCTCACCTCACCTGGGGCTCATGTCCCGGCCACTGGCCCCAATCCCCAGCCACTGGCTCGGGGCCCCGTGTCCAGCCCCACCCCCTACTCCCAGCCCTCTGCTCCCATGGCCCCCCCCATTCCCACCCCTTGCTCCCTAGCCGCTGGCCCCATGCCCTGTGCCTGGCTGCCTGCTGCGAGGGCTCCACTCCTGGGGCCCCGCATCCGGCCTCACAGCCGGGGCTCTGCTCTTGGCCCTGCACATGGGGTCCCGGCTGCTGGCCCCTGCCCAGAGCTCCGCTCCTGGCCCCACACCCGCCCCCAGCTGTGGCCCCACCCCCCCTTACCCTTGTCTGGGTCCCCCCTCCCAGAGACACAGCCCTGCTCCCAGCCTCAGCGAGGGATGGGGGATGGACTGGGGTAAGGGGCCTGGCTTTCAGACCCCCACTACTGTTATTGAGGGGCACAAGGAAAACAACACGGGGAGTTAGGTGAGAAGTAACGCAACCACATGGACAGAGCAGTCTGCAGGGTATCATAAAATACCACATGTTCAACTTAACTTGCATTCAGCTTCACTGTTTGCTAATAAAACACACAGCATGCTTCCCTTGAGCCTGTGGATGTCCTGCAGACACATAACAGGATCTGGGCTCCCACAGGTGTGGCTGGGGTATAAGCATTCTCCAGAGTGCACCCTCAAAGCAATGGAGAATAGGCAGTGTAAGAAACTGTTGACTTTATCAGCATTGATGAGGAACTGAGGCAGCAGTCATAGAACCTTCACTCTCAAAAGCCACAATGCCATGGACAAAGAAGTCTCCAGGACGTAGCACAGAAACATGGGCCTCTGCAAATGTGCCTGTCTTTTCCACAACCTTGATCTGTTGGAATACTTCACAGATCTGGAGGGTTCCTTGGGTTCTAAGGAATTCCACAACTCCTGCCTGTTCTGAGGAAAGAGGGGCAATCCGTGGCAGGATAACCCCATGTAGCCACAGTGAACTGAAACTTGTCATTCCCTGGCCTCTTCATGATAGTTTCTTTGCATGGGGGAAAATACAAATTAAAACAGGTGGAATCTTTTTCTAGATCCTTGCAGTCATTGTAGTCAACAAATCTTCCTGGTGTTTGCCAGAAGCTGGGATTGGGTAATAGGGCATGGATCACTTAATGATAACCTTTGGGGCACCTGCCATTGGCCACTCAGAGAGGACAGGATACTGGGCTTGATGGACTTTTGGTCTGACCCAGTATGGCCGTTCTTATGTTATGTTCTTAATAACAAGAAGGTAATTTCAAAATAACACTACATGAATCCCTGCCTAAACTGTCTCTGGTTTGGTTGCTCCTATAGTTCCTTATCTCAGAACCTATCTGAGAGAACCATTCTACCTCAGATCTCCTCCCACCTCTCTTATAGTCAGGGTGGTGTTGAACAGGCCATGCCTGTCTCAGTGAGTCATTAGATTAACTTGCAATTCCCTGTAGGATTCCACCATTTGCTTCTTCTTGGCATATGTACAACGTGCCTCAGGTGGCACGTGACCAGGATTCATTATCAAATTTGGTCTGCTGATTGGATTATTAGCTTCCCTCATCCGGGCTGGGTACTGATGGGGAGCATGACATGAACGCTGATCCATGCCCCCCACCATTTTCTAAAAGGGCAGAACAAGAGGAAAACCCTGCCACTCTGATATTGTAAAGGAAGAATTTGTAAATTCTTGTTTTATTATTATTATTGTTTTTTTTAATTTATGATACACCTAGGAAAATGAGGGTGAATAGGGAGATAAAGATGATGACTCAGTGTAATCACACTGAGTGAACTACTTTTTATTTCTTTGGATTATCAGTAGCCATTCTTTCCCTTTCTTGATTGTTGGCTGAATAGCTACCCAAGCAAAACCATCAATGTGCCAGATAGGGCACACACAACCATATGTATATAGTCATTGATACAGTGTGACGTGACAGGTCCTGACAGAGGTGAAAGGGTTATCTTATATAGAATTGGAGGCCAGATTCCGTTCACAGTTACACCTGTGCAGTCTCATTGAAATTAATGGTTAGAGGAATCAGAAAAGAGAAACTTTCCAGACCCCATTCTGCTTTGTTACATTTGTACTACTCTACTGAAGTCCATGTGACTGTGTTTTGTGTTGGGTTTTCACTTTCCTCTGTAAGGTAGTGGTGTGGAAAACTAATGATGAGAGGTTTCAGAGTAGCAGTCGTGTTAGTCTGTATTTGCAAAAAGAAAAGGAGTACTTGTGGCACCTTAGAGACTAACAAATTTATTTGAGCATAAGCCTTCGTGAGCTACAGTATCCGATGCATCCGATGAAGTGAGCTGTAGCTCACGAAAGCTTATGCTCAAATAAATTTGTTAGTCTCTAAGGTGCCACAAGTACTCCTTTTCTTTTTACTAATGATGAGGTTTGCTTATTTTAGGATTATTTTCACATAGCAATTTTAGGATAACTCTGTAGGATGCTTAATACATACCATGAATCTATTCACACTGCAATACTTGGGCAAGTCATTTCAACTCATCTCTAATAGAAACAATCAATGATTGTTCTTCTATACCCTTATATAATTTAAAGCTTGGATTTTCAAGGACGCTTAAGGGAATTAGTATCCAACTTCCATTGAATGTTAGTGAGATTTGGGTGTTTAACTCCTATGAACATTTTGAAAATTCCAATTTAAAAGACACCTGTGAGTTAAAAAAATGGTGCCATAATCAAGAGGCCAGATTTAGTGGCCACTGATATAAACTGATACGATGCCACTGAAGTAGAGTTACATCATGGTTGAATTTGTCCCAAAGAATGGATAAATTCAGACAAGGACAAGCAGAGGAAATATCCCTTTGAATTACCAGACAAATGCAATTTAAGAGAGCAGAAAAAGTCTTACTTGCTATCCTTCTCAATTAGGAAAATTGTAAGGATAAGATTTTATCCACTTCGATTAAAAAAATCTAATACAATTATATCATTAAACCCGATTAAACAAAAGACACTTGAAGAGCTGCATGTTCTAAATTTCCAGAGATTTATGAAAGGAAGCCGGAGCATGAAGGAACTTGCTCAGTTGAAAGCGAGTTTCACTACCATTCTGCAATTTTCCCACAAGAATTTCACATGGGGAAAGGCTTGGTATATTTTAAACAGCTTATTCAAACATTGCAGGGATATTGAGGATTTTTGGTAGAGTTTAGAGACAAATATGTCACTTAAAGAGCAAATAAATCAAGACCAAAATAATTGGTGTGTGCCCATTTAGTTCACAAGTGGTATGAGTCAAGCTATAGTTTGTTTGCTGAAATAAAAGGATTCCATATCTTGTGTCTCTTTATTCCCACAACTGGAACAATTTTGCTAAGATGATAACAGTCCTCTCAGTTTTTGCTTCAGCTTGGTTCATACAGGAAATGTATTTGCAAACATACAATGGACGTTTGACAGCCTTAAACCTCACAAAAATAGGAAGCTATCTGCAAAATTTGTTGGGTATTTAGAGAATGAGTGAAAGCAAACCCAAATTCCTATTGTATAATCAAAAATAGGCCAGATTCAGAGGCAGAATGGTTCCTACAAACCATTCCATTTGGTTCTTTAAACATAGAGAGCACAACTTGCAAATACATGGGCACCTAAATTCCACAACCAAATCCACATCTGGACATTCAAACAAATACAGAGGCAGATAAATGCCTCTTTAAGTGCCTAGTTTTTTTTCAATGCCCAAATGTAGAAGTTGATGTCCTATTTAGTGACCACATTTGAATACTGCATCCAACCTCCAAAGTGTATCCCACCAAAACTCTAAACCTTTGTTCAATTAGTGCTTATTGCTAGGTATGCCAAACTCTGACATCATAATCAAAAAGGCTGACAAAGGAGGTGCTGTTGTCATCATGAATAGGTCGGAGTATGAACAAGAGGCTACTAGGCAGCTCTCCAACACCACTTTCTACAAGCCATTACCCTCTGATCCCACTGAGAGTTACCAAAAGAAACTACAGCATTTGCTCAAGAAACTCCCTGAAAAAGCACAAGAACAAATCCGCACAGACACACCCCTGGAATCCCGACCTGGGGTATTCTATCTGCTACCCAAGATCCATAAACCTGGAAATCCTGGATGCCCCATCATCTCAGGCATTGGCACCCTGACAGCAGGATTGTCTGGCTATGTAGACTCCCTCCTCAGGCCCTACGCTACCAGCACTCCCAGCTATCTTTGAGACACCACTGACTTCCTGAGGAAACTACAATCCATTGATGATCTTCCTGAAAACACCATCCTGGCCACTATGGATGTAGAAGCCCTCTACACCAACATTCCACACAAAGATGGACTACAAGCCGTCAGGAACAGTATCCCTGATAATGTCACGGCAAACCTGGTAGCTGAACTTTGTGACTTTGTCCTCACCGATAATTATTTCACATTTGGGGACAATGTATAACTTCAAATCAGCAGCACTGCTATGGGTACCCGAATGGCCCCACAGTATGCCAACATTTTTATGGCTGACTTAGAACAACGCTTCCTCAGCTCTCGTCCCCTAATGCCCCTACTCTACTTGCACTACATTGATGACATCTTCATCATCTGGTCCCATGGAAAAGAAGCCCTTGAGGAATTCCCACCATGATTTCAACAATTTCCATCCCACCATCAACCTCAGCCTGGACCAGTCCACACAAGAGATCCACTTCCTGGAAACTATGGTACTAATAAGCGATGGTCACATAAACACCACCGAATACCGGAAACCTACTGACCACTATTCCTAGCTACTTGCCTCCAGCTTTCATCCAGACCACACCACACGATCTAAGCCAAGTTCTACGATACAACCGCATTTGCTCCAACCCCTCAGACAGAGACAAACACCTACAAGAACTCAAGCATTCTTACAACTAAAATACCCACCTGCTGAAGTGAAGAAACAGATTGACAGAGCCAGAAGAGTACCCAGAAGTCACCTACTACAGGACAGACCCAACAAAGAAAATAGCAGAACGCCACTAGCCATCACCTCAGCCTCCAACTAAAACCTCTCCAACGCATCATCAAGGATCTACAACCTATCTTGAAGGATGACCCATCACTCTCACAGATCTTGGGAGACAGGCCAGTCCTTGCTTACAAAAGCACGCCAACCTGAAGCAAATACTCACCATCAACCACACACCACACAACAGAACCACTAACCCAGGAACCTATCCTTGCAACAAAGCTCGTTGCCAACTGTGTCCACATATCTATTCAGGGAACACCATCATAGGGCCTAATCACATCAGCCACACTATCAGAGGCTCGTTCACCTGTACATCTACCAATGTGATATATGCCTCATGGCTGCTACTCTGAAACGACAAGGTGTTATACCAACCCATTCTCTCCCCTGCAGGCACATGGGAGGAATTATTATTCTTTATTATCTGTATTATACTAGTGCCTACATGCCAACCTGAGATCAGGGCCCCATTGTCCTAGGCACTGTGACAAAAGATTGTGAGAGACAGTCCCTGTCCCAAAAGAGCTTACAATCAGTACAAAAGGGGTACAAAAAAGAGAAACAGCAACATAGAGAGGTGAAGTGACTTGCCCAAGGTCACACACTTGGTGAATGGCAAAGCTAGGAAAACAACTCTGGTCTCCCAAGTCCAAATCTACTGTCATAGCTACTAGACCATGCTGCCTCCGTATAACCTCATTGAATCAGTGGGTTTGCACCCACATAAGAGAGAGCAAAATTGATGAACAGGAAATATCCAGCACACCTACAGTGTAATTTTGAATGTATAGCATTTAGAATTCCAAACTGCTTTCTGTAGAATTCCAAACTGCTTTCCCTTAAACTAACCCTATAATTGTCATCTCATTACTTCATCTTCTAAGCATCAGTCAGCAAACACCTTTGAGGAATGTTTCCAGTGGCTAACCACTGGCAGGCAAATAAGAATAAGAATAAGCAATGTTTAGTGTTTTTTAATCAAATACATTAATTTGCAATTAAGAAAACTACCCCTTCCTCTGCCTAATATCATTCACTGGGTATAATACATTGTGAATTTTTCTAAAAACAGTCTTATGAAAGTTGCCTAATAATCACTGGTTCATTATGCAGCAGTTTGTATGTACAGTGGTAATTAAATTCTCTTCCTGCCTTTTTAAAAAGTTCTCTTATTGGTAGCAACAATCCCAGAGTCCTGGCCCAGCCTTGTGGTATACTATTTACAGTGAAGTTGATACATGTAGCTTATGGTTTGGGAAAGTGATGACTTCTTCAACATGAAACATTCACACTAACTCTACTGTGCTTGAAATTATGGTTTATTTAATGCAGCCATGTCGCAGCATACTAGTGTAACCCACACATCTCCTGGGTGTGGTGTTCTGTCCCAACTAGTGGCACTGAGACCACTTAGAGAAAGAGAGATTAATGAGTTTGCTCTACAGCTTTAGCTAACAGCCAGTTGGCTTTTAGTTCATGCAGTAGAGGCTCATGTACTAAGCTCCAGAGGCCCCAGGTTCAATCCTGCCTGCCGATGACTGGGGTCTGTCAGCGTTACACTAGGATTCCCATATAAAAGTAAGAATGGTGAAAGGTGGCCCATCTGTTATAGCTTTGGGTATACTATAATGTGGGGAAATATCCACAGGAAAAAGGACCGGCTGTACAGTTTTTGCCACCCCAAGCAGTGAAAAAAACTTCCTCTGCAGATGGCAAAAGAGAGGAGCTGCCAATTTGCCGTTGCGGACGGCAAAAGAGAGGAGCTGCCGCTGATTTGCCGCCGCAACCAGTGGAACAGACAAGCTGCTGCCGAATTGCTGCCGCCGCCGAAAAACAGCCACCCCTTTCAAACTGCCGCCCCAAGCACCTGCTTGGAACGCTGGTGCCTGGTGCCGGCTCTGACAGGAGAGAGTTGTTTTTATTGTTTGTGGCCTGGTATGGTTGATTTTTCTTGCTGCCATATTTTAAGTTGTGTTCTTTTAATAACTGGTCTTTCATATTTAGTTACACATAGCTTTCAGATAATATTTTAAGGCACTTATTTTACAGCTTTCTGATCTGTTTGGTTACTGAGAGAAGAAAGGGGATACCATATATGCATACAGTACAGATGGTGGCTGTTTGTCAGCAAGACCGTATTAAGAGGAGAGACTGTCCCAGATCTAGCTTGGTGGAAGGACTTGGTAAAGGGCAGTGCCGGTCAGTGGTTTGGGGAGAGCCTGATTCCCGCTACAGCTCTCACCATCTTGGTCAGAGCACGGAGTGCTTTAGGGGTTCTTTACCTCCAAGGCTAATCAGCTGTTCAGGGCATGAAGCAGTGCAGTGCCTCTTCATCTGAAAAACTAATTGGGGGTGGAAAGATGGAGCTGCTTCTAAGGATTTCCCAGGACAGCTGGAGCTCACTTTGACATTGACCCATAGGAGATGACCAAGGGAAGCTAATTTTTCATTTGGGGGTAAGAGGAGAGCAGGAGTGGCCTCTCCTTATGGCTTGATCTGCCTGGGCTAAGGGAAGAGCCCATCATGAGATTAAACCCTGAAATCTTTTTGGTGCAGGCATTGTCTTTATTTGTGTCTTGTATAGCTCCAATCCCCAATGTGAGAGCTTAACCGATAATAAATACCATAGCCCTGGTTATGGAGAAGGGTCCCAAGGAGAAAGAAGAGGGATAGAGCAGGCAAAGGAAGACCACTGAATGAGTGTGAGGCTAAAGAAGGATTGAAGGGGGAATGAATAAAGGGGAAACATTCCAGAGCGGGAGTGACAGGAGGCAGAGATTTACAGACAAAAAAAGGAGTGAAAATGACAGTTAACTGGCAGGAAAAGACACTGAAAAAGACTTAAAGGAGAATTCTAGATATGGGGAAAAAAAGAAACTGGAATGATGGAAGAGAGAGGGAAGAACAAAGTGTGAGACCTACATATTGTGGTTTATTGTAACATTTTAGCTTTATGAAAAGTTGATTGCTGAAGCCTGTCAATATATATGCTAATAATGATACTCTGCAAATACATTGGCCTCACTTTCTATTCTGGTCAACCTCTGCTCAGCTCAGGAAGAGAGCCGGGATGGCTGGGAGCTAAAAGGGCTGTGAGCCACGTTTAGCACCAGCCCTTTCTTGGGCCCAGCCAGCTATCTGCTCAGAACTTGCCATAATTTAGAGCAGCCTCAGGTCTGCTCTGTTTTGCAGTAGGTTGCCCCTGGCCCCAAGAGGTCTTTTCAGCAGCTGAGGATTGATTTTGGCGGGAATTAGATATCTAAATACCTTTAAAAGAAAAGGAGTACTTGTGGCACCTTAGAGACTAACAAATTTATTAGAGCATAAGCTTTCGTGAGCTACAGCTCACTTCATCGGATGCATTTGGTGGAAAAAAACAGAGGAGAGATTTATATACACACACACAGAGAACATGAAACAATGGGTTTATCATACACACTGTAAGGAGAGTGATCACTTAAGATAAGCCATCACCAGCAGCAGGGGGGGGAAAGGAGGAAAACCTTTCATGGTGACAAGCAAGGTAGGCTAATTCCAGCAGTTAACAAGAATATCAGAGGAACAGTGGGAGGTGGGGTGGGAGGGAGAAATACCATGGGGAAATAGTTTTACTTTGTGTAATGACTCATCCATTCCCAGTCTCTATTCAAGCCTAAATTAATTGTATCCAGTTTGCAAATTAATTCCAATTCAGCAGTCTCTCGTTGGAGTCTGTTTTTGAAGCTTTTTGTTGAAGTATAGCCACTCTTAGGTCTGTGATCGAGTGACCAGAGAGATTGAAGTGTTCTCCAACTGGTTTTTGAATGTTATAATTCTTGACGTCTGATTTGTGTCCATTCATTCTTTTGCGTAGAGACTGTCCAGTTTGGCCAATGTACATGGCAGAGGGGCATTGCTGGCACATGATGGCATATATCACATTGGTAGATGCGCAGGTGAACGAGCTCTGATTGTGTGGCTGATGTGATTAGGCCCTATGATGGTATCCCCTGAATAGATATGTGGACAGAGTTGGCAACGGGCTTTGTTGCAAGGATAGGTTCCTGGGTTAGTGGTTCTGTTGTGTGGTGTGTGGTTGCTGGTGAGTATTTGCTTCAGATTGGGGGGCTGTCTGTAAGCAGGACTGGTCTGTCTCCCAAGATCTGTTAGAGTGATGGGTCATCCTTCAGGATAGGTTGTAGATCCTTGATGATGCGTTGGAGAGGTTTTAGTTGGGGGCTGAAGGTGATGGCTAGTGGTGTTCTGTTGTTTTCTTTGTTGGGCCTGTCCTGTAGTAGGTGACTTCTGGGTACTCTTCTGGCTCTGTCAATCTGTTTCTTCACTTCAGCAGGTGGGTATTGTAGTTGAAGGAATGCATGATAGAGATCTTGTAGGTGTTTGTCTCTGTCTGAGGGGTTGGAGCAAATGCGGTTATATCGTAGCGCTTGGCTGTAGACAATGGATCGAGTGGTATGATCTGGATGAAAGCTAGAGGCATGTAGGTAGGAATAGCGGTCAGTAGGTTTCCGATATAGGGTTGTGTTATGTGACCATCGCTTATTAGCACCGTAGTGTCCAGGAAGTGGATCTCTTGTGTGGACTGGTCCAGGCTGAGGTTGATGGTGGGATGGAAATTGTTGAAATCAGGGTGGAATTCCTCAAGAGCTTCTTTTCCATGGGTCCAGATGATGAAGATGTCATCAATGTAGCGCAAGTAGAGTAGGGGCATTAGGGACGAGAGCTGAGGAAGCGTTGTTCTAAGTCAGCGATAAAAATGTTGGCATACTGTGGGGCCATGCGGGTACCCATCGCAGTGCCGCTGATTTGAAGGTATTCATTGTCACCAAATGTGAAATAGTTATGGGTCAGGACAAAGTCACAAAGTTCAGCCACCAGGTTAGCCGTGACAGTATCGGGGATACTGTTCCTGACGGCTTGTAGTCCATCTTTGTGTGGAATGTTGGTGTAGAGGGCTTTTTAGGAAGATCACCAATGGACTGTAGTTTCCTCAGGAAGTCAGTGGTGTCTCGAAGATAGCTGGGAGTGCTGGTAACGAAGGGCCTGAGGAGGGAGTCTACATAGCCAGACAATCCTGCTGTCAGGGTGCCAATGCCTGAGATGATACCTTTGAAGATCTGGGCCACAGTGCTGTGGCTACATCACCTACAGTGGGGCATATAAAGGGTGTAGTAGAGCTCAAGTAGTGGGCTACACCATGTATATTCCCTGGTAGCCAGATCTACGGTTTTATGATTCCTTTTTGCTGCTCCAGCAACATGAAGAGACCAAAACGTAATGGATGGTCAAGCCTATTATATTTTATTTATGGTGGAACACGTATGGTGGGAAGACAGTTGTAATAACTTGCCATTTATCTTGTTATATCCCAAATCTATCTGTGAGGAAAGATAAAAGAACTTTCTCTCTTTGACATGTAGAAAGTCTTTTTCTCTGCTACACATAGAAACATTAGACTGTAACTGTAAGACTCTTGGTTTTGTTGATACCATTATCAGAGACAGTGTATTGTCCCTTTTTTCTGGACATTCAGAATTCTCACTGGGTTATTTCAGAGCAAGTTCTAATTAGTTTTAAGCTATGACAGATGTCAATAAAACATTTAATATGTTGTCTTACGAAAACTTAATTTAACCATTAATTCAATAGGCCACACTCTCATATGAATTGAAAACTGACTCCAAAGGGTAATGATAAACAGAATTGAATATTGCTGAGGAGTGATGTCTGGCGGGATAATGTAGGGAGTGGAGTAAGGTCTGGTCTTATCTGTCATCTTCAGTGATGGAAGAGGGATTCAACAGCACAGTAAAGAACTTCTTAGAAAATGCTAACTTTGAAGGAGTTGCAAACAGCACTAAGGACAAAGAAATAATACAAAGAGACCTACAGAGATTAGAACCATAGGTAGAAAATAATAAAATGAGAAATAGCTTGGACAAACACAAGCTCATGCATGTGGGGAAAATAATCTGAAACACAGATACACATACAAATCTGGCAAACCAGTATGGGGTGGTAAAGGATAGCATATTTGACATGTGTTTACAATGTGCTATAGCAGCAAACTAGGCCAATTCAAATTTGTTCTTCTCAAAGGCAATAGAGCAGGGAGGTAATAGCCTCTTTCTATAAGGCTCTGTCTGGGCACCATATTACCAGAAAATTATTGGCAAACTGGAGGGAGTTGAGCAAACAGCCACAAAAATTATCTGGGAGCTAGGGAGATTGATTTACAAAGAGAGATTACAAGAGCAAAATATGTTGCACTTAGCTAAGAGATGGTCAAGAGATGGAGTCACACTAACCCACTACACCTGGCTAGAAAGGCACACTGGCAGTGAGATAGAACTAAATGTACTGACTGAGATTTATCACGCTGAAGAAACAGTCTCCCAAGGGAAGTCTTGAAAACCTCATTGCTTAGGACTTGTAAAGCAAAATTGGTTAAAATGCTAGAAAATATACTGTAGAGATCATCCCTCATCCCATCTCAAATGTCTTTTATTCTATTCATTCTTTGCATGTCTAAAATCTGGAATCATTAGTGCCACTGGATTTTTTTTCTACCATGTGGGATTTTCATCAATAATCCAAAAGGTTTTTCTGAGGGAGTTTATGCCCTTGAACCCTTCTACCACCTACAGTCTGATATATCCTTGGTGCTGTATATTGGCTCAAGGCATACCTTTATGTGTCAGTTTTGGCTACATCCACTGCCTCCATGAATCCCTTTTAAGCATATCAAGCATATCCTATAAATCCTAGCTGTGGACCTGCTTGTCAGAGAAAACTAAACTTCATTCTTCTTTCTTAGTATTCAATATGCTGCTAAACATAGTGAGCACCTAAAAACACACTGATTTGGTGTGATTACAAAAGCCAGTGTTACGGATGTACGCAACACCAGCTGGTATGGAGAATGTTTTCTCTACTTCATCCATTTATTAGACAAGAACAAAACCCCCTGTACTTACTGTAATATATTCATTATGGTCAATACTAAAGAATATGTAGATAATTATTTATTTTGCAATAAACTCAGTGATCAAATACTTTATAAATTGCGATCAACAACGTTCTTTATAAAAAACATTTCTATCTTTAATTTTGCTGATGATCCAGTGAATGAAGAATTTGGCTTGTAAGCTCACTTATTTTTTTTCTCCATTTGAAAACAGGCACTGTCACAAACATAGCATCAGAGTAAAGCTTTAAACTAAAATAATCTCCCTCTAGCTGTTCAGTCTAAATAAAGCCATAAAAGAGCTTAAATTAATGCTAAAGTACAGCAAAAAATCCACAACATTATAGAAATTTCTTGACTACAGTTCTGTAACAAACCATCAACAATGTTCATTATCTCCCAAAGGAAAATTAAAAAAAAAATCAAAATGTGTGTTTACAAATGAAATATAAATAAAGAACTCATCGCAAAAATATAACGTTCGGGTGCTAAATAAGGAGATAGTCAGAAATATGAGCTAGCATTGGTGAAACAATTATGAGTTGGTTCTGATTGCTTAGTAAGGGCACAGTCATTATTCTGGTTACCCACCAGAGCAATAGTGTGAGGTGTAGCCTTAAACCCCTGCCTGGACTACCTCTATGGCTGGTATCAGCACAGAGGAGAGGAGGGGTGGGCCGCCTTCCTGGAGCAGCTACCTTCCCTCCTGTGCAAATGGTGGGGAGTGCATGGTGCAGCTTTGGTTTCACCTGCCCTACTCAAAGAAGCTGGTCATTGCAGCCACGCCGGTGTGGAGGTAGAAGTAATCTTCACCCAGTGAAAGGTTGGCACATCTTATTTCTCCCTGGAGTGTGTATGTGTGCCTCTTTGCGGGGGGTGGGGGGAGACTCTGAGACTAAACTGAGACTCTGAATCTCAGTTCAGACTCTGGCCTGCTTCTCGAACAACTATGTGCTGCTCCTTCGGCAAGGCTTGTGGCAAAGCCACTATTCAACAATAAATTTAAAAGGCTACATCCAGGCCTACTTTGATAGTTCAAAGCTACTGTAAAGATCAGCCCCCTGAGGACTGTTCCTGCTTAGAGGAATAATCATGTACAGCTCCTGTGTCACCCGCATTTCCAGCCCAGGTGCAAGGGGCCTAGCTGGGAAAAAGGAAGCTGGACTGGAGCATCCCTAAGATCCCTCAGAGATGTTTGGGGGCCAGAGAGGTCCCTGAGATCCATGGGCAGCAAGGTATAAGATAGAATATCCCTGACATACATAGGGCTATGACTAGGAGTAATGGGATCAAATTAAAAAAGGAAAATACAGTCTTTTTTATGACATTCAGCCTATCTGACCACAAGAACAATTAGGCTGTAGAACACTCTCTCAAGGGAAGTAGTGAAAGCCTTATCACTTAAGGTTTTTAATACGGACTAGATAAAAGTTTTTCATATCTAATGCCTGGAACACATGAATCTCATGGCAAACCATCATATTGGAGAGGTCACAGAATTATGCATTACTCCAGCAAGCCAATCAGTGTTGTGGGAAAACATGTATGTTAAAATTTATTTCTACATTTACTGCCTCTCCACAGCCCAATCTGTGGTGCATTCAAGAAATAAAACTGCACTTAAACCCATGTTCAGTTAAGCTTTTTCATTCATATGCAATAACCTTGCAATGCCCAATAAGAAGAAAAATAGGACAATTACATATAGGAGGTCAAATCTGTAGAAGGGACCTCCTTTGTTTTTATAACTGAAATCAGTTGGGATTATACTTCTGATTCTGATTTGGGGATGCAATCAAAGAATTAGATGTCTAAATGCAGACATCTGCACGCACTATTGATTCTGCTCAGGAAATTAGAAGCCATTTCGGGGCGGGACGAAATGTGGCCTATTATCTGCACTTTGGTCACTCAAATTAGCACAAAACGTAACCATTTAGAATGGTAATATTACGTACCAACAGTACCATATGTTCACAAAAAGTTTTTACAAGGAACTAATAACCCATACAGCCATTAGAAATGAAGACCTCTACATAAGTGACTGGGGCTATGTGCCCTATAAATATAAATGACTGCCTGTAGAAAATAAACTCATGAATATTTCTTAGAGACATAATAAATCAAATTCTGCCCTCAGACAAGAATGTGCAAATCCCATTAAAAGAAAATGTTGTCACTACTAATGTGATGGTAAGGGCTCAGTGGGAATTACAAGCATATACATGTGAGAGCAGAATTTGACCCAATTTTTGAAATCTACAGAATATGCAAAGGCTTTTAAGGTTAGTGCCTTGGAGTAATAAAGAGGGATTGGACTGTAATTAATCCAGACACCTGAAAATGTTGGTACTTCTTATGTTTCTCTTTAGGTAATTTCCCCATCATCTGTATTTTTCCATTGATTATCCTAATTTTCTTTGACAGTGATAGCACATTATAAGAAACTTGCTTGAGTAGTTGGATGTTAGTGGATAAATAATTTCTGATTTGATTTTTATATGATATGCTAATCTAATTTCCAAGAATGCTTCACAAACCTGCTCTCTAGAATATATTAAAAACACATATAAAATGACCTATATACAGGTCCCTCATATCCTTTCCCTCAAATGTTTCTATAGGTTCCTAGAGGCATTTAATGACAGTACTGCTATTTATACTCTGGGTGTATTTCAGGAATGAAACTCATTGCTTCAAGACACCATAGGATGAGTTTTTCTATGCCCTCAGGAAAAATCTTTCTCATGGAGACAATTGGCATATTCCTCCCGCTCACTTGAAATAATCCTTGCCACCATATTTTCCAGTATATTGCAATGCATAGTAATTCAGAATATACCCATATGCAGTCCTAAGTTTTAAGCATGTGCTAGTTCCATAGAAGTCAATGGGTCTACTCATCCACCTAACTCATGCATGGCTGAACAGGGACCGTATTTGGGGGAGTACTGAAAACACCAGGGCAGGAACACTGGGTTTGTATTCATCTTCTTGTAAATTTTAAAAGCTCATAAGTTCAAGGAGACCTTAAAGAATTTAAAGTACAACAGAGAAGATGAGTAAAATGGGTAGCAAAATATAAATAAAAAGCAAAAGAGAAGTTATAAAAGGGAGAGGAAAAATAAGTGTATATTTCTTTCATGTGCATGCCTTCTGTTAGATCCCCCTAACTAAAACCACAATGCCCCGTGAGAGGGCAAGCATTTTTCTGATTTTACAGCTGGAGAAACTGAGGCACGAGCGGATATTGAAATAAGTTTGGATGTTCATATCATATACTTATAAAAACAATACTATGAATGCAAGATAACCTGGGAGATGAGCTGTCTTAAGAAACTAGTGCAAAGGGGTCCAGTTGTGACTAGGTAAGCAAGACCTGGGGTTCATTTTGACTCAATGTGTAGTTTTTGCCTTGGTTGTTCATGTCATAAAGCAACTTTAATTTTCAAGTGAATTTCTTTATGTTTTTGTTATAATTTTAACAAGTCTGGCTGAAGTATCTCCTTTGATTTATATACAAACAGGGATCAGATGCAGTAATAAAATGGGAAGTCATGTGGGGAACTGATTGGCTAGCAAGGGAAGCTCTGATAAAGTGATTCTCTCTCAAGATTTGTACTGGGATTTATCAGGTCACTGCTAACAAATCAAATGCTTAGCACTTATACCAATTGGAACCTAAAGTAATACTGTGGAAGACTGGAACATTTTGTCCTTCTCTCACAGAGTATTAAAAAAAAAACCACCCAAAATGCAAACTGCCAATGTAGTTAGCAGCACCCATACTGTACAGCACACCACTGTGTACATTAAAGACTACTTGTAAACTATGCAAGTCCGATGTAACTCCTGGGAAGTTTCTAGGATTACTGCAAGGATAATTTTAATGAAGAAATTTACAGTCCTGTCCCTCCCCCTCCCTCTTTCTACTTAAGAAAGTCACCTGGACTCCTTTGTAAGAATTTCTGCTTTTCACTTGCTACATTAAATATTTTTTCCCTATGCTCATTTGGTGGGTCCAACTTTTATAGGTAATTCTCTGCAATCTTGCTGTTTTTCTGAGCATGAAGAATTTACTTCAGGTTAATTTTTTAAGACCCTAAATCAACAAGATGGGGATGGTTCTCAACAGCTCCAATCTCTTACCCACACAGGTGTGAGGAAGAAGAAGGGGAAAGTGCTAGGAGCCCCTTTACTCCTTCCTCTCTCCTGTGGCCAGCAAGGGCCAACTGACCTCTCAGAGCAGCCACAGGGAACTGGTGGAAGGGATGAGGGTGGAAATGCCAGGAGAGGCTGGAGTAAAGTCAGCCACACTAGCTTTTGCCAGCTCAGGATTCCTCAACTTGGAAGAATGCTCAGTTGACTCTTTTAGGGCAGTTTTAAGGTTACTTATGCAACCCTGGCAGTGCCAGTGACCTTAGCTAGGCTGAGGATCTGGCCATACATGTTCTATACAACATCTACAACAACTAGGCTAAAATCTGGGACCATCTGGATCCCACTGTAATACATCCAATAACACACATTTGAAGCATCTATATATACACAGAATATTCGTAAAAAATACATTTCCCACAGTATAGGTCTGTAATGGATTGTACAGTTGTTATATTAAAGGAACTTTGTTTAGAAAAAAATAATATAGTAACTTGTACAATAATTGTCACCGTCTTCTTTAGTTTGATTCACATGTATCACTGGTTTTGTAAAGCAACACAATAAAGTCCCAATCTTTGTTGGTAGCTCACGTGTAGTCCTTCTTGTCTTAGCAGACACATGCTTTTTTTGTTTCCTCTTTCCAAAGCACATAATTTTTACAGTTATCTGTTGACACAGCATTTTTTCTCTCGTAACCTGAGAACTTAACCCTATTAGTGTCAATGGAAAATCCTGAGTGCCTAGCCATTTACAGTAATGTGCACTGAAACCAATTAAAACAATACACCATCTCAGATGAAAGGGGAGCAGCAAATGTTTCTTTAAATCCCCAAAACTTGTGCCTGACTTTTCAAAAGAGGAAAACAGTGTTCAGCTCCCATTTAAATTTAATTAACACTATATTTGAACAAAGTTTAAAACAATTTTTGGTTTCTGAAATTCAAAGGAATCTGAGCTGCAGTCGCCTTGTTCATTTGCCATAATGTCAGAGGACCTGGTTTAAAGCTGCCTTACATTGTGTGGAGTGATTTATACTGATGGGAAATGGGTCCAAAACACTATCAGTTCAGATTGTAGCATTTTCCTTTATTTGTACGGTGTCACTGGCTACAAAATATGCAGGGAAATGGTGAATCTGGCCCAGAATGAGTAAAAAACACAGCGCAATAAATGTCTCGCAAAAAGAAAGGAGTACTTGTGGCACCTTAGAACTAACAAATGTATTTGAGCATAAGCTTTTGTGAGTTAGAGCTCACTTCATGAATGCATCCAATGAAGCGAGCTGTAGCTCACGAAAGCTTATGTTCAAATACATTTGTTAGTCTCTAAGGTGCCACAAGTCTCCTTTTTTTTTTCGAATACAGACCAACGCTGCTACTCTGAAACCTGTCATAAATGTACAATACCTTGAAAGGGTTATTCCCCTTTTTTTCACTTCATGACTTTGTAAATTGTTTTTTTTTTCCCCCTTTGGCTGAAATTTCTATGCTTAAACTAATCTTTTTCCCTGATACTTTTCATTTTTGAAAGTTTGAACAAAATCAGTTGAGTCACTTTCATGTTATCCAAGCTGAAAAGTTAGATGTGCCTCTTAAGAATTAAGCTACTTTTTGAAGCCTGTTTTTTACCACCACCACCCAAACAACAACAAACAAACAACAAATAACAACAAAACCCACCAAAATTTTTTAGTTAATGTCAAATTTGCTGGGGACTTAGCCCTATTTAAGGACAAAGGAATGACATGTTTGAAGAAACCTAAGCAGGTTTTCACAGAGGCCCAAAGGGGTGAGGACTCCAGCTCTCATTGAACCACAACTCCTTTAGGTTCCTGTGAAAACCCAGGCCCAATTCACCATTTTTTTAAAAAGTGATTTAATATAAGGGCTACAGTTTATTAAGAAAAATGGAAGCCCCCATGATGAGACTGGTTTAAGATGAGTCACAACATGTTATAATCATAATATGGGGTAAAATGTATAGTCCATGTTGAAAGATTTTCTGTGAGCAAGGGTGTCTAGTGAACAGTTAGTTGTGGCAAACTGGAGTGTGTTCTACAGCACACTAGCGTGACACATACTAAGTGGCAGCAGCAGGGTCCACACAGCCAGTTAGTGTGCCACAGCTAGAGCACTGTAGATTTACACCCTGGCTTGCCAAAGATTTCATTTCAACAAGCCCCAAGTTTGGCTTCTGTGCTCACGTGATTGGCTGAATGCCAACCAGTCCAGACATCTTTGCTGTTTTCCACTTTTGTTTTTCCTATTGAAATTTATGATAAATAACTTTACATGCCCAGTGTAGAGGAATCAAGCAGAGTTAAAACGCACTAGTTATTAAAGTATTGATGAAGAGGACCCTTAGCTTCCACTGACATAAATGTAAATTGTACCCTTTCACATTGTTCCTCAAAAACCATCACATTTCCATGGCCAGATTTCTGGTTTCTTGATTGCAATCAACTATTTTTAATTTGATTAAATATACAGTCTGATTTTTTTCCATTACTGTATACAATCCATCACTTTGCTCAAGACGCAGAGATTCTTCATGTCTAATGTCCATCACTAAACCAATTCACTGTTTATTTCTATTTTAGCTGATAATGATAATTTTAAAATGACATAATTAAGAATAAAATAACTCTGATCTTATTGGCTTATCCTCAAAATGTGCAATCCAATATGACAGTCAAGAATAGCAACTTTATTTAGTATTTCTACTGTCATTATTCTGCTCATTGTGACATTAATGAAAATTCACCATGATAATGTCTAGCCTTTTTATATAATTCCCTTATCTGCATGAACGTTTCCTGTCATCTTCTCATCCTCCTCCAAAGGTCCACAACAGCTTCCAAAGACCTTTTTAATTTTTTATTGTAATTTCTAGTGCTGGATCCTTTCACTCTTTTATCTACAGGAAGGGTGAAGAATCCATCCAGAATGTGCTGTAAGGCATACTGTCTTTTTTGACATATATCTCCAACATTTTATCGCAAAATTTCCTAGTCCTTTGACTAAACGCTTCATACTCATATTTCAGTAATTATCAACAAACTGGAAACCCAAGCAGTGAGCACTCTGTGGCTGCAGGACATGCTCAATGAGAAGTATATGGAGAGCAGAAGCTGTGGAAAAGGTGGGGATATCTGAGAAGGGTGAAACATGCCACACCAGAGGACCCTGCAGAAATGTGCAGGGACAGGCACATCTACCAAAAAACTATGGCAGACCAACCCTGCCAATTACGTCCCTGAAGAATTCTCTGGCATGTTGGACTCAGCAAGAAAATGGGTGAAAAGATATGCAAACAAAACAAGAAGCAGTGGCAAAAAACCTGTAAAAATTACCATCTGATGTATGGGACTTTGTCATCCAAAAATATACATAGTGTCCTATTTGTAACGAGGTGCAAACTACAGTAATTTGCCACAAATTCACCCACTCTGAGAAAGCAACATTGTCTTTAGTGGACAGTAGAAGACCACTATCACTTACCTTCGGTGCTAACTGTTAACAGTCCTAAACCCAAAATCATAGTACACTTTTGACTGATCTTCTTACAAAACACACCTGCTTCTCTGGCAATCCAGAGTCACATACCTGTGTGACAAAAGTATATAGCTGCTTCTCAACTACTAAGACATGCCCCACATCAGATGTTTGACTTGGGAAGTGAGAAAGGGTTGGAGAGGGATCTACTAAAGGAAAAGTCCACAAAGAATCAACAGATACTTGCTGTTGCCCTGAGTCCTCTACAACACCGAACACCCTTCCTCAACTGCAAAATTTTGTTGCTTTAATTAAATCACTTTCCAGGTGACTATCTCAAAGACCCCATAACTCCACTTAAGATGGTTTTCACGTGCAGATCTATCTAAGGTACTGATTGGCCCTCCTTCCATAGTATCTGAGTATCCCTCAGATTCTGTACTTGTATTATCCTCACAACACCCCTCTGCGGTAGGGAAGTGCTGTTACTACACAAAAAAACCATTTTACAGGTGGGGAATTGACAGAGGGCTAAGGGCCAGCTTGTTAATGTTATTTAGATGCCTAAAGATGCAGATAGGTGCATTTTTCAAAAGTGCCTTGGAACCTAACTCTCATTGAAGAAATCCTAGTAGGTGCCTATCTGCATCTTTAGGTGCCTAAATATTGAAAATATTTGAAAATCTGGTCCTAAGTGACTTGCCCAAGTCATTTTACACATGAAGTCTGTGGTGGAGCTGAACCTGAATCTCTTAAGTCCCAGGCTTGTACCCTAACCAATAGACCATCCTTTCTTCCATATAGGGAAAATTACGTATCAAGAAAAGATATTGTACATCACCATTTTCACCAGGTTGAAGAGTTTAGGTAAGCATATAATTTACTGGGAAAATGCATCTGAGCATGGAGAAACTTTCTAAAAACAACATTCACATATTTTTGTACAAGAACTGCCATAATGAAAACAGTAGCACTGCTAACCATGAGCCACACACCACATATATTTTTCCTTTATAGCCACACTCTTGTCAGCTCTATTTACTAACAAATGTTTATGTATTTTTAAATGGTTTTCTTTTGTGTCTGGCTTGACAGGATTTCCTGCTATCTGAGAGGAACATAGTTTGGGTGGCTGATGTAAAACTTGCTTACATAGTAAAGAGAGTATGACACAATTAAGATGACTTCATGCTTATTTTTGCCCAGAAGAATCTGTCCCCAGCCCTATATTGTAGCCATCATCCTTCTAGTCCTTGAAAACTGATGAATCTCTCTTCACAGCCCATAAATTCCATTCCACCATTAACTCAATGGTATTTCTTATGTGAGTAAATCAAGCTGGATTTGGCCTGTCTGCTATTGAAGGGGTACTGTCTCCCTCTTTTGGGAACTGAATGCACTGTCTTCTTACCATCCATGGATTGGACTAGGAAACCAAACTTTATGGGCAATTCATTTTCTTGACAATCCCACATTTGAATGATAGAAATGTGAGTTAAGTGCAAATTAATAGCTTCCTAACATAGTAGTTACTCCATGTAATAGATCAGGTTTGCAGCAAATACTAAAAACCCATCCTACCATAATGGTTTAAGAAATAATGAGCTAAAATAAGAAATACAGAAACAGTTTTCTTCATTATGGAAAGTAATACAAGAAGACTAAGAATCTCATATTCTTGCAGTGATTATGCTCAATGTATAAATTTCCTGAGCACAGTATATTTTTAAAATGTTCCCAGACAGAATGCCAGACATCATGTCTGCATGATATTTTCATGAAAAGTCAGATGTCTTCTACAAAAAATCTCAAAAAACGCTTGTTATTCAAAATGATTTAGGCTACCTCTTTACATATGGTTCAAGTAACTCACAATTCTAAGTGATAATTGACTTAAGCAGCTGTCCTCTTGGGAATCATTACTTAGGATTCAAGAATGTAATTGATACCTCGGTATATACAAACTAGAGAAACTAGAAATAGACACAATCACTTCTTGAATGCTTTTTGACAGAGAAGTGTCTGTCACACACAAAGTATTTATTTGAACCAAATAATTCTTAAAATTATTAAATTCATGTGTATAATATTTATTTGGTGAGTTATTCTACCTATCTTTTAGTCAATTTTAAAGTTCTTGTTACAAATGTCTGCAAACTTTTAAAATTAGAGTTGTTTTAAGTGAATGAAGTTATCACAGCTGAAAATAGATCTTAATACAAATAACCTAGACATATGAAAATTCTGCTTTGTTTATTTTACATGGAAGATTTTTTTACCTAACCAGTTTTATTCTCCTTATTGGATTGCTCAAGCTATCTTAGTTTACCCAAGTATTTGTCAGTAATTTACATCATGAAAGCTGTCTCATATTAATCAAGTTACTGCAAAATCTTTGTTTGAAAGCATTAGACATTGAAGAATAGACTGAAATTGGAATAAAAGATACAAACTGAACTAACTACTGTAAGAATAGTAAATACATTATTATTACTGTGCAGTGATGAGTAGCTGAACTGCCAGTACAATTTAGACTACTGCAAATACTATCCAGTTCTCAGTTATTTTAACTCTTTCTAAAAATGGTTCTGCTCATTTTAATTTTCCTTTACACCTGTGAAACCTTGATTTGACACAGTATAGAAACTGAAATATAGTAGAAACTACAATACCAACCTGCTGAAGTGAAAAAAACAGATTGACAGAGCCAGAAAAGTACTCAAAGTCACCTACTACAGGACAGGCCCCCAACAAATAAAATAACAGAACGCAACTAGCTTCACCTTCAGCCTGCAACTAAAACCTCTCCAGCGCATCATCAGAGATTTACAACCTATCCTGAAAAATGATCCCTCACCTCCACAGATCTTGGAGACAGACCATCCCTCGCTTACAGACAGCCCCCCAACCTGAGCAAATACTCTCCAGCACCACACACCATACAACAAAACACTAACCCAGGAACCTATCCTTGCAACAAAGCCCGATGCCAACTTTGTCCACATATTTATTCAACTGACGCCATCATAGGACCTAATCACATTAGCCATGCCATCAGAGGCTCGTTCACCTTCACATCTACCAATGTAATTATGCCATCATATGCCAGCAATGCCCATCTGCCATTACTTTGGCCAAACCAGACAGTCCTCTATGCAAAAGAATAAAGGACATAAATCTGACATCAGGAATCATGACAGTCAAAAACGGGTAGGATAACACTTCAGCCTCTCTGGTCACTCAGTAAAAGATTTAAAGGTGGCAATTTTGCAACAGAAAAGCTTCAAAAACAGACTCCAACAAGAAACTGCTGAGATTGAATTAATATGCAACTAGATATCATTAACGTGGGTTTGAACAGAAGACTGGGAGTGGCTGGGTCATTACACATATTGAATCTATTTCCCTATGTTAAGTATCCTCACACCTTCTTGTCAACTATCTAAATGGGCCATCTTGATTATCACTACAAAAGTTTTTTTCTCCTGCTGATAATAGCTCATCTTAATTAATTAGCCTCTCACAGTTTGTATGGTAACTTCCAACTTATCTGTATGTGTGGGTGGGTGGGTGTAGTATAATCTTACTATATGTTCCATTCTATGCATCGGATGAAGTGGGCTGTAGCCCATGAAAGCTTATGCTCTAATAAATTTGTTAGTCTCTAAAGTGCCACAAGTACAGATACAGACTAACACGGCTTCTACTCTGAAACCTGTCACTGAACACTGAGATTCTGGTTTGATTGAACTCAGTAAAGCTACTTATAGGTTCAAACTACTATCTGGAAGCAAGCATTCTTAAGCTTTAAAACAAATGAAAACACTGAACAACTAAGATGAGATAATGTAAAGTAGTGAATGTATGATTCCTGGTTTCAGACCAGCAGTCACAATTATATTTCACTGGGATACTTTTGAAATTAAGATTTGCTAAAATTGATGTACATACATACTCTAGTCCTAAATGAATCCAGTTTCAAGGGGAGAAATCTAATCATATGAATAGTGTAACCACCTGAAAGAATGGCTGGAAATTGATGACACCAGTTGTTGCTTTCTTCAAAATCCAAATGATTTAGGAACACTTAAAACCCCATCAGGTTTTACCTTTTAGCAGCCTTCTACATTACTCTGCAGAACAACACTTACGTCAGGTCGTGTGCTTGAAAACTAAAGAATAGATTCTGTGACTGAGTCCCTCCTGTCCTGAACAATCGGAGCAATTACTTTTATCCTACAGGAATGTTTCCCCTCTGAAGTTAGAGCAGAGGGGGTGTACATGCGGTGGGGGAGTAGGTATGAGGGGGACACATTCTTCACCTCCCCTGTTGTTCAGTGGAGGTACCTAGGGGGTAGGGTGAGGCTGTTTATTTAGCATCTCCCCAGGGCTGGGATGGGATGGGGTAGTATTGATTCCTCATCTCCCAGTGGATGGGGTGGAATGGAGAGTATTGATTCCACGTCTCCATGGCTGGGTGTGATGAGGAGTACTGATTCTGCATCTCCCCTTCGGTGGGGTGGGATGGAGGGTACTGATTCTGCATCTCTCCATGGCTGGGGCGGGATGGGGGTATTGATTCTGCGTCTCCCCATGGCTGGGGCAGGATGGGGGTATTGATTCTGTGTCTCCCCATGGGTAGGGCAGGATGGGGGGGTGTTGATTCTGCATCTCCCTATGGGTGGGGCGGGATGGGGGGGTGTTAATTCTGCGTCACCCCATGGGTGGAGCGGGATGGGGGGTGTTGATTCGCATCTCCCCATGGGTGGGGTGGGATGGGGGGTGTGGATTCTGCATTTCCCCATGATTGGGGGTGTGTTGATTCTGTGTCTCCCCATGGGTGGGGCGGGATGGGGGGTACTGATTCTGCATCTCCCCATGGGTGGGATGGGATGGGGTGTTGATTCTGCATCTCCCCATGGGTGGGGCAGGATGGGGGGTATTGACTCTGCGTTTCCCCATGGCAGGGACGGGATGGAGGGTGTTGATTCTGCATCTCCCCATGGGTGGAGCGGGATGGGGGGTGTTGATTCTGCATCTCCCCATGCATGGGGCAGGATGAGGGTACTGATTCTGCATCTCCCCATGGGTGGGGCGGGATGGGATGTTGATTCTGCATCTGCCCATGGGTGGAGCGGGATGGGGGGGGTCTTGATTCTGCGTCTCCCCATGGGTGGGCGGGATGGGGGGTGCTGATTCTGCGTCTCCCCATGGGTGGGGTGGGATGGGGGGTATTGATTCTGAATTTCCCCAAGGGTGGGGCGGGATGGGGGTGCTGATTCTGCGGTCTCCCCATGGGTGGGGCGGGATGAGGGAACTGATTCTGCGTCTCCCCATGGGTGGGATGGGATGGGGTGTGCTGATTCTGCGTCTCCCCATGGGTGGGGCGGGATGCGGGGTGCTGATTCTGCATCTCCCCCTGGGTGGGGCGGGATGGGGTGTGCTGATTCTGCGTCTCCCCATGGGTGGGCAGGATGGGGGGTGTTGATTCTGTGTTTCCCCATAGGTGGGGCGGGATGGGGGGTGCTGATTCTGCGTCTCCCATGGATGGGGCGGGATGGGGGGGTCTTGATTCTGCCTCTCCCCATGGGTGGGACAGGATGGGGGGTGCTGAGTTCTGCGTCTCCCATGGGTGGGGCGGGATAGGGAACTGATTCTGCATCTCCCCATGGCAGGGGCGGGATGGGGGGTGTTGATTCTGCCTCTCCCATGGATGAGCGGGATGGGGGGTGTTGATTCTACGTTTCCCCATGCGTGGGGCAGCATGAGGGGTACTGATTCTGCATCTCTCCATGGATGGGGAGGGAAGGGGGGGTTTGGATTCTGCGTCCTCCCTATGGGTGGGGTGGGATGGGGGGTGTTGATTCTGTATCTCCCCACAGGTGGGGCGGGATGGGGGGTGTTGATTCTGCATCTCCCCATGGGTGGGGCGGGATGGGGGGGTGTGGATTCTGCATTTCCCCATGGATGGGGGTGTGTTGATTCTGTGTCTCCCCATGGATGGGGCGCGATGGGGGGTACTGATTCTGCATCTCCCCATGGGTGGGACGGGATGGGGTGTTGATTCTGCATCTCCCCATGGGTGGGGCAGGATGGGGGGTGTTGACTCAGCGTTTCCCCATGGCAGGGGCGGGATGGAGGGTGTTGATTCTGCATCTCCCCATGGGTGGAGCGGGATGGGGGGTGCTGATTCTGCATCTCCCCATGGGTGGGGCGGGATGGGGGGGATCTTGATTCTGCGTCTCCCCATGGGTGGGGCGGGATGGGGGTGCTGATTCGCGTCTCCCCATGGGTGGGGCGGGAAGGGGGGTCTTGATTCTGCATCTCCCCATGGTTGGGGGCGGGATGGGGTTTTGATTCTGCGTCTCCCCATGGGTGGGGCGGGATGGGGGGGATCTTGATTCTGCGTCTCCCCATGGGTGGGGCGGGATGGGGGTGGCTGATTCTGCGTCTCCCCATGGGATGGGGGCGGGATGGGGGGTCTTGATTCTGCGTCTCCCCATGGTGGACAGGATGGGGGTGCTGATTCTGCGTCTCCCCATGGGTGGGGTGGGATGGGGGTGCTGATTCTGCATCTCCCATGGTGGGGGTGTGTTGATTCTGTGTCTCCCCATGGATGGGGCGCGATGGGGGGTACTGATTCTGCATCTCTCCATGGCTGGGGCGGGATGGGGGTATTGATTCTGCGTCTCCCCATGGCTGGGGCAGGAATGGGGTATTGATTCTGTTCTCCCCATGGGTAGGGCAGGATGGGGGGGTGTTGATTCTGCATCTCCCTATGGGTGGGGCGGGATGGGGGGTGTTAATTCTGTGCGTCACCCCATGGGTTGGAGCGGGATGGGGGTGTTGATTCTGCATCTCCCCACGGGGTGGGGCGGGGATGGGGGGTGTGGATTCTGCATTTCCCATGGATGGGGGTGTGTTGATTCTGTGTCTCCCCATGGGTGGGGCGGGATGGGGGGTACTGATTCTGCATCTCCCCATGGGTGGGATGGGATGGGGTGTTGATTCTGCATCTCCCCATGGGTGGGGCGGATGAGGGGGGGTATTGACTCTGCGTTTCCCCATGGCAGGGGCGGGATGGAGTGTGTTGATTCTGCATCTCCCCATGGGTTGGAGCGGGATGGGGGGTGTTGATTCTGCATCTCCCCATGCATGGGGCAGGATGAGGGTACTGATTCTGCATCTCCCCATGGGTGGGGGCGGGATGGGATGTTGATTCTGCATCTCCCCATGGGTGGAGCGGGATGGGGGGGGGTCTTGATTCTGCGTCTCCCCATGGGTGGGGCGGGATGGGGGGTGCTGATTCTGCGTCTCCCCATGGGTGGGGTGGGATGGGGGGTCTTGATTCTGAGTTTCCCCAAGGGTGGGGCGGGATGGGGGGTGCTGATTCTGCGTCTCCCCATGGTGGGATGGGATGGGGGTGTGCTGATTCTGCGTCTCCCCATGGGTGGGGCGGGGATGGGGGGTGCTGATTCTGCATCTCCCCCTGGGTGGGGGCGGGATGGGGTGTTGATTCTGCATCTCCCCATGGGTGGGGCAGGATGGGGGGTGTTGATTCTGCATCTCCCCATGGGTGGGGCAGGATGGGGGGTGTTGATTCTGTGTTTCCCCATGGGTGGGGCGGGATGGGGGGTGCTGATTCTGGCGTCTCCCCATGGATGGGCGGGATGGGGGGTCTTGATTCTGCGTCTCCCCATGGGTGGGACAGGATGGGGGTGCTGATTCTGCGTCTCCACATGGCCGGGGCGGGATGGGGGGTGTTGATTCTGCGTCTCCCTATGGGTGGGTGGGATGGGGGGTGTTGATTCTGTATCTCCCCACAGGTGGGGCGGGATGGGGGGTGTTGATTCTGCATCTCCCCATGGGTGGGGCAGGATGGGGGGTGTGGATTCTGCATTTCCCCATGGGATGGGGGTGTGGTTGATTCTGTGTCTCCCCATGGATGGGGCGCGCTGGGGGGTACTGATTCTGCATCTCCCCATGGGTGGGACGGGATGGGGTGTTGATTCTGCATCTCCCCATGGGTGGGGCAGGATGGGGTGGTGTTGACTCTGCGTTTCCCCATGGCAGGGGCGGGATGGAGGGTGTTGATTCTGCATCTCCCCATGGGTGGAGCGGGATGGGGGGTGGGTGCTGATTCTGCATCTCCCCATGGGTGGGGCGGGATGGGGGGTGCTGATTTCTGCGTCTCCCCAGTGGGTGGGGCGGGATGGGGGGGATCTTGATTCTGCATCTCCCCATGGGTGGGGCGGGATTGGGGGGTGCTGATTCTGCGTCTCCCCATGGGTGGGGCGGGATGGGGGTGCTGATTCTGCGTCTCCCCATGGTGGGGGCGGGATGGGGGGGATCTTGATTCTGCATCTCCCATGGGTGGGGCGGGATGGGGGGTGCTGATTCTGCGTCTCCCCATGGGTGGGGCGGGATGGGGGGGATCTTGATTCTGCATCTCCCCATGGGTGGGGCGGGATGGGGGGTGCTGATTCTGCGTCTCCCCATGGGTGGTGGCGGGATGGGGGTCTTGATTCTGCGTCTCCCCATGGGTGGGGTGGGATGGGGGGGATCTTGATTCTGCATCTCCCCATGGGTGGGCCGGATGGGGGGTGCTGATTCTGCGTCTCCCCATGGGTGGGGCGGGATGGGGGGCGCTGATTCTGCGTCTCCCCATGGGTGGGGTGGGATGGGGGGGATCTTGATTCTGCATCTCCCCATGGGTGGGGTGAGGAGCATTGATCCCGCGTCTCCCGGACTCCGGGGAAGGCGTCTGGGGGGAGTGGGGTTTCTCCCCTTCCCACTAAGTTAGCGACCCCGGGGGGGGGCCGGGGGGGGGGGGAGGAACTAGGGAGTTTTGTTTCCTCCGGGCATCCCCCGCCCTCCGGCCGGAGCGGCGGCGTGTACCTGAGTCCGTGAGGCGGGGTCGGGCTCTGTCCCGCAAGTCGTAGACGAAATCCAGGCAGTTGTCGTTCTCCAGCGCCCCGCTGGAGCAGAGCTCGGCCAGCAGCTGCAGCGCTCTGTGACAAATCTCGTCCTCCCTGCCGCCAGGCATCGCCCCCCAGCATCCTTGGGAACGGAGCCGAGCTCTGCCCTCACGCTGCGCGCGGCGGCTGCCTCTGCCCGCCGCCCGCCTGCAGCCGCCGCTGCCGCTGGGCAGCCGCCTGCATAGTGGGGAAAGCCAGCCGCAGCGGGGGGTCGTCCCCCCCCCCCCCTCCCCCCCTTTGCAAGCCCCCGCGCCCCCTCTGCTCCGAAGTGAGCCTTTCTTGGGGGCTGCCCTGCTGGCGCGGCTGTGGAGGGAGCAGCGGGCGGCTCCTGGCAGGAGGAGGGGGAGCCCACCAGTTGCATGCGGTGCGACGGCGGGCAGGGAAGCGGCCAGGGCTCTCGGAGCCTGGCCCTGCCCGTGCTCCGCGCGGCGCGGGAACAGCCCTCCCCAGCGGCGGGAGCGCTCAATGCACAAGCGCCGCCATCCTCCTCCCGCTCGGGGGCGGGAAGGGGCCAGGGAACAGCCCAACGCCGGATAATGACCCCCCGCCTCTGCGGGGCTGGGCTTAGCCTGCTCCCCTGGGGGCCTGCTCCGGGCAGCGTCCCACTCCGGCACGAACTTTCCCGCCCGTCTTCCGGGGGCGGGGGGGGGGAGCACGAACTTACTTATTGTGACAAGTGATGGGCGCCGACACAGGCTTCCTTGGGCTTGTGGCCAAATGAGGGGCGCGGGCACCCCCCCCCCCCGAGCACATACACTCAGTTGCTGACATCCAGATCTCTCAGATCTCTCTCTGTCTCACCCACACGGCCCCCCCTTCCCCACACACAGCTCACATGGGCCGCATCCCCTGCCTTGAAGTGGTTTCCATCATATACAGGGTTTACAGTTTGGTTCAGTGGCTCTCAGCACCTCCACTGTACAAATTGTTCCAGCACACAGAGGTGAAAGGTGCGGGGGGGGGGGGGGGATAAAAGGACCAGGAGCCCCCAGCCCTTTTAAATTGCTGCTAGAGCCCCAGGCCCTGCAGCTGGGCTAGCTGGGGGAGGCTGACCCCAGCCCTGCCCCTTCCATGCAAGGCCCTGTCCCTTCCAGGGGTCCGGAGCCAGGCCCCCATATCCGTAAGTCTTCTATGTCACTTTCACCCCTGCCAGCATTCCTCACACACACAAAATTATGTCCCACAAATCCCCCACCCTGACACACAGTTAAGTCCGTCTCTCTCTCTCACACACACACATTCAATTATGTCCAGATCTCACACACACACAGAGGCACATATACTCAATTACTTAAGTCCCGATGTCACACTAACACACACACTCAGTTACTTATGTCCTGGTCTCCATCTCTCTCTCACACACACACACACACACTTGCTTATGTCCAGATAATGGACGCGCACGCACACACGCATACACCTACTGATTATCTGCTTATTTCCAGATTTTAAACAAACAGGAAACACGCATACGTACATGGGGTCCATATACTCATTTGCTTATTTCAGTCGATGGACAAATACAAAGTTCTGAGATTTGGATGTGTAAATTAATTCAGTGAAACCAAGAAGTGTAAATCACAAAGATGGAGCCATGATTAACTGTGTTGGGCAGAGGGTGATGGGGCAGAAGATCAGGAAGGAGGGAGAGCACAAAATGAGGGTGGGGAAGAGGAAGGAAAAAATGAGGGAAGAGCAGATAGAAACAAAAATACAAGGAGAAAGGGTGAAGAAGTGTCAAGATGGGACAACATCAAAAGCTCTGCAAAAATAGAGGGACAGGGAGAGAGGTGCAAAGTCCAGGAGTGGCAACAAGGTTAAAAAAATGGGGGGAGGAGGAGCAGAGAAGGAAAGGAATAGGCAATAAAATGGAGGAGGGAGTAGTTCAAAGAGGCACAAAAAAGAGGAGGGATGTGAGGAAAAGCCCATAAAAATGATGGTAAGGAGGACAGAAAGAGTTTGGAAAAAAGGAGGGGGCAAAAATGAAGGCAGATATGAGGAGAAGGTGGCACAGGGATTTCAGGGGAGCATGAACAAGCCTTTTTTCCTCAGGAGGCTGTACACAGGAAGAGAAGGGGTATATCAAATAAGAGAGAGAAATGGGGGAAATGTGGAAGGACAAGAAAAAAGCAGAGTGGTGCCAAGAGGCTGTAAATACTTCAGGCAATCCATCTCTTTGGGTAAACCTCATAGGAAAGCAAGGGATGCACTTTAAGAGAGTTCTGGGTCACATTTCATTGTATATCTGAGTTTTTTCTAAAAGAAAAGGAGTACTTGTGGCACCTTAGAGACTAACAAATTTAGTTGAGCATAAACTTTCGTAAGCTACTGCTCACTTCATCGGGTGCATTTGGTGGAAAATTTTCTCCTTTTCTTTTTGCGAATACAGACTAACATGGCTGCTACTCTGAAACCTGAGTTTTCTCTCTGTTTGGAAAGCCAAACCTGTCTTCTGTGAAAGACCTCAGCTTCTAAAGATTAACTAGAGAACAGAAACAGGAACACTTAGAAATCCTAAATCATAGTTCAGAGATGTCTGTATTGTAGGAAAACATCAGAAGTGATATAATGTGTAAAAATAAACTTTAAATGAAGGGCCTGATCAATATAATCTCTGGTAAACCCTTGGGAAAATTCCTTTTCTCTTCTTGTTCTTGATGAATCAAGTCTATGCTTCTTTCACTGCCTTTAATATTTATAAACAGTTTGTAAAATACCATATGCTTTTTGTGTCTCACTAACTACTCCCATTCAGAAATGATTACATTCACTGAGCTAATTGTCTTGCAATTATTTTCTATAAATAATGCATGCACTTACTGTCTGGAACCAAGTGGTGGAGAAAATATTATAATGTTATGACACTGTATGGAGGGCCTATTTTCAGTTAGTTTAGAAGTGTAGGCAAGAATGACTTTTCTGAAACTGCTGAATATGAGTTAGGAGCAGATTTCATACTGTGCAACAGTTATTTCTCTCATTTCTGGTTCTGTAGCACTCGCCACAAGCTGCCCATTGGAGATTTAACACTAGCCACAGTCCATAGTCTCCATTTTAAAAAAATTCATCATTAATGAACTAATGGACTGATGATAGGCTCACCGTTTACTGTTTAACAGTTGCCATCTAATTTCTGAAGAATAAGGATGAGCCTCTTATTCTGTAGACATACTCAAGCAAGTGATCAGATACCAGGATGATGAGTGAGCTATGAAAACCTAGATCAGGATTCACACAAGAAGGCAGCTCTTTTATGCTGCCTTCTTGTTTTCCAGAGTCTAAGATATCTTTTTAAAAAAATGAAGTCGCTAACTGTAACAATGGTTGCTGAGATACGCTCAGGTCACACTTTTGAGGCTAAGGGATGCTGTGACATCAGCCTGCGTTTGCAGAACCTGTAACAATAGTTCTGAGAGGTGTAATCTGACCCATTCATCTCAATGGGGACTGAGATGCCAGTGTTAGTACTTTAAATGTTAACATTGTTAACTCATTGCTTATCAGAGCATGTAAGAATGGAGAGGGAAGATAATGTTAGATGTAGACAATGAAGGTCTATTGTGAATGACAGCTTATTTTGGCACCACCAAATATGACCACTTTTCTCTACAGCACAATCAAAAAGGAGCAAAGTGCAAGGAACCCAGCAAAGCCCAAGTTGGGCATCAGAGCCCCCTCGAGGGAGAACCAAGCTCAGGAATCCCAGCAAGGCATGTGAGCCTTATATAAGCTACTTGGGGCAGGGACTGTCTTTTTGTTTTGTGTTTGTACAGTGCCTATGGATCCTGGGCTATGATTGGGATTCCTAGGCACTATGACAATACACATAAATAAGGCTAGTAATAAGGGAAGTGTGGGATAGAAAGAAATAATTTTAAATTGTTGAACGCCAAATAATTTTATTTTAAAAATTACTAAAACAATTTAGTTTAGAGAATCAAGAAATGGTAGGCCAGCTCTTTCTAATATTGTGTCTCTTACTACCATCTTGGGGATGTGACTCTCATTATTTTAGTCACAGCATTATATTTTAAATTAGCTTACAGAACACCATGATTGAGACCAAACAAAATAATCACAATGATTAACCATGGCTATTTTAACATTTAGAAAAGAAAACAAAAACATTAAACGAAACAACACAAGTGACAAAACACAATTGATAAACTGGTTACTTCGGTTTCAATCTCTTCTTTATTTCTGTCTGTGAAGAGATTTTAGCAGCGTTTACACCTTTGAGAAGGGACTAGCTGGGGGGGCAGTCTTCATTTGGTAAGTTAAGACCAAAGTATATTGTTTCCCAAATTACTGTGAATTCAGTCTTAATATCTTATTAGATACTTTAAAACTGTTCATGTAGAGGCAAAATAATTTAAGGGCAAGAAGCCATTTAATGAGCTGTCTTGAGACAGGCCAAACATGAACATTAAGAAATTTATATTCAATTAAATTCCACTGTTTTTTCTCTGTTTGTCAATGTTTAGCCTTGTCTCCTCTTCAGGAATATATAGTCTAACCATTTGGTGATTAAAATAAGAACTGTAAATATTTTAAGTTACAACAGCATTTCCATATCCCAACAAGATTATTACAAGCATTTTAAATCAAATTCCTTGGCAGTGTGTTAGCTAACTTTCCTCTTAGTGTAGCAGGGTGAGTACGTGGATTGGAAGGGATTGGAAAAGCCCTGCAGAGGGCTGGGGCTGGGGAAGGGAGTAAAACCCCAGCTGACTGGGGGAAGTGGTGGCAGTTGAGGGCCATGCCCCAATCAGGGCCCAGCTGGCTCTATAAAAGCTTTGAGCCAGCTGTTCCAGCAGAGACCCTCCTTAGTTTGGAGGGATATACAGACACCTGGTTGTAAGGCCCAGGAAAGTACCTAACTTGGGAGCAGGGCTGGGGGAGGCCAAGGGAGCTGGGGAGCTCAGGCCTAGGAAAGCCCTAGGCTGCAGGCCTGGGAAGGCCTATTAGGTATGGGGGTTGCAGGGGCAGCCATGGGTAGGCAGAGGCAGCAGGTCTAAACCCCCTGGCTTGTGATGAGTGGTTTATACTGCAGTCTGCCCCAGGGAGTGGGGGCTAGTTGGTGACTGGCAGTAGCCTAAGACTGATGTGAGGTAGGGATAGTGGGTGGGGGTTCCCTAGGGAAGGGGAGACCTAGAACTGTGGGGTACTGCCAGGGGGTAGCACCCAAGACAAGGGCACTGGGGTCTGGGAGGGACATGAGGGCTGGGGTGGCAAGACTCTGGTGGGAAGAGGGCGCTCTGGAGACTGGATGCTAATTCCCTGAGATGACCAGCAGGAGGCACTGCTGGGTGAGTCTGCACCTGTGACACTTACCGATCCATGTTGAAGTATTGGAGAGGGTTTATTGGGTTAGCATCTTCTTTAGTCTTAGCAGCTTGCTTGTGGACATAATCAGGATAAGCTGATTGTTTGTGCTTTGTTAATGCAGGTTGGCAGAAGGGGTGTATGTGTGTGAGTGGTGCTTGTGTTGGTGTGCTTTTTTTATACTTCCTTCCTAATTATGTGAAATTAGGAAAATACGCTTCTTACAGGCTGGCTGAGATTCAGAGTTGGTTGCTGTCATTCTTTCTTTGGCTCCATGCCTTTGGGGTTTGCTGAGGTGACGCCTTCAGATCCTGAAGATGAAGTCTGCCCTAATGCATATTCAACATTTAATTGTCTTTTTTTCTACTTGTGCCAGGAAAGCATCAGATAATTTTTAAACTTAATTTTAACTTTTTTTATTAAACAGTTTTCTGAGATAGTCTTTCAATTTCATTAGAATTTGATAGGAAATGAAATTGTTTTCTGAAAGTCTGAATTCCTGTTTATAGTTTTTAAAGCAATCTTTTAATGTTCAATAATTTTTAAAGAAAGTCAGTAGTTTAAGTAGTTGTTGAAATGAAATGATCATTTTTGGAAGGATGATTCTTCCTGTGTTGGATTAGAGTTATTTGAGCAGTGCCAGTATTTAATTTTTTTCCATTAATATAAATATTCTATACTTAAATGGCTTCTTACATTAGTAATTAGTTTAGTAAGATCATTAGAATCCATGTTGAAACATAAAAGCATTTTACCATTTACATGGCAATGATATTAGGAGCTTTGCATTTAGCTAACATATTTGAAAGTATGCATTTCATAAAGGTGTTTTTCATTTACATATTTAAGAAATAAACAAAAGGTTTAAAATATTTCAACAAATGTTTTCCCTCTAGAGGCTTAAAGACACAAGAAGCGATTTTTCTTGCAAAAGTGTGGAGGTTGGTAGAGGCACAATTTACCTGTGGATTTATAACACAACTCTACATTCCTCTTTCCATCAGGTCTTTCATGTTTTAGAGAATGTTTCACATGATTCCTTTTCTTGATATAAGGATTACATTTGGACTAGTTGGTATCTTGTACCTAGGGACAGGATCTGGTCTAGATAAGACACTGTTAGTGTTTCTCTTAACCCAAGCTCCTTAGAGTTACAATCTGTTATAGCAATTAAAATTTTATTAAATATTTTGTGCTAAACATACATAGGACAAAAGAAAATGCTATAAAATTAAAGCATGGTAAAATGTAAAATGCAGCTTTTTCCAAACATGGTTTTATGGCTTTATGGCTAAGGAAGGAATATCTTCCTGACATTTGCTTATCCTTGGGGGCAAAGTAGACACTACTTGCCACTTCTTTAAGTAGCCTGAATATTTTTTAACATAATTAACTAAAAAGATACACTGGTATTATATGTTCAAGCATCCTGGCTACAACTTGTAGCTATATCTAATATTCAGTTAAGATACAAACAGATTTGTAATAACCAAATATAAAAATTGTATTAATATAATTTTGGTACCAATATTCTGTGAGGAGAGACACAAGTCAAGCTTCAGGAGCCCAGCAGAACCCAGAGATGCATTCAGACCACACTAAAACACAGCTGTTTCTAGTCTTGTAAGTGGTATTTTGTGTGAATGAATGATGACCCAAACCCCATTTTTTTTTTTAAAAGATGAGGCTCTGAAGTGTGTGTGAGATCATTTTGTAGCATCCCACAAAATGCTTTATTGGTGCTCAATTGGGATGGCCTCATAACTTACACATGAACAACCATCATGTGTTCTGTATGCTTTACAGAAAGACTAGTTTAAAAGAATGTTAGATTTTTACTGGTACTATTTTTGTAACACTTTGTACTCTTTCTAGAAGCAGAAAACAAAGAGGAAAAATTATGACTGGTACCACAAACCTCCAAAATCTAAAACTGTTTTACTATAATATTGGGCTGTTATGATCTAATACCTCATCCTCTTCAATGAGATGGTATAATTTTTTTCTATCTTGTTAAAGGGGGATTCCCAGCTCTCCTTAGCCCTGATAGTTCTTGAGATGTGGGACCCTAAGCCATCATTAGTCCAGAACTGGACCTTGCATATCTATCTAGCTAGTTGAAGTTCTTGTACAACCTCCATTGCTGTAGTACCTGAGCACCTCACCATCTTTTATTTATCCTCACAATACCCATGTGAGGTAGGAAAGTACTACTTATGCCCATTGTATAGCTAGGAAACCAAGGCACAGAGATTCTATGGGACTTGCCCAAGAACACACAGGCATCTATGGCAGAGCAAGATTTTGAACCTAGGTCTCTGAAGTCCTAAGCTAGCACCCTAACCTCTGGTCATATCTTATAACACAAACTATTGTAACTTTATTGGTGGGGGAGAACAGGGAAGAAAGAATTATTTCATTTGGAGGGAAGGAGGAGACTGTTTTATGGCAGCTCAATGTAGCTGATGAGAGGTTTGGAATGTTAGGAGTAGATCCAGTGGAGATGGATTAGCAAGCAGAGTGCAGATAAAGAATTAAAGGTACATGATCAATGCAATTTATCATATTGTTCCATAATTGACCTCTTAGCTACCACCATTTTATGTAGGATGCATTTAATGTGTGTATACTTTAGTCTTTTTTCCTAACACTATTAATATTTTAATGGTGCTAACACTGTAAAACTTTGCATTGCTCGTACCATGTCATGTAAACCTGGGCTTAAAATAGCTGTGACTGCCTGGAGCCTCATCTACATTAGTGAGGCAGTAAGGGTTCAGTGGTAGAAAACTTTTTCAGACACAAGGCCAGTGGAGAAAAAGACCATGAAATAGCTTGTTTAGAAGCCACAGCTTGTATTTAATGTAGTAATGACTTTCCCTGCTGCTTGCACAGAAAAAGTGACTTGTAAAGAGAATGCTACTAAACAAAGGCATCTGTTCTGAAAAGCTCTTAGTAGGTTTTCAGTGTGCTGTCCACAATGATGCCCAGCCCTTTCCTGAAGGGGTACGTTAATGTTGCCTGCAGAATCTGAGTAATTGAAGTTATTCCTTCTGATGTGCTTTACCTTGCATTGTGAACATTGAATTACATCTGCCACTGTGTTTTCCAGTCACCTAGGTTTTTCTCAGTCTTCTCTAGCCTTGACTAACCTAGTTTTGTGTAATCTACAGATTTTGCCACTTCACTGTCTGTCTTACTTTTCAAGATGATTAACTGGGTTTTAAAGCACCACATAAATTATACTGTGCTTGCTTCCTCTGAAAATATGAAATGTTTCCTGTGTGGTGACATTTGAGGGGTTCCTGCCCATGCACTGCTGGTTTGGGGTCCCTGGTAAGAACATGGGGCCCCAGGATAGTAGAGGGGGCTGGAATATCAAGGGACCATCAGGACACAGAGCCTGCACCTGCACTGCCACTTTCTGTCCCCCCTCCCCATATGTGGTCTGCCATTGTACAGGGTGCAGCCCCCCCACCTACAAGAGGAACCCTCAGTTGTGACCACATCACTTCCCTCCTGGAGGTTGAGGAGCACCTCCCTGCAGAGAAATCAGAGGTTCTAGAGATGGGGGTGAAGAACAGTCTGACAAACTAGACTTATGTAGGTCTATAAAAGGGCTAAGACTTTGGAGGCCCCTAAGCTGCTGGCAGTCACTGATGATGGAGCTGTGTGCCCTGAGAAGGAGGATAGTGTTGTGCTGGGTGGTATCTCCATGTGAGTCGCTCCCAGTGGGGTACTGTCTTACCAGAGCATGGTGAGTCCTCAAGCCCCTGATCCTGCATGCTGCAGTGATGACACTGGCTCCCAGCCTGGGTCTGCACTGTCTAGCGCTCTTGGGAGCAACTGGCATATCCATATTCCCAGTGAATCACTGATTCGTGAATGATGGGAATGTTACAGTGGTGGCTCAATGTTCTACTTAGCTGGTGGAGTCTGGGAGAGATGAAGAGGATGACAACAATCTCACTGGTCCCTGATGTCCTAGCCAGTCAGCTATATAGGAAGGCTGGATACAGTGTGAAGGAGATTAAGGACTTTTTGGAGAGCACTAAAGGAAAGTGGGGAGCCGAGGTCAAGACCTATGCCCCTGTTTTATAGCACTTTGTTCATTCAGCTGCCCTTGTCTTGAGACGTACCTCGGTTGATTGTAGGAAATTTCCTTAAAGTTATTGAGAAAGGTGAGGAACCTTGCGGGGATTTTTCAAGATCTGTAGACCTCCCAACAGCTCATTTTGTTCAAGTACTTCTACTTTCCATTGCATCTCTCTGCTGTTCAGCTCTCTCCTTCCAGTCTCTATGGTGCTGCTCCGGTTTGGCTCTGTATTAATGCATGTGGGGATGTCATAAAAGGGCACAACTCTTCGAATTTCTCAGACAAAACAGGTTGTCTTTTTGTAAGAGACACTCAGACCCTGATAATCAGGGGAGTTGGTTGAAGGAATGGGATGAGGAAGCTTTCTTGAGCCATGACTTTAATGTCACTCCTGGGTTAGCAGTTTTTTCTCTTCTCTCCCCCCTCCCCTGCCCCCCAGATTGCAGGGGCACAGATCTCCTTTGTGAAGGAAATTGTGTAAGGCCAGCTCCTCTGGGTGGAGACACATGCTGGCACTATTCATCTTTTTTACTGTGAATGCTACTTCTCGGGTGAGATCATGTCTCTTTTCTGCAGACGCTTGGATGTGGCCCTGATACCATTATTGTCCTCGGAGGGAATTTCTATTTAACTATAGATTGTTTTAGACAGGAATCATGAGGAGCCATATACTCAGTCAGACAAGGAACTGTATCCTCTCCTGCAAACGTTTGGGCTAGTAGATGTTTGAAGGTTCTTTCACCCCACTGTTAGGCAATACTTTTGGCTGAAAGCTACTCCCAACCAGGCCACAGGGGCTAGGATCACTTTTATACCATGAAGGCCAGTGTGAATATATTTGTTCAGTCTTCCATGTCTACTACTCGCTTGTCTGATCATTGTTTCTGTCAGTGTCTCTCCCTCTTCCTGCCTGTATTTCCCACTGCCATTTAAAAACCAGATTATTACAGGACTTGAATTTCACCCAGATATTTGCTGTTTTGGGTGCTTTGGTGGTAGCACTAGGTGCTGCATGAGTCCCTGAGAAAGTGATGGGATGTGGAAAAGATCCAGATCCAACTGTTCTGCCAGTAGTATACCCAGGCTGCCACGTGGTCCTTGCATCAGGCTGAGTGCCCTGGAACAAGACATCTTGGGTCTCTGTGGCAACCTTGATGTGGGAAACCCAGTGCAGATTCACCACCTTGACTGAGGTACTTGTTGGAAGAGAATGTGCAAGGAGCCCTGGTTTAGGCCCATTTTATTCAGCTTTCTGGAACTGACACTCCCACAAGGTTTTTTTCTTTTTTTTTTCCTGGGATAGAGTGCACAGACTGTCAGCAGATTTTTAACCTCCAACTGCTGGATGGTTGTCTGAGGCTGATGCTGCTGAGACCCGGAAAGCAGTTGTTTAATTTTTTACAATAATCTGTACTCGCCTGATGCCTGTGTTGTGCTGGCAATGGAGGCACTGTACCAGGGGTTAACCATCTGACTGGTACAGAGGTGTTGCTGCAGGAGCTCTCTGTTGCAGTCCAGAAGCTCTCTACAGGCCAGGCCCAAGTGAGTGATGGGCTGCCACCTGAATTCTACAAGCACTTGTGGCATCTGATCCATCCTGACTTTTTTCTAGGGGTGCTGGAGTATATCCAGGAGAAGGATCTGCCCTTCAATTACTGCAATCACCCTGCTGTACAACAAAAGGAACCTCTGATTTACATAACTTGAGACCTATTTCTCTTCTCTTCTCTGTTCTGATTATAAGACTTTATCCAGGGCCTTAGCCAACTGACTGAAGGACTTTTTGATGCACCCGGATCAAACAACATTGTATTCCTAACTGCTCTGTTTATCTGTTTTTAATTCATGATGTTTTTACTGTTAGCAAACTTTGTAATCTGGGTGTGCAGTTTGTTTCAATGGACCAGGAGAAGTCCTTTGATAGCGTTAACCATGGTTATCTTTTTTAAAGAAGTTGGAAGGTTTTGGTATCGGGCCAGTGTTTTTAGTGTCCTAAAGATAATCGGGGGTCTTAGCCATTGCTTTCCAGTTTGCAGAGGCATTTGTCAGGGGCCTCTATCTGGGATGCTGTAGGCTCTTAGTTTGGAGCCATTCCTGCACCTTCTCTGAAGCTGTCTGGCTTTGTGTCGGGGTGCTGGATGTTTTCCCAGTTCATTTGTCAGTCTAAGCTGAAATCGGTTTTTTATCACATCTGATAGTGACATGCAGGCACTCGGGGCTTATGTATGAATAGGCATCTTCTGCCCCCATTAACTGGGCTAAGAGCAATTTGATCTTATTGGGCTCTTGGCAGTGTAGGGGCCCCACCCTTTGTTGCCCCAACAATTGCTATAGGGCACCTCTGGGATTAAGGTGTTGGGGGTTGTGATGAGATGTTGGCCCCACACAGGTGTAGGAAGGGTTAACCTTAGCAGGGAGCAGTGGAGGAGAGTCCTTTCTAGCAGCTCGGAGTGGCTGGACCTCACCCAACTTATCTGGGAGGAGTTACAGAGAGCCACCAATCCAGGCCCAGCAGGCTCAGATAAGAGGAGGTGCAGAACTGAGTAGGCTTAGCAGCCTGGAGCCCAGGGAGTGAAGGCTGGCTCCCAGCAGGTGGAATGAGCACTAGCACCATGGACAGTGCAGTGCATGAAGGCCCTCAGTAAGGGCAAAGTAGGTGCAGGGAAAGAGGCCCAGGGAAAAGTGGTGGGCAGTTCCAAGGAGAGCATTATGAGGCTGCCATTGACAGGGTCCCTGGATCAGGGTAGTGGGCAGGCCCAGGTCCCCCTCACTCACCACTGAGGAAGTGGTATGTTTGTTGGACTGCAATACTGACCCCTGGAAGGGGAAACATGGATGGTGACATGGCCGGAGGGCCCAGCTGTGAAGAGGACATTGTGGTTCCTGAGGCACAGGCAGAGACTGTGATGGTGTGCAAACTGTGGATGGATGGGATGGGGTGGGGTGGGATGTTGCTCTTGAGCTAATCCTCTGAGTGACCAGGAGGAGGTGCCAGACCAGTGGTGATTGATGTACCCTGTGAGAGGGATCTATTTTGGATCGGAACAGTATATTCTAAAGAACTGGGAGGTGGCTGAGGAGAAGGTGTAAGGCTGCCTGCAGAAATGGCACTGGCTCCTTCCTAGAATCTTTCAGAGATGGGTTTTGATTGCTGACAATCTTGTGTCCTCAATGTTGTGGCACTGGCTAGTATGTCTGGACACTTCCCTGGGCCTTTTGGGCCAGATTCAGAGGAATATTAACTCTTTTTAAACAGATACTACTGGTTGCCCCCTGCTTTACTGTTTGTGCTAGTACATGGGGGAGGCCAGGACCTCATTGATTTAGTCAGTAGGATGGTGGCCTTTCCTTCCAGTCTGTTGAATAGTTTCTATATGCTGCTTCCTTGCTAGCCTGGAAGTCCTTTGCTTTTTCTTTCTTCGTGCTGCAGGGATTGGGCATTGACTCTGACCTATTTTTGTTGACCCCTGGTCAGTTATGGAGTCTAGATTTGCTTCCATTCTATAATGGTCTCTTAATGCCTGGCAACTTCTGTGAAGTGCATGGCCTTTAACTGGGAAGAACTCTCTTAGGGTGGCAGCTTCCTCAGAGTTCCTGAGAAAGAATCGGCTATCTTTCACAGAATGTCTTAGGGATGATTTTTAAGGGGAGAGGAATTAAACGGATCTGTCTTTGGTTTGGGGCTCTTTACTCAATGTGCTATTTTCAGCTGTCAAAAAGCTCAGATATAAATAGAGCTTAGTTAACTGGGACCCTCAAATAGTTATTCTCTGATATAATTAAAGAATTTTGCTGTAGCAATGGGGAACCTGGATTTCATGGGTTCCCATTCCCAGGCCTGTGTTAAGGGGTGTAGTGGGAGAGCTGCAAAGGGAATGACAGTCCATTTTTGTTTGTTGAATGCTTAGCCTCCATTATGTGGAAGCGGGTGTCATTCATTGCTATCCTGTCAGGTTTCAAATATAATGAATCTATTTTTTTTAGACTAGCAAGGTTTGCAGTTTTCAGGATTTTACTCTGCAGGAGGCCTGTAATCTACTTGTGTGTGCCAGAATTCAATATCCTTTGTGGGTCTTGCTCAGTGACTGATGACCAGGCTGCTCCATCACAGCAGATCCTAAAGGAAGTGCAAAAGGGCTGTCCTGTATCAGCAAAGGTACCAAAATCCCTTAAATGCTGCCAAGCATCACTGAAAGCCCTGCTGTACTAGAGGATTATGCATATTCACCTGATGGGACATATCTTGGTATTGGGATTCAGCTACATTTCAGAAAATAATCCTAAAGAGGACCGGTAAAGAAACCGAATGACCTGAAGGAAGGTTCTGAAGAAAATCCATGCAGCTTCTTGCCTAGGTCTAATAAAATTAGTCAGTGATTCAGGTCAAATCTCCCTGACCTAGGGCAAAGAAAGATACAGAATCCAAATCATTATGTAGAAGACTTTAAATGGCACAGTATGAATGTCATTTACTCTCTTGAAAAAGTATTCCAGGTGCTAGTTCATTTTCATAAACTCTTTACAGCTGGATAACTTTATTTTTTTTTATTCTCATGCATTTCCTCTTGCTAATGGAGAGGTGTCTGGGTGCTGTGGCTCACCCTTCTATGCTGTTTTCAGCTCCTGATACTGCCTTAGGAAAGTCTAATCAAAGCTGGAGAAATCAGGTGTGGGGGCAAAGAGATTCTTAAAAGTTTGACTAATTTTGTTTTTAGCACTTCTCCTCTTGATGAATCTGGCGCAGACAGATTACTGCTGAAGAGTGCTGCTTGGGGAACAGGAGCGGGGAAGCACTCAAATGCCCTGCTTCCCAAAATCCATGTTCTTTTAGTCTTGAGCATTTGCAATGGAGAAAAGGATTTACATATAGTATTATTGGGTTTCTATCCACAAAGTCCTTCTTTTTTTTCCCTTCTCAGTTGTTCTGATGCTGTGCACCCTGGGTTTCTGACACATCTCCTCCAGCCTACATCTGCATTAAGAATGTATGCATTCCAGTGCTCTTTCTCTCCCTGTTACCTTATTTAGCTCTGCTAGCTTCCACACCCAGAGCAGTTGGAATCACTGTTTTTAACCTCACTAACCATGCGTTTAACAAGTGCTTTCAGGCTTGCAATGAAAAGCAAGTCTCAATGGGGAAAGAATAGCATATTTGGGAACTCTGACTTTGTTCACCAGTATTCTGTGCTTCAGTCAAAAGTTGATTGCATAATTCATATCCATAATACAAGCTGAGGCTATAGAAGGGAGTCTCTGGGACCTTACCCTGACACTTCAGAAGTTCTGTGTGTCTTCCTGCCTGCAGAGGGGTATGCCTTCATTCCCTTTCTCTTTACCTGGAAAAACATATCATTGTGACAGTTTCCCAGTGAATTCACCTTTGATCTACAAAATCCTGTCTTATTTCTCTCCAAAATCTATGGAAAATGCTGTAATGTCATGATCTTCCATTCCACGCACATCCATCTCCCTCTTCTACCCCTTCACTGGCTTCCTCTCCTCTTGTGAATCAAATTCTATCTCCTAGTCTTCACCTTGCTGCTCCCCTTCGCACCAACATCTGAGTCCTCATTCCTTTTCTGCCTTCTCTGGAGTCTTACAGCCTGCTCAATCTCTTTTCCTTAAAGCTCTTTTTTCATGTCCTCCCACTCTTCACTTCATACCTTTTTTCATGGAGAGCACTCTAGTTGGAACCAACTACCTCTTCCCTTTTTAAAAGGTGACTCATCTTCTCCCTGCTTCTTTTGCTTTGTCTCTGACCTCAGACTTTAAGGGCAGAAGAGGTTATCATGATCCTCTAGTCTAACCTCCTGCACTTTGCAGGCCACAGAACCTTACCCACCCACTCCTGAAATAGACCCCTAAACTCTGGCCGAGTTTGAAGTCCACGAATCTTAGTTTAAAGACTCAAGTTAGAGATGCCACCATTTACACTAGTTTAAACCCATGCCCCATGCTTCAGAGGAAGGTGAACAACCTCTATGGTCTCTGCCAATCTGACTGGGGGCAGGGAGGATTCCTTCCTACCCCAAATATGGCAATTGGACTCTAAGCATGTGGGCAAGAGCCACCAGCCAGACACCCCTCTGCCAACTGTCTGCTCTTACTCTTTTCAATTAAACACAATCTATGGAGGGCCTATAGGTACCGAGGGAGGCAGGGGTGGGGTGCAGCAGCAATAAGTCCCTTTCTGGCTGTGGCTTTTCAGGGAATTTCTATACCGGGGGGGGGGGGGAAATCTCTCTGAAGCAAGTTGGAACCCAGGTCAACTAACTTTAGTCCCATAGCATGAGCCCCAAATAGGAGCATAGACATTTCCACTCAGGTTGGAGGCTTGGTTCTGAGACTCTCCCTCCTCACTGGGTTTCACAGCTCAAACCTGGTCTACACTCAGGGATGGGGGGCAATCGTTCTAAGTTAAGCAACTTCAGCTACATGAATAACGTAGCTGAAGTCGACATACTTAGAACTATTTACCACCGTGTCTTCACTGCAGTAAATCAACAGCTGATGCTCCCCCATTGACTCCATCTGTGCCTCTTGCCCTGGTGGAGTACCAGAGTCAACAGGAGAGCGCTTGGCGGTCGATTTATCGCATCTAGACTAGAGGCAATAAATCTACCCCCGCTGGATTGACCGCTGTCTGTTGATCCAGCAGGTAATATAGTCAAGTCCTCAAACTCCAGCCTGAGTGGAAATGTCTAGAGTACTGTTTTTTAGTCCTGTAATGTGAGCCCTGTGACTCCTCACACCCCCAATCAGTAGACCTGGGTTGAGACTTGCTGCCCTAGTTTTTATTGTTTGTGTGAAGACATAGTTAGATGTACATGTAACCCAAAACCAGAATTTCAGCCTATGTCTCTGCCTTTGAAAGACTGAATCAGCTGACTAGGTGAATTTTTTTCCCCACCCTCAGCCTCACCTGGTTATCTCTACCACCCAGAGTATGCTATTTATGAAACTTTGCCCTAGTGTCTGCCTGTCAGTTGATGCCTCTTATTGCTCAACTTCTTTAAAGAAATCTTATGAATATACATGAAAATATGGTGTGAAAAAGCTGGTAAACACAAAGTATCTGAAAATGTAATTTAAACAACTGAATTACATTTGTTTTTATTCTGTAACCAAAAGGGCCAATAGCCAAATCATTTTTTTTATTGCTAGCGTGTTTTGCAAATCACATTTTGGGATTTTGAGTAACAACTGGGTTTCTGCCTTTAGCAGAAAATAAAAGATAGTATTCACTGTTGTATTTTAGCAGGGAAGATGCATTATTCTATAATAGTAGAAATTAGATCTTTACAACAGAGTCTGTAATGTGGCTTACTGACCTTTTATGCTGCCTCAGCTCCAGAGTGGACCATATTACTGCCTTTGCCCAGAGCTGAGGTATTCTGGGACTTGCAGTTCCCAGGAAGTATCAGAACTATGGTAGCAGGCTTTGCTCACAGTCCTGCTCCCTTTAGGCTGAGAGCAAACTCCCTTTCCTCAGGTTTCAGAGTAGCAGCCATGTTAGTCTCTATCTGCAGAAAGAAAAGGAGTACTTGTGGCACCTTAGAGACTAACAAATTTATTTGAACATAAGCTTTCGTGAGCTACAGATCACTTCATCGGATGCATGCACCTTTCCTCAGTGTGAAGGTGATTGGAATTGCAGTGGAGTGTCTAGCTGAGGGGGAAGGAACCTGTGAAAAGGCCAGGGAGGAGGTCTACAAGCAGGCAGAAGAATGAGGCACACTTTTCCTTTGGTAAAGTATGAGCCCTGTACTGAGGAATGAAGGCTTGTGTTCATGTACAGTGTCTGTTTTGCAGGGTTCTTGCTTATGCCAGTAAGTGGGTGGGGTTTTTTTGGATAGGGTAAGTTTAGCCCTTCAATTAATTATGAGGGAAACTGAGTCAGTGGCACCTCCACCTCTACAAGGTAAGTGTATGTGAGCCTAAATCCCTCAGTGCCAACTGACACAGCTCACTGTTCTGTGACAGGAACACCTGACAAACTTACTACATCCAGTACATTGTTTTCAAAGAGGGTCAAGTACAATATCTAATAACTTGGAATGCAGACTTTGGTATCATTCCAGATATCATACTGTGCATAGGTGCCAAGTTTTTAATCTGCCTAGGGGTGCTCCCCCCCAGTTTTGCTCTGCCTCTTCCCTGCCCAGTTCTGCCCCCTCCAAGTATGCTGCACCCTCATTCCTCCCTCCCAGCACCTCCTGAGGCTGTGGAAACAGCTGATCTGAGGCCAGCAGTAGGTGCTGGGAGGGGAAGGCACTGATTGGTGGGGCCCACTGGTGGGCAGGAGGTGCTGAGGAGAGGGAGGTTCTTGTAGGGGGGCTGCCAGTGGGTGCACTGCACCCACCATTCTTTCCCCTTGGGTGCTCCAGCCCCAGAGCACCCACTAAGTCATCACCTATGATCCTGCATGTGGTTCAACAATATTACCCATCTTGTTGGGATCTGGTCTCTCTCAGGAATCGGAAGCACATATTTTAGAGAAAGAAACAAGACCTCATAACCAACTAGGAATAAACAGCTGGGAGGAAACACCAGTGATTGGCTTATAAACCCTCATGATTCAGGGCAATAACCCTTAATCTTTTAGGCTAACAGCTACTTATGTTCTTATCTATAGAAATGAATCCTACTAATTGCATATTGAACAGTGAAACTATCCTTACACAATTTCTTATGAGTAAAAACTTAAGGATAGGTGGTCCCCTTCATAGAGTATACAAAGGATTTGAAAGATGATTAACAGGGGGACTGACTTTCAACTTTTGTCAGGTGGATTCTGACACCATGGATTACTGAAACCATGGGATGTACTCATTTTACAGTTCCAACAGACATGTGGCCCACAAAGGGAGATATTTGGAATGTATGGTTAGGGCATGCATCTTGCCCACTGGCAGTCTCCTTAGAATGCATAGAAATTTTACTTGCATAGCAAGCATCTTAATACTAGAAGTTTTATACTCAAATACAATTAGAGGGTAAAACTCTACATCATAGTCTCTTTTTTTTTAAAGACTATACATATATTGCATACTAATTCATCCAAACCATTGCAGAAATACTGCTATGCTGGCCATAAACAGCAATGGAGGATGTTACTGGCCATAGTCAAGAGAAGTATTACAGGGTATAGTCAAAAGGGCAGCAGGGACCTGATCTGCTTGCTAATACATAGGGGCTCTGACTTTACTATGCCTTCTACTTAAGATGCTGTAAGTGTTTTTAGTCCCTATAGGAATAGATTGCTGGGGGTGGGAGAATCAGGGAGCTGTGAATGGGACTGCTACCATCTAAGGATATAGGTGCACACACATTTTATTGTGTCTGCATGCACCTATTTGGTTGAGAGCCGTAACTGTTTGCCAGTACCTTCCCTAAAGGAGGAGAGGACTGACTGTTTTGAGCCACAAAGACGCGGCGTAAGCATGTTTGTAAGTGCATTATCAAATGTATGTAATCTGCCTTTTCTCACACCTTCCATCCTGACTGACCATTGCTTATTAGTCATATCCATCGCTTGGGAGTGAAACTGGCAAATGAGCGCATGAGTGACTACTCCCTAAAGTAAAGTGAACGTTAATGGGAAAAGTTATTTATGGGTGGGTATTTGCTGGATCAGGTCATTGGATTGTAAGCTCTCTGGAACAGAAGCCTCTCTTCTGTGAAGTACCAAACATACCTTAAAAAAAAAAAGTTAGTCCTATACCTAGTATAATTCCTATACTATTCATCCTTCCCCTACTTAAGTAATCACAGAAGGAGCCCAATTTCACAGTGGGGAAATGAGTTTAAATGTTAATGGAAAAGTACACCACGTGGAAAGGACATTAGCATGTGGAAGATGGCCAAATAGGTTTCTCACACAATGCTGAATTACACACCTAAAATCCAATGAATAAAGAATGTTGTCATTACCCCCAGAATAGGACTTCCAACTCTAGAAATAGCTTATCCTAGCATCACTGCAAAAATGAAAGTACAGCATTAGTATCTTTTAGTTCTAATCCTGCAGGTGCTATAATTTTGCTCACATCAAACTCACTGAATTCAGTGGGACAATTCATATGAATTTAGGGCTTGTCTACATGGTGACTTAGTGCACTACAAGCTGGGATGTGAATACAGAGGGCACCAACCTGCCAGACACTAACTCAGCATGTGGACCACGTTACTGCACACTAAAAGTTCCATAGTGGATTTTGATGCATCTCCCTCTATTTAATGACTGGGCAAATGGGGCCCTTGAAGTAATCTTTATGTAGACTTCTATTTAAGATGCAGACTACCAAGAGCAAAAGATAGACACTGAATGTAATACATTGAAAGAATAAACACTTATTCAAAGCGAGGTTGACCAGATGCCCTAATTTTATAGGGACATGTAGCAGGGCTCAGGTTTGGAAGGGGTTAAAAACAGCCCTGGGAAAGAGCTGCCCTAGGGAGCCAACTATGAGTGGGCTTGAGGCAGCCAATCAGGGGCTGGCAGGGCCATTATAAGAAGGGCTCCTGGGGGTAAAGAAGGCAGTCTTGCTCCTAGCTGCCTGGTAGAGACAGGGATACCTTAGACAGAGCAATATTGGGGAAAAGGCAGGCTGAGCTCTGGCCTGGCTACTTCCCATGCTGAGGCCTTGTGTCAAAGGCCTGAGGAGGTACTAGGGCTGCAGGGAGACAGCCAGGGCAAGAAAAGGCAGCAGGTACAACCTCCTTGCCAGTGATGAGTGGCCATTCCAGACTGCAGTTTTCCCCTGAGAGAAGGGGCTAGATGACAACTGGCAGTAGTCACTGAGGCAAGGTGTGTGTGTGTGTGTGTGGTGGGGGGGGGCTGGGATTCCCCTGGGAGGGGAGACTCAGAATGTGGGGACACTGCTGTGGGCAGCACCCCAAGGTAAGGGGCAGCGTGGTCTGGGAGCAATGCAGGGCCTGAACTGGTGGAGAGGCAGGGGAGAAACTGGTCAGAGAAGCTCACTCCTAAGATAGATGAGCTAATTCCTGGACTAACCAGCAGGAGGTGCTGTGCTGGTGAGTGTCCCACCCTACTACAGGATGCTCCTGATATTCATGGCTTTTTCTTATATAGGTGCCTATCACCCTCCACTCCCTGTCCATATTTTTCACATTTGCTATCTGGTCACCCTATTCAAACTCAAAATGAAACTTAAGGGCAGCAACCTTCAAAAACTAAAAATGCAGTACATAAAAGGTTTCCATGAATCTGATAATCAAACTGCTGAATTTGTACTGCCATGCTAAATGGTAGCATCTTATTGGAATCTGAGTTGCTAACATCACACAGTAGTTTAAGAAACAAACACCAAAGCAACTTTACAGTAGTGTTTTGGGGGGTTTTTTCTTCTCATTAAAGATTAAGGGACCAGGGCATAGGTGGTTTGGTCTAGCAGTCAGAGCTGGGCTTGCATCCACCAATCAAGGACAGTCACAAGGCAGTATTCAGTGAGCAGGGAATCAATAAGCAAGAGTCAGGTCAGGGTCAGAGAATGGAGATCAAAAGCTGTTACCAGGCTAGAGCCAGGAGGCCAGAGATCAGGAAGCAAGTGCAGTCTTGAATCATAACAGGCCAAAAATCTGTGTGGTACCCCAGGAACTGGTCTGGGAAATCTTCCAGGGTTAAATAGTTTGCTGGGCCCAGGGTGCTGTCACTCTAGACCCTTTAGGCCATATATCCTGTAGTGCCTGATCTCTACAGTGCTCCTTGACAAGGGTTCTACATAGTCGCACATCACCCCGGGATGGTATCAGGTATCCCTGGCTCTACAGACATGGGTGCTCGATCTATGGATTCTTACAAAAGAATTCACTGTTTAACAGGTACTTGCTGCTCTCCCTCCTTATGTTTATGATCAGTGGGACCTAAAAATAAAATCCAGCAGGGATATTTATTATCTGCAAGGCACTGAAGTCCATACTAAATGAACAGTTGCATCTACTTCTATACATAGTGTACTTAAAATGATCATTTGGACAAATTGTAAGCATTTCAGTTAAATGGTTACTATCCTAATGCCAAGTGGGTGCTTGGCACCTCATGGGGTCAGGCCTATAGGTCTCTGCTGGCTAGGTTTCACAAAAAGGGTGATTTAGCATCTCTGTTCTTACTTCAGGGTAAATCAGGAATATAAAGCATAGTGCCAATGTGACATATCATTCAGCTGTGATATCAGCTGGGCAAATGTCTCTCTCTCGGCTTCAGAATCCATTCCTTCATGAGGATCAGGCACATCCTTTACCTTTTGACCACAAGTGATGTTGCAAGTGTTTTAATGATTTTGCACTGGCTATAATAAAAGCAGAATTTGGTCTATAGTCGCTTTCTATCGGGGGGGCATATTATAACATGATTATTTGTATATAGTAATGGGAAGCAGAACAAAATGCTCCAAAGCAAATGGGTTGCTTTAAATAAACTGGACAATTGAACTCTGGTTCCAGTGTCATGTCAAAATGTTTTTTTTCCTTTTCACCCTCTACCTTCCCCATTGAACATGTGCTCAGACATTCCTAGTGAGCACATGCAGGATATTAGTGCACTGGGGAAGGGAAGCATCACTGAGGAGCCTGCCCTTTGCCCTCAGTATCTGTGAGCATTTCACTTTTGACATGACACTAGTGTGTTGGTTCTTGTGCTGGCTACTTCCCTAAGTATCCACATCTCCTTGTGATGGTTTCCCTAAGCATGCCTTCTACTCAGTCTCTAACAATGGGATGGGTCCATCATGTTTCAGGATCAGCCCTGCCACTCTTACTCATGTGAGTAGGCCCAAATTCAAGTAGGTACTTAAACATCTGCTTAACTTCAAGCACAATACTAATTCAATTGACATCATTGGGGCTACTTATCTGCCTAACTCTAAGTATATGCTGAAATATCTTCCTAAAACAAGGCTACCAGAAATACTAATGACTCCAGTAGGGCTAATGATGTGAGCAACTTACTTACTTGGATGAATTAAGACTGTAGGATCAGGTTTTCAATATGTATTTGCCTGTTAGAAGAAGATTTCATTAACCCAGATCTGCAGGATGAAAGGCAAGCTGCAATGAAGATGGCTTAATTAGTCTGCAACTTTAACTCCTCTGGGAACTATCTGGCTATACCTCAGATGATACAGATCATGATTCCTTCCTTAATTGTTTGCACATTTGGGGAGGGGGGGAAGGGGAGAGGCTGCCATCAGCGCTCCACCCCTCTGCAGCTAGCCCCATTGCTGGGATCCCACTGCCCTCCTGTTGAACAAAGGTTAAGGGATTTGTCTCATTGCTATACCAGATATGAGGAGCCCCAGCCCCATTCCTCTACCACTGCTGCCTTGGGGGTCCTGGGATAGCCATAGCCAGTCTTCACTGGGACCCTCGCTTTTGTGGGGATCCAGGATCCCCAATCTCACATGGGGAGGGGTTGGCAGCTGCATGTAACCCTGGCAGACCCCCCTCTCTTTGTAACTGCTAGCTAGGTGTGAAATGGGGCTCAGGCTGGTGGGGGAGAGGGTTTATATACCTTCCCTTAGGTGCCCGGGGCCAATGGCTTACTGAGCTTCACTGACCTGGCCACTAGCTCTGGTGATCTCAATCCCTACCCTGCAGGGAGAGGGTACTCCTAAAGGAGTCACTACCATTTTTTTTTCTGCCTGTTCAGACAAAGCCTACCCCTCCCCGCACCTTGATGTCATGGGGGTTGCATTGGTTGAGAAGTTTGATAATTATTTTTAGTTCAAAACCCCAGTGGAATAACTCTTTGTTCAAAAGCTTTTCTTCTTTATTGAATCCACTGGGGAAAAAGATTAGGGAGCACTCAGTGAAGACTGAATCGTAACTCACAGTACCTAGACACCACGCTGGTGTCCATGACTGGACTCTATGAACATGCAGAATCAGAACAACCAGTACTTAGCAGACAACTGCATAATCTATTTTTAATTATTTATTTTATTTTGGTCAGGCCAACTCAGACAGCTGCTTTCTCAGCAGACTCACTAACAAGTCATTTCTTTGTCTGTCTGAAGTTAAAACAAATCCCAGAGCATCAGATGAATGAATGAACTCTGCTGCTATGCTAAACAATAGGGGAAAGAGTGGAGTTATTTCATACATTTAAACGTTTCATAGACTATCACAACAAACATGAATAATTTAGCTTCAGATAGCTAAAGCCATATCTCAACATAGAATTCTGTATTCAGGGGCTTATAAGGAATGCAGTGATGAACATTTTGATAAGAAGACTACGTAGCTTGTTTACATCTATAGCACTGTGAAAGCAATATACAATTAAGTATGTGAAAGTGGTAATAACAGCTCCAAGTTAAAAGAGCAAATTGTAACCACTCAAAACACTGCTTTTCCCTCTCTTCCATCCTCCCCTATTGCCCCAAGCCAGCCAGATAACTCCATTTCCTCTGACTTTAACAAGCCGCTGTGAGGATATCCTGTTGGGATTGGTGCTGGGCCTGGACCAGCTGCCCTGCTCAGACCTTACACAACTGAGGGTTTCCTTGAGTCATACTCCCAGATGTGTTGCCCCATGAATCCAGACATGCCTTGGAGCTGAATATTGAGATGTCAGCATAAGAGAATTTTTCACTTGAAAACTTTGACAAAAACCCCTTTGTTTAAAATAAAACATCTTGCAGGAAAAACTTCATTTTTCCCCAAGCATTTTGTTGTTTTACTTTTCTTCCTCTTGAATCACTTCGCATAAAGCTTATCACTTTCTGACCAGCTCTCGTAGACATCCTGATGCTGATATCCGCATTTTATGGCTCTGCATGAGGAGAAATGAGGGTAACTTATTGCAGCCTCAATTCAGCAATACGCTTAAGGATGTGCTTAAAGTTAAGTACATGCTTAAAGGCTTTGATTTAGGGTTCCCAACAGTTCTCAAACTTAAAGTTCACATTCAATTTGATTTCAGTCCAGGTTTTCCCTGGTTTTATTATTTTTGAATCAGTTTATCTTTCTAGAAATAATGTGCATAATTTTGTAGTAACTATACAATGGATACATTATCACTCAACTTGGGCAAAAAAGATTCCAAAACTCAATTTCTGTAATATATATTTGGAAAACATCCCATGCCAAGGCACTTGGGGTCTAATCCAAAGCCCACTGAAATCAATGGAAAGCCTCTCATTGATTTCCAATGGGGTGTGCAGCAAGGCCATGCTGTCTTGTTCAACACATATGATAAACTGACCTCATAAAAGTCAAACAGGTAAAAAGCAAAGGAGTCTGTTAGCTGAAGTGTTTAGTCAAACCTTTTTAGATTTGTTTCATCCTTTCCTCTCTCTTCTTCCTTGCTCTTTAAATCATTCTTATATCCCTTTCCAGACTATACTTCTGTTTTCATGGGTCTCCTCAATTGACATTTCCTCTGACCAGCAGACTTCCAGGGCTGTCTACCTTTTCATACTCCCTCTGTTATCAAACACTGACGATACTAGTGGGACACACAAGGTCTGTTAGCCAAGGTTTGCTGAGGGTCTCAGACTATGACTGTATTCAGGTGTATTCCAGAGTTTCTTCAAGTACATGATGGGAAGAGGTCCAGACAGCAGGAGATCTGAACATAGTAACAACCTGAAGACCTGGCAGATGCTCTACTATTCCATCTGGTCTCTTGTTTATGGCCTGATCCAAAGCCCACTTACTTCAATGGCAAGACTCCCATTAATTTCAAAGATCATAGGGGAAATTGAGGATTGTAAATTAGAGGGCATGGGGGAGAGTCTGGCCATATGGAATCCCAGACAGGGAGGTGGGAAACTGCCTGAGAGGTTGCTTGATCCAACTCATTATGAAATGCTTGTGTGTGTTTGGGGAGAGGCATGACCATCAAGTCATTTTTAAAATGAGCAAAAAGAAAAGGAGTACTTGTGGCACCTTAGAGACTAACAAATTTAGTAGAGCATAAGCTTTCGTGAGCTACAGCTCACTTCATCGGATGCATTTGGTGGAAAAAACAGAGGGGAGATTGATATACACACACAGAGAACATAAAACAATGGGTTTATCATACACACTGTAAGGAGAGGGATCACTTAAGATAAGCCATCACCAGCAGCAGGGGGGGGAAAGGAGGAGAACCTTTCGTGGTGACAAGGAAGGTAGGCTATTTCCAGCAGTTAACAAGAATATCTGAGGAACAGTGGGGGGTGGGGAAGGGGGGAGAAATGACATGGGGAAATAGTTTTACTTTGTGTAATGACTCATCCATTCCCAGTCTCTATTCAAGCCTAAGTTAATTGTATCCAGTTTGCAAATTAATTCCAATTCAGCAGTCTCTCGTTGGAGTCTGTTTTTGAAGCTTTTTTGTTGAAGGATAGCCACTCTTAGGTCTGTAATCGAGTGACCAGAGAGATTGAAGTGTTCTCCAACTGGTTTTTGAATGTTATAATTCTTGACGTCTGATTTGTGTTCATTCATTCTTTTACGTAGAGACTGTCCAGTTTGAGCAATGTACATGGCAGAGGGGCATTGCTGGCACATGATGGCATATATCACAAACTGGTCAAATATGGTCAAACTGGACAGTCTCTACGTAAAAGAATGAATGAACACAAATCAGACGTCAAGAATTATAACATTCAAAAACCAGTTGGAGAACACTTCAATTTCTGTGGTCACTCGATTACAGACCTAAGAGTGGCTATCCTTCAACAAAAAAGCTTCAAAAACAGACTCCAACGAGAGACTGCTGAATTGGAATTAATTTGCAAACTGGATACAATTAACTTAGGCTTGAATAGAGACTGGGAATGGATGAGTCATTACACAAAGTAAAACTATTTCCCCATGTCATTTCTCCCCCCTCCCCACCCCCCACTGTTCCTCAGATATTCTTGTTAACTGCTGGAAATAGCCTACCTTCCTTGTCACCATGAAAGGTTTTCCTCCTTTCCCCCCTCTGCTGCTGGTGATGGCTTATCTTAAGTGATCACTCTCCTTACAGTGTGTATGATAAACCCATTGTTTCATGTTCTCTGTGTGTGTATATCAATCTCCCCTCTGTTTTTTCCACCAAATGCATCCGATGAAGTGAGCTGTAGCTCACGAAAGCTTATGCTCTAATAAATTTGTTAGTCTCTAAGGTGCCACAAGTACTCCTTTTCTTTTTCCAAATACAGACTAACACGGCTGCTACTCTGAAACCTGTTAAAATGAGCAGGTTCACATATTTGTAAACAAAATTGTAACCATAACCAGATTAGGAGATAGACCTTTATTGTTCTTTCTTCCAAACCACATTTTAAGATTAAATTTAATCACCTCTCTTTTTTTACTCTGATAAACATTAAAATATTCAAATAGTCAAAAAAAATTTAAAAAGCATATCTCCTTTCAATTTATACTCTACCAGAGTGCAGATGTAGGCAAACTAAGCCATGAGTGATCTGATTTCTTTGATGGCCATCCTTATTAAACTGACAGAAGCAATTTAGATTTATCCCTATTTTTTTTTTCAATAAGGAGAATGCTAGTAATTTTGGTTGGTCTTGCAAGGCAAATGTATTCAGCTGCTGTCCATAATAAGATTAAATCTCTATAGCCTTTGTTTCATAAAAAGGATATGATCAAAGAACCTTTTGATTGGCAAAAAGTTAAGAATAACAGAATTTTTGTCAGATGAACATTAGTGAAACAAGTCTACACGGAAGGCGAAATCTCCATTAAAATATGTGAGAGCAGCATGTTTCCTCCAAGTGCATGTTCATATTTCACTGGAGCTCTCAGACATATGATCAAAGTGTCTAAAACTATATCATAGAGACCTTTAGTTATGTCTCAGTTAACATTTAACTTATTTAACAAAACTTGGGTGAGTGTGAAACTGAAGAATTTCTATAATGTTACTTCTCAATTTGGATCTGAAGATCAAAGATTTACAAATGCTAATTAACTTGCAGTCATGTCAACCTTTGAGGGTAGTTTGGTATAACTACCTATTATCTGGCCTGAAGTGACATACTATCCTATAGGCATCCAGACTTCTTGCTTTCACTTACATGGCTACAACCTGTAAACCTGTGGCAGAGTTGGGAATGGGACCTTTTGATTCTATTCCAAATCCTAGTCTCATGTCTTGCCTGCAAGATTTTTCTTTCTCACTTAGAACATATGACTTCCTTTCGTGTTTATTCATCTAATAAGGTTTACCTGGAGACATGATCAGTTTATCTGCATTCCTCAGAAGTTCTGAACTTTTAAATCGTGGCATCCCTTCTGCTATTTGGTCAATACAGCTGATCTGAGCCTGTTTTTCTTTCTGGGTGGCTTCATTCCACATTACTTCACTACTCTTCCCTTAAGCCGCATGGGGAAGGAGTAATGAACCTTACCCACTACATCCTCTGTACTTTCCTACTGTGTTTCTGTTCATACTCAGACTTTTCAATTTTACAAAGCCATCTTTTAAGATTTCATGTAATTGTAACCTTCTGGGTCAAATGGACTACTTCTGTGCCAACTGCATCATTAAAGGGAAAAGGATTAAAGGATTCACCCTGCTGCTTGCTTTCATGCCTATGAATCCTATTGCAGATGTAAAGGGATTAAGCATTCTAAAACATTAGCCAGACCAATGATTATTAATTCCATAAGTGCTGCTGATTATAGTAGAATTTTCAATTTCAAAATGCCCAGGAAAACTACTCTTTTTCGTAGGCATAACAATAACCAAATAATACATAACCACCTGGACATTCTTCAGCATGACCTGATTTTGTTTTAGTACATACAGTGCCCATGCACCCAGCTGCATAGCACATCACACGTTTACTCCTGCTAAATTAAACTTAACTCCGCCTCCTACACTGTACCTGTTAGATCTAAAGCAACACAGTAAATGCTTCCTGTTTGATTGAACTAACAACCAGACACCAGCAATGAAGAGCTTAGCAATGATTAGTAGTATCTCTTCTGTCATCACAGGGGCTCCTCTTTTTCCTCAATAATAGTTACCCTAGTGGGAGACCGCTGGGCCGTTTTCCACTCATACCGACTCCACTGACTCAGTGACACTGCAGCCTGTGTAACACAACAGAATCTGGAGGAATGTCTTTGCTGGTTCTAAGTTCTTTTCTCTCTTCTAGCTAACATTCTGTATGTCTTTCATACTAGCAGTGTGCCTCTTGCTTTGAGACCGTATTAGTCCGTCAGGAGCAGTTGGCTTTCACTCTGAAGTTCAATATCATATTTCTATAGTAATTTCCTACGAAATGGATTGTGCTCTGTAAAATTATCCAGGCTTACATTTCATGCATTCATACTGCCAATGAGGAAAAAAGGGTTCACTTAGTGCTGCTTTGTGGTGGAGGAACCACGTTATCTCAGCAATATTATTATAAGGCCCCATGGGTCTAGAACCTAGGCCTGTAAAACTACTGGGCAGCTGACCAGTCCAAACTGGCACTAAGGTGACCAGATTTCCCGATTTTATAGGGACAGTCCCAATTTTTGGGTCTATTTCTTATATAGGCTCCTATTACCCCCCACCCCTGTCCCAATTTTTCACACTTGCTGTCTGGTCACCCTAACTGGCACCCAATGGCAGCTGTTATCAGCTTGTGCTCCACTTTCCATGACCCACTGTGGATACAGACCATAGGAAGTTCCACCTCAAGGTTTTGACAGACAGACTGCAGCCTCATGGCTCCCAATTGGCTCCCTGCCCTATATATACCCAACGGGTATTCCAGGAAGTGTCTAGGCAACAGTGATTCTGTAGCTCCTATAGCCAGCCCCTGCTCCTGAATTTTTGGCTTGGTATCAACTTTGCCTCCTGACTTGAACCCTGAAATCTGCCTTGGACGGTGACCCTTGGTATCAACCCTGCCCTAGAACCTGATTTGAACTCCTCTGCTGTTCCCAGACTCAGGTTTGCCCTGCTCTGACCCTTGGTCCTGACTGCCCTTGTTGCTAATAAGCATGAGGATCCCATGTTTCTAGCATACTTTTCCTGACCAATGTGCACAGACTCCCCCCATATCCCCCAATCAAACCACATGCTGACCAGTGAATATTTATGGAATATATTTGCACCATATATATTAGTATGCATTAAGCATGTAATAATGTTCTATATGTAGCCCACATTGGCCTATGCCTTTGAAAATTCTGTTTACTTGTGCTAAGTATCCCATAATGGCCTGCATTAGCTGAAGTAAGTTTTGGCTAAAGTAGATATGAAACTGTCAGCATCAGAATGAGTGTTTTTTGCCATAGCAACAGGTAGGGAGTTACTCTCACAGGCCAGTACTAGAATGCCTCAAATTAAAAGGACAACACATATATATATATGATTGTTCTACCCTGGTACAAACCTAGGAGGTGCTTTCGTGGACCAGTACCTGGAATGCTAGTGTCCAAAAGAAAGATAAGCAAAGAAACAGAACAGGAGCTGGGACCAGCTGATGAGTTAGATTTTAGTGACATATAAAGAGATGTGTAACTTGTAAAGTATTAAATATTCTGTAGTACACCTTCTGTGTAAGGTGGATGTAACAACACTGCAGGAGACAGATTTTTGGAGACTGGTATCCCATTGAACCAATTTCCTGCACTATATTATTGGTTTTTAGTAATAAACCTGACTAATCTTCGTTATTTGGTTTCTTGAATATGTCTGATAATGAATCAAAATGTGGTCAAGCAATTGACTGTACAAGTGATCAACACATGCTACAGATTATTGAGCGACAGATGACTCTTTAGGTTGTATATAACATGATTTTATAAAGAGGTTCTCAAATCTGGTCTACAGTAGTCAGAAAAGCCATGCTAGAGCCCTTCTTAAACCCACTGGAAGCTGGCATAGTCCTTGTGATGGGATGTACAAATTTACAGTGGGCCATAGGGGTTAAAGGACAATGCTGGACCCAAGTAGTCCCACCCCTCAAGACCAGCAGAGCATGCTCCAACTGGAGAAAAAGTTGAAAAGGGAGCAACTCGACCCAGAAGGGGGAAGGCTGGGAGGAAGACAGACTTACCTGGAGAGTTGTGGGACAAGAGTGCTATAGAAGCCACTCTGAGAGGAATAAGACTGTGTGCTGAGCCCAGTTGGGGCTGAAGTTTTCTTTTTCTTTTTACCTTCTATTGGACTTGGAGCTGCGGGAGGAAGTGGATGGTACAAAGTGACCCAGGTAGGGTAACTTAGAGGGCACTCTAGGGTGCCAGATGCTGACCCTTTTAAGGTCCTGGTTTGGAGCTTGGTGGAGTGGGAGGGCCCAGGTTCCCCTATCAATGACCCCTGCTGCAAGAGGGGCATAAGCCTCATGCCCAACTTGCCTCCCCTCTGGTAAGAAGAGCGACTGGATGGAAGGACCTTCCAGCTGTGAGGTGGCACTACATGCTCTACCCACTAGGCCATCTAGCCTGCTGATGACTCTATTACAGTCCTGCTCCCAAGAGACACCGTTCTGGTCCTGCTACTGTTTCTCTGATCATTACTTTGATAGAAGTCCTACAGGTGGTTGCAGCAGAAACCAAAGTAACTATTGCAATGCTTCCAACCCAAATCAAGCATTCAACAATCAGGAGTCAGGCCCTCTTTAAAAAATTATGAGATTGGCTCTAAAATCATCAGATTTTAGAAAATAATAAATTAGGGATAATTTTATTTGCTTTCCTGATGTTTTAAGGTTAAGATTTTCAAACTTTTTTCTGTTACCATGAGGACTAGGAACTCTTTCTATGTGAAAACTAAGATTACAGGAGCTAGGGCTTTAGGATAAACACCAAATATTGTGCAACTTCTGATGAAATCAGAGTTGACAACACAATTTTATATATACCTCCCAGGGTACATGTTCACTAAAGAAAAAGGTCTGTTAACTCGTGTCAGTTTTCCCAAGGTGGAAACAAGGTGGGTTTGTAATTTTCACATGGGTTAGCAGGTTGAGATAAACATTAGGCCCTTTAGCAGGTTGAGGTAAGGACTATGAGCATGCCTAGGTTTACCTCAACCTGCTAACTCATATGAAAACTACAGACAGCCTTATCTCCACTAGGATTTCACTTAATGTCACCTAACATAAGAAAAGAAAACACTTTTTTTCCTAGTGAAGAAAAGATCACCCAGACAAAATGAGACTCAGGCCCTAGTGTAATCTGTGGCAATCACACTATGGAAACTGGCAGTGCCAGATTGCTACCAGCCAGTGGGAAGTCCCTTTGGCATGGGAAAATCCACTGGGGAGGCTACTTTCAAGCAAGCTTGCAGGGCCATTACTCATCTCCTGTTACCCAGGCCTGTGACTCTCAGCAATGTGCAGGACATAATGGATGGCTTAGCCACTATGGGGTTCCCAAACTATGGTGGAGCAATAGACAGCACACACATCCCTATTTTGGCCCCAGAGCACCTTGCTGCAAAGTACATGAACAGGAAGGACTATTTTTTTCATGCTTATGCAATTGCTGGTAGATCACTGGGGATGCTTCACTGATATCCACGCTGGCTCATCAGGGAAGGTGCATGATGCTCACATCTTTGAGAACACAGGACAGTTCAGAAAGCTACAGCTACCTTCTTTCCCAACTGGCAGATTACCATTTAAATGCCAAGAGACATCTTGGGGTATCCAGCCTACCCTTTACACCCAGCTTATGAAGCTGTGAACTGGCTACCTCAAGAGCACCAAGGAAAGATTTAGCTCAGTCTGACAAGGTACAGAATGACAGTTGAATGTGCTTCTGGTAGACTCAGAGGGCGCTGGCATTGTTTACTCACCAGATTGGATCTCAGTGCAGAAGATACCCCAGAGGTTATAATGGCCTGTTGTGTCCTGCATAACATTTGTGGCAAGATTTCACCCTTTGCTTCACAGGGGTGGAGGCAGAGCAGCTGTCTGCTGAATTTGAACTGGCAGATACTAGAGCTATCAGACAAGGGCAACAAGGAGCTAAGGGAGGCTTTGAAAGAACACTTTAACAGCTAGCTGCAATAATGTGCTTTGTTGTACTGGGCTGAATCTTGGCACTGCAGCTTGGGGAGCCTGTTATGAATTATGGTGCTTGCTGCACATCTGTGCATATATCACTGACAGTGCACCTACTAATGTTGGGGTGCTTGCCATATATTTATGATGACAACACTGTTTGACACTGATCCTATAGGTTGTGTGTGTACAAGACCACTACTTTCACTGTCAGTAGGCATTACACACTAAGTGTTGGCAAACTAATAGATGAATAATTTTCAAAACGAGTTTTATTCACTTATAGGCAGAACTCCAAAAAAGTCTGAAACTTAAAAGTAAATATGTTTTAACTTATTTTTTTTAAAAGAAATCTTAAATAAAAGGAAGGAACATTGATGTCCATTATACCTACACATACATCAGCTGTGGCTCTCATGGGTCAGCGTAGGTGAAGCAGTGAATGTTCATACTTTCCTCTGGTTTGGCGTGGTAGGGATAGTTGTGCAGGCCTGGAGGTCATGTGCAATGCTGAGGGAGCATTATGCTGCAGTTTTACACAGATTCCAATGGGAGATGAGCATGGGATTGAACCTGTAGAGCCACAAGAGGCTGCACCATCTGAATTTGCTGACAGAGAAGCTCCATTATGTCCACATGCATCTCCCGCTCCTTTTCCTCTGCCTTTGTCCTGTCTGCTCTTTCCTTCTCCTTTCTTTCTTTTTTTCTCTTTCCTTCTTTTTCTTCTTCCTTCCTCTGGTGTGGAAGGCAAACTCTTAAGGCCAACACAATTATGGATAAAACACACAAAGGAACCATTGTCAGGATAGTAGGAATGGAAAGTAAAACTAAAATTTCACCTCCCCTCTTCCGCCTAAAGCAGTGGTGGGCAACCTGCGGCCCATGGGCTGCACAAGCCCGTCAGCGTAATCTGCTGGCGGCCACAAGATAGTTTGTTTACTTTGACCGTCTGCAGGCACGGCCGCTCTGAGCTCCCAGTGACCGCGGTTCGCCGTTCCCAGCCAATGGGAACTGCAGGAAGCAGCAGCCAGTATGTCCCTGAGGCCTGCACTGCTTCCCGCAGCTCCCATTGGCTGGGAACAGCGAACCGCGGTCACTGGGAGCTGTGGGTGGCCTTGCTTGCAGATGGTCAATGTAAACAAACTGTCTTGCGACCTGCCAGCAGATTACCCTGACGGGCTGCAGGTTGCCCACCACTGCCCTAAAGTGTTTAACAAGACATGCTTATTGACACTTGACCTTTGGAGTGCTTGTGCCCAGTGCCACTCACTCACCATGGCTTGAGCTGAATAGCCCACCAGGGATGAGGGAAAGGAAGAAGGAATTGCTCAGTTGCATGAAACTATGAGCAGAGGGCACTGGCATTGAATATTGGCATCATTTTCAACAGGCAGTGGTGATTCTAGCTAATATCTCATTCCTGAGGGTAACATAAGGCACAGAGACTACAGCAGCTGCTGCTGGCATCCCAAAGCTGCCCAAGCCTGAGTGCTGCTAGCCTGTTCATGAAAATGGTGCCTGCCAAAGTTATTGCTGTCTGGTGTGGGAAAGTATCCTTCTGTGGCAAAAGAAACATGGCTGCCATCCCTAGAAACCTTCAGGAGAGGATTGCAGTGTACCTCCATGGAAGTTTCATTGAGATCTCAGGGGGATTCAAGGGACAACCCTGGGTAGAACTGCTCTGCATGCCCCCCTTGCCTAGAGGGGAATCAAAAGCAGATAGCAACTTCACCTCTTTGTTGCACTGCTACTTCTTGTTGTATGAGAAAATTAATTAAAAGTCAATAGTTGTGCCCTGCTTAGTTGGTGGCACCATTGCAGTAATGGGAAATTTATTTACACATTACCCAAGATTCCTTCTCCTGCATCAGCCTCACCTGTGTTCAACTGCAGGGACTGGCTGGATTGCAGTGGAGTCAGTCCTGGCCCTGGCACAACTGGATCCCCTGGTTGCCTGTACCCCATACTCCTCACCCTTGCTGTTCATGGCAGGGGCCTGTGACTTGGACTTCTCAGAGGTATCCATAATGGCATGTGGAGTGGTGTGATCTCCACCAAATATGGCATTCAGCTCTTTGTAAAAGCAGCAGGTCTGCGGTTTGGCACTGGATTGATTGTTGGACTCCCTGGCCTTCTGGGGTACACAGTACCTTAACTTTCATGGGGCACTGCTGCTGGTCTCTCTTGTACCTCTTTTCCTGAATTCCCTGACCAATCTGTTTGTTGTTGTTGATGTTTCTATGGCTGGTTCAGCGCAATGCCTGCACAGCCTCTTCTCCCCACAAGCTCAGGAGATCAAATATATCCCATCTGTTCCAGTCAGGATCATGACTGGAGTGTGTAACCAGTATTGTTCGCTGAGAGAGCAGCTAGCGGTGTGTTCATGAAGCTGGATAACCAGAGAAAGGAATTTCAAAAATTCACATGGTTTGTGTGTGACAGTCTATACCCTATGCTCACCTCTTTTACAGGGCTATGACAAATTTGTACAAAATTATTTCTTGTAAGGTATCATTTGAAAATTCCTAATTTGCTGATCATTATTGCACTGCTAAAATGTGTGGCAATATTGTAAGTAAAGTTAAGATTCTATTGTATGATATTACTAAGACATGTTTGAACTGAGGAGCAGTCACAAACCAATTCCCCCAGAGACAAAAGACTAGCCAATGCCTCAGCCAGGTGTCAACAAGATCAGATGGACCATTACCTGGTTAAGTGGCCATTCTTTGCCAGGAAAGAGGGTGTGAGTGAAAAATGTCTACATCTTAACAAAGAAACTTCCTGTCCATACAGAATTTGTCTCCTGAACCTCAGCTGGAGATTTCAGAGTAGCAGCCGTGTTAGTCTGTATTCGCAAAAAGAAAAGGAGTACTTGTGGCACCTTAGAGACTAACAAATTTATTAGAGCATAAGCTTTCGTGAGCTACAGCCGATTCTTGAGGAAGAGAAAGAACTATAAGAAACAAGAGCAGATGCACCAAAAGATCTCTCCCTTTTTATCTACTCATGGCATCAATAACACCAGAAAGAACAAAGGAAACAGTTTTGGACTGGGGGAGGGATCCTGACTGAAAGAAATTCAGCCAATAAGTCTGCTGAAACATGTGGTAAGAGAGACTTGGTTTGAATGCACTTAGCTTGTTAAGTTAGACTTTAGTTGCGTTTTACTTCGGTTTTCTTGTAACCAATTCTGACTTTTATGTCTCATTATTTGGAATAATTTAAAATCTATCCTTCTGTAGTTAAACTTGTCTTACTGTTTTATCTAAACCAGTGTGTTTGGATTGAAGTATTTGGAAAACTCCATTTGGGATTACATGATTTGTGCATATCATGTTCTACTAATAAAATGACAAACTTTATATGGGCTTGAATTGTCTAGGAGAGAGATGGGCAGTACAACACTCACATTGCTGGGGGAGGTCTAGGACTGGGAACTTTATCTACTCATGGCATCAATAACACCAGAAAGAACAAAGGAAACAGTGTTACTCTGCAGTGTAATTCAGGAGTGCCTGGCTATAGTACTCATACAATATAACTGGGAGTAACTTGCGCACTGAGGCTGTGTGATAGCGGACCAGGAGTGATAGTTCTTACAGCAAAGCAATGTAAGAGGCACCCCAATTCAGAGAACTGAGGGTACCCAGCTGTTCATCAGTCCAGATTGTGCCTTGGGAAATGTCAGAAGCTGGAAGCACCCATGGGACTCCAGGCAGTGGAGTTCACAACTGTGACCAGAGCTATCAGTGTCAGGCATTGTGGGACAGCTGCTGGAGGACTGTTAGATTTGACACAAGTAACTCAATATCTCCACTCATGCTATATTGACATCAGTACATTGATCTGGCTCAATGCTGCTTAGTGAGCTAGTGTTACTCTAGCATAAGGAAACCCTTATACCAGTGGGAAATGAATTTAAGTGTAGACACATGCACAACTAGGTTGACACAAAATGGCTTAGTCTCCCTGTTCTGCCCCCACCTCTCCTGCAGTGAGGCTGGAAAGCTCTTTTCAATTTCATTACTGAAACTTACAAAGCCTTCTAAGCTGGCGGCTGGGAAGCCAAAAAATTCCCTTTTGGGTCTCCTGAAATGGAATTTTTCTTGAAATCCCTTCCTCTGGAAAAAAAAGGTAGTGGTTTTTACTTTTGTCCCACTTTAGGATGATTTATTTTTTTCAAAAATGCACAATTTTTCATGGGAAGGGATTTCCATGTTCTGATCAGCTCTAATTAGAAGTTTACTTGCTGACAAGGACAGCATCATAAGTGATTCATAATGCTTCCATACAATAGCTTGCTTAAGTGTCTGCTGCAGTATGAATTTTTTTTCTCATTAGGAAGAGCTTTAATGTGTTTTTAGAGAACACTGAATCTTTATAGCATGTTTTGTTATTATCAACTTTACTAACGCATGAGGGATAGAACCATAACCATTAACCTGATTTAGCCAATTTAAAGCTAAATTGCTCTCAAGTCCCTTCCTGTACAAATGAATGAATCAATCATATTAATGTGTTCACAGCAACCGGAGATTTCAGGCAATTCTCCTGTAACATATGAGTGTTTGCTAATGTTAGTGCTTCTGAATAGCATTATTATCTTTTGTGCCTTTAAAAAAGAAAAATGATTTAAACTATTTTTTTCATCGGGGGGCAGGACTTATCCTTCTACCCACTCCTTGAGATTCCAGAACTTTTTTTTTAGTAACTTTCACTAAGCCTATATTTCTGGTTGAGTCCTCCTGATTGTAAATCTGGTGATAAGACTGCTTTTACCTTGGTGGCTCTGTGTACTACTTTTAATGTAGCTTTCTGCAAGATGAGGCAGCTTATTAAGGCTAATGATACTTTATCCTCCTTTTGTAAAGTGCTTTCAGATTCTCTTATCAAAGGTGCTGTAAGTACAAAATATTATTAGTAATAATAGTATTAATAATATTACTAGTAATTATTATTTACAGTAGTTTTGCCAGCTGGTTGCAATCCCTAATGGCAAACTTCTTTTGTCTCTGTCTCCTGTGGATAATGTCCTACTTCAGCTGATATACTTTCTAATTTTGGAATGTTTTCTTTTCCTCAAATCCTTTGAACATATTTTTAAATATTGATGCTGCTTTACCAGTTTGTTCTTCCACAGCCCCCACCAGACACTTCATTCTCCTGTTTATTGCCATTAGTAGGAATATGTGAGACTTTACCATGGACATTTAAGCCCCAATCCTGAAAAGGTACTAAACCAGTGGTGGGCAACCTGCGGCCCATCAGGGTAATCCACTGGTGGCCCGCGAGACAGTTTATTTGTTTACATTGACCTCCCACAGCTCCCAGTGTCCGCGGTTCACCATTCCTGGCCAATGGGAGCTGCGGGCAGCCATGCCTGCGGATGGTCAATGTAAACAAACTGTCTGGTGGCCCACCAGCAGATTACCCTGATGGGCTGCAGGTTGCCCACCACTGGTTTAGAGTATAAACTGTGTACCTTCAGAACATGGAAAAACCCACCCACAATCCAGTTGTGCTGCTGATGCTCTTTATAGTTTGACACACTGGTAATATTTCTAATTCTGTAACATCACTCTGCTTTTAGAAGCTGTTAGCGCTGAGAGCAGCATGTTGCTTGCTTGCCCTTGCAGGAGAGGAGAGTCCTTTGTGAGGACACCATGACCGTTTTCAGTTCTGCACATAGCAAAACCTTTTATGACTTATCAGACCAAGAGGGGTGGCTCCTTCTCCTCAGGTCATATGACTCATCTTCATAAAATTACTTTTTGCCCTGGGCCTTCCATTGTCTCAGCTGACCCTGCTTCAGTAAGAGCTGTCACTCAGCTGAAGCTGCAGCACATACTGACACATTCTATCTAAACATGTAGGCATCTACCGGTGTAGAAGTTTGCATGATAGTAGCATTGAATACCTACCACCACGGGTACATTGTAAAATGTCCTGTCAGACCACAGAATTCGTCTACCTGCCCTGTTTCCTGTCTTGGTTCTGTGATGCTGCCACACACCTTTTTTGTGCTATATAGACATGACTGTGCTTGAGAAAGTAAGAAATAGTTCACTACATTGGAAAGGAAAGGCCCTGCTTTAAGGAAAGATGTGGTCTCAGCATGTGACTGTGAGTCAGGAGCACTGATCCTTACCTTCCTCCCCGCAGAAACATTGCTGATCACAGGAAGACAAATTACTTAACATCTTAGGTTCAGGTCCCCATCTGTGGAAGGAGAGTGTTATTTGCTTCTGTGATATTGTGCATAAGAAAGGTGACCATTTATATCACTGGTACACACTTTCTGTAAATCTTATACAAAGTATCATGTAAGGTGTCAATGGAAAAGTTATGATTTGCTAAGAATGATTTTATGTTTATGTGCATGTATCATCTTTGTATTTGAAGTTATGAATAGTGGCTATGTGCTTGTATCTTAAACCTGTGTTGTAGTCCTGTATGACACCCTCTAGATCAGGATCAGCAACCTATGGCACCTTAGAGACTAAAGAATTTATTTGCGCGTAAGCTTTCGTGAGCTACAGCTCACTTCATCGGATGCATGCAGTAGATACAGTGGGGAGATTTTATATACATAGAGAACATGAAACAATGGGTGTTACCATACACACTGTAACGAGAGTGATCAGGTAAGGTGAGCTATTACCAGCAGGAGAGGAAAACCAGCTTATGCTCAAATAAATTTGTTTGTCTCTAAGGTGCCACAAGTACTCTTGTTCTTTTTGCAGATACAGACTAACATGGCTGCTACTCTGAAACCTTTGGCATGCAGCCCATCAGGCTAGGAATGCTAAACTGCAGTTTGAGCAGCTCTATAGGTTCTTATGAAAGCCAGTTTCATTCAATAAAAATGGAATCCTCTCCTGTTACTTGCCAGCGTGTGGTACATGCAGGGGTCAGACTGGGAGGGAAATAGGGTGATACTCTTCTAAGTTCCTCCTGCAAAATAAACTATAACAACATGCCTTGCCAAAATGACACACTGCTTTCTGTGAAGATGTTCAAAATAGGATGTATTCTTTAAGATTCACTAGGCTTCTTGAGCTTGGCTCTCTGGAGTTGAATAAGGCCACAGTCTATAGCTAGGCTACTTGGGCTTAGCTTCTTGACTGGTGGGGGAAGAGCAATAAGTTGGATCTCCCAAATGCCAAAATGAGATGTCTTCCCAGTTCCTTGCCTTTCTTACATGAAGACTGAAATAGCTCACAATAGTGACATCTAAATAATCACTGGGCACCTGAGAACAACTCAGAAGAGCATCCATATGAGGAGAGATTGAAAAGACTGAGACTGTTTCAGCTTGGAAAAGAGATGACTAAGGGGGGGGATAGAAGTATATTAAATCATGAATGGTGTGGAGATAGTGAATAGGCAAGTATTATTTATCCCTTTACATAACACAAGAAGTAGAGGTCACCCAATGAGTGTCCCTAGACTCTGACTGCTAGAAGCTAGAGCTGGACACTGGGGTTGGATCTCTCATTAGTGGCCCTGTTCTGTTCATTCCCTCTGAAGTATCTGGCATCAGCCACTGCCAGAGACAACATACTGGGCTATATGGACCATTGGTCTGACCGAATATGGCCGTTCTTATGAGATAACACCACACTGGGATGAATGGGGCAGTTCACGCTCTCAGAGTTATTGTTGCAGACTCTAGACACCTTTGAATTGGTTAAACTGTGTTCACAATTTTGAGGTTTTCTTTGCTCCCATATCACCTACAGACTTTAAAAAAAAAGCTGAGATTTTGGAGAACAAGATAGTATGAACTTCAGAAAATTGCTAATATATCATAAAGGTGCATGCTGGCCATTAAGGAGCCCTGGCATGAGGAGAGAGAGACTCTCTCTCACACACATCACTCTTCTTCCACAGCTCACAATCTGGGCCTTTATCTTTATATCAACTCTGTATGTGTGTGTAATTTCCTTTCTTGAAAGTGAAGAGTTACAGAGTAAATAGCTCAAGCTTACTGCAATGAAAGATTTCTTAGAAGAAAGGCAGTAAATTCACTATCAACACTGTAGCTATAAGGATAAAATCCTTGAACTGTATGCTAACTCTCAGGATAAAATTTGTTGCAAAGAGTTGACCATCAGTAAATGTACCTAAGTATCTCCACTCACAGTTGGCAGAACGACCTCACTATAACATAGCGTGGTGCTGCCTTGTTGTGGTTTTCATAGCTTTACTCAATGTGATTTGACTTTGAAACACTTGTTAGGGGAAGCATATGCAGGGCACAGGTCTCCATGGAAACTAAAAGATAAAAATGACTCTGGCTGTATCTGTTGCCTGTATTCTGAAATAAACAATTTTATATTTCCCAAGAGACTGCTACCCAGAGACCGACTGAAGCATTAACCATTTGTAACGATTTTCTGTCCTCTGAAGCAAGGAGACTTACAGTAGGAGAGCAACAATGCCCTTCCTAATTGAGCAGCTCGAATGTGCTATCTGACCTAAGCCTTTCACATTCTGATTAGAAATCAAAACTCCCTGCAAGGCACTTCACTTTGCCTAATAGGGCAATAAGCTAAAGCTCCTAAGAGTCTGGGAGTTCTCTTCTTCTTGCGCAGCTTCTGTGTTCCATGTAGCTCTATTTCTGCACAGGACTTTTAGGCAAAAGCCTTGCAGAATGGTCCCCTCAATTTTTATAGGCTGCATATGATAAAGTAACCAACTTGAAATGTACCATGTAGGAAGCTGCTGGTCCTGTGGTAGGACAGAAGGTGAAGAAATTACAAAGGTCTCCTTGTAAAAAGAATGAACCAGAAAGGTAAAGGTCTTGATTACTTCATTAAATCTTAGAAGTCAGAGACCATTCTTTTCAGGGCAAATTAATCATTAATCATTAAACACGCTTGTTTTTAAACCCTGTATTATATTTACAAAGATACACTCACCAGAGGTGCCTTCTCCAGCTTCATGGTCCGGGAGCCCGCCTTGGGAGGTTGGGAGTGTATTGGCTCCAGGGTGGTGAACAGTTCCTGGCAGCCAGGGAAAAGGGATTCTCCACTTGCCTACTGTGCTCTATCCTCAACCTCCTCCTCCTCATCATCAACAAAATCCTCATCCCTGTTGCGTTAGACTCCCACCTTGCAGGTGTCCAGGGACAGTGGTGGGGTAATGGTAGGGCCCCCCCCAGAATTGCATACATATATGCTCATCATAGAAGTGGCATGTATGGGGCTCTGACCTGGAGCGACCGTTTGCATCCTTTGTTTTTTGGTAGGGTTGCCTCAGCTCCTTAACTTTCACGCGACACTGCTGTGTGTCCCTGTTGTAGCCTCTGTCCATCATGTCCTTTGAGATTTTGGCAAATATATTGGCATTTTGTCTTTTGGAATGGAGTTCTGCTTGCACGAATTCTTCTCAGCGATCAGATCCAGTACCTCCCATTCTGTCCATGCTGGAGCTCTTTTGCAATTCTGGGACTCCATGGTCACCTGCACTGATCAGCTCACCAGGCGAAACAGGAAATGAAATTCAAAAGTTCCCGGGGCTTTTCCAGTCTACCTGTCCAGTGCATCTGAGTTGAAAGTTGTCAGGCAGCGGCACAGACAGCTGCAGCGGCACAGAAGCTAGCAAACAGAGCTGTAAACAGGGGAGTTTGAGTGGGAGTTTGTAAAGGGAGTTTGTATTGTGGTGCTTGTTTGGGGTTTGTTTTTGCTGTGGGGGGTGGTCTTTTGGTGTGGCTTGTGTTTCCCAGATTAACAGGATTTAGGTGGGAAGGCTATGACAGATACGGAGGCAGCAGTGGGAGTGACTCATGTAGTGGAAGACACAATGAGGATGACTGGATGTGGAAGCTGGGGTATGTACATGATCCTGGAGGGGGGACCTGGTAAATTTTTTTCTGCATGAAATGCCGTCTGATAGAGCTGATGGAGGAAAAGATCCGAGGTTTGGAGATGCAGGTGGAAGTCTGGTTGAGTTTAGGAAGGGGTTTGAGCAGATGATGGAGCAAAGACATGAGGTATCTGAAGGGAAAAGTTCAGACTTACAGATGGAAGCAGGGCTGGGGAATTTTGAGGGGAGACTGGGTGAGGAAAGTGGTCAGTGGAAGCATGTGACTAAAAGAACCAGGCAGAGGAAAAGATGGGCTAGTGAAGGAGAAATAGAGCTTAGGAACAGGTTTGCAGAGTTGGAAAATGAAGAAGGGGCTCAGCAGATAGTCACTGAAGGTGGAAGGGCAAGGAAGAAGAGAAGAGCGGCTATTCCTAAAGGAAAAGGGGAAGAGTCAATGGAGACTGCACCAAATATGAGCCCCAGGTGGATACAGGATGGGTTGAAGAGGATTATAAGGGAAAACAGGAATGGAAAGAACTTGCAGCCAGAGGGAACAGGGGAGAGACTGGAGAATAGCACGGTCACCAGGAAAAGGCAGGTCTGTGTGATTGGGGACTCTTTATTTAGAAGAATAGACAGGCCTGTAACTAGAGCTGATCCAAAGTATAGAAGTGTATGCTGTCTTCCAGGTGCTAAGATACGGGATGTAGACCTGAGGTTGAAAAGGATCCTAAAGGGAGCAGGAAAGAATCCCCTAATTATCCTTCATGTGGGAACAAATGATACGGCTAGATTCTCGCTGGAAAGTATTAAGGGAGACTATGCTAGGTTGGGGAAGACGCTTAAGGAAATCGAGGCTCAGGTGATCTTTAGTGGGATTCTGCCTGTTCCTAGAGAAGGGCAACAAAGGTGAGACAAGATTATGACTGTCAGCAGATGGCTTAGGCAGTGGTGCTATAAGGAGGGCTTTGGGATGTATGGCCACTGGGAGGCATTCATGGACAGAGGACAGTTCTCTCGGGATGGACTTCATCTGAGTAGGGAACGAAATAGACTTCTAGGATGGAGGCTGGCACAACTGATAAAGAGAGTTTAAACTAGGAATTTGGGGGAGATGGTTGGGAGATGTCCAGGTAATATCCACACCAGATTTTAGCATTGAGAGGGAAGAAGATGAAGTAAGAAAGGATACAGCCGTGGGTAGGAGAATGTATATAAGGAGCAAGGGCAGTGTGGATACCAGTCTAATAGGTCATACTGGTTGTAGAATGACTGTGCCTAATAGGGTACAAAATGTGAGCGAGGCCAAACAACAAAAATTAAGATGTTTGTACACCAATGCGAAGAGCCTAGATAACAAAATGGAGGAACTAGAGCTACTGGTGCAGGAAATGAAACCAGATATTATAGTGATAACAGAAACATGGTGGAATAGTAGTCATGACTGGACTACAGGTATTGAAGGGTATGTGCTGTTTAGGAAAGACAGAAATAAAGGTAAAGGTATAGAGTAGCATTGTATATCAATGATGAGGTAGAATGTAAAGAAATAAGAAGCGATGCAATGGATAAGACAGAGTCCGTCTGGGCAAAAATTACACTGGGGAAGATAACTAGTAGAGCCTCTCCTACAATAGTGCTTGGGGTGTGCTATAGACCTCCAGGATCTAATTTGGATATGGATAGAGCCCTTTTTAATGTTTTTAATAAAGTAAATACTAATGGAAACTGCGTGATCATGGGAGACTTTAACTTCCCAGATATAGACTGGAGGACCAGTCTAGTAATAATAATAGCAAAAAGAAAAGGAGTACTTGTGGCACCTTAGAGACTAACAAATTTATTAGAGCATAAGCTTTCGTGAGCTACAGCTCACTTCATAATAGGGCACAGATTTTTCTAGATGTGATAGCTGATGGATTCCTTCATCAAGTGGTTGCTGAACTGACTAGAGGGGATGCCATTTTAGATTTGGTTTTGGTGAGTAGCGAGGACCTCATAGAAGAAATGGTTGTAGGGGATAATCTTGGTTTAAGTGATCATGAGCTAATTCAATTCAAACCGAATGGAAGGATTAACAAAAATAAATCTGCAACTAGAGTTTTTGATTTCAAAAGGGCTGACTTTCAAAAATTAAGGAAATTAGTTAGGGAAGTGGATTGGACTGAAGAACTTATGGATCTAAAGGTAGAGGAGGCCTGGGATTACTTTAAATCAAAGCTGCAGAAGCTATCGGAAGCCTGTATCTCAAGAAAGGGGAAAAAATTCATAGGCAGGAGTTGTAGACCAAGCTGGATGAGCAAGCATCTTAGAGACACCACCGATTTCCTGAGGAAACTACAGTCCATTGGTGATCTTCCTAAAAACACCATCCTAGCCACTATGGATGTAGAAGCCCTCTACACCAACATTCCACACAAAGATGGACTACAAGCCGTCAGGAACAGTATCCCCGATACTGTCACGGCTAACCTGGTGGCAGAACTTTGTGACTTTGTCCTGACCCATAACTATTTCACATTTGGTGACAATGTATACCTTCAAATCAGCGGCACTGCGATGGGTACCCGCATGGCCCCACAGTATGCCAACATTTTTATGGCTGACTTAGAACAACGCTTCCTCAGCTCTCGTCCCCTAATGCCCCTACTCTACTTGCGCTACATTGATGACATCTTCATCATCTGGACCCATGGAAAAGAAGCTCTTGAGGAATTCCACCATGATTTCAACAATTTCCATCCCACCATCAACCTCAGCCTGGACCAGTCCACACAAGAGATCCACTTCCTGGACACTACGGTGCTAATAAGCGATGGTCACATAAACACCACCCTATATCGGAAACCTACTGACCGCTATTCCTACCTACATGCCTCTAGCTTTCATCCAGATCATACCACTCGATCCATTGTCTACATCCAAGCGCTACGATATAACCGCATTTGCTCCAACCCCTCAGACAGAGACAAACACCTACAAGATCTCTATCATGCATTCTTACAACTACAGTACCCACCTGCTGAAGTGAAGAAACAGATTGACAGAGCCAGAAGAGTACCCAGAAGTCACCTACTACAGGACAGGCCCAACAAAGAAAACAACAGAACGCCACTAGCCATCACCTTCAGCCCCCAACTAAAACCTCTCCAACGCATCATCAAGGATCTACAACCTATCCTGAAGGACGAGCCATCGCTCTCTCAGATCTTGGGAGACAGACCAGTCCTTGCTTACAGACAGCCCCCCAATCTGAAGCAAATACTCACCAGCAACCACACACCACACAACAGAACCACTAACCCAGGAACCTATCCTTGCAACAAAGCCCGTTGCCAACTCTGTCCACATATCTATTCAGGGGATACCATCATAGGGCCTAATCACATCAGCCACACTATCAGAGGCTTGTTCACCTGCGCATCTACCAATGTACATTGGCCAAACTGGACAGTCTCTACGTAAAAGAATGAATGGACACAAATCAGACGTCAAGAATTATAACATTCAAAAACCAGTTGGAGAACACTTCAATCTCTCTGGTCACTCGATCACAGACCTAAGAGTGGCTATACTTCAACAAAAAAGCTTCAAAAACAGACTCCAACGAGAGACTGCTGAATTGGAATTAATTTGCAAACTGGATACAATTAACTTAGGCTTGAATAGAGACTGGGAATGGATGAGTCATTACACAAAGTAAAACTATTTCCCCATGGTATTTCTCCCCCCCACCCCACCCCCCACTGTTCCTCTGATATTCTTGTTAACTGCTGGAATTAGCCTACCTGCTTGTCACCATGGAAGGTTTTCCTCCTTCCCCCCCCCCCGCTGTGGGTGATGGCTTATCTTAAGTGATCACTCTCCTTACAGTGTGTATGATAAACCCATTGTTTCATGTTCTCTGTGTGTGTGTATATAAATCTCTCCTCTGTTTTTTCCACCAAATGCATCCGATGAAGTGAGCTGTAGCTCACGAAAGCTTATGCTCTAATAAATTTGTTAGTCTCTAAGGTGCCACAAGTACTCCTTTTCTTTTTGCGAATACAGACTAACACGGCTGCTACTCTGAAACCCATCTTAGAGAGGTGATTAAGAAGAAGCAGAAAACATACAGGGAGTGGAAGATGGGAGGGATCAGCAAGGAAAGCTACCTTATTGAGGTCAGAACATGTAGGGATAAAGTGAGACAGGCTAAAAGTCAAATAGAGTTGGAGCTTGCAAAGTGAATTAAAACCAATAGTAAAAGGTTCTATAGCCATATAAATAAGAAGAAAACTAAGAAAGAAGAAGTGGGGCCGCTAAACACTGAGGATGGAGTGGAGGTTAAAGATAATCTAGGCATGGCCCAATATCTAAACAAATACTTTGCCTCAGTCTTTAATAAGGCTAAAGAGGATCTTAGGGATAATGGTAGCATGACAAATGGGAATGAGGATATGGAGGTAGATATTACCATATCTGAGGTAGAAGTGAAACTCAAACAGTTTAATGGGACTAAATCGGGGGGCCCAGATAATCATCATCCAAGAATATTAAAGGAATTGGCACCTGAAATTGCAAGCCCATTAGCAAGAATTTTTAATGAATCTGTAAACTCAGGAGTTGTACCGAATGATTGGAGAATTGCTAATATAGTTCCTATTTTTAAGAAAGGGAAAAAAAGTGATCCGGGTAACTACAGGCCAGTTAGTTTGACATCTGTAGTATGTAAGGTCCTGAAAAAAATTTTGAAGGAGAAATTAGTTAAGGACATTGAAGTCAATGGTAAATGGGACAAAATACAACATGGTTTTACAAAAGGTAGATCGTGCCAAACCAACCTGATCTCCTTCTTTGAGAAAGTAACAGATTTTTTAGACAAAGGAAACAGAGTGGATCTAATTTACCTAGATTTCAGTAAGGCATTTGATACGGTGCCACATGGGGAATTATTAGTTAAATTGGAGAAGATGGGGATCAATATGAACATCAAAAGGTGGATAAGGAATTGGTTAAAGGGGAGACTACAATGGGTCCTACTGAAAGGCGAACTGTCAGGCTGGAGGGAGGTTACCAGTGGAGTTCCTCAGGGATCGGTTTGGGGATCAATCTTATTTAATCTTTTTATTACTGACCTCGGCACAAAAAGTGAGAGTGTGCTAACAAAGTTTGCAGATGATACAAAGCTGGGAGGTATTGCCAATTCAGAGAAGGATCGGGATATTATACAGGAGGATCTGGATGACCTTGTAAACTTGAGTAAAAGTAATAGGATGAAATTTAATAATGAGAAGTGTAAGGTTATGCATTTAGGGATTAATAACAAGAATTTTAGTTATAAACTGGGGACGCATCAATTAGAAGTAACAGAAGAGGAGAAGGACCTGGAGTATTGGTTGATCATAGGATGACTATGAGCTGCCAATGTGATATGGCTGTGAAAAAAGCTAATGCGGTTTTGGGATGCATCAGGAGAGGTATTTCCAGTAGGGATAAGGAGGTTTTAGTACTGTTATACAAGGCACTAGTGAGACCTCACCTGGAATACTGTGTGCAGTTCTGGTCTCCCATGTTTAAAAAGGATGAATTCAAGCTGGAGCAGGTACAGAGAAGGGCTACTAGGATGATCCAAGGAATGGAAAACTTGTCTTATGAAAGGAGACTTAAGGAGCTTGGCTTGTTTAGCCTAACTAAAAGAAGGTTGAGGGGAGATATGATTGCTTTCTATAAATGTATCAGAGGGATAAATACAGGAGAGGGAGAGGAATTATTTAAGCTCAGCACCAATGTGGACATAAGAACAAATGGGTATAAACTGGCCACCAGAAAGTTTAGACTTGAAATTAGATGAAGGTTTCTAACCATCAGAGGAGTGAAGTTTTGGAATAGCCTCCCAAGGGAAACAGTGGGGGCAAAAGATCTATCTGGCTTTAAGATTCTACTCTATAAGTTTATGGAGGAGATGGTATGATGGGATAATGTGATTTTGGTAATTAATTGATCTTTAAATATTCAGGGTAAATAGGCCAAATCCCCTGAGATGGGATATTAGATGGATGGGATCTGAGTTACCCAGGAAAGAATTTTCTGTAGTATCTGGCTGGTGAATCTTGCCCATATGCTCAGGGTTTAGCTGATCGCCATATTTGGGGTCGGGAAGGAATTTTCCTCCAGGGCAGATTGGAAGAGGCCCTGGAGGTTTTTCGCCTTCCTCTGTAGCATGGGGCAAGGGTCACTTGAGGGAGAATTCTCTGCTCCTTGAAGTCTTTAAACCACGATTTGAGGACTTCAATAGCTCAGACATAGGTGAGGTTTTTCGCAGGAGTGGGTGGGTGAGATTCTGTGGCCTGCGTTGTGCAGGAGGTTGGACTAGATGATCAGAATGGTTCCTTCTGACCTTAGTATCTATGAATCTATGAAAGTGCTGTCCAGAGGGGTCCAAATTGGAGCACTCTGGGATAGCTCCCGGAGGCCAATAGCATCGAATTGCGTCCACACTAACCCAAATTCGATCCAGCGAGGTTGATTTTAGCACTAAACCCCTCGCCAGGGAGGAGTACAGAAATTGATTTTAAGAGCCTTTTAAGTAGACAAAACAGGCTTGGTCGTGTGGACGAGTGCAGGGTTAAATTGACCTAACGCTGCTAAATTTGACCTAAACTCGTAGTGTAGACCAGGGCTTAGATGCTGCACACTCCTTCTTTGGAACTGATACGCTTATAACCAGGTGCAGAGGTGTGAATAGGTGACTGAACTATCCCCCACCCTACTTACCACCTTCCAAAGATAATTTTATTTAGTGATTTATTTGAAACAACTAAAAACACTTTTGGATGAAAATAGCCAGAGTTTATTTCCCAAGAATGCTCCCTGGCCTGTTAGAATCCTGATTTCGCTATTAACTCTTAATTTCCCTTAGTATAATTTTATGACTAGATCAGCAATGACAGATTTGTACCACAGCAGCATTTAATCAGTGCAGGGAATCTAAACAAAGGCTAAGTTGTGCATGTTAGTGTAGGTTGGCACCTACAGTTAAAATGTTACTACTTGTAAGATTGCTGTAAATTTCCTGATTGACAGTCTGCATAAGGTATAAATTTGGGTAGTACTTCATGCCAAAAAAGGTATAAAGCTGATTTAACTTTGAAATGTTTGTTTTTTCTCTTTTTTCTAAAAAGTCAGATGAGCTTTGAGTATGTGTGTTTGAATCAAAAGCTGCCATTTCATCTCATATAATACCATGGATATTCAAGAGTTTTATAGTGCATACTGATGAATGCATCCGATGAAGTGAGCTGTAGCTCACGAAAGCTTATGCTCAAATAAATGTGTTAGTCTCTAAGGTGCCACATTTACTCCTTTTCTTTTTGCGAATACAGACTAACACAGCTACTACTCTGAAAACTGATATTAAAGGCATAGACAACTTGCATTTACTTTAAACTTTATAATTATAAAATGTAATCCATTCCCCACATATACAACTCCAGATTACTGTAAAGAACATGTTGTACAAACTAGTATGAGATCTGATAGACACTGAGGTTCAAATGCAATTTTACTGTGGAAAGTAACTACATAAAAAAAGGGATCATAGGGTTCCAAGCTTGTTTCTTAAAGACTCCATATCAAATATACTCAGTTCACAAGTGTAAAGATGTTCTAAGAGCCAGCCCTGCAAACTCAATCTGGGCCATGATACTCAAGCTGAGTTATTTCCTTTATTAGTGTAACTAATTGGAACATTGAAATGTAAGAGATTTTTGTTTATCCACAAGCAGGTGCAGAATACAGCTCATTCTTTTCTAACTGAGTTGTCCCTACAGGGGTAAAAAGCAGTAACAACTCATTTTTTGTCACTAAATAAACAATTATAACTCCACATGCACACAGGGAGTAGATTAGTTGCATGATTAGATCATGCCATTTTTACAAAGTCACACTTCAGACTGGAACTGCACTTCCATGCAAGATTCTGCTGTTCATGCATCTTGGAATTGATCCTTATGGCCATATTCTGCTTGTCTTACTCATGTGAACAGTCAATTTCTGGCCTAACTTCTGCAAGTAAGATTTGGTCTTCTATTCTTAATCAGGAAAAAATACCACTGAAATCAACTGAAGTTCTATCTGAGTACAGACTGCAGGGTTGGACCAATAGTGAGTTCACTTCCACTTTTAAGGACGGAAATGCAGTTCATTAGGGTAACATTGATTAACCACAGTTTTAGCAAGCTCCAAATTTCACTTTGATCTAGTTCTTCTCCAAGAGGTTCAGTGCATGACTAAGGGCCCTGCATACTCAAATACAATTTTAATTTCAGTAAACTTCTACTTTATCTTAACTGTTAATATAAAACAAACTGAAATTCACTATTAAATCTCACTATTCTTGGTGGCTAGTTTTCATAGGCCCTGAATTATATTGTTTGCCTTGCACTGACGTATTTTTTGAGAAGGCTGAGTGAGTACTGATCCTCTTGAGACCATTCTGAAAAAGGTGTCTGCTGTGGTTATCATTCAGTGACATTTTAAATGAGTACAATGAGTCATAAATACAGATGACTTGCATGATGCAGGGAGAAGGAGGATTTACAGAAGCTGCCAGGGGACTGTCAAAAGAGGCACTGTCCTCCTCCCCACCCCCAGCATATGGGGAAAAATAGCTTGGTGGCAATGACATATCTGTAGATAGATGTATCATAGCCCAGAAGGGCAACAGCATGCAACATCAGGAGCAGTGAATTGGAAGGTGGGAAGAGCCAATACATCTGTTACTCAGGACTTCCACTGTGCTTTATCACAGGTTTCAGAGTAGCAGCCGTGTTAGTCTGTATTCGCAAAAAGAAAAGGAGTACTTGTGGCACCTTAGAGACTAACAAATTTATTAGAGCATAAGCTTTCGTGAGCTACAGCTGTAGCTCACGAAAGCTTATGCTCTAATAAATTTGTTAGTCTCTAAGGTGCCACAAGTACTCCTTTTCTTTTTACTGTGCTTTATGCATTCTTCCATCTTACACACCAGTTTCCAACCAAAGGTTTATGCTCACAATATCCCTGTAAAGTAGGGAAGTATCATCCCACTTCTCAGATGGGCAGCTGACACCTCTGGAGACCAGGGGTGGGAAATTCAAAAGTGATTCTTAATTAGGCCAATGACTCCACTGTGAGCAGAGTTAGTCCAACACTGAGTACTTTTGACATCCCACCCATAACTGTTTTGCTCAAGGTCACATAGGCCAGAAATTGAACCTATGTCACGGTCTAATATTCTAAACACAAGCCCAAATTTCCTTGTTTGCATAACTACCCATCTCCTGCAATGTCTTAAGCTGGAGGGCATCATATGCTCCACTCCATCTCAGGACCCTAGCATAGAAGCCTAACATACAGAATTTGCAACAGAGAAATTCAAAACCAAAGACAAGGTTGAAGAAGCTGTGCTGAACTGGGACTATTTCTGTATAACTTATGAATTCTGGTTGATATTGTGCAGCTGTATTATGAAACACTGCTGCATCATGAGTGTCTGTGTATTTGGATCCACCATTGCTGACCATTCCTATAGCAGGTACCCACCAGCCAAATACAATGTGGGGAGGGGTGCTAAGGACTCAACCACCCTACTGAGGTGCAAACATCCGAACAGTGAAAGAGGTGCATGCTTAGAAAACCAATTTAGCTAACTCCTCTGAAGGGAGAGGGAATGAAGAAGCAATGGAAAGTTACCCAAAGACAGAACAAAGGAAGCCAGAAGGGTTTTAAAAGCAAGCCAGATGGGAAGAGACAGCATGGGGCAGGAGAGAGCAAGGTCACAAGGTGTGTAAGGGGCTCCTGAGGGAGAGATCATCCACTATATAAGAGGCTGGGGACACTCTGCCTGTCTGGCTTCCTGGACGCTGATGGAAACCTCGGGACTCCCAAGGGAAGGGCGAGATAGGAAAGGGACTGTGTAATATTTCATTATTTGTATCATCTGTACAGTCCTGTGCTTTACATGATTAAGTATAAAAGAACATAAAGGTGTTGGACTTTTTGCTGTGTGTGTGTATGTAACTGCTTCACAACTGCTGCATGCCTTTGAGACAGTTAAACTGTAAAACAGAAGGTTAACATGTTTTGGAAAATGTTCTGGGACTGGATGTGTATAGGTACTGTGGAGTCTTCAAGGGTCAGTGCTGCACTCTGTGGGGATTAGGTCAGTGGGTTCCAACTCTCAGATGAAGATGCCAGATGGAAAGTCTGAACCTAAGAGTGCTAGGGACCCCAGACTGGGGCAGTGGCTGGACTCTGTTCAGGGGATCTGGAGCACAGAGGCTTGGATTCCCTGCACAGTAGTCCTATTGGTTTGCCAGTGGGATTTGTGACAGAACCTATTTCAATATTGAAGAAAACTGATAAATATAAATGTTCCCATCTAAGTAGCATCATACTGTTACAGAGATTTTCCTAAGGTGGCATTAAATCAGCAAAATAGGTTTAAGAACTTTTGAAATCATAGAATTGCTCCTTAGCAGTAATAAACCAAAATTAAAACAAAAGTTTCAATATCTTTCTTGTCAGGTTTATGGATTTTTAAGTGTCACTAGCCATTGTTCCATCTGTTACATAGGGTCTGTGAACACCATTTAATCAAAGATCAATACTGTTTAAATATCAGGAGTATAATATGAAAAAGACTGTTAATGAAGAAACATTTCACTGCTCTAGTTTGGCTTGCCTTGTAGTAAAAACTGAATTATTTCTGTCACTAGCAGGAAGACTAAAGATTTCTCATCTGAATCAAACCATATGCTTTTATAACAGTACTGTAGCTGTTTTTGAACAAAATGTGAATGGGCACTGGGGCTTAACTTTTTCTAAGCAGCAGAAACCAATTTATACCACTTCCCATTAGGAAAAACTCCCAAGCATCATCATCATCATCATCATCATTAATATTTTCAGGTCTTTGAACCAATGCAGCATGGAATTTGCAGTGTTCAGGGGGGTTTGATGCAATATGACTCACTTCTATGAGCACAATTGATGTAGATACTTTGGAGATCTAAGGAAACAGTCACTTCCCCCATCCTTAAGCAGTGAAACTTTCTGCAAGTGTGTCAACTTACATCTATAATCAATCATGCTGGCTTTTAACAGAAATAAATGTATTGATATTCTCTGGACAAAACAAACAAAAAAAACAAAGTAACTTTATTTCTTTCAATGGTGGTTCCTATTTTCTTCTTTTACCGCATGTTTTTTATAATTCTCTATTTTATATTTGTTTCACATGGCCACACCCATTTCTCTTATGCTGGACATCCAGTTTTATCCAGAAGAGCTGGCAGTTATATTTAGAAGTGAGAGCATTGACCTGGGGGTTGGGATTCAGGACTTCTGGAGTCTCTATGAATTTGTCATGCACTTGATTTCTATTGGAGAGGCAAGTTAATCACCTCGTGCCTCATTTCCCCACCTGTAAAATGAGAACAGTAATACCTACCTCTCTGCAAATCCAAATGAACTCCATGTGAGTCTTTCCATTGACTTCAGTGGTGTCTGGATCAGGCATTGAGTCTTAATTAGTGTTTACAACAGCAAGGTCTTTGGGTGAGAAGGGCACTAACTGCAAACTATTTACATGACAATTTTCCTACATGCACCCCCCAAACGTTCCCCCCAAAAAGACAGGGAGGGAACTCTGAAGCATCCTTCTTAGAAATGGTAGAATTAGGATGTTTAGCAGATTAAAAGAAGGTGCAATTATCCTTGTGTGCACTTTTTCAATCCCTCTGAGGATGCTTGGGTGCAAGGATGCAAAATTAGGCCTGCAGGCTTTTGCAAACATCCTATTTCTTATGTATATATTAGGAAGGCACCCAAACAAAAAGCCTGAAGGTGAATACCCTGTATTTGTGTGAGAGAATCTGGATCTAAATTTCAAATATTACAACTGTCTTTTACACACTCTTATGGAAAAGTACTGTTGAATGCAATAGAAAATAATTACCAATCCATATGTCTTGAAACATAACAGAGAATGTGATTGGGAATTATTCCCTGCTATAGAATTCTATAGGACGATTTAAAAATCCCTCTTGGAAGAAGGGATTTTTTCCACTACATTCTATACATTTCAGTCAGTTCTATAAAATCTTTGTTTTCACCTGGGCTTTTCTATAAGGGATGGGCATAGGTTGTTCAAAATCTGCATCCAGGATTGAATTTTTGCCTTAGCCTCTTTTTACTTATACTGGAGAGGTTTGGCTCAGATCCTCATTTAGGCTAGTGTTTGGGTTCAGATTTTGAAGGTGCTGAACTCTTGTGAGTTGTTCTTTCTAAGATCTCTTGTCATATTGCAGCTAAGAATTCATGAGACTGTTTTCAGAGTAGCAGCCGTGTTAGTCTGTATTCGCAAAAAGAAAAGGAGTACTTGTGGCACCTTAGAGACTAACAAATTTATTAGAGCATAAGCTTTCGTGAGCTACACGAAAGCTTATGCTCTAATAAATTTGTTAGTCTCTAAGGTGCCACAAGTACTCCTTTTCTTTATGAGACTGTTTGTTAGTTCTCATGGGACTTCAGTAGCATCCAAAACAGAACTGGAAAATAGCTCCTTTTCAGTTTTAGATCTAACCACAAAACAGAACAAAGTTTATATCTGTAGATCCAAGTGTGACTCCTTCATTATTGTAGAGGTTTGGATTAGATGTTCTGGTTTTGGCTCAAGAGTCACTATACACATACTAATGCTTTGTGCAGTGATGTAAGCCCTTGAGGAATAATTATGTACTTGAGTTTCAAATCCTCTTTTTCCAAGCACACATGGTGCTGCATGATTTAGAATGTGTTTCTTTGTTTTGCAGTGATAGGAAAGGAATGACAGGTCATACATCACATACTGCTAAGTTATATGTGCTGTATGTTTAGGGTTGTATGAGAGCATGCGATTTTAGTTGCTCGGGAAGCTGGACAGAAATCTGGGATTTCATTATTAGAAGATTACTGCAAATACAACCAGAGGTCAAAACACAATCAGGATGGAGTTATAATAATGCAATAGTGTTGCAGTTACAGCGTGTTCAGCTCTTTTAAAAAAGACATTAAATTAATAAAAACCTTAAGGGAACTAACAGTAACTTGATACTGGAGCTGTGGAAGTACTTTGACTGATTTCAGTTTAGTTTTAACTCATGAGAGACACTCTCCTCCTATGTCATGGATGACAGCATAGGAGTCTACAAACATTACTCATTGCCTCTGATATGCTTATGAATTTAAAGCATTCACTGTCCCATATCACATTGTCTTATTTAAAATAAATATAAATCTTAGAGAACAGGCTTCATTTTTAGATATTGAGAAAGGGAAGAGCAGTTAATAATCCCTGCCCTGCATTAGGATTGGCATCCATCTGATTATTTTATAATGTTATTTATTGCCAGACTACATTGCAATATTCCACTAGTAAGATATGAGAGCAAAATGTATAACTACACTCTCTTAAAAAGAATCAGTGGTTTTAGTAAATTTATTCTTGATGCAGCCCCTAAGAAGACTACATACACATCAATTATTTTGTCTTGCAACATGTATTTAGGGCCTGATTCAATATTCATTAAAGTATGTGACTGACAAATATCCCAGCACATTAGACTTGAGCAAAAAAAGAAATAATGGTGAACTTCTAAATCTAAACTCTTCCCACAGCTCCCATTGGCTGGGAATGGTGAAGCATGGCCACTGAGAGCTACAGGCAACCATGCCTGTGGATGGTCAATGTAAACAAACTGTCTTGTGGCCCGCCAGCAGATTACCCTGATGGGCCACAGGTTGCCCACCACTGATTTAAACAGAGCTGAAGGCACTAAGGCTATGTCTACACTGCAGAGTTTTGTCGCTAAAAGTTATGCTATTTTAATTAAAGCACTTTAATTAAACCACTGTTGCATGCCTTGGCTGCATGCTCCTTGAAAGCGGCAAAGAGTCCTGTGGCACCTTATAGACTAACAGACATATTGAAGTATTCACTTTCGTGGGTGAATACCCACTTCATCAGATGCATGTAGTGGAAATTTCCAGAGGCAGGTATAAATATGCAAGCAAGAATCAGGCTAGGGATAGCGAGGTTAGTTCAATCAGGGAGGATGAGGCCCTCTTCTAGCAGTTGAGGTGTGAACACCAAGGGAGGAGAAACTGCTTTTGTAGTTGGCTAGCCAGTCACAGTCTTTGTTTAATCCTGAGCTGATGGTGCCAAATTTGCAAATGAACTGAAGCTCAGCAGTTTCTCTTTGAAGTCTGGTCCTGAAATTTTTTTGCTGCAGGATGGCTACCTTTAAATCTGCTATTGTGTGTCCAGGGAGATTGAAGTGTTCTCCTACAGCTTTTTGTATATTGCCATTCCTAATATCTGATTTGTGCCCATTTATCCTTTTATGTAGGGACTGTCCAGTTTGGCCGATGTACATAGCCGAGGGGCATTGCTGGCACATGCTGGCCTATATTATATTGGTGGACATGCAGGTGAATGAACCGGTGATGGTGTAGCTGATCTGGTTAGGTCCTGTGATGGTGTCGCTGGTGTGGGCAGAGTTGGCATCGAGGTTTGTTGCATGGGTTGGTTTCTGAGTTACTGTGGTGCGGTGTGTCATTGCTGGTGAGAATATGCTTCAGGTAGGTAGGTTGTCTGTGGGTGAGGCCTGGCCTGCCTCTCAAGCCTGTGAAAGTGAGTGATCGTTGTCCAGGATGGGTTGTAGATCACCGATGATGCGTTGGAGAGGTTTTAGCTGAGGACTGTATGTGATGGCCAGTGGAGTTCTGTTGGTTTTTTTCTTGGGCTTGTCTCACAGCAGGAGGCTTCTGGGTACACGTCTGACTCTGTTGATCTGTTTCCTTATTTCCTTATGCGGGTATCATAGTTTTTAGAATGCGTGGTGAAGATCTTGTCGGTGTTTGTCTCTGAGGAGTTGGAGCAAATGCAGTTGTTCCTCAGCGCTTGGCTGTAGACAATGGATCGTGTGGTGTGTCCGGATGGAAGCTGGAGGCATGAAGGTAGGCATAGTGGTCAGTGGGTTTTCGGTATAGGGTGGTGTTAATGTGGCCGCCACTTATTTGCACTGGAGTGTCTAGGAAGTGAACCTCCCATGTAGATTGGTCCAGGCTGAGGTTGATGATGGGGTGGAAACTGTTGACATTGTGATGGAATTCTTCCAGGGTTCCCTTCCCATGGGTCCAGATGAGAAGATGTCATCAATGTAGCATAGGTAGAGAAGGGACGTGAGTGGACGAGAGCTGAGGAAGCATTGTTTCAAGTCAGCCATAAAAATGTTGGCATATTGTGGGGCCATGTGGGTGCCCATAGCGGTGTCACTGGTCTGGAGGTATATATTGTCACCAAATTTGAAATAATTGTCCATGAGGATAAAGTCAGAGAGCTCAGCAACCGGTTGTGCTGTGGCATCATCAGGGATACTGTTCCTGACAGCTTGTATTCCATCTGTGTGTGGGATGTTTGTGTAGAGAGCCTCTACATCCATGGTGGCTAGAATGGTGTTTTCTGGAAGATCACCAATGCATTGTAGTTTTATCAGGAAATCAGTGGTGTCATGGAGATAGCTGGGAGTGCTGGTGGCATAGGGTCTGAGTAGAGAGTCCACATATCCGGACAGTCCTTCAGTGAGAACTATGTTCCTTGTGTCAGCAGAGCACATCCACATTAGCAGCTCTTGCATCGACACAGAGAATAGTGCACAGTGCATAGCTATCCCACTCTGCAACTGGCTGCAGGATGCTTTGGGAAGGATTTGCAATGCCTGATGGAGCAGGTACAGTGTCACATGATGCAAGTTTCTCAATCCCATGGGCATCCTACTAGATTGCCATCTGCTTTTCAACTGAAGTGTGGGGAGGAGGTGAGGGAAGTGTGTGACAGGGAGCCTGAGAGTGTGTGTGGGGAGAGACAGAGTGTGTGTTAGGGGAATGTGTGTGCTGGGGGGAGAGTGAATGTGTCAGCATGGTGGCTCTTTTAAGTTCAGACAGCCACCAGAAGCAATCAATCCTGAGGCAGGGGAAAAGGGACACCCCCAACATCAGCCCCCGCTTTCCTGCCTGGCTCTGCACAGCACAGCAGTCTCTCTCTCTCTCTCACCCCCCTGCCTCTGCCTGCCTCCCTCTGTGTTCCTAGTGCAGAGAGAGCCGGGAGCATTCCACTAATGGTTTGCTCTTTGTTGCCCGGAGCAGAGCAACACACTGTGCTGTCAGAACTTCAGGGAGCTTTGAAAGGAGAGGGACGCATGCCTGCAGGGCAGCCGAGTTCAAACCATTGAGCAGAACGGTTAGGGCAGGCATTGTGGTATACTGGGAGAGGCCAGTTATGGCGACATAACAAATGGCAGTGTCTACACTGACACTTTGTTGCTTTAAGTTTGCTGCAAAAAGCTTTATGCCTCTCACCGAGGTGCTTTTCTTTTGTCACTGAAACTGAAAAGTTTTGTCACGAAAAGTGGCATTGCTGTGTGTACTCCTCCATTGTCTTGTCTCCAAAAGCTGCCTTTTGGCGACAAACTCTGCAGTGTAGATAAGGCCTTAGGAGAAGAGATCCAAGAGAGAAGAACGAGGGGAGTTCCTTCTTTGGGAGGGGTTTGGGGCAGTCAGGCTAGAAGACCCACAGGGAGCAAGCTAAGTTCCTGTGGGGGAGCCCTGAGACACAGATTTCTCTGCTCTTTGCAAGCCCGAAGGGAAGCTGTCACAGTCTCTGTGGATGAGAGGTCATGGAAGGAAAACTTGCTTGGAGGAAGCAGCATAAGACAAGCTCTGCAGGGGTCAGGGAAAATAGAAAGCCATATGAAATGAAAAGATCAACAGGCTAATGTATGCTAAGCCTCAGAAAGGAGTTTTCACTTATTAAATATTGGCATTCAGAAATGCAAAAGCTGGACCAGATTCTGCTCAATCATAACATAGTCCCATTTACTTCAGTGTGCAAAATCTGCAAGGTCTGATATGTGCTGTCACTCTTTTCAGGTTGTCCAGAAAAGAGGAGCAAGAGCCTTAAAGTATTTGTGTCTACTTTATGAAACATGAGAACCTCTCTTCAGCTCATCCATAGTAAATCCACTAGAGCTACTGTACCAATTAAATTTTCTCCAGGGATGTTGATGAGGATGAGATTTTTCAAAGGCACTTGTTCACCTCACTCTGCTTTTGTTATGGTCAAAGATAGAATTCCCATTGACGTCAGTGGGAGCAGACCTAGGCCAACAAGTGCCTTTGAAAAATTTCAGTTTGCATTTTCTGTGGAAGTTATCCACCATTGATCTTATCCTTATTCCTTAGAGTAACTAATATGGGAAGAGCTCTGGTAAGGACCATAATTTAATTCTATTGAAGAATAATATCAGGTTTTTAATCTCACTAGGAGTAGCCCCTCAATGGTCATAGCTCAGCCAATGTAACCACTGACTGAGACTGCGTAATAAAACATCTTTGTCTGTAGGGGAACGAGTGTTTTCTCAACTTCCATATACAACATCTTGTGCATGTAAATCAATGTGGATTTTTGTCTATTGTAATTGAACTTCAAAGGGAGTGACAAGAGTATTCATCACTGTTTGTACAGAAACTAGATATATTGTATAATGGAATGATAAAATTGTACTATAATGGAATAATTCTGAGAGAATTTATGCTTGGATATGAATTTAGGTATGCATGGCAAAAAGTTTTGATCTATTTTAGTTATACTTTACGGTAGCAATGTCCGCATGAAGATGAATATGTTGGGCATCTTACTGCTCATGTCTATATCCTCAATGTCATGGAGAATCTGCTTTGCAGCTAAATGTAGTTCATGGAATGAATTAATTTTGATCTTTATGTGCATATGGTTGACTGTAATAATATGTTGGTAACTAGATGTAGGCAGGCTGAAAAGATCTTATGCCAAATTATTACTGTGATCAGAGCTAGGCAAATAATTAATAATGAATTTTTTATTCAACTAATTGTGCTTATTTTTCTGTTCATGAATTGTCCAGACTTATTCTCTGTCTGAAATTATTTCAGATAACTTCTGCAAATAATTCTCTCTCTCTCTCGTTTGCAGGCACTTAGCTGCAGGATTTAGATATCTGAAATATGAAACGTGATCTGTTTTTACTGGGATGCTACTTGTATTTGAAAATATTCTCCAATATTCACTTCAAATTTTGCTTTTTCAGCAAACTTTCTTGCCAGTAAACTCATTTGTCAGAATATTTGAGGAGAATGAAAGCATTCAAAATAAAACCAAAACTTGAATATTTATGCAAAACTTTATTTACCATATTTATGCTCTAACTAGTCTATGATACCCTTATTCTCTGGGAGTGGTACCTTACTCTATATATAATTCCACTGCCTTCAGAGGAACTACTTGTGTAATAAAGGACTACTCCAGGTGAGTAAAGAGGCTTGAATCTGGCCCTGACTGTCTTATACAGAGCTTCTCATATACTGGACATGAGTCACTTCACTTGCCACCTGAACATATCATTTGGTGCTGTAACATCTGCTAACTTGCATATAGTGCTGTCTACTGAAAAGTAGTGGGAGGAGAAGTCTTCTGCTGGCATTTACAGCAGCTTTGGAACTCATGAACAAACCGCAGACTTGCTTCACGATCCCTGCTACTTTTCAATAAAATAAATACATTGTTAGATCCTCTACATACTGGATGAATTTGTGACAAGATTCTGTAACTTGATGAAAGAGCTGGGAGAATCTATTATTCTAAGATATCACCCATTAAAAAAGGGGAAGTTTCTTATTCATTTAAAAGAAATGTAAAGTAATCTCAGTGCCAAGCGGACATGGCTACTATCAGTCCTGCTGGGAAATGGCATCACAGAACTGTGAGTTTGAGTCAGGAAAGCCATTGCAAAAGCTCCCCTTACTTTACTGTCTAGGACTGGTAATGACCTGGTTTGTTGGCAGCAGCTCTGTGGAATGCAAGTGGCAAAACACCCGCAAGTTGATAAGTGCTCAGATGTTCAGAATTAACCAAACTTGTCTGAACTAATTCAACTAATCTATTTTACTCTGACACCATCACTTGCATGCACTAATATGACACATCTGGAGTCACAGAAATAAAGAAAGGAAAAAAGGATATTTTGCTGGTCTGAAATATTTATTTAAAAATATCATTATTTCAAAATGTTAGTTTATTTTTAGCTCTTTGTGGTTTCTTGTTCACATGCATTTTTATTCTATATAGAATAATAACAAATACTAGCAGTACCCAACTCTGTAACACTCCATTTTACACTACATGTATTCTTAAGGCTATTTATTGAGGGCTAGGTGGAGCCTTTGGGGTACATCCTGAGTATGGGACAGTGCAGAGGTGTGCCACTCAGAGAGGAGTCCTGGGAAGGAATTTGTGCCTCAATACACAATTCCTCCATAGGCTGACCTCTTATTTTGGAGGTGAGTGGGGTATTGTGGGGAATAAATCACTACACCCCTTCCAAGGTGCAGAATAACTTTTCACCATCCTGTCCCCCTTCTCCCCTCCCCCTGCCTGCCCAGCCATGGTTTCTCCCATGCCTTGCCCCTCCCTCCCTACTTATTTCCCACTGCAGACACTGGGTGTGCAGCCCCTACTCTCTCCCTCTGTGCTCAGAGTTAGGCAAGTCCTCTGTGGTCACAGTGGAAAGCAAACTGATAAAATCAAAGCACAACCTAGCCTTGGGTTAGAAGAAATGCTATATGCATTTTTGGCTTCTTCTTTTTTTTTTTTTGGCAATCCTCATGATCTCTGATTATTTATTGGGTCTGCTTTTTTTCATGATCAGTAAAGTATGTTGAGCCAACTTAAAATACAGTAAGGTTTAAACCTTCAAGGTTTATAATTTCTCATGGATGTGACCTAACATGAGTACATAGTAGAGTCAATCCAGAATTTACTGATTTCATGGGTTTCTGAAGTGTGTGATGGAATCAATGGATTGTTTCTTTGATTCATCCTGTCTCAATGAGAAGCAAACTGAGATTAGTCTTGAATGATGAATGCAACCATTTTGTAAAGTGATTTTGGGAAGAGCTCAGCAGTAATCAAATGTAGTTTAAGAAATGATTCCTATACATATTCACCATTTCCCTGGAGAATAATGGGAAAGCATGTTATTCTTGAAAGGGCTATGCTAAATTGAAAACCTCCCTATGATTAAGGAATCTAATGTGTTTTTTAAGTTTTCTAATGGTTTGTATTACATTTTAATAACCCTGAACGTATAGCAAAATTTAAGTGATATATATGCAATTTAAGTTACAGTGGTCTTAAATCATATTTCCCATTATTGAAATATGAATTAACAATAAAATAGGTTTTCCTCTTCTGATCTGTCATAGAAGACTTCAAGTTAGCAAGAATTGTTCAACCTAGCATTTAATCAAATAGTCTGAAATCAATGAATGATAATGGAAACAAAGCATCACTTACAGCTTGTGATGGGCAAACAACTTGTAATACAACTTACTCAAAGCCATGTTCAGAGATCAATGAGACTACTCATGGAGAAAAGTACTAGTCAGCCTGACTAGGGCACAAACTCCAAACTGGTTGTGTGTTCTAGAATTTGATTGCACCGACCAAGTATCAAGTGTAAACTCCTCAAGCATTATAATAGCCTTAACATGGAGTTGCAGACAGTCCCCTGGGGCACTCTGGTCTATCTTGCCACCTAGGCAAGCTTGCCTTCTGGTCAGTGATTTGTATTCCCTTCCCCCAGAGTTCAAGTTGATGGAACAAGTGTCAGTTCCTGTCTCCTCTGAATGGTTGGGAGTAGGAGTAGGGGGCAATCAACAGTCTTTCTCCTTTGTTTCACAAAGGCTCATTTGGTTTCAGTGGGCGTTCCTGTGTTCAGAACCAGCACTTTACATTAATTAATGCTGCTTTTCTGTTTGGTGAGTTATACAATTACAATGCAAACACTCAATATAACTTTATACCACGGAATACAGATGTTATAAATGAGCTCAATCCATAGTATCATACAAACATCTCATCAAGTCTAAACATATTTTTATAAACTTAACATTCATTTTAGTAGTGCTAAAACATAGGTGAGCCAGAGTAGCTTCTAACTATACATTTGTGAGTGTTCAGTGAGGCCTAGGGGCCTTGGCATGAGCTAGCACCTGGTCTGCCATGGTCGCACTGGCCATTGGTGACTTTCTCATTTGTGGATTGTCCATGAACAGATTATACCCCTCATACATGGGGCATTACAACTGTCCATACATCAGCCCTACCACATATCCGAGCTTACATGTCCAGCATTTGGCAAGCAAGAGGCAAGATGACCTCCCTCACAGCTTAGTCCAGTGGTTAGGGTACTCATGGGAGACCTAGCTCAAGTCTTCCCTCCAGCTGAGGGGGAAAATAATTTGAACAGGGATTGGCCACCTGGCAGGAGAGTGCACCACCCACAGGTGCTGTAGGATGTTCTAATGTGGGGCTCCCTCACTCTCTCCTGTTGAAGCTGGTCCACTGTGGATAAATAATGAAAGAGGCACTGTATCAATGAGAGAGAGTGACGCTGTAGCCTGGTGATTAGAGCATTCACCTTGGAGATGGAAGACCGAGGAGTCAATTCTTGCTCCAGTGGATTTTTTTAATCTATCAACAATGTAACAGCTTCATCAGGAGAGATTGAGGGAGCTCCCCCCCAATCAGAATATCTGATAGCCCTGTAACTAGGGCACTCACCTGAGAGGTGACAGATCCCTGTTCAGATCCCTTCTGCAGAGGGGAAACTTGAACCAGGGTATCCAAACCACTGGGCTGAGAGCTATGAGGGAGCTCCTCCTCTGTTTTGTGTAAGCTCATCCGTAAGGGCCTGATCTGGTAGGTGAGGTCTGAGATTCTAGCCAGATCAGGCCCTGCAGGTGAGTTAGCTGGAAGCATACCAATCTTCCCCTAGTTTGTGCATTGCTCTAGGTCTTGGGCGTCCAGACAGCTGGCATGGGGCTTCAGTTTGCATGCCCACAGGCAGAAACATAGGCATCGTGGGGACTTTTACTGCAAACATTTAGGTGCTGAGCAAGTTTAGGCATCTGTAGGGTTTGGCAATGGTTCAGCAGGGGTCTTGTGAATCTGATTCTGAGGTCTAGGCACCAAAAGTGCCAGCTAAGCACCTCAGTCCTTTGAGAATCTAGCCTTCAGTTTTTAAATCTAAATAAAACTGATAATAACCTAATTCCAAATGACAGAGCAATATATTTATGCCCAGATTTCATTGGCAAATGATTTCATCCATTCTCAGTGGATGGTTTCACTAAGTGCAGATGCCATGAGAGAAAAAGAAATTGCCTGGGCTTTGAAAAATACTTTAAGACTGTCCAAGTGGAAAATGTGCACACCACAGTTTACTCCAATTAGTCTCTTCAGTAGTTCTCTTCAGAATGTGTCCTATTGTTACTGTGAAATGGGCAATAATTTGTTTTGCAGAAGCACTGACATAGACAGATCTGAAAACACTTTTTTCAAGATGTATGGCCTTTGTGTGTTTTTTATTTAGCCAGTGCAATAAATATTTTATTTTTATCATATTCTCTACATATAGCTTAATTAAACGCAATTAAAAGTGTTCACTGTAGCAGAACATTAGAGCTAAAATTAACTAACAGCAAGTCTGCTGTCAGAAAAAAGGCAATGCTGCTCCAGCATCTACTCCATGAAAATGCACCATCAGCTTCTAATACAGCTGGAGCTAAATCCCACTCTGCTGTACTGGTATGCCAAAGGGGATAGGGAACTTCTATCCTGGGGCCAGCACTGATATAGAATCCCTCAGTCTGTCTCCTTAGAGAGCTGGTTAGCTAATGTGCTAGCTCACAGTATCTCCAGAAGAGCACAGTGTGGGGGGTTGGTTAGGGAGAATTCTATGCATACCTCTCCTTGACTAGTGAACATGTTGCTGCCAGAAGCAGAGCTGATTGAAAAACAAACTAATTGTCACTAAATCCTTTTCCCTAAAATAAATAATTGCAATCCACTCTAGTGGTCAGCAAGCACTAGCTGGCAGGAGCATGGTGTACTCTCTTCTGTAAAGACTGCAAGATGCCCTCTGAGGCATGTCCTCCCAGCTAGACTGACTGAATATTATAAAACATGTTCCTGTGATTCAAACCATTTAGAACTCATGCTCTTGGTGAGGACAGTAGATATTGTTGCCCTTTTTCCATCCAAGTGGCTAGCCAAAATTTGGCAACTGGGGATTTCGCAGTGGAAATTGGTAATAGGTATTTCTTTGATTTGATACTATTTTCTTTATTTACAAAGAATGTCTGAAGTCCTGGGTCTCTGAATTCAGAAGGAATCAAACAGCAGGAAACAGAACCACAGTCACTCTTTTTTTCAGCCGATGCCCCAACCTAAAAACCTCTCTCCAGGTTTCTTCCAGGGTTAGATACGAGGTTTTCAGCTGCTCCTTCCATCTGCCTGTCTGTGTTCTCTCCCCGCCCCTTCCCCAAACACTCTGGCCCTGGGAGAACAGGGTCCCTAGTTCTTATCCTTGCAGAGCGCTCAAGGAAGCAGTTCTGTTGGGTACCAGCTAGGGGGATTGATGCTGTGGAAATACCAAATCCCCTTTTCTCAACCCACCACCAAGCTGTATCTGCTTGGTTTTCATCCCTTCTGACTGCAGAGATTGAGAAAATAATTAAGTCTGTTACTGAAGATCAAATCCAGTAGAAAATGCTGCTGCATTTGGTCCTAAATCTGTCGTGAATACTATTAAACTTTGCTTCCTGACTTCTGAAGCCAGTATCATTTTTTTTTCTATTAATTCCAGTATTTTTATTTCAAGGAATGATTTTTGATCACAATCAAGCATTTAGTAAAAAGAAATTGTGCTCAATCCTGATTCTTTCTCGGGCTCCCTTTGCCACTCTGTTTAGTGCAAAGTTGCTTGGCAGCTGGCAGATCGTTTCAGCTGAGGATTGCCCTTTCTTGGGGAAATCACTGGGTGCCTGCTGCATATCTATAGGAAGCACGCCAAGAGAAGGGCATGGACAGAGTGCACTATTTAGGGTAATCCCCTGATGGCACACCAGCCACCTGGGAACATAGCTAGCCAGGCTGAAGTGTCACTGCACCCAGTGAACTAAGACCACTGTCTGCTATTCCTCTTCAGGCAGATTTATCTCAGTGATTGAATTAGTAATAGATGGGAGCCTTGTCCATTACTATGATTCCTAGGTCTAATTTACAGTGGTAAGCTCCTGCTTAGAGACAAGTTTATGGATCAGCTATTTCTCTTTTTGAAGTTTGCTCTCTTAGAAAATATTAGCTGAAAAGAGGGTATGCAATGTAGATTTTTGTGTTTATTGTATTTGTAAAATTGACCTTCTGAAACCTGGATGGATCTTCCAGTGCAGTCTTGTGTGACTGTGCTGTTATATAAACTGTGGTTTTTCAAAAAGAAACTTATCTAAATGCACATAATACAGCATTGGGTCTGTCAGAGAAAGGAGTTTCCAAGGACATAGGCAATAATGTTCCTGGACAGCTATAGAAAAGGTTCTGGAGCTTCAAACTAGGAAGTCTAAATTCAGACCCTTTAAAGGTTATTTAGAATGAGACTGATCTTAGATTTCTGGGAATGCTGCTGGAAGAAAATCTTCAAGATTTTTCAGATCAATTAATCCTAATACCCTGGATGGGTGTGATTTTTCAAATGTATGTAGCAGTGAGAATATGCTATGCACTTTGCAAACCATACACAAGGATGTCATGGAGATTTTATAATTAATTGCCCCACTTCTGCAAAACCATCACTTCCATGAATATCAACTTCACCAGGGCCACTCAAAAGAAGAGAAGTTTACAGGCCCTAAATAAGATAAGTTGGGTTTTCTTCTTCAATTTATCTTCCTATAAATAGTACATATTTACTACAATAGCATAATAAGTTTACAAATAAATGTCCGCAGATATTCGGCAGGCCAAGTTATGCAGCATATAAACATTATTAATAGCTCAGACCCTTGAACTACGGTCCTGGAGAAATTGGAGGTAATTAGCAGAAAAATCTTGTTTGTTTTTGAGAAGTAGAACTTGAATTAATTTGAGGATGGAGGAGAGGCTCATCCATAGTATCTGGACTCACAGTGCTCCTTAAATAGTCACTAAGAAGAGCAACAAGCTACAAACAAGACAAGATAGCTTCCCCAAGAACACGCCTCTTCTGGTACTCAGTACAGAATGGATAGCTAACAACCAACCAACACAACTACAAGTGGTACTTATGGAAAAAGATTTAAAGAGTGTCACTATTAAAGAGTGCATCTGGCTCTTAGCATATCTTTCTCATTGTTCCATTCCTTATGAGAATGGAGCTTTGATGTATAACTGACTCAGCTAGGCTTCATACTAGAGAGGAGGCTCTGATTTCTACCTCCTCTAGATGACTGTTTTGGCCACCTAAATGGAACTCTGAATCCCTTTTCAATCACTACCAGATAACGTTAATGTTGATAGTAAGGGTCTGGTGGTCTTAATCTCCAGAGTATACCTTTTTCCAACAGATGGGACAATCTGCAAAATGCACTTATCAAAATAAGGGATTTGAGGAAAAGGTTTAAAGTAACAAGCAAATAATTTCAGTTATATAAATATTTATTTCTTTAATAGCTTCTCCCACACCCCAACGTATCTTTTCACTGTCTGATAAGTGCACTATGTGTATCATTGTGGATTCCAGGTAAAGATTAAAGGCTGCAGAAAAAGATACAGTTGACAGAGGCTACTGATACAAAAGATAAGTGAACATCTAGCCCTAGAAGAGAAGTAATATGGTTTGGAGGTGGCCTGTTCTTGATTGGAAGGTAACCAGACTGGAAGTGCATTTCTATTAAATGGAATCAGTGTAAAGATTTTTAAGTTCCAATTTTCCTTGTGTTATCCAGTATCATGAAACTTACAATAGGTAAATATCCTTCTCATCCTGATAGCTAACAATACTACATTAGCCAGAGAACATGACCAGAGCTGAGCAAATGGACTTTTTTTGGTTTGGGGACTAAGCTGGAAAATCCAGTTGAATTCAAACCTAAACAATTTTTTTCATCAACTCAAAACATTTCATTTTTGTTGACTCAGTTATTTTTTTCCTGAGTTTTTCATTTCAGTGTGGCCTTTTCAGGTGTTTTTTCACCCTCTTTGTGTGTGCTTAATAAAAAACAACTTCAAAACTTAAAAGTTGAAATGCTGTTTTGAATGGAAAAGTCAAAATGTTTTGATTCTTCTGAAGTTTTCTCCCACAACCAGATCTATTCATCATATTCAACCCAAATTTGGCAAATGGTTTTGGCCCTTGCAAAACCAATTAAAAAAATTGCCCATCTCTAGTCATGACTGTTAGCATGGTGTGGTAATATTCCATTATGATGTTTTTACAAGATGAAATATATTTTTAACTGCATATGTTGTTCCTGTCAGGGTGGTTAAGCACTGGAATAAATTGCCTAGGGAGGTTATGGAATCTCCATCATTGGAGATTTTAAAGAGCAGATTAGACAAACATCCGCCAGGAATTGTCTAGATAATACTTAGTCTTGCCATGAGTGCAGGTGACTGGACTAAATGACCTCTCAAAGTCCCTTCCAGTCCTGTGATTCTATGATTCTCTACATAGAACAGATTTTGTTTCAAGTTCCCATACAATAGGAGGAGCGTTATCTTAAAAACATCAGCATTATCCAAGAGAGTGTATATTTTTCCTGCTACATCCTAGTAGTTTTCATATTTTTACATTATTTATATCCCATGAATATTCTAATGCAAGGAGATCAAACATATTAGCATGTACATGAGCAGTATGTCTGAAAGAAAGAAAAGCAAGGAATCTATACACTGCTTCCTGCTGTATATAACTGAGAATGGTATTTTGTGGAGGGATGTCTTAAAATAGTTGTAAAAAACTTTGCAAAACCGTGCAAAAGCAAATGGGTGGGTGGTTTCAGCTGAAAAGTAAAATATACGATTTTAAAATTAATATTCATTGTGATTAATGGGGCGTAGGAATTGATTTTACTATTTCTTAGGTTCAAGTTGAACAAACTTATAGTAACCATTTGTATGTCTGATGTTGCTTCATTCAGGATCTGGGCAAGACAGACACAGGAGAAGGAACTGAGACAGACTGACAATATCCAGAACAAACTTCATGGAATTAAGTTAAATCTTATTTAATTAGGGTTAATACCTTTGGGAGGCATATTAAAAATGCAATTGTATATGGGTTGTGGCATTGTGTGTACCTTTTCTAATACAGAGAGGGAGGCTGATGTACTTCCTCCATTATCTCCAGAGAGGTGGCCTCAAAGAGTTGTTAGCTGCATATACTAGTTCAAACTAGATTCTCCAGGGATCAACTGACAAATAAATGGGTTTTGGATAAATAGCCTGGTTTTGAACTGTCTCAGGGCCTTCTTCGTATTCCAGCAAATGGACAGGACATCTGGTCCATGGAGGGCTCCAATCCTGAGGTCTCAGAAGGCTGTGTACTTGATCTGAGCTGAAGCTGTGATGAACTGGTAACCACAAGAAATTCCCTTGCATGCAGGGATTGAAGGACGGCTCCTGCCAGCATTCATGTTAGGGTGATATCTGGTAAGTTTATTAACGTGCATAAGTTCTTTTGTTGTTTTTAATATGCCTTCTCTGTAGTGCTTTTTACCTTAAGGATAAAGTAGGCTTGCAAAGAAGTGCTGCCATGGTACCTTATAAATGTAGCAATTATACCTGTTAACTGTCTCTGAAGAGAAAGCAAGCAGGTGTCTTAGGGCAACCTGAAGGCAGGGAATATGCAGCCTTGAAATACCCTTGTCAGAAGAGGGAGAGATATATGTCTCCACTTTAGAGAAACAATAGTTGGGGAGCTAGAAGCCTGAGAATGCATGGCCCTGCTGGACCACTGAGGGGAAATACAAGGGGAATATATCACTAAACTCAGTTGTGCATCATCTGAAAGATGATAACCGAAGAAGTCTCTGTACTAATTGTTAAGCTTGATGTGTTTTTTAAAAAAAATTTTGGTGAATAGTTTTTGTTAGAAATATGCACTTTTCAGTCGAGTAAAACTATTCATGAATTCAGGTCAAATTCAACAAAAGCAGTTTTGGTTGAATAAGAACTGGAGAGAAAAAAAATGGAAAAAGCTTTATATCATGGAGTCAAGTGAATACATGAGGTGCTCAGCTTTCATTTTTCAAAAAAAAAAAACAGAATGAATGAATTTCTAACCTCCATGACTGAAGAGGAGAGTAAAAACATGAAGACTAGGGCTGACTGAAAATTTTACATCAAAACTGTTTTTGACCAAAAACTGAGTTTTCAACTAAACAGATTTTTTTAGTGAAAATCATCTGCTTTCTGTGAAACTTGTGATTTCTCAAAAAAATTGATCAAAACATTCTGGTTTTGACCAAAACCCCAACATTTCATTCTGGATATGCCATCACTGTGTCTCATGGGAGTGATAGTTTGGTTGCCTCCTGACCTCTTCTCCTGTGAGGGTCAGGCTCCCCACCTGAATTTCTTCTCTCATGATGTACAATGGCCAGGTGACTTCCATGGTACACGATGTCCCCTCACCAAGAAGAAAGATGGTGGATGGTACATGGGAGATGCAGTCTGACAAGAGAGCCTGGTCTGTGGAGAATAAAGGGAGCATGAGGCCCTCAAACTACAACTCCTATGAGGCACTATGGCAGCATTTTGGAATGTAGGTAATTCAGTTTACTGAATCTAAATATTTTGCCCCAAAATTTGAAGTTTTCCATGGATCCTTCCCCTATCTTCTGCCCAGTTCTAGTGAACATTAAAGGCTCTAAAGCCAGAAGTAAAATAAAGTGAGTCCCAAATCTATTTTAAAAATCTTATGCCACTTCTGAGGCCTGACTCCTGACTTTTTCAATAATTGGGTTTGCCAACGTTGCCTTCTGGCCCTTAAGCCCTGATCTGAAAAGCTACAGACTGTCAGTGTACCTCTGTATTGGGTGCAGGATTCTGCATGTGCAGTGCAGCTTGCAGCACTGGGGCATAAGTATGCAAAATGCCTTCTTGCTAGGCAGGGAGCACAGAATGGGGAAAAATATACAAGTAAAACTACCTGCTGCAAACTGTCTCACTGAAAATGTCAGCACTGCAGGACATGCCTAATTGATGATATAACTGTTACACTGATTTGTGCCGCCACACACAGATTTTAAATATTTCATGACTGGTTTTGGATAAACGTCATTTTGATACCCATACTAGACAGTCAATAATTTCTTCCCCCAAAAATCTTTCAAATGTAGAGAGCATTTACAACTTCCTTGTTGTCTCTGCCCTGCACTCCTGTTATTGTCTGTTCCCTTCACTCTCACACAGGTAACTCCTCAACACTGTCACATGGCTTTCATTATACTAAGCTTAGCTAGTACAGCTGGGCCTGGGAGTTAACCCCTTCCTATTTAGCTGCTCTGCAACACAAAGGAACTACTCGAAGGCTCAACTGTAACAAACATCACTGAAGCTAGCTTCCCAGTCATGTAGTGAAGGATAACATGGGTAAATGGAGCTTGCTCACATCTCCTTTTAGGAATAAGGTATTTACTCACTTCTGCTCTCCTGTGATAAGCAAGTCCTGGATGCAGAACTGCCTCAAATGACATGCATGATATCTAGTGGTTGGTTATGCTCTAACACATTAGTCGCAGAACTGGCATGTCACCTTAGCCTAAGCCCAACTCAAAATAAGGGCATCTCTACTCATGCATCTTGCAACTTCCTTTTCACTCCATGCAGATGAGTGCTTACTGCCATACAATTCCTGAATGGACGTCTGGGTGTGGTTGCTTTAGCCAATCCTTATATAATCCTTTGGACAAGATTCTCTGGCCTTGATTTTCAGATGCTAGGGCTGCTTTGTGACAATGTGGCAGCACAAAGCAGACAGCAATGTTCAGTAAATGCTATGGGCACTTCCATAGTATAAAAATATCATCACCTCATGCAAGAATGAGAAATATGAAAACAGAAGGGGTAAAGAAAAAGGTACCTATCAATTGATCTGTCATTTGGTAATTGAAAGCAACAGTATATTAAAAACAAACAAAATAGCCCAATTCAGGCTATAGGCAGCAAGAGCCTTTTTTCTCTCAGTTATTACAGCATGCTAGAAAATATGCTTCAATGGCCACTATTTAAGAGGCTTACTGAGCAGATCTCAATGTATCCATCCCACCTAGGGTTTGCTAAAGGAGGGAAGGATATGCAAAGCGATACAGAAGATGAAGAAGGTCCCATCCTCCGTATGTCATGGAATAAGTGAGAAAGACTTCAAGACATATCACGGACCTAGAAGAGAGGCAATGGAGTAAGAAAGGGCAGTGAGCCACATATGCATTAGATTGTGGCTTACCACCCTAGACTACACTGGATGTGAGAATGCAGTGGGGATGTGCTACCCTGTGGCACCCAGGAAGGAGTTCTGGTTGACTGAACCAGTAGTCCTCTGAGGACTCTAGCTTGCTTTGCAGTGTCAGCTACACCATCCTGTGAAAAGGTGCAGTTTGTCCTTTGCTCTGTGGGTCATCTTCCCTGTGAAGCCAATCTGTTTTGGATTAGTGCTGACACTAACCATGTTATACTCATCTGTGCAGGTGGGTAATGGCCATAACCTGGCCCAAAACACAGGGACAGCTGGTCATCAGAAGCTGATTGGCTAAGCCCCAGCTGTCTGCCACACTGTTGATGTTAGGCTTCATTTTTCTATTGACCTGCATCTTGTGGAGTCATTTACACCTGTGTCAACTGAGTGTAAGTCTCTGCCAAATCGGAATGGTAACATTTTACTGTCACTTGACACAGGTGAACAAGACTCAACAAGGTAAAAGGAAGTAGAGAATAGGGCCCATAATGTGGTATGCTGTACTGTAACTTGCAGTACCACCTATTACCGCCAGGGGACTCTCTGGAGAATGCAGTATTGGTTTCAGAATTTTGCTAGTGATGTCATCTACCTCTCAACACCTGGCTAATGTATGTGTCACTGAAATGAGTGGCAGCTTTGCTCCCTAGATAAAAAAATGTTTATTCCCAAAAGTTCTTCACTTTTGTAATTGAATAGAAAAAGTGCTGATACAAAGCAATTTCTACCACTTCAACATACCAACCTTGAAAGTGGAACTTAAGAGCCTTATCTTCTCCAGATCATTCTCCTTGGACCTTGTACATCTTTAGAGCATTTTATAGTCTTTGTAGTCTGGTATATTGATGAAAACCCATGTAGGAAATATCAGTCAGACTCTGATGATAACTTGTTTTTGAACTGCTTCTATACAACTTAAAACACTTGACCCAAAATGTTAATGATAGGACAGTGACAACTAATGTGTGTGAGATTACCACTCTGATTTCCAGTGCACACAATTGCCAAGCAGCCCACATATTAAAAGGGTGCTGGTGTGCAATACATCTTGTTCTAATTTTGTTTTGGATTCAGTAATTCAACTTACTTTCATCACAACATTTATCTCTCTTTGAGACTGATATGCACAAATAGGAAAGATAGTGCTAGTAAAGTCACTTAAACTTTAAAAACTGGATGAAATGCCAATGCAGGTTTCACTACTGAGATTATTACATAGGAAGTGGGTTGGGTGCTTTAGGCAAGCAGAAATCAAATCAAATAATTTACATAACTCCATGGCTGGTGATATCCCCCATTAAAACCATTTTTGTCAGGATGCAAAGGCAATTGGGTAAGCCCCGCCGGCAAAAGTCTTGAAGAAGCAATCCCTGTCATTTTTCACAGTATCCAAAAAGGGACTTATCATGAATTTTAACAGTGTTACAAAAGGAAGAACAATGGGATAAATCTGGCAAAACATTGATCAATTTATGTATCCTTATTACAGGAGATATTGGGATGATTTTTAATTAGGCCAGCGAAGCACAATCGAATTAAAAATTGTGCTATTTCTTGAGCTTCTAAACAGTTAGAAAAAGATACAGTAGATTCAAAAAGAAAAATGGGGGAGGCATTTGTGAAAGACATTTTGCAGTATATAACATCTCTAGTTCCTAAACTACCATTAGATTTGTGACCTTCTGTTTGAACTATTGGTCTTTTCCCTTCTGATAAAAATGTTTTGATCATATGCCCATTAAAGTAACTGCATAGAATAACATTTGACAATGTCCTAAATAAATAATTTAGCTATGGGCCTGGTATCACTTTTATTATTTCATTTTGACAAGGCAACACAACTTCACTGATTTGCTCTAGTTCATAAACTGGGTTTTTAAGGATTATACTGCTGAACTGATATTCTCATTATATTTTTCTAATACTCTGGTTTAACAGTATGTTCAATTACTTCATGCTCTTTTAAGTTACTAGAAATTTCATTTAGTTAGTAGGTTAATCTGGCAGAATAGGAACAAGGGGAGCTCTTAAACATTTTGTCACTTTATTTTACACCTTGAGAAAATCCATTAATAAGTTTTATCAGATGTGCTATGGGTTTCTCTGGTTTAATTAATGTCATAAATAATGTTAATGAAGTTCTGATTCAGTAGGAAGTGAGCTCATAAACTGAACAAGAAATAAATTCAGGAGGAATTAGTAAATTCAGCAGTTAAACTGAATTGATTAATAATTATATTCTGCACTTCTAATGCCCTTTCATTTGAGGATCATAAAACAATTTACTAGCATTAATTAATGTCTATCAAACATATTTATAGGGCACCAGATCTTCACAACTCTCCACAAAGTAGACAAGTATTGTTAGAATAGAGTAAATGCTGAAAACTGCTAATGTTTTAAAACTGCTTCAGCCACACTTGTACTCCTGTTGTGAGATTTTTCTGTGAACATTTGAGCAATCAAATTTGAATGAAACAATGTTAGTAGAAAGTAAAGCTGGTCATTTTTTTTATTTCCCATGGAAAATTTCAAGGAAAATGGGAAAAAATAGTTTTCAACATCTTTTACAGAAAACTTTTATTTTTCAAAATAAAATAAAACCCCAAAACATTTTAAGCTAAAATCCAAAATGTTTTGCTTTGGAAATGCAACTGTGATGCCTCATAGGTGGTATAATTTGGGTGCATTGTACTCCCATTTTCCTCTATAAACCAAACTCGGTCGTTGGACTACATCTCCCATGATGTACTACAGTATCCCTTCTTGGTGGGGGAGGCAGTGTGTCACGTGAGTCCCATGGGAGTGTATCAGAGGAGACAAAGTCTGTCTGGAGGACCTGTTCCATAAAGGAGAATCAAACTAAAATTCCTATGCAGTACTATAGCGGCATATCCAAATCAAAATGTTTTGGTTTTGGCAAAATGTTTTCAGTTTGGCCAAAACCAAAGACTTAGGTTTTGGGGCTGTTGGTTTTTGATGAAAAATTGAAATTTTCCATAGAAAGTCATTCTCACTCAATGAATTTTTTGTCAAAAACCCAACTTTGCATCAAAATGAGTTTCAATGGAAACTTTTCAACCAGCCCTTGTAGAAAGCAAATTTCAAAGTCACATATGTGAATAGTTCTAAAATCACATTTTAAATTCACATTTCTGAGTGGTCACATCAGAAATTAATTGCTAAGGTCACTGAGGGACTAAGTGCCAGAGCTGGAAACAGAATCCAAGACTCCTTGGCCCCTAATTCCCTTCTCTAACCACAAAGTAGGCTCTTTAAGAAAGACATGGTAATTATAGAACTACTTAAAAAAATAAAATAAAGTACCATGGGTATAATCATTTGAAACTATATCAATATGCTCTTCCTATACTTTTGTAAGGTTTCAACACCTCAAATATCAGAAAGAAGTATTACAACATACGCTGTATGTAATAGAAATGATTAAGGATGAAAGCAGAATAAAGGCAAAAGTATTCCTGCAAGCTGCAAACTGCAAATCACACTCTAGATTTCAGGTAGTTGGACACAATCATAAATGTTTTTATATTTGACATGCTGATTTATGGAGAGAAAGAGAAAACCAGATAAACTAAAATCAATAGACTTAGATATGCAGAGTAGCACTAGACAATTTTGGATGTGCACTGTGATTTGCAATAGCAGAAGCATTGGTTTGATAGCTTAGAAAGCAAAACCTTGTAAAAACCAGTTGAGGCAGAAACTTTAAAATCTCTACATCTTCAGAGAGTGCTACCTCAACCAGTATAAAAACTAGGCCACTACCATAACTTTGATGGATGGAATTTCAGATTATTTTAAATGTCATCCAACTTGTGCTAAGATTGCTAAATAGCATTCTTAGCGCTGGTTATACTGTACTAATAGAGAATGCAGGTATCATGAATTTGTCTCTGGCATATCTTAATTGGCAATATTTTTCTGTTAGCCTTCCTATCTTTTTTCTTAGATATTTTCTTCAGCAAAGAAAGCACATTACTAAAATAATTATACCAAAAAAGTAACAAATGTCAAAATAAAGGCAACTATTAGGCAACAGAAAATACATGTAACTTGTAACTTATAGGTTTTGAAGTGCAGAAGAAACTGGTTTTTGAGAAACTGACAAAGTACTGCCAATCTCCAATGAACAAGCCCAATTTTATTATTACAATTTTTTAAAAATGTGGTATTTTCCAAAGAATGTACTTAACTCTAGGCAAACTGTGTAGGGCCACCTTATTTAACATGCTTTTCAATATGATCCCTTTAAAGACATCAGCAGTGACTGGAGCCTCTGGCATACACAGAGTGAAAAAGCTCTCTGTGGGAAAGCTACCAATCAACTAGTTGGTATTCACTGTTCAGAAGATCAACTGGAAGTCACCTGCTGAATGGAATAACTAGCCCTTAAATAGCTGGATCTAATCCATTTTGCTGACAAATATATTATTAAACAATCTACAAAAATCTCTACCTACTATGAACAGATAAACTGCCAGTGGCCATTCATAATTAGTGTGAAATAGCATCTCAATTTGCCAGTTGTGTATTTGCACTCAAACAGAAAACAAATTAACAGGACATGATTTTTTTTTAAATACTGCACTCCAAATATGAGCGTGTGTTTCTTGTATCTTATTACCCACACATAATATTCTAATTGTCCTTAGTTTTACACAGTGGTGCAAATAGAAATCATTTCTTGCCGGTACGCTGTACTCGTGGGAGGGACACAAATGGGGGGCACATGACCCCCCATGTGACTCCTCCCCACCCTGCCCCAGCTTGGGACCCCCATGCCCTCCGTGTCCTCTCCCCATGATCCATATCCATCCCACGTTACCTATGGATGGGGGGGCTCTTTCCTCTTCCCACTGCACCAGAGACTTCTGCTGTACAGACCCCAGGCAGGAGGACTCAGGAGACGCAGCTGCATGGAAGGGCTGGGTGCTGGGCTGGGTGCAGTCTCCTCCTGTGTCTTTCCAGTATGCTGTACCAGCAACAAATATCTTACTGGAATGGTGTACCAGATTGTACCACCATACTTGCACCACTGGTTTTACATCTGGGCTCTCTACTTAAAGTTGTTTTTTTTTTAAACAATGACTCACACATTCAAAACAGTGCAAAGATATTTCACTTTAAATACGTTTATTTACATGTATTATTTGTTGGACTTTTAGGGCCTCTCCATTTCTGCTCTCTAGCTTTTGATTATTACTAACTGCCTTAATGCTGGACAGATTTAAAAGTGGGAGGATTTGTCCTTGGGTGCTATGTGCTGTGCTTTGTCTGTTACATGCTGAGGGTATGTCTACACTGCAGTTGAACACCCACAGTCAGCCCATGCCTCAGCTGACTCAGACATGCAGGATTCAGGCTAAAGGGCTGTTTAACTGCAATGTAGACATTTGGACTTGGGCCGCAGCCTGAGCTCTGGGACCTTCCCCCCTCACAGGGTTCTAGAGTCCAGGCTCCAGCCTGAGCCCAACCATCTACCCCACAGTTAAACTGCCCTTAGCCTGAGCCCCACAAGCCCAAGTCAGCTGGCATGGGCCAGTCATGGATTTTTAATTTCAGCATGGACATTCCTTTAGCAGGAGTGGCATGTGTCTTCACTGAGAGAAAAGACTGGATATCAGAGCTTGCTGAAGAACTGACAGCGCTACTGGTAGAGGGAGAACTTATGTCCCACTCTTCACACTGGCAGAAAGGAGGACGGTGACACCAGTGTGCCATACTGTCATTTCATGTGCACAGTGGAGAGCAGGCTCCACATAGCCACTATGCCCAATACCTTATGAAGGTTGGGGGGAGCTTCACCTGGGGGTGAAGCTACATGGACCTGTTGGGAGCACATGCTGAGCTGGGTATAGACCTTCACAGTTTACTCTCACCCCAGAATCTGAGTCACAGTCTCCCTGTGGCTGCTGCAGGGGCAGTGCATGGGGGGCATGGATCAGTGGTCATGTTGCACTCCTTCAGTATCTGGCCTGGGCTGGAGAAGCTAATTATCCAAATTCGGACCAAATTCGTTGACGAATTCTGGTCACATGGCGCCTGAGACACATTGTGCATACACTAAGAAGAAGTGTAGCAACACACTGTCCCTTGCCTGGGGCTAGACTATAGTGCATGGTCTAGCCAGTAGTGATTGGATTACACTACTCCTAGTCATCTCACTGTTACCTTGTGCTTCTCTGTCAGTTGTGCTCACCTGTTGTCTCTCATCTTATACTTAGATCATGAGCTCTTTGGGGCAGAGGCCAACTTTTCATTATATGCGTGGGACAGTGCCTAGCACCAGTGGGGGTGTCTTGATCCCGACTGGGGTCTTTAGTTCCTACTGCAGTGCAGATAACAATGAAGAATGTATCAAATGAAGGGAGGATGGTAGGGAGGAGGGACTAAAAGGAAAAGAACCAGAAACATGATTTGTGACCTTTAAACAGCCACATTGGAGTGGATTGTTGACAGTGAAATAATTGGACATCCTAGGCCTCCAGTGAGCCGAGGCTACCAGTTACTGTTAAACCTGCTGTGCTAGGGGATTGCATTATTTTCACATTAAAACCAGTCACTTTAGTTGGATACTTAATTTCTTATCCTGCCCTCAAAAAATGTCTGTTGTTGATGGTTGTAAAACATACAGGGCTATACATCTTTACAGTTGTCACTTTACTGCACTCTGAGCTATCTGAACCTTTACATCGGAGCCTTTCTCCACCTTGACACCTGCACTTTTGGACCCCTCTGTTTGATAATTGGCTACAGTCTTACAAAGGGCATCAACTGAACTTTTCTGTCTGGCTACTTCATAGGGTATTTATTACATTAAAACATCTCTCTTCCTAATTGACAGCCTGCGTAAATGAACTGTCAGCCACACAAGGATGACAATTAGGGATCAGAGTGGATTCTGACAGAGGGGGTGCTCCTGGCTGAAGTAAAATCCTGCTCTAATCCTTGGTAAGAGGTTAACCCCATATTCAATGTTATCCATATCTAGATTAGCTGTGTGTTAAGACAAATTAGCTCCAAATTTGGGTTTTTGCCTGGAGATTTGTGTTCAAAATGTATTTAAGTTCATTATTCAATGTTTATGACTAAATCCATGGTATTTTCTAACTTGATGGCCATTGTTTTGTATGCCTACCTTGCATTCCTTTTTATTTCATTATGATACAATGTTGCAAGATCTGCCTAATCTCTCAGGCTTTGAGAAGAAAGAAGGCTAAAGATGATGTAAATTGGCTAAGAATGATCGTGGCAATTGTTGTCTTGTTAAGTTGATGGGAAAGGAAATGCTTGTTTGTTTAGTACTATATTTTGTGTATTTATTGTGTCCATGCATAGAGAGAGAGAGAGGAAAAGGTATATTCCGTGTGTCTGTTTGAACAGATGAAACCTGTGCTCTCCAATCTGCACTGGCTGCATATTGGTTTCTGGGTTGATTTTAAAATGTTGGGTTTTGACATATAAATGGCCTTGAGACTTCTTAGGCTTCCTCTTTTCCTGTGACCTACTACTGCAGCTGTAGTCAGCAGAGGTGCCTGAGCTGAAACCCAGTTGGGATAAGAGAAGGTAGCTAGTTGAGTGTTCTCCATTAGGGATCTATGTTTTGGAACTTGTTTGTCAGAAACAGCCCTTATTTGCTGACCTTGAGGGTGCACTGCAGGGCCTGCCTTTTTTCCCTGGCCCATGAGATGGCTGTCTACTAGTGGTGGAGTGAGGATTCTTTGGAGAGTTGGATTTTCTTTTTTATGTATGTTGTTGCTAGGTTATTTGATGTGATTGGGGGTAACTGATGGGTCTGTTTTAGTGATTGTCAAAGGCTTTCGGAGCATGAGATGGGTGCGTTTTGGTTGCAGAGCAGTAAAAAAAACAAAATAAATGTTTAAACACTGTACCATGGAATGTCTTCATCCCAGCATTTAAAAGACGGATGCCACATGGGCTGGGCAATGGCCAGATGGCAAGAATGCAATGATTTCTGTCTAAATATCAAGTGTCATGAAAGGCAAAAAATACAGGGAATAAAACATGGCCTGTTTTTTCCCCCATTTAACCCAGTGTTTGTCTTGCTGTATGGTTAAGGCTGAGTTGAGTTTTGTACTTATCACAGGAATTCAACCTTATTGTTTGCTGGAAAAATACACGGTATCCTCCCCAAATTTCGGCACATATTTTCTGAGTTAAAATGCACTGAAATCTCATGTACTGGCTATATTTAAAGAAGCTTTAAAGGATTAATATTTTTGTATTTATTCCTTCCTAACTGAAAGTTTATGCTTTAGCAATGGCTGAAGAATAATGATCTAAAGAGAATTCCACAAAGAATGTCCTCTCTCAAAATGGCCCCCATTTCCTATTGCTGTCAATGTGACCAGGGCAATAGCTTACCCTCAACTGAAGGTAATCTGTAGCCTCAGTCATTTAGAAACTTTCAGATTAGAAGACTAGATCAGGAAGTGAGAGGCTTTATGTCCTATTTCCAGTTCAAAAAGCCTTCACAAGCAATGGACAGTCAGGCCTTCCTGTCCACATATCTTGATTTTTAAGGACTCCGTTAGGGTCACTGGTTTTATATTTTTGTTTTAGCTTTTCAAGACAGATGTTCATTCTCTTTCCGTCCCATCACCATAATTCTCTTTTGTGTCATGGTGAGTCTGAAAAAGCCATCCTTCATCATCTAATGCTTCACAGATAGTGGAGTCACACATGATTTTTAAATCACCAAGATGTCAAAAGGAAAATTGCAAGGCAACTACAACAGTTTCCTGTATTAACTTGTCTAAGATTCTTCAGTGCCTGGAGAAAAGAATTATATTGATGGTCTTCAGGGGATCTCCACTTCAGCTCTCTCTAGTTTGTGGTTTCAGGTTAAAGGGGCTAGCAAATCTCTGTAGAGTTGTTATTTAGAGAGAGAAGCAAGAAAGAGAAATGTGCTGGGGTAGCTGATAAAAAGATTGCATCGTACAGGGAAAGCAAAAAGGGAATTGGAGTGTAAAAAAAGAAAATTAATAGATCTAAGGGTAAATAGCTAAATTTTGAAATAAAGGAGATAATGTAGGTAGCTGGGGAGAGGCTAAAGATAGAAATGTGATAATAGTGTGAATAGAGAAAATATAAAACAGGGTAGAAATAAAAAATAAGGAAGCTAAAAATTAAAAGTGAAAATGTGATAAAAGAATCTAGAGGAAGGCAGGTTCAGTATGTGCATTTTAAATGAGCAGGTGGGAAGCCAGGTACATAACACCTTTGTCACTAACAACAAAGCAGAGGAAACGTAACCCCTCTCTCCCCCTCCCCCCGACTATGACAGTATAACACTGTAGATGAAAAGATTTAAATAGCCATTTTGGATTTGTCTGTATACTCTTCTGAGCCAACAGGCCGTTATTGCTTATACCTTCTTGTAAGCTCTTCGTGTTTAATGCAATGTTACTTACAATTCACTGAAAGAAAGAGGCCACATTTTGTTACATATTGTATACATTTTATAGTTTCTTTGTAATTGCAAGATTTTTTTCTTTGTGGATTGGTTTTGTATTTACTAAATATAGCTTTGCTTTCCCTAAACTTATATTGCTAGGCTGACACACTATCAATAGTAACAAATATATTAGTACAAAGAGAAACCATCAAGACTCATAAAACCACTAATGAGCCTGTTTCCTGGCTTAAATGTGATGCAATGAAGGTACTGAAAGAACAAATGCTTCAGTTTTTAAAAAATATTTTGCTTTTAGTAATCCATTTTGCATTTGTGTTCCTAAAAACATTTAGTGTATGCTTAATTTGGTTTCAAAGGACTTATTTCACTATATAAATTGCTATGATTCATCACTTCAGGTGAAATATTTCCCTTCTGTACAAAACAGGAGATTTCATTTAATGAGTCCAAATTAAAAGTTAGCAACAGAATTAATATATTTTAAATTTACATGTCATTTACATTCTTAGTGTAGAGAAGATCCAGACAATTTTTATTAATTAAAGGTTGGCTAGTTATAAAAGTGGCAATGTACATATAATGTCCTGTAAGGAATTGCGCTTGGAGTGAGGGGTTCTTGGTTTGATCTGATTTTTATATCAGAGATCAAATTTCATTGAAATCAAACAGTCTTTGGTGGAACGTCTTAATTTGGATAACTCCATTTTAAACTCAGTTGAAGAATTTTTTATCAGATCTGAGAAGGAATAAAACACTGTCTCCAATGTGATGTCACCTTGGAAGGGAACCCTGGACATGTCTTGAACTGAACTCTTATAAAGGCAACGCGTGAATATATTCTGATCTCTTGGAATGTGAAATTCCATAGCAGGACACACTTCCCTAAAAAACCCCTGCATGTCTTCCATTCTCATGAAACTCATCTTGGATACCTCTAGCTGCCTCATTTCCATTGATCTTGGTGGTTTTTTTGGTATCCTGAAGAAGGAGAGGTAAAGTTCACAGAAAAGCCACACGTATAATTAAAGAATTAGAAAATATGCCTTATAGCATTAGATACAAGGAGCTCAATCTGTTTAACTGAACAAAGAGAAGGTTAAAGGGTGACTTGATGACAGTCTAAAAAGTACCTAATGGGGAACAAATATTTAATAGCAGGCTCTTCACTCCAGCAGAGGAAGGTGTAACACGGCCCAGTAGCTGGAAGTGGAAGCTAGACAAATTCAGACTGGAAATAAAGGCATACATTTTTAAGAGTGAAAGTGGACCAACTTCTCCATGAGGGATAATTTTTGAATCAAGACTGGATGTTTTTCTAAAAGATATACTCTAGGAATTATTTCTGGTGAAGTTCCATGGCCTGCGTTACAGAGGATATCAGACTAGATAATCACAATGATCCCTTCTGGTCTTGGAATCTCTGAATGTCTGATATTTATTACTAATGTCAGTAATTTTCTCCACAATTTCTCCATATACATGAAAACTGATGAAAAACTATTTCCATCAATAATAATCTAAATTTATGGATAGTCAAAATAAGAAAAATGCTGCTTGAGAATTTATTAGAGTTTAACTTAAGGATGTTTATTCTGTATATTTTGACAGGTGAGGTTGACCATTTGTGTTTGAACAGTTATAAAGCTTTAACTTTTGGAATCTGAATATCTATCATGAAATAATTGTCCCAATATTTGGTTTGCCCTGCCATAATTGGCTGCAACTGTGAAATTTAGATAGATTTTTTAAAAAAAGCTTAAATATAAACATCAATATAATCTGTCAAAATTATATATATAAAACATTGAATTCTTCCAAGCTTACTCATACTGATGAATGCAAGAGTGGTGGTGAGATGTGCTGTACATAAAGAAAAGACGATCATAGCTCATGGTGTGAATCCAGACCCTCGCTCAAGCCAGCTGGGAATTACTTTAGCTGTCTCCCTGGCCTGGTTTTTCTAGTGTTCAAGCACTGGTGGTCAATTCCCAAATTGGGCTACTGAATGTCTGGCAGCATGTAGCAATATTCAGAGCAGTAGTAGGCTCTCAAATCTGAAGGCTTAAATTAAATGGGGCTTCTGACTCTGAAATGATTCCTTCCCTTCTAGTTTTGGTTTTGTAAAATTAAAATGTGACTGAAAGCCACCTTCAGTTTTGCCTATAATTCAAACCTACCTTCAGCCCCAGGAGATTTTAAGTCTGCTTGTCTACCACTCTTGCCTTCTTGTTTAGATTCATAGATTCATAGATACTAAGGTCAGAAGGGACCATTCTGATCATCTAGTCTGACCTCCTGCACAGCGCAGGCCACAGAATCTCACCCACCCACTCCTATGAAAAACCTCACCCATGTCTGAGCTATTGAAGTCCTTAAATCATGGTTTAAAGACTTCAAGGAGCAGAGAAGCCTCCCTCAAGTCAACCATGCCCCATGCTACAGAGGAAGGCGAAAAACCTCCAGGACCTCTCCAATCTGCCCTGGAGGAAAATTCCTTCCCGACCCCAAATATGGCAATCAGCTAAACCCTGAGCATATGGGCAAGATTCACCAGCCAGATACTATAGAAAATTCTTTCCTGGGTAACTCAGATCCCATCCATCTAATATCCCATCTCAGGGGATTTGGCCTATTTACCCTGAATATTTAAAGATCAATTACTTACCCAAATCCCATTATCCCATCATACCATCTCCTCCATAAACTTATCAAGCAGAATCTTAAAACCAGATAGATCTTTTGCCCCCACTGCTTCCCTTGGAAGGCTATTCCAAAACTTCACTCCTCTGATGGTTAAAAACCTTCGTCTGATTTCAAGTCTAAATTTCCTAGTGGCCAGTTTATACCCATTTGTTCTTGTGTCCACATTGGTGCTGAGCTGAAATAATTCCTCTCCCTCTCCTGTATTTATCCCTCTGATATATTTATAGAGAGCAATCATATCTCCCCTCAACCTTCTTTTAGTTAGGCTAAACAAGCCAAGCTCCTTAAGTCTCCTTTCATAAGACAAGTTTTCCATTCCTTGGATCATCCTAGTAGCCCTTCTCTGTACCTGCTCCAGCTTGAATTCATCCTTTTTAAACATGGGAGACCAGAACTGCACACAGTATTCTAGGTGAGGTCTCACCAGTGCCTTGTATAACGGTACTAAAACCTCCTTATCCCTACTGGAAATGCCTCTCCTGATGCATCCCAAAACCGCATTAGCTTTTTTCACAGCCATATCACATTGGCAGCTCATAGTCATCCTATGATCAACCAATACTCCAAGGTCCTTCTCCTCTTCCGTTACTTCTAATTGATGCGTCCCCAATTTATAACTAAAATTCTTGTTATTAATCCCTAAATGCATAACCTTACACTTCTCACTATTAAATTTCATCCTATTACTTTTACTCAAGTTTACAAGGTCATCCAGATCCTCCTGTATAATATCCCGATGCTTCTCCGAATTGGCAATACCTCCCAGCTTTGTATCATCTGCAAACTTTGTTAGCACACTCTCACTTTTTGTGCCGAGGTCAGTAATAAAAAGATTAAATAAGATTGATCCCCAAACCGATCCCTGAGGAACTCCACTGGTAACCTCCCTCCAACCTGACAGTTCGCCTTTCAGTAGGACCCGCTGCAGACTCCCCTTTAACCAATTCCTTATCCACCTTTTTATGTTCATATTGATCCCCATCTTCTCCAATTTAACTAATAATTCCCCATGTGGCACGGTATCAAATGCCTTACTGAAATCTAGGTAAATTAGATCCACTGCATTTCCTTTATCTAAAAAATCTGTTACCTTTTCAAAAAAGGAGATTAGGTTGGTTTGGCACGATCTACCTTTTGTAAAACCATGTTGTATTTTGTCCCATTTACCATTGACTTCAATGTCCTTAACTAATTTCTCCTTCAAAATTTTTTCCAGGACCTTGCATACTACAGATGTCAAACTAACTGGCCTGTAGTTACCTGGATCACTTTTTTTTCCTTTCTTAAAAATAGGAACTATATTAGCAATTCTCCAATCATTCGGTACAACTCCTGAGTTTACAGATTCATTACAAATTCTTGCTAATGGGCTTGCAATTTCAGGTGCCAATTCCTTTAATATTCTTGGATGAAGATTATCTGGGCCCCCTAATTTAGTCCCATTAAGCTGTTTCAGTTTCGCTTCTACCTCAGATATGGTAATATCTACCTCTATATCCTCATTCCCATTTGTCATGCTACCATTATGCCTAAGATCCTCTTTAGCCTTATTAAAGACTGAGGCAAAGTATTTGTTTAGATATTGGGTCATGCCTAGATTATCTTTAAACTCCACTCCATCCTCAGTGTTTAGCGGTCCCACTTCTTCTTTCTTAGTTTTCTTCCTATTTATATGGCTATAGAACCTTTAACTATTGGTTTTAATTCCCTTTGCAAGGTCCAACTCTACTCGACTTTTAGCCCGTCTCACTTTATCCCTACATGTTCTGACCTCAATTAGGTAGCTTTCCTTGCTGATCCCTCCCATCTTCCACTCCCTGTATGCTTTCTGCTTCTTCTTAATCACCTCTCTAAGATGCTTGCTCATCCAGCTTGGTCTACAACTCCTTCCTATGAATTTTTTCCCCTTCCTTGGGATACAGGATTCCGATAGCTTCTGCAGTTTTGATTTAAAGTAATCCCAGGCCTCCTCTACCTTTAGATCCATAAATTCTTCAGTCCAATCCACTTCCCTAACTAATTTCCTTAATTTTTGAAAGTCAGTCCTTTTGAAATCAAAAACCTTAGTTGCAGATTTATTTTTGTTAATCCTTCCATTTAGTTTGAACTGAATTAGCTCATGATCACTTGAGCCAAGATTGTCCCCTACAACCATTTCTTCTATGAGGTCCTCGCTACTCACCAAAATTAAATCTAAAATGGCATCCCCTCTAGTCGGTTCAGCAACTACTTGATGAAGGAATCCATCAGGTATCGCATCTAGGAAAATCTGAGCCCTATTATTACTACTAGCACTGGTCCTCCAGTCTATATCTGGGAAGTTAAAGTTTCCTATGATCACGCAGTTTCCATTAGTATTTACTTTATTAAAGACATTAAAAAGGGCTCTATCCATATCCAAATTAGATCCCGGAGGTCTATAGCACACCCCAAGCACTTGTTGACTTTAGTAGGCTTTGGATCAAGTCCTGAAAGCATTTTCTTTGTTTGAGGACTAAAACCTCTGCCTCTTGCCAAGATTGCTAATTAAAACTCTTAATCAGATACATGTATTTTCTTAGGAAAATATCATCATGAAGCAGGCCAACGACAACAACATTCTTGCTATTGGCAAGGATGCACTTCAACAGGGTAAATAACTCAGATGCACTTTAAATTTAATTATGAAATTTTCCTACAAACTTCCTGCTGTAGCTTAATTTTTACTGACAGCTAATAACTGTAATCTAAAAACACTGCCTGCTTTGATTTTTATTAACTTGCAGCAGATAAGAAGAGTGGGCATATCATTACATCGCAAATATCTGAAAGTAAAGCAGTCTTCATAAAAATACTACAGCATGCTACAGGAATGGTCCAAACCACTGCTACTTATAGTAGTGAGTCTGCGTTATGGCTCAACATGTTTTTAATGAAAATGCACATACCCTGCTCAGCAATCTGAATGTCTGAAAATCGAAAGAGCATTTCTGTGCTAACCTGTGAAAAAATTGACATGCAATTTAGATTGAGACCTTAAAGTCAATGCATCTGAGTCAATGAGCTCAAGCTGGAATGATTGGAACTAGATTCAGATCACCCCAAACTCTGAAGGTGTTCTTATTTGTGGATTTGGTTTGGCTCATTAGAGATGGATTAGCTGTGATATTTGGACCAGGCTCCAAATGTCCTCAAAACATAGGTATTTTGGCTCCCTGTATTTGGTTTGATTTCTATAGTTAGAGTTTCTGAGCCTTGTCCTAATGTCAGACATCTTGCTGCATTAAGAGGATGTCTATAACAAAGAGACAGAAAGCCAACACAGAACTAGAGATGAAAATATTATTAGTTTCATATGAAGATGTACCACAGGAAATGATGCCTCCCAGTGACATACAAGATATACTTAAGAGAAGATGCCAAACCTGTGGAACATGCTACAGTAAAAGTTCCACAAACCTTAAGAAAGAGGCTAGAAGAAGAGCTGCAAAACCTGACAGCAAATGGTTTCATCTGGAGAATAGAAAAATCACAACCAACTGAGTATACTCCTTAGTAATTGTAGAGAAAAAAGAAAAGAGGGGAAGGGGAGACTACTCTTGTGTATGGACCCTAAGGAGCTGAACAAACACATAAAAGGAGAACACTTCCACTTGCCCACACAAAGAGAACTGTTGTCTGTGATGGCAGGATCCAAATTCTTCAGCAAATTAGATGCATTGGCAGGATTTTGGCAGGTGCCCTTAGACACTCAGAGCCCCAAGATGTGCACTTTCACCACACCATTTGGCAGATACTGTTTCCTAAGACTGCATTTCAGAATGTTTGGCTCCAGAAGTCTTTCTTTGTACAATGAGCCAGATGCTTGAGGGTCTAGCAGGTTTGAAAGTGTGCATTTATGACATAGTAATCTGAGTCACCACTGGTACTGACCATCAGGAATGACTGAAGAGAGTCATTCGTGATAGCTAATAATCTTAAATAAGCAATGTCAATTTCAAACAATGGAAATAACATACTTGGGAGAGAGACTGACCTCCAAGGGGAATCTTGCCCAATGAATGAAAGGTTCAAGCAATACTGAACATGTCAAGACCTGAAGACAAAAAGGGAACTCGAAGGCTGCTAGATGTTTGGAATTATGTCTGCAAATTCCATTTTTTCATAAATCTTTCCATAAATTTTCATTTTTTATGATTAAAGGTGCTTCTTAATGTTTGGTCTTTCCAAATGCTGAGCTGAGTGAAACAGGCATAATTTTGTTAAAAGAAAATACACTGTAATTTTTCTCTGACTTTTTCATACCATGAGCTTTTATTGGATATCCTATTTTTAAAAAAAATTAAATTGAATTCTGAATAACTTCCTATCAAAACATTGAGCAACAAAATTAAAGGTTTTAGAGTTTGATAATTTTATAAAAGATTTTGTGAAACCTAGAAATGTTAACTTTTTTCCCCACATACATTCTATCTTGCAAAAATGGTAAATACTAACAGCTTTTCTTCCAGTTGTCAAGGTATTGGATCATCCGAAATGGCATTATGATAGAAACATTTATTTCCAGTTTAAACTCCACTAAGGGATCAAAAATTACTTAAAGTGTAGTCCTGCTTTAAAAAGTGACTCTATCAATGGCATTGCGTGGGTGCTATGTTTGTGTCTCAATGACTGCCAATACTTTATAACTAAAATAGGACTTTAGTACCTGTCAGCCCTGCAAAACTCAGCCTGAGATCTGAAAGTGAAGCTGGGATCTTTTCAGTGCCTCATTGCTATTAATAAATGTCAAATTGGTGTGTTAGTTATGTCTTTGATAAACCAGTGGCCTTTCCTTGATTTGGCCTATGTATAACAGATTCCATTCCTTCTTGTGCAGCATCAATGGAATTGTTTACTAAGACCATGTCTACACTCTGCGGCTAAATCAGCGCCACTGTAATCAGTGCAGTGGCGTCAATTTAGTGGGTCTGGTGAAGACACGCTAGCTAAGTTGATGGGAGAGTGCTCTCCCATCGATGTCTGTAATCCACCTCAATGAGAGGCAGAAGCTATGTCACCGGGAGAATGTCTCCTGTTGACACAGCATAGTGTGGACACTGCTGTAAGTCTATCTAAGGTACATTGACTTACGTTACTTACATAACTTAACTAATGTAACTTAGATCAAATACAACAGGGGTCGGCAACCTTCGGCCCAACAGGATAATTCCCTGGCGGGCCACGAGACATTTTGTTTTCATTGACCGTCCACAGGCACGGCCCCCCACAGCTCCCAGTGGTCATGGTTCACTGTTCCTGCCAATGGGAGCTGCGAGAAGCAGCGGCTAGCACATCCCTGTGGCCTGCAGCTTCCGCAGTTCCCATTGGCTGGAAACAGCGAACTGGACTACAGTATTAGTGTAGACCAGAGCTAAGAGCCAGTCAATATCCCTCTTTTAGCTGTGTTGCCTCTGAAGTGCAAATAGGTATATAAAGAAGTAAAAATAGGTTTTTGGTTTGTTTGTTTTCCAGGTAACATCAGCAGAGATGACTCTGAATATCCACTTGAAACAGATCTGCGGAATAAGCGGTGCCATATTTACAAAGTCACTTTTAAATGTAGCACAGCATTTTAATGCAAAAATACTGTATATATTGTCATGTATCTATTCTTTGTTTCTGTGTGTCATGTTATTGCTAATTAAATAATTACACAGATTTCCTTTCTTGCAATAGGAATTAAATAGAACTTAAAGCAAAATATCAGACAATATCTGCAAATTGAAATGGGTATTCAAACTAGCATAAGTTTTTCCTCCAATAAAGAATAAAGCTCTTGTCTTCCCTAAGTGCACTGTAAAGCTGTTAAGAAGATAATAAAGTATTTTAAATTTCTACAGCATTTTATGAGCTGCATCCATTATTCAGAGTGGTAAAATGAATAAATAATAACTTATGCCAACAGATTGTACTTTTTTGCTGGCAAAGAGACTACGCTAATGGGGATTGCTGTTAGCATATGTTATGAAAACAAGTATGGCAACTTGAGTTGTGAATTAAAATTCAAGCACAAGATGCTCTGAAGTAAAGCAGTCTGAAAATTCTTTGAAATGACTTATTTAGGGCTGAGAGACAAAGTGGGTGAGGTATCTTTTATTGGACCAACTTCTGTTGGTGGGAGAGACTAGCTTAAACAGTTCTTCTTCAAGTCTGGTTATTCAGGTCAGCTTGTTCAGGTTATTTAGGCTGCATGCTTTTTTCCCCTTTGAAGACTTGTTACTATAGTAATTCTATTTTAGAAGGTCGGTGATTATTGTTTTGATCTAAATCAGTGTTTGACACTCAGTTTCTTTGTTGTTGTTATTATTAATACTATTTATTTCCCACTCCTTTGTGTATTCTACAGTATTCTACATTTGTATTTGTATTTGTATTCTACATTTTCATTCTTGGAACATTTTACAATTTCTATGGGGCTTTTGAAATAATTCAGAGCAATACTCTGGAGAAGTGTACAGGAATCTGCTCATTTAAAGGTCATATATTTGGTTTTACCTTTATAATTTTCTAACTACCAATGAGATATGCCCAAGCAAATTGAAAGAGTGTTAGTTGCTTTAAACCCTTGAGCAATCCTAGACTCCTCAAGCATGAATGTCTTTTACACACAAAGATGCCAGTTGCTGAAAAAGCCTATTGTATATAATAATGCAGACGAGATAGGAGCAGACCATGGTGATAAAAGGTTTAGAAAACCTGATCTATGAGGAAAGGTTAAAAAAACTGGGCATGTTTAGTCTTAAGAATAGAAGACTGAGTGTGGACCTATTGGCAGTCTTCAAATATGTAAAGGGCTGATATAAAGAGGCTAGTGATCAATTGTTCTGCATGTCCACTGAAGGTAGGACATGAAGTAATTGGCTTAATTTACAGCAAGGGAGATTTAGGTTCGATATTAGGAAAAACTTTCTTACTATATGGGCAGCTAGGCTCTGGAAGAGGCTTCTGAGGGAGGTTGTAGAATCCCCATCATTGGAGGTTTTTAAAAACAGGGATGGTCAGGGATGGTCTAGGTTTACTTGGGTCTATCTCAGTGCAGTGGGGCTGGACTAGATGACCTCTCAAGGCCCATTGCAGCTGGACATATCTCTGATTCTAGTCTGTTTTTCACTGCCCAGTGTGAGTGGAATGCACACAGCAAACTGTTATAAATGCTAGAAAATACAACAGATGTTAAACATTAATTCAATTTTAATATTCTAAGCAGTGGCGGATTACTGTAGAGGTCTGTGGGGTCCATGCCCAGGGGCCCCGACCAACTGGAACTCTGGCCTGCCCCCTGCTCCTCCTCTCTCTCCCCCCGGGACCCTGCCGCCCAATCCTCCTCTTCCCCCTTGAGGCCCTGCCTGCTTGCCAGGCTGGACGCAGGAGCTGTGTAGGCTGAGCACTGAGCATATTTCCCCTGTGCGGAGCTGGCTCCCCGCTCCTCCCTCTCCCTCCCATGCAGAGCTGCCTCCTTCAGCCCCTCTTCTTCCCCCCATTTTACACATGGGTATAGTGACACACAGAGGTTAAGTGAATTGTCTACAGTCAAGCACAAAGTGAATCAAGTAGCACTGCTAGTTAGAGAACTCAAGAGTCCTGACTCCCAATCTCCAACACTTACCAATAGATATTGTTTTAATAAAACACCCCTCATGTCTCAGCTATTACAATATTTGTCACTTAAGCAGAGTTCTCTGGCACAATGCTGTATTATGTATACAGACAGCTGCAGCTATCCACACTCACTCACCTGAAACTACAGGCTCCAAAACTACTGTCACAAGTGTTAGCATGAAGAAAAGGAGTACTTGTGGCACCTTAAAGACTAACAAATTTATCAGCAGGGTTATTAATTCAAACCTAAAATTCAAAGCCAAATAATTTATTAACAAGATGATAACTTTAAGATAGCTACATTTTTAGTGCATAGAACCATTTATTTTCATTCATATTTATTTCTATGCTGCCTATTTTATATTAGTGTTTGATTCTTTGACATGTAAAGAGACAAGGCTCCTGCCCTGAGCAGCTTATAATCTAGTATTTTTTCAATAAATATGTACCTTATATTTAGTGTTTATAAACTTCAAGCTGCTTTATAAAAGCTAAATAATTAATCCTCACTCCTGCTGGGAGGTAAGTAAGTAAAAATCATTTTATGATGTGGAAACTCAGACAGTGCAAAGTTATGCAATTAGCAAAGATCATCTAGCAGGGAAGAGAACTAATTTTTCTGTCTCCACAGCCTATGCTCAGACACTCTGACTACATCAGCTTCTCAAACCATGTAAAAAGGAAAATGTACATATCGTATCTCAGGTAAACAGGAATAATTGAAGTATTTTAAATCATAACATGTTTTTCTTTATTAAACCAGTTTCAATAAGATAGGCAGTTCTAACTCATTTAAAACAGTAAAGGCAGTAAAATAAAGTGCAGCAACTGTACACGGTTTCCTTTGTTGTCTTCAATAAATAGCTGTTTTTTCCCCATAGCTGTGTTTTTAAAAAGATTTTTTCAGCCAGCCCAGTACATCATACATAAGCTGTCTAGGCTTTTCTCTGCTCCCCTCTCACCCTCACTTAGATTCATTCCTTCCCTATTTGAATGGGCCTTTTAGACAGCCAAAATTTCTCCTCTCTTGAAACATGTACACCAGGGGTGGTCAACCTGAGCCTGAGAAGGAGGCAGAATTTACCAATGTACATTGCCAAAGAGCCACAGTAATACGTCAGCAGCCCCTGAATCGGTTCCCCACTCCCAGCACCTCTCGCCCACTGGCAGTCCCACCGATCAGCGCCTACCCCTCCTTCCCTGCACCTCTCAATCAGCTGTTTCGTGGCATGCAGGAGGCTCGGGGGTGGGGGGAGAGGAGCGAGGGCCTGGCAGGCTCAGGTGCGGGAAGGGGTGGAGTGGGGGCAGAGCCTGTGATAGAGCCAGGGGTTAAGCAGTGAGCACCCCCCGGCACATTGGAAAGCTGGCCCCGGAGTTGGTGCCTATACAAGGAGCCGTATATTAACTTCTGAAGACTCGCATGTGGCTCTGGAGCTACAGGTTGGCCACCCTGATATACGCACTGCTCCTTTGCTCCCTGTATTTGTAAACAGACTTTCCCTTCTAGGGCCCCTCAGAGCTCTCCCTCTCCCCACACATGGAGCTGCAGCCGCCTGAATCCCTTTTTGGCAAAATTGGGCATTTGTCCCGTTTGCTCTTGTCAACTGATGATGGACAAATGTCCAGTTTTGCCAAAAAAGTCACCCTGTCTGGAGCAGGGCTTAAAAAGGGGACTGTCCTGACCAAAACAGGATGTATGGTCACTCTAGACTGTAGTAAAAGCCTCCCAGGCAGCTGTGAGGAGCCCCGGACCCACCACCTGCCCTAGGCGAGGAGCGCCTGGCCTGTGTCCCTGGCCCCCCAGAGCATGCTGTCCAGGACAGGTGCAGAGTCCAGAGCTCCCCACAACAGCCCAGGCTCCCTGGGCAGTTCTTACCATGGCCTAATGTCTGGCAAGGCCAGGAGACAGGGCCATGGGAGGATGGTTGGGGAGAGCAGGGGGCAAGGTCCCATGGTGTGTGTGTGTGTTGCAGGGGGGCAATGTTCTTTGTGCCCAGGGCCACAGTAAATCTTAATCTGTCTCTGATTCTAAGCATTATTGCAAACACAGGGCAAAATCCCTATGCTTAATTTCAGTAATTCTGCTCTCAGTGACAATCCTAGCAACCAATAGCTTTCCCTAAGTGAGGACTGAATAAGAATTTGAGATAATTTGTATGTATTGAATGAATGTAATGCTATACGGAAAGAATGTAATATAGAAAAGAATGAATTTCCTTTTCAACCTTACCCTCACAATAATATTACAGGTTTCAGAGTAGCAGCCGTGTTAGTCAGAGCCAGAAGAGTACCCAGAAGTCACCTACTACAGGACAGGCCCAACAAAGAAAACAACAGAACGCCACTAGCCATCACCTTCAGCCCCCAACTAAAACCCCTCCAACGCATCATCAAGGATCTACAACCTATCCTGAAGGACGAGCCATCGCTCTCTCAGATCTTGGGAGACAGACCAGTCCTTGCTTACAGACAGCCCCCCAATCTGAAGCAAATACTCACCAGCAACCACACACCACACACCAGAACCACTAACCCAGGAACCTATCCTTGCAACAAAGCCCGTTGCCAACTCTGTCCACATATCTATTCAGGGGATACCATCATAGGGCCTAATCACATCAGCCACACTATCAGAGGCTCGTTCACCTGCGCATCTACCAATGTGATATATGCCATCATGTGCCAGCAATGCCCCTCTGCCATGTACATTGGCCAAACTGGACAGTCTCTACGTAAAAGAATGAATGGACACAAATCAGACGTCAAGAATTATAACATTCAAAAACCAGTTGGAGAACACTTCAATCTCTCTGGTCACTCGATCACAGACCTAAGAGTGGCTATACTTCAACAAAAAAGCTTCAAAAACAGACTCCAACGAGAGACTGCTGAATTGGAATTAATTTGCAAACTGGATACAATTAACTTAGGCTTGAATAGAGACTGGGAATGGATGAGTCATTACACAAAGTAAAACTATTTCCCCATGGTATTTCTCCCTCCCACCCCACCCCCCACTGTTCCTCTGATATTCTTGTTAACTGCTGGAATTAGCCTACCTGCTTGTCACCATGAAAGGTTTTCCTCCTTCCCCCCCCTGCTGTTGGTGATGGCTTATCTTAAGTGATCACTCTCTTTACAGTGTGTATGATAAACCCATTGTTTCATGTTCTCTGTGTGTGTGTATATAAATCTCTCCTCTGTTTTTTCCACCAAATGCTCACGAAAGCTTATGCTCTAATAAATTTGTTAGTCTCTAAGGTGCCACAAGTACTCCTTTTCTTTTTAATAATATTACAGCGGTGTGTTCACCCTCATGAATAACACCCAATTCATAAGCCAGTGTACCAGTGTTTTAGTTTTAGAAATGCTGTGTTACAGAGACATGAGCTTTCATTTAGGCCCTAATTCCACATCATTAAAGTTAATGGGAGCTAATGAGTGTAGGATAAAGCCTGAAATCATGTTAAGTGTGCTAGTAAAAGATGTGACTAGTTTTAGGGTATAAGTCACTATTTGTTCATTTTTTACTCAAACTTGTGAATATAGATCCTCAGAGTTTTCTCCTGGTATGGTGCACTTTGAAACTGATCTAGCTATAAATGGATAATGCATTTTTGTCCAGGATAACTAATGTAAAATAAAATGATATTCCACAAACAATATACAATAAATAAGAGAGTGGAATGCAAGAGACTACCACGCTCAGCATAATTTAATAGTGCTGTAAATGTCTGAACAGCTAAATATAATGAATAAGTGAGGAACATGTGTTGATTTGACAGCATTAAGACTGTTATTGATGCAGTATTGCTGGTAATATTTCTTAAGTTTGGCATTTATAAGCTCTGGATTTTAAATCACAGCAAGATAAATAAAACGTGATGCAATTAGATATCGGTAACAAAGTCTAATACCATCCAGTCAGGCCAGCCACCCAGTGCCTCAATGAAACCTTTGGGGGTGGAGAACAACATTTCTTTAATTATTTTCTATCAAGTTGATATATCTATATCTTGTAATGCAGTTTTTCCCTTTCTTGTAAGAGAGAGAAATAAACTTGTTCTCTTCAGTTAAGTGTTGCATATTCACAATAGTACTTAGGTATTATAGTGATGAGTGCTGTAGTAAGCCATAAAATATATAGATAAACTGATATTCCAGTTCTAGTCCAACCACTGACTTTGTTCTGAAAAACTCACGTTACTTTTTATTCACTTGATCAAAATGGTTTTTCCTATTCCCTTTTCTGGATTTTAAGAAACAAATGTTGGTATTTTTTAAAAGAAATTGTAACCTTTATTTACAGAAAACTGATTTTTTAAAATTTATTGTGAAGAATAGTAACTGCTCAAACAGCCTTACCAGCTGGAACAGCAAGATGGGTCTGGGGTAGGTTATTATTCAAGCTTAGGTGTTCCCAGATACAGTGATGGTGGGCATGTTAGACATGCATAGACAGAATAGACCGATTAGAGAGGAAGGAGATTGTGGCTTCATTTGCTGTTCACTGCAGTAGCATTTAGCCAAACAGTTTTCAAGAATAGGTGATATAACAATGATTTGGTTCCATATGAGGACAGAAGTAGAAAAAAAGCCAGTTACTGAAACTAGGGAAAAATCACATTTGTATGAGTTCAGAACACACTATGGGACAAATTGTGTCCTTATTTACCATGCAAAAGCCCCTCTTATTCTTCCATGTGCAGATAGTATATTGGTAAGTATTGTTCTCACAGAATCATCAGCAATCCTTCTGGACAAATCTTATGGTGCAGGATGACTTGAAGAGGGAAAATCTGGTTTCAAATAATTTTTAAAAAGAGACAAGAAACTTGGTGCAAATACCCAGAGGATCAATTTGTAAGTATTTAGGGGTCTATTCAATATGAATATGTTTTGATAGCCACTGGTCCAGCTTTCCTTGCCTTCCCAGCAACAGACAATATGTTATATTTCAAATTAAAAATGTCCCATTCCAGCTGTCATAGAGTTCTGCATGTTACCTGCTGGAGCTACCACCTCTCAAGACAGTGTTTGACTCTGCCTACCCATAATCACAATCATGGCAATCATGTTCATGAGAATGATGCCAAAAAGTCAATGAGTATATGTGAATGCCTTAACACAAGGATGATTTCTTCCCTTCCTGACTATTAAGAACAAGTGAAGCTATATCAATAACATGCAGTCCAGCCTAACGCAATTCTTGTCTCTGTCTAGCAAGATGCTGTGATCTATTTATCAAAAGCCATACTCAGATAGAACGGAATGTCAGACAGTATCAATAAATTAACAACCCTGGCTACATCTCTGTAAGTGTTGTGAAAATGTCTGATGTCATCCTGACAGTCTTCAGAAACTTATTTCCAGCCATTACTATTAAGCCAAGATAATAGCAACTTTCAGTGCTGCTGCACGTTACCTGCTGTCCGACTGCTACAGAGCTGAAATAACACTGCTGCTTTTCACCCAAGACTCTCGAAGTGCCTTAAAAATGTAAATTAAACCTCACAATTCCCCAAAGGGTACCACAGAAAATGTTATGCCAGTTTTGCTGGTGGGTAAACCAAGCACAGAGAAATGACATTAGCAACTTGGCCATGGTCACAGGACAAGTCAGTAAAAGAGCTAAGATTATCAGTTCTGACTCATGTTCCTCTATTCTTTCCACAGGATATGAAGGAAGTATCAGAAAAACACTACAATGTCTGCTAGTAAACTGCTGATAAATTCACACACAGCAGTTCTGCTAGGGAAGATTGCATATCGTCTGTTTGATTGCTGTTACTCGTCTGCCTAGGACATTTTCAATCAAAGTTCAATCATCTAAGAGAGCTTATAAAGGCTAAATAATATATTTTAGATTTTGGTAAGACTAATATCAACTTTATTTTCAAAGGAAAGTTGTGCTTCTGAGTAAGTAAGTTTATTACACCTAGAAATCATGCATCCCACTAGACTATATCAAAACATCCTATTATCACTGCTACCTTGTCCCACCCCGTCTCCCTGACCATTTGTTTGTTTCACCCACCTGTTACATCTTGTCTTTTAAATTGTAGCTCTTTGAGTCAGGCACTGCGTGACTATATACTGTTCAAAGTCAAGCAGCATGGGAACCTGGTCTGGTTGATGCTACTAGTCCCGGCTGAAACAAAAAGAATAATAAAGTTAGTCTCTATTTCAACTTTGACCTGTGGCATTTATGAGTTAAATATACTGCTGTAAAAACAAAATAAAAGTAGTGGTGGGCTGGAACCATAACTTGATTTCAAACATCCCCAATTTGGAGATGTTTGAAATCCATATTCCAGCTAAACTCTGCAGCTCTGGACTGTCTGTAGCAGTTCATTGAAGGCCCAAATTGCTATGTACAAATGCATATTATGAGACAGTTCCTGTCCTGCAGAGATTAAAATCTAAATAGATGTGACTCTTGATGATTAGGAGAAAGGAAGTACTATTAGCCCCATTTTACACATGGGGAGCTGAAGCACAGAGAGTCTATGGTGGAGCTGGGAACTGAATAGAGATTGCCAAAGTCCCAGTCCAGTCCCTTAACTACAAGGCCATAATTCTTTTCCATGGCACTTTCTGTATAATTAATCTGAAAATGTTTTTAATGGAAAAAAATTGATAGTTCATTTTTGTTGAAATTTTCAGCAAAAGAAATAGTCTTCTCTTGGGGAAAAACAAAAACAAAATCATTTGACAACTGAAAACAGGTAATAGAATTTGCTTTTATCTTTTTCCATTAAAAAGGGAGGCAATAATATTTTTATGTAATTTTTTGAAAATCTAATTTAGGTTGCAATGCCAGACTTATGGTTGCCAATGCAACTTTAATTCTGCACCTTTGTATGTACGCTTTATGTAGATTACATGATCATTTACATTTTATTACATGATCACATACATTTTTTTCCTCCAGGCCCCTGTTCATTCATTGCAAAATTGTGAAGTGAGATCATTGGTCCAGAGATTGAAGCTGAAGGAGGTGAGTAACAGGTGCTGAGAGGGCAGTAATGGCAGATTGATTGTTGATGTAGGGATTCAAGTATCCAAGGATGAAAATGGGAGACCGTGAGGAGATCCACATGTCAAAGGTGAATGTGGAGGGAAAAGCAGGGGGCAGACGATGATCACCTTGAAGGAGAAGAAACAAACAACGTATAAAGTACTATTATTGGCTTCCCAGACACGTCTCCTCCTTACAGGCTGTCAGGGAGCAGATTTTGGCTCTTTGATATGCTCTCCTACCCGACCCAAGCTGTAGGTTTGAGCATAAGCTGTGGGGCTGCTATAATATGTATCATTTGGCAACAGTCCCCAAAAGTCCATCTGCCAGCTGAGGATAGCCAGAGGCATGCTTTCTCCCCACCTCCAACATTCCCTTGCACTAGGGCTTGTGGGGAAGGTGGCATGGGACCTGACTCTGCCAGCTCTATGGCTGCTAGGGTCTCTTCAACACTTTTGGTACAGGTGTCGCCAGTCTCCTCTTCTTTTACAGGGCCCATGTGGCACAAAGGTACTTGAAGGAGGGGTGGAGAAATTGCACACGTTATCTTTAATAAAATGCACCTCATATTCCTTTGTACAGGGGAAAAGGGGGACGGGAAGAAGATTCAAATGAGGCAAGTGGGTAAAGAAATTTTAAAAACCAGGACTATTAAAATGTTCTCCTCCTCCTCCTGATGAAGTTAATAGCAAAACTTCCATGACTTCAGTGGAGCAGAAGCAGGCATAGCAAATAGTATCCTTTTAAAATGTTTTACGTGGTTTGAACAAACTTTTTTTTTAAAATTGCTAGAATTGTTCAAGCCCTGACCTTGCCGATTCAATAGTGGTCTCCCATATTCTGTTTAGATATTTACAATCCTGACATTTAAAAGAAAAAAGACACAGAAAGGAATGACTTTGAAAGTATACCAGACTCTGACTAGGTATCCCACGGAGTACAGAAATTCTGAAGCCATTTCTATGGTATTTCTTTGTTCCAAGATTTGTTTAATTCACAAGTGCAGAGGCAGATTCACACTCTGAAGAGTAACTGTTTGATTTACACACTGTGCTGGTGTAAAACATCAAATTTCAAGGACACTTATGTAGATCCCTATGAGCCCTTGTAATAGAATCAGAAGTACAGTGGGTGTAGAATGTGGGAACCCAGATTGTTACAGATCTCATTCCTGAGAATTTCATTTTGTTGTTGTTATAGCTTTAATACATTTCATATATGCAAAATACAGTTTTCTCACCAATTAATTTTGCCATATTCAGTTTTCCCATTTGTATCCAAGTAATGCACATTACTGGAGTGTGGCAGTCTGAGAAATCTCTTGATGTCATCTGCTGCTCTTGATTATGGACAGGTGAGAAACTTCCTAATCTGCTTTTGTGCTCTTCTGACTTAGTTTCTGTTGCTGTTCATTCTGATTTGAATGTTGTGGGTCAGAAATGACTCCTGAAAAGAATAAATTGTCAGAACCTCTCCAGCAGAAGCCACGGATAGCCTCTCTTAATTTCAAACGTGAGGTTTAGTCCTGTGGTTCTCAAACTGTGGTCACTGGACCACTAATGGGTCTATCTGGTCACATAGAGAGCTATATTTCTAGCTGCTAGTTTGCCATAAAAGATCACTAAAATAGAGAAACACTTTTCCGTTTAAGCAATTACTGTGGTTTTATTTTACAGGGGTGTTATTCAATAGCAAATGGAAAATAAGGCGAGGCACATGATTGTAAATTGGAGGGATGATGCTTTATATAACAACAATCTGTCTAAGTTGTGGTCCATGCTATAAAAATGTTTATGAACTCCTGATATAGGAGGTACTTGAGAGAGAGCAAGTCAAAAATTATGATGCATCTGATGAAGTGAGCTGTAGCTCATGAAAGCTTATGCTCAAATAAATTTGTTAGTCTCTAAGGTGCCACAAGTACTCCTTTTCTTTTTTGCGAATACAGACTAACACGGCTGCTACTCTGAAATCTCAAAAATTACATTTTACCTGCTTGTCACTTTCCTGTTATCAGCCATACTGATAAGATATAAGATCCCGATTTAGGGAAAAGGGTTTTGGCTGAGATTATCAAAGGCCAAACCTTTTGGGTATTTGGTTTGCAACAGAGATCTGAAGATCTGGATTTTACTAATAACACTCAAGCTCTTTTAGGAACTATTCCAGGACCAAAATTCAACCTACCATTATTGGTGAAGAAAATCTCTCTTCACTTGGGCCCAGCTACGTGGTCATTTCCATGATCATGATTCTTTACAGTTAATTACATGATCACATGCCATTGTTTCCACAGGACTCCTGTCTTGTTCAGTGCAGGCTATTGTTGTTGTTGGTGGGGTGGTCATTAGTCCAGAGTTCCAGGTGCTCTTGCTGAGCCAGAATTGTCCTTTGTAGAGTGTGACCCAGCAACCTCTTAGTGCCAAGCTGGAGAGGCAGAGCTGTACCTAGGCATTTTAACACCTGGGGTGAGCAAGCATGTTTGTGCCCCCTACTGTTTTTTTCATTATTTTTCTGCCCTGGTGGCTTTGTGCCCTGGGTGGCTGCCCCACTCACCCCACACTGGTTATGGCCTTGGACAGAGGGCACCAGAGGTGCATAGAGTTTTTAAAGGATTTCCTAGGTCAGATATATGCATAATAATTCACTAAAGGGTGGCATGTGACTTCTCTACTGCCAGTAGCCCACTGCTCATCATAATCATTGTGATGTTTGTACGGATAATTTTTAAGGAATTGTGTCTATACTAAAAATACATTTTTAAGGTGGGTAACCTTTAGGAGATGATGGATCTTGGACAAGTTCCCTTTAGGCAGGGAGTAATCGGGATCTCCCTGTGTAGTCATATGTAAAGTGGGTATTGTCTGCTTCAAAATGTATGCCTATTTGCATACTTAGCCTGAGGCAAATCAGGAGATTGCAAAATCAACAGGAGAGGAAAGCCACAGGAAAAAACAACCAGAAAGGGAGATCCTGGTTATGAATAAGGACATTGTTTGCACCCCCAGATATATCAGAACAGTCTAGACACTGTGACTCTTCCACAGAAGAGGCAAGCTGACAATATGAATTGTCTCATGCATGGAAGATCACAGCCAAGCTTGGCTGTAAAACCCTGGAAGGATTTTGGGTGAGCATAGCTTTATAAAACATGCAAATAACTAGTTAAGTAAGTCTAGGTTCTAGAAATGTTATGATTTTATTTTATATGTAACTATTTGATTCCAATACTTCTATTTGCTATCACTTGAATCTCTATACTTTGTTAAATAAACTTTTACTTTAAACATATCTGTGTGCTATGTGTTAAGTGGCAGTGATCTGAGGTGCAACTGGTAAGCTGAGCTGTACTGCTTCTTTGGGAGCAGCGAATCTGTGAATACTGCATGTGTCCAGTGGAACAGAGTCTGGACACTTCAGGGAGATGCTTGGAGGCCTCTGGGATTGGAGTGTACCTACTGCTAACCTGTAGAGAGAGAATGGGACCTGTGAGGTCTAGAGGAGAGTGCTTCTGTTGCCCATGGTGGGTGGAGTTGGGGAGCTGACCCCTGGCGGGCACACACAAGGCTTCCTCATGCTAAGGACAGGTGGTAGTGATGTGCCTCATAACCCAGGGTACCTCTGGGAAGCATCACATTATATTTTACACTTATTTATTTGATATATATCATTGATAGAGATGTGTAATGACTCAAAAGAAAACTAAGAAAAAGGTCACTTATAAAGGAAACACATACATGTGTTTCCAACAGGCTCTTGCATAGCTCAGTTCTAACACATACAAAATTGATTTTTCTGTTGTTTTGGCTGACAATTGATCTATTTTCTTTGACTATAATGAAGCCAAGATATTTGTGGATCTGAACATTTTAGCCTCCTAGGAACGAGAAGTTGATGAGATATCTGGGGCCAACTCTTCAGATTTTATCCTAAGAAATGTATGTTTCTGGAGTTTTGGTGTGTAATACCTGGTATTTTTTTTAATATAACTTTCTCTCTTGGTAACTTTTTCACATTCAGGTTCTGATTCATCACTCAGTTACTCCAGTTTTATGCCAGTGTAACTTAATTGACTTCATTGGAAACTGAGTTACACCAGTTTTATACCATAGTAAGAGAGTGGGAAATATAAAATATATTGTTAGGACATATGCTGAATTGTTTTTTACAGTAATTGAGAATGTTTGAAATGATACTGAAATTATTTGAAAATTCTCCAGTTTTTTTCTTTTTTTGAAGATTATAATATTTTCCTGCACTTACAGTAGAAAACTGAAGGCCAAAAATTGGTGAGGGATTGAGACTATTTATGATATTAATTTTGTTCAGTGCAGGATATATGTCTGGGCACAGAATTATTACTCTTATAATTTTATTTATTTATTTACAACCCAAAATAAGAAAACCAGCAGTGAGAACAAAAATAACGGGCAAGATGATGTAATGGGTTTTGGTTCATTTCCCAGACACTTTCTGCAAGCCTGCAGCTGCCCTCTAGTATATTATTAATGAACTTCACAAACAGTAGGCAATAGTTACAATCAAATTGCTGAGAGTTGCACTCTGGTTAAGTATGTATGAATAGGCAGACCAAAATGGTTAAGTGTTTAATCCTTATTCAATCTGTTCTAAAGGCCTGATCCTATAATATGCTCAGTTATCATAATCATCATTGTCATCATGGCAAATCCCAAAGGGACATGGCCTCTTTGCATATTGAACACCACGTGGATCAATCTCTGTCTTCATCCTTAAGGTTATATCTGGCTGGATATTTAATATGCTCAGTAGAGCATCTTAATTCCCATTTACTGCAATGTGTTATGTTTCATGGCATACAAACAGAGACATAGACAAAACCAAGATTGCAACATAATGCTGTTTCATTTCTGAGAATTCAGACCAACAACAAAGCAAGAAAAACAGACTGCTCCCTGAAACAGAGGCACAATCACCACACCTTGCTTTAAATTGGCAGTCTGCTAATTGACTAAAAGAAAAGGAGTACTTGTGGCACCTTAGAGACTAACAAATTTATTAGTTAAAATTGTTAGTCTCTAAGGTGCCACAAGTACTCCTTTTCTTTTTGCGAATACAGACTAACACGGTTGCTACTCTGAAACCTGCTAATTGACTGCAATTGCATGCTTTATTACAGAGCCAACTAATCTGCAAGCAGAACCAGGGAACACCCCAACCTTCTTATAAAGTGACAGCTTGCAATTCCATGCCATCCTCAATACACCACACAATGTTTGAGCCAAACCTCTAATCTGAGCATTTGACAACACTTTTGTGAGGCACAATTATTCCCTTTTACAGATGGGAATGGAGCCACAGCGAGGATAAAGGACTTGCCAAAGTCTGTGGCAGTGAAGGAAATTGAAACCAGGTTTCCAGAAGCCCAGGCTTGTGCTCTAACTAGCAGACCTTCTTCCCTAATATAATATAAACATAAGCCTTCCTTGGCTGAGCCAGAATGAACTATGGTAAGCTTGTTCAGCTAGAAGTTGTTTGTGACATAAGTTGTTCACTTGTGTTAAACTTAAACATTAATTATACTTTTCCATATTAATGTTTAATAAATATCACTACTTTAAAAGTGAGGATGAAAATTGTAGTTAGGAAAATAACAATCCCGTTGTCTTCAAGCACATTTAGAGAAGTATGGTTGTACATGTTTGCTGTTCAGTGAAATTGTAAATTACAGCAGTTCTGTGGCAATATGGATTTAGGTCTTCCATTCAGATGAATGGAGCAAGACTTAGCCATGAAGGAGTCATCCTATGCAAAATAACACAATCAGCCATAATTCAGAAATTCAGTGCTGGGAAGGGAGAAAATGTGCTACTCTGATTGTACCACATGCTACTTCAGAGCAGCAAACAGAAAGTTTACAACTGCAGTGTTCTGAACTCCCGCAGTTTTATGGAGTTTCTTAAATCCCTAGCTTCTGGAGTCATGTGATTAAAGACTCATTTTTAATTTAAAATAGTTAGTTTCTAGAGCTTCTGATTATGGAGAAAAGTTCAAACTCTAAAGGCCCAGAAAGAAGGCAAATAAAACAATTTTTTTTTTAAAAAAAGAACCTATGATTTTTTAATGTTTGGGGATGGCAATACTGCTCTTGGGAGTCCAATTTACTCATCATTTATGAAAGTAACTTTATTTTAACTATATATTCTATGTGATTTAGTACAGTTATTTAAAGTCATTATACAACCCTTTATGTTCTTGAAATCTATGGCAAAATTTACAGTAAAGATGCAATGCAAAAGCAAATGTTAGTTATGTTATCCAAGAAAATAACCTACAGCGGAGAATGTGGATTCTGAGTCAACACTGTTCTGTGGAAAGTCTGTATACTAAAAGCAGATAATTTTTTACCTCATGCTAGGTGAATATAATGGGATATGCAGACATCAGCAGCAACACCCTCTAAAATTATTCACCAGTTTCTGATCTAAGTTTTGCTAAAAATGTACTAATTATTAATTATTATTATTACCTGACAACTAATTTTTTTAATTCTGACAATGTGTTTCACACTGCAGAAACATACACACACACCTGCCACAAAATACAGACATTTAGATTGAAGAGTTTACAATCTAAATAAGATAGAATAGACAGGAACGAAAAGTCCAGAGGAGAAAGCAGTTGTTTAAAATATGTGCAGAGAGTTGATCACTAGATTATATAGCTTTTTCCAAAAATGGGCAAGTTTCATCACTATGAGGTATATATGTATGTGTATATATATAATATGTGTGTATGTATATACACTTAATCAAAACCAACCAACCAAAACCCCCAACTCCTACAAGGTTTTATTGAGGATAGGGGTCCTGTGAGGAAAAATAGTATATGACAGTGTTATTAAAAACCGTATCATAATTAGGGTTGGCAGAATTTCATTTTTATTTTTTACAATTTTGATGGATAATAGCAATGTATATTTTAAGCATTTTATTTTTATCGGTTTTAGTTTTCACAGTTGGGGGAAATTATGGTGGGTGAGTAGCATATCAGCAAATAAGGCTGAGGTTCAAAAAGCTAACGCTTAACTGTGAAAACACACATTATCAGCATCACATGTCCAAACATATACAGTAAATATCCTTAAATCAAACTCTACTAAGTTGGTGAGAGAGAGAGAAGTGTTTGAACTACACAGACCTCTTCTTCAGGTCCGGGGCAGGTACTCCAAATGGCACCACTAAATCAGGGCCTGCAGCAGAGCTGGTCCCCAGATAGCCTCAGCAGTACAGCTGGCCTGCAGCAGGGGGCCTGATTGGTCATGCCACCTGAGTAGGGTGACTAGATAGCCTAGATAGGGTGAAAAATCGGGATGGGGGTGAGGGGTAATTGGCACCTATATAAGACAAAGCCCCAAATATCGGGACTGTCCCTATAAAATCGGGACATCTGGTCACCCTACACCTGAGTGGCTGCAGAGGCCAGCAGGCTGGCTCTTAAGCCAGCAGCTGCGGCTTGCTTGCTTCTTAATGCTCATACTCACCATTGTGCCTGATCCTGTGCTACCTTGTTCTTGCCTTGCATCCAGCTTTGCCTCTGTCCTACCCCTACCTTGAAGCCTTCCTTATCTGATATCCTGCTTGCTCCAGGTCCTGCCCTCTGGTTTGACCATTGACTTTGGCTTCTGACTATGGACTCCGGCTCAACCTTAGGCTCTGATATCCAGTGTGACCTTTGGTTTTGGTTCTGTCCCTAGCCCTGGGGGGCCTGATGACTGCTCCAACCACTAGACTAGTCTGCCCTCATCCCAGTCAGTTGATGTTTGCTCTCAATCCTGGTGTCCAGAACCAAAGTGGCCTGCAACAGCAGCAATTGCAGATGCGGTCCTGCTTAGCCCTGGGCTGGAGCATGCTCAGTGCAAATAGAAACTTTGGAGAATTTAGCTGCCAAACTCTAACAAGTCTCTAATGAGCATATGCAAACTCAGATTTTGGAAAGTTTTATAACTTTGCTAAACTTGGGCAGTTTTTCACAAGAGCAGAAAAAGGTACCCATTGACATTAGCATCACCTTCCTACCAAACTTCAATTCCTGCTCCAAAGCACAGAGGAGCTAGAGCTTCTCAACAAAATGGTTATAAGAATTTTATTAACATGGGTGAAACAATGCATTTCCCCCAACCTCTTTTTCAGAAATATCTGAACCATTTTTGCTGAAAATTTCCAAGAATATTCTGCCTGAGGCAGGCACCTGGCATGGAAAATTACAGCCAGACAATTAAAATGTAGCAAAGTTGTAAGACCCTGTTTTCAGTGGCTTATTAAACAGGAAGTGTCAGGCAATCTTTACTATTAGCAGTGCTACCGGCTCTGCCTATGATATATGGTGAATTTGTTTACCCTATTGAAGTCAATAGCAAAATTCCTGAAAAAATAAATAGGGCCAGAATTTCACTCACCATATTTAAAACATAACAAAATCTAATTGGTACAAAACCTAATGCTGTATCTTAGGTATTTATATGGCCCCCCATTATTGTAGTATTTGAGCTCCTCACAATCTTTATAGCCCTGTGAAGTAGGGATGTATTGATACCCCTATTTTATGGATAGGAAACTGAGGCACAAAGACTAATTTGATTTGCCCAAGGTGTCACAGGAACTATATATGGCAGAGCAGGAATTCAGGTTCACTGAATCTTGGGCTGGCTCCCTAACTAATGGACCCTTCTTCCTGTTCTGTAGCCTGTGAAGATCCCTTCGGAAGTGGCATCTGTCACTCCAGTTAGCCAGACCCCAAACATGATAGTTTTACTCCTGATGATGATTCAGGGTACTTACTGAGTAAGCAGTTCTTCTGACTGATGTTGACAGCAGCAACTGAAGCTCTTATTCTTTTGCTTTTTGTAGCAGGTGGAACTTCCCCTTGAAGCTATCCGATTGCCGCAGAGACAGCATTCATGGCCCTCTCTAGTGTGTTCTGTGTTACGGTGCCACAGAGCTGTTCTGTTGGATCAGGCCTGTATCAAAAGAATGGCATGACCTGAATTTTATTCCAAGTGACGTTGGCTTTGTGGAGGAAGGGCTACGCGTGTGGCAGATGTTGTGTTGCTTTTGTTCAGCGGCAAGGTTTCTCTTCCTGAAAGTATTTCTCGAGGTTCCAAAGGAATTAGACCAGAGACAAAGAATCCAACTGGCAAACGAAAGAGGATGTAAATGACAGAAACACAATTTTTGTTTTCAACCTCTCATTTTCCAAAATAAACCACAAACATATGGGAATAAGGTAAATAAATACAATTATATAAAAGTATCAAGATGTGGCTTATTAATGAGGTTCCAGAGAGATGTCTTCCTGAAGAGTATTCTGTAATTTCTAAATCTGTTATACATTTGACTTCTGTGCTCCAGAAGGAATTTGACAGATGGCTGCATTCATGTCAGGGGAATAAGTTGGTATTAAATGTGTCTAAAAATAGTGCAATGGTTTGGGATTTCTCTAAAAGTTTAGACCTGAACTGTAATTCATTTAAAATGAAGAATCGCTTAGGACAGTGCTTGGCTAGTACAGATGCATATAAATACTGAAGTTTATGGACTGTCTTAAATTTGAGAAATATTGGCTGCTTGTTATGCAGGGATCACCAGATGACACTGTTACACATTGTCTTGCAAGTTCTGTTTCTTATTGTGCAAGTGAGTTTTTAGTCTTGGAAGAGATGCTGTGATCCTGATTATACTGTTGCAGTCTCTTTGTGGGAGATGTGCCTAGCAACAAGGGAGTTTTTGTTTACCTTATCTAACTAGAGCCAATTCTTGAGGCAGAGTTGCTGCCTGGGAGTCACACATGAGTGTTTGGCTTAGATCCCTGAAAGAGGGATGGCCTGCATACTGTTTGACCATCTTTATTCCAGGAATGGTGTGTTTGGGTATATTCTTAGTGCAACTTTTTATTGGCAGACTGCTAATTGCTGATGTGTCCTTCAACAAGAACCTGACCTGCAAACTCCCAACATTTGCTGTCATTTGACTGAGAAGTGACAGTATGTATCTATGGGTATGTCTACACTGGAATAAAAGTCCCATGGCATTTCTGCGGCTGGCCCAGGTCAGCTGACTCAGACTTTCAGGGCTTGGGCAGCAGGGCTAAAAATTGTTGTGTAGACGTTTGGACTGGAGCCCGGGCTCTCGGACCCTCCCACCTTGTGGGAGCCTAGAGCTCATGCTCCAGCCTAAATCCGAATGTTTACACAGCAATTTTGCAGCACCACAGTGTGAGCCCTGCGAGCCTGAGTCAACTGACTTGGCCCAGCTGCAGTTTAATTCTGTGTAGATGTAACCTATAAGGTGTAACCTGGAGTAAGCAGGGCTGATAGTCACCAGTACACACTCATTCTTTAGGCCCCCAATTCAGAAAGGTACTACAGCATGCACCTATCTTTTAAGCATGTGAAAAGTCCTACTGACTCAAATGGGACACGTCCTGTGCTTAAAGTCTCATGCTTCAGTATTTTGCTAGAGCAGGGTCTAGGATTGCAGAGGCAGGAAAATCACACACATAAGACAGGGTGAGAACAATAGACTGAGTCACATTGAAAAGGTTCAGAAGCATGGGACCCAGTCCTACAAAGTCTTATCCAAAGGCTTACCTTTAAGCTAGTGACTACTCTTGTTGACTTTAGTGAAACTACTTGTATGCATACTGTTTACTGGTCTTTGCAGGATCAGGACCCTTTTTTAATGAAAGCTTAAGTTTGGAAGAATCTGGGAGTACCAGAAGGCTTAGACGAAACAACCAATTTTACCCTTGCAAATATGATAAAATTATATTGATTTCCTTTGTTCTTTTTTCCCTTCATGAAGAAAATCATGGATTAGAACAAATACAGGGACCCAATTTTCTAGTGCTAACCTTTGTTATTGAGCTACACGGACTATCCATCAGGTGTATTCCAGACCCATTACAGTAAGTCTTTCACACTAATTGACAATATTCCATTAATTTCTGCTGCTGAAAGGGATTGCTGCATTCCTTAATGGTGATATTTTCCTTTGCAACTCATCCACCACTGCATCCCTCTCAGTGCTGTTTTTGGTTCATTCTCTTCCAATTTTAGGAAACATACATCACAGGGTAGTAATTTATCATTTATTTAGCTACCAGCCTGCATCAGGACATCTAGTTTTACTCTGCTCAGAGCAATATCTTGGTTATTTCTTCCGTTAGCACTATGCCCCAAAACCAATGTGTCATCTTTTCATATTTCTGAAGATGAAGGTTATGACATTATCAGTTTTATAATATCTGCTTGGTTGATAACACCTGCCAACTTTGTACGTGTGCAGAACACACTCCATGCATAAATATTCACTTCCTGTGTGGAAGGGTGTCAACTACGTCTATTTTCATTCCTGTGATCCTGAAATGCTGTTCTGCCTAAGAATGGCTATTCCTGGGAATACTATATTGTAGAAAGTAAAGGCTAAAGGGAAACTGCCTAGATGTTTGGAGTAGAGAGGTGCTAGGCTGGACAAGAGGGAGGATGATCTGCCAAAAAGGGATGAGTATTCACAGAAATCATCTTTTTGAGTTTTCCAGTAACACTTCTTTCTTATGTAAAACAATGGGCAGGAAGCATCTTTTTCTGAAACACTGCTCTTTGTAAACAAAAAATAGAAAATTGTTAAAAAGGCTGAAGAAAGACATTTGAGTCCTGAGGTTTGGTATGAAAGAGAAATACAAGTGCAGTCTAATAGCTGTCACATGATTTATGAATTCTCAACTATGCCTCCTAAAACTTGAACGTTAATTTAGCTTATTGAACAGTTTGGAAAGCTCTGAGATTTCAATTTGCTGTTGAGCTCTAAGGAAAGTTACAAGAAAAACTATAACAGCTTCATTTGGAGTCTGCCAGGGATTCGACTGATGCCTTAGGAATACAGCATAAACATTTATAAAATGTCTCCCTGCCTTCACACACTTCATAGCCAGCCACCCAAAAGCATAGTGTGTCAGTTAGCAGTATCCACCAACCCAGTAAAACACAATGGCAGCTTGATGTACTGTAAATAGAATATTTGGTTATCAACAGTGAAAGTACTTGTAATCTAGGGTTGGGGAAGAAGAAACCTCCACTCATATATGGAAATTGAGTTTTGTTAGACTCCAAAGTAATTTGGCTATCAAAATTAATTTGTAATCAATTGTTAGTGTTATTTAAAACTCATCACTAGAGAAGCCTGCCGGGGCAATAATCACAGTTGAGCAGATAATTCCTAATTTGTATTTTATGAGGCATAATTTCTTCCTCCCTGTTTGCAAATGTCTGTGGGCAGATGGCAATTTTATTTATTCACTAAAATTTATTGTTCTTAGAGTAAATGAAATTCAAGTCTGGCTATTTGATATTTAACATTATTGCTGTGTATCTTGTCATAGAACCTTAGGGTTAGAAGGGATAGCAAGGATCATTTTGTCTAACCCCCTGCCAAGATTCAGGATTTGTTGGGTGTAACCAGTGGTTCTCAAACTGTGGGTCGGGACCCCGAAGTGGGTCAGGACCCCTTTTTAACCCCCTGCCAAGATACAGGATTTGTTTTGTCAAATCATCCAAGACAGATGGCTAGCCAGCCTCCTTTTGAAAACCTCCAGTGAAGGAGCTTCCACAACATCCCTAGGCAGTCTGTTCCATTGTCCTACTGTTCTTACAGTTAGGAAGTTTTTCCTGAGATTCAATCTAAATCTGTTATGCATTGCCTCTTGTCCTGCCTTCTGTGGCAAGAGAACAACTTTTCTCCATCTTTTTTACGGCCGCCTTTCGAGTATTTAAAGACCACTATCATGTCCTTCCTTCATCTCCTCTTTTCCAAACTAAACATACCCAGTTCTTTCAGCCTTTGCTCATATGGCTTGTATTCCATCTCTTTGATCATCTTTGTTGCTTGCCTCTGGATCCTTTCCAGTTTCTCCACATCCTTTTTATACATTGGTGAACAAAACTGGACACAGTACTTCAGCTGAGACCTAACCAGTGCCAGGTAGAGTGGTACTATCACCTCCCATGACTTGCATGCTATGCCTCTGTTAATGCAGCCTAAAATTGCATTTGTTTGTTTTTGGGTTTTTTTTGCAATAGCATCACATTGCTGACTTATGTTGAGGCTGTGATCCACCACAACTCCTATATCCTTCTCAGCAGTGCTGCTGCCAAGCCACTTATCTCCCATTCTGTATCTGTGCATTTGGTTTTTCTTCCCTAAGTGTAGCACCTTATATTTGTCTTTGTTGAATTTCATTCTGTTGTCTATAGCCCAGTTCTTCAATCTATCAAGATCCCTCTGAATTTTAGCTCTGTCTTCACTTAGCTTTGTTTCTGTTCCCTTTATTTGGTTAATGTAACTCTTTAATTATGTTTCTGATGTGAATGGCTATATAAAGGAAAACTTAAAATTCCCTTTGTGTATTTGAGACCGAAAGCTTAAACGTTTTTTTTAAGTACTGATTGAAAAAAAAAAGCCAACACCTAGGGGTGTGAACATGGCAAATGAAAACTTGCATTTAAACTTACACTTATCAGTGGATTATGTGTTGCACTATTTCCCACCTCTGCTAATTCAGACACCAGAGCTGTTTTTAAGAATCAGAAATTAAGTCAGTGATGTATAGTGACAAGGGTAAAATATCACAGTCTCTTTACACTGAGCAAGGAACCCTGTTTCACTGTAGATTCTGCCTAGAACCTTCCCCAGCTGCCTGGCTTCAGACTGCAGATTTTAAGGAACACACACATTCCTCTCATTTCACTAGCCCCCAGTTCATATACCTGTCTTCCATAGAAACAGCCTTTAACAAGACTTAATATTTAACCACAAACTGTAGATTCAGATGAGTTACTGGCTTTAGTATATTTTAAAGAAAGAGATGGGAAATTTGATTCCTATTTCTGTCTATTTTAATCTCTATTTAGATGCTCCTACTGTGATCACCTCTGAACACTGGTCTGATATATATTTGGTAAGGTTAATAATGGGAATATGTTACTTATGGGGTTTTAAAAAGATTTTGAGGGGTATATATCCATTTTAATTCTATCCTTTTTTTCTTTAAAATGTGAATGGAAACAAAACACCCCCTAAAAAGCTGCTTTTTAAAAAACAAAACCCTTTCCTTCAAAAAATGATTAAACCCCTGCCCCTAAACAAACAACCTTTACACAGAAAGAAAAGGAGTACTTGTGGCACCTTAGAGACTAACAAATTTATTTGAACATAAGCTTTCGTGAGCTACAGCTCACTTCATCAGATGCATTCAGTGGATTTTCCACTGAATACATCCGATGAAGTGAGCTGTAGCTCACGAAAGCTTATGCTCAAATAAATTTGTTAGTCGTTAAGGTGCCACAAGTACTCCTTTTCTTTTTGCAAATACAGACTAACACGGCTGCTACTCTGAAACCAACCTTTACACAGTTTGTGAAAGAATGAGGCAGAGGGGATCCTGTCACCTAGTGCTGAAGCACTAAGCCATTATTGCCATGTTGCTGTTGTCAATCCTATCCATTCAGTACAGGCAGAAACACACCCCATGATAGCTTGCTCAGCACTAATATTAGAAGGGAAAAGAAGTATGTCATAATAGAACTGGAAGCTGCCAAAATCACCATAGTGCTATATATGAGGCTAACAGAGTTTCAGCTAGCTGATGGGTTTAATATGAAGCAGCTGCTATGGTTGAACTGTTTTAGTGAGTTGCTGGGGCCCTACACAACAAAATGAATCTTTTCCCCCTGTAGTGATATAGTGGTAGGTATTTTGTCAAAGGGCGTGCTAGGTAGTGTTGTTTTTTTAATGAGGGGCCACAGGCAGACATGCTATGTAGTTTGTCCCATATAATCTTTCCTAATTATCATAGTCTGAAAAGCTGTCTCAAAATACTCAGAGATTTCCAGGTATGGTGGTACCTCAAATTAACTAAACACAGTGAGAGACATTGAATAAGACTGGATCACTAAGGGACTCTTCAATGTAATGGATAGACATAAATCATAACAGACATGACCCTATTTCAGATGGAAGGGAATCTGGGTTAATAAAGGGTTGGATAATTGGGGTTATAGTTATATTACAGCAGTGCAGCAGAGTGCAATTAAATTGAAGATCTGGGAATATTACAAAACAGTATTATAATGTTTAATCCTAGAATAGCTTGTTCTCAGTCTATCACCTGTGACGCCCGTATTTGATCTGAAAAACAGCACAAGATAAGCTACAACAGTGCTGATTCTCTTATACTTATCCATCTTGAGTAGTACTACAGTAGTCCCATAACTGCCAGATGAGACTACTTGCAGAGTAAGGCAATACTCCACATGTGTAAACACAGCAGACTTGGAGCCAGAAGGTATATCTCAAAGCTTTAGTTTATAATGAGTGGAACATGAATTTCTGAAATAATACTGAATGTTGCAAGATGTATGAGCCAAAGCCTGAACTCCCCCACTGAAGACTGATTAAGGACTCCAGGATTTAACCCTATATATGGCTAATGCTTTCTGTCATTTTACTTAAAATTATTTCTACAAAGCTTAATAACTCTGTTTTTGTGTGAGAATTGGCAGGAAAATTTAAACTTTTTTAATTTAGGGCTGCCCTAAATTAACCTAACCTTTATGTTGACTAGTACCTTACTCCACAAGTGGTCCCATTGACATCAGAGTAAGGGTATGTGAATAAAGATGTTGGAATCTGCTTTTTAAACTATTCAGCATGCGAGTAATCACATCTCTTAGTGTAACTTAGCTTTTAGAGAATGGGATTCTCCAGACTACTGATATCTTTTATGAGAGTGGATTTCAGTCTTTTTTTCCCTGCCTTATAAATAAATCTTCATAATAAGCTTAAACTTTCAAAAATGATTGAGGGATAGATTTAAGGGACTCCAGACAAGTAGATTAGCATCTTTGCATTAAAGAGGCGAGGGAATGAAATGAGGTAACTGATTATCTGAGCATTTGTCTTGTTTTTTTGTTTTGTTTCCCCCCCCAGGAAAACTTAAAGAAAGCTGAGCAACCCAAAGTCAGAGTTGATGGTACAAAACCAAAATTTATTCTTGTTTGTGCTAAGGTACACAGATCCATTCCAGAGGTGCCTCAGCCTGCTTGCTGCTTGGAGGGCAGATTAGACCTGTCAGTAACAAGCAACAGGTGAATGCCCCACCTCCTGAAGTTCCCTCCAGTTTTTTTCTGCCTCCCCAGCAGCTGGTGGCTCAGCCAGTCCTCCCTCCTGCAAAACTTCTCTGATGAAAATGCCAAACTTTAGTTCCTATTTTTATGTAATCCTTCTACCCCATGTTGTGGACACCAACAACGGCTGGGTTCAAATGTCTAGGGCTTCCTCTTAAAATTAACCAACACCACCAGCTCAAGTCCCCACCCAGAAACCTGGGGAAATGAAATACCTTCCCTGGGTGTCTTTATGTTCCCTGTTCTCAAGCACTGCGTCTGCATATAAAACAAAGGAAAGACCTTATTAGGAGACACAGTGCCACCTTGGGAAAACACAACAACTATATATATCTAATATACAATGAATAATAAGTAAAATATGGTATCTTTGGCAACAGTCCTTTAACTGGGACTATCCCACCCTACAATTGACCCTTTGAAGGAGGTGTCATTATACTTCCTATTCATTAGAGTAGGCTTCCCAATGGCTACTATCTGCAATAGAATGAATGTTATTTGAAGTTAGGAGTTTTCTCTAATGAGACCCAGTATTACACATTTAAGACAGACAGGTTGTCCTCATAACTGCCATAGCATTCATTCCCTAAGTAAATTCAAGAAATGTTTCTTATTTGGTTAATGATCAAAGTTCAATCCTTAGGCGCACTGACAACTTCAGGGCAAAGTAGTCATATGTCTGGAATTGAGATCTGCTAGAAAGTTATTAGTTCTCCAAATTCTGCATATTGGTCATCCAGGCTTAGATCTTTTGGCAGAAGACTTTACCACCCCTTAGGGTATGTCTACACAGCAAAGCAAAACCCATGGCTGGCCCGTGCTAGCTGATTCGGGCTTATGGGGCTCAGGTTGTGGGGCTGTTTAATTGCTGAGTAGACTTCTATTCTTGGGCTGGAGTCTGGGATCTAGGACCCTCCCACCTTGCAAGCCAGCTGTGAGTGTCTAGTTGCTATGAAGACATACCCTTCGTGCCCAAGCGAAGATGGAAGAGATATGTATACATAATCTACTTCGTTTTAGATGTTTGTCCTTAAAAGATGATCCTGCTTCCTACACTGGAGGCACATTACTGTGAAAATCTCATTGTAACAGATCTGTGGCCCTTAACCTAAAGAAAAGGAAAATTTGCCTGTATTTTATCTGAAAAATTCCTTTCTTTCAGATTGAAGTCCACAGATCAGGCCCACTCTGGAGACAAATGGATCACCCAGAATAGAGATGGAAACTGACATCAAAGGATTTGGGTTTGTTGTAATTAGGTATAATCTATCATATTCTGCAGTAGGAAAAATGTGCTTTTTCTCAAAGTATATTTAACACGATCTGTAATTTAAGAAATCAGATTTGAATTATGCTGGTGATAGATGTTATCTCAACTGGAAGGAATTTTGGGAGGCCATGCATTCTCAGGCTGCCAGTGACATGACAGGTCTGGTTCTATCTCCAAACTCAAGCAGGCTGATGCATCATTGTGATGGATCTGGGGACCTTATTTCTTAAAGAAAGGAAATTTTCAGATAAGCGTGGATACTTTTCCTGTTTTTTATGAGGGTTTTGTAAGCAAGGTATTTATGGAAATTTATAGGATTGCAGAAGGAATAAATCTCCAAGTGAAATAGAGTGCTCTCAGAGAAGGTCATTGATGGCCTGTGAAGGTCCCATGCTTGTTATCGATGCTTTCCTAGTTAGATAACACAGAAAGTTACATTTTTATATTACACACTTTACCTTGGTGTCTTTATTTTCTTGTATGTACATATGGTACTGCTTTGAAACATATCACATTATTGGGAATTATTGTGTCAGAGTAATTTAAAATAATTTTTCATTGAGTAGCTATCAAAATTGGGGCATCTGGCATTGGCCACTGTCGGAAGACAGGATACTGGGCTAGATGGACCTTTGGTCAGATCCAGTATGGCTGTTCTTATGTTCAATATGGCATTTGAATGCTGAAACATTATGAAATAAAGTTGTCTTGTCACAGAAGTATATAGCTGTAATAAAATCTGAGCATTAAAAGAGTGAATGCATTTGTATGGTGGTAAAATCAAGGTATATATATTCAGTAGGCCACGTGTTGAGGATCCAATGCTTTGAGATCCATGGAAAAACTCACATTGACCTCATTGGTTTTTGGATCAGACCTAACATTTCTATATACACTTCTAGAGCTTTAAAATTGCACCTGATTTGTGGAAAGGGATTTTTTTTTTAAAGGAACTCAGTGGAATTCATGCTGCATAGCAGAAAATAAAGAATGATAGGAATTTAAGACTCCAGGACAGTACACACATTTCTGCTTTGAGTGCATTACTTTTCCAGTAAAAAGGAGTATATAATCTGCCACTTGTTTTTATTGTCATCTGCTAAGTTACTCCTACATATGCAGGCATCCCTTTAAAAATGTGGCAGGCTCTGGGCTCTGTAATACAAGATTCTGCAGCCATACCTTGCAGTTGCCATTTAGTGCGTGTACCCCAAAGTGTAAGATCTAAGCCTCATTTCAGTGGTTTATTATAAAACAGAGGCCGGCAACTTGTGGCACACGTACCAAAGGTGGCACATGAGCCGATTTTTACTGGCACGCTGCTGCCAGCTGGGGTCCTGGCCTCTGGCCCCACTCAGTCCACTGCCTGCCTGGGTGAATGGAACTGAGCAGGCTGAGCGGGGCTGGTGGCCGGGACCCTGGCTGGCAGGAGCCAGTGGACGGAACCCCAGACCAGCGGTGGGCTGAGCCGCTCAGCCTGCTGCCAGCCCCACTCAGCCCCGCCACCGGTCTGGGGTTCTGTCCGCCGGCCCCGCTCAGCCCACTGCCAGTCTGGAGTTCTGGCCAATAGCCCCTTGCCAGCTGGGGTCCCAGCCATTGGCCCCGCTCATCCCACTGCCAGCCTGGTTGAACAGAACCCCCGGCCAGCAGCAGGTTCAGTGGGGCCAGCGGCCAGGACCCCGGCTGGCAGGAGCCGGCGGAACCCCAGACCGGTGGCGGGTGAGCCACTGCTGGTCTGGGGTTCTGTCCACCACCCCGCTCAGCCTGCTGACAGTCTGGGGTTCTGGCTGCCAGCCCCTGGCCAGCCGGGGTCCCGGCCATCCGCCCTGCTCAGCCTGCTGCCGGCCTGGGATACCAGCTGCTGGCCCCGCTCACCTTGCTGTTGGTCTGAGGTTCCAGCCGCCCGGCCCTCTGCCAGCCGGGGTCCTGGCCACCAGCCCTGCTTAGCCCACTACCATTATGTGGTTCCGTCGGGGGCTCCTGTAAATGTAAAATTTATTACTGACATGCAAAACCTTAAGTTAATGAAGACTTAGCATGCCACTTCTCAAATGTTGCCGAGCCCTGTTATAAAAAGATTTTTAGAGCAGTGTCTATGTGCAGAAAGCATCTGAAAACAACACAGAGCTTCAAAGACTACAATTGCAGATTCCCTCGCAGAAGATGGTCCAAGCTAGTATAATTCCATGGGACACCGTAAAATCCAGCAGTTTGCTTTGCAGATTTTTTAAATGAGCTCACCATGTTTAACACAGACTAAGAAGAAATAAGCTCAGGATCAGGTTGTGCAATGTATGATTATGTGGTACTTTTCATGATATTATATATGGAGAAGGCACACATACCCTAACACATTCCAAACAACTCCTTATTCTAATTCATAGATATGTGCTTCAGATGCTTAAGAAAGATTGGAAAATGGAAGTATATTAATTCCAAGAGAATGCTCTTCTTGGCATCAGGCTTATGTCAAAGCTCTAATCTTTATATAATGACTATTTTACCTCTCCATTATCTTGTTTCTGTATACTTATGCACAAACACATGGCACCACCACCGTATCAGCTTCAGTGTTCTCCCTTCCTTTGCAACCCTTGTCTATTGATTGGTATTCTTTGTGCCTTGACTACCATGCCATACAACTGTCTGTCCTCTTGATTTTTACTTCATCCTGGACCAGTCCATCCAGAATACAGCTGCTAAAACAATTTCTTTCTCCAATTACCCAGGCTAAGTTGCTCTCCTTTTCAAAATCCTTCATTAGCTGTGCAGTGCGTTCTGCATCAAATTCAGGTTTGTGGTCTGTGATGGGTGTATAAACTCTATCCTGCCTAAAAAGAAAAGGAGTACTTGTGGCACCTTAGAGCCTAACAAATTTATTTGAGCATAAGCTTTCGTGAGCTACAGCTCACTTCATCGCTTATGCTCAAATAAATTTATTAGTCTCTAAGGTGCCACAAGTACTCCTTTTCTTTTTTGCGAATACAGACTAACACGGCTTCTACTCTGAAATCTATCCTGCCTCAGTCACTAAGGGGTTAAGATACAGAGTAGATACCTCCTTAGCTATGGCTAATTGGGCAGACCATGTACGGCCAGGTTAAGAGCCTGCAGAGCAAGCAGATGGGCTGTTCTGTATCAGCTACAAACTGGTAGAAAATGGGTCAAAGGAGCTGGAACCTCCAGGGACAAAGCACTAGAATGCGTTGCTCTGTTAAAGGAGCCTGGAAGCACATGGAAGTAGGACATGGCACAGAGAAGCAGCAGCAGCAGCAGCAGCATGTCTTACAAAGCAGACTGTAGCTGCGAGTTCCTACTCTGGTAGCTGGGGAAATGGTAGGCCTAGGCTGGAACCGAGCATAGAGGGTGGGCCTGGATTTTCCTATTGGCCCACCAAGAAAAGAGGTGGAAAAGACCCTGTGAAAGCAGGCAAGGACTCTTGAGCTCAGGGAAGGGCTGGAAACTTTAGGTGCTTTTTGGACGCTTTATTACCCTGGGAGGGGTGGGAACAATAAATGAACCATGAGAAGGGGCAAACCATGTCAGGGTCTGAGTGGCTGTTGAAAGGGGGTGCTAGAGCTGATGAAGCTGCCACGCGTGGCCACAAGGATAGTGCCTGTGGACAGTGAATGATCCCCACCCCCTTCTTTCCATCCTTACCTTCAAGGCACTGTGTAAACCTGCTTATGCCTAAATCTTTAATTGCTACTATTCCTTTTTTACATGTAAGGCTGAGCGTCTAACTCAGGGGTAGCCAACCTGAGCCTGAGAAGGAGCCAGAATTTACTGATGTACATTGCCAAAGAGCCCCCCATCAGCTCCCAGCATCTCCCGCCCAGCGGCAGCTCTGCCGATCAGCGCCTTCCCCTCCCTCCCAATCAGCTGTTTCGTGGAGTGCAGGAGGCTCTCGGAGGAAGGGAGGAGGAGCGAGGGCATAGCAGGCTCCGGTGAGGAGGTAGGAAGGGGTGGAGTGGGGGCAGGGCCTGTGGCAGAGACGGGGTTGAGCAGTGAGCACCTCCCAGCACACTGGAAAGTTGGCACTTGTAGCGCCAGCTCTGGAGTCGGGGCCTATACAAGGAGACACATATTAACTTCTGAAGAGCCACATGTGACTCCGGAGCCACAGGTTGGCCACCCCTGGTCTAACTTGTCCTATCCCCCCTTAGTCCCCCTGCTTGTTACCTGTATTACATATAGCAGCATAGAGGGAAGAGTGGAAGGGCACTTGCTCCAAGTGATACTCAGACTACACTCAGGCTGTGTCCAAGCGTTAAATAACAATACAAACAAATATGCGAACAAAGGAGAATTCCAGAAGAAAGTATTTGCAGTCTATTACCTTGTATTAGTGCCTCACTGTGGTATAAAATCTAGAGATTATAACCAAGCTACACATTACAAAAATAAAGAACAGAGCTGCAGCATAAATCAATGTTACTTTTTGTAACATGCTTTGCTTCACATTCTTCTCTCTGTGCAGCTGCATCTCTTTATCTCACTCAAATCCTGTAATCACAAGGCTTACAAGCATCAGGCCAAGCCATCATTCAGCAAGAGTTAATGTCAAGAGTGAGGTGGGTGTGTTTCACATAAATAATTTCTCTCTATCATCAAATGATCCCACTACATTACCCACAACACTTTATTATGGACACGTATTGTCACATTGCCCAGCTGTTACATGGGTATAATCAAACTTAGTTGCCTTAAAGGAGTGTTGTGAAGATGTTTTTCTTGCTTGTTTGTAAATGTTTTGAGAGCTTCACATAAAATGCTATATGTAAGTGAGGAGTATTGTAAATAAAATCATCGTTCTAAAGACTGTCTTATACTGTAGAGGTGGCTTGTTACACGGAACATTATCAACTAGTGCCTTTTTAAGGGTAGTATTTAATGGGATGAAATAAATCCTTCTTCTATTGAAGTCAGTGTCCAAATTCTTTAATTGGGAGCTGGATTGAGCCCTTCCATAAGAAAAATTCTCAAGGAATAGAAATACATTGTGCTCATGGGCATATATAATAATTTTGTATGCTCTAATCAGATCATGTCTCTGAGGTATTACCCCCAAGTGTGGGCTAATATTTATATAATTGTAATTTATTGCTTAAAGATTCTCTAAAGGCACAGAAAAATATCAAAGAACTTCATATCCTCAGGTCCCTGAATTATCTCTGGCTTCACATACCAATGCACGGTGGAAGCATTTTTTGTCACCAATTAGAAAGGGGAAAACTGAGCAAACAATATTTAAAATTTTATAGGCAGTGTTACTGACTTTTAATAAATGCAATTAACATTTTATGACCAGGACTTGTTAATGCTATTGCTGGACACAATATGCAAGTTTTCTGGAGTTTCTGGTTCAATGAACTTGATCTGATTAAAGTAATTGGTTACATGTTTGAGCAGGTCTAGTCTTTTATTTAAAAAGTTACTCTTATGCAGTGGTGTTTTCCTCAATGTTTTACTTCCGTGAATAAGCTACTGTGCCGTAATATCAATAACCAAACCACAGAAGCAGCTAGATTGTTTGTATCCTTAAGCTATTTAACTTGTAGCAAGACATTTTTCTTCATATTTTAGAATTATTTCTCTTGTGAGTACACATACTGCATCCACTGTAAATTAATCTACTTTTTTTCAGTCTGACTCATGCAATGGTTTAATTTGAATACATATGCTTTGTAAGTAGAATTATATTTTGCATGTATATAGTGTCTGTTATCTAAGGGTCTCAGAGTAATTTAAGGCTTAAATGAATTAACTTCTCTATAGCACTGTGGTGAGGTAGAGAACTGTCATCTTCACTTGAGGTATGGAAAGACTAAGGGAATTGCCTAACTTCATAAAATGAATCAGTAGAAGAGCCCGAAAGAGAACTCAGGAGTTCAGATTCTCAGTCCTCTGATAGCCATTAGACAAGGAGTTCTCAAATGTGTTTCCATAGCATGTGAGCCTCATCTTAATAAAGAGATTGTCTCATGAACTCACCTTCCCTCCTGTTTGCAATTACATGACATCCTGTGGTAACTACAGGAACTGCTTATCTGAAAAAGTTTTATATAGGAAAGTACATCAGGAATAGTATTTTCAGTTGTCTTATAATGGCATAGCAGGTGAATGTTAGGAAGAAACCCGCATTATGGGATGACCCAGTTCCTGAAAATCATTAGCAAGTGTTCTGCACCCTGTTGCTGACCTACATATCAGGGTGGGACCCACTGCACTAGGTCATTTTTAATAGAGTTCAGTTGTTTTGGTAATTTATTTAAACTACAATACAGAAAAAAATCACAACTATTCAGCATTTCCTAAACACATGAAAGTTAAGTTACAAACACTTGGTAACTAATACCCTGCATTCCAGTTATAATCCTGGATTTTCATTTAAATTACATTACAAAACACCAAACAGCAAAAATTAAAAAAAAAATAGAATGTCATTTTAAATTGCTCAAACTTTCACAAATGAAAGTTTTACAGTTTTGCTAATCTTTGTTCTGGACCTGGCTGGGTACTTTGGGAAGTGCATCAAAAACCTGAGAACAATATCTAGCTTTTATGGCCAAATCTTGGGGAAAGAGGGCCCAACCCAGGTAAATAGCCTGATCATTCAGAAGTAATGGGAATGAGGGGCATAGTATGACATGAGGTTTGGGTCCATGGTAGCTAGTGTGTTTCATAGGCAAAGCTGTTCTATATGGTACTGAGAGAATAGCAGATGCAGCATGGTATGTTTCCTGCTTCCCTCCCCCAGTGCAGAGATGTGAATCAATGGAGTTGTGCTGTTCATTCACTCACTACTCACACAGGCTAACACTCTCCTGGCCTTCTCACAATCCCCCACTGGGGCTCAGAGATTGGCTGCGCACTGCACAGGTGGGCTGAAACTCACTCCACAGAGGGCCAGCACAGGGCCTCTGTACCACTTAGTTATTGCTAGTTGAAACTTTCTCATTTTTCCCCCCGTCAATTTCAAAAGCTTTACCAGGAAACAGAGTTTTAAAAAAATGGAAAAGAAAATTTTAGCCAAGCTTTTGTTCCTACTTTTTGACTAACTCTGCGCTTCAGTGCTAGTATGATGATATGAGTGGTGCCTTGATCTTGTACAGGGGGTGAATTTCACCCAGGCAGAGTCCCCATCATAGCTGTCCTCTAACTGACCACGCCACACACCATGCAAACATGTCCACTGCATTTTAGCCCTTATGTTTCCCTACATATTGGAGGGCAGATGGGATGTGGGTACCTGTGGAGGCATTTCCCCTTCTATTCACAAGATGTATGGTTATTTCAGTCTCTCTTTTTTGCTTTTAACATCTATCTTTGCTGATCCACTATCTATCTGTCACTTATATCTTTGTCTCCTGACCCTTTCCATTTACCGTAAGCTCTACTGAATATGCTTTTTTTTTTTCAAATTAGAACTAAGGCAGTGCAATCCTGTTAGTTTTAGAAACCATGTTCTGTTGTGTTTTTCCCACCTGCTGTACTTCCTTGCTTTGTGTCAACACTTCAAGGGTGTTTTTCAGTAAGCCCACTATGTGAGATGTGGCTGCCATGGATACGAGGAACAGAAGCTGGGAAGAAAATTGAATGATCCTGGATTTAAGCAACAGAAATAATAGGTGAATGTCCTATTTAGCTGGAGCATGAACTGTAACGGTGAAGCTTATGTAGACCAGGCAGACATCAGCAATTAATTTTCAAGGTCCTCCAGCTGTAGTTTTATGTATATGCCATTGAATAACCTGGTTTGTTATTCATGGGAAATAGAAATGTTTCAAGTAATGATTCTCTTTGACACTAATTTGCTTAACTACAGAACTGGTAAGTCATTGAGAATAAAGACTTTGAATCAACAGTGGCGCCGGTTAGTTTATATATAATATACTTAACTGATGAACTGTGGAACATATACTATTAGTTTCTAGGAAAGGAACAAGTAAACAGGCAAACACATTTTAAGGGGAATAAAAAACTCAGTATTTTGGGCAACATTGTTAAAAGTACAAGTTGCATGATATATCAGTGCTGTGCTAGGTGATGAAGGAGTCAACACAATTAATTGCTGAGTCCATGACTGAGAACAACAGCAGCAAGATTACTGAGGCAATATGCCACATGCCCACAGCAGCACGCCTGATTTCCTTTGCAAACACACATCAATAAGAGAGTAACTAGACTATATCCTAAGGTGATGGGAGGGAAAAGGAAAATATCTGTGAACAATCTGTCAGGATAATACATTATGTAAGATAAATCAGAGTGAGATAAAAATAATTTGATTTACCTCAATCCATTCTCACATTAGAATTAATATTGCAAGATCCAAATTCTGCCAACTTTTCTCACTGGGAGTAGTCCCTTGCTCCGAATTATCCATTGGTTTCAGTACTGTTCTAAGGTATTACTCAGAATGCATAAGGTTCTGGCTCTAAATGCTTCCCATGTTCTTCTATTTTTTTTTAAATAATAGTAGTTTATGTAGTAAAATAGACTTGGACTTCTCAGGCAATTGGTTCATTTGCACTTAGGCATTTTGATTTGTATTTGTTCCCTTTAGACATGCTCTCATTATTATTTATTTTAATGGTTTATAGCTTGCCTGACAAATTTGTACTGAATGGATCTGCAGCACTCTGCCAAGCATATCAGTATGACATTGTGAAACTACTCATTTTGGCTTTGCAATTATTTGTAATCCCCTGAAGTTTCAGTGGAGAATTCACATGAATTTGAACATTTGATCCAAGGAGGAATTTAATTATTTCTGCCAGCACACAGAGCTCTTGAAAATTGCTAATTTTCCCAAGAGAGAAATTACACTATTTTTTACAAAGAAATTCTGACATTTCACAGCAAAACAGGGTCTTTGCTTGGCAGGCTGAAGCTTTTCTTTTGTCAAAACTGTCTCTTACTTTTTCAGAAACCAAGACAAATTCCAGGAAAGACCGTAAGTGTTCTGTGATTTTTGTCAATGATGAAAGATTATTTTTGGACATAGCTCTTATGTTTGGGACCAACTAAAGTTCCTGTTCCATCTTCAATGAATCTCACAGAAACTGTCACGAAAGCTTATGCTCAAATAAATTTGTTAGTCTCTAAGGTGCCACAAGTAGTCCTTTTCTTTTTGCGAATACAGACTAACATGGCTGCTACTCTGAAACCTGTCATATGGGTGATCTTCAGTAGCAGTGATTTTGCTCCATGAACATTTGGTTGTACTAAATCAGAGGGTCTTTAGTTGCACCAATTGTTGCGACACCTCTGAAATTTGAGATTAGATATTGGCATATTGTAAATGAATCCCTCGATTACACAACAATGCAAATATGGCATTTGTAGAAATTTTAAACTAATTGGATTACTCCTCATCCCATAGGAAGTCTGTGGCCTTGATTAAAACCTAGTCTTTCCTGGAGATAATTCCAGTGTGTTAGATTCAAGTCCAAGCCTTATTCACTATACACTTTCCAACTTCTCGCACCAAGGCCCTGATTCAGGAAACCATCTCTATTAAAGACACTTAAAGTGAAGTATGTGTTTAAGTGTTTTCCTGAATTGAGGCCTCTTTGAGGCAGGGGTCCTATGTGATTGTAGAATGAGAAAAAATACCAAGTTCTATTAGATTGTGGAGTGCCCTGCCCAGGGGAGTGATGAAAGCCTCCTCATTTCTCATTTTATAAATAAATTAGCCAAAGACCTACAGCAATATTTAGTAAACATTGCAGAAGTGACAGTGAGCTGGTTAAGATGGATCTAATACTGCCTCTTCTATTTCTGGCTTCTGCCAGGGGCTTTGCTACTGTTTGAATAATGTTATCCTGATCTATGAAGAAAATATTTAATGTAAATATCTGAAGGAATTCAAACATTTCAGTATTCAGATAAAATCTGTTACATGATGTAGTTTCTATTAATGGTAATGCCTTTTTTTGGCACTCTTCGGCAATCTAGGTTCACAGAGATTAATGGGCATGTTTTTAATCTTCCTTGCATTTGCTTATATTTGAATTTGAAATCACTTTTGAAGCAAGATTCCCAGCAGCATGAGCAGGGAGAGTTTGGAGGTTCAGATTCTGTGGTCTGGCCAAGAGATTTCGGCGGGGAGAGGTCTGCATTCCCTTGATCCTGGGTTCAGTCCCTCAGGCAACCTGATACAATTTAGCTGCATATGGCTCCATGGGGCCATTTTGTCAGCTGAAGATTGCATGGCATAGAGATGCCCTAATCACCCTCCCTTTCACCCAAGAATGCCCCTTACACTGCAAAGAATGCCCCTATGTAGGGGTGGGAATTCTGAGGATGCTATTTAAGCTACCTTTACAGTCCCTCTCCATTGTTCGTTTTATAGTGCTAAGTGGCCATAGCAGAGCCAAGAATCTGACTCCGTAATGGCTTTGGGTTGTTATCCTGTAAGAATAATTTCCTTTTTACTTGTGCCAACACTTTGAAAACCTGGGTGCCTTAAATTTGGCATCTAAATCTAAATTCAGATACCTAAATAAGTAGATTTCCCATTAATCACTTATTTAAGTGCCCCAATGTGGATTTAGCTGCCTAACATAAGATGCTCAAGTAGATGATCCTAAAGATCAGGATTTATTTAAATTGTTCCTGGATGCATAAGCTTTGTCCTTAGAAAGCCAAAAATGGGTGTAACCCCCATTGTCTCAAATTTGAAGCCATGGCTTTTGCATAATGTTCCTTATGCAAGACCATTTTTACAGTTCATATAACTCCCCCTGAATTGTGAGGTGGATATTGACCACTCCAGCACTGAACCAGGACTCAGGAAATCTGGGTTCTACTCCTGTCTTTTCCACTGACCTGCTATTATGACCTGGGGCAGGTCCATTTCAGTTCTCCGTGCCTCAGTTTCCCCTCCAACCTTTCATCTGTGTTGTCAATTTATACTATAAACTCTCTGGGACAGAGGCTGCCTCTTATGTGTTCATACAATATTTAGCACAACTTGAGCCCAGTCTCAGTGGGGATCTGTAGGCTCAACTGTAATACCAATAATAATATGTTGGAGAAGCACTAGACATTTCACAAGGTTAGGTCCTAAGTGTGTATTGAAGAGAGATGCAGCAACATCTGTTGGATTGTTAGTAATGGATCAGTGGGAAATTTTTAAACCTTATTGAATTGCTGCAAGAATGCTTTCAGAAACCGTAAGTCTCAGTGCATCCTGAAATATCCGAAAAACACACTCATATGCTTTAATTTGAAATGAGGCCCAACAGAAATCCAATGACATTTTTTTCCTATACCTTTTTGTAAAAGACCTATGATTGGCTGAGCAGACAGAGTCTTTCCCAGATATATTGCTGGTTGCATTCCAGTCTAGGATGTTAGTGACAAAGGCTCACATTTTCACAATTACACATCCACAATAACAACGAGGAGTCCAATGCGTCTGCATAACTTGTACATTAGGTTGCTGTGATTGCATGTGCAATTACATTAATTACACATGCAAGTGACCAATTTGTCTAATTTGTCATTTGCATGCACAACTGCAATAAGTGGGTGCAGTAAGCGTGATCTCAAAGACCAGGATTAAAATGGCCTGGAAGATGAAGCAGCTTCTCACTTTGTTGTGTCCTTTCAAGTCTGGACTGAGGTGAACTGTGGGAAAGCTTGCTCTGCTGCCTATGCTATTCAGGATATTATGACCACAATTGCTACGTTTTCAGAGTGACTGATAGCATTTCAGCATGTGCCTCCCCTTAAAGGGCTCCATTGTAATGTTACAGTCTGCCCCAAGTAAAGAGCAGCATGTAGCTGTACTGCCCAAGGAGGACACTAGAGACTATTTTCAGAGTAACAGCTGTGTTAGTCTGTATTCGCAAAAAGAAAAGTAGTACTTGTGGCACCTTAGAGACTAACAAATTTATTTGAGCATAAGCTTTCGTGAGCTACAGCTCACTTCAGAGACTATGTTGTGACTCAGAGCCACAGTTCAGTCCCTTGTTTCCCTTTGCTCCAGAGGGCAAGTAATCTGTGCCAGTACTTTTTCAAGCTACAGATTATTTTCAACCACTGTAACCGCTAAACTGTGCTAGCTAGTGCACTCCTGGGTGAGGGGAATTAGCACAGTAGAATCAAAGCTACCCATTCCCCACCACTCACTTTCCACCCATTTGCACAGAAAGTCACTACCCTGCTACTATGACAAGTGAGCCTATGCAGGAGAGTAAGGGGGCATTTGACAAATGATAATCTTGCCACGTGTGAATTGAAACAGTGTGGCTAACATCCAATCTGCTGTTTGGAGAAATAGGAGAAATGTTTTCCTAGTAGATCAAAGTAAATATATCAAAGCAATAGTCTGTTTTCTTAAGCACTGTACTCAACAGCTTTAATGTTACTGGGTAAAACCCACAGTAGTCTGTATTTTGTGTAACTCTGTCCTTTACGTGGCAGCCTCAGCATTTAGAGCAACACAAATAGCAACAAACAAGTTATTTTATTGCATGTGTCCTTAGTCTGTGTAAAACGTATTGACTGTATTATTTTAATACTATTTCCATACTTCTAAGTTTTATGTAGAATAAAAGATCATCCAAGAATACACATGAAATTTTAATGGGAAAGAAGCATACAGAGAAGCTGCTGCAGAAATGGATCAGTAGATTTGATTTTGACCATAGTAGTTTTCTTTTCATTTTCTGGCTCACTTTCCGATTTGGAAGAACTGTGCTGTCTAAACATTAATGCTTTAAAATACAAAGCCAATACTTTGCCAATATGACACTGATAACGAGTGGTCTTTGCCATTGAAATGAAAGCCTCCTGTCAACTAGGATCTTTGGAACTTTAGTATGCAGAGAATTCATTTAATAAACTTGAAACATACTAGCTCACTGTGCTATAGCCATGATATTAAATAGTATGTAGTGGACCTTGCTTCATTTCTGTACAGTTGAACATACTCCCCAGTTGTTAGTGTTCTCTCTCTCTTCCATTGCTCACAGTTCCTCCAGTAGATCTGGAAGATGAATACAGAGAAGTGGCTCACAATTTACTGATGCAACAAGATGCACAATAATCTGCTAGAGAACTGAATAGGGCCAAAGCCACTAACAGTGAAAAATTCTTGCTGTTCAGAATGGTTGCTGCAAGAGCATGGCCAAAAAATCACGAATCAGTCAAGCTCATTATGCATTTCCATGTGTATTGTTAAATGGCCAGGTAGAGATGCTGCAGCTGGGTTTTGTGCAAGAACCTTGGACGTGTGTGTGTGGTAAGTATAACACCATGAAATTGCTGAGAAGTACAAATACAAATAGTATTTCTCACCCTAGATATTGTTGCAGGCAGTTTGCAAAGCTTTTGTGATTCAGAGTTCCAGTTATATTCTCTTTCAGACTGGGCCCCTGTCTCAATCTGGATTCCCCCCCTTACCTTCCCTTTTTCAGTCTTTCCTCTTGGTAAGACAGGCCAAGGAGAGGAGGACTCCTGTGTGCCTTCCTCCCCACCCTTAAATAGGATTTACATAAGGCAGGAATCCTTTGTTTCCCAAACATGACCCCCCTTTCCTTACAGTGGAAAGTTACAAGAAATCCCAGGTAATGTTTTAGTATCAGGTGACAAGACCACCTGACTCTGTAGTCCATGAGTCAGTGGCAGTATGGAGTGTCCACAGGAAGGCCAAGCTCTTCACAGTCTCTTGTCTTCGCTGACGAGCCATCTGCCCTGTCTGGCTTTTCCATTGTTGTCCCTGAAGTATTAGCCGTGGGTGTCATCCAAACCAGCATAGTTGAAATACAGATACATAGTCAATATTCCTAACTTCAGATACAGAAATGATACAGGCATACAAATTAGATAATTGTGTTCAGTAAATCATAACCTTTTCAATGATATCTCACATGAGTCACTTGCATAAAGTATATCTCAGTTATATCATATTCATATCATAAGCATATTTTCATAAAGAACATGGAATGTCACAGAATGAAACACAGAAGGGAAGTCATGTGTGTCAGTGGGCATTATTGGGCTCAGACCCCATGGTGATAAGCTCAGCACAAGAATCTATATAGCATAAACCAAGTAACTATATAGCAGGCAATTAAAAAAGTGAGGAACAGATCCTTAGCTGCTGTAAATCAGCATAACTCCAATGAAGTCAAGCAAGTGATGGTGATTTGTGCCGTGGAGGATCCAGCCCTGTGAAAATATCTTGTTTTCTTGCTTGTTTTGGCAGGCAAAGGTCAGCAAAGACAGTGGGGGTCAGCGAGCTTAGAGCTGCAATTTGTTGTAGTGTTTCTCGTTACCACCTGTGCGTAGGTTGCAATGACAGATGGCTTATATTTACTTTGCTGAACATTCACTCTGCTTCTTAATGTACAAGAAGGGATCAGATAAACGCATCTGCTCATCCCTGCCCCCTCCCAGCTCAGATTCTCCCGATTCTGATGATCCTTTGGTTTTTGTGCAGCATCCTAATAATCTCTTGGGCAATCAGTTGTGGTGTTTTGGAGCTAGAGGGTTGTAATCTAAAGTGAGCAAAAAACAGTTGGAGGTGAGGGATTCACAGGAATGATATTTAGCATTTGAAGAGCCCCTTTCATAACAGGTTGGTAAGCAGTTGTACCAGTGGAGAAACTGAGGCATAGAGAAATTAGATTTGCACAGTGGCGTAGCAGCAAATAGAATCTGTCTCCTGAAACCCAGTTTGCTGCACTAAATGCTAGACCATACGGTCTCCTATATGCAACAAGGGGCCTTTCTTCCATTTCATACAAATGCCTTTAATAGTTGGTTAAAGTAAGAAATAAAGTATACATGGTACATTAGCAGAATTATGCCAGGTAGAATTATGAGTTAGGCTAGTTTTTTAAGGCTTTCCTGGGTCTTTTCTGGGATGTCTATACTGCAATTAAACATCTGTGGCTGGCTTGTGTCAACTGACATGGGCTCCAGGGCTGTTTAATTGCAGTGTAGACATTCACACCTGGGCTCTGGGACCCCAGCAGTGGGGAGGTTCCCAGAGCCCGAACATCTGCACTGCACTTAAACAGCATCCTAGCCTGAGCCCTGCGAGCCTGTGTCAGCTGACATGGGCTAGATGCAGGTTTTTTAATTGCAGTATAGACATACCCTGAGTTAAATGAATATATTCCAAATAAATATTCCACTGTAATTGCAGTGAGAGAAGACCCTTTCCCACTAAACACCAAAACAGAGAAAATACTACAGAAGTCTCTTTGCAAAGAAAGGATAACTCTGGATATAGTTGGGTGGCCTCAAGCACAGAACAGCTTCAGTAAAACCTTTTAATACAATACAGTTAATTGCAGATGTTTATTCCGATAAGGAAACATTTTATGTACTGATGACAGGCTAGGTTAGTAACTTTGGATTCATTACAAATGTCTAAACTCCTTTGTCATCATGCAGCAATATTTTTTTTCTACAGAAAGATTTTGCTTCTAGAAAACCTTGAGCAAATTGTGCACCTTATGAGTGTGAGGTGCACAGAAAGGTAGGACAATGAGACAGAAGCAGTTGGGCAGATGGTCCCTAATCCATTTTTACTATGTAGGCCATGATGTCTCAAGGGCTCATGATGCCCATTACTCTGCCTCGTATTGCTGGTCCAAAAAGAATGTTGTGTGTTTCCCAATATGGCTGCTGCTAAAGCACAAGGACCTGGGAGCCTGGCCATTCTCAAGCCCACTGACCAATCTAATCAGCAACCACAGGCCAATCCACAGGGGCATGTTAATTAGTCATGTAACTATCCCTGCCTTCCACTGGAAGGAGTACTAGGTTCATGTCCTGTCCTGTTCTTGGTATGGGGAAGGGGCGTGAAGAGGCTACCTTCATACCCTCTTCTCCCCCTGACTACCTGTGTAAGGTAGGCCAAGATTTTACCACCAACATATATATCAAGATTTGAAATGTGAAAATACCTAAAAGAGAAACAGAAAGCTGCTATAGTTGCTTTTAAAACTGTCAGTTGTATTCACTATGAAATCCTAGAGCGAAGTATTGTTCCATCACATTGCATGATGCAGATAGGAAATTACATTTCAGTAATCTGCTGCTATTCTCTGTCCTGAGACCGTGGCTTCAGGAAGTGCTGCATAAACAGAATGCCGCCCTTTGGGGCTGTTCCTTTGTGCTGTGTGAGCCCTGGTGCAAAACTTGTGCTCTTCTGTTCACTCCTACACACTTTTTTATTGGGTTGTCACAAGCAGGTGAGCGCTGTTTCAACCAGGGGGAAGCTTCATTTCCATTCTTTATTTGCTCCCTATTTCCAAAAATAGGAAGCACCTCAAAGGCAAGTAAATATCTGTCTAAATTATGTTTGATTAAACATCAAACGAAAACTGTTCACAATTTAAATGAAACCCTTAAGTTTATTTCCTTCATAACAAAAACAGACAGGTAACATTCAAGGAAGACTGTTATGCATCCTCCTGAAATATATATTTGTGATTTTTTTTATTAGAACTGACTAATAGGAAAGTGAGTGGTAGTGATTTTTCTTTTGTATGCTTTACAATACTTGTCTAGTTTGGGGGGGAAATATAGTACTGCTCTTACAGTTGCCATTCAGAAATAAATCCAACTAAGACACTGAAACATTTTTTTCCATTGGGGAAAAGGATGGCTTTTTTCACTAAACAGAAACTTCCATTTTTGTTGACAGTGGTGGGGTTTTCAGTTTTTCAACAACCCCCCCCTCCCCCAATTTATTTTTATTATTATTATTTTGAATTTTCAATTAATAAAAAACTCAGGAAAAAAATTCTGATGAGCTCTACTGTCTTAGAGTTGGCTAGGAAGTATTATATAGTTCTGCAGATAACAAACTGCAGACCCAGACAAAAGATTTCAATTTTCCATATGAGATTGCTTTGTGAATGCATCAGTCCTCTCACAGCCTAGCTAGGAGCTGAGCCCAGGGCAGGACAGGGCAGGGCAGGACTCTTTGTTTGAAGGGGTGCCAAAAACGGATTGACAAAAGGCAGGACTAACCAACTCAGGAGTTTAAAACATAAAGATAAACAAAAATAAAAACTCAATTAGATTATTTTCCAACCTAAAATATGTATGACTTATTTCCATTCTGAGTGTATGTTCCTGCCTCTACCATAGCTCCAGGGTAAGTAGCACTGTGGTCTAAAAAGAGCGGAAAACTTGGTGGAAATGCAAAACCCTGTCAAAACTAAATCCATTTGATTCATTGGTGAATACATTGTTGTGTGAAATGATGGATTCCAAGGCCAGAAGGGACTATTATGATCACCTGTGTAACCCAGTCCATAGACCTTCCCTAAAATAATTCCTAGAGCAGATATTTTAGACAAACATCCAGTCTTGATTTTAAAATTGTTAGTGATGGAGAATCCACCACAACCCTTGGTAAATTGTTCCAATGGCTAATTACTCTCACTGTTTAAAATGTATGCCTTATTTCCAATCTGTATTTGTCTAGCTTCAATTTCCAGCCATTGGATTGTGTTATACCTTTCTCTGCTGGATTAAGAGCCCATTAAGTATCTGTTCCCCTGGTAGATAATTATAGAATGTAAGCAAGTCACCCCTTAACCTGCTCTTTGTTAAGCTTAATCAAAATGTCATTTGGTATCAAGTCAAAGTATATTATATCAATACTATTACCTTTATCAACTAAACTTGTAATCTGTAAAAAAAAAAGATATTAAGTTAGTTTGACAGATCTATTTTCCATAAACCCGTTGTTTATTTGCAGTAGTTACATTGCACTCATTTAATTCTTTATTAATTGAGTCCTGTAACAGCTGCTCCATTATATTGCTTGGGATTGATGTCAGTCTGACAGGCCTATAATGGTCCAGGTCATCCCTTTTAAAAACTGGCACAACATTAGTGCTTCCTTCCAGTCTTCTGAAACTTCCCCAGTGTGCCAAGATATATTGAAAAACAACATTAATAGTTCAGTGACTCCTTGGCCAGGTCTTTTAAAGCTCTTGGATGCAAGTTGTCTGGACCTGCTTATTTAAAAATGTCTACCTTTTTAGTAGCTTCTGTTTAACATCCTCCAAAGATTGTAACAAGTTGCTAATCATATCTTCACTATGAAGCCTATGTGCTCCTCTGCTGTGTGGCACAGAGGTGAACAAAAGCATGTTCTTCCCTTGAAAATAGGCCCAGGATACAGAGCGGAGATGAAAGGTTGGTAAACACCCATGCTTGCCTCTCCATGTGTATAATCCACATCTGGGTTTATGTGGGGAAACGCACTGGTCTTGGCTGGTGGTTTGGGCAGTAGTCATGATCCCTAGAGCTTCTAGGGTGGTGGTCCGCGGACTGGTGTCAGTCTGCGAGCCATCGGCTGCCAGTCTGTGTGCACATTGGAAAAAATATTGCCGGTCCCCCACATGAGATAGCTTGAGAAGCACTTCCCTAAAGTACATCTAGGGAACATGCTTTACTGTTGAATTGGGCCAGATTCTCACAGGCATGAAAAGGGGCACAAAGGAAAGGAAGGGTGAAGGAGTGACACTTTACACTCAGTCCCAGAGCTTGTAAACTCTGGCTGAGGCTTTGATGCTTCTTTAGCAAATCCACATAGTTTTCAGTAGATTTCACCTATGATTGACTGTTGTTCTTTACAGCACTAATTTCCAGTCTGCTGCCTCTTGAGAGAAGTCAAAGGGTGAGTGTGTAGCTGTGGACCAGGGATTAATTGTGCGATATTGGTAGTCAGAAATTTGTAGCTGAATAGCCATAGCCCAACTTTCTTCTGTACTGCCTCTAATACTTCTCTCAGGAGGGAATAATCTGTCAGTTTCTCCATTAGCTGAAATTTATGCTGCTTTGCTATTAGTTTTTCTCCTTCATTGCATTTGCTGCTGAAGGGGATGATAGGGCCCTATATTACTGAATCTCTCTATTATTTATGAGATCAACCACATCCTGGCCTCAAGTGAGGCTTAATGAGCCAAAGCCTAGCAGAAATATCCTGTGGTCAGGGTGAGGGCTACAAAGACTTTACATCATTGTATTGCAGGAGTTTTAGTGTACGCTAAAATTTACACACACATTGATTCAAACCCATAAGCAGGCTGAACGCTGTGCATTCAATGGCTAGGAATGTTCCTTATTTGAAAATTGTCAGGAATTGTGAGATGTACAATATATGGCCACTGATCAAAGCACATGCCATTTAGACGGCCCTATACTGAACATCCATAGGTTAATGAAGAGGTTTCATAATGTTCAGAGCCTGAGGAACCCCTACGAAAGCTATTGTTAAGGCTGGAATTCCAGACAGGCCATTTACATTTTAAATCTCAGTACTTTGGCTTCTTGGTACTCTGGAAGGTTGCTAAATAAATATCAATCACTATTAATCCACATTATTGACTAATTACCTGGAGTATCTTTCTTTTAAAATTTGCTAGAGGAAAATTTGCTGAACCACAGAACTATAAAAACCATGTTCAACTAAAAATCTGAGCCAGTTGAACATAGTTTTTATAGTTCTGTGGTTCAGAAATTGCCAAAACATTGACATATTATAACCAAGTTGTGGCCCCAACAGCTAAATTTTAAACCTCTGTATGTGAGCAGTTTGTAGTAGAAATGTTGTGCAGAACTTTAACTATAGCAGTGCCAATGAGTATCGTATATGATTAATTTCTGCTGATTATACAAAAATTACCTAGACTTTATTGATTGTATTTCTTTTGTGTCATTTTCATTAAGAGCTCAGAGTCATGGCCTTTTCCCATGGAACTATGAAAGAGTGACATGAACATCTCGTTAGCTTTAAAAAGCTTTATAAAGATTCTCTTTGTGAGAAATATGAAGGTGATCAGAAATGGTAAAGTACTTTAGCTACTGCAGAGCTATTCTATATAAAGCTCAATATCCATATGCCAAGTCAAGTAAGAAGTACAAATATATCCTTTAGTTCAGTCAGAATTATGTCATTCATCCTTGCCAGGAAATGGAAGAAATATCCTGTTTAATACAAAGGGAAATATTAATTTCTCTCAGCCAGCACTGCTGATGTCCCTGCAAGAATCTTAGCCATCTGAGAGCTTTCAGGTGTAAAATGTACAGGTGGGGAGAGAGAAGGGGAAATCTGATTTCTGCTCTGGTTGCTTACTTGTGATGTTTAAAGGTTCGTAAAGATGTTCCTGTCCTCTGTCTCCCTTTTTCCCACAAAAAAAGGTTTTTTCCCCCCTCTCTCTTTTAATGTAAGAAATATCAAGCATGTCATATCTAATTGTCCTTGTTTTTGGTGGAGAACTTTTTGGATGACTAAGATATGAACCAGGAGAGTTCTCCGCTCTTGATTGAAGAGGCAGTATGTGGTGAATTTTTAACAAACATCACTTTTTCCTTGACCACTTGTTTTTGTTAGCATGAACAAACTATTTTTAAGCAATTTGAATTTTAAAAAACTTTCCTAAGTGATCATGTTTCACGTGTATGGTTTCTCTGATGTCCTAAACCTACTTAATCTTCATTTTCTGTGATGTATTCTAGGAAAAACAAAGCTTTTTAATCAAATTCTAATGTAAAAAGTGAAGGAAAAATGTTTCAGGCCTTAGTTATACATAGGCATAACTTCTCATTCCCCCTTTAATTATGGAGATGCAGTTGCATAATAATGTCTCCAGGTAATTTGTTAATATTTCAATAAGTAGCTGAGCTACATATGGTATTTCTAAGGCTCCTATCATTGTGATATCTATACTTTATTTATTAATAAAATTGGTCAATAGAATTCACACTGTATATGAAATAGAGAAAACGTGTTTTGAGAGATTAATGAAATGTGAATATTTGAACTGTTTTCACACTGAATCATAGTCTTCACAGTCACAATCTTCGACTTAAAAAGAAAAGGAGTACTGGTGGCACCTTAGAGACTAACAAATTTATTAGAGCATAAGCTTTCGTGAGCTACAGCTCACTTCATCGGATGCATCCGATGAAGTGAGCTGTAGCTCACGAAAGCTTATGCTCTAATAAATTTGTTAGTCTCTAAGGTGCCACCAGTACTCCTTTTCTTTTTGCGAATACAGACTAACACGGCTGCTACTCTGAAATCTTCTACTTGAAACCCAGTACAAACCTTGTGTAAATTATGGAAAACAGGCTAGGTAACATCAAAACTTTACTTCCTGCTCCCATAGAGCTTATTGTAGAAGTGAACCATTTTTAAATTCAAGAAAGTTTTAGTTCACCTCTAGTCTTTATCCCACAGCCCACAGCAGGAACTTCTGGAGTAGGCACTTCTAAGAGATGTGACAGTGATGAAGTCTGGCTCTTCTCATTGATAGTTACTATGCTGGACCCTGGGGAAATGTTTTCAGGGAAGATGGAAAATTGATCTTTCTTCCCTATGTTATGAATTAGCAGAGTCCAGAGTTTGGCTTTAAAGCTGCTACTAAAGCACTAGCTCCTCTCACTTTGCCGTAACCTTTTCCTCCACAAGTTGCTTAGAAAATTGGCTCACAGCCAGCAGAGGCTGTCCAGATGTGTACATTCTGGTGCTCATTCCTACTTTGGATAACATACTTCCGTATCACTAGTTTAACTCGAGCCAGGTTATTATCTTTATATTATTATGACTGAGTGACTGAGGAGCCTGAGTTCCACTTTCAGAAATGATTTAGGGTATGTCTACATGGTGGGGCAATGTGCACTCTGGGGGTGGTGGTGGTGGTGATTTCTAAAGTGCACTAGCATGTTGCACGTTAATCGGTCAGTGTAGATTCTGCTGGTGTGCACTAATGGTTTCTGAGGTGTGCTGCATAAAAGTGCACTTTAGTGTGCACTAGTAGGGTCTACATGGACCAATTAATGTGCAATACATGAATGTGCTTTAGAAATCTTACCACCATCCCACCCCACCCTCTGTGCAGACCAACCCTTAGGCACTTTGACTTTCAGTGAGACTTAGGAACCTATGTATCTCAGTCAATGAAAATGTTACCTGGAATGTTTGAATGGTTGATTTGGTTTATGTGAAACTTTTTGGTGGTCTTAGTTCAAATCCCAGCAGATGTATGTTCTTGTCACAACAACCATCTGAATTGCCCCTGATTGGCAAGACTGTTGGTAATTGCCAGCTTCAGCAAGGTGGCCAAAGACTGAACAGGCTTTAGAGACTTACCTCTCAGTTATAGAGGTGGACCCCCAGGACAGGATTGAGACAGATTGGTAAAACAGTAAAGGGCAGCTTGAGCTGTCATTGCTTATGTTGTCCGTGTCTTGTAGATAAATGCAGGATTTCAGTCTCCAGGGCTGTTGCTTTGGAATCGTTCCGCAAGCACTGGTTTCACACACAATGTTTCAGAAGTTTTCTTAATTTTGTTTTTTACACACAAACTTTTCCAAGTTCATTTGGGAAACCTATAAAACTCCACACCATATAATAATACCTCTTATATAGAGATTTTCATCTATACATCTCAAAGCAATTTACAAAGGAGGGTAAGTATCATTATTGCCATTCTATAGGTGGAAAAACTGAAGCACAACATGAAATGAGTTGGCCAAGGTCACACAAAGTCAGTGACAGAGCCAGGAGTGGAATTCAGATCTCCTGAGTAACAGACTGGTTCCCTATCTAGTGCAAAATAAGGTAATTAAAAAACCCACAAAATGTTGTTATAATTAATATGAAGAAACTTGAGGAGAGGCTGCTAAATTTAACTCAACAAGCATAAACTTTGGAGAAGTCAAGCACCATCGCAGTGTAAGAAAACAAATTTAATGCAACATGAACCAAAATGAAATTAAATAATTAAATATTTACTTAAATTTCTTCATTTTTAAGGAAGGAAAAATACATCTACTGTAATCTGTTCTTACAAAGACCTGCTCATTTATATATTGAGAAAAGAGACTTTTGCAGTAGTTGTGTGGCTAGATCCAAGTAAATACTTGAAAAGGTTAAGGGGTCAGTATTTAAATAAGGTTTCAGAGTAGCAGCCGTGTTAGTCTGTATTCGCGAAAAGAAAAGGAGTACTTGTGGCACCTTAGAGACTAACAAATTTATTAGAGCATAAGCTTTCGTGAGCTACAGCTCACTTCATCGGATGCATCCGATGAAGTGAGCTGTAGCTCACGAAAGCTTATGCTCTAATAAATTTGTTAGTCTCTAAGGTGCCACAAGTACTCCTTTTCTTTTTATTTAAATAAGGAGCAATGACAAGACACAGGTTTCCTTCCAGATTAAAATGACTTGCAATAAAATACTGCATAAAATCAAATCTGTGCATATTCAAAAATACCACTATTTATTCTCCATTCTAAAATGACCCTCTTACTTAATGTCTATACTTATAGATACATCTGCACTGTGTGTATGTGATAGTAAGGGCTGTGAGTGGTTTTTAATAAATTAGCATGAACCTGACTAATAGTTTATTTGTATTTTTAAGCTTTGCTTGCTCTGAACCGATAATAGCTGCATTTAAATGCATAACATTTTATTTTTAAATAAGATACGGAAAATAATTATGAGAAATGAATTCACATCACTATACTGTATATGTTCTGTGCTGATTTGTTTTCCATGACTTTGTAACGAGGAAAGAATTATTGAAAGCGTGGCCAGTTTAACCTTATTTTTAATTAAATCAATAAAAAGGATTACCTTCAACTTATTTTTTTAATCTGTATTTGAAGAATATTTTATATTTTGGAGGTTGGTGTAAGTAGGATGACCAGACATCCCAATATTAGGGGCTTTGTCTTATATGTGCAACTAACCCTCCCACCCCAGCCCCTCTCCTCCAGGGGGAAAAAAGTGTCCCAATTTTTCTCACTTGCTACCTGATCACCCTAGGTATAAACCACACAGCTCTGTGTACAAAGATGTAAATAGAGACCAGTTTGAGACAGATTAGAAACAGACTGGATTTTCAATTTGTTCTTTGGATTGTACCTACACAGAAGAATCAAACTCACTAATCAGAAAAAGCATTCAAGTCAGGGTTCTTTAATTCACTTAGTTAGAGTTGTGTCCATGAAAGGAGTCAGATTGGGTTTGTGGTTTAATGAAACTCAGTGCCGGTTCCTGAAAGTCTGTTGAACCTGCATGGAATATCAGGGTCAATATAGCTCTAGGCCCACCTTCCCTCCTTCTGTTCCCAAAGCTGCCCACCCCTACCTCTGAAATGTTCTTGGTGGTATTGCCAATGGATACACCACTCCCCTATTGGAATATTCCACCACCATGTATAGCTGCCACCCTCAAAAGATTCATCAGGCTGTATGTGAGAGAAAATTAAATTAAACTATGTGAGTAAAGGTGCCATTACTCCTTGCTCATTATCTGTGTTGTCTGCAGCTAGACAATCTTGGAAGTGAGTCCTATCGTTTTCGGCAGTACACTGTGATAAATTCTATATCACATGCACATTCCTGTGGAAGCTTCCAGTAAAATCCCCACCAGAAGTTTTAATTGAATTCAAAATGAATATAATCTAGCCAGCACATTATCCCTCAGAGTGTTCCCACTCCCATGAACTTAATACAAGTCTCCAAACTCTGAATGCCCCTCAGTTTACAAAGTGCTGACGAATTTTGTATTGACCACACATCATCGCATTATAGAATCTTGTTGAGGGAAGGTAAGAGCCTTTCGTATTTGTATAGAGGGGTAGTTGGTAGGGGCCATGGATTCTTGTTACATGAAGAGAGGAGGGTTTCTTGCCGCCTGAGGAAATGGTTGACTGGGGAGGGGAAAGGCGGAAAACTCCCCTCTTTCCCTTCCCCTCACAATCATGCAGCTAAATATTGTGACATGAGGTCGGTTCTGGAAAAGGAATTTCCTGATTTGAGGCCGGCTTCTGCTCCCATTGCACTCGATGGGAGCTTTCAATAGAACCAGTGGGCCCATAGTCTAAATAAGTTTGGACTTCTCTGTTATGAGGGAGAAGTTACACTTCCATGAGATAAGATGCTCCTACTTCATCCCTTTCTGATCCTATTGTCTATGCATTCAGAAAAATAATTAGTATATCGCTGCGGCTCCACTTCCCCCCCCCCAATGGCCATCAGCTGATCGGTGGCAGGGAGAGGAGGAGGGGCAGGAACGCAGCACGCTGGGGAAGAGGCGGGGGTGGGGGGAGCTTGCCTGCTCTGCCACAGTAGCCGGCAGGGCCAAGGTTCTTCATCCTGCCGGGGGCAGGGGCGGGGGCAGAGAAGAGCGGGCCGGGGCAGGCAGGACTTTTAATGGCACGCTACAGCCTGCTGGGCTCCCGGCCTGGGTTCGGCAGCGGGCTGAGCGGGGCCGGCGGCTGGGACCCGGCAGGCAACAGCGTGCCATTAAAAATCGGCTCACGTGCCGTCTTTGGCAAGCGTGTCATAGGTTGCCGCCCCCTGCCATAGACTGTATGACAGTGGAACTTGCTATATAAGGTGGATATTTATTAAACAAATGGTTTTGTCAAAAGATATTGTTATATGGTTTGGAGCACAAGAAAATCTCCGGATGAAGTGTCTGTATCTCTAATTGGAATTGAGGTCTCATTATCTGTACTTCTGTGTAGGATTATTTTCCTATAAGGAGGACAGTATGTATTGTTTTTGTTATAGCTCTAGTCTGGTAGACAGTAAATTAGGTAAGTTGGCTGAGACCAGCCTGCTTTTGATCTCTTCCCTGCCTTCTGATGCTGTAGATTACTCATTAAAATAAAAATCTGTAAATGAATTTATATTTATAGCCTTTAGTTTAAATGGTGCTGAAGGAGGACAATTTCCTGAAAAAACAAGATTTACAGTGTAATGTAATAAAAAACTGACTGCTTAAATTTCTAAGCAAAACTCAGAAAGGGTCCTACTGTCCCTCTCTTTTCTGGAGGAATATCTGTAGCTCCCTTCTGATCTTGGGAAGCCCAGCTTGCAGCCAAGTCAAGATTTAGAACAACCCTGACCACTGAGATGCTCATAAATTAGCATGATTAGGTAGTTTGTACCAGCTCAGACCAGAAATGGACCAAAAAATATTGTTGGACCCTTTACTAAGGGCTTGGCTGTGACTATGAAAGCCACAACTATATGGGAGGGAGGTTTGAAGTTGAACTAGACCGGTGGTTGCAGCTACTAGCCAGGATCATTTAGAGAGACATACTTAAAAGCAGCTATTACACTTCAAAAATCAGAGTGAATCATAGTCTTCAGCCTCCCTTTGCCAGCTAGTGAACAGGGGACTGGGGGGGTTGGGCCCTCTGATCCAGCCATGCCTTGTTGGGGTATGGCCATACTTGCTGTCTCCTTTCTGGGGATTTTTCCACTAGCCCTCTTTGGTGGTGGTGAATTTTCTTTCCTTCAGTCTGCTTGATTTGTTACATGTAGTAATGTACCCCAGTTTTGGAAGTGGTTAGCAAATAAACCAAAACATCTTCTACGCATCATCTGTTTCCTTCCACTCTTCTTACCAGACTGTCTGACAAGGAATTTAAATAAATCTGGCACCTTGCATGATTTGTGAAACTTCAAACTCTATGTAACTTTGACTAATTATTTGAAATAAAAGATAAAAATGAATTTAGTGGAAGAAAGGGTCTGATCTCTGCGCACACTTGTACTGGTTTAACTAACTGTATGATGTTGTACTGTTTTAGTTAAACCAGTGCAACTTTGTGTGGGGGCACTGTTCTGTTGGTTTAACCCTGGTTTACCTTGCTCTTGTTCATTTACTAAACTCTGTGTGTAGGTAAGTGCTGAGGCTGTTACACACCTGGTTCTCTAAGTTAATCAGCTTGACGTTTTAGTACAAGTGCTGTGGTGTTGTCTCCAGTTGTTTTAAGAATCCGACTATGAGTCTTTGAGTCTTTTGACTATGAGCAGGGACAGTGGAATTAGGCCAATGGGGCAGAGGTTCTGGAAAAAGGGAATAAGCTTCCTCTATTCTCTCTGTTTCCTTGCTTTTGGTGTGAGCAGCATTTCAGGTTAAGGGAGATTGACTGTGACTCTCCCCTATTTCTGAGAATGCCAGGATCTGTTAAAGGAGAGGGAGGCCAGTGGTGAGCCATGCATTCTCACTGCCTGGGAATCCACAAATCTATGCCATAGGTGCAACCTGAAGCTGCCATATATATGGGCCTGGAGGCAGTGTAACTCTATTGACCATTATGAATGTGGTTAGAATGATCTTCATTTTTACCGATTCGTTCAGAGCTTCTGCATACAGAGATGTCTACCCAGACAAACACCTGATTCCCTACTGGCTGAGTGCTAATGTTCCTGACCCAGTTAGTGCTTGTGAGTGTGCCCAAGTTTCCTGCAGTGATGTATAATCTCTCCACTTCTTCCTACTCCTGTATAATGATCCAGACAAACTATCATGATTTTTGATCTAACCATCCACTTGCAGTTCACTTACTCCAATACAGCCAAGCAAATAGATTGTCAGCAGACAGGGCCCTAATCATACATATCAGATCTGGTTCAGGAATTAATTATTGTCTGTGTTTTAACTTGTAGATCAGATTCAGTGCCATCTTAATTGGCAGAATGGTATCTTGAATATTAATCGGGGAAAACAAGTTAGATCCTGATATTTTATTCCTTACATAGGCAAAACTTGTATTTTTCCTGAAGAGTTGTTACAGGATTAAATATATCTCAAAATATAATTGCAGACTTGCATATGGCCTTCTGCTCCTTAAAGTCTAGTGTAATTTTAAGATCCAGCATATTCTGGCTTTGTAGTCAGTTTTGTCTGATAAGTAGATGTCTGCTGGACTAACAAAAGTATCATGAATCTCCACACAAAGTTGCAAACTTCAGAGTGAACTATAATCTCCATTTTCAACTACACTACTATGAATTTCACCATCTCCACTATAGTTCATGGTGTGATGTGATATGTACAGCAGAACACATATGAGCCAGTATCTCTGTATTCTTATTTCTTTCATATTTCCCCCTTTAAATAAGTAAACACTTTTTTTAGGATGTAAAATAGATTTTAATTTTTAAATAGCATCTTTTTTCAGATCAGTTTTAGCCACATGGCTGAGAGCCAACCCCAGTTGTGCTAGTTGCATTATAATTATTTTGTAAAGGAGGTCTTTTTTTGCTGTATGTCTGGAAGCAGGTTTCATCACCATCTTCTCACAATTTGTTTTGCATCAACTCTGGGATGTCTTGTTGGATTGATAATGGTTTTGTGTCTGAGTACCTTCCATATAAATTAGACTGGCAGTAGCCAAGTCTTTTGTGGACTTCATGGAATCTCTATCTCTCCTCCCGTTTGGGGATCTAGAAACTCTGCTTGGGAGAGGGTTGTGGTTTTGTTTGTTTTCAGGGTTATTTATTTTACTTATTTTAAGAAAATAAGGCTGTTGTGTAGGAGCCGTTGGTTCTGTGAATGTCATTTGTGTTGCGATGGGAAGACCTTAACTGCTGAGAGCCTTGAGCTTTTATATCCATAAATATTTTCTGTACCATGTGTCCAGAGACCTTTAGAGATAAATATACACTGGACAAGGGCAATGCTAAAGGTGTCCTTTCCTCCTTGAGGCAGTTGCATTGAAGGTGCTGTGGTCTAATGAAGGTCCTCATATCTTCGTATACATTACAATATTTTGGTTGTTCTCATCCCTCTGTGCATTTGTGGTATGCTCATAATGCAGCACTAATTAAACTGCCCCTTGGAGACCTTAAACAATCACCTCCACAATCTTCCTTGTTTTTTGTTTCTGTCTGGAGTTAAATCTTTGCATTGAGTAAATCTCTAAAGCAGAATAACTGCAGGATCCCTTCCAGGCAATCAGCTTTTAAAATAATTGAGTCTTAATGTATATTTTTTAATATAAACATTTAAATTGACTTTTAGCAGTCAGTCTGTTTGCAGTACGATTTTCCCCTTATATTAAGGCTCCTGTTGCTAAACAGTCACTTGGTAATGACAAACCTGTGTAGAGCACTAGGACAACATTCTTCTGCCTGCAGAAATAATCTGTCTTTATATCTACCGAAATAGTGCTTGAAGAAGACTGAGGAATCTTACTCAAATCTGGGTCAGACTTGTGTCTCACAAATTTAACTTCAACTACAAAGCATTGCATAAAGCATGCATGGGCAAGAGTTTTAAGCTTGCAAAAGGGAATGGAACTCTGATTTAAAATGGAAAATCTGAGCTAAGGCCATGTTCTTAAATCCCCTGGTTCCTTAAGAGTTTGCAATCGACAGGGTAAGATAAGAGGACAATCTCAGCCCAAATTGTCAGTCTGAACTGTGAACTTCCTTGCCATGGTAAGTTTATCAGATCCTTAATCATATTAAAATATAGCTGCTTATTTTTATTGAATTTATTGTGATGTTTACAGTAGAATGTAAATTTAAACAATATGCATCACTAGTGCAATTTTTAAATGCCTTTAGTTAAGTTCAGTAAGCTACTTACTTGGCTGGGACCTGCATGTTTACCATGCTTTTAAAACGGCAGTACCGCAGTTGGCTGAGAAGGGTAAAACTTTGTCGATCTTTATAAGTTAACTTTTCATTTGAAGAAACTGTTGACTTTGGCATGCAAGTTACAAGAGCTGTGCTATTTAATCTTCTCTTCACTCTACTATGAGAAGACCATACTTTTTCTATTTTCATTGGGGGTTAATTTTCTCTTCACTCTGGCTTCCAGGAAAACTTCCATAACTGTCATTTTTCTATACTGAAAATTGCTGGATGTTCCAAGCTAAAGATTTAAAATTTATAGAGTAATTAATTAAAAATGATGAATTAATAAATATTTTCAGACAAATTGAAACTTTTCTCAAGCTGTAACTGAGAAACACTTCATCAACTCATGTTCACACCTCCCCCTCCTTAAAAAAGCAGCTGTTACTTTGAGGAAGACTGTGGTTTGCTTGTATTTGCTACTGAGAAACTGGAGGAGACTAAAATATATCTTGGCTGAATTTAGGGTTCCTGCACTATGTTTGCTAAGTAGCAATTAATCTTCCTTTTGCCTTTGCTGGAAAACTTTCCTTTATCTTTTCTTGTGCTACACAGCAGAGATCAGGCTTTGTTTGCATATGTTGCTTTAACAGTCTATCCCTTGGCTTGGTTCTCTCTCCTCACCTCTAGTGTTTATGAATATATTCCTATTGGGCAAGATCCTCTGCTGGTGTGAACTGGCATAGTTCTGCTGAGGCCCATATAAACCTGCCAGCTTGCGTAGCTGAGGATCTGGCCCATTGTTTGAACAGAAGGTGGCCTTGCAGAGTCTTTGTGCTATAGGTAATGCTCTTCTGTATAAATGTTTTGAATGAAATTAACACCTTCTGTGGTGGGTTGAAAGACATTCATGGCAGTATTGTCCCTGAGAGATCATTGCTGTTGGGGAATCGAACCCTCAAAACTGTGTAGAAAGACTGCACCTCGAAGCTAATGCTGTGAGTATGATATTTCTTTGAAGGGGTTTGTCACAGGAGGATGAAGGATCTCCTTTAGTTCAACTGATTATCGTCTGTGTTTTGGGAACCACTGGGCCAGTGTTCTAGACTTGGCTCCACAGCGATCTGTGTGATTCATCTAGCATGGCTGTCTTTGCTGCACATTGATTTGTGACACAAGGATCCAAAGGGCTGGGAACAGTGTTCTCCCTGAGTGCCCTGTCCCTTTTGTGTCCTCCCCTGACAAACGCTGCTTCGTAGGAGACCATTATGAAGTGAACCTAGCAAAAATTACTGGGCCTGGTTTCTCCTTCCCGTGCAAGGGAATGATGTAGCTCTGTACTGATGTTTAAAGAACAGGAGTACTTGTGGCACCTTAGAGACTAACAAATTTATTAGAGCATAAGCTTTTGTGAGCTACAGCCCACTTCATCGGATGCATAGAATGGAACATATATATGTATACAGAGAAGGTGGAATTTGCCATACAAACTGTAAGAGGAAAATTAGTTAAGATGAGCTATTATCAGCAGGAGAAAAAAACTTTTGTAGTGATGGCCCATTTAGACAGTTGACAAGAAGGTGTGAGGATACCAAACTTAAGGAAATAGATTCAATATGTGTAATGACCCAGCCACTCCCAGTCTCTATTCAAACCCAGGTTAATAGTATCTAGTTTGCATATTAATTCAAGCTCAGCAGTTTCTCCTTGGAATCTGTTTTTGAAGCTTTTCTGTTGCAAAATTGCCACTCTTAAATCTTTTACTGAATGACCACAGAGGTTGAAGTGTTATCCACTGGTTTTTTAATGTTATGGTTTCTGATGTCAGATTTGTGTCCATTTATTCTTTTGCGTAGAAACTGTCTGGTCTGGCCAATGTACATGGCAGAGGGCATTGCTAGCACATGATGGCATATATCACATTGGTAGATGTGCAGGTGAACGAGCCTCTGATGGCGTGGCTAATATGATTAGGTCCTATGATGGTGTCACTTGAATAAATATGTGGACAGAGTTGGCATTGGGCTTTGTTGCAAGGATAGGTTCCTGGGTTAGTGTTTTTGTTGTGTGGTGTGTGGTTGCTGGTGAGTATTTGCTTCAGGTTGGGGGGCTGTCTGTAAGTGAGGACTGGTCTGTCTCCCAAGGTCTATGAGAGTGAGGGATCATTTTTCAGGATAGGTTGTAAATCTTTGATGATGCGCTGGAAAGGTTTTAGTTGGGGGCTGAAGGTGACAGCTAGTGGCATTCTGTTGTTTTCTTTGTTGGGCCTGTCCTGTAGTAGGTGACTTCTGGGTACTCTTCTGGCTCTGTCAATCTGTTTTTTCACTTCAGCAGGTGGGTATTAGGAGAACACATTAGGAGATCTATCTATCTATCTATCTATCTATCTATCTATCTATCTATCTATCTATCTATCTATCTATCTATCTATCTATCTTACTATATGTTCTATTCTATGCATCCGATGAAGTAGCTCACAAAAGCTTATGCTCTAATAAATGTGTTAGTCTCTAAGGTGCCACAAGTACTCCTGTTCTTTTTGCAGATACAGAGTAATACAGCTGCTACTCTCTACTGATGTGAGTTATTGCTAGTAATCATAGCAATTCCAGAAAGCGAGTTAAATAAGTGTCTTCATTCTTAAAATCAAGTTGACTGCTCCTAATCAAGCTACATGTCGAATCCATTAATTTTCCAATTAATTTATCAGAGAAATTGTCTAATAGACCTTTATTAAAATAATGAAATTCCACCATTCATCAAAGATGCAGCCTTAACATCAATGATTCTCTTTAAATGTATGCTAAAAGGACCATGATCCCCCTTTTAGTGATGGAATAGATCTCCCAACTTTGCAAAATTCAACTCGCTACCTAATTCCATGAAATTACATTTTTTGTTCATGAGTGAGTAAAATAGCATTCATTTTTTCATTATCTTCAAGATGGAGAAGGGAGAGTAGATTTTGTTCTCAGGCTGGTAAATCTCATGACAGTATTCCAAGGCTGAGATAAGTCACTCCGAACCACACTAGGACAGGGGTGGGCAAACTTCGGCCTGCGGGCCAGATCCAGCCCCTCAGGGCTTTGGAGCCAGCTCACAGGATTGCCCACCGTTGTGTCGCAGGCCCCGCGCTGCTCTTAGAAGCGGCTGGCACCACGTCTCTGGGACCCCGGCGGGGGTGGGACGGGTGGGGCCAGAGGGCTCCGTTCATTGCTCTTGTCTCCGTGCGTTGCCCCCTGCAGCTCCCACTGGCCGGGAATGGTGAACCGTGGCCAATGGGAGCTTTGGGGGAGATACGTGGAGGCGTGGCAAGGGCAGTGCGTGGAGCCCTGTGCCTCCCTCCCCCCATGGGCTGCGCAGGGATGTGGTTCCAGCCGCTTCCCTGAGAGGCGTGGCATGGGATCCAGGCAGGTATGCAGGAAGCCTGCCCTGGTCCCGGTGCGTGCTGCTGCCATCCCAGAGCCACTTTAGGTAAGTGGCGCTGGGCCGGAGCCCAAACCCCTCCTGCACCCAACCCCCTTCCCTGAGCCCCCTCATGCACCCCACACTCTTCCTCTGCCCCAATCCCTTCCCCTGAGCCCGTTCCTGTGTACCGCACCTCTTCCCACTCCCCGCACTCCCTCCCGCACCCCAATCCCCTGCCCCAGCCCTGCATACAATTTCCCCTCCCAGATGTGGCCCTCGGCCCCAAAAGTTTGCCCACCCCTGCACTAGGGAGACTCCTACTTCACTTGGGAACCATTGCAAGATATCTTGAACCAATGTCAGTGGACACTCCTTGATTCCTCCTAAATAATGAACAGTCTCTCTCTTTGAAATTGACATCCAAGTGAATCTCCCACACTCAGACGTCCCTCTTCAGTTCCATACCACTCCCTGTCCTCACCAAAATTCTGCCCCTTGGTTCTCTTTATGCATCTATTCTCCTCTCTCTTTTTCTCTATTTCCCACCATTCCTCTTCAAAAAGTCCTGAGTCATATCCACATTTCAGACCATGAAAGAAAGAACCCAGTACAATGAAGGTTAAGTGTGCATAACTGGTTTTTATTGTAAATGCCATTACTAGTACAATGCAGTAAGTCCACATGTATATATTGCTGACTGTATCTGAAACCAACAAGTGAGTCTCTCCTCCTTATGCTTGAAAGTCATTGCAATATTTTCCTTTTGGTGGTGATAAAAATGCAACTACTGTGCCATTCTGCAGCTACTTTCATCCAAGGATCCTGAAGCAAATTACACATGTTAATGGCTGAAGTCTGCCCTCACATATGCAGGCAAATCACACTGAAGTCTATGGGAGTTGCACGCGTCCATCAGAGGACAGAATTTGAGGTAGTGAAGTATTGTTATCTCCATTTTTGCAGATGGGCTAGCTGAGGAACACACCTGCACAAGGTTGAGCAGAAAAACCGAGAAGAGAATCCACATCTCCTTCTTTCCCTGGCATCCACTTTAACCACTAGCCTCTTATCTTTCTCCTTATTGAAAAAAAGAGAAGTTTTTTTAAAAGGGGAAAAAATCTCAAGCTATTTTCTCCATATGCCAATATTTTCCCACTGATGTCTTAGTAGAATTTCTAAATCTCACTCCGGAACTGAAAGTCAAATTGACTGGCCTAAAATGTCAATGCTCTTTATGTCCGTAGGTTTAAATAGTGAAATTATGCAAACATTTCAAAGTACTTAGGGCACTAATTTAAATTAGTAAACATTGTGAAAATGCCAGCTAATAAGTCCAGTTCTTGACGTGTTTACTTTATTGGTATTTAAGAGCTGATATAACCTTTGCCAAAACATTATGGAGAATTGCAGACATCTTTTTGCTTCAGTTTCCTCAGTGGTAGTCTAGGGTACCTCTGTTTATTCCAATATGAGGAAACTGGACTGTTTACCAGTCTGAAACCTCTGGAGGTCCAAATTTTTAAAGCTCCTTCCTTTTCTGAGTGCAAATGTCAGAGTGCTAATCCATCCAATTGACATGCACTTATGGCTGGTTTTGTGCATGTACAAAAAGTAATTTCTTTGAAAAAGTGGCCCTTATTTTACATCAAAGTTGGTAGAAAACTTGCTCAGGAAGACCTCTGCTTTTATACCATATGTGCATAGTTTGATTACAAACAAAGAACTCCTGAGTTCTAATCCTGGTTTCTTTGCGGCTTTGAGCAAGTCACTAGCCATCTCTGCCTCAAATTCTCCATCTGTAAAATGGAGTTAATATTTACATACCTCACAAGAATATTGCAAACATTTGTTAAGTCATATTCCAAATTACTTTTGTATGTGAAAAGTGCTATGTAAGGTTTGACATCCGGTATTCTTCAAAATGGAAAATCAAAATCTTCTTTTAAATAGAAGCTCGTATTTAAGTTTACAGCTTTAGTCTAATAATATTCAATCAGAGTATCTTTTGCTTCCTCACAACGCTAGACTTAGACTCAGATACATGGCATAATCCCTATTGTTCTAGGAGGTATCCCTGGAAAGTGAGTCCTAAATATTAATATAGATGTAACTGGGTTTGTAGCCTTTATCTAACTATAATAATAAACATACTTAATTTTGTTGCACACATTTGTATTCTAAATCTAAGGCTTTAATCATCATCATAATGTAATTCACAGCTAGGTTATTTTTAACAAGGACAATGGTTGTCTGATCTGATGATGTCTCAGCTGGAAAATATTTTTGTATCACTTTAAATTTCCACTAGGAAGCTCCTATTTCTCATTAAGCCCTGTCTTGTTGTTGCCTGGTAATGATGAAGCAGAACAACATGTTGCATTTAACTAATGATTTGCTGGCCTCACTGCCAAAAATGTAATGCTGCGTCCAACTGAGAAAGTTTCTTACAGTTCATGTGGCTACTTCTCTGCCTGAAATTTTAATGAGGATACAGTCCAAATGGAATGTCCCTGGTAGGGTGAGCGCTCTCTCTCTCTCTCTTTATGAATCATACATGACCAGGAACAGTATTATATCTTGCCTGCAGTCTCTGCACATTCAGTTCCCTGATTAATCCCCCTCCAACACCCTTTATCTTGTAAAGGAAAATTTCTTGCCATATGTCTGTTGTTCTGGAGGCAACCATGTCAAAAACCATGTAAAAAAAAAGCCCTGGGTTAATAAACAAGGGGTTGAAATTAGTAGCACTAGAAGTATATTTTCTACAACTTCAGCACCCCCTCAAAGCTGCAATTTATGGCAGGAAAAAAGGGGATCTGTAACGAGGGGAAAAAATCACAATTCTCTTTTCAGAGTAGTAGCTGCGTTAGTCTGTAGCTTCAAAAAGAAAAGGAGTACTGGTGACACCTTAGAGACAAACAAATTTATTTGAGCATAAGCTTTCATGAGCTACAGCTCACTTCACTTTGAAACCCACAGATTACAAGATGTTTTGGGTACTTCCAATGAGTTAGCTATCCTTTCAGATCTTATCCATCTAGGCTTTGCTATCACATTCATCTCTCTGGTATCTGAGCATCTGCATATCTCTACTGCCTTTAACTTGCACTTCAGACTATTCTGATACCCAGGGATTTTAAACATGCAACTTTTAACTTTCCATAATCAAGATAAGAATACTTCATTAACTAAATTAATTCTCCTGTGATGAAAGGGGATGGTTGGAGTGATCCAGTAGTTCCCTTCTAGTCCAAATGACTCTGTGATGATAATTCTGTAAATACTTCGTGCTCCCAATATAGCTTTTTAAAAAAAATTATAATTAATTTTGCATAGCTGTGGAAAAGATAACAAAACATTCATCCATATTAAATGCAGGATGTGTACAGACTTTGTAGGCACAGAAGCTCTAGAAGCTACTTCAGCCTATAAAAAGCACTAAAGCTGAGCTGGAACTCCAGGCTTTGTGTTAGGAAGAAGAAACCCACCTCCCAACAGTCATGAAGTAGTCTGTGGAAAGCACCTTTGCTTGGGTTTTATAAAGGGGAGAGGGTTTATGCCAAAATGTGAATGAGTGCGTGCCGCAGTGATGGTAGCATTGAGTGTTGTATTGTGGTGGTTTTTGGATTGTGGATCTCCCTTTTTCATTTGCATTAGTGTTGTTGTTTAATATTTATATTCCAGTAGTGTCTAGAGGTTCTCATCAGGGATGTGGCCCCATTACACTAGGCACTGTATGCACACATAATCAAAAGACCGTTTCTACCTGCAAAATGTTTCATTTGAGACTCTGATCCTCCAAAAACACCTGCGCAATCTTCACTGTAACCACTTGGAATAATCTCTCTGAAGCCAATGGGATGACTCCTAGTGCTTAAAGTTAAATGCATGTACATATTTTTTCGATAGGACTGGAGTCCATGTAGATGAGCATGTGTGAATCCTTTGTCATTAAAGTTATCTCTGGTAAGCTTATCCATCCAGAAAAGAAGACACATACAAAGATAGTGCAGTTCTAGTTTAACTTGGAAGCATGGTTTCCATGATGATATTTTTTTTCTTTTTAAAGTAATATATATTATTGCTGAGTCATACTCTAATATTCTCCCCTTTCTTTTTCTTATAGATGGTAGTAATGACAATGTTAAAACAATGATACAATGAATATAGATATAAAGGGGGAAAAGGTCATAAGGATTTGGCTCTAGTGACATACTAAGCCTGTAGAAAAGTTTAACATTTACAAAATAAATAAACCAAGGGTACAAAAATCATACTCTGTCTCTCTACTGTTGGGTTATCTGCCACCCCTATTCTTCTGTAGTTGTATGGTGATTGTGCTTATTACACCACAGTCATATAATCGCTGAATTTTAGTGACATGGGTGTGACTCACCATTAAGCAGTCAGATTGCTAAATTTATAACCTTATTTTATAAAATTATGATAATGAATGTTTGCTGTTTACTTGAAACAAAAGAGAACATAATCTGGCCTCAACTTTTGTCCTCTCTCAGTTGTGATTAAAAATGTACTCTGACATATTTTTTCCCATATGTGGGGGGAGGGAGAATGATCTTGTGGTGAAGGCACAGGACCGGAAGTCAAGAAACTTGGGATAAAATCCAGGCCCCATTGAAGATAGTGGGAGTTTTGGTGTTGACTTAATGGAACCAGGATTTCACCCCTGGTTTTCTTTCCCAGACTTCCTGTGTGATCTTAGGCAAGTCCCTTAGGCCCTGCTCCTCCAAGAACAGACCTACATGCTTACCTTTATGTACTGAATTGTCCCATTTGAAGTCAGTAGGACTACTCACAGTACACATCTAAGGCCATTATTTTTCTGCTCTTCAAATTCTCCATCTGTAAAATGCAGCGAATAGAACTACTTATCTACCTCATGTGAGATGTGAAGTTTGTTCAGCTAATGTTCATAAAGCACGCTGAGATCCTCAGATGGACATTGCTTTGTGCAAAGTATTTTTGTTCATTATATATCATTTCACTTTGTTATCTTAAGCCCTGATTCAACAATAAGCTTTAATTTTGGCTAACTATGTAAGTAATCTTTGTGAAGCTGAAGGGACTACTCGGGTTAATAAACTTGAAGTTAATAAGGTGCCTTTGTGCTTTGCTGAATCAGGGCCATAAAGAAAAAAAATCTGATTAGAATATTATTATATTCTATTTTAAAAATACATTGAATAACTTCAATTAAATCAAAAATTCTTCCCTACTTGAATGTTCTTCCATGAAATATTTTATGCCAGTCTGTTAACGTTCACATTTTTCCTACGGAAAATTTTATATTTTCAAAATTGTACTAAAACTGTGGCAGTGTATTAATCACAAACCTTTGTATTAAAAGCTTAAAAATCTGAATAAATGGCTTACATTTGCATTAACCAGTACATTTTGCTTTTTTTCTTCTGACAAATACAGGCAAAATATCTTGATACAAATATTTGTTGTTAATATACTTCTGCAGCTTTAAAAAAATCTTCAAAATATTTTGACTTTTCAGTGGAAGAATTTTAAATTTGAATAGACTAACCCAAATAGTTCATGGGGGAACATCTAGACTGGAAAGAACCAATCTTTTAAAAAATGGAATTCAATAAAATTCCAGTAGGATTCTTTTTCCATTTGTCAGTAAAACTAAATATATAATCTAACAAAAGTAATACAATACTTGTCACAGTGCATCTGAGGATCTCAAAGCACTTTATGATCATTCAGCTAAGTAAGCTCCAGTGCTAAGGGGATGGAACAGGGAATGAGACTTGGCTCTCTGTTCATAAATCAATGGCTAAACCATGGGGAAACATCTGCATGCTGTCCTGGCAATGTACATCATAAGCATGAACTGGCGCAAATGTGAGATGTATCCTGAGCTTCTTACATATAAATACTATGGGTCCTTAGTGGGAAGGAAGCCTGTGTTTTTTACCACCAAAAGAATTCGTTTCTGTCATTTAGATATAAAGGAGTGACTTGCTGTTTGTAACAGACTCTTCTACTTGCTGGGGACAGACGCTAGAGGGAGACATGATTGTGGGTACTAAGGGTTGGATTCAGCAAAGCATTTAAGATCAGGCGTATAACCCGCTGTTTAATTGGACCAATGCACATGTTTAAAGTTAAGCATGTTGTTACATGCTTTGCCTAAGTTGGTGTTTGACACATGAAGAAAGAAAATGTGCATAAGAAAATAGGTTATGTATCCAACTGGCCATTGGCATGTGCAAATGCCTGATTCAGGCAGGTGTATAAATTAGGTGTGCACAAATATTTGCAAGTGCCTTATTTAGGGAATCAAGCACTGACTATACAAATACAGACTATGTTTGAAAAGTTCTCTTAAATATGTTGCAAAATAATGATAATTTCAGAAACGATTTTACTCAGTTTTACTTCTAGATGGTTTGAAGTTGTGGAATTTAGATCCAGTTCTGGATTTCACTAAAGTTAAAGGAGATTCATATCTGGGATTCTTGATGGGACCCTTCTAATATATTCCACTGTTGTTAATATTTATAAAGGTATCAATTTGAATTGCAGAATCATGCCTACCTGACTCTCATGCAATTTTTCTTTACATAAATTAATTTAAAAAACAATTTCCAAGTTTTCATCTGTACTTATAACCAAGGCATTAGAACTTCATAATTTAAATATTAGAAACTCAAAAGCAATTTATAGTAGGAAAAATACCCCAGGCCTGCAGTTCTTGAATATCTTGTATTGCACTCAGTGGGAATTTTGGGTGCTCAAGAAATGTAAGAGCTGATCCATAATTAGCAATTCATAGACCAGTAGAACCATACTATGTTTTTAACAAAATGTGGGTGACCTTATTCTACCTACCTTTCAGTGAGATAATCTGGGAAGTTGCTAAGAAGAAACAGACAGCAATGCTGGCATTTATTCTCATGGTTCTAAAAATAGGGGGGAATATAATTTTAAGAACTTAATTTAATTAACTTTGTTTTGGGGCACAGTACAGACATTATGGCTGGGTTTTTTTATTGCTTTCATGGTACATCTCAATATTTTAGATTAATGAAATCCTTTCATTTTTAATATAAAAATCCTAGACAGTCTTTGAAATTCTTTTTGAATGCTGCTCTTTTCACCAAGAATTGACTCAATGTTTCCAATCGGCTATGTATATAGGCCTCAGTTCAGCAAGGTGAGAAAGCGTGTGCCTTTCTTTGAGTATGTGAATAGTCCCATTAAATTCAGATTTAGGCCCTTACTCAAGCACTTGCTGAATCAGGGCCACAGAGTGGGGAAAACAGGCAACTTGAGCTTTTGCAGCAAAGATCAAGAGACCAGACATTTTTTTAGAAACATCAGACAAGTCAGAAAAACTAAGAAATTTGTCAAATAATTCAGAAATATTGTTTGACCAGTTCTAATCATGAAGCTGGGTTCTGGAACTTCCCCAGCTACTTTTGTATGTTAGAAATACACAAAAGGGGCAGGTGGGAGGGAGAGAAAGAATGGATGGTCATATAATTAAGGCACTCGAGTGGCACTAGGAAGATCTGAGTTCACGTCCTGCCTGTGTCATAGACTTCCATTGCAACCTTGAGCATGTAATCTAATCTCTCTGTGCCTCAGTTTCCTCTCTGTAAAATCCTTTCTCCTCATCATCCATTCTTTATCTATCTTCTGATTTAGATGTCAAGCTGTTTTGGGTCAGAGCTCTCTCCTGCAGTTTGTGTTTGTAAAGTGCCTGCCCCAACAGGCCCTACTCTTGCCTGGGGCCTTTAGGCACCAGTGTGATGATAATAATAATACCAATAAAATGAATGGGAACTGGGAAGCATCCTGAGCATTTAACACAGGGGTGGGCAAACTACGGCCTGCAGGCCACATCCGGCCTGTCAGACCATTTAATCTGACCCTCAGCTTCCACCGAGGAGCGGGGTCTGAGGCTTGCCCTGCTTCTGCGCTTCAGCCGGGAGCGGGGTCAGGGCTTTGCCCCACTCCGCGCTCCTCCCAGGAAGCAGCTGACATGACCCCTCCCCGGCTCCTATGTTGTACGCGGAGGCACGGCCAGGTGGGAGCTGCAGTGGTGGCACCTGCGGATGGGGCAGCGTGCAGTGCCACCTGGCTGCACCTTGCAGCAGGAGGGGGGATATGCTTCCAGGAAGCACCACCCAGAGCCTGCACCCCTGAGCCCCTCCCTGCGCCCCAATTCCCTGCCACAGCCCTGATTCCCCTCCTGCCCTCCAAACCCCTCGGGCCCAGCCTGAAGCCCCCCTCCTGCACTCCAAACCCCTCATCCCCAGCCCCACCTCAGAGCCCTCACCCTTCTGCACCCCAACCCAGAGCCCCCTCCTGCACCCTGAACTCCTAATTTCTGGCCCCACCCCAGAACCTGCACCCCAGCCGGACCCCTCACCCCCTCCCGCACTCCTACCCCCAATTTCGTGAGCATTCATGGCCTGCCATACAATATCTATACCCCGGTGTGGCCCTCAGGTCAAAAAGTTTGCCCACACTTGATTTAACACATAGGCACAACTTTGAGTTAGGGAACAGCAGCCTGGAGTGCGCCTCACAGAAGTCTGGAGTTCTCATTTTAAGCAGTTGGAATCTACTGCATTCATTTTTTTTACCCTAAAGGGGTTATTTTGTGAATGGACATCTTCTAAAATCAGCAGGGTATTTATTTTTGGATCCTCCTCCTTAGCACTGCACACAAATGGAACTGCTGATTTTTAAGATGGAATTCACCAGTATAATCTCCAGTAAATTCTTGGAAAAAATTTGCAGTCGGGTGCATAATTATTAGATGCATTTCCCCAAAGCAATCTGCACATTGACTCCAGAAAGCTTTCTACCAGCTTGGAAACATGCAATTTAGTTATAGACTCAAAAGTAAATATTGATATGCTCTTGGGGCATAATTAAGTGCAGTGTTTTAATGCCTCTGTGTTTCATTTATGCGGGTTCAACAATTGCTGTTGAATCCTTATTATGAATAAGAAAGCAGCCTTTTTTCATTGAAAACTAGTTTATAATTTGAAAGTCTGAAATGTCATGATCGTATTATGTTATTCTTGATAAAGATTGATATCACAGTTTTCCATTTATATTGACATTGTACAAAAAAAATTGAATCACAATGAAGCTTTAATTGGGCTAATTTCATCTCTCTCGAATATCTGTCAAGACATGGCAGGTAATATTAGATATGCACTTGGTAATATATCTCCCAAACCAAATTATCCACAGATAATATAATTTCCCTTCTTCCAGCAAGTAATAGTGTATTAACGTGTTGCATAAAAGGTCTTAGGCCTGTGAAACATATAATGCAGGAGCAAAGGAGAGGAAAAGAGTGTTGGGGGTAGGGTTGCCAACCCTACTTTAATTCCTCTTCGGGAATTAAAGATTAATCTTTAATCAAAGATTATGTCATGTGATGAAACTTCCAGGAATACATCCAACCAAAATTGGCAAGCTGAGATGGAAGGAACATTAGTATGGGGGGAGAGACTTTGTTGTTTTTGTTGTTGTTAATTATTGCATACTACTTATGTTCTTATGAGGCATCTTACAAAACAAAAGGAAAATCGCGGGTGACTGCCCCAAAGAGTTTACAATCTAAGTCTCAATCCATTCTGGCAGGCACTTATGCCTGTGCAAAATCCGGTTAAAGTCAGAACTGCCCAATGGACAATGGAACAAGATGAAGAAGAGACCAATGGGAAGAGCAAATGGACTATACGGCAAGAGAAGGGGAAGGGACAACAGGGAGCTGGGTGGAGAAGGGCAGGGAGGGAATTGAAAAGAGGAACTCTGAAACTGAGGGAACATTTCCACTGCAATAAAAAACCTGCATGACTAAATCTTGAAGCCTGGGTCAATTGACTTGGGCTTGCGGGACTTCAGTTTTAGAGGTAAAAAAATCGCAGTGTAGATGTTTGGGCTTTGGGCTGGATCCTGGACTCTGAGACTTACCCCACAAGAGCTTAGTGATTGGGGGTTGGTCTCAGATCCTGGGCTCTAGCCCAAGCCTGGACATCTACACTGCAATCTCAAATCCCACAGAGTCTGCTGACCCAAGCCAGACACAGCAGTGCCATGGGTCTCTTGTTGCAGTGTAGACATACTTTTAGTCACTCTGTCACCGTGAACAGGTCACTTCTCCCATTTTGTGCTTTCTCCATCTGTAGAATGGGGATAATAATACATTACTTAACTGAAGTGGTGTTAGCCTAAGGGCTAATCTACACTGGCAATGCTAACGCACTGCCGTGGCAGCGTTTTCACATGGCTTGCATGGTCGCAGCAGAGCGCTGGGAGAGAGCTCTCCCAGCACTCTAAAAAACCCACCTCCCCAAGGGGAGTAGCTACCAGCGCTGGGAGTGCAGCTCCCAGCGTAGACAAGTGCCAGCGTAGACAAGCCCTTATGTGTTTTGTAAAGTGCTTTGATGGCTAACGGTGCTTTGGAAGTATTAAGTGTTAGTAGTAGTAGAGGTGTGTGTTGCTTCTTATGGCATCTCTGACACAGGGCCGTTTCAGAGTACAAGAGAACTGAAGATAGTAGCCAGGAGAGCAGAGACTTCCAGGCCTGCTAAGACCATGTTATATGCTTGGCAATATATCAGCAGAGGAGGGAGTGTCTAAAGATGAAAAAGCCCATTTAGCCTTGTGATAAGATACTGTCCCAGATGGAGGCTCTGGTCCTTCCATCATGCACCTCCTGTGTCTTAGCTCTCAGATACTGTCTCTTTTTTCCCCCCATGAGCTCTGTACTAATTTTGTTAATTTCTTTTTGCTTCCCTTTCCTTTATAAACCCCCTAACGTTCTAGCTGCCTCTGAGAAAATTTCTGCTCACATAGAGTATGTGCATGCAAGTCCCACAAAAAGAATGGGATTCATATACAAATAGTTGAGGGTAGAACTTTGTTCTTATACCCATTGTGGTAGGACCTGTACAAACACATAGTGAGAAACAGTCTCTAAAGCTATAATAAATCCAAGACATAGCAAATTACACTTAAAAATAGGATTAGAAAAATGACTGATACATTACTACTCAATGCAATGTACAAAAAGCAACCATTGTTTCCCTTTAAAATGCAGGAGGTGTAGCTCTTGGGGCTGGGTCCTTGAAAGCCAAGGCATCTCAGGTAGACCTCACCCTAGCTAGTCAGCTTAGTGATCAGCTAGGAGGTATGGTATATGTTGCCCTTTTTGACCCAAGCAGCTAGTCAAAGTTTGGGGCCCTGTGGGTGTTCCAGTTGGCAGTAGACATTGGCGGTAGGTGTTTCTTAATACTTTTTTTTATTCACAAAGAACATACAAAATCCTGTGTCACTCAACAGAGAGGGAATCGAAAAGCAGGAAACAACCTCTTTTGGGCACAGCACCATGAGCAGTCTTTTCAGTCTGTAGTGCTGACTCCCAAACCCCCTCTCCGCAGGATTCTTCCAGGATCAGCCACATGCTTTCAGCAGCTCCTTCAACCTTTCTTTTACTATTCTCACTCAGTCTGTTCTCAGTTTGTGTGTGTTCTCTCCCACACACCTGGTCACAATATCCAGTCAAACCCTCCATCCACGTGGTGCTAGTTTCTGGGCAGGCTCTCTAAGGCTTTGGTTTAGGTGTGGCCCTTAACTGTCTCTTACAATTGACTTAAATGGGGACTCATTCACACATCAGTTTAAAGAGATGCTAACTCAACCCATAACAATGTTTCACCCAGCTCACAAGGTGAAGCATAATTTCCAAGCATAATTCTTCTGACTCCAATTAAAGGTCCATTAAAAACAGGATAGTGTGCAAGTGAATAGCATCATCTCCGCTGTTCTTGGTGAATTTCTTTCCTCAAATCCAGTGGTTTTAAATCTTCTTCCATCTCTTTCTCTGCAGATGAGTAGCTCTTCTGGAACCTTCTTCTCTTGTCCTATTGTTGCAGGATAAAACAGACTTTTTTGGAGGAGATATAAGTCAGTGGTTTGAGCATTGGCCTCCTAAACCCAGGGTTGTGAGTTCAGTCCTTGAGGTGGCCATTTAGGGATGTGGGGCAAAAATTGTGGATTGGTCCTGCTTTGAGCAGGGGGTTGGACTAGATGACCTCCTGAGGTCCCTTCCAACCGTGATATTCTATGATTCTATGACAGCTTCTCTTGCCCACCTTGAGATGTCACAAGTCACCATTGCTAAGCTTTGTCAAACACATATCTTCGTGTAGTCCTGTCAGAGGCACCTCAGTTGTCATTATTACTCTTCTGTACTTCCAGTGAGTTAACTGTCAATGTGAATTTTTCTCCTAATAATGTCTAGAAATGGTTTAGCTTGATTGGAGAGCAGATAAGGTCATACATGCCTTACGTGAGACCAGCTGTTCAATAGTAGAGTATGGCAAATACTGCAAAAAAAGGTATGCATGAGCATTCGTTGATATAAAACCACACACTTGCTCTGCTGCTGATACTCGCAACTCTTCACAAAAATTCACTAAAAATTTGCAAGTTCCCAGAAAAGACATTGTGAGTCCTCCTGTGAATATATTTTTATGCTAATACTCACATTAATATAGCTTTGCATAAGTGTTCTCAATGGAAGCATTCACATCTGAGAGCAGAGAAAATACTATGTGATTTGATTAGGTGACAAATCACTCTGTAGCAATGATCTCAGGGCTGGATTATCACAGCCCTTCTTCAACCATGTATAAGGGGGAGTAATGTCTCCTTTACTCCTCTGATTGGTCCCACTCAGATTATAACTCCATCCACACAATAGGGAGAGCAGGAGGCTGCTTGCACGATAATCCTCATTACAAACAAGTGGCAGGAGGTGAAAGGAGCCCTGCCTCTTCACTCCCTGCTTTGCCAGCCAGACTAGTTTACTGGTGTGCATTGGGGGAATAAGCTGCTCCACCAACAAATGAAGTTGCTTACTCCACTCCCAGAGCAAGAGGGCAGCAGAGGAGGAGCTCTAAGGGTCCCTTAGCTATGTTGCTCTGAGCTGTGGGAAAATTTCATGCTTGTGCAATGTAGTTAGGTTGACCTAAGCCCCTCCATAGACACAGCTAAGTTAGCCTGAAGCACTGCAGCTCTGCAATGCGCTTTTTCTCTTCAAAACTATCAACTCACTAATTTATTTATTTATTTTTATTTGCATTATCATGGCACCTAGGAGTCCCCATTAGGCACCAGGAACTCATTTTGACAGGTGATGCACAGACACATAGTAGTGGACAGTCTCTGCCCCAAAGAGCTTATAATCTAATTTAGCCTTCTATTAATACAAAGGATGACCTGCCCTTTCTTTGCAGAAAATATCATCATGCTACCCACAAAATTTACTCCAATAAGTCTGCAAAGTCAAGCCCTCAAAAGTTAGGAACTTCCAGAATTAAGATTGTGCCAAAAGCATAGGGAATATCCGCGCTCCACATCTTCTCTCTGCTTGAGGGAGCTGCTTGCTTCTCCTTGGCTGAAAGCTCCTTCTGTTTTCAATCTACTTGAGACACTATGCAGAGCTTTTTCTCAGAGCAAAGCATGTGCTCCAGTATCTGGAACTCAGCTGTGTAAACCATATGGACCTGATTCTTAAACATCACTTTGCAAATGTAACTTTTCTTTTAACCTTGTGGCTCCTTTGTCTTTGGGTGAGGACCAAAATGGCAACCAGCAACCCCAGAGACTGGGAAATGCAATGGTGTCATAAAGTCAGCCATGGTTGTCCCCTGCCTGTGTTGTGCCCTGCTGCCCCATGCACAGTTAGTCTAGACCATTGGGAGATTTTTCACATGTGGATTATCATGTGTGTTAAACACTGATTTGCAGCATCTCAGAATTACTAAAAACAGACAGGCCCTGGGACTGCCAACATTAAAGAATCTTGTTTGAAAATGAACCTCATTTTCTTCAGGGATATAGGTCCTAGAGTTTAATGTAACTGGTTAGCACTAGAGATATACCTTTAAATAAAATGAATAACTCTAACTAATGCTGTACTTCCGAAATAGAAGGTAACAAATATATTCAAAGGCAACATATTTAATCCCATCGTTTCTACGTATTAAAGGCTTTTATGATTTAGTAAGGGAATCTGTTTGAACTGGAAATGTATGCAATAACAGATAGGTTTTTTAGCCGAGTGTGCTAGTTAGTTCTTAGAGGGCACCATTACATATGATCCTGACCTGCATGATTGATGCATGCAAAAGAATTAAGCTGCAATTATTAGAACATGAACCGTGTTCACTTTCAAAACAAACAATCAAACAATACCTCAATGTAGACCTCTGAAATAAATATTATTGTATGCATTAAAATATGAAAACTAATCTTCTTATCATCTTGCTATTCTAGGACATTAAAAAGGCCACAATTTTCTGTTAGGGGAGAAAATGCAATTTTCCTTTTAAGAGTGAATGCAGCAATTTTTAAAAATAATTATGATAAATTCTTCAAACAGTTGGAAAAACTCATCAGGCCACTCCAGCACTTGTCCAAAGCCAATTAAAGAGGGAAAAATCCACTATATGGACTAGAAAATACAAAAACCTGCCGTGTCTGCCGTGCATTATTCTAATCAGTACTGTCAGGAGCTGCATTTCATGTGGCTCAGGAGCAGGAAATGATCCATTCAGAAGAGCCAAGGGACAGCTGAGATGTCTGTAATGTGATGGATGTGGCACTAGAGTGAGTTACACATAGTGGAAGCCCAATGTTTGGGTCATTTAATACTGGACTGAACAAAACACAAGACATAATATGTAAAAATACCTGCTTTGGCAGGGGCTTGGTCTATATAGATGCAATAAGTCTTGTCCATCTCCGATTTGTGAGTGCATCAAAGTTGGCTGTGGAGTATGGTGTTGAGGAAACCTGGAGGACAGTCTCATGTAGGAGAGCCGAAGGGTAGGGCCTGCAAAGGAGGTAAGGAATCTGGGATTCATTTACTACTTATTACACTGGTCTTTGTTGTGCATTTTAAATTGATATAGCAATAACATTGAAAATTGCATGAGTTAGTTACTCCTTGCAACAATAGTTTCCTCCTCTGCAGCGTCTGCCCTCTTTGCAATGGCACATGCTCTTGAATGAGTGGTAGCTAGAGAGCAGGATGGATGGATGGATGAAGGCGTCTCTCTGCATGGATATGCTAGGGTTCATGTGTCTGAAACCACGTTTCCCCTGGAATGTCAGGCTATCTGTGCAATAATAGGGCGGTACTTCTTACCCTCCTATCCCCCCATAGCCATTTTCTCCAGAAGGTCTATCTGGTTTTCCTAAGTATTCAAAATCATCGTATTTTTAGACTACATTGTACCCCCTCCCAGAAACTCTTCTGTAGGAAAGTAAATACAGACCTAGCATCCCTTCTCCATTATGGAAGTATCAGCTGCATTTCCAAAGTTAAGGCTACATTGAGTTTTGCACTTTTAAAACAGGGTTACCACCACTTTGTTACATATGAGGAATACAGCGCATCCACTGCACAATGACAGCACTTCTTCCTGCAGTCACATCACAGAGGGAGTGGAGGAAAAAGTGTTTTTAGAAATAAGTTTAATTTCATTGGTGACTACAAACATTTATGCACTAATCATAATTGTATGGTGGTGCCAGGCAATAACCATAGGGCACGGTGCCTCAACTGTGCATTTCCACACCTTAACATGTTTGCATTTCTCTTGAATTTAACTTCAAGTTTGACGGTCTTGGATATGTAATGCTTTTTTGTGGACAAATACAACATACCTGGGATGTTTTATCCTTAATGATATGTACTCAAAGATTATATATCATGGGCAGAAAATAGATTTGACAGAGCCCTGGAAGCTGACAATAGACAGAGCCTGAAAGCAGAGAAAAACAGGAGTGGAAGCCAAGAATGATCAAGCCTGAGAATCAGAGAGTGAGTAAGGTCCTGGAAGCACATAAAAAACGTTTCTCAAAGCAGATAGAGAGACCCTGGAAAATGAAGTGAAAGTCTAAATGAAATTCCAGGAATCCAATCCAGGGAGATCTTTTAGTGTCAGCTAATGTAAATGACAGCACCATCTCCTATTATGTTCTTTCTGGGGACAAAAAATAGAATATGGCTATGGAAATTTCCTGTGCATTCTTAATGGAGTACATGCAGGTTCCCACTTGCACTTAGCAAGGCACCTGCTATAATTCTACTCTGAGTGAAAAAAATGTTTTTATAACCTCAAAGTAATCCCACCGAAAATATGTTCTCTGAAAATATAGGCAGTAAAGCCTTATAGCTCACATTTAGAATCCATAGCCAGGTTCATTAGGCTTAAAATGATTCCTTCTTGTACTATTTGTTTCCATGTTTCTTTTCACGAGCAACAATTCAGGCTCCGAGCCAGGTGCAAAAAATTACACTTATAATTTCTTTGGAAAACACGAAGGGGACGATTCATCTCTGGTATGTTTTCCACTCAAGCTGGTTATATCAGGCATGAATTCTGACCAATAAGAAAAGGAATACTTGTGGCACCTTAGAGACTAACAAATTTATTTGAGCATAAGCTTTCATGAGCTACAGCTCATTTCATCGGATGCATTCAGTGGAAAATACAGTGGGGAGATTTGTATACACAGAGAACATGAAACAATGGGTGTTATCATACACACTGTAAGGAGAGTGATCACTTAAGATGAGCTATTACTAGCAAGGGCGGGCAGGGGGAGAGGAAGAAAACCTTTTGTAGTGATAATCAAGGTGGGCCATTTCCAGTTTTACTTTGTGCAAACTGGATACAATTAACTTAGGCTTGAATAGAGACTGGGAGTGGATGGGTCATTACACAAAGTAAAACTATTTGTCCATGTTATTCCCCCCCCCCCACTGTTCCTCAGACATTCTTGTCAACTGCTGCCCACCTTGATTATTACTACAAAAGGTTTTCTTCCTCTCTCCCCCCCCCCCGCCCTTGCTGGTAATAGCTCATCTTAAGTGATCTCTCTCCTTACAGTGTGTATGATAACACCCATTGTTTCATGTTCTCTGTGTATATAAATCTCCCCACTGTATTTTCCACTGAATGCATCCCATGAAGTGAGCTGTAGCTCACAAAAGCTTATGCTCAAATAAATTTGTTAGTCTCTAAGATGCCACAAATACTCCTTTTCTTTTTGCGAATACAGACTAACAGGCTGCTACTCTGAAACCTGTCCAATAAAAGCTTGTTGGGGTATTGAGAGTCTAAAGGCAATGAAACACAAAGAAAGAAAGATAAAATATAAATTAGGACAGATTATAGCAATGGAAAGAGAAGAGATTTTTAAAATACCAAACAAAAGCAATCTGCAAAGTTTGCCACTCTCATATCCTGAATGATGCCCCATTTTCTCATATTACTATCTTTCCCTTGTGTTATCTGTTAATACAATAGACGGCCCTTTTCCTCTAATTGGATACATGTTGATGGACCTTCACACCTGCACAGCATCCCATTGAAGTCAATGGGACTCCACATGGATACAGGGGCTCCTCACACAGAGTTTATTGCAGGTACAGGGCCATATATTGTAAACTCCTTGGAATAATGATCTTGTTTTATTTTGTGCCTGTAAATCGTCATGCATGTTTATGGTGCTATGTAGTAAATAATAATATTACACTCAGTGCAGATTCCTTATTTAAAGCACTGTTACAATTTGTATTTAATTTTATAGTATGTAAACCTATTTAGGAGCAAATGTTCAGCTCCATTCTCAGTTTCCACTCAATCCTAGCTGTCCGTGTTTTCCCAGTCACAGAGCAATTGTGCTTTCAGTTAGAATGACTTCTATTTTGTATGAAGGAACCAAAAAGAAAGAGGGAACAAAAGGAATTTCTCCATGACAGAGCAATGTGTGTGTGTGTGTGTGTTTGTGTGTGTGTGATAGATGTCTACATGCACAGATAGACCCATATTTTCAAAATATGCTTGCAAAGTGTGTATGCATATTTACCCCTAATTTCTGTGTAGGCAGCTTCCATCGCACATGCACAATTTGGGGTTTCACACATGCATTTGTGAGAGCATGCAATTCAACTTGCATTCATGTATTGGACGCTGAACATGTACAATGAACCCATAATTCGAGCTGGTCAGAAATTTTCAGATGGAAATGCCATCAGAAAATGCCGATTTGTCAAAAGCAAAATGTTCAGAGGAATATGTTGATTTTTAACAAAATTTTGTTCAGAAATATTTTTTTAAATCATTTTGAAAAAGTGAAAACACTGTCTGTGACATTTCTGGAATGGAATGTTTCAATTTCCTGTTTCAAAATTACTTTTTGTTTCAATGTTTTAAAATTGAATTTTATACAATGTAAAATTTAAAAAAAAATATTTGATTTAGAATCATAGAATATCAGGGTTGAAAGGGATCTCAGGAGGTCATCTAGTCCACCCCCCTGCTCAAAGCAGGACCAATCCCCAAGTTTTGCCCCAGATCCCTAAGTGGGCCCCTGAAGGAGTGAACTCACAACCTGATTTGATTGGAACAAAATGTTTTGATCAACCTGAAATTATTTCCCCCCCCAGAATTTCCTTTTGTGGGAAACTTACAATTTTTGGAATGGAAAAAATTTCAAAATCACAGAATTTCCCATGAAATTAAAACAATCCAGTTCCTGCCCAGCTGCAGCCATAATATCAGCTAGTATGTATCTGCACTCTTTGTACTAACTAAAGGAGCAGTGGTGACTGGCTGTTGCAGGAGCTGTTTGCAGATCTTGGCCCAGGTGAAGGTTCTATTGCCAGGCCTGGCCTTCCATGGAGAGGGATAACAGAGAATCCTATCAGTCACTTCTGGAAAGGACTTGGGGGACTTGGAAAGGGGATAGTAGAATATGGAGGAGAAATGTTCACAAAATAGTAATGAGAGAGAAGAGAATCATAAAATCCTAAGCAAGAGAGAGAAAAAAAAGAGGTAAAAGAAATAAAAAAAGCAGAGATAGCACCTACTTTTTTGATAAAAGATCACATAAGATTTTCTGACAGATACTGAATTAATTAAATTAATTGAATTGTTATCCAAAAGTCACTTGAAAATAAAAACATTTTAATATAAACCTCACTCTTCTTTCCTATTTCCTTTTTTCCTCCTCTTCCTCTCTAGATTCAGAGGAGTTTAATTCTGGAAGATTTTATCTTCCGTACAAAGGAAAGTGAGGGGCTTAATATTAATGACTGAACAACACTTTCTAGTCTGACAAGATACCACCAATACCATGACTTCAGAGTATATTTTGAGTATGAACTGAGATGGTCATCTGAGGTTAAGAAAAGGAATTTTCAGAAATGCCTGCCACCGGAGGATTCCAACTTCCTTGCAGAGTAAATGGTCTATATTGGTGCTTGTCATCCTGGATGTATTCGTCTGCCAAGATGGACAGCATTGAACTCTGTTCAGCAGTGCTGCCTTTTCAGACTCTGATAGAAGCCCTGGCTGTCTCTGTGCTCCATCAGATTTTTGGTTCCTGGTTGTAAGGCTGTACTGGAAATTGTGCTGCTTTGTGTTCCATATCCTCCAAAGTATGTAGTCTTCCTATAGAAACCTCTATGAAGGAGAATACAGAGGATGGAAAAGAACAACATATTGTAACAGAGTTGTAAATTTTCCTCTATTTTAGGAAATGGTGAGCTCTCTTCTCTTGAAATATGCATCAGGCAGCGCTGGAAACCTGTCTTTTCACAGCTGAACGTTCTTTGGTACGGAAATATGGAAAAAGCTTACAAGAGAGACAGACTACTCACCTCTTCCTCCGCATACATGTACAGTGAAAGCACTAAGCAATGGTATCGTTTAACCCATAGTGGTAACTAGAAGTACGGAAGAGTTTGGGACTAGGAAATCCCACACAGTAAAGGCAATGACATATCAAGGCAAATGCTAATGTGTTGATATTTATAGTGGAAACCACCATGCATATGTGTGCTGTATTGTATATGTATCTAGAAAGAGGGAAAATATACAATAGTGTGTTTAGCATAAAGGTTTTATCAGTGTGTGTTTAGGATGGCTGCATTAGTCATGAGTGAGTTATACACATGATCTAAAACAAGTATATGTCATCCAAAACAAGGGCAAATAGGATGCAGTTGTGACGGGCTGGATCACAGACACCCCCTGGAAGCTGCCACCTGATGTGCCAAGACTACTTCTCCTCCTGCTTTCCTGCCCAGCCAGCTTAGGACTTCAGTGCCCTGTCTGGTTTGAGCCAGACCTGCTAGCCTGCTGCAAACCCAGACCCAAGTCTGAACCATGTCCCCTAACAGCTGTAGGCTTAACTGAAAGCAGCTTACAGAAGTGTTCCTGTCTTTATCATTCAGCTGCCCAACTCCCAGTGGGGTCCAAACCCTAAATAAATCCGTTTTACCCTGTATAAAGCTTATACAGGGTAAACTCATAAATTGTTCGCTCTCTATAACACTGATAGAGAGATATGTACAGCTGTTCCCCCTCCCTCCCCCCCCCGAGATGTTTCAATAAGTTTCTTTCACAGACCAGACATGATTCTAGTCTGGGCACAATCCTTTCCCCTGGTACAGCCCTTGTTCCAATTCAGGTGGTAACTAGGGGATTTCTCATGATTGCTGCCTCCCTTGTTCTGTTCCACTCCTTTATATGGCTTTGGCGCAAGGTGGGAATCTTTTGTCTCTCTGGGTGTCCCCCTCATCCCCAAATGGCAAAGCACCAGGTTTAAGATGTATTTCAGTACCAGGTGACATGGTCACATTTCCTGTGAGACCCCAAGCCTTCATTCCTCCCAGCCTGACTCTCAGGAAGGTCTGCCTGCAAACAGAGCCATCCACAGTCAATTGTCCTGGTTCATGGGAGCCATCAAGATTCCAAACCACCATTAATGGCCCACACTTTGCATAACTACAATAGGCCCTCATAGTTATATTTCATATTTCTAGTTTCAGATACAAGAGTGATACATTTATACAAATAGGATGACCACACTCAATAGATTATAAGCTTTGTAATGATACCTTACAAGAGACCGTTTGCATGAAGCATATTTTAGTTACATTATACATTTAGTTACATCATCAGCATACTTTCATAAAATCATATAGAGTGCAATGTCACAGCAGTGCATTAGAAAAGTTCTGTGTTCTAGGTGTGTGTATGTTATATAAGCAGATGCATACTTGGCTGACCTACATGGAATACAAGAGCCTCCTTCTCCCTTCAACTAAAAAAGCTCAAATGGTAGATGTCTTTGCTTTTAGTGGTGACACTTCTGTGTTCTCTCCCAGCTGGTGTTCACTTGAGGGAAGTCAGGGATTACACAGACACTTTTTTTTTTCAAATGTGTTTGTATAATGCTTAGCAATGGGGTTCCAGTTATGTTTAGGGCATTTGGACTCTACTACAATATAAGTATGAAATAATAATAGTGATTAAACTTCTTCACTGTGTGAAGTGCAGCATGTGTATATTTATTAGACACTGTCCTCCCATGCTGGATGGCACCCGTATCAAAATTGGAAGGAGAAAAAGCCCTCGGCGGTTAGAGCTCTTGGTAAGATAGTCTGCTTCTTGGCACGTCAGTTCAAGGTGCTGCATGCCATGTTTCCTTGTTTTGAACTGAAAGCTGCATGTGAATAAACTGCCTGTGGTTTAGTCAACATACAGTTGCAAAAATACTATGTTCAGAAATAATGATAAATATGTTACCGTTATATACCACCTTTCATTCCAAAGGATCCCAAAGCACATTACCAACTACATACATCCTAAAGGAATCACTCTATTAACTATCCGTTAAAATATAGCCTCTTCTGAAGTGGGAGGGCAGATAATCCTGGAACTACATGGTGTAGATTTTTGGCAAAGGACACGGGTAAATCCTTATTCTTATGTAAAATACCATTGAGTCTTTAATGTTCATCCAGAGTAGATCGCATATAGGGCTTAATTCTGCAAACACGTACTACAGAGTATAGTGCTTACTACTATGAGTAGGTCCATTAACTTAAATTAGATTACTTGCAGTAACGGGGCAGTGCACCAGGTAGTTAGTGTTTGCAGGATAACATGGTTAGTTTTTGAGACCTTGGCACAGAGTAAGCCACATAATATGGGAGGGTTTCAATGTTTGAACCAGATAGATAATATCTCCCACAGAAGGAAGATGGTCTGAGTTGACCCTGCTCTAGCATTTGAAGCTGAGATTCTAGGGAATCTAGGCATTTCAGAGCTGAAGCTTACCCCACTTATCAGTTCCTTCAAGAAGTGATGTCTAAGCCCTGGTCTACGCTAGGAGTTGAGGTCGAATTTAGCAGCGTTAAATCGATTTAACCCTGCACCCATCCACACAATGAAGCCCTTTTTTTCCACTTAAAGGGCTCTTAAAATCGATTTCCTTACTCCACCCCCAACAAGGGGATTAGAGCTGAAATTGGGCTTGCCAGGTCAAATTTGGGCTATTGTGGTTGCAATTAGACGGTATTGGCCTCGGTGAGCTATCCCAGAGTGCTCCATTGTGACTGCTCTGGACAGCACTCTCAACTCAGATGCACTGGCCAGGTAGACAGGAAAAGGCCCGCGAACTTCTGAATTTCAATTTCCTGTTTGGCCGGCATGGCAAACTGCAGGTGAGTACAGAGCTCATCAGCAAAGGTGACCATGCAGAGCTCATCAGCAGAGGTGACCATGATGGAGTCCCAGAATCGCAAAAGAGCTCCAGCATGGACCAAACGGGAGGTACAGGAGTTGATTGCTGTAGAGGAGAGGAATCTGTGCTATCAGAACTACGTTCCAGTTTTTAAAATGCCAAAACATTTGTCAAAATTTCCCAGGGCATGAAGGACATAGGCCATAACAGGGACCCGAAGCAGTGCCATGTGAAACTTAAGGAGCTGAGGCAAGTGTACCAGAAAACCAGAGAGGCAAATGGCCGCTCCGGGTCAGAGCCCCAAACATGCCACCTCTATGATGAGCTGCATGCCATTTTAGGGGGTTCAGCCACCACTACCCCAGCCGTGTTGTTTGACTCCTTCAATGGAGATGGAGGCAACACGGAAGCAGGTTTTGGGGACGAGGAAGATGATGATGATGAGGTTGTAGATAGCTCACAGCAAGCAAGCGGAGAAACCAGTTTCCCCGGCATCCAGGAACTGTTTCTCACCCTGCACCTGGAGCCAGTACCCCCCCAAACCCACCCAAGGCTGCCTCCCGGACCTGCCAGGCGGAGAAAGGACCTCTGGTGAGTGTACCTTTTAAAATAGTATATATGGTTTAAAAGCAAGCATGTTTAATGATTAATTTGCCCTGGCATTCGCAGCTCTCCTGGATGTACTCCCAAAGCCTTTGCAAAAGGTTTCTGGGGTGGGCAGCCTTATTCTGTCCATCATGGTAGGACACTTTACCACTCCAGGCCAGTAGCAAGTAGTCAGGAATCATTGTAGAACAAAGCATTGCAGTGTATGTTTGCTGACATTCAAACAACATCTGTTCTTTATCTCTCTGTGTTATCTTCAGGAGAGTGATATCATTCATGGTCACCTGGTTGAAATAGGAAGCTTTTCCTTAAGGGACGTTCAGAGGTGCCTGTTTCTGCTGGGCTGTTTGCCTATGGCTGAACAGAAATGTTCCCCGCTGTTAGCTATGGGGAGGGGGGAGGGGCTAGCCACGTGGTGGGGGGAGGCAAAATGCGACCTTGGAACAAATGCACATGTGCTATGTATGTAATGTTTACATTACAAACAGCAAGGTTTACCGTGAAAGAGTGTACCCATTGTTCTATGAAATGTGTCTTTTAAAATACCACTGTCCCTTTTTTTTTCTCCACCAGCTGCATGTGTTTCAAGGATCACAGGATCTTCTCCTTCCCAGAGGCTAGTGAAGATTAGAAGGCAAAAAAAACGCACTTGCGATGAAATGTTCTCTAAGCTCATGCTGTCCTCCCACACCGACAGAGCACAGACGAATGCGTGGAGGCAGACAATGTCAGAGTGCAGGAAAGCACAAAATGACCGGGAGGAGAGGTGGTGGGCTGAAGAGAGTAAGTGACGGGCTGAAGAGAGGGCTGAAGCTGAAAGGTGACGGCAGCGTGATTAAAGGAGGCAGGATTCAATGCCAAAGCTGCTGGAGGATCAAACTAATATGCTCCAGCATATGGTTGAGCTTCAGGAAAGGCTGGAGCACAGACTGCCGCTACAGCCCTGTGTAACCAACCGCCCTCCTCCGCAAGTTCCATAGTCTCCTCACCCAGACACCCAAGAACATGGTGGGGGGGCCTCCAGCCACCCAGCCACTCCACCCCAGAGGATTGCCCAAGCAACAGAAGGCTGGCATTCAATAAGTTCTAAAGTTTTACACTTTTAAAGTGCTGTGTGGCCTTGTCCTTCCCTCCTCCACCACCCCTCCCGGGCTACGTTGGCAGTTATCTCCCATTTGTGTGATGAATTAATAAAGAATGCATGAATGTGAAGCAACAATGACTTTATTGCCTCTGCAAGTGGTGATCAAAGGGAGGATAGGAGGGTGATTAGCTTACAGGGAAGTAGAGTAAACCAAGGGGCAGGGGGTTTCAACAAGGAGAAACAAACAGAACTTTCACACCGTAGCCTGACCAGTCATGAAACTGATTTTCAAAGCTTCTCTGATGCGCACCGCACCCTCCTGTGCTCTTCTAACTGCCCTGGTGTCTGGCTGCACATAACCAGTAGCCAGGCGATTTGCCTCAACCTCCCACCCTGCCATAAACGTCTCCCCCTTACTTTCATAGATATTGTGGAGTGCACAGCAAGCAGTAATAACAGTGGGAATATTGGTTTCGCTGAGGTCTAACTGAGTCAGTAAACTGCGCCAGTGCGCTTTTAAACGTCCAATAGCACATTCTACCACCATTCTGTACTTGCTCAGCCTGTAGTTGAACAGCTCCTGACTACTGTCCAGGCTGCTTGTGTATGGCTTCATGATCCATGGCATTAAGGGGTAGGCTGGGTCCTATAGGATAACTTTAGGCATTTCAACATCCCCAACGGTTATTTTCTGGTCTGGGAATAAAGCTCCTTCCTGCAGCTTTTGAAACAGACCAGAGTTCCTGAAGATGCGAGCGTCATGTACCTTTCCCGGCCATCCCACGTTGATGTTGGTGAAACGTCCCTTGTGGTCCACCAGTGCTTGTAGCACTATTGAAAAGTACCCCTTGCAGTTTATGTACTCACCGGCTTGGTGCTCCAGTGCCAAGATAGGGATATGGGTTCCGTCTATGGCCCCACCACAGTTAGGGAATCCCATTGCAGCAAAGCCATCCACTATGACCTGCACATTTCCCAGGATCACTACCATTGATATCAGCAGATCTTTGATTGTGTTGGCTACTTGCATCACTGCAGTCCCCGCAGTAGATTTCCCCACTCCAAATTGATTCCCAACTGACCGGTAGCTGTCTGGCATTGCAAGCTTCCACAGGGCTATTGCCACTCGCTTCTCAACTGTGAGGCCTGCTCTCATCTTGGTATTCTTGCACTCAGGGCAGGTGAAAGCAAGTCACAAAGTCCATGAAAGTGCCCTTTTGCATGTGAAAGTTTTGCAGCAGCTGGGAATCGTCCCAGATCTGCAACACTATGCGGTCCCACCAGTCTGTGCTTGTTTCCCGGATCCAGAATCGGCATTCCACCGCATGAACCTGCCCCATTAGCACCATGATGCCCACATTGCCAGGGTCCGTGCTTTGAGAGAAGTCTATGTTCATGTCCTCATCACTCTCATCACCGTGCTGACGTCGCCTATTTGCTTTGCCAGGTTCTGGTGCTGCATATACTGCTGGATAATGCGTGTGGTGTTTAATGTGCTCCTAATTGCCAAAGTCATCTGAGCAGGCTCAATGCTTGTCGTGGTATGGCATCTGCACAGAAAAAAGGCGTGGAACGATTATCTGTAGTTGCTCTGACGGAGGGAGGGGCGACTGACAACATAACTTACAGAGTTGGCTTACAGGGAATTAAAATAAAGGGGGTGGCTTTACATCAAGGAGAAACAAAAACAACTGTCACACAGAATGGCCCCCTCAAGGATTGAGCTCAAAACCCTGGGTTTAACAGGCCAATGCTCAACCCACTAAGCTATCCCTCTCTCTGGTATTTCAGGTGGACTGAATCTCCGTTAAAGTTTTCAAGGTGCCCCTGACAGACCTCACTAAAATGATTGTCGGCCGTTGATTTCATGGAGGGAGGAAGGAGGGAGCAAATGAATACAAAACAAATCTGGTCTATTTCTTGTTTTGATTCACTCCATCTATCTTTTACATCTTTGGTTGGCAGCAGACAGTGCAATAGGACTGCAAGCCATCCACGTCTCCTGCCTGCTCACCATAAGATGGTACAATAGGACTGCCTGCAGGACTAAAGAGAATGGCCTGGTTGAGTCACTCCTAATTTAGTCCCTGCGCCCATGTCTGCCCAGGCTCTCCTGACCGACCATACCGAGGTGGCCAGGAGCACCTTGGACACGATGACGATGGTTTTCAGGTCTATTTCACCATCTGCTGCCACAAGGCAATGGCTGCTACTGCTGTGTAGCAATGCTGTACCACATCTGCCAGCACCCAGGAGACATATGGTGACGGTGAACTGAGCAGGCTCCATGCTTGCCGTGGTATGGCGTCTGCACAGGTAACTCAGGAAAAAAGGCACAAAACGATTGTCTGCCATTGCTTTCAAGGAGGGAGGGCCTGACAACATGTACCCAGAACCACCCGCGACAATATTTTTTGCCCCATCAGGCATTGGGATCTCAACCCAGAATTCCAATGGGCGGCGGAGACTGCCAGAACTGTGGGCTAGCTACCCACAGTGCAACACTCCAGAAGTCGACACTAGCTTTGATACTGTGGAAACACTCCTCCGAGTTAATGCACTTAGAGCATTTTGTGTGGGGATACACACAATCGACTATATAAAAACAATTTCTAAAAAAAGACTTCTATAAATTCGACCTAATTTTGTAGTGTAGACATACTGTAAGTATTTTTCATAAACCATCATTTTGTGTGTCAGCGCACAGTCTTCTAAAAACATCAAGAAACAATGTATCTGTAAAAAAAGAATCATCTATAATTTATGAATAGTAGCTTTGTCTTTTTTAAAAAAAAGTAAATCTTTTCTTTGTATGTCAAGCCACTGACACATGGGAATACTAGGAACCCCATTTATTACGCATTTGTTTTTATATTCTTCAACTACTTACATTTTAAAAGATGCTTTTGTCACGTGTTTGTCTTCAGTTTTTTAGTCACAGACATGAATACCTGGCATGTTAAGGTGGAGTAGGCATTCATACACCATGCTGCTGAATGCATATGTGATAAGGGCCAAGCATCTCATTCAAAGATGATGAGCTATACAGAGATTTCTGCACAAGACAGTTCTGCTTTAGTGTTTTACCTTGTGGCATTTCGACAGAGAAATCATGATCCTTTAATGGAAATTCTTAGAATTCAGACTGGATTTGCTACCTGGAGTTTTCTTTCTTTTGTGAATTATCCACCATAATAGCTGACATTCCTTCCTCTTGGTATTGTGAAGAGGGATATGCGTTACCTAGGAAGGTGGTGGAATCTCCTTCCTTAGAAGATTTTAAGGTCAGGCTTGACAAAGCCCTGGCTGGGATGCTTTAGTTGGGGATTGGTCCTGCTTTGAGCAGGGGCTTGGACTAGATGACCTCCTGAGGTCCCTTCCAACCCTGATATTCTATGATTCTATGATATGTCATGGTTTTTTCCCAGCTTGCACTCTTGCTTAATTTCTCACATTTGTAGATGCATTAACTCAATTCACTTCTAAAATATGTTGGCTGCAAAAGCATTTTTTTAAAGGCATTTGAAAAATTGTCAATTTCCTTAGAAACTAAATGTCATTTTTGATGGATAATGGTAATGTTTGTTCTCTTAAAACTTCCTTTTCCTGGTAGGCTACTGAAATGTCCTTTTGACTTCTTTGCAGCCAGGAGTCAGCCCACTCAATTCTATTTCCCCGACCTGGCCCTCTCCACCTTCCATGCCTGGCTGGGCCCCTGGGTCAAACTCTCCTCTCCTGGTTTCAGAATAGCAGCCATGTTAGTCTGTATCCGCAAAAAGAAAAAGAGTACTTGTGGCACCTTAGAGACTAACAAATCAAAGCACTGCAGCTTTGCCCCGCCACAAGCCCTGCACACCCACCCCCATCGTTGGTCACTGGACTCCCCACCCGCAACTCACTGCTGGTGGGTGGGCAGCTGGCAAGCAGGGTTCCAGCCAGCAGCAGGATCTGCCAGTACCGATGTGGGGGAAAACAGAAAACATGTCCATTTTTAAGAAAAAGTTGGGACACCTGCAGGAAGGCTTATATATGGGACTGTCCCTTTAAAAACGGGACGTCTGGTCACCCTAGAAAAAAAGAAAAGGAGTACTTGTGGCACCTTAGAGACTAGCAAATTTATTTGATTATAAGTTTTCGTGAGCTACAGCTCACTTCATCAGATGCATTCGGTGGAAAATACAGTGGGGAGATTTATATACACACACAGAGAACATGAAACAATGGATTTTATCATACACACTGCAAGGAGAGTGATCACTTAAGATGAGCTATTACCAGCAGGAAGGAGGGGGGGAAGGAGGAAAACCTTTTGTGGTGATAATCAAGGTGGGCCATTTCCAGCAGTTAACAAGAACGTCTGAGGAACAGTGGGGGGTGGGATGGAAGGAGAAATAACATGGGGAAATAGTTTTACTTTATGTAATGACTCATCCACTCCCAGTCTCTATTCAAGCCTAAATTAATTGTATCCAGTTTGCAAATTAATTCCAATTCAGCAGTCTCTTGTTGGAGTCTGTTTTTGAAGTTTTTTTGTTGAAGGATAGCCACTCTCATGTCTGTAATCGTGTGACCGGAGAGATTGAAATGTTCTCCGACTGGTTTTTGAATGTTATAATTCTTGACGTCTGATTTGTGTCCATTTATTCTTTTACGTAGAGACTGTCCAGTTTGACCAATGTACCTGGCAGAGGGGCATTGCTGGTACATGATGGCATATATCACATTGGTAGATGCGCAGGTGAATGAGCCTCTGATAGTGTGGCTGATGTGATTAGGCCCTATGATGGTATCCCCTGAATAGATATGTGGACAGAGTTGGCAACGGGCTTTGTTGCAAGGATAGGTTCCTGGGTTAGTGGTTCTGTTGTGTAGTGTGTGGTTGCTGGTGAGTATTTGCTTCAGATTGGGGGGCTGTCTGTAAGCAAGGACTGGCCTGTCTCCCAACATCTGTGAGAGTGATGGGTCGTCCTTCAGGATAGGTTGTAGATCCTTGATGATGCGTTGGAGAGGTTTTAGTTGGGGGCTGAAGGTGATGGCTAGTGGCATTCTGTTATTTTCTTTGTTGGGCCTGTCCTGTAGTAGGTGACTTCTGGGTACTCTTCTGGCTCTGTCAATCTGTTTCTTCACTTCAGCAGGTGGATATTGTTGTTGTAAGAATGCATGATAGAGATCTTGTAGGTGTTTGTCTCTGTCTGAGGGGTTGGACCAAATGCGGTTATATCGTAGAGCTTGGCTGTAGACAATGGATCGTGTGGTGTGATCTGGATGAAAGCTAGAGGTATGTAGGTAGGAATAGCGGTCAGTTGGTTTCTGATATAGGGTGGTGTTTATGTGACCATCGCTTATTAGCACCGTAGTGTCCAGGAAGTGGATCTCTTGTGTGGACTGGTCCAGGCTGAGGTTGATGGTGGGATGGAAATTGTTGAAATCCTGGTGGAATTCCTCAAGAGCTTCTTTTCCCTGGGTCCAGATGATGAAGATATCATCAATGTAGATCATCAACCCTAGAGTTGAGGAACCTCCAAAAGTGCAAAGATTTTTTTTTTCCTTTGGGGCAAAATTTTAGCCTTGTTGACATCAGTAGAAATGTTGTCCTTGATTTATAAATGAGCCAGCATTTCAGCCATCAGACCCATAATTCAGAACTTGTGTACTACTACTTTTGCGTAGGGCAGGGAATTATGAATGTGAAACCAGGTTTTGTCTAAGAGAACTGCCTTTATCCATTATGAAAAATTGCATCAAAAGCACCAGCTATTTCTTTGTAATATTGAAACAAACATATTTCTGTCAGTTTCTTAGCAGTACAGTTTTTGGTTTTGGTTTCCCCCACCTAGCTAGGCTAATGGCAATACATAGCACCATTCATTTGTCAGGAAGTGTTTGGAGTCATAATCATGAGAGCAATTAACAACAGCTCGGGTTCTCAATCAAGATGTAAGGTATAACACATCCTTCCTGTTGTGGCTGTGTATATCCATAGTGGCTCAGGATTTCAAAAAAGCAATTGAATGCTTCTGGATAGCCACTGTTCAGGACGTTACAGGAAGTTGTTATATAGATTCTAGAGTTAATATGCACCATGTGGATGTGTGTGTATATGAACATATCGGTTGTCTGAGATGTATATTCACATAATTTCTCTTCTGTATGTTAAGTGCTCTCCATCCTCCAATCAGAAGGAGATAACTGTATTTCTCTGTGATGAAATTCACCCTGCACAGGGTCACGCTCCATTTAAAATCCTATTTTGAGGGCTCTAATGGGACGGAGCGGTACATAGGGCTTGTGCCAGACCTTTGCACAGGGGAAAGTTTCATGGATTGATTGGAGAGGGGACTGAAAAAAGTTTCATATGGAACAGTGACCAATTCAGTCAAGGGTCTATTGGAAAAAAATACCTGGTGCCAAATCCTGGGCTCAATTTAAACCTATGGGATTGGACCAGTGAGAGTAAACCTGATCCGTTGACCACAAGCTCGACAGAAAATTTATGAAGCAATAGTTCAAGAACTCCAACCTGGCTTAATTTGACTCAGGTCTAAGGACCCCTGTGATTCTGGTGGGATGGACTCTTATTCTAAATGGGGAAAATCTACTGGACTGTGAAGTAATATACTTGAAAATACTATCTATGGACAAATCCCATTAAACCTTGAGCACCCCCCCCCACCCCCTTTGGTGACATTTAATGTTTGTGCGTTTCCATGCTGAAATCGACAGAAAGAGATGGTCAAATGCAGCTTGGTGGTGGACAAATGGTCCATTAATCACAGAGCTGGAGCCCTGAGTTTGGAGTCTGAGCCCATCATCTGCCAATCAGATTGGCACAAGATGGGCACAGATTGCTTGATAATGATATTAAGACTGATCATACAGTACTGATCTTCTAGCTGACATGACCTGATCTTCTTTTAGAGAAGGTTAATTTGTAATTTAGCAGTGCCATATAGAGATGTTGATTTGCGTCATACAGTCTAATAGTGGGATTCACAACATGCATGTCTTACCTAAGGAGGTGTGTCTTAGAGCTTGTCCACACAGTACATTAGTCTGCACATAGGGTGTAAATTCTACTGTACACCAGCAAGATGTGCACTAATTGTTCTGAGTGGATCCTGCTAGCATTCACTAAAAGTTCCTTAGTGCGTGTTACTGTCGTCCTATTTCAAACAGTTCTACCCCATCACAGCCAGTTCATAGCACAGGTACAATAATGTTCCCAAGCAGTTGCCTCAGACGGAGGGGTTGGACTGCTAGGCATCAGGTGATATCTTAATGGACAGCTAGGCCTTGATAAAGGGCAGAGAGCTCAGTCTAGAAGGTGGGACCACAAGGAGCAGAGCAATTCCTGTGAACGGGCCTGAGCTAGCGTCTGCAAAAAACCCAGAGACCTCAGAGAGACTCAATCCAAGGGGCCAGTGCTCAGTGCTGCAGCTGGGGGAGAAGACTCTGGAGTAGCTGAAGACTCATAGACTTTGAGGCCAGAGGGGACCATTACGATCATCTGGTCTGGCCTCCTGCACATTGCAGGTCACAGAACCTTGCCCACCCACTCCTGTAATAGACCCCTACCTCTGGCTGAGTCACTGAAATCTTCAAATCATGATTTAAAGACTTAAAACGAGATGGAAGGCAAAGCCCAGGAAAGGGGCGATTTGTTGAGAGACTCTGATTACTAGTTTGAACATTTTGTTGCCCTGAAAGGGGTTGAACTGAGATGCTTCCTCAGACGGAGGGTGGAATTGTGCACAGACCGATGGCTTGTGTGTGGTGCTAGACTTGCAGTTTCCTGCAACATTGCGGCTGGACACAAGGAGGTACTGTAATGGTGAGAGTGCATCATAGCAACATGCCAAGCAAATGGTGGGAGAAAGGAAGTATAATCTCCATTTTACAAATGAGGAACCAAGGCACAGGGAGATGATTAAGTGACATGCCCAAAATCACACAGGCAGTCTGTGGCAGAGCTGGGATAGGAACATACAACTCCTCACTGCTTTGACCACAAGACCCTCATTCCTTCTTAACAGAATACTTGAATTGTCTTTGATTCTGCAAATAAGTATGCAAGTAAAGTTACACACAGATGAGTAATCTCATTGGATGTATGCTTGCAGGACAAGGTTTCTCTGTCATTTAATTCCTTTATAGATACTTGAGTACTCATCTGAGCATCTAACTCAGGTTTTAAATGCTCTCCAGTAGTAGCTGTAGTAGTAATGCTCTTTTCATCAGATGAATGGATGTTTGAAAACTGATCTTGCCATCTCTTTATTAAACTGATTTGCTGAGTATATAGCTGCATACTCGGGATTAATTTGAATGTTTCTGACAGAGCACCGTACTAAGTTTTATTTGAGTGTGCTCGACTTATGTGAAATTTATCTACATTATATGTAAACCCTTTTAAAAAGCCTTGACATTTTACAAAATTAGTATTTTCGTTATCCTGTTACAAAATAGTCACAATATAGTAGGAGCTCAGTGTTATCAAGTATTTGTATTTAAGAGATGAAATCTATGGTTTATTTTTAACCTGACTTGTTCATGTTTAATTGGAACTATATCTTTTTTGTCCATACTCCTGAGGTTTTATTTATCAGCTGTCTTTGATGCTTGCTTTTCCGAACATAAAACATGAATTGGGTTTCTAAACTGGGCAGATGGTATTTGGACCACAATTTCCTTTGAGAGGAAGGATGGTGTTTTGGGTAAGATGCTGGTCTGGCACTCAGGAGTCCTGAGGTCAATTCATGGCTCGTCACACATTTCCTGTCTGACCTTGGGCAAGTCACTTCATCTTCCCTTGTCTCCTTTCCCCATCTGTAAAATGGGAATAATTTCCAAATCCAGCTGTCGGCCAAGAGTGGTGGGGCTGGGAGAAGGGACAGGGGTATGGATGCCTACAGTCCTTTCCCTCCCCCACATCCTTCTCCCACAGAAGTAGACAAGGAATCTACTGAAGTGGTGATGCAATCTCAAGCCTTTTGCAAGCAGCATACCTACACTGTGAAATCCCCTGCCACGGGGACTCTGAGTAGGGTGACCAGACGTCCCGTTTTTAAAGGGAAAGTCCCATATTTAAGCCCTCCTGCAGGTGTCCTGACTTTTTCTTAAAAATGGGCAAATTTTCCCTTATTTTCTGTCTCTCCCTCTGTCCTGGAGGGTCCTGCTGCTGGCCAGATTCCTGCTCGCCAGCCGTCCTCCCACCAGCGGGAATCCAGTGGCCAGTGATGGGGGTGGGTTTGCAAAGCTAGTGGCAGGGCAAAGATGCAGCGCATGGGGCCAGCTGCTTCTCTGCTGGTCCGTCAGCACAGCCGCCGCTGAGTGCTGGCTGTGTGCCATGCGCTGCGGTGGCTGGTGAGTGCGGGCAGGCATCAGACAGCGGCCAGTTACATGTCGCCTCTGCTGCCCCCCCATCCGCCCTTTCTGTGTTCCCCTTCTCACTGTCCTCTTCCGGCTTTGCCCTTTTGCCCTTTCAGCCCCCCTGCTCCTCCATATCCCCACCAGCAGAAAGCCAGCCCCCCGATCGGAGCGCTCAGCTCACCAACAGCCTAGCCGGCAGGCTCCTTCCTTCCCCCACTGCCTCTGGCTGGGCTGGTGCCCCAGGAAAGCCCATGTCCCTCTGGCCTGGGGTGCTGGTCAGGAGGAGCCGAGCTCTGCATGTTCCAAAGCCCCCCACAGCTCTCTGCCCCTCAGCTAAGCTCTGGAGTGGGCGGGGGGAGGAGGGGCGAAGCGTTTTCCAGCCTGTTCACACCCTGACCCTGCAGGCGCCACAACAGCCCCCTGGGCAGGGGCTTAGCACCCTCTTCACCTGCACCCCCCCCGACCCTGGGTCCTGTCCCTAGGGAGTGTGGGGCTGCTCTATCTCCTAGGCACCCTCCCCTCCTGAGCCACCTCTCTGGCTGGTTCGCTGGAGCCCCTGCAGTCAGCTTCCCTGGGCCCTGGTGCACAATGCATCCTTAGGGCTTAACCCCTTCCTGCCTGCACTGTAGCTGGGGAACAGGAGGCGGCTGGGTTATGTCAGTGGCCAGAAGCAGCCTGGAGGTGGTAGCTGCCTTTTGACACTGTGCAAGTGTGCGGGCAGGAAGGGACAAGCTGCTTCCAGCCACCATGGTGTGGGGGTGGGGGGACAGAAGAGATGAGCTCTGCAAAGACACAAGCCAGATCATGCCTTCTTTCTGCCCCCCCCTCCTCCCCTCCGGCTGAAAGAGAGGTGTACTGGGGGTGTTGTCTCTCCCCGTGTATATGTGTGTGTGGGGGGGTAAGGTATGTGTGTGTGTGTGTTACCCCTTCCCTGTGTGAACCCTGAAGCCTTAAAGATAGGAAGGTAAATAAAAAGAATCCAACTATGTATTATTTCTTTTCAACAGGGGCCCAGTCAACTTCATGTTAATTTGAACGTTTGTACTTCATAGTTCTGATTGCCTTTGAACTCGCTTGAATATGAGAAATTTTACCAGTTGTCCCGCATTTAGCATAGGGAAATATGAGCACCCTAACTTTGAGGCATTGATGAGTAGAAGCAGCAAAACTTCCTCACAGACAAATGCAAGTAGTGGGGAGGAACCAGAGGGGGCTCCAGCAGATCTCCTGTGATCCCTGGTTTCTGAGGGCTGAACTCCCTTCCCATGCTGCAAGGAAGCAAACCTGACCTTCCTCCACCCCAGTGGCATGATCTGTTGGCACAGAATTTTGCAGTTTTCCTTGACTCTGGCCCCTTCTTGTGGGCTGTCCAAGGAAGATGACAATGTAATTCTTACATACAGTGTTGTAGCTGTGTCAGTCCCAAGATATCAGAGAGCAGGTGACTGAGGTAATATCTTTTAATGAATCAATTTCTGTTGGTGAGAGAGAAGTTTTCAAGCTGAACTTGTCTCTCTCCCCAATGGAAGAAGGTCCAATAAAAGATATTACCTCACCCAGCTTCTCTCTCTAATGCAATTTGTACGCTCTGAAGCCCTAGATATGCTCCCAGATAAGCACCATCAGGTGTTTGTTTTGAAAAGTTTGTGAAGGAAGGCTGTCAGGAAGACCCTGTGGACATGGAGAGATTGGTTTCTGAAGTCACTAGGAGACTGAGTTAACTTTCTTTCATAGTAGAGTTTAATGAAGCTGGATAAAGCAACACCCAGAAAGGAAATCTGAGTTTGCTGGTGTTGCGTTTCACTTTATTTTAAACACATCTTGTTTGCTTTCACACAAATCTGCTTTGCTGTCTTGTTTTCAACAGCGAAGTGGTAGCCTTGATTAGGACAATAGTTATGGAGGGCTTTTGTTTTTCTCCCCTCCTAATTTTCTTGATTTTAGGAAATTTACAAGCAGTGGATCTAATTAACAATCTGATTGATTTATACAAACTTAGTGACAAATACATCAAACAAACTTCTTGTACAGGATGGTCTTAGTTCTGCTTTCATATGAGTGCTTTGTAACAAAAGACACGGGCATATAACCCAGAAATAAAAACTAGAACTCAGTTGTGAACATCTGCCCCCAAGCGGACCCAGCATATATCTCTACCTTGCAGGCACAGGCCAGTCTGGAGCCCTATTATCCAACACTAGATATAAGTAGCTTTTCTTGATGAATTTGTCTTTGTCATTTTCTCTGGAAAATGAACACTGCACCGCAACAACGTTTAATGACATTAAAAAAGTGTTAGGGTTGCAAAGTCGAGCCCCTTATGTTCATGCATTATGATAGCTTTTAACTATGTGGTCCCATGCAACTTTTTCCATCCAGTGAATGTATAGCTATTCAATACTGCTTTTCCTCCACCTCTGGCCCTGGGTCTTATTTATAGCACACCATCCGCATCCGGCATTGAATACAGAATTGTTAATTTCTCTTGGATGTTTCTATGGTGCTCTCACCACAGTACCTGGCATAAATTGATTTATTTTCACAATGCCTGTGTGAGATGAGATTATTATCCCTATTTTACAACTGGAGAACTGAAACAGAAATTAAGGTCAAAAGTGTCCACTAATTTTGGATGCCCAACTTGAGATGACCAGGATCTGATTTTTTTTTCCAGTGTAAGTTGTAGTAGACTGCACTTTATATGTTCAAAGCACAGCTGCAGTTGACTTCAGTTGCAGCTGTAAGTGCTCAGCACTTAGCAAATCAGGCCCCAAGTGTGTCCTGTTGAGCACCCAGTAAATGAGGAACAGCCAGTTAATAGCCATCTATGAGAAGTTTGATTTAAGTGACTTGCCCAGCATCACACAGGAAGTCTGTGGCAGAGGCAGGGATATAATCCAATTCTCCTGAACTATGAGCTCATCCTTTCTTTCTGCAAATCCCTGCCTCATTCACCATATACCTTCCAACTGCTGCAACAAACAAAGCAGGCATATTACAGACAACAGCCTCCTCCATAATTCCTTCCCAGAGCACCATCCATCCTGTGGGGGGAAAAAAAGTCTTCAGTTATATGACTTCCTGCTACCATCATGCAGTCAAGGGGGCCTGATTAAGGTTACAAAGGCAACCTTGACTCTGGCATTTCCTAATGCTGAGTGCTTAACTGTGCAACTTCAATGTTTTTAACATAGTTTTTAAATGTAATATCTAGAGCTGTGCAAATAACGGACTCTTTTCAGTTCACTGGCTGAGTCAAAAAATAAATATTAATAAAAAATCATTTGGGTCAAACAAAATAGTTTGACCTGAAATGAAATGTTTTGTTTCTATGCTTTTTTAATTTTAACAAAGTTGAAGTAAATTTTGAAACAAAAAGGAATTTCAAATAAAAAAATTGTTTTGTTTAGAAAATGTGAAAATAAAACTTTTCAATTCTTTCAGAATTTTTTTCCCCTGACTGAAAGAATTTGGCAAAGTTGATATGAACTAACAAAATGTTTTGGTTGACCTGAATCAGCATTTCTCAGTGGAAAAACCTCCTTGGGGGGAGAGTGCCCAGCTCTAGTAATTTCCTAATAATAAAAAATCCTGTATTTTCAGTTTGCTTTTTATCACGTGGACCCTTATTGAGCCCTAATTTAAATTATTTGCACCATTCAAACCTTTCCATCCACAGCACAGGTCTCTACCACCTGACCTAACAGAGTAACTGGTAGTGACAGCAGGCTGTTATCTGGTATTTGCATGAGCCACTAGAAAGGGAGGAGAGAGACACTTTGCCAGTGGGTTTAACAGCTTCTGCCTTTGTCACCCCAACCTCTGCGCCTATTGACTCCACTTCCCTGACCTCCAGCTTTTTCCTCTTCCCTTCCCCACCAAGCCATCTTCCCCGATCCTTGTTCCTGCCTCACTTGCTCTCGACTCTTATACACTCCTCCAGCTCCTCCCCCCATTCCAGCTCCTAACTATCCCATATTCCACAGCACCTATCCCTCTTCCCGTGGCTCTTATCTTTCACCCCTTCCATCCACAGCTCCTGCCTCCCTTCCCTTTTGCTCCTATCTAACCTCTCCTGTCCCTCTCACTGTATTCCCCCATGAGTTCCCGCTCTGTCCCTATAATCCTGTTGCTCCTCCCTGCCAGTTCTTCACCCATCTGCTTTTAGTCAGGGTGACTTCTCCTCCTTCTCCAGGCTGCCCAGGCCCAGTGTGGGGCAAATTCTGAGCTGGTTAAATGATGTAGCTCTCTTAAAGACACTAGAGCAATGCTTATTGACATGAGATGAGGATCTGGGTCTCTCTCCTCTTGTCTAATGCGTGCCATCACTTCCTGGTCAGTGCACCTATTCCCACAGCGTACCTCTTTTCCCAATGTGATGCAGCTCTGGCTCCGTGATCCTGAACTGGACTTTTACTGTTGAAGAAAAAGCTCAATGGCTAGAAATCCAATAGTTTTAGAACTAATCTTATACTGCCACATGCAGGCACAAAGGGAGAATCTCAAAATTGGACTAAAACTCTTCTGCTTTCAGGATTCCGATGCTACGGAAGAATTTCTTCAAGGCTTCTTACTAAGCAGGCTCTGCATCAGTCTCTATTTCTCTGAGTCTCATTTCCTTATCAATAGAATGGGGATGAAAAATAAGTCTGGACCATGCAGGATTCATGATCAATGTGTGTAAAACTTTGGGTGAAATTAACCTGTTGGCTGGGGGTCCTCTGCACTGCAGAATTACTGGAGAACTCCAACCTGGGTGTGGGGGCAAGCAGAGGTGGAGTGGCTATTACCCGCTACTGCTGTAGGACTCTACTCCCCCTGTATACTTACAGAAGAGCAGCTATAATGAGTCAGACCAATGGGCTATCTAGCTCAGTAAGCTTTCTCTGACAGTGGCCAGTGCCAGATGCTTCAGAGGGCATGAACAGAACAGGGCAACTTTGAGTGGTCCAGTCCTAGCTTCTGGCAGTCAAAAATTAGGGATATCCAGAGCATGGGATTGAGTCTTGGCTAATAGCCATTGCTGGACCTATCCTCCATTAACTTATCTAATTCTTTGTAAAACTCAGTTATACTTTTGGCCTTCACTACATCTTCTGGCAACAAGTTCCACAAGTTGTGTGTGTGTGAAGTATCTCCTTTTGTTTGTTGTTAAACCTGCTGCCTATTAATTTCATCAGGTGACCCCAAGTTCTTGTGTTATATGATGGGGTAAATGACACTTCCCTATTCACTTTATGAAATCATGAATGGTGTGGTAACACCTCTAGCATATCTCCAACCCCCCCTTAGTCATCTCTTTTTGAAATTAAACAGCCCCAGTCTTTTTAATGTCTCCTCCTATGTGAGTTGTACTTTACCCTAATCATTTTTGTTGCCTTTCTCTGTACCTTTTCCAATTCTAATATATATATATATACACACATACACATATGAGATGACCGGAACTGAATACAGTATTCAAGGTATGGGCATACTATGGATTTATATAGCGGTATTATGATATTTTCTGTCCTATTACCTATCACTTTCCTAAGTGTTTCTAATGCTCTGTTAGCTTTTTTGACTGCCACTGCCCATTGAGCAGAAGTTTTCAGGGAACTATCCATGAGGGATCCCAGATCTCTTTTTTTTGAGTGGTGACAGCTAATTTAGTCCCCATCATTTTGTACGTGTAGTTGGGATTATGCTTTTCTACGTGCATTATTTTGCACTTATCAACATTGAGTCTCGTTGGCCAGTCATCCAATTTCATGAGATCCCTTTGGTCCTACTTGTGGGCCTCTTACTTCTATTTTGGTCAGAATGGAGTGAACATGAGATTCAGAAGCATGGATTCAAAAATATGTTTTTACCACCAAACTTGCTGAATCAATCTGGGTCTGAAAAGCACCAGGTTTACCTCTAGAATTACAGATTGTCATCACCAGTAACCACTCTTGATCTCATTGCTGGCATGTGTGGCCTGCGGTGGAAAGGATACATGGGTCAGCCACAATCCCTGTGTGGATTGCCCTAAAGGGGGATAAATGGTAGAAGCGTGGCCATATAAGCTTTTTGGGTCAAGGACTGTATTTTACTATATGTTTGTACAATGCCTTGCACAAAGGGGCCCTGTTCTGGCTGGCTTCTAGAAATGTTAAATTTCATACCAAAAAAGGATATTGAAAGACTGTTGATGTTGCAAAGTTAAGCACTCAAAAGTTAGGAAATGCCAGAATTAAGTTTGCTTGTGGACCTTTAATTTGTTCCTTTTGTGCACATGTATTATGATAGTCTTCAATTACCTGATCACTTACTGATTTTTCCACAGAGCCCCTGCCTCATTCAGTGCACAGGATGGATGGTGCTCACTGACTAGATTATTGTTCAATATTTCTTTTTATTCTCATAATATGGTGTGTGGCCCTGTGCAGTATCTACCACATGCCATCCAAATACTGCACTTAATGCAGTTTTTTCTAAGGTGCTCTTGCTATTGTAACTAGTACTTTGCAAACATTAATGAACTTAGGTGAAGTGAGCTGTAGCTCACGAAAGCTTATGCTCAAATAAATTTGTTAATCTCTAAGGTGCCACAAGTACTCCTTTTCTTTTTGCGAATACAGACTAACACGGCTGCTACTCAAACCTGAGGTGAAGGGTTACTGATATTCCCATTTTACTGATGGGAAACTGAGAGAGATAGAATTGTTAAAACTGTCAGCTAATTTTGAGCGTCCAAACTGAGATGAGTAAGATCTGGTGTTTTTCTTTGTTTTTTGAGTACTTAGCATTGTAGTGCACTTCCTGTGTTCAAAACACAGTTCTGACTGACTTTAATTGCAGCTATAAGTACTAAAATTTTCTGCAAATCAGACTCCATGGGCTAGCTTCACAGAAGGACTTAAGTGCCTAAATCCCAGAATCAAGCCACACTGGATTTGCAAAAACCCCGCTCAGCTCACTGTTGCTGAACACTGTAGGTGCCCAAACTCACTCGGTGCCTACATTTTTGCAGTAAAAGGTTCCTCGGTGCCTATGTTTTTGCCTGTGGGTTTGTGAAGTTCAGCTCCTTCCCAGGCATCCAGATGCCTAAGCCCCAGTGCAATGCATGAACCAGAAGAAGATAGGCTATTTAGGCAGAACAGCACCTGCAGGGTCTGATCCTGTATGTGTGTTCAGACCTCTCCTACGGGATTGGGCCCCTGTAGGTGAGTTCACACAAAATGGCTGGGAGAGAGGAGGCCGAGCACCTTCCTCAAACATATAGACCTGTGATTCGGACATTCGGGTTGTGAGAGACAACTCGTAAAAGTCCCTGTCCTCGTGCTCACCCCCTGCCCCCAAGCCTGAGTGGGAGAAGGGATTTGAATGGGGATCTGTCCCCTTTCAGATGAGTGCTCTAACCACTCAGCTATTGGACATTCTGACATGGAGTGATCTGATCTCTCCTGTTGAAACTCTTCCACTGAGGATATAAGATGGCCAGGTGTCTAATTTTTGACTGGAAAGTCCAGTTGAAAAGGGGACCTGACAGTGTCCAGTCAGATCTACTGACCAGACACCCAAAGTCCGGTTATTGCGGGCAGGGAGGCACCGAGTCATCACCCACGCCAGCCCCTACTCAATCAGGGCCACCTCCTGCCTGCATCGGGCAGCTGCAGCTCCCAGTCCCTGCTCTGCAGGCAAGTCTCCCCAATTCATGCAGGGATGGGGAGAGAGAGGAAAGAGGAGTGAATGGAGGGCATGGCCTCAGAGAAAGGGGTAGAAGCAGGGCCTTGGGGAAGAGGCAGGCCAGGGGTGAGACCTGGGAGAAGGGGCAGGGAAGGGGAGGTTCCGGCACTCCTGCTGGAGTGTCTGGTTTTTAAATATTACACAGTGGGCAGCCCTATAAGGATAACTAATTTAAAGTTATTGGGGCAGAAAGAGAGAGAGAGTACAAGCATGAGTGACTCTTTAGCCTAGTGGTTAGAGCACTCACCTGAGAGACTCAGGATCTAACATTCCCCTTGACAAAAACCAGTCAGCTAAAACTATTCACTGAATTTGACCTGAATTCAAGAATTGTTTTGGATGACCTGAAACTTTATTTTTCAGCAAATAAACTATTGGATAAATTTCACCCTTCTCTAAGTAGGACACTGGTTACCATAGAAGTAGGGAATTCTAAAAGTGCGTGTGAAAGCAAACTGAATCACAAGGAAGGTAAACCAAATATTTACTTACTTTCTTAAGATTTATGAAATGGACAAAAATAAAGCAGCGTTTCTAAGCCTCAGGCACCCTTGACTATAATTTATCAGGACACCTAAGACTGAGGATACAATCAACTATTTACTGCAGTTAAACCTTACAGCAAAAGAAAAAATGCAGTCAATACCCCACCTCCACACTATATTACGCCCCCCACCCCCACCCCGGGAAAACATTTCCTTCCCTATGAAAAGATGTGGCTTTCAGTGTGCCCCAAAGGTCAACACATCGGAGAGATTTCAGACCCAGTGGATGAGAGAATTTTAAAACCCAAGAGGATCTCATGGAGCTTGTTGTGCCATCTTCTCCTAGAAGGCTCTAGAGGGAAAACTTTCAATGATCTTCAGCTACTCAAAGGCAGTATAGTAAAGGAAGAGATGTGACCTCTCAGGTCCTAAGTCACTGAGGCCCTGATTGAAATTAATAGACTTTCACTGCTTTCCATGCAATTTGAATTAGGCCCATAGAGCTCAATAGGCTAAATCAACCTCTTAACTTCAATGGGAAACCTATAAGCAGCTAGTGCAGATCATGGAGCATTGACGTAAAATGCTCCTGGCTTGATCCTCTGTTCAACAAGAGGGCTGTCACTGTCCATATCAATGTTGGTTTCCAAATGGGTTTAAGATGTGTTACCCTTCAGGCTCCATTGCAGCAATCTAGTCTGAGATGACAAAGGCATCAATCACAGTGGAGTGGTACATAAGCAAGGAAAAGTGGCAACATTCTAGCCAGACAGAAGTGAAAGCAGCTGTCTTGTCTACCCTAACAGATAATCATGCACCAATAATTGGGAATCTAACCAGCTCCAAGCTACAACATGTGTAACATACAGCACAAAAGCACCTTAAACCATGGGGAAAATACAATCTTTGCGATGTCATCCAGCTGTTTTCGCCAAACTACCACTATCAGCTGATCAAAACTCCAGAATTTTCATTCCACAGGAAATTCTGACATTTTTAGGGAGGCAAATAGTTCTAAATTGAAATAAAAAGTAAAAATGTTGATACTTCCCACAAAACTTCTGAAAAGAAAGTTCTGGGTCAATCAAACATTTTCTTTCAATAAATCTAATTATTTTGTTTTGATTTTTTTAAAATCGCTGGGCTAATTGTTTTTAAAGTATAATATAAAATTGGTGATTGGTATGCTAATAGTAATTACTTTAGTAATTGGTATTCTAAATAGTACTTGGGATTTTTTTTTTTCATTTGTAATTGTCCTTGGTAATTGTAGCTGGAAATTAATAGGAAGTTGGTTTGTTTTCTTGAGACTTGGTAGTTTTATCTGAGCCCTGGTCTATACTACGAGGTTAGGTCGAATTTAGCCATGTTAGGTCGATTTTTATAAGCAATGCATCTCCACAACCAATCCCGTTCTGTCGACCTAAAGAGCTCTTAAAATCAACTGCTGTACTTCTCCCTGGCGAGGGGAGTAGTGCTAAAATCGACCTTGCTGGGTTGAATTTGGGGTAGTGCAGATGCAATTCAACGGTATTAGCCTCCAGGAGCTATCCCAGAGTGCTCCAGTGTGACTGCTCTGGACAGCACTTTCAACTCCGATGCACTAGCCAGGTACAAAGGAAAAGCCCCGGGAAATTCTGAATTTCATTTCCTGTTTGATCAGCGTGGCGAGCTCAGCAGCACAGGTGACCATGCAGTCCCAGAATTGCAAACGAGCTCCAGCATAGACCGAAAGGGAGACACTGGATCTGATTGCTGTTGGGGAGAAGGATCCATGCAGGCTGAACTCCAATCAAAAAGAAGAAATGCTAATATATATGCCAAAATCGCACAGGGCATGGTGGAGAAAGGCTACAACAGGGACACACAGCAGTGCCGTGTGAAAGTTAAGGAGCTCAGGCAAGCCTACCAAAAGACAAAGGAGGCAAACGGTCACTTTGGGTCAGAGCCCCAGACGTGCTGTTTCTATGATCAGCTTCATGGCATTCTAGGGGGGGACCCTACCACTACCCCACCACTGTCCGTGGATAGCAGTGGGGGCAAAAGACCGATCTGGCTTCAAGATTAAACTCGATAAGTTAATGGAGGAGATGGTATGATGGGATACCATGATTTTGGCAATTAATTGATCTTTAACTATTCATGGTAAATAGGCCCAATGGCCTGTGATGGGATGTTAGATGGGGTGGGATCTGAGTTACTACAGAGAATTCTTTCCTCGGTATCTGGCTGGTGAATCTTGCCCATATGCTCAGGGTTCAGCTGATCACTATATTTGGGGTCAGGAAGGAATTTTCCTCCAGGGCAGATTGGAAGAGGCCCTGGGGTTTTTTCGCCTTCCTCTGTAGCATGGGGCATGGGTCACTTGCTGGAGGATTCTCTGCTTCTTGAAGTCTTTAAACCACGATTTGAGGACTTCAATAGCTCAGACATAGGTGAGAGGTTTATTGCAGGAGTGGGTGGGTGAGATTCTGTGGCCATGGTAGGACACGTTACCACTCCAAGCCAGTAGCAAGTAGTCTGAAATCATTGCAGCACAAAGCATGGCAGCGGATGGTCCTGGGTTTTGGTCACATTTAGCAACATTCGGTCTTTATCTTTCTGTGTTAGCCTCAGGCGAGTGATCTCATTCATGGTCACCTGGTTGAAATAGGGGGATTTTTATAAGGGAACAGTAAAAGGACCCCATTCATGCTGGGCTGTTTGTGCTTGCCTAAAAGGAATCATCCCTGAGAATAGTGACGCGGTGGGGGGGAGGGGGAAGGGATCATCCCAGAGAGTAGCCACGCGATGGGGTGGGGAGAGAGGTGTGCTGCACATCCACCCAAAAACCACAGCCCCTCCTTTCAAATGGCAAACCCAGCCAGCATTACTTGCTATGGGAAAGGAGGGCGCTGCAGTTTGAAACCATTCCCACATGTTATGAAGGCAGAAGAAGCCAACCCCGTGTACTCTTTGGGTTACCATGGCTGCCTGGAAACCGAATTCTGTTGCCCAGCCGTGTGTGATGTGTCACCATACCAGCAGGCTCTCAATATAAAAGGCAAAATGTGACCTTGTACTTAAAGCACATGTGCTATCTGCTGTGAATTGCTTGATTCACTGTGAAAGAGTCTCCCTTTTGTTCTCAGAAATGTGAATTGCTTGATTCACTGTGAAAGAGTCTCCCTTTTGTTCTCAGAAATGTATCCTCTTAAATTCTACTCTCCCTTTTTATCCCCCACAGGTGCAAATGTTCTTACGCTCCCGCATCTCCATCGCAAAGGTTATCGCAGCTTAGAAGGTGAAAAAAATGCACCCGTGATGACATGTTTTCCGAGCTCATGCAGTCCTCCCGCACTGATAGGGCACAGCTGAATGCATGGAGGCGTTCAGTAAGAGAGGCCAGGAAAGCATTTAGTGAGCGCAATTAGAAGAGGCATGAGGTGATGCTGAGGCTAATGGGGGAGCAAACAGACATGCTCAGGCCTCTGGTAAAGCTGCAGGAAAGGCAACAAGAGTACAGACCCCTGCTGCATCCACTGTATAACCACCTGCCCTCCTCCCCAAGTTCCATAGCCTCCTCACCCAGATGCCCAAGAACGTAGGGTGGGAGGCTCTGGGCACCCAGCCACTCCACTCCAGAGGATGGCCCAAGCAACAGAAGGCTGTCATTCAAACAGTTTTGATTTGTAGTGTGGCTACAAATCAAAAATGTAGCCTTGTCCTTCCCTCCTCCCCAACCCGACCCGGGCTACCTTGTCAGTTATCTCACTTTTTTTTTCAATTAATAAAGAAAGAATGCATGGTTTCAAAACAATAGTGACTTTATTTCCTTTGCCAGCTGTGATAGAAGTGGGGACGGTGGTTGGCTTGCAGGGAATTAAAATCAACAAAGGAGGGGGCAGGTTTGCATGAAGGAGAAACACACATGACTGTCACACTGTAGCCTGGCCAGTCATGAAACTGGTTTTCAAAGCCTCTCTGATGCGCAGCATGCCTTGCTGTGCTCTTCTAATTGCCCTGGTATCAGGCTGCTCCAAATCGGCTGCCAAGCAATTTGCCTCAACCTCCCACCCCCGCCATAAACGTCTTCCCCCTACTCTCACAGATATTATGGAACACACAGTAAGCAGCAATAACAATGGGAAAGTTGGTTGCGTTGAGGTCTAACCTAGACAGTAAACTGAGCCAGCAAGCTTTTAAACATCCAAAGGCACATTCTACCACCATTCTGCACTTGCTCAGCCTATAGCTGAACTGCTCCTTACTACTGTCCAGGCTGCCTGTACGGCTTCATGAGCCATGGGAGCAAGGTGTAGGCTGGGTCCCTAAGGATAACTTTTGGCATTTCAACATCCCCAACAGTAATTTTCTGGTCTGGGAAGTAAGTCCCTTCTTGCAGCTGATCGAACAGCCCGGAGTTCCTAAAGGTGTGAGCATCGTGCACCTTTCCTGGCCATCCCATGTTTATGTCGGTGAAACGTCCCTTGTGATCCACCAGTGCTTGCAGCACCATTGAGAAGTACCCCTTGCAGTTTACGTACTGGTTGGCAAGGTGCTCTGGTGCCAAGATAGGGATATGGGTTCCGTCTATCGCTCCACCGTTAGGGAATCCCATTGCAGCAAAGCCATCCACTATGACCTGCACATTTCCCAGCGTCACTACCCCTGATAGCAGCAGCTCAGTGATTGCACTGGCTACTTGGATCACAGCAGCCCCACAATAGATTTACCCACTCCAAATTGATTCCCGACTGACGGGTAGCTGTCTGGCGTTGCAAGCTTCCGGAGGGGCTATCGCCACTCGCTTCTTAGCTATCAGGGCAGCTCTCATCTTGGTATTCCTGCGCTTCAGGGCAGGGGAAAGCAACTCACAAAGTTCCAGGAAAGTGGCCTTATGCATGCGAAACTTTTGCAGTCACTGAGAATCATCCCATGCCCGCAACACTATGCAGTCCCACCAATCTGTGCTTGTTTGCCGCGCCCAGAATCGGCGTTCCATTGTATCAACCAGCCCCACTGCCGCCAGGATGTCCCAATTGCCACATCCCGTGCTTTCAGGAATGTCTGTGTCCATGTCCTCTTCACAAGCGTCCTCGTGCTGGTGGCGCCAAGCCAGGTTCTGCACATACTGCAGGATAATGCGCGAGGTGTTTACAATGCTCACAACTGCAGCGGTGAGCTGAGCAGGCTCCATGCTTGCCATGCAATGGCGTCTGCACAGGTAACACATGGCTTTTTTCCTGGAACGATTGTCTGCCATTGCTGTCATGGTGGGAGAGGAGATTGTACCCAATAGCACCCGCAACAATGTTTTTTACCCTATCAGGCATTAAGAGCTTAACCCAGAATTCAGATGAGCAGCGAAGACTGCGGGGACTGTGGGATAGCTCCCCACAGTGCACCGCTCCATGAGTCGATGCTAGCCATGGTATTGAGGACGCATTCCGCCGACTTAATGCAATTAGTGGGGACATATACAATCGACTGTATAAAATCGCTTTCTAAAGATCGACTTCCATAAAATCGACCTAATTTCATAGTGCAAACAGAGCCTGAGACTGACACTCCATAACAGGTGGGCAGCTGCTTTCTGCTCTAGCTATTGCCTCTGAAGGGGGGTCTTTGAACATATGTCCATATAAATGCAAGTCCCATGGCTAGAAAGGGCCTAGAAGGCTGGACCCCTCTATTGGTGAAAAAGGGGAAAAACAGCTTCATTGCTACCTGTAACTCCACCTTGTAGGTTGTGTTGTTTTGGTTAAAATATGTTTGTTTTTATGTGCATGTGTGATAATAAATAATAATCTTTATTGTTTAATTTGAGGGTATAGGAACAGTGAGAAATATATCCTAGTTGAGAGGTCATCATGAGGGCACTGGATGAGAACTAAGTGTGGGCCTAGTAAGGGGGTAGGATGGGAGGAGAAGCGTTGTTGCCTGTGCCAGGTTCTTGATTCTCAAAAGCCAAAACCCTAAAGGTCTGATGTGTTCTTGGTATCAGGACCCAGCAGGTGCTAGACTGGCAATATTGGAGTGGTCTCCATAGCCAGGCCAGTGGAGGTGAGTTGAGCTGATTTCATGGGGCCCTGACCCACTCAGCATTAGGATGAGTGGACTTGCAGCACAATGGGTCTGGAGCCAGTCAAACAGTGGAGTGCTACCCCTGGAGGCCCCTGGCCACTGTTTATAACTGGACTCAAACTAAAACGTGGGAGTTTTAGGTGGAAGGAACTGTGGTGGTCAGGGAAGAACTACCTGCTAAAGGTGACCTGGGAAAGTTAGTTATTTTTTCAAGAGCTGAAATTAAGACTCTGGATGGGGGCCCAAGCCTTTTTTTTTTTTAAGTTTATTATTCAAGAAGGACCCATTTTGAACCCTTGTTGCTGCCATCAATACTTGGCAGAAGAGTCACATAAAGCATATTGCAATAATTTGTTCTAGACATCATAAAGCATGGGTTACTGTGGCAGGGTCTGGAACTAAAAGAAAAGACTCCTTGATGGCATCATGTGTCTGTCCCTCAATTCTGGCCTCCTGTACGGCTGTCCATCTGGCTGATTATGCTCAAACAGCATGAAGTCTTTTCTGTCTAATTTCCTAGTAGTGCTATTAATGCTGTGTTTGTGGGCAAGCTGAAATGCACTATTGTACTTCCAGTCCATGCTGCATGCTTCTCATTATTCTGGCATGCATTTCTCCATGTCTCACACAGTGAGAGCAGGTTGATATTGTTAAGGGAGGAGGGCTTCATAACTAATAACAGAAAACTCATTAGGAAGCAATCTGTTCAGACTGTGCTATTAAGCATACAAAGATCATGAATCACAAATTCCCGGAGAGAAATGCCTTCTCAGGGTCCTGACAGGGGGACTCTGTACAAATAATTTGCATTCTGGACTGCTTTTTAGTGATTTCTGCATCTTATGGCAGCCACATCTAGGGGTCATTTAAATGAGCTTAAGAGGGAACAGAAGTTGCAATTTGGCAACAACACGTCAGAAATGTAGAACACTGCCTGGTGCCAGCTGGAAAGCATCGGTTGAGCATGCCATTTGGTATACACGCCTGATTCTGTTTGTGATGATAACAGAGAATAAATTGTGATAAGAGAATAAGACATACTTGTTGCTGATGTGGCTCTTATTAGTCTGAAGCTGGACATTGGCTGTCAAATGGAGAACACCTCATTTGTTTGGATTCAGGAATTTTGACTTTGATAACTAAAATATTATATATTAGGCATGAACCACTGATATTAATTCTTTGATTCACCCACTGGATAGATAAGGCATGTTTGTGTTAGTTCGTCTGTTGAGTATTTTTGTTTGCCTCTTAATGGTATACAACAAATCCTATGTCACAATTTATATTTCACAAAAATTTAAGGAAGATAAATTCCTTAAAATTATCCTAGATATGATCAGCCACATTCCAGCCATAAAAGAAAACTCTAAGCAAGAGTCAGAAATTGGTGAAAAAGCAAATTGTATCACCACTACTATAAAATCCGGCAATATCCTTTTATTGCAATGAACTTGTACAGTATATAGACAATGTATATTTCTGCTGTGGGAATGCTACAGAGCAGAAAGGAACTAGTACAGAGCCCACCCGTTTTTAAAACAAAATTTCAAAAATAAATGTAATAATTGCTCTCATCACTATTGCCCAAACCAGCAGAAAAGATGGTGTAAAATTGGGCTTTTCCTATTTTGCTTTAAAAATGTTACATTCCTGAAATGCATCACATTGATATCAGACACAAGGCATTCAAAAGTTTAGTTTCCTCTGTAAGTGCACCAAGCTTCAAAAGGAATGACGTCTGCATTTCAAGTTTTTGTCTATGTGATTTTGTGTTGGGGCAGGGAGCCTTGGTCTTTCAGGGGATTCTGCGTACCTGTAAGCCAAGCTCTGGGATAGTTCTGTATAGGAGTACAAAGGATAATAGTGTGGGTGGGCTAGGAGAGTGGCATAGTATAGCTGGCCCCCAGCCCAACTCAGGTGCACTAGAAACCTGGGGCTGCTACATTTATCCACCGGCTATAGTAGCTTCCATGGTCCCAGATTCCCTGGTGTCCTATGATCTCCCTCCAACTTGGTGAAGGATTCAGTCCCTGAGCTCCTGCATAGGTTAGAATAGGAACTAAGGTTTACACATGGCGGGAGAATTTTCCCCCATTTTTACTACAACCAGTATTGTATTATTTTTCACTCTACAAAATGTTCCTTTTATATTTTTGATGGGTTTATTATATACCCAGCCCCAAAAAACTGAACAACTTTGTTAAGCTGGAGGTAATGTTGTGAGCAGGTATCTTAAACTTCAAGGGAAAGAGCTTCCAAGAACTAGTACTTAATGCCCCCCCCCTCAAAAAAAGTGAAAAAAAAACACAACAACCCACCATTAGTGACCCAGGAGATGCCAAGTTAAGATTAAATTTAAAATAAACCCAAGCATGTGAAAGTATGGAAATAGTTACAGTATGCAAACAACCTTACAAATGATACACCATACTATACTAATGATACAAACTAATCCTAAAGTGATTATCCAATAATATAATAGTAATTGTTTAAGACTTAGTATCTACAGCACATACATTACTCAGGTTTCTTAAGAATTCTGTTAGGGATGTCATGCTTACTATTAATGTGTATTTTTATAGCACTGTGTATGGTAGGTGCTTTACTGAAACTTCAATGCAAGAGCAAACTTGGCTATTTTAATTTGTTGGACACAAAGGGCCAGATTTGTAAAGGTATTTAGACACCTGCTGATGCAGATAGTGGGGCTTTGAAAATCCCACTCTGCATCTAAGTGCCTAAATATCCTTCACCATCTGGCCCAAAGCTGAAGTACTTGTATAATTATACTATTTCCCTCACTGTCTGAATATTTTCTTTGGAGTTTAATATGGGACTCAGGAACAACAACAAAACTCTGGCCCCTCTTGTTCCATATCTGTAGCACAGATGGCTCAAAATGACGTGCCATGTGAACACTGGAGCACAAGCACTACTGTACTCCTTTCAGGAGGCTGATTTCTCATGAAACCCCTCAAGTTTCACCTCACTTAAAAACTACTTGCTTACCAAATCAGACATAAAAATACAAAAGTGTCACAGCACATTATTACTGGAAAATTACTTACTGTTTCATTTTTACCATATAATTATAAAATAAATCAATTGGAACATAAATATTATACTGACATTTCAGTGTATAGAATACAGAGCAGTATAAACAAGTCATTGTCTGTATGAAATTTTAGTTTGTACTGAATTCACTAGTGCTTCTTCGGTAGCTTGTTTTAAAACTAGGCAAATATCTGCATGAGCTGATGTACCCCCTGGAAGACCTCTGTGTACCCCTGGTTGAGAATCACTGCTCTAGGGGGAAGTGGGGAGTCTTGGTGGGAAAGGATAGGCCAGTGTGTGTGCAAACTGCATGGCTCTCTTACCCAATAAAGCAGTGTGTGAGGCAAGCAAGAGTCTGCTGCCAGGCAGCCTACAGTTCCAGTTGCATAACTAACTACTGGAGATTGGGACCAGTGATTTTGGTTCCTGAGAGCTACCAGGCACATGTTAAGCAGCTGGCAGTGTGCCTGTTACCATGATTTCAGTGTCAGTATGCATGCATTTACTTACATATACAGTGAGTGCAAAATTCAGGGCTGCTCTATACCCCATGCAAACCTAGTGATTTCAATGAGATCGCACACTATAAGGCTGCACTGAATTCAGGCCATTATCTGTAGTTTTTACACAAACAGCCTCATACACTTGCTTTCAGTGCCATCCAGTGGATTAAGCTCATGATTGTGATTCCTTTATTAGACCAACATATATTTTGATGCACTGGCTTTTAATATCATTGTACCTTCCTTGTTGCCTCTTTGGGGACAAACCCATCTATAGACAATTTCTGCTTAATTCTTAAGGGCTAAAATTTGCAGTGCAGATGAAGATTAGAGTCTGCCATGCTCAGAGGATAAAATACAATTAACCAGATTTACAGTAGTATGCAAAACATTTTGTTCCCTGAACACTTTCTTGGCTCCTAATGCATAAAGGTTTTTGTCCAATAAATATCAGTTAACATTACTTGTTCATATTTGGAGATAAGTGGTCCCATACTGTCATTAGTTATGTGCCATATGTTAGATTTTGTTCTATCTAGATTTTGCTGTTTAATTTACAGAAAAATAGCTTCCTGCCCGTCTTAAAACCTTGTGTATCTTGGATATTTTCTTCAGGGCCGGCTCTAGGTTTTTTGCTGCCCCAAGCTCCGAGAGCGCAACTGTCCAAGAAAAAAAAAAAGATGGCTGGAATGCCGCCCCTGTAATTGTGCCACCCCAAGCATGTGCTTGCTTTGCTGGTGCCTAGAGCCAGTCTTGATTTCCTTTACATGATGCTTCACATTTTTAGACTATAATCTAGACTCTTCTGATTAGAATTGTCACCTGCACCAGACCAAGAATACAAATTTGATTATAAGGAGTACTTGTGGCACCTTAGAGACTAACAAATTTATTTGAGCATAAGCTTTCGTGAGCTACAGCTCACTTCATTTGAGCTGTAGCTCACGAAAGCTTATGCTCAAATAAATTTGTTAGTCTCTAAGGTGCCACAAGTCCTCCTTTTCTTTTTGTGGATACAGACTAACATGGCTGCTACTCTGAAACCAGTGTTAGAATAAATAACTCGTTCTCATGGGCCCATGTGTTATATTTAAAATATAACATTTTATAAGATCAATGCACACTACATAGTGTGCTGCTCTAAAGCAATATACTGGCAAAGCTGCAGTGTGAAAACTGGAGATTTGACTCCTTGGAGCTATATTCAAGGCACACTGTCCACCCAACAGTGTGAACAGGGGACTGCACAAGGGGGGCAAACAGGGGCATAGTCCCCTCCCTGCAGTCATTGGGGGCACAGAAAACTCCTCTGACCCCAGGGCTGTGGAGGGAGAGCCAGCTCCACTGGCATTGGGGCCGTGGCGGAGTGAGGCAGCTCCTCTGGCCTCCAGGGGAAAGCCAGCTCTGCCACCCATGAGGCTGCTGTAGGAGGGGATGAGAGCCAGCACCTTCAGGGTTGCAGCGGGGAGAGCCAGCTCCTCCTGCAGCTATGGGAGGGGGGCACAGAAAGTGCCCCTCCAAAAGCAGCAAAATTTTTATTCCTGTGCATACCACTGAGTGTGAATGAGCGGTGGGAATGGGCTGAGAGGCGAACACTAGAATCCATGAGAGAGGAGCTTTGAAAAGGACAGAGTACTGCTGTCACCAACCAGTTTGGGGTGGATCAGAGAGAGGTGGGCCAGGGACAACCAGGAGCGTTGGTATAGTTTGAATCTTCTAATCTGTTCATCTAACCTACAAAAAACAGTTTCCACATACCAGCTGAAGTTTAACTGCTAGCCGAACAGTGGCTATCATAAGGGAGGAGCAAACTTCTTTGACTTGCAAAGACAATGGGCAATTTTGCCAAAGGCACGTGTAGAACCACAGTAGGTTCCATGTGAGTCAACATTAGCACTGCTACAGATGCCGCTGTCTCTCTCTGGTACCTCTATTTGTGTTGGAGTAGTGAGAAGTGCTTCCATGGGGAGCATAAAAATGAAAAATATTGTTATCTGGCAACCAGAGTCCTTGGTTGAAACTTGGTAAATGAATTTTTACAATCTTCTTTCAAAATGATCTTGTGGCATTTGCTACTGAAACTGCAGGAAACAAATTGAAAGCCAATAGCATATCCATTTTTCTACTTGTGCAGCTGCTTTAAGTAAGTGTAACAGAAGGCTCTTTCCCTCTTGATGTTTGCTAGTTTGATGCTAATGGTGGAGTAAACAATATTCTTCTGGACTTTTATGAAGAACCTGAGGAGACTGCAAAGCCCATAGCGCTAGCATTTTAGATGCACTGAACCATCTAGGGCTGAGTTTGAGAAATGTCATTGCCTGCCGAGCAGTTCATGTGCCCATCAATTAGGGCACAAACTTCTCTGTCTTTTGGAAACTGGAGGAAAGGAAGCGTAATATTATTCAGGTCGACTGTAATTGCATTGTTTTGCACACCACCACGACACGCTGCATGAAGTTACTGAGTTTTGATGTTAAAAACATAGTAATAAAGGCCTTTAAATGAGTTTGCATGCAGAGCAAAGAATGATAAGTGACTGAAATATTGTACCATAAAGTTCTGAAGCACATTTGATTTTGCTGGTAAAATCTGTTCCTGGTAGTTAAGATACTGATTCTTAAGTGCAAAACTATAAAAAAGTGGGGTGGATTTTTTTTTGTTTTTTTTTCTGTTTTGCAGTTAGAGTTGAAATGTGACAGACTGTGTTATCCTGGTATTCATCAAAGAGAAAGGGAATGTAATCAGCATGAAGCTAACAATTCCTGAATGTCACAGCACTGTGTGTAATGGTAATAGTTCCTCCTGAAATGGCAATGCAACACTGCTATAATGACAGGCACCAGGGTGCGTTAACCAAGAACAGAGATTAACTTTACTGGTTTCATAGACAGTCCACCCAAGGAGCCAGTAGGGAAGCTAGGCCGCAGGGAGCCAGTGATCATTACACTTACGCCTTAAGCCAGAGGTGGGCAAACTACAGCCTGTGGGACCGTCCTGCCTGGCCCTTGAGCTCCCGGCCGGGTAGGCTAACCTCCAGGCCCTCCCCCCCCGACCCCCTTTCCCCACAGCCTCGCCGCGCTGCCATCACTCTGTCAAGGTGCCTACTCATGCACATATGCGGGGCAGGGAGCAGGATTAGCCCATAGCCTTTTTATGGCTGGATTATTTAAATCATTAACCAGATGGGCCGGAGGTGGACATGGATAGCATTGTCTGATCTACTCTCCTTCCCCAGTGCCTGGCCACATCAAGGGTAGCCATGGCACTGGTTCTCCACCTCAGTCTGTCACTTCTGGAAGGAAAACCCCTGAGAACAGCAGTGTAGGAACATGTTTGAGCTGCAGCTTCTGGGCTGCCCACGCTGAAGCAGAGCCAAATGTACGTTTAAGGCTCCTTTATGCAATAGTGGACTGCTCCAGGGGCCAAACTGATTTCCTCCCCTCCCTCGGTCCTGGAGATGTTACTCAGCTTTCAAAGTGAATCACATCAGGCTGTGTGAGCCCCGCTACTTACAGGGCTGTTATGGGGGCAGAGCAGCATTTGGGGGGAGGGGAGCATTCAAAACCCCCCTCATGGTGTCTTTCCAAAGGGTCAGCTCTAGCAGAGGCACCAGACCTCCTTTAGGGATTGGTTAGGCAGTGGCAGCACCTCCTGCCTCAGCGTGCCTCTGCTCAGAATGACAATGCAAGCTGAGTGTTAAATTAGGATGCACTTACAAACTATTCTATCTTTAGGCTGTGTCTTTCAGCACTAATGTTAAAATTGAGCCAGATTCTGTATTCAGTTATGTGTGCCCAACCCCAGTGACATGGAGCTGTGTGTTATGTCAAATGATCATGTTTGTTGCCATTCTGCATCCCCATTATTCTTTCCACATTCGAGCTGTACACTGTGTACACCTATGGTTTTATACCTTCCTTTTCCCCCCATAAATGAACAATTTGCATTAGGCTGGTGAAGAGTCTGCTTTGTCATGCTCCTACGTCTGTTTACCTCAAGTGGGATGTGTTGGTGTGTCAGAATACGTTGTCCCCCTGAGCTAATACTGTATACTCCAGTAGTTACTAGGGTGACCAGACAGCAAATGTGAAAAATTGGGATGGGGGTAGGGTAATAGGAGCCTATATAAGAAAAAGACCCAAAAATCGGGACTGTCCCCATTAAATCGGGACATCTGGTCACCCTAAGTAGTTACTTAAAAAGCTCTCAAGCTCATGCCATGCCTAAAAGGGCCTTTAAAACAACAGCATTGACGTTAAAAATATTGCCAACTTCTTGAAAACTGGCTTTCAAGTATTCTTGGTTCTCACATCATCTGGCTTGCTTCATAATAATCTCCTTTAAACAGTTAATCTGCATGTAAAACTGGGTAACTCAGCAAGTAACGTAGAGTAAGTTCATCATGGTACAAAGCTAGCCTTTACTATCTAAAAACCTTAATTGAGTGGAATGTGGTTACTATCATTAGCCAAATCCCACTTACCTGAGTCCTGCTAGTAGTTCCCCTCATTTCAACAAGCCTACTTGTGTGACTAAGAAGGGCAAGATTTGGCGTCTTTTGTTGATTAGTCTATGACATTGGTTCTCAATGGGAGTGGGGAGGTATACAGTAGTCTTCCAGGGAATATGTCAACTCATTTACCGAGTTTTACAACAGGCTACATTAAAAAGCACAAGCAAGGTCAGTATAAACTAAGATTTCATACAGATGACTTGTTTATACTGCTTTATATATTATACACTGAAATGTAAGTACAATATTTATGTTCCAATCATTTTATTTTATATTTATATGATAAACATGAGAAAGTAAGCAATTTTTCAGTAATGTGCTGTGACATGTTTATATATTTGTCTGATTTTGTAAGCAAGCAGGTTTTCAGATGAGGTGAAACTTTGGAGTACACAAGACAAATCAGACTCCTGAAAGGGGTCCAGTAATCTGAAAGCCAATGGTGTATGACACATGGCAATGTACATGTAAAAAACCGATCAGTCAAATAGAAGCTCATACAAGCAATGGAATTTTCATAATAAAGATGTCTTTATTCCAAAATAATAATGTGTTAGCCAGACAACTACAAAACATCTACACAAGACTTTGGTAAGAAATATATTTGTGACTGCTTTCTCAGAAATTCCACAGGAAACAAAAACTAAAAACAAATGAACAAATTTTTTTAAAAAAAATTGTGTGTTAAAACCTATTGTACATTTAAGCTCCTAACTTTTCTTCCATTACATGTAAAGCTACTATAGCTCATGTTAGAAAATATAACATACACAATATGATACGTGAGGTGTACAAAACTCTGGTGTGATACCTGTGCTTTCAGTTGAAAATTGTATAATTCATGAGTTACAAGCAAGAACCATTTAAATGTTTTATTGATTTGATATGCAGTGAATATTATGCTACTGGAACGTTTACAGTAACAACACAATCATTCTACATATTATATATCAGAACTTTTTGTTTTCCTTAGAAAATCAACCTATTTTTTTTGTTTGTGTATATATATATAGATTTTTTTTTTTTTTTTACAAAAAGTAACAAGCTTAAATATTTTTTTGTATCAAGGTAGAAGAAAGTCAGCAAAGTGAACTGGGAAAAAATGGATCAACAGAAAAATAATATGGTAAGCTGGATCTAGACAGAAACCACCACATCTCTAACTGCAAGCTATTTTGTGATCGCTAGTATTAAGAATGTGAAAACTCAAACATCCATAGCATTGGTGAGCCGAAGAGGAATGATTGGAAATAACAGTGAGCTGTCCTGGGTAAGGGAAAATAAAGGAAGTTGGTTATTGAAATTGAACTAGAAACACAGTGTAAAGATTGCCAGAAGTTTTTCCTTATAGGCATGTTCAAATAATATCACATTTCATACATACTCGAGTATATATTTGGATTCAACTATTATCAGAACATTGCCAAAGGGAATAAACCTAACATTTAAAACCATCTGATGACATGGAACATACAGGAAGAATGCTAGTGACAGGAACAGAGCATCGACAATTGATGACATTTTGTTACAGAAACTGGAGTGGCCTTTTACGTAGGTTTTGCAGAAGCATGAACAAGCCAGAAGGGCTTGTGAAGTAGCAGCACCCCATCCAGGAGAAAACAAAGAACTCTCACAGCCCACAGGACCACTGTGGGCTTGTCCGGTTAAAGAGGCACAAATCTGAGCTTCTAATGACTACCCTGGACTGCTTGGCTCCTGTTGGTGCAGAAGCTGTTACCAAGAGCAGGGTAAAGAACATGCGGCATGGTTCTCATTTGCACCTGTGTTTCTGCCCAGGGACAGCTTCTGGGAACCTCAGGGTTTAGTCTGGTACCCATCCTTTCTCCTGAAGAGGTTGTCTGGTCACTCTTGCAGTATTTATTATATTCCATGCGGTCTTTTAGCTCAGATGGCTGCTTTGGATAGAATAGGCCAGGCTGGTAGGGACCATATATTTATTTGTGCAAACTTAGTGATCATGATAAAATGACCTGAGCTCTGTAAAATGCAAAATGTTTGGTTTTCAGAGGTTAGTGAAAAACCTTTTTCTAGTTTGGCTCTGCAAGATTTGCACCCACTGCTGCACTGGTCTTAACTTCATTCTGGGGTCAAGAGATGCAGCAAAATGTACTAAGGTATTAAGCAAGGCCCTGCAGGGGTTTTACAGAAAGAGGATGAAGGGGGCAGAGCCTCAGCCAGACACTATGAGGGGCAGGGAAGGCTTCCTGCTGTTGTTGGAGAGAGAATGACACAAAAGTGGCAACAGTCCACATGAATTATGCAATTCAAAACCAGGTGCTGGATTTTGGGGCTTGTGACCAAGTATAAATGATTTGAATAAATTATCTACAGCTGGTTTAAAAGGAAATATAAAGTTTCATTTTTTTCCCCTTCATTTCTCTCAAACTTTTTTTAAAAAATAGTTATCAACCAACAGTCTTTATTCTCAGTGCATCATTATTGATAAATTGGTTTATAATCCCTTTCTTGCACAAAAGTTACTAACGTACCTTTATTTCCCAATTTTAAATGTTGAAACCTTAAGAAATGAAGACTGACCAGGGCATTAGCAGGCCTGAGATCCAGCAGCTGGTCTCTGTCCGGGGATAGTACTGGATGATTCAGAGGAAGGGTGTGAAAGATCTCAAGGCAGTAACATACATTAGGTATGAGAAGTTACTTTTTGACCTTTGGCAGTTAGTGAGTGGCTTAGGCTGTCAGGCATGATTTTTTTCTTGGCTAGTGTAACTTTAGGCCACAGTCCTATAATTCACAAATGTCTATGCATTTTACAAATCCGCGTAAACTCTTTGTTGCAAGAATATATCCTATGGCCGTGAATGTCACAGACTGATTATGCATCAAGTAACACACAAAAATCCTTCTATTAGTTTTCAGTTTGCTGCTCCCCCCATCTGTGCATAAGGTATATCTCAGCACCTTTTCAACACCATCCATTGTTTTATATACCTCTTCACTAAATTATTCCTAATTTTTCAGTCTCTCACATGGAAGTCCTTCCATGCCATAATCATTGCCTTTGTCTTTCTTTAGACCTCCTTGTCTTTCTAGACCTCCTTTTGGAGATGGTGGTGGGCAGAACCGAACATAGTGTTCAAGATTAGGGTTCACGTTGTCCGTATTTTTCCTGTGTGTGTGTTTTTGTTTTTGTTTTTTTTATCATCACTGCTCATTGAGCAGACACTGTTACTGAGCTATCCAGACTAATGCCTTTGTATTTGAGTTGTTTAAAGAAGTATGGGGATCCTCATGAAGAAAAATATATAGGATAGTAACTATTCAATACTACTTTAACCCTCATGGTGGGAAGAGATAAATATGTATCTTTAATATTATTGAACCAGCATCATTGAAATTATTCCTTGGCACAGTTGTGTAATCACATAGGCACTGCTTTGGATATTTTGAAATCAAATCAAATGAGACAATTCCTTCCACTTGTGAAACATGTCACTAACTTAGTTACGTTAATATGCATGCACCCCATGTCTGTACAGGGAATATTTCTATATGGCTATTGCATATCCACAGAGATGTTTTTATTTCAGAGTTAAATGACTCACAATGACTTACTAGTTTTATGCATTAAGGGCTAGCTGGAGTATCAAGGAACCACTCTCAGCATACATTTGTGAGGAAATATTTATAAAATATATTTCTTGCATCAGCAAGACTAAGAAGCAACCCACACTGCAAAAATGAAGACTAATATACACCATTTATATATATTTTTTAAAAAAATCAAACCATGGTTGACTTTCCATTTAGCTCAGCCTCCATCACTTTGCAGCCTCGGGTTTTGCTAACAAGGGTGAACATTACATGCTCTTATCTCCTTCTTGTCTTTGCAGCTGGTAAACTGAGTGCTTTTGAACCTCTTCTTTACTGTCATGAAGCGTTCCTGAATTCCACCGCCACAAAGTTTGGTACATTCTGACCAAGCAGTCCATGGTCTCATCTTACAACCTAAGAATAAAAACATTTATCAATGCTATTTTAGTTAGCTTTTCATCTCTATCTCCCCCGGTTTATGTATGCATACACACTCTCAATATTTTATTCTTGTAGCACTAAAAGGCTCCAATCAGGCCCAGTCAAGGCCCCATTGTGGTAGGCACTGTACAAAAGACAACTCCTTCCCCCAAAAGTTTTCATCTACCTGTTACAACCTAGACTGTAATTACCAGAGGTGCGGAACAAGGTATCATTCAAACAAGCATATAATAATCAGGCCAGTGTTAGCATCGCACATGATAGAGCTAATCTTAGGCAGCCATGTTTGAAAATATTGCACCAGTCGAGAGCAGCCCGAGCATTAGAAATTTGATCCAGATTTGGATTAGAACGTCCCCATACACCAGGGTTGTTGGTATTTGAGTTTTGCTAAAGCCTAGCATAGAAAAAGATGCTAGCTAAGACATTTATAGCTGGATTTAGGAGCAAATTTTGCCACAGTTCAACATAATTGGAGCTGGAGTTTTTAGTCAGTATTAGCTTTTTTGGTGGTCTATCAACAAAAGGAACTCTCTGCCAGATGAGTCTAATAGCTGAATGTTCCACAACTCATTGTTTGTACGGACGGACCTTACTGAAAAAGAACTAGATATTCTTAGAGATGCACAAACATAACCCGTTTTCTTTTAGGAATGGGTTAAAAGCTCTCTAGTTGCAACTTGCTACTGAAGTTCAGATCTGACCTTCAATGCTGAAAGATGAAAGCCAAGAACACAAGCCCACTGTAACTTAGTTGAAGCTTTTTCTAGAATGTAATGCTATTGCAGTGGAGTGCTGCTACTCGCAGATTTGTGCCTGTTATGAACAAAGGTCAAGCTGCCATGAGTAGCCTAAGGAACGTGGATAACACACACCTGGATACAGCTCACCATCTACATCTTCCTTGGCATGTTCACTTCTCCTTTTCTCACGGGCTTCTTTCCACCGCCTTTTCTCTAGACCTGGACCTCTCAAGCATTTTCTTATTCGGCATTTTTTACGTTGGACAGTTTCTGGGCATGGCGCTCCTCCAAACTGTGGTTCCATTTTAATCATTCTTGTCCTGATCATATGACCTTTTCCACAGGATTTGTTGCATTCAGACCACTTGGACCACTCGGTTAATTCACAATCAATGGCTGTAAAGAAAGAAATACTGGCAATTGTAAGAACTCTTGGGACCTAACTAGATGATGTAGAAGCAACATATGGCTTTGCCTAATGAGCTTTCATATCCAAAATACGTGAACATGACGATGCACCCAGTCTTCAGAGTAAGTTTTGCAGAAAAACACATTAAAAATCTCTGCGCAATCAGGAGGAAATGCTTTGCATTAGCTGCCACTCCCTCAGTCATCCCGGGAAAGAATAGTGCTGAGAGGTCACCAATTTTAAAAAGAAGAATAGTCTTGTTCCTCCTTAAATGCTCTGCTCTGGTGGCAGGAAAGAAGGTTTTGGCCATCTATTAGTCCATTTTCAATAGTTTCCTCTGGAGTAATGCACGCCACCCCAAACATCATATGAGTAAAGATGTTAAATAATGAATATGGTGCACCCATATAGAACCTGCTCTCCAAGAATCTCAAAGCATTTTACTAATAGTAATGAATATTACTGTAATGAATAGCCACATGATTTAAGCAAGTATTGTTATCCCCATTTTACAGCTGGGGAAACTGAGGCACAAAGCTTTTTAACTTTAGTTTTTTTACAGTCCCAGAACAAATCAGTGAAAGAGACAGGACTTGAACTTAGATTTCCTGAATCATTGTTCCACACTGTAGGCACAGGGCCATTGATACCCCAAAAGTCTGTATTCAGGACTTTCCAGCATTGCTTTAAAAATCAAACTCTCACTGGCTGACTAACACTCAAAAATCAGAAATAATCATATTTATTCCAAAAAAGTAATTTGTAAATTATTTAAGAAGCACTTAGTTACAAAATTGCATCATAAGAATTTGTGCCCGGGGTTATAACCAATGCTGCCTCTGGCTAAAAATGCAGGCAGTTTTATGCAGGGCATTATAATACTTGGCTGGCAAAGAGTACAATAAGAATATTTTATCACATCCAACAGTATGGGCTTCCCCTCTGCCTTGCTTTTCTTAAAAAGTGCAAAGCCGCAATAAGAGGGCAGCTGGGGATTCTGTCCCAGGTGGTGTATGAGGCTCTACAGCACTTGGTCATAGTCCCCATTGGCCTAGAGATGTGGTTGGAGGAAAAGATGTTGGACATACGACTTTCTTGTGATTGTGGGCCAATGGAGCAGCCCCTAGGAGGCTATGCTAAGTGGCAATTTAGAGCAGCTCAGAAGCTGCTCTAATTACACACACGCACAGATCAGAGAAACAGGAGCATAGCTTTAAGCCACACTGCCCCTGGGTGCTAAACTTGAACCAAACCCAAGGCCCAACATTTTACTTGCTTGCTATTGAAGACTGGAAGAAATTATGCATTTGGAAAAAATCATGGTTTCACTAACTAACTCTTTACTGGCCTGGCATGGAGTTGGGTAGTTTGAACTAATTTCCAAATCCACTATCATCTGAACTATTCACAGACTAAACTGTGTTTTGCTAAAGTCCCCCCACTCACATCTTGTTATTGTCTCTCATGGCCTATGTCATGGTGTCAGTCAAGTTCCTAGTGCTCAGGAGACACCATCATAAAAATCACATCAACAATTGGCAAGAAGTGACACCCTTAGTGGTAGACCCAGCAGAGGCCAAGAATGCTTGGTCCTTCCACCCCTGTAGGTTTAAGATGGAAGCTGGGTTTGCTGCTTTCCATACTGTCCTTGTTCCACTAAGGAGAAGATTGTGAATGGCTGAATTTTCATTCATTTAAAGAGGTTCATGGACATGCTGTTATATTTCATAACTACAAAAATAAGCAGAAAGAATCCAGTTATATTTCCTTAAAGAGAACAGTTAGTAAAGAGCTAAGATGTGGCATGAAAAGATGGCAAGGTGCTCATTTTTTAATAAATCTGGCGCTATGGGAAATATGTATACTTTGAGTGAAAGGCATTGCACATGCTAAGTGCCCTCTCTATCTCACATATAAGGTGAGGGTAACTTTGCCTGGACTAGATTACCTGTGGAGATGAAGCACACTGGATATTTTAATAATGGGTTATTGCTCATTTAAGTAGTGTATTCTCAAATATGCACATTGTATGCAGGTCACATAATATGTATTTGAGTACCAGGATAGTCTAATGCAGCTCATGGAGTATGAAACAAGGAATCTATAAAGCACACAGAACAGCCCCTTAAATATTCATAGCGCCATTTGGGGAGGCCCTGGGGTTTTTTCCTCTTCCATAGTGGAGTACCCTGTGGGGCAGTTTATCTTCCCCATGATGGGCCTGCTGTCTCTCCCAGCTGATAGTACCCTTTATAGGTCCTCTTAATCAGCTGTGCAGACCTCTCAAAGTCCTTCACGCTGCACATATGCAGCATCTTCCAGATTTCATTTCCGAAGGACTCAAAGTTACATACTCTCTCCCCATTAACCAGATGGGGTTGGACAGCCATATAGCTCTACAACCACTCCGAGGAGACAGGCACACCATCAGGTTCCAAGCAGCACTCAGTGGGTCTGGAGCACAGCTACCACAGCTCTGTTCAGGTTCCACAGCACAGACGAACCATGGCACCAGGTGTTGATGCTTAGGCTACGTCTACACTATGAGCTAGGCATGTGATTCCCAGCTTGCGCAGACATCCTTACAAATAGTAGTGTCATCATGGTAGCATGGGCAGCCAAGCCATGGACTAGCCAGGCCGAAAGCAAACCTGCCTGAACTGCATGGATGCGTACTCAATACGGCTAGTCACCGCTTGCTGCTGTCCACACTATTTTTACTGTTCTAGCTCAATGAGTGCTAGCATGAGTATATTTACAGAAGCTGGGAATCACACCTTCAGCTTGTAGTGTAGATATAGCCTTAGTTTGCAGAACATGTGAAATTAACCTTCCTGTTTCAGAGTGGTTCCTACACTTACGGCACTCTGGAAGCATGCACTTCTCCACTTGCTCCAGCTCCTCATTACAGTCTCCAAGCTCAGCTGCAGATTTCAGCATCCTTTGCCGGGTCCTCATTCCCTTCCCACAAGTGACACTGCAGTCACTCCATTCAGACCAAGGGGAAAGCATACAGGGAATGGTATCTAGTGTATGAAAAGAATGATTAGCAAAAATAACGAATCCCCATTATGCTGACACATTATTTAAACACAAAGCTTTGAAAGAATTAAATCTGAGCATTTGAAGAAGAGAAGCAACCCCTAATTCTTGTATTTTGCTGTTAGCTTGCTTTTTGTTTTATTCAAGCGAACTTGATGTTACTACAAAAGCTCAGATGAAACCAACATTTTTTCCAGGTTAACTATTAAAAAATGTTTCTCTGCAAACTTTTTACTACTTTGTTTCTGTAGAGACTCAATGCGTGAGAATCAAAATACTCAAGAAAGGTACTTGTGGGCCCATTTGAAACTAGGAACTTCCTGTGAGAGAACCTGGTCTTGTGACATTTATAACAGTCTGATTCCAAAACAAAGAACTCATCAGGGGCTGGAAACAGTATTTCATTCTAGACTTTTTTATTCCTTTACAGTAGGGGTGGGCATACTTTTTGACCTGATGGCCACATCTGGGTATGGAAATTGTATGGCGGGCCATGAATGCTCAGAAAATTGGGGGTTGGGGTGGGGGTAGGGTTCCAGATGGTGGTGCAGGCTCTGGGGTGGGATTGGGGATGAGGGTTTGGGGTTCCAGGAGATTGCTCCAGGCTGGGACAGAAGGGTTTGGAGGGTGGGAGGGGGATCAGGGCTGGAGAAGGGGGTTGGGGTACAGACTCCGGGCAGCATTTACCTCAAGCAGCTCCCGGAAGCAGCAGCATGTCCCTCCTCTGGCTCCTATGCAGAGGTGCAGCCAGGCGACTCAGCACGCTGCCCTGTCCGCAGGTGCTGCCCCTGCAGCTCTCATTGGCTGCAGTTCTCGGCCAATGGGAGCTGCAGGGGCAGCATGCGGAGCCTTCTGGCTGCCCCTACGTGTAGGAGCCGGAGGGCGAACATCCTGCTGCTTCCGGGAGCTGCACGGAGTGGGGCAAGCCCCCAACCCCACTCCCTGGCTGGACCGCCAGAGTGGGGCAAGCCCTGGACCCCGCTGTCCGGTGGGAGCTCGAGGGCGGGATTAAGCTGCCAGATGCAGCCCCAGGGTCATAGTTTGCCCACCCCTGCTTTCCAGCAACAGTAATTACTTAAGGCAGTGGGTATTCCACTATGGAATACTTATGGGTGCCAACAGGTATTTTGCTAATATACATGTGTATAGCATCTGGCAATGATACTGTGATATTCTGAAAGCATTGCTCTGAAAAAGTAATATGGCCATAGCAGTGAATAATGTTTCTGGAACTGTTAGGTCATCCTTTGGGTGGAAGTGGTACCAATGCATGTTCTCTTGAAGCAAGGAATCTGGTGCAGGGAAAAGTTGGGAATGTTTTCTGTTAGACACATTATTTGATGTACTCAAACAATGTGTCATAAGATTTGTCATACTTCTGTGTGTGACAGGTGGCTCGTAGACACTTACGGCACTCTGGCATCATGCATTTCTCCACCTCGGTAGTTTCCGTATTGCACATGGATCCATCAGCTGGAGTCATCTTAATCATTCTATGTCGCTTTTTCATTCCTATTCCACAGCTAGCACTGCATTCATTCCACTCTGCCCATTCAGTCACAAGGCAACTACTAGGAGCTATTTATAATGTAAAGAGAAAAAATCACTACTAGTACTCATCTAAGAAATGGTTCGTTTAGTGCTTTTGTTATGAATTGGATTTTGCAAGGCTAAATGAAATACTTACAACACTCCTCATTTACAATACATTTCTCAGTTTCTTCAGTAGGTACTTTGCACATCGAGCCATCGTCAGGAAATTGTTTCACGTATCTCTCTCTAGATCGCATTCCCATTCCACAGGTAACAGTACAGGGGGACCATGTAATCCATTCAGACATCATGCAAGTGGAACCATCTAAAATACAGAGGAGAATTTCAATTACCTACATTGAGATTGCCACACCTTTGCCAGATAAATCTCATCTACCCCTCCACCCTTCTTTTCAGATTTTCATATTTCTGTTTATCCACTGTATCTCATTTCTGTCTCCTGTCTTATTCTGCCATTTCCTCCATTCCTCACTTCACTCCTTTCTTCTTGCTTCTCCTCCTTAACCTTCAAACATACACCCAAAAAGCCTACTAAATTGCAATAGTGAACACAGAGGACCGCATTTTCTAAGGGCACTCCATAATTTTCCACATGGGTGTTTGCAGTTTTGAACACACAAACATGTAAGCATGTACTTTTCTTCAACTGTCGTCACTTACACCCAGAGATGGGACCATGCAGTTATAATAGAAGGTTGGACATCCAAGTTAAAATGTCCTCCCCCGCAAAAATATTACATTTTAACCCCTCCACTCTTTCCTGTTTTGTTACCTTCATCACTACAGCCTGGGCCCATACATGGCTGAAAATCCTGAGTATCTGGACAAGGCACACTGAGGTCCAGCTGGGCTTTAAGCATTCTCTGCCTCATCCTCTTGCCCTTATCACAAGTGGAGGAGCTGCAGGCTGACCATGGGGACCAGTTTGAGTAAATGCAAGTCTCAGGGGTGTCATCTAAAATCAATCAAAAGCACAACGTGTCAACAATGGGTTAGTCTCCATTTATGCCTCTTCACTTGGTTGGTGACTTCATGAGATGTTTAACATGATTGGTTCCTTGCTGACTAATGAAGAATTTCACTGTTTTAAATTTCACTCAGCTGGCACCTTTGTGTGATGCAGCTTGGAATTCTTCCTTGTGTTAGGATATTAAGAAGTTTGTTTTAATTCCTCCCAGATAGTCACCTGTACTGTACATTTCTAACAGATGGGACAACTGTTGCCAAACTTCTGTGGGCACCACGGTGGTTCTGTGCAGGATGCTAGGCCAAAAAGCCGCAACAGAAAGAATGGAAAACTGCATCACTGTGATTTTCAGTGGGACTTGTGCTCTTAAGTCACTTAAGTGCTTTTGAGTCACTTAAGTGCCCACCATTGTCAAAAAAATCCACATAGCAGAACACAATTAAAAAGTACCTTCTTCTTTCTCTTCTGGAACAAGATCTGCTACAATGTCATCTACATTATCAGGGATGATATTGCATTGCTCTCCCTGCAAGGAAAGAGTGATAAAGATTTAAATTAGGAAAGTAATGGGAATAAACCAGTAGGTGTTGGCAGGATGTAAAACCAGTTGCTAGAAGCTACACAGTAACACATGCAGGGTTTGTGCTCCAGTAGCTTAACAGATGTAAAACTACAGGAGTTATTCACGCTTTTATGCCGGGAGCCAGCACAAATCCTATAACTCACTCAGTTCCAGTGGGGCTTAAGTGCTGCATACATATTGTGCTGGCCTGTTTCATAGTGGGGAATTTCACCTCTAGAGAATTTAAAATATAGGCAAGAAATAGCAACTGGCTACATAGGTTGGGATTTCCAAAAGCATATGTATACATCTAAGGAAAACAACCTGAAACACTGATTTGCGAAGAGAATGGGAAACCTGGCTAGAAAAAATGCACAGAAAAACCTAAGTGTGAGAGTAGAGAGCAAACTAAAATGCCTACAGTTTCATACAGTGGCAGAAACAATGTAGTCTGGGACTGCATATGCAGGGGTCTTACATCACAAAGAAGGATACGAATGGCACCTCTGAGTACACTGGTGGTGGGGTTACATATAGAATGCAGTGTACAGTGAGCTTAATAAATCAGGAGGAATTTGGAGAAGAGCAACATCAGTGATTAAAGGTCTGCATATATTCTTTTGAGGGAAGATAAAAAGAGCCTATGCCCATAACGAAGGACCTGCAGGTTTGAAATGGTGCTGATGTGGTTCTAAATTACAATGAAGACAAGAATATATTCAAGTGGTCTAAAAAGCAGAAAGAGCAGTGACTTCTTTAGGAGGATCCCCTATGGAATAACAGAGACAAATAGGATGAAACTAAGCCAAAGGAAAAGTAACTTGAGTATCAGGAAGCATTTCTTAACACAGGGATCCACAAGACCATGGAATAAGCTCCCAAGGGAAGTATTGGAAAGTCCATCACTTGAATCATTTAACAGTTGGATGGGCAAAGAACTGGAGAACATACTGTAAGATTCCATTCTGCATTGGCAGGGGACTAGATTATGTGATTAACCACATTAGGTTTTTCATCTCTAATCTCCATACTTCTATGAAAAAGTAGTACTAAAATATGCAGCGGTGGACGTTTCTATCAGAATAAGGAACAGTAGATTAAAAGGATTTCAACCGTTTAAAAATCCATAAAATATATTTAAATTTTATTTCGATTTTACTGCTGTCTTTTAGAATTTTATATTGCTACCTTTCGTGCAATTCTCTCAATGACAACTCTGGCCACCACTGCTATAGACCCTCCTTCTGGATCATAAAAGGGACTTTGAGGGTGATCAAGGCTCGTTAGTGGTCTTATCTTCTCTTGAGGAATTGTAGGCTTGTTGGGTGACTGCAATCAGAAAGAAACAGATACCAATATAGATTAAAAAGGAATAAAAACACATGTATTTTGAATAATAGAATTCAACACAATGCAATTCGTATACAGAAGTTAGAGCTGCTTCTGAAATGTTCAATAGGAAAATATCCCTTTTCAATGGAATGCATTCTCCCATAGCAAGATCATCCATTATGCAGTATTTCTGTAAATCTGTGGAACTGGAACTTAAATAATAATTCTCTTCCTGATAGGTGAGGTATAGTAGCATCCAGGTCACCCTACAGAATTGTGTTGGCTCTGCTGCTGTAACAGGAGAAAAATCAGTACACACTTATTTTTGTCCTTGCAGTAAGACAGTTATTGCTCTGAATACATATAGGGAGTAGATCTCAAATGAGACCATACTGTTGTTATTTGTAGTCACTTTTCCATATGGAACTTCCCGTTAGTGTCACAAAGAAAGATAGAGAAAAGAGGAGAGAATGCATCCGTGGATGGAGAGAGACGAAACCAAAGACATCCATCGTGAAACCTCCCTTATGTCAGTGACTTTACAACAGAGATGAATTTGTCACAGCATGTTTAAAATTACAGGTAAGAAACGAACAACTCAATATTATTTCTTCAGCATATTTCAAAGCTTCGACTTGTTTTTAAGTTTTGTGATCCATAAATGACCCTTAGTAATTATTTCTTTAAAATAGTAGTGGCCAGACTGAGAACCAGAATTTGACTGGAAATCCCTGGGCGGGGGAAAGGGCACATTGTGGGAGAGGATTTTTTTTTAAATTTAATTATTTGTTTCCTTTTTGTATAGAAAGCTGGACAAACATTAGGACCCAAGCTAGACAGCACATTGTTTAATTGTTTATCTTAGAGACATATTTAAGCTATTGCCCTTAAGACAAGTTCAGGACAAATGGTATGCTATGCTATTCAGTACGCTATTTCTTCTCTTGCAGATTAAGAACAAAATCCTACTCTTACTATTTGGAGCCATAGTGGGGAGGGGAAGAGAAAACAATCTTATGAACCCAATAAATTTAGAACATAAGGATTTCCCCATCCCCTAAATATTTAGGTTGCAGTTGAGAGAGACCAGGTAGGGTGAGAATATAGGTTTTGAAAGCAAATCCATCCTAATTCCTTGCCCCTGACATTTTAAATGCATAATTGTAATCACTGAAGTCCTATTTTATATTACAATACATTGTAACCAACAACAGTTGAGGAGAGCAAAAGCTTTCTGAGTTTAAGTTACATTTTGAACAGCATGTTAGGAGACAGATCCTCAGCTGGGAAAACAATAGCTTCATTGATGTCACTAGGGCTATGACAATTTACACCCCCAGTTCTGCATTCTGGGTACTTTATCTTTATCTTCCTAACAAATGTCTTTGTTTTTATTATGTCATATACCAGGAGAGGGGGGAGAGGTTTTGTGAGCCTAAAACCACACTTGAAAAAGTTATGAGACTAAAAACTAGGCCAAAAGTTTCTCTTTTGGAAAGCATGCTATATAAATGTGTGAAGGGCTGGGCAAAAGTATTCGGTGTCCAAACAGGCCTGCCCCATTAAAACTTATTCTGAGTCACTGCATGCACATTCTCATTAATTGAGGTCATATATATATTGAACACAAGCTCACAGTTAATATAAAAATCAAACCACCATTGAATTCTTCTGTTGATCCCTAGCTAGTGTCTGATACACTTTGAAGTTTACCTGACTATGCTCAGAATGCTCTTCCAGGTCATAACTATTTTAGAACAGTGGTGGTGTCTGATCTCAGAAAACAAACCAAATGGTTTGCTTTGCACATAATTGCATTACATATTTGTCCTGCAGTATGCCTCGAGAGATAAAAAACATGGAATGGTTAAAATGGAATGGAAAACACTTTTTTTTTTCCTTCTTGGAAGTTTGTTTTGTTTTACATCTGAGATCAGTCAAGAGGTCAGCAATAAAAACTTTGTATGTCTGCATATTGCCATAAAAACTCTTGTCACTGAAATGGATAGAGAACTAGAGCAATAGCTAGAGAAGTGGTGGAAAATTTAGTATTGACAACTGTCTTTTACATCAACTTTGTTTTCTGACAAAAACAGAAAAAGTTTGTTAAAAATGTCCACTGTACATAAAAAAATGTGCTTTGGGACAGTCACAAGTCCAAAATAATTTTTATTAGCAAACACAATTCTATTTGGAGCTGGAGAGTAAAATAAGGCATTATTTTAACTGTGTGAATTCTCAGGGAACATTCATTAACCTAATCACTTTTGGGGAATTTACAACATAAATATGAGCATTATTAGTTACTTGTATTATGGTAATGCCTAGAAGTCTCAAGTGAAATTAGGGACCCATTGTGCTAGGAACCATACAAACATAGTGAGAGACATAATTAATAAAAGGCAAGATGAAAAAAACAAGCTCTCTAGATCTTCACCTGTATGCACTACTTTAATTACAAATTGCTTTAATTCTTTATATTAAATAGCACTAGCTTTTATAAATTATTAATCTATTTTTGTACTGATGCCTTTTTATACCAGAAGCCCAGGGTTTTGAAGTTTGTGGATTTCACAAATGGTGTCATATTTTACTGTTGGAGGATGAGTATAGTTAGCAGCCAGGTGGCAGGAGAGGCACATTTTATTTCAGCAACTGATGAGTGAAAGTAATCTCCTGATTGCTTTGCTTTACCATAGAAGACAGAAATCTTCCACTTGATGCATACATTATTTTTGCTTGTTTGTTTTTTTCAAAACAGATTTACTGTATTGCAAACATAACCATGCGGGGAACAGTGTAAGAACAGAAGAACTGCAGCTGAAAAATAATTTTGGTGATAAGTGGAAAGGCAGGTCTGTGGAGGCACAAACATATAGGAATCAACCAAAAATCTCAACTACATTTTCTTTCTGTGCAATCACTCATGGTCATTTAGGTAGCTGTAGTGTGATCACTCCACAACAGGATATATGAGTCAGCCAAAACTTTAATTCTTGTGGTCCGCTGCAATTCTGTTCACATATTTCTCAAGAATCTTATCTCGTCCACGCACTGAAGTGCACAAGTTCTTGTCCCCAATCATAATTTCTTTGCAAACCTTTGGGATGGTTCTTTATTCTGACTATGTGCCTTCCCCCATGCTGTTGTTTTCTTTTTTATTTCCTCCTTTTCCAGGAATTTTATCTGTTTTTGTAGGTACCTGTCTTTGCTACTGGAGCAGAAAACTTTCTGGGAGATGTGGTTGGCTTTTGCTCAGCTTTTGTTGGTGAGTCTATATGTTAGCTCCATACACCATCCCAAGGATCACACAGATGCTGCAGACTGTTCTCTTATATATCCATAGCTTGATATATAGTAATTATTTCCTTGCTGGTACAGATTTTGTAACAGATAAGAAAATAAGAATTGCCATACTAGTTCGGACCAATGGTCCATCTAGCCCAATATCCTGTCTTCCAACAGTGGCCCATGCCACATGCTTCAGAGGGAATGAACAGAACAGGACAATTATCATGTGATCCATCCTCTGTTGTCCAGTCCCAGCTTCTGGCAGTCAAAGGTTTAAGAATACTCACAGCATAGGGTCGTATCCCTGACCATTTTGGCTAATAGCCATTGACTAGCCTATTCTGCAGGAACTGATATAATTCTTTTTTGAACCAAGTTATACTTTTGGCCTTCACAACATACCCTGGCAACAAGTTTCACAGATTGGCTATGCGTTATATGAAGAAGAACTTCCTTATATTTGTTTATACTTGCTGCCTGTTAATTTCATTGCATGACTCCTAGTTCTTGTGTTATGTAAAGAGTCTCAGTCTTTTAAATCTCTCCTTATATGTAAGCTGTCCCATACCCATAATCATTTTTGTTGCCCTTTTTTGTATTTTTTCCAATTCTCATTGTTTTTGTTTTGTTTTTGAGATGGGATGACCAGAACTGCAAGCAGTATTCCAGGTGTGGGCTTACTATGGATTTATATAGTGGTATTGTGATATTTTCTGTCTTATTATCTACCACTTTCTTAATGGCTCCTAATATTGTGTTAGCATCTTGACTACTGCTGCACATGGAGCAAATGTTTTCAGAAACCTATCAATGATGACTCCAAGATCTCTTGTTTGAATGGTAGCAGCTAATTCAGACCCAGTCATTTTGTATTTATAGTTGGAATTGTTTTCCAATGTGCATGACTTTGCATTTATCAACATTGAGTTTCATCTGCCATTTTATTGCCCAATCACCCAGTTTTGTGAGATCCCTTTGTAACTATTCAGTCAGCTTTAGACTTAAGTATATTGAGTAATTTTGTATTGTCTGTGAACTTTGCCACCTCACTATTTACCCCCTTTTCCAGATCATTCCCCAACATATCGTGTTCATCTGTGTGTCTGATAATACTGTAATTTACTATAGTTTAAACCAATTTTCCTGGTACTGAAGTTAGATTTACCAATCTGTAATTGCCAGGATCGCCTCTGGAGCCTTTTTTACAGTTAGGCATTACATTAGCTATTCTCCAGTCATCTGGTACAGAGGCTGATTTAAACAGTAAGTTACATAACACAGTTAACAGTTCTGCAGTTTCATATTTGCGTTCCTTCAGAACTTTTGGATGAATACCACCTGGTCCTGGTGACTTATTACTGCTTAATTTGTCATTTTGTTCCAAAATCTTTTGGTTCAGGCGTGTGGCTCTCCCTCGTGTCCTCTGCAGTGAAGATTGATGCAAATAATTCATTTAGGTTCTCCACAACAACCTTGTCTTCCTTGAGTGCTCCTTTAGTGCCTCAATCACCTCAATCAGCCCCACTGATTGTTTGGCGGGCTTCCTCTAGCCAGGTAATTGCTTTGGTCACCCTATGTTATTCTGTGTCCCAATTTAATTGAGCTAAACTAGCACCCTGGGATTTTTGATGGCACATGGGTTAGTGTTAACACTTGTTGGGAAACTGAGTACTTATCTGTGCCTAATTTTTAGTAACCTAAGTTCATTTTTCTTTAGAGAGTGGGGTCATCAATGCACAACAATGTCACAAGAAGTATCTAAGAGCTCAGACTGGGGAAATCATGCACAATAAAAGACAGCAATTGCTACCAATGTCTGTTCCAATTGCCTTTCATTTTCCTATGAAAGGAATGATTTGCCAAATATTAAGAGGTTTTCATGTAGTTGTGGATTATGAGCCTTCATTCTTAACAGCTATGTTAATTAAGGTAGAGCTTATGTTTTAAAGCCATTACAAGTATTACAATACCTCATAGGTAACCCCACTGTCAGTACCAGCATCCCAAGGTATCAGATCCTGAACGACTTTCTGAACCCAGCCACAATCCTTGGTACAAAGGTCTTCGGCTGACAGGCCTACATTCCAGTCAGGACTGGGGCCTAGCATGGTAAGGAAAGACATCAGGTGACGAGTCCTGTCCACAGAAAATTCAGCAGAGGGAGCAGCTCTCCTGCAAATAAGAAACAGGAAGATAAAGTTAACCGCTCAAGTAAAGTTTGCTATTTGAGCAGCAATGAGATTTGTGCTTTAAATGGAGAAAAAATTAGTCAGCTCAGACACAACATATATCTGAAATCTAGAGATAAACAGAGAGATATGATAGAGTGAAGGCACAACACAACTCTCATACACTGTATCCTTTTCAGCAGTGAGACAGCCTTTGTGTATTATATTATGAAATGGCTCTTACTTCATTCAAGGATGTTTATGGTTTATTGTGTCTCAATGGCTTGGAATGAAGAGTTGTGGCAAGTGTCCTTACTTTATAGTCATGTAACAAAAAAGCCTTGTCAATATGTTCTCATATACCATAACAAATTAAAAACTTCAAGCAACACTGTAGGAAGTATCATGAAGTAATATTCATTTTTGACTGTCAGGATATTTTTAATCAGCAGTGCACTGTGGCTTCAATTTAAAAAATGCCTAGAAGTGCAACTTAAAAAAACCAATCATTAGTGAGATTTTCGTGCTCATGTAAGTGAGTGATTAACAGCACTGGCTAGACCAAGAGAATAATGCAGCCAGGCATTGTGCAAGTTTCTGTTAATATACGTCAGTGATGATGTGCAAGCACCCCTACTTGTCCAATCCTTGCCAAAGATTCTCTCAAGGAGAGACTGTTAATCATGTGGTGCTTTGTACTGTAGACCAATAACTATCAAATTCCTATTCAACTGGAAACTAAAACCAAATCTGAGCCAAAATCTCCATTCACATGTAAAACACTAGAATATTAACTCATTTTGTCATCTTTCCTATGAACAGCAACTGCTAGGTTACTTTACATATAATTAGGGCCATCAATTAATCGCAATTAACTCAAAAAAATTAATCATGATTAATTGCACTGTTAAACAACAGAATACCAGTTGAAATGTATTAAATATTTTTGGATTTTTTCTACATTTTCAAATATATTGATTTCAATTACAGCACAGAAGTGTACAGTGCTCATTTTATATTATTTTTATTACAAATATTTGCACTGTAAAAATCAGAAAAATAAATAGTATCTTTCAATGCACCTCATACAAGTACTGTAGTGCAATCTCTTTATTGTGAAAGTGTAACTTACAAATGTAGATTTTTTTTGCAGCATAACCGCACTCGGAAACAAAACAGTGTAAAACTTGAAAGCCTACAAGTCCACTCAGTTCTACTTCTTGTTCAGCCAATTGCTAAGACAAACAAGTTTGTTTACATTTACAGAAAATACTGCTGACTGCTTCTTATTTACAATGTCACCTGAAAGTGAGAACAGGTGTTTGCACGGCACTTTTGTAGCTGGTGTTGCAAGGTATTTATTTGCCAGATATGCAAAATATTCGTATGTCCCTTCATGCTTCAGCCACCATTCCAGAGGACATGCTTCCATCCTGATGATGCTCGTTAAAAAAATAATGCGTTAATTAAATTTGTGACTGAACTTCTTAGGGGGAGAATTGTATGGCTCCTGTTCTGTTTTACCTCATTCTGCCATATATTTCATGTTATAGCAGTCTCGGATGATGACCCAGCACATGTTCCTTTTAAGAATACTTTCACAGCAGATTTGACAAAACACAAAAGGTAACAATGTGAGATTTATAAAGATAGGTACAGCACTTGACCCAAGGTTTAAGAATCTGAAGTGCCTTCCAAAATCTGAGAGGGAGGAGGTATGGAGAATGCTTTCAGATGTTTTAAAAGAGCAACACTCCGATGTGCAAACTACAGAACCCGAACCACCAAAAAAGAAAATCAACCTGCTGCTGGTGGCATCTGACTCAGATGTTGAAAATGAACATGCATTGGTCTGCTCTGCTTTGGATCGTTATCGAGCAGAACCCATCACAAGCATGAACGCATGTCTTCTGGAATGGTGATTGAAGCATGAAGGTACATATGAATCTTTGGTGCATCTGGCACGTAAATATGTTGTGATGCTGGCTACAAGTTCTCACTTTCAGGTAACATTGTAAACAAGAAGCGGGCAGCATTATCTCCTGCAAATTGTAACCAAACTTGTTTGTCTGAGCGATTGGCTGAAGTAGGACTGAGTGGACTTGTAGGTTCTAAAGTTTCACATTTTTATTTTTGAACGCAGTTATTTTTTGTACATAATTCTACATTTGTAAGTTCAACTTTCATTATAAAATGATTGCACTACAGTACTTGTATTAGGTGAATTGAAAGGTACTATTTCTTTTGTTTTTTACAGTGCAAATATTTGTAATAAAAATAAATATAAAGTGAGCACTGTACACTTTGTATTGTGTTGCAATTAAAATTAATATATTTGAAAATGTAGAAAACATCCAAAAATATTTAAATAAATGGTATTATATTATTGTTTAACTGTGCGATTAATAGTGCAATTAATCACATGATTAATTTTTTTCTTGCTAGTTACTATGACTCAAATCTGGCAATTCTAGTCAGTGAAAACTTTCTGACATCAGCGGAGGGGATTCCTTTTGTTACATGCTTGAGACCAAGGCAGACTCTTCATTTTCTTTCACTCCTATACCAAAGCAATCTCTGTTTGATGGGCATTTGAAGATTACAAGGTATTTTTGCTCTAATTCTTGCTACTTTTCTTCAGCCTGCCTTTTCTGGGTCGTTGCATTTCTTCCCCAGTCAGTGGAAGTTTACTTTTTCCATTGGTGCTCTTATCACTGAAAAAAAATGTAGTGAGTAATTTGTATATTTCTCCTAAATTTTACCGTGGCTCCTAGAACTCCTAGTACATTAAGAATCATAACAGACCAAATACACTTTTCTCTATTACTTTTCTTTAAGTATATAAGGTTCAGAACTCAAGTTTCAAACTTGATTGCCCACGTTAGGGTGCCCAGTTCCCCATTTGAGAACCCAACAACAGACAGGGGTGGCCTAACATAAGAAGAGGGCTCCAAAGTTTCTTTACCTCAAGAAAATTAATAGTAATGTGTTTGGTTTTGGTTGTTCTTAGTCCTGAGCCCATAGAGCTGTTCCTATGCTGTTCATATGTTTTATGGTATAAAGTGTTTACTGAATTTTCTTATAGACCCCAAATAGAAAACTTTTCAACCGTTTGGTGAAATATCTGAGTGCTTTATTAAGGAGTGGATTCATATGACCTGACTCTGGTTAGGTAGCGCTCCAGATTGAATAGTACCTTAAAAGACAAGTCAATGTGAGGAAATGTATCACAATCTGGTCTGAATGAAATATTTCTGATAAAACATACCTGCAAGTCATACAGGAGCAATCACTCTTAAACAATCTGCCAATTACCATGGATAACTAATGAATGTTACCTGCATATCAGAAACACCTCAATTTTCCCTATCAGAATTATGGTGAATACTGAGATAATTGAGGTAACTATCTACTGTGTTTATCTAGGGCAAAATTAATCAATTTTAAAGGCAAGCACTATACAGTATAAATAATGAATATATGGCCATTTTGTGCACAGTCACAATATGAAACTTGTCATCTTGTCTTTGGCTTTCTTTCATTTCAGTCCTGACGGAGGCATTCACATGCCTGCCCTTCAGACAATGATGAGAAGTAGACTCTGTCCTACTGATTGAAGACAGATGATTAGAAATCCACAACAAAGAATATTTCAGACACATTTTGATGGAAACCTTTTGTAAATTGCTATTCCCTGTTATAAGTTCATGGCAGTAGAATTGGATCTTTGTTTGAATCCACTGTTAGAAAAGTAAATATTAATCATATTCTCAAAATAATATAAAATCAATCAACTGCACATTTGAGACTAACTAAACCAATATTGAACTGGTTTATAAGTCTTTGTGAACACTTTGCTAGTAAGATATTTGCTCTTTTCGTACAGATTTCTGTTATTTCAGACATACTGTGTAATATTGTTTAACAATAATATTTAGCACTTCATCTTCAAAGCCCTTTGCAAACATTAATTATGCCTCAGCTCCCTGGGCGATGGTGTAAACCTTGGAGGATTAGTATCAAAGAACAAGAATTGTGAAGATGACATAAAATGAAGAATCTAGCTAGCTGCTACTGTATATGGAAAACTCTGCAAGATCTGGAAGGCTAATGATATTTAGATAAAAAGCAAAAAAAAATCAATGTAGATAAGACAACCGTCATGCCTACACTTCTGAACAGGCTGGAATGCTGGAATATGAGGAAACACAATGAACAAAAGATTTCAACTGTAGACATGAACTGGCTGAGGGGCATACTGATTGTTTCAAGACTGCAGAAAATAAAAAAGAAGTGATAATGTAACCCACACACCACCTGGTGTGGTGGTCTGTCCCATCTAGTGGCACAGAGACCACTTAGACATTACTGGCTTTTAGCTCATGCAGTAGAGGCTCATGCACTAAACTCCAGAGGCCCCAGGTTCGATTCTGCCTGCCGACGACTGGGGTTTGTGGTGTCACAATAAGAAAATGGCTAGGGCAAGAAATGATGCTAATACAGAAGATTCAAGAAAGATGACTATGATAGTTTGGATATGCCAAGAATGGACTTGGGAAGGATGCCATACCTGGCAATACATACTAGACCATAAGGATCTAGTAATAGAGGAAAACTGAAGAGGTGTTGGATAGACACAGTGAAGAATGACACAGAACAAAAAAGTTTAAAAAGCCAGGAAGCTGGTACAAGACGGAAAGTGGTGGACAGACTTCATTTGTCCCACTATCACTATTGAGAGAATGGCCAGGAATCAAAGTAGTAGTAGGTAAGTAGCTATTATGCCCATTTTATAGGCAAAGAGGTTTGTGCCTTTTACCACCACACTTTTCAGAAAACAGCTGATAAATTCCATTGTACAATATCATGTAAAGTTGATTATTTATTATTTGCTTTTATACACAGAGTGTGGTGCTAAATCCTTCCCTGGCATTCTTGTACTTAATTGCACAGGATGTAAGTTCTCCATATTAGAGCTAGGCAATTTTTTTTTTGGACAAATAGCTTATTCACAAAAAACTGCAATTTTGGGTTGACTGAAACTGTTAGTGAATTCAGGTCAAATTCAGCAAATTTTGTTTTCCATTTTTTCCTGGCAAAAACAATTTCCAAAACAGTTACGAAGTTTTGACTTTTTGTTTTGAAACCAGCCCTTCTGAAATATAGCTAAATTCAACTAAACAAACAAACAAAGGGAAAAACACTTCTCAAACCAAAAGAAACTTGTTTGGGGTCAAACAAAATGTTTTGTTAAGCCCCAAATAATTCCCCCCCCCCCAGTTTGGCTACCAAATTGAAAAATCACTTATTCACCCAGCTCTATTGCATAGTCCAATGTCAGTTACCACAATGTATCTGCCCAGAATGTAAACCAGAGCAGAATCTGGCCACGTTGTGTACGAGAATATAAGACATGACTAAGCAAGCTACCATGATAGGTAATGTTATAGCTGATAGTTATTTTCTGAACAGTCTGATGGTGAGGGAAGTCCTAGGTTTTAATCCTGGCTGTGCCACTGATTTGTTGCATTGCATTGGGTAAATCACTGTAAATTACTGTTATCCATAGAACAATTTAGCCCTATAACAAAAAGACTTTCTCTGTCCACTCTTGTTTTCAGATTAGTTTGGCTGTCCTTTTGATTTAATTCTAGGAATTATCATGTAATTAACACATTGATATATTGCATTAATGTGAATGTTGTACACAAAACCACACCCACAAATTATTGCAGTGACTGCTCTGTCCCAAGTGTACAGAACATAGCTCCCTGCAGAGACTACGGGACATGTCTGAGCATTTGGCTGGAGGAACTTACTCAAGGAGATTCATACACTTTAAAGCCAGTGTTGCAATGAAAGACAATGCACCTAGTCTGAGCTCCCGTAGCATAAGGGTATGCACTGGTAGAAGTACAGAAAATGCCCTTGAATATATATGGCACACGAGAACTAGAAGTGATCCCAAACCAAAACACTTGCACTTTTGGAAAGTTTTGATCCAGATACAAATTTCATGACAAGCCCCATTATCAATGGCTCAAGCCAAACCCCTAGATATGGACACTGGGAACTACAAATCCTGATCTGAACTTTCTGGCTAAAGGCGTCCTTTGATAACACATTAGCTTGGACATTTTAAAAGTTTATCATTTGAGGTGCAGAATTAAAAGATTATTTTAAGTACATTATCAGACAAATTATCTGTGGAGCCTGTTCCTCTCTAGTGTTAATTTTGTTATAACTGGTAGTAGAATAGGAGTACTTGTGGCACCTTAGAGACTAACACATTTATTTGAGCATGAGCTTTCGTGAGCTACAGCTCACTTCATCATGATGTATCCGATGAAGTGAGCTGTAGCTCACAAAAGCTTATGCTCAAATAAATGTGTTAGTCTCTAAGGTGCCACAAGTACTCCTTTTCTTTTTGAGAATACAGACTAACACGGTTGCTACTCTGAAACCTGGTAGTAGAACATTCATTGCAAATTTGGACCACATTTCAATAATGTCGCCAAAGCATTCAACATTTGTACACTATTTCTAGGGCAACTGTCATTCAGAAGGGGAGGTTGGCTACTCTAAAACATGGGTAATGATCACTGCCTATGTTTAAGTGGGGGTAATGTCTCATGTTTTTAAAGTGGAAAGTTTTAAAACTTCCTAGTGACCACAGAAATAAAGATTTTGTAATACTGACTAGAAACCAAGTTCTTTCCCTCCACAGCATTGCCAAAACATCTGAATACTGGCCTGAAGCATTTTCTTATTATAGCTAATTATTTAGTGCATTAAATCACACAAGTTGGAAAAACCAAATGTTAGCTGGAACAGATCTATAAAGTAACTCAGTTGTTCATATGGGAGCATGGGTAGGACTGCTCTCTGCTTTCTAGTGCTTTGGTCCTTCTAGTTTTAATTTTTTATGCAATGAGGATTCCATTACTTCTCTTAGATGGTAGTTTCACCTTTAAAAAGATCTCATCATTTAGAAGTTTTTCCCGATGGCCACCTAAATTTACTTTTTTTCACTTCACTTATGAATGTAGTCAGATGTGCCTCCATGTCTCCAGAAAGGAAAGCCATGAAACTTCTAAACTCTCATCCCTGCACTTCTTGGGTCTGGTAGTGTTATTCTTCAATGGATGATGACATCATTGAAAGAAGATCTTATCACATACAGTAATATAATGTAAATGGATCATTTCACAGTAAGAATCTACCATAGTTAAACAATCTCTGCTAATTATGTGTTCTAAATGAAGCCGATGGAACCAAAATGGTGTAATCCAGCATGTAAATGAGCTCTCCCCTGCCATCTATTGATGTGCTGAAGGAAAAGGAGCACACTATATTTGCAAAAAGAAAAGGAGTACTTGTGGCACTTTAGAGACTAACAAATTTATTAGAGCATAAGCTTTCGTGAGCTACAGCTCACTTCATTGGATGCAGAAACACATAAACTTTGCCTACGTGACCAATTTTTGCTGTTTGGGATTAAAATTCACTTTAAACTTGAATGTAGGAGTAATGAAATGCTATCCTTATTGTATGCCTTTAAGGGGGTCACCCTAAATGAAAAGTTTCAGAGTAGCAGCCGTGTTAGACTGTATCCACAAAAAGAACAGGAGACTAACAAATTTATTACAGCATAAGCTTTTGTGGGCTACAGCCCACTTCATCAGGTGCATACAATGGAACATTTAGTAAGAAGATACATATATACATACAGATAAGTTGGAAGTTGCCATACAAACTGTGAGAGGCTAATTAGTTAAAATGAGCTATTAACAGCAGGAGAAAAAAACTTTTGTAGTGATAATCAAGATGGCCCATTTAGACAGTTGACAAGAAGGTGTGAGGATACTTAATTTAGGGAAATAGATTCAATATGTGTAAAGTATCCTCACACCTTCTTGTCAACTGTCTAAATGGACCATCTTGATTATCACTACAAAAGTTTTTTTCTCCTGCTGTTAATAGCTCATTTTAACTAATTAGCCTCTCACAGTTTGTATGGCGACTTCCAACTTATCTGTATGTGTATATATATATCTTCTTACTATATGTTCCATTGTAGGCATCCGATGAAGTGGGCTGTAGCCCACAAAAGCTTACGCTCTAATAAATTTGTTAGTCTCTAAGGTGCCACAAGTACTCCTGTTCCTAAATGAAAATTTACTTGCTAAGCCAGGGGTAGTAATGCAACATCCAAGTGAAAGTCAGAGGGGGTGTGGGGATAGGTCTTCTTACCATGGATGCTGTTGAAAGAGTTCTATATACAATTGGACCCTCCTGCGCTGTTCAGGCCTCAGAACATGGCATCACAATTAGAGGTAGAGGCAGCAGAGAAGCTGATGAACAACAGTGAAGGTGATACAGCAAAGGCAGTAGCAAGTTACAAGCGATGGCAGAGAACCCCTGACAGCAGGAGCAGCAGAGTAGTTGCTTGAGTTCCCCTTCGGGGTCATCTGTTGCTGTTTCACCATGCAAGGTGGGAAAGCAAGACAAAGGATTACTGTCCAAGATACTGTGGGGCAAGGGTTTACTCATGGTTTGCCGCCTTTTGAATCATTGTTGTGGTGTTTCTCCAAGTTAATGCAGAATTCCCGCTCCCTTTTATTAAAAGTTTTCTTTTGTTATGCACAGACTCAGTGCTTTTGAGTGAGTGGGGAAGTATTGCCTCTTAGAGGTGCATAGGGGTAATGTTTAGTTTTTCTGGATTTCTGGGTTGGGGCTCAAGCCTTGGTGGGGGGCTCAGTTCTTTTTTGTAATGATAAGAGGAATCGTTAGAATGGATACCTAAATCTAGTCCTTGTTGCTTCCAACACTATCTGGCAGAAGGGTTACAAGGGGAAAAGAATTTTCTTTCCACATTGATGTTAATCTTTCTCTCAGTAAAAAGCAAATATTACTCTTCCAATACCCCACCTAAAAAAAAAAAAAGTTTCCTCCAGTGAAACATGGACCCTGTTTTGTAGTGCCCACAAAGTCAAAGGTTCAAAACTGAGTCTCGCTTTCTGTGAGACACACATACAGAGAAAGAATAAGTTGCAAAGCAAGTCTAACTTCCCCCCTCCCTGATAAAATGCTAGGTTACAACTTTGATTCTAAAGCTACATCTGGGATTTTCCCCATCTGTAGTTTTTAGCAGACACAGTATTTTTCCACTGTGGGGTTGAATCTCACTGCCACTGCTGTCAATTCCTGTCACATAACACTGCATGACGGAAAGAAACAGATATTGCCCTGCATTCTAATTCTCTTATTCACCCTCTCCAGTCTGGTTTTTCAGCTCTCACTGTGATTTGGCCCACCATTGGCTATTGGAGTTGTGCAGTAGGGTTCCCATGCAAGACAAGACCAGTGAACACTGTTTTTCTTCAGTTTCCAAAAAAGGTTAAAAGCAACACAAAAGTGTTTTTACTTTGTCAGGTTTGCAATAGGTGATAAAACTACTGTTACTTACATCAATGAAGTAGGGAAATGGGGCAGGCACTGACACTCCAATGGAAAATCGCACTTACTCCTATGTGTACTACCATTTACAGGGATACTACTGAGAGCTTGGTGAGGGGAAATGATTTTGAGTGTGGAGGAATCCTGAATACTGGGCAGAAATATTGAAAACAATATTTTACAGGACAAAACCTGCTATACCAAAAGTATATTTTTGATGGTGGTTCTTGTTTTATTACTCTATTAGAACATGAAGGAAACAGGAGGATGAATAGGGAACTGAAGTCTTTGGGACTGAGGGGGTATGAATTTGCTGACCGCAAATACAATAAAAAGGTGAAGCTAATAATGTTAATAGTTTTCACATACAGTCTTGTTATTTATTGAATGCGGGCAGTGTGCTCAAAGATATTCCAAACACAGATGGTGATACACCCCCCACCTCAGGGACTTGAGAATCTAAAATAATATTACCTTTCATTAAAGCATTATGAGCAAAGACAAAAGTGTGGCAGGTGCTTTTGCTGCAGCAATGGAGAGAAACTTAAGTCTTAAAGAACTTTAGTGATGTTACGGTGACTATGGGTCCTTGATAATTGTCACAGCCTCCATTTTGGTTGTGACTAAAGAATGATGCCAGTGTGAGTAAGTGGGAGAGTAGAATGGGAAGGGGAGAACGAGATGTGTAAGTTTGTTATGATAGTTGTTATTAAATTGGAAAGGACTTCCAGCTCAGGTGGCAGAGTCAAATACTATTGGTTTATCTGGGGAAAACTGGTTGAGTCTATGGAATGTAATCAGCTAAAAGGGGTATTTGGCAGTTTTGGAATAGCTGGCACTGCTACCTCTCTGTGGTTATTGACAGGGCTGGATTAAGGCATCAGCATTACAGACCTGTTCCTAGGGCCCAGCTCCTAGAATCACATGATTACATCAGAATCTGAGATTTAATTTAAACAAAAGGTAAATTCTGAGCCCTCACGGACATGAAGAACAACTTAAAAGCATGATTTGAGTGTAACTGTTGCAGAGATATCTACCTGAGTGTGCAGACAGCCTGAAATAAGAGCTCTGAGATATGAACTGCACCATGCAATTCTACAGGGCATTAACTCCAAGACCCATTATTTTGAGATGCTTAATCAACACCACCTCAGCGAGGTCTGTGGGTGTGTCAGGAGCAGAAGAATACAGTGAGCCCAGCCTTTTCTCTCCACAGCTAGATATACCAGCAGTCAGGCTGTAAGTACTGGGAGACAGCCCTGATGCCCTCCCTGCTGATCTGGAGGCAAAGGGGCCTCTGCTGCCACTCCCGAATGGGGAGTAAGGGGCCACATACCCCTGCCCCTCACCCTCTGTGTGGGAGTCCCTGTCACTTGCACTCCAAGTGATGAGATGAAATCCTCATGGTGTGCATCATGCCCTGGCTTGCCTTCATTGGCAGAGGGAATTTTTTGCTACTCAGAAAAATTTCCCCACGTTCCCAGGGGGGATATTTGAATGTGTTCCTGTGGGTTTGGTGCATTTTCTCCCTTCTCTGACACATTTTTGAAAAAGTTTTTACAGCGTTTACAATACAACTTTTTAAAATATGGTAGTTACAGGATGTAATGACAGTATTATCAAACTGATTTTAAGCATGAAGGGCTCATGGACCGTTCTGGTTTTACACAACTAGGAAACTATGTGCATCATGTCAGACAATTCACCAGAAAGAACTACCTCAGCAACACAGATAAGATACTTTAACGTGAGCTCCCAATGGCAACTTACAAGTCCCTATTACAGCACAGACTGAAACACAATACTAAAGTAACTGCTTAGATAGCCTCTAGGAAAAGAACCTGAGTAGAGCTAAATAAATCAAAGTGTCATCTCTCATAATGCAGTTACTAGGAGACTGCACATCTAGAAGGCCTAGGCTGACTGTACCTCTTCACACAATACCTAACAGCTTCTTGGGAGTCAGTTAGCACTACATTAGCAGTCCTCGGTAAATACTTTCTTCTGTGTCTCTTGGCAGTACACCAACAAGCTAAAGGTGAAAGGGTCCTCCTTACCCCATTTATGTATCCCTGGAGCTATCCAGTACCTGGACTAAACTATTTGTAGAAAGTTTGCCTCCAGTATCCCTTGGAATGGAATTTAGAGTGAGATTAAATCTGGTGAATCATGGTATCCAGTATAAAAACATGGCAGTAGCTACAGAAATGTCACTTTGTGCTAATACAGCAATATAGACACTCTTCCATTCTTCTGTAGGTGGTATGTGGGGGAATTAGCTGATCACGAGACAAGGAAAACTGCATGTCCACTGGACATTATAAAAGAATTAACCATTATACTAGAGGTATAGTCAACAAAACAGGCATCTTTGTATTCAAATACTCTCGCTTCTTCAAGAGGACAGCTCCCAAGTAATTGATTGAAAGAGGTGTTTATTTAGAGGGGTGGTTGATTTTTCACTAACACAAATGCCACTGTGTGAATGGAAGCACATCTCACATATTGCTGTTCTTGAACTGCTAGCTCTATAATTCCCAGCAGTACTTACACTAAATCAATTTTTATTGACTAAAACTTAAAGAACATGACATCCTGGAATCACGTACCAGGAAAAAAAAAGCTCTTCATGAGAAGAAAGGAAATCAACAAGGTCTGGAATTGAGTGTAAAACACTGATCCTAAAACCCAGCAGCTGACAGAACAAATAAGATAGCATATTAGGAAAAGCGTTCAGAAAGCCATGTAGAAGAAGAGAAACATCAAAAGGAAAAACACAGAATTTTATCAGCAGACATTGACACTTGAACATCAAGATAGCATTTCATAGTCACAGAAAGAGGGAGAAGCCTGCTTGGAGAATGCATTTAAGCAGAACTTCTGAAGTTTCCAAATCAGGTGAGTGTTTAACCTGCTGAATAATTTAAACAGGGATGTGCCCCCAGAAGACTCAGCAAAAGCAAACAATTAGAAAAAGATGAACATGGAGTCAATAAAATATGACTTGACAGTCATATAAAGAGGAAGAAAAGTATTTAATGCTAAGCTGTTATCAACATTGTCTCTCCCAGGCCCAACTTAAAGGAGGCAACAGTAAGGCTTTGGAAAGTTTGTTTCATAGTAAAGGTAATAAAAGAAGGCTGCACAAACTCTTGGTCACTTACCTTTCAGGCTTCCAAAAGAGCTTGATAAAAACACTGACACTCAAAAACATTGAACTTCAACTTGCTGAGAGAATTGGCTATACAACTGAGTGAGTGACCATCTCATTAACACTAGCATAAAAAAGTTCTGAGACAGAAATCTGTTCTGAAATGAAGGCTTCGACTGTTTTTTAACAACCTCACAAACTGAGGGACAGATTCTGCTACTACTACACTGAATAACACCTCAGTCTGCAACTAGCCCCAAAGAAGTCAACTCAGCATAAGGAAGCACTGAATCATGCCCAAACTTTTGTTTTCATATCATTGAAGGGTTTCTCACCCTTTTTCTTTCTGAGGCCCCTCCAATATGCTATAAAACTCTATGGCCTAGCTGTGCCACAACAACTGCTTTTCTGCATATAAAAGCCAGGGCTGGCATTAGGGGGTAGCAAGCCAGGCAACTGTCTTGGGCCCCATGCCACAATGGGCACCACAAAGCTAAGTTGCTTAAGCTTCAGCTGCAGGTGGTGGGGCTCAGGACCCCGGTTTGCAGTCCCACCCAGCAGAGCTATGACTTTCTGCCCTGGGCCCTAGTGAGCCTAATGCCGGCCATGCTCGGTGGACTCCCTGAAACCTGCTCATGGTTGAGAACCATTGAGCTAGAGTACCTAATATGTCAATATAGCGTAGTATGTAATATGCAATATAATATACATATGTAGATTGGAGACAGAATGTAATGCAGCTTCATTATGTATTAACAAATGAGGATTTTTCCTTTATGTAGAAACTTCTTAAACACTCCCACATATCTAGTAGTAAAAGGGGCCAGTTTTATAACATGGTGGGTGTTAATTTCATGTCCTCTGCAGTTTGGTCAAAAACCTTGGCAGCATGGTATTCCTACTGATTTCTGTTGACCTTAGTTCTGTTTAGAGTCAGTGCTTATTTTTAATTACAGCCAAAGCACATTTTAAATCTCTTTTTGTGATATCTGGCATTATAATAGAGTACCCAGGCCAGGAAAAATAGAAAGCCAAACACAGCATGGCAAATAGCACAGGAAGCAGAAACCGCACCTTGCCTCTCTCTGTGAAAGTCATTTCTTTGCAGAGGGCCAGAGCAAGGTCTATGCACCACTTAAATCCTCATGATGAGGGGTGAATTTTAAGAGGATCTTAGGGATAATGGTAATGGCAGCACAACAAATGGGAATGAGGATGTGGAGGTAGATATTACCACATCTGAGGTAGAAGCGAAACTCAAACAGCTTAACGGTACTAAATCGGGGGCCCAGATAATCTTCATCCAAGAATATTAAAGGAATTGGCACCTGAAATTGCAAGCCCATTAGCAAGAATTTTTAATGAATCTGTAAACTCAGGAGTTGTACCGAATGATTGGAGAATTGCTAATATAGTTCCTGTTTTTAAGAAAGGAAAAAAAAAGTGATCCGGGTAGCTTCAGGCCAGTTAGTTTGACATCTGTAGTATGCAAGGTCCTGGGAAAAATTTTGAAGGAGAAATTAGTTAAGGACATTGAAGTCAATGGTAAATGGGACAAAATACAACACGGTTTTACAAAAGGTAGATCATGCCAAACCAACCTGATCTCCTTCTTTGAGAAAGTAACAGATTTTTTAGATAAAGGAAACGCAGTGGATCTAATTTACCTAGATTTCAGTAAGGCATTTGATACGGTGCCACATGGGGAATTATTAGTTAAATTGGAAAAGATGGGGATCAATATGAACATCAAAAGGTGGATAAGGCATTGGTTAAAGGGGAGACTACAATGGGTCCTACTGAAAGGCAAACTGTCAGGCTGGAGGGAGGTTACCAGTGGAGTTCCTCAGGGATCAGTTTTGGGACCAATCTTATTTAATCTTTTTATTACTGACCTCGGCACAAAAAGTGGGAGTGTGCTAATAAAGTTTGCAGATGATACAAAGCTGGGAGGTATTGCCAATTCAGAGAAGGATTGGGATATTATACAGGAGGATCTGGATGACCTTGTAAACTGGAGGAATAGTAACAGGATGAAATTTAATAGTGAGAAGTGTAAGGTTATGCATTTAGGGATTAATAACAAGAATTTTAGTTATAAGCTAGGGACGCATCAATTAGAAGTAACTGAGGAGGAGAAGGACCTTAGAGTATTGGTTGATCATAGGATGACTATGAGCTGCCAATGTGATATGGCTGTGAAAAAAGCTAATGCGGTTTTGGGATGCATCAGGAGAGGTATTTCCAGCAGGGGATAAGGAGATTTTAGTACCATTATACAAGGCACTAGTGAGACCTCACCTGGAATACTGTGTGCAGTTCTGGTCTCCCATGTTTAAAAAGGATGAATTCAAACTGGAGCAGGTACAGAGAAGGGCTACTAGGATGATCCGAGGAATGGAAAACTTGTCTTATGAAAGGAGACTTAAGGAGCTTGGCTTGTTTAGCCTAACTAAAAGAAGGTTGAAGGAAGATATGATTGCTCTCTATAAATATATCAGAGGGATAAATACAGGAGAGGGAGAGGAATTATTTAAGCTCAGCACCAATATGGACACAAGAACAAATGGGTATAAACTGGCCACCAGGAAGTTTAGACTTGAAATTAGACGAAGGTTTCTAACCATCAGAGGAGTGAAGTTTTGGAATAGCCTTCCAAGGGAAGCAGTGGGGGCAAAAGATCTATCTGGCTTTAAGATTCTACTCGATAAGTTTATGGAGGAGATGGTATGATGGGATAATGTGATTTTGGTAATTAATTGATCTTTAAATATTCAGGGTAAATAGGCCTAATCCCCTGATGGGATATTAGATGGATGGGATCTGAGTTACCCAGGAAAGAATTTTCTGTAGTATCTGGCTGGTGAATCTTGCCCATATGCTCAGGGTTTAGCTGATCGCCATATTTGGGGTTGGGAAGGAATTTTCCTCCAGGGCAGTTTGGAAGAGGCCCTGGAGGTTTTTCACCTTCCTCTGTAGCATGGGGCAAGGGTCACTTGAGGGAGGCTTCTCTGCTCCTTGAAGTCTTTAAACCACGATTTGAGGACTTCAATAGCTCAGACATAGGTAAGGTTTTTCGTAGGAGTGGGTGGGTGAGATTCTGTGGCCTGCGTTGTGCAGGAGGTCGGACTAGATGATCAGAATAGTCCCTTCTGACCTTAGCATCTATGAATCTATGAATTTCATCCTCTGTGATGAGCTTCATGACATGCAGCCCTCTAAGGTTTTTTTCAGCTGGCATATTTACACACAAACTACACTGGGCCATATTCTGCCACCCTTCCTCACATGGGGTAGTCTGTTCTCTGCAAGCGGTCACATTGATTACAATGGAGAATCAGATTCTGATATCCTTCCTCATACTGCACAGCAGACTGTTCACTTCCTGGAACCATTCATGGAGTAAGGTACTACACTATGTAAGAAAGGGGGGCAGAATCTGGTTTTGTCTGATTAACAGCACAAACTTTCTCTCTACTCAGAGAACATAATAAATGAGATTGTTTACCTGGACTTAATTTGGAGGCAAGCTCCCTATTAATTAGTCTGATCATCAGTGAAAAGAAGATCAATACATGATCTTTTTTAGAAAAGGTGCCTGAGGAATCTATAGAAATTTGCCTTTTCCATTGCTTCCAAGGGAGGTTTCAGCAATTACAGTATATTAATTTTCTGTATAATCTGTTTGTCACAGCTCACTGGAAGCAAGGGGAGTCGTGCAGTGAGCTCCTTGCTAGTCCTGTAACAGTTAGCTGAAATTCAGCCCAAAATTGGCCACCTGGGTTTTTAACTAGAAAACAAAAATAAGCAATTCTTCACAAGGTGCAGTCAGCTTGTGAGGCCTGAACCTGGGTGTTTTGAGTTAAGACTAGGGAGCTTCTCTCCTGTCCCAGCTTCATCCAGCACTCCCCCTTAAAATAAACAGGCAGTCCTTCTTATCTAGCCTGATTGGTCCTGATTGGCTACTGCCTCCTTCCGGTCCTTCTAACTGCTGGAGGGTCAAGTCTTGTTGATTCTGCCAGTATCAGAGCCTAAGTGCCTCTCTAGGCAGTGCTTGGAGATCTAAACTCATTGCTCCTCTTTTCCAGGTATCACTTTCCCTTTGGGCAGTTGTGTCAGAATGACAACAGAGGCAGAGAGGGTAGAAAAAACCTGTTACCCACTGTCACACGTTTCCTCATAACTGTTATCCATATGGCCAGTGAGATATCATATAAAAAGTAGTACCAGGATTGTAGCTGCAGGTATACAACTGATGGGACAGAAAAGATCAATTTTAAGCCTAGCCAATTTAATAAATAACCAGAGAACTTCAGAAAGGAAAAACAACAAAGAGGATTGAATAACAGTTGTTGAACTCAATTCAAAACTATTTTGTCCACAGTCTCTTGTAGATGGCATATTTTCATTTTCTTTCTCACCCATTTCCTGAGGACATAAGGTTTCTGGACATTTTCTTTGCTCTAGCCCTTTTGGAAACTATTCCAATTCTAAACACACTGTGCCACATTGTGAACCCCTTGTGATGCTGTCAGAGTAGGTGCCAGCTCATGCCAGAGCCCTACGTCAGTTCACTTGTGTATTAGTATAGATCAAAGTGATTGTTAAATGTACAAGAGTGTATTTGGTGTTTAAACTTCACGAAAACTAATGGACTGTTACTTGCATTATTTTCACTTAATCATAGAATATCAGGGTTGGAAGGGACCTCAGGAGATCATCTAGTCCAACCCCCTGCTCAAAGCAGGCACAATCCCCAATTTTTGACCCAGATCCCTAAATGGCCCCCTCAAGGATTGAACTCACAACCCTAGGTTTTGCAGGCCAATGCTCAAACCACTGAGCTAACCCTCCCCCTAATAGAATAGAATATCAGGGTTGGAAGGGACCTCAGGAGATCATCTAGTCCAACCCCCTGCTCAAAGCAGGACCAATCCCCAATTTTTGCCCCAGATCCCTAAATGGCCACCTCAAGGATTGAACTCACAACTTGGGTTTAGCAGACCAATGCTCAAACCACTGAGCTATCCCTCCCCCCGCTTTATCTGCATCCCATTATAATGTAGTTGCAAACATTTACATTGTGCATACCCTTGTAACTATATAACCCATCAAACAAGAAAGAAGCCTGGTGAAATGCAAATGAAGAACTTTTAACTGCAAAGCACTAATTTCAAAGCAAGTGTCATTGTATGCGATGACTGGAAGTCAAAAACTCAAAATGCATTCCTCACTCTGAGTCATCAAAGGAAAAGCCCGTGTGTGTAGTGGCAATGTCAGCTTGTTTTCTGTGAAAAGAAGCTATATATACGGATTCAAGGAAAGAGCCTGCATCTTTGGACTGTTTCGGCTCTTACTAGGAAGTGTACCAGATGCAAAGCGGAGATCCCCAGAAACAATCTGGGAACTCTGAAAAGACTTTTGGGAAACTGGTAGTTTATTACATCACTGCCACCATTTAGAATTACAAAAGAGAAGGTTACTTACCCTGTGCATTAACTGAGGTTCTTTGAGATGTGTCCCCCTATGGGTGCTCCACTGTAGGTGCAACCATGCCTCCTGTGCCTGGAATTGGAGATCTTTGGTAGCAGTGTCCGTTGGGTCGCACATGTACTCCTCTGCATCTCGCGCTGTGAGCAGCATCTATATATAGCACCCTAAGTTCCTTCTCTATTGGAGCTCTGAAGCAGAGGGGAGGAGGGCGGGTAGTGGAGCACCCATAGGGACATATATCTCAAAGAACTTCAGTTACTGCGCAGGATGAGTAACCCTCTCTTCTTCTTCCAGTAGTATTGCTATGGGTGCTTCACTGTAGGTGATTGTAGAGCAGTGCCTCTAGGTGGAAGGCTGGGGCTTTGGAGTAGCGTTCAATAAGGAAGAGAGGACAATAAGTGTATCCTAGTAGGACATCAGATGCCACGTCATGAATAATAGCATAGTGTTGGCTAAAAGTGTCTGTGGATGCCCAGGTGGCCGCTTTGGAAATGTCAGTGATCGGTACATTGTTGAGAAAGGCAATCGAGGTGGATAGAGAGAAAATGGAATGTGCTCGAATTCCAGGTGGAGGTATTTGGTTGTGCAGTTGATAGCAAAGGGGTATGCATGGTGAGATCCACTGGGAAAGCCATTGTTTGGAAACTGCTGCTTCCTTTGAGGATTTGGCAGTTGATAGGAATAAGCTTGACACTTGTCTGAAAGGCCTCCATCTATGGTGTGTTGCATAGCTTTCTGCTGGTTGCTGTGTGGCTTCAGGAAGAAGCAGAGAAGGTGGATAGGTTGGTTCAAATGGAAGGAGGAGGGCACCTTAAGTAGGAATTTTGAGTGCATGTGTAATGTGACCTTGTCCTTATGAAAAACGGTACGGAGTATATGCCATGAGGCCTCCTATTTCTCCTACTCATCAGGCAGACATGATGGCAATGAGAAATGCTCTTTTCATAGATAGGTGAAAATAGGACCATGTTGCCATGGGCTCAGAGGCTGGTCTAGTGAGATGAGGCTGGGATCCAAAGGTGGGTGGGATGTTATTTGTGATGGTAGGGATTCGAAAGACTCTTAAGGAATCTCTTCATGATGAAGTGGGTAAATATGGAACCACCATCTATCTTCAGGTGGAATGCTGTGATGGTGGCCAAATGCACATGAATGGAGCTTGTGGACAGGGCAGATCTTTTAAGACATAACATATAGTCTAGGATGAGTGATAAGGGAGAGTCCTATCTGAAGTGATTTGTCACCATGATGGATAATTGGGACCAAGATGGTTGCAAAACTGGTGGGTTGTTGAAGATGGTTGCAGCGACGAGAATGTGGAGAGGCTTCTCGGGGCCTCGCCCAAACCTTTAAAATTGTTTAGACGAAGGTACTTGAGAGGTAGTGCCCTGAAGTGATGTTTGTCTGCCCTTTGGAGGGGTCTCTGCCATTGTTGGTGTGTATCATACTGTCAGTATGGAGCGAAAGGTGGTGGTTGGGATCTTGGGGTAGCTTGGTATTTCCCCTGATGTCTCTTTGGAGCCGATGTATATATGCTGAGAGAATGGAGAGTCGCCCTAGAGTCCTTTAGGGAATGTAGTGACTCATCCATGCACTCAAGCAAATAGTTTGGAGCCCTCAAAGGGTAGATCCTCAACTGTGTTCTGCACCTCTTTGGGGAATCCAGAAAGGTGGAGCCATGATGCTTGTCTCATTATGATGGCTGTTTCTATGGAGTAAGCAGCCATATCCATGGAGTCTAGGGAAGCTTATAATGTTGTGCGGGCCAGAAAGTATCTTTCAGACACGAGGGCTTGGAATTGCTCCTTTTTGCCATTAGGCAGATGTTGGCAGAATTCCTGAATTTTGGAGTAATTGATGTAATTGCATTTAGCCATAAGAACCTCATAATTAGTTGTATGGAACTGGAGTGTTGCAGAAGAATAGGTCTTGTGACCGAATAGGTCTAGTCACTTGTCTCTGTCCCTGTCATAGGGGGTTGTTCTGGAGTAGTGTTGATAACTCTTCTCATGTACAGCATTGACAACCAATGAGTTAGGTGTAGAGTGAGAAAAGAGAATTTCTAAGTTCTTAGCAAGGGTATAATACTTCTTGTCCGCATGCTTACAGGTTGGCAGGCTGGATGCTGGAGTCTGCCAGACTACAATATCGAGCAAGTTATGTTGTTGCTCTTTGACTTCATCTAGAGGGATCTGTAGAGTCTCCACAATCCTGTGGAACTGTTCTTGAAAGAGTCTGACATCATCCTTTGATGTAGGAGGTGGTGGAATGATGGCCTCTTCAGGGGATGAGCAGGAAAAGTGGAGTGGTGTTATAAACTCCTCCTCAGTTTCTTCGTGTTGTTCCTCCATTGTCACTGGGTTGGCCTCATGTGCTCAAAAGATGGTTGATGAAGGGGAGTGTCGGCATGTCTGCTATTGTTTTATGGGCGGTTTGGTAACTGTGTCCTGTACATAGCCCATGGACCACAGCAGGGCTAATGTGGAGGAATTGGTCCATGAAGTTGCATCCAAGGGGGCCCATACAAGGGTCTTGGTTCGGTTCCGGGTACTGGGTACAAGTGGCGGGCTGTCTCTGTGCATGATCTGGATATGCAGATGGTACACAGTATATCTCCTCCTCTTCATCTTCTTTATCACTGGGTAAGGATGGTGCAGTCCCTGGGGTGAAGGGGAGTATTTTTGTGACTCTGGGGAAGAGGCATGAGCTACGGGGGGGGGGGGGGGGCCTTGTTGCAGAGGAAAAGGGACTCCAGCACATCGGAGATGACCAGGTCCCTTGGATATCTGAAGTCCTATGGAACAGGCAGGAGCATCCACGGCACTAGTGGGTGTTTGGCAAGTGAAGAAACTGTCCATGCCAGAGGCAGAGAGTATTCTCTTGAGCAGCCAATAGATAGCGTAGAAGGTTTGCTTGGTGCCAAGGGCTTTGTTGGTGCTGGGGAACCCGGTGTTGTCTTAGACGAGGTACTCAGAGCCGGTTTAGCAGGTCTCGTACTGTGCTTCTTGCTCCCAAGAGACCTGCCCCTTTATGGTCCTTAGACCTCATTTTAGCTCCTGAATCAGAGATGCCCGAATGGTCATGGGAGCTAAGTCTCACCCCAGAAGATGATGAGGCTACTGACCTCACAGGGGAGGGCTTTTTCTGAGGTCGTTCCTGGGAAAGCAATGCAACGATCTATTTCTTCCCATCTGAGCAGCAAAGAGAGGATTTTTTCTTAGATGGTCTTGGTGAGTGGGGCTGGGCTGATGGTTGAGATGATGGTGAAAGCCACTTAGGAGAGGTATCCGGGCTGGGTCTGAAGCTGGTCACAAGGAATTCTCCATGGGGAGAAGTGTTAATTTAAGATCAGCGTCCTTTCGGGCCCAGGCAGTCAAGTTGATGCAGTGGGAGCACTTCTGTGGGACATGACCTTCACCTAGGCAGCAGATGCATCTTGAGTGGCCATCACTTACTGGAAATCCTGACAGGAAAGGCACATCTCGAATCCAGGGCATCCTGGCACACTCGAGAGAGGAAGTAGTCCCAGTTGGGGAGGGTGGGAAAATGGAAGCACAGTTAACGGGGAGGGAAGAGAATGAAAAGTACGTTTTTAGGGAGAAAAACAAATTGAAACAGCTATATACTAAGGCAAATGAGGGAGAGTGCAGCTAAAGGCTGAAGGCTAAGAAAGAAGGGCTCTGCTTGCAGATTCCCTTCCAGATCAAAGGTGCTTGAGAAGGAACTTAGGGAAGTTGGACTGCACAGTGATATATATATGTGTATATATATATACAGATGCCACTCACAGCACGAGATGGGGAGGAGCGCATATGTGGCCCAATGGGCACTGCTCCCGAAGATTTCTGATCCCAGGCATGGGAGGTGCTGCCACACCTACAGTGGAACACCCATACCGGCACTACTCGAAGAAGAACTCTGACTCACCTGTATATGTATATTGTATCTCCTTTAAAAAAAGAAAAGGAGTACTTGTGGCACCTTAGAGACTAACAATTTAATCTCTCAGTACTCTCATTTCCTTTTCTTAGCTAATAAACCTGTAGTTAATTTACTATTGAATTGGCTGCCAGCATTGTCTTTGGTGTAAAATCTAGAGTACCAATTGATCTGGGGTAAGTGATTAGTATCATGGGACTTGGAGCAACCTGACGTAGTGTGATTTTGATTGAAGTGACCTTTTATCACAAAATCCAGTTTGTCTGGGTGGCAAGACAGACTGGACAGTCTACGGGGACTTGTCTGTGACTCTCTGGTAAGACTTAGGTTTCAGAGTAGCAGCCGTGTTAGTCTGTATTCGCAAAAAGAAAAGGAGTACTTGTGGCGCCTTAGAGACTAACAAATTTATTAGAGCATAAGCTTTCGTGAGCTACAGCTCAAGTGAGCTGTAGCTCACGAAAGCTTATGCTCTAATAAATTTGTTAGTCTCTAAGGCGCCACAAGTACTCCTTTTCTTTTCTGGTAAGACTGGTATAGTGATCCAGGAGTTCACATTTGTTATTGCCTTGGAAAAATCTAATTATAGAACCAGTTTGAGGTGTCTGCCCTGTTTTCTGACCTGAAGTAGGCACTCGCAGCTGAGCCCTCCAGATAGCGTGACACCTCTTCTTTATATTGGTGAGTGGATACTCATATGAGGATTCCACTGAAACCAATGTTACAATTTGTGAGACTATTTGATCCATCCTCCCCAGCCCCCTGCAGTGTAAGAAAGAGGCTCAGAATCTGGCACAATAATTTTGGGGGTAGTCTTTAGTGTTTATAATCACTATTAAATTTAACCTGATGGGTCAGCCTTGATTCTGCCAAAATTAATACTGCATGCTACATATTGAACGTAGAACCACATTTTCATTCCTCTTTAGAGAAATGTAAAGGTCCAGATTCTCTAGTGGTGCGAAGTGAACTTAGCAGACATAAAAGAAGAAGAAGTGGGGCTGAAAGCTTGTTTATCCTTTCTAGTTAGGGCCAGACAAGCCTCCAACAATCATTCTGTTTAAATGCTAATATTCTGAGAACGCTCCTAATAAAGACCTGTATTGTTAGTGCCTTAAATTTGCCTATTTTGCTTTCATTCTTTATCGACTTGTTTTCTGCAAGTATTTCAGGTATTTTAGGTTACAACAGCATCCCTCAAAACACAAGATAAACATGTTTATTGCTTAGCCAAAACATTTTTTTTATCAATTTGATTTAACTTAAATATTCAGAATTGCTGCAGAGTGTTGCTTTAGCCAGGAATGACGAGGGGACTGCTGCAATATCTACAACGTGGGATTTATTTGGAACTACCACAAAAGTTTTCTCAGAATTTAGAACTCCCTCCCATCTGAGGAACAATTACTTTATAAATAGCCAAAACCTTGCAATAATATTTTATATTCTCCTCTTCCCTGTGTAATCTCTGAGGATGCCAGGCATCTGACGACCTTTGTTAAGACTATAAAGACTTCACCTCACTCAGTATCTCATATTTACAAAAGGCTCTTGCAGCACCTACCCTATACAAGCTTTTTTTAAGAAACTGTCTGGGAATAGATTCTAGAGAAGAAACGTAATTTAGGTGTTGTTAAATTAACAACCATTTAGTGAACGGTACAATACCAACATTTTGCACAAATAAACATTTTGTGAAATGTTCCAGTTTGTTATGAAATTTAAAAAAGCAAAATCTGGAAGTGTTTTCGTGCTCCAGTTACCTGGTGATTATTTAGAAAAGTGTCATGAGGTTGAATGATTAAACAAGTATATAAGCGTATGATAATATATACAATATCATTCAGAGAACTGTAAATGGAAATTATTTTGGCCCAAGGAAAGAAAACAGATGGGTAGAAATAATCATACAATAGTAACTACTAATTGGAGGAACATACAAAGAAAAAGACAGAATTATATGATTAAAATTAGATTTTAACTGGATGGTCATTAATTTCCTCAAAGAATTTGAACAAAGTTCTTTTATAGTGACCGTTCTTGGTTTGGTTAGGGCTTTTCTCTGTTTCCCTGCACTTCTGCTCACAATTAAATCTTGTTATTAGTGTTCAAATGTGTCAATGTAAATTTTGCATCGTGACTTTTGAATTTTAAATAAAAATCAAGTGATGGGATGTGGAACTGCCATATGTGCTTGCTGTGAAAAGGTGATTGATAGGATTGTTTTCTCTCTCCCAACACACACACACACACACACACACACACACACACACACACACACACACATTTTCCCTCAATCTTCTGAGACTGAATAACGCCTTTGTTGCTGAGGGTGTTGGACCATCTGTCAAACAATTACACTTCTGTAACTCTCAATAAATTGCATAACACTTACAAAATAAATTCCCTGTATGACCATGATGAACAGTTTTGTGATTAGGGTCTAATCCAGTGGTTCTCAAACTTTTGGGGCTCATGACCCATTTGTAAATGTTTATGGCCTGTCGTGACCCAGTAAATAGTCTGGTGGTGCAGGCCCGGAGGTAGAGCCGTAACTAGGCATTTTAGTGTCCAGGGCGCGCAAGCATATTTGCTCCCCCCACCAGAGGCAACATGAAGGAGGGTACACATGGGGTCATGTGTTCCCACATTTTTTGGTTGTGTTCCCCCCACTCAGACAGTATGGGTGGCCTGCTGAGGTGAGTCGGGGAAGGAGGTGGCACTCCCTCCTCGACCCCTGTCCTACTGGCCTGGCCTGAGCCGCCTGCATCGCTGGCCTGAGCCACCCCAGCAGCTGTGAACCCTGGGTAGCTGTCCTGCTAGCCCCGTCCTGGTTACAGCCCTGCCCTGGGTTGGTTTTGGTCAGATCCTGCCCCCCACCCTCCCTGGGAGTGGGGGTTGGGTCATGTTGGGCACTCACCCCATAGAGGCGGCTCCTTCAGCTCCTGTGCTAGGGGGCTGGCTGGGCTAGGCTCTCCACTCTGAGCTTTGCAATCTCCGGGGTTGCAGCACTGCTCAGGTTTGGCCCTGTTCCCCTGACTAGACCAAATTTGTGTGAGTGGAGTTGTGACCTGGCTCACAGGGTTGCACTGCCACTCACTCAAATTTTGCCTATCTGGACTCCTGTCATCATGATGGTGTGCCACTGTATGAAATATGTGGGACACAATGATATTATTGACACTAGTATTATAAAAATGCAATGAATCGTGCCAGATATGCCATGTGAGGTATCTGTGAAAAATATTATAATTTTCCAAGTGTGATAATCTTGTTTATATGTTTGTATCACCTTAGTATTATGAGTTATAGATATGTATGGTACATCTGTATTTCCAAACTTGTGCTGTGTCTCTGGGTGACACCCCCAAACAGATTGGCATCAGCAATGAACCTGCTTGAGGGCCCATCAAGGGACTTCAACTGTACAATGAACCCATTGAAAGGGCCAGGGACTACACCTTATGACTTAAATGTGTAGGAATGCAAATATTAAGAATTGGGTAATTCTAGTACTTTACAGTGGCATGTGAACAGTGAAACTGCTGGATCTACAAAAACACCACTGTAGGAAGGTGCAGAGGACTCTCTCAGCCTTCTGGTAACAATATGCAACTGAGTATTATTAAATATAAAAAAATTGGGAGTTAGACTCTCCCTTCATATGTACTATTAAATCAATGGGATGACGTGGGTGTGATGGCAGCATTTGGCCCTCTGTTAAATTAGTATAATACAATATACTTGTTAGGTCTACCATAAAACCACCATAGAAGGGAAATTCATGTAGTTAAATCTCTCACTTTATCTTTATTTCACCCAGAGGTGCTCATGTATCACTAAACTCTAACTGGTGTTATATAGTGTATCATACACTTTGAATTGAAACCTGATTTGAGTGTAGATTTCCTTGCTTATATCAATTTAAAAGACAGACTGATGATTAGAGCTGGTCAAAAAATGTCAATTATTTTCTGTGGGAAATTAAAAAAAATTATTTAAGAAAAATTCCTGCAAACATTTATTTATCAAATGGTTTGGTTTACAATAACAAATTTCCATTAAAAAACCCTCCAAATTTGAAACCTTCCAAAAATTTCAAAATTTTTTTAATGGGAGTTAGGCACTTAATACTTTTGGAGCATCTGGGCTTGTGTGCCCTCAAATCCCAATATATTTGTAAGAGCAACCACTGATGCAATAAGAAAGCATTCCTTTTGGAACGTTTTCTTTAAAGCAGGCTATTCAAGTTTTGGTATCGAAAGCAGAGTCTCACAGGCTGATTTTTCCAATTAGGGTTCTTAAAACTAGAGGTATACTGTATAATAGTCTCAGTAAGGATTACTGTGATCGTGCTTTTGTTTTGCATTAGCCAAATGTAAAGCTGAAACAATCATAATTCTTTTACGGTCAAAAAAAGGTTTATGTCTTTGCCTTTGTATTATTGCAAGTCACAGTGCACAACTCTTCCCCTATCTATTCTTTTGTACACCAGAAAGCCCCTCCTTTATGGCACATTCATCTGCGCATCTACCAATGTGATATATGCCATCATGTGCCAGCAATGCCCCTCTGCCATGTACATTGGTCAAACTGGACAGTCTCTACGTAAAAGAATGAATGGACACAAATCAGACGTCAAGAATTATAACATTCAAAAACCAGTTGGAGAACACTTCAATCTCTCCGGTCACTCGATTACAGACCTGAGGGTGGCTATCCTTCAACAAAAAAGCTTCAAAAACAGACTCCAACGAGAGACTGCTGAATTGGAATTAATTTGCAAACTGGATACAATTAACTTAGGCTTGCACAGAGACTGGGAATGGATGAGTCATTACACAAAGTAAAACTATTTCCCCATGTTATTTCTCCCCCCCATCCCACCCCACCCCCCACTGTTCCTCAGATGTTCTTGTTAACTGCTGGAATTAGCCTACCTTGCTTGTCACCATGAAAGGTTTCCTCCTTCCCCCCCCCCCCACTGCTGGTGATGGCTCATCTTAAGTGATCACTCTCCTTACAGTGTGTATGATAAAACCCATTGTTTCATGTTCTCTGTGAGTGTATATAAATCTCCCCACTGTATTTTCCACCAAATGCATCCGATGAAATGAGCTGTAGCTCACGAAAGCTTATGCTCAAATAAATTTGTTAGTCTCTAAGGTGCCACAAGTCCTCCTTTTCTTTTGCGAATACAGACTAACACGGCTGCTACTCTGAAACCCCTCTTTTATGCATCACTATGTCTCAGGAGACTGGGGGTCGTGGAGAACACTTCTATTTTTGACAACATTAAAGAAACGTTTCTGCACTGGATTCATACCAGCTATCTCTAAAATGATAAAAGGAGAAAATAGCTGAGCTAGGCACACTACTGTTGCCATAGAAACAAGCAACTCTGTTTGGCCTTGTTTCTCATAGAGCATTCCCACACTGTGAAATTTTTTTCTTTAATACTATAACATACAATTTTGTGAAAGGTTTCTGCACTCATATCTGGACTGACAGATATTGGTTCTTGCAAAATATTACACTCCTCAATGTGACAGTAGAAGATAATAAAAGAACAAAGATTTGGAAATAAGAAAAACCCAAAGATTTGTAGAAATAAAAACAAAAATAGTTAAAAAATGCATGTTGTAGCTCTCCAATAAAAGTGAAATCCAGTCTTGCAAGATCCAGAAATATTAGTGGAGAGGTATTTATAAATATTTTTTCAGGAAAACAGTTTTGGCAACAACAGCAACAAAAATCTTATCCTATCACCTCTATTTCCAGGGTGTATATCATCAAAATATCTAACGGCTTGGCTACATAGGAAATTAGTATGCAAGGAACTAGGGCAGCAGTTCTCAAACTGTGGGTCAGGACCTCAAAGTGGGTCATGACCCTGTTTTAATGGGGGGGTAGGCAGGGCTGACATTAGACTTTCTGGGGATAAAGCCGAAGCCTGAGACTGAGGGCTTCAGGCCTAGCTGGTGGGGCTCACGTTATAGGCCCCCCACCTGGAGCTGAAGCCCTTGGGCTTTGGCTTTGATCCCCCCCTCCTGGGGTTGTGTAATAATTTTTGTTAGAACAGGGTTGCGGTGCAATGAAGTTTGAGAACCCCTGAACTAGGGTGTAAATTTAAAGTGCACTAGGTAGTCCACATTAATTCCCCATGTAGACATTCCTATTGCACACTAAGAGTGCCCTGAGGCAGTTTAGCTTCATACACTTCCAAAGAGCATTAAGATAACGTGCACAAAGGCACTTTTAGTATGCAGCAAGAGTGGCCCCACGGAAAATTAGTACGGAGTAGCTAGTGCACACGAGCTAATGCAGACTTTTCCCCCATGTTGACAAATCCTAAACTGATGTGAATACACTTGTGATACGCTTGAATAATATAGATATTCCCATCTACATTGGTCAAACATTTCCACTGGAAAGTGGCACAGGACAACTAAGTTCTGGCTGTTTTGAGTTTTATGACCTGGGCTCTTGGCAGAAGTTAGAGCAGAATTTCTGGAACTTTTACCATGAGTCTGATGTTGTACACAACTCAGCAGAAGCTGGGATAATTTTCTAAATGCAGAAATATTAGTTATTTCAAGTACTCTCCTAAATTGATCTCTTAGCAGTCAGCATGAGATCTGAGTTCTTTAAGGATAAAACGTTTCCTGCATTTCTACCCAACAGACCACATGTGAGATATTCTGCTCTCCCTGCAGTACATGAACATAGCTCCCATCAGGGAGATCCTACCATGAAAATCTGAGGAAAAAGTTTTACCTATATGCAAATCCCCAAGAATTCTGCTTCTTGTTATATTTCTTTAGCATTCTTCCTTTTTCTTCTACTGAAGCTATTACTTTAAGAGGTTGGCACAGTTTAGTTGCGAGACTTCAAGATCATTTTGTGTTACCTGAGATTGATGGAAAAAAAAGACTTTTATCATAGACAAAGTGCTCAGAGTGTGATAGTGAGCTACATTCATATATGTGAGATGTGAAATTAAGGTCCTGATTCCTACAGTTTGATTCACAAGGGGGGACACAGGCACCTGACCGCCACTTTAGGCACCTAAGTCCAACATTTAGGCACTAATGTCATTCAAAACCCCCCCAACACTCAGCTGCTGCCTAAGGCTGTAGGCACCTAAGTCAACTGGAAAAGTACCCTAGATACCTAAATTCCTGCTGCTGAGCACACACACAGCTGGCTGAGTCATGTCACTACATAGCAGCTTGACACCTAAATCATGCCTAAAATCCCTCAGGATTCACAAACTAGGCATTCCCTTCCAGGACACAATCTGGCAGGCAAGCTCTAAAGCCACCCAAGAGTACACCTACTGGTTTGGGCCTTGCACAAAATGAGGAGGAGGAGGAGAAAGATGAAGCACTGGTGCACCCGGTCCCTTTATATGCTACTCTGCAGGGATTAGAACACTCACCTTGGGTGTGGGAGATCCGGGTTCAGATTCCCACTCCGCCTGATTCAGAGCAGGAACTTGAACCCAGGTCTCCCACATCCCATGTGAGAGCCCTAACCATAGGGTTCCATGGTATTCTGGAGTGGGTATCTCAACCACTCCTGTTGAAGCTTTTCTACTTTTTATATAATACTTTAGTATGCACTGAAGCAGGGACTGGATGTGGGTCCCCACCCAAGTGTGTTAATCACTGGCTAAAGGGTATGGATGAATGGGGGGCGGGGGGCACACCTCCTCCTTGTTTTTTCTTGAGAAAGGGCTGATCTGGCTTAGGCACCTAATTCCAGGAGAGAGTTCATGACTTAGAATACTGAGTAGAGATAGGTGCCTAACTCCAGGTTGGAGAGAGCTTAAGCCTCACACTTCTCCTTGGCATTTCCTACTGAATAGCTTACGTGGCTCCCCCCTCTGAGTGCTGGTTCTGTGACTCCTCAAGTCTCTGTGTAACAGGGTGCATTGTCCTTAATGGCTGGAGTGTTTCAGCCCAGGAAGTCTTAATTACTGAAGGCGCTGCAGCAGCGAGGAATTTGGTGAGTCAACTCTAAGGGGCAGCTGAAGGGGGGAAGTTTCGGAAGTTGTGGCAGAGACTGAGGAAAGCCTAAGGCAGGGAAGACCTTGAGAGCAGATGAAGTGCCCATGGCAGAGAGGCCTAGGAGAGACCCTGTCCAAGCAGGGAAGAAACCACAATGCTCTCCAGGCAGGAAGGCCTGGGAAGAGGACAAGAAACCTTTATTTTGGATTTTGAGTTTTATTTATTATTTTATGTTAATAAACCCAATCTTCAAGGAGGGATATTTTTGACCAAGAAAAGACTGGATGAAAAGTTGTAATTAAATAGTCCAAGAGGGGAAACTGAGGCAGGTTGCCTGCAATGTGATCCTAGGCCACAAAAGGACACATGGGAGGCTGCCAGCTCAGTTACAACCCACATGCATTGTACAGGGAGCCTGGGCACTAACTTGGGGTTGTGAATTCCTCTAGGTGGCAAGACCCAGCCAACATCCTCATAAACCAATACCTGGTTCTGAATAAATTCACTGTTCAAAATGTAAAGCACTATGTTAAAAGAATGTTAAGGTTGAAAAGTCAAGGACTTAAAAGTTAGAAAATTCCAGGGCAACCATATTCTCAGTGCACAGGGTAGATGGTGCTCTGGGGATGAATCAAGCCAACTCTAGTCTTCCTGCCCCCACCTGGGGCTCCTCATCCTTGTAGTCTTCCTCTTCTTCCTCCCCTGGTTCCACTCCGTCTCCTTATCCGAGTTAGTAATTGTTCCTCTATGGGCATGTCCATTGCAGACAGAATCTTCAGAGAATTTATTTACCAAATTCTAACAAGGCTTTACTGACCATGTGCAAACTGAGATTTTTCAAAGGCTTATAACGTGTTCATATTTAGGTGTTTTTTCACTGAAGGAAAAAAAAGGCATATCCCTGACATTAGGCTGACCCTCCTGCAAAATTTCAAGCCCTTGTTCTGAAGTATGGAGGTGCGAGAGCTGCTCAACAAAACTGTTTTAAAAATGTACATGCGGACGTGATTGTATATTCAATATATACATGTACATTCTAGAAGGCTGGTACTATTTTAACCATACTAGTATAGTAAAAACTGTCCGACTCTTGTATGTAGATCAGGCCTAAATCAGCTGGGTGCTTTTGAAAATTTTGCCCCGAGTGCCTATTTGAATGCAAAATATGGTCCACAGAATGCAACATTTAGGAGTACAGGTACTGAGGCCTCACTAGTTAACAGATATTCTATAACTGGATGAATGCAACCAATATGTTCCATAGCATTTACTGTGCAAAACTGATATTATTGTACTTCATCTATTAGACCACACCATTCATCACAGCAGACCTTGCATGGTTGTCAACCCACTTACATTGTTCTTGAGTGTACTGCTATATATAAAAATATATATTTAACTGTATATATGCTTATATGGACGTGGCATGGAATGCCATCTACTGGCATGTAAAAATATGTATCATTGTTCAAAAGCGTATAGGTTCAATAAAGTTGTTAGGCAATGAAAATGTCTTCCTGATACAACAACTCTTTACATGGTGAGGACTGTCTCCAGACTGCATCCATTTTGGTGGCAGACAGATGCCCAAATATTACTTTAAGGAGGAACCACTCAGGAATGAGTGGTTTACTTTAAAGATCTTTCAAATTGAAAAGAATTTCAAAGCAAACCTCTCCCCAGAAAAACCAAGCCACCTTGTAACTGTCACACAACAAACAAACCCCCCAAAGCAAATAACTCTCCTGCCTGGGTAGTGTAGACCAGATGAGATTCCAAATGACATAGCTTTCCACTCACCCCAGTCTGCAATATTGGCAAGTCAGTTAGAGAAAATACATAATTCAAGCAGTTTATCAGCATGAACCTGGTTTCCTCTTTTTCATGCTTTAGCTACTAATGATTTTATGTTTTATATGCTTTTTGCTGCTTGTTATCAACAGGTTAGTCATGTTCGTACAGCTCTTTAATTCTTTTCCAGATGTTTTATTTTTCTTGGCTCACACGCCATGGTTTCAGCTGGCCATTGGCAGGGCTCAGGAATGGATTCCCCGCTCCATGTATTCTTGGAGGTTTTTTAAAATCTTCTTCCTCTGAAGCATCAGGGATAGCTACAACTGGAGATAGGACACTGGCTGGGGTGGGCCAGGGCTCAGAGGTGGCACCGAGCATTCCCTCTTTTAGGTGCTTGGCTGGCAGGTTCTTGTTCACAGGCTCAGGGTTTAACAGATTGCCATATGTGGGGTCAGGAAGGAATTTTCCCCTAGTTCAGACTGGCAGTGACCTTTGGGTTTCTTCGCCTTCCTTCCTATTCTCTCTCTGCAGCACGTAATAGTCTAGTCTTCTGTGGACTGTAATACTTTGATCTAGTGTCAGTTGTTGGCTTCAGTGTGTGGATGCTGGTGGCCTGTGATATACAGGAGGTTAGTGTGATGTACATAGATTTTGCTGTCACTTGTGACAAATATTAATTACATGCATATAACTTTACTCACCAGAGTAAAGTTACACACATGCAGTTGTCTCAAGTGAGTTGCAGTTACACACACTTATTATTATTAACTAAGTATGTTACATACATGAGAGAGAGGTTTGCAGGACTGAACTCTAAATCTGGAGTAATTCCACTGAAGCCAAGGGAACTGTATTTCAGATGGACACACAGAAAGCAGAATATAACCACAGTGTGTGTGTCTAAAATGATCTTTTAGGAGGTAAGCTAAAATGGCAGAAGTGTTAAGGTTTGAAATGTAATTTTCTTTGCTATGAAAACGCCATGTCTCTGTCACCTGACGGAGTGCCTCGTGTCTCTCTTGCTGAATGCAAATAAAATTGTATTAAAGTAGGCATGTCTCAATGAACCAAAAGGTACCATCCTGTGGCCTATTATAATTAATCAATTTAATATATATAGGATGTGTCTTCCAGTATATTTCTCTACTCATGGAGTGGATCCACCTCCGCGCTTGACTTTGCAGTATAAATGTGTGGCCATGGGGTCTTCCTGAATAGACCACTCACAATCCAGCCTCCTCAAACAAAACCACCATTACACAGAATCCTAGAACCATAGGGCTAGAAGGGACCACAAAATCATCTAATCTAACCTCCTGCCAAGATGCAGAATTTGTTGTGTCTAAACCATCCAAGACAGATGGCTATCCAGCCTCCTTTTGAAAACCTTCAGTGAAGAAGCTTCCACAACCTCCCAAGACAGTCTGTTCTATTGTCCTACAGCCACTCTGCATTTACTCATAGGATGTACAGAATATAGCACAGCAAGTGAACAGGACACCTACAGTGTGTTCTACCACTGTAATGAAAACAATGACCCTGCCTGAAACACTTTTTTAAAGCCCTTTTGTATTCAACACACAATATGCAATTTGGTAACTGCATAGCCTTCTGACAACCGTCTAAGCATTCAAGAAAATTTTAGGTGGTGCAATATGCACACTGGGTATGGTAGTCAGTATATTAAATGTGTTTCTAGGAGTACAAAGATCTTAAAGGAAGTAAAAAGCTGGGCCTTACCTTTTTCCCAAAGTTATAGAAATAGCAGAGCATAAATGCAGCAATCAGGAAAAATGTCTAATAAAGACTGCAAGAAAAATGGGTATTGTAAAATGTCCTGTAACATGTAACTATAAAATAATAACTTCCCCATTTCTGTGTAACCCCCAGTTGACACTCACTGTAGGTGAAATTATACATGTATGATTTCACTTTCAAATTATTAGGTGGAACAGGGTTTATAAGCAATTTGTATAATCAAATGCTAATGATATACAGTGGATGGGTGATTAAAGGACTATGATATCAGCATTCCTTTTTACTTTAGAGGAAATAAATAAAAATTAAAATGTGCACATTACAGCCAGTTAATTAGAGTTTAGAATAAGTCTGCATTTTACCTTCAGCTGCCAGTTAGTGAAATCTATAACAAACCATTTGAAGTTGTGTGTGTATTAAAAACACATCTTTTCCCTATTCTAATTATACTTCTCAGCTGGATGACCTAAGGACTTGATTAATTGAGCAAAACAACCATTCAGAAGCTAATTTGTTCATTTGTGACTTACACTTTTATAAATTAGTTCTCTGGATAAAACATTTTACTCACTGAAAACAAAGTAAGCTTTAATGGGCAGTGCTTTGTGTTACAGTACAGTAGGTCATTTTAGCACTATAATATAACAGGAAGGTAAGAATTACATTAACATAAACTGAGCAAATATCCTCAGTTTATTTACTTGAGTGTTTTGCAAAATAAAACTTACTCGGCTACCTACTGTTTAAAAAGACACCATGCTACTACTGGGTAAAAAGTGTAATTTATTATACAAATATTTTATTAGGAAGAACAGACTGACAGCATGGAAGGTAAAATAAATACTTTACAAAACTCATGTAGTTGTTGAAAGGAAATGTTTGCATACCCCACTGTGTGCATTTTAGTTTGTATGCTATGGGGAACTTGGTTGTGTTATAGTGAATAATTTTATTCATTGTTTAATAGAGTATTCTTAAAATACTAATTGACAGTAGTGTCTAAAGATGTTCCCAGATCTCTAGGGTATAGGCTTTGGGAATTTCATTATTTTTTACCTAACTCCTTTCAGTTTTCAAAACTGAATCTTTCCCTCTCAATACTGATTGATATAGATTTCTCAGAGAACAAGAGTTGGCAGACATAGTGTAATTTTAAATTAGATTTCCTGTTAAATGGTTATATAAGAAAATATGATGGAATGGTTTCTGCCAAGATTTGGTGAATAGGTTTATCCAGACTGAACCAGGTGGTGGCAGCAAGCCAATGAAATAAACCGCGCATCCTCTTGCTGTGACATCACCAGAATAATGGCTACCTAAACAAGCGATTTAGTATCATTATGCTATTGCCAGCAGGAACATATTTCAGAGACATGGACTTCTTAAATATTTAAACAGAGCACTATCAACTTTGTTTCAGTAGTGTATCTTCCTCCTTTAGGGACAATATATTACATACCATCCCTGTAGAATGCTGTATTCAGTTTTGTTCTGTTCTCTCTCTCTCATTCACACATATTAATAAATAATTTCACCTCAGTATTAACAGTAATTAAGGTGTCAAGTATCGGGGGTAGCGGTGTTAGTCTGTATCCACAAAAACAACAAGGAGTCCGGTGGCACCTTGAAGACTAACAGATTTATTTGAGCATAAGCTTTTGTGGGTAAAAAACCCACTTCTTCAGATGCATGGAGTGAAAATTACAGGTGCAGACATAAATATACTGACACATGAAGAGAAGGGAGTTACCTCACAAGTGGAGAACCAGTGTTGACAATCAGGGTGGATGTCGTCCACTCCCAATAATAGATGACGAGGTGTCAATTCCAGGAGAGGCAAAGCTGCTTTTGTAATGAAGCAGCCACTCCCAGTCCCTATTCAAGCCCAAATTAATGGTGTTAAATTTGCAAATGAATTTTAGTTCTGCTGTCTCTCTTTGAAGTCTGTTTCTGAAGTTTTTTTGTTCAAATATAGCTACTTTCAAATCTGTTCTAGAATGTCCAGGAAGACTGAAGTGTTCTTCCACTGGCTTTTGTATGTTATCAGAACTGGAGACTCCTAGGACCACACCATCCCTGTACTTAGGGGTGACAAATATACTTTTCTGTTACTTCTATTTTCCCCGAACATTGCAAACACAGCTGGGAGGCAGAAACTGCTTTCCCAGACAGGCATAGGTATAGTGAAACTGTAAACAAGAGGAACTGGTAGTGGAGTGGTTCACGGCTTGTCTCATTTTAATTTTTGATTTTTAACCCTGTGCTGGTATCAGATTGTATTGAATGTTTAATGGAATGCCTATTAAGATGAATGGTATGTAAAGATCTACCTGATGTGGCCAGATTGAAGCACTGAATAAATGCTGGAATGTCGTGCAGCATTAAGAACATTATGGTGCCTTCCTGTCATTTTAGTTTGTTAAAAGCTGGCCCAAGTAGGTTTTTCAGGTCATATAGCAGAAGTCGCTACTATCTCAGTAGGAGCAGTCAGGCTCCATTGTCTGCCCGTCCCACTGCAGAGGGCGAAGCAGCAGCAACAGGGATAACCAGAGGGAGGAAGCAGAAGACCAGCAGTTCTAAGAAAGCTGCCAATTTTCTGCCCTCACTACAGGGAGCTCCTGTTGCTGTAAGGGAACAGATTAAAGTAGCTGCCAGCTCCTTTGAAGCTCCCTGCCCATCTGGCTCTGTATGCTGCTTCTTCATACCTCTGTAGCTCCTGGAACAGCCAGCTGTGGAAATGACAAGTGGGAAGGTAGCCAACAGCAGCCTCTTTTGCCAGCCACCATGTGGTAAGCAGGAATAGATACTGGGGGCATGTGTAGAGACAGGGACACCTATGAGGGAGTTGAGGAGAGCGACAATACCAGCAGAGGCTTGGGAAGGTGGAGATGAGGAGTGGAGTAGGTACACCAAAGACTTGTGGAAGAGAAGGTGGTGCAGGTTAGTATGGACATTTTGGGTGAATGGCAAAAGGAGTTCATTTAATATGAGTAGAAGGGCCCCACATTGTATTTGTGCTTGGGAGTTCATTCAGATATGTTGTATGTCCCTTTGCCCCATCATGTGCACGGTATTGAGTTACTGGGGAGCAATGAATGAGAAGTAAAAGGATGTGAAAATTCCAGAACAGCAGTGGAACCAGATTTCAACACTAAATCAAAACTCAGGCCAACTTTGCCAAATGGTTCAGCTGGGTTGAGTTTCAAAAGAGCTTAGGCCAATTCTAAGTGAACCTGGACTGATTTATGGTTTCATTTGGGAACTGTTGCGTTTTTGGATGGTTACAACCTGAACCCAAGCAAAACCTGTCAGTTTCCACTGACTTTTGCAACCTAAGTGATTTTCTGCAAAGTGTACTGGGAAAATAGGTCCATGCTTGGGAACGTATTCAAGTGCTCGGTTTCTCATTCAGCTAGCTCTCAGTTTACCAGAGTATAAATAAAGTGTAAAAAAGAGGACATTTGCAAGGAGAGAGACAGGTATTTTGAGCACAGGCAGAAGCAAGGAAAGATGACAAAAAAGAAAATTTGCAAAAGCTAGGGAAAATCACCTCATTATCTGGACTTTTTGATGCTGAATTTAAGATTCACTGAGTATAGCAAGGAGCTGTAAAAGTTATTTTTGGTTCAAACTGTGGTAGAATAGTTGGGGGTGGGAGAAAGTGGGGATAAAAAGAAATACCATAAAGACAAAAAGGAAAAGATGCAGAAGAGCATCTGCATCTCTTTCTCCAGTTAATATGGGCCTGATGCAAAGCTCATAGACTTCAATAGACTTTGGCTCAGGCCCTTTGTTAGCATCTCTAATGAGGTCCTGGGCCAACTCTTTTACTCTCTCTCTCTCTCTACTGGATAGTATCCTACTCTGGATGGTAACACAGAGCTGAGTGACAAGGCAGGCTGTTCCAGAGATCATGCTCAGCCTGAGAGGAAAAGCCCAATTTTCTAGTGGTAGGCAGAAGGAATAGTATTCATCTCTCCTCGTTCAGAAGGAGGCTATCCAGGATATGTAGCATCTGAGAAGTAGTAAAGGGGTAAAATATTGAGTGTATTCCCATGTGCACAAAAAAGTGCTTTAGCGTAACCCTGCTTATTCCCATGTTGAGAATGACCTGCTTGAACTAGAAATTTCCAGGAGCCTTTGAAGATTCAGACTGAGCTAAGCACTCAGGTAATTAATAAAACTGCACTGTTCCTTCTCTCCTGGCAAACATGACTCTTAAGTTTTTACCAAAAATTGCCCTTTCCCGAGGAAGAACCCCTCGAAAAGGGCAAAGGAAGATTAACCACAATGCTGCTGAAGGGGAATACACTGGTGTTACTTCAGAAAAGAAACTGGCCACACAATCAAGAGATTGTAACATGCCATAGGTAGCCTAGTGTCCAGACAATAGCAAGATATGGCTATTCACTCAAGCTACACAGAGAACTGTAGGAGCAAACAGGATAGGCAAGAGGAAGGAGATGAAGTTTTTGATCCCAAGAAAAGGTAATAAGTCAAAATCATCATTAAACAAATATGACCAGGGCCGTGATATAGGGTTAGCTGTAACAGAGTCTCAATAGGTGAGACTCACGGGACAGAGACATTAAATAAAACACGGGCTTTCACGTCAGTCAGAAAAAGAGAGTAACAAATGGAAGAGAATGACAAGCTTGCACCCCCGTCCCTTGCATTCTCAGCTCTCAAACTAGGTGAGGCTCCTTAGGGCGGCAGACTGGAGTTCTCTGGGCTAAGTCACAACACCAGAGGTCCATGGACCAGGCAGTGGAGGACGAAGCTCACCTGTTGCAGGTGCTCCAGATAGTAGTAGCAAAGGCTTTCCTTGTAAACAGCCCAGGGGACAGCAGCATCAAAGTGAGATAAAGTGGGGGTTATGGAGGGGCACTGTGAGTTGCCTTAGCTGGACATCACCCAGTTTTGGAATATGTCCCTCAGTGTCACCAGATTGTTCATTTATGGGGGCTTGCTGCTGCTGTGTTAGAGTGGGTCCCTTATGAAATGAGTATAGGTGCACTATACATTTCCAGGATAGTGGAAATAGCTCCCCAGCATGGATTCTTCATCTAGGAGAGCTATTCTCTGTTAAATTAACAGTGGTGAATAGAGCAGGGAGCAGGGATATTAATTTATTGTACTATGCTTTTAACTTTCATGTTTTCCTGAGTGGCATACAAAGGGAAGAATAGTGGGTGGAACGCACTGACTCAGATGCCTCATGACAGAGTAACCAGTAACAACATGGAGGGAGGATTTGCATATAGAGCTCAGCTTATCATCAAAAGATTTTAAAATATTTCCATCACCATTTTCTAAATATTCAAAGAGAAGCTGTTATTTTGAAATATCTGCACATTCTCAACATTGCTGTGTCGAGATCTGGAAAGTGAAATAGACAACTAATTTTATTGTATGTGCTGAAGACAAATGCAGAATAAACAGACAACTGAAAGGCTAAATCAGATTTTCTTTCAGTTTTTATACTCAAAAGCATTGTTACAAATGCAGAAAAAGATGTTTGCTCATTCAGTATCTAAAAACTTGATAATGGTTATGCTGCTGGTGTGCTAAAACCACATGCTGACCAATATTGTCTCATTGTACTTTTGTATTCTTCCATCTGTCTATGTCCATTTGTTGTCTCTTTTCTTACACTTACATTGTAAGCTGTTTGGGGCAAGGACTGTCTTTTTTGTTCTGTTTGTACGGTGCCGAGCACAGCTGGGGCCTGATCCACAACTAGAACTTCTAGGTATTATGATAATATAGATAATAATAATTAAGTTGACCAGTTCCCTTTAGTTTATCATAAGCAGATTGGCTGCACATGTGATGATATTTGGAAAGATACTGTTTATCTGCTCCATGATTTATAGGTTATAAAATACCCAGCACTACAGTATCTAGATGCATAGCAGTTTGACAAATTGCTTCTATCCCATGTCCAATCTATGCTTTTCCCTCTGATGCAGCCTAAAATCTTTAATTGAGATCCAAGGTGATACACAGTGGTGCAAGCTTCCTGGCTTGCAATAATCAAACAAAATCCCTAGGCACTGGAGTTAGGATTCAAACATCTCCTGTTGGCCCCAGCTAATGATGAGCAAACTGATCCACCTGTATTGGAAACATTCTGGTAACATCTTTCAAGAGGCAAAGTTAATGTTCTGTGCCTGTCCAGCTGCATGCTTTCAATGCCCAAGGCTTTTCAGATAGCTAGGAACTCTGCGGTGAAAGGGTATCCCTTCTTCATACATGGTGGCTTTGCCCATAAATCCAGACATTTTGGAAAAGCATCAGAGACCTAACTGAAGAAACTACTATCTCCTATTGCATGATTGTTGCCATTTTATTTAAATTGATTTTATGTACGTTGATTTTATGTAAAAGATCTCGTGCCTGTATGATAACCTACTTTACTGGTGAAGGCTCACAAAGGGTGGAGGATGTAATGACCATGGAAAACTGCACAGCTGTAACAACAACAAATGAGCTGACAACATTGCTACCTGGCTTGGATTTCAGAGCCACATTGAACAAGAAAACTCTGCTTGTGCCAAGTTGTGGAGTTCACACTTTTTCCAGGCCTAGGGGTTTGCTCTCCTCCATGACTCGCCAAAACAGGCTGATTTCTCCCACTGTAATGTGGGACATCAAGTTACAGAATTAGAAAATGCTGGCTAATCTGGTCTTGTGTTTTGTTTTTGTCCAGTGATATGTTAGATTAACTGTGGGACAAATCCTGAAGTCCTTGCTCAGGCAAAGCTCTCATTGAAAAAATGGGAGTTTACCTGAGCAAGGACTTTTGGATTTGGATCCACAGATAGAGCAGAAAAAAATGTTTATTTGGGGGATGGAATTCTGCACCCCCAACTTCTGCTGTCATGGATTGATTATTTCACAATAATACAGCTAGCAACTTCTGAGACTGTCTTTTTCCCCCCCATGTCAATTTGTTAGCCAATCAGACCACTCCCATTTTTCCAGCCCCGGGAGTCACAGGATCCCCTCACTCTGTTGTGATTTTTTAATTAAAAGTTGACCAGATAAATAGTCCTTCTAGTGTAGCACTCTGAATATGAAAATCTGTTAATATATTTACAGCAGTCAACACTTAATTACAGTGATTGCCCTTAGAATATCAGTATTTGTGAGCAGTTAAACATACTGGTGCCTGAAATACCAGTTTTTCCCCCCTGAACTGATTTAAGTTTGTATTAAAACTAGGATAGGAAGTTGCATCCTGATCCCATCAAGTGATAATCTTGCCCTTTGAAGCATGAGAAGACTGATATCCCTTACTAAAATTTGTAACTTTATTTCCAAGGCTCTAGAGTTATGTTTACTAGTGCTATGTATTTCATAATGTTAGTGTTTTATACCTTACACTAGGATCTTTTGCTGGATGTATTATGATATATTGTGACATGGCTTTCTATTAGGTGACATGATGCCTTGACAAATCAGCTTTATGCCATATCAGGAAAAGACATATCATTCATGATTACTCAAGAGAAAATTATCCATGCCCATTAGTCAGTAGAAAATTAGCAATGCACGCTTGCCATGACTAGTTAGCGATCTTATACATAATAATTGACTAAGAATTTGTCAAGGTTCCTTCCCCACTCTGAACTCTAGGGTACAGATGTAGGGACCCGCATGAAAGTCCCCCTAAGCTTATTCTTACCAGCTTAGGTTAAAAACTTCCCCAAGGTATAAACTTTACCTTGTCCTTGAACAGTATGCTGCCACCACCAAGCGTTTTAAACAAAGAACAGGGAAAGAGACCACTTGGAGACGTCTTCCCCCAAAATATCCCCCCAAGCTCTACACCCCCTTTCCTGGGGAAGGCTTGATAATAATCCTCACCAATTGGTACAGGTGAACACAGACCCAAACCCTTGGATCTTAAGAACAATGAAAAATCAATCACATTCTTAAAAGAAGAATTTTAATTAAAGAAAAGGTAAAAGAATCACCTCTGTACAATCAGGATGGTAAATACCTTACAGGGTAATCAGATTCAAAACATAGAGAATCCCTCTAGGCAAAACCTTAAGTTACAAAAAGACACAAAAACAGGAATATGCATTCCCTCCAGCAAAGCTTATTTTACCAAGTGATCTGGATCAGTCTCTGTAAGTGACCTCCCCCCATCACTATTTTCCACTCAATTTTTGTAACTTGATAATTTTACCAGTATGATTTTATATTTCAAGCCACATCATTAGTAAAAGATATTGACTAGCAATTGCATTGGCCCAAGCACAGATCATGTGTGGGGGAAGTCACAGAAGATCTGAGGTTCAGAAGCCTGGAGCGAATGAAATTCTACCCTGTCTTGAGCTGAGAGCACAAGACCCAAGAGCAAGAATCCTGTGAGGATGGTGGGCCAGATGCTCAACTGGTGTAAATCAGATTAGCCCTACTGTAGTCAATGTCACAGTGGCAGTGTGCAGTAGCTGACGATGTGGTCCAGTGTCTTTAATCTCTGTTTTTAGATCTCTTTTCTGAGATACAAATCCTCACTTTTTGTGTCATCCGTTCTTTGGACACAGTGCACAAACTAGACATGCCAGACCAAACAATACGACAACATAGGAGAACATGTTGTGATGCTGGCACACCAGCTCCTGCCAAGGTCCCTGGGCCTCACTGAACACTGAAAAATGCACAGCTGGGAAAGACTGGCCTGCCTGTGTGTTAATATTGTTAAAATAGATAGTAGAATTATAAGAATGTATTTACTGTTTAGACTTAATTAAATGCTTGTAGGGTGCTGCATGTATTAATCTTACATACAATATCTGTATCCCATGTTTAAGGTAATATTGAAGTGTTTGCTCTGTAACTATGAAAATGTTTACTAAGACTGTAAAACTCCCCCAGTCAGGAGAGAAGCATTACCAAGTGTGAAATACTAGTTTACCACAAGAGGTGTCATCTTCTTCCCAACATAAGGCCTATAGACACCAGAGAAACCACTCTGGAATATCAGTGGACAAAGGACTTTGTTGATTGATTCCCCACACCCAAAAAGAGAGATATGCAGGTGGACACATCCCATCACAGTTTGAACTCTGGGGGAAGGGAATAAAAACTTGTTAAGAAGGAACTGCTTGTAATTTGGACAGGGCAATATTTCTAAGCATAAGCCAGAGATCCCCAAAGCATTTAGGTCGAGGTAGCCCTAAAGGACATATAGAGCTTGCATATTACAGAAGTGTTTATTAGCTTTTGAAACTTAAGACTGTAACTTGTGTGTGGGTGTGGTTAACTGCTTGAACCTTATAAATCATTCTCTTGTTTCTGAGTAGCAGCCGTGTTAGTCTGTATTCGCAAAAAGAAAAGGAGTACTTGTGGCACCTTAGAGACTAACAAATTTATTAGAGCATAAGCTTTCGTGAGCTACAGCTCACTTCATCGGATGCATTTGGTGGAAAAAACAGAGGAGAGATTTATATACACACACACAGAGAACATGAAACAATGGGTTTATCATACACACTGTAAGGAGAGTGATCACTTAAGATAAGCCATCACCAGCAGCAGGGGGGGGAAAGGAGGAAAACCTTTCATGGTGACAAGCAAGGTAGGCTAATTCCAGCAGTTAACAAGAATATCAGAGGAACAGTGGAGGGTGGGGTGGGAGAGAGAAATACCATGGGGAAATAGTTTTACTTTGTGTAATGACTCATCCATTCCCAGTCTCTATTCAAGCCTAAGTTAATTGTATCCAGTTTGCAAATTAATTCCAATTCAGCAGTCTCTCGTTGGAGTCTGTTTTTGAAGCTTTTTTGTTGAAGGATAGCCACTCTTAGGTCTGTGATCGAGTGACCAGAGAGATTGAAGTGTTCTCCAACTGGTTTTTGAATGTTATAATTCTTGACGTCTGATTTGTGTCCATTCATTCTTTTACGTAGAGACTGTCCAGTTTGGCCAATGTACATGGCAGAGGGGCATTGCTGGCACATGATGGCATATATCACATTGGTAGATGCGCAGGTGAACGAGACTCTGATAGTGTGGCTGATGTGATTAGGCCCTATGATGGTATCCCCTGAATAGATATGTGGACAGAGTTGGCAACGGACTTTGTTGCAAGGATAGGTTCCTGGGTTAGTGGTTAGTTGTAGACAACTACAATACCCACCTGCTGAAGTGAAGAAACAGATTGACAGAGCCAGAAGATTACCCAGAAGTCACCTACTACAGGACAGGCCCAACAAAGAAAACAACAGAACGCCACTAGCCATCACCTTCAGCCCCCAACTAAAACCTCTCCAACGCATCATCAAGGATCTACAACCTATCCTGAAGGACGACCCATCACTCTCACAGATCTTGGGAGACAGACCAGTCCTTGCTTACAGACAGCCCCCCAATCTGAAGCAAATACTCACCAGCAACCACACACCACACAACATAACCACTAACCCAGGAACCTATCCTTGCAACAAAGCCCGTTGCCAACTCTGTCCACATATCTATTCAGGGGATACCATCATAGGGCCTAATCACATCAGCCACACTCTCAGAGGCTCGTTCACCTGCGCATCTACCAATGTGATATATGCCATCATGTGCCAGCAATGCCCCTCTGCCATGTACATTGGCCAAACTTGACAGTCTCTACGTAAAAGAATGAATGGACACAAATCAGACGTCAAGAATTATAACATTCAAAAACCAGTTGGAGAACACTTCAATCTCTCTGGTCACTCGATCACAGACCTAAGAGTGGCTATACTTCAACAAAAAAGCTTCAAAAACAGACTCCAACGAGAGACTGCTGAATTGGAATTAATTTGAAAACTGGATACAATTAACTTAGGCTTGAATAGAGACTGGGAATGGAGGAGTCATTACACAAAGTAAAACTATTTCCCCATGTTATTTCTCCCCCCTCACCCCACCCTCCACTGTTCCTCTGATATTCTTGTTAACTGCTGGAATTAGCCTACCTTGCTTGTCACCATGAAAGGTTTTCCTCCTTTCCCCCCCTGCTGCTGGTGATGGCTTATCTTAAGTGATCACTCTCCTTACAGTGTGTATGATAAACCCATTGTTTCATGTTCTCTGTGTGTGTGTATATAAATCTCTCCTCTGTTTTTTCCACCAAATGCATCCGATGAAGTGAGCTGTAGCTCACGAAAGCTTATGCTCTAATACATTTGTTAGTCTCTAAGGTGCCACAAGTACTCCTTTTCTCTTGTTTCTATTCTTAGTTAATAAATCTGTAGTTAGTTTATTATTAGATTGGCTACAAGTGTGTTTAGTGAGAGATCTAAGGTATAATTGACCTGAGTAAGTCCCTTGGGACTGGGAGTAACTTGAATATTGTTTTGATTTTTGGTGTAAGGGACCATCTCTCACAAAGGCAGGCTTGCTTGGATGACAAAATAGACTGGAGACCCCAAGAAAACTTCCTGTGACTCCATGTTAAGACTGTTATAGTGCTTGAAAAGTTCACACTGGATACTTGGTTGGTGAAATCTAACAATAAAAGACACAACCAATTTGGGGTTTGTGCCGTGAAGTTGGCACCCATGTTGGTGAGCCACTCCAGACAGCCTGACATTGGCATAGTCTTGGCAAGATTCACATGCCACAGGTCAACTGGACAGATCATAAGTAAGGCTACGAGTCTGTCATGGAAGTCAAGAGACTTCTGCAGCAGTCAGCGCGCCTGTTTCGGAGCGTAACATGCTCCGGGGGGAGGCGCTCTCAGGGGAGGAGGCGGGGAAGAGGCGGGGCTTTGGGGAAGGGGTTGGAACAGGGGCAGGGCAGGGGCAGGAATGGGCGAAGCAGGGGTGGAGTTGGGGCAGGGCTGGGGACAGAGGAGGGTTGAGCACCCACTGGCACCAGCAGAAGTTGGCGCCTGTACTTCCGCCTAGGAGACAAGGGACATGTCACCGCTTTCAGGGAGCTGCGTGGAGCCAAGCAGGGAGCCTGCCAGCCCTGCCAACCCCTCCCCCCCCAACCTTCCAGCAGCAGCAGGGGTCTTGGGCCGCATGCCACCAACTGCCTCCCCACAGCAGCTGTGGGGGTCTTAGGCCGTGTGCCACTGCCCCTCCCCCCCCACAGAGCACCCAAGATTTAGTCAGGGTTATATAGAACAAGTCAGAGACAGGACACAAGCCATGAATTTTTGTTTACTGCCCATGACCTGTACATGACTTTTAATAAAAATACTCATGACTAAAGCACAGCCTTAATCATAACCCAATGCTTTTAAAGGTTTAAATGTGGTATTAAGAGTTTTAAAGGTTAAAGATTAGCCCCAATGGGTGAACCATGGTCAGATGATGATCTTGACACAAAAGACCTTGAATAGTTAGGCAAGGAGAGGGGAATATCCTCTAAAAGGAAAGCCCCAGGTCAGGAACTGAGAGCTTTGCTCATAAGTTTTGACCGGGCATCCAGTCACTCCCCTGTCACAGAGACCACGGTGATGGAACTGGCCGACTTCTGCACCTGAGCGCTTTGGTTTGTAACAGTCTGCCCTGAGGGTGGCATCCACGTTTGTGAGCCACTCCAGACAGCCTGACACAAGTATATAATATATTCATGCAAACACTGAATGAACTCCATTGTTTAATATAGGCAAAAACTTAATGAAACTATCTGCTTTTTTCTCTTTCCCTGATTTAGTTAGTAAGCTCCATACTGCAAATAATAATAATAAAAAGGCACTCATTGGCAGAATACCAAAGTATAAGACAAACTCATCTATCAACAGTACTTTTATATTGTTTCTTTGCGAGAGCAAACCATTGTGTAAGGCAATAAGTTTAGAGCAGTCTGTTAGATAATATTGAACAGGAGTTTACTGGGAGCTCCATTCTCTACCAACTTACACGTTTAGCGGTTGCCAGGCAGGCCACTGTGCTTTTGCCTTGATGACAGTTAAAACCTCATCGCTCTGTAAAAGAAGATAACAAAATATAAAACAGTGATTGGGACAACTTTATTATGGGAGTAATATTCTGCAATGATTTATAGCAAATCGAGGAGGCACATGCATTCTAGATGCACCTCGGAATTCTGATGAAGACCGAGATACCTCGCTTTCCCTGCTGCTTGGGGGATGTGTTGCCCTGCTCAGTAAGGTGCAGAGAGGAGCTTACATGAATCCAGAGAAGAAAGCCTTCCCTTACCATCACTGCATTACTGCCTCTCCCTCTTCTACAGGAACTGAATTCAACTAAGAGGGTGGGGAGCAGAATGCAGAATAGTTCAGTTCATCACATTAAGCTTTAAGAGTGGTGGAGTTTATGATGCAAAATGCATCATGAGTTACTGCTGCTCTGGGTTATAGTTACGCTTCCCTCCATAGTTTGAACAAACTGTGGAGGGCAATGGATGTCCAAATGGCATGGACAAGGCCAGTAGCAACATAGATAAGAGCATAGATAAGAGCTGTTCTGCTAAAAGCATGGGCAACTTAGGAAGAGCACAGAGACCAAAATCCACACAACAGTGCTCGGTAGTTCCCACAGATCTCCTCACCATTCCAAAATACAGCCACTCCTGCCACGTTGAGGGGAAAAGAGGAGACAGCCAGAATACTGCCCAAACTGCATATCTCTGATGGATTCTGTTATAGTTTTGTGCAGTCCAATGTGAGTACAGGCACACCTGACCCTTGCTGAGGAACAACAACAGGAACTGTGCTATTTGTAGGGTTTAGCACTGGACACAACAGCACCTGGGGAAGGAGAATGGGTATAGCAACTCCTGAGTTGAGGGGAATGTTTTCAAAGTGGCACTCACTGAGGAGGGCTGAAAGGAGACACCAAGCCTTATATTGGAAATTTGCCCTAGTCAATCAGAAACACCACCAAGATGGTTATTATTAATGGCAGAAACAGCATTAATAAAACTTCCTTACCTGGAAGGATTCAGTATTATGTAAACAATCAGTGGATGCACCATGATCGCCTGTAAATATTTAAATACAACTACTGATAGCAGGTTTACACCACTTCTCCCTCACCCACACAAACTCATAAAAAAGTGGTGAAGTATATAACACACCTGTGGAAACCCAGACTGCGGTTAAGCACCGTACAAAGATTTTTTTTTTCTAAAGTCTATAAGAATTCCTGCATCAGCAGTTTTTAAATTTATATGTAATTTAATAAACCCAGAACAAAAACAGGAGACTGTTTTAATGAGGCTCTGGTGCCCAGAGGACATCTATCAAATGTTTCTTAGAGCCTTTCCCATCTCCCCTAGGATTCCTGCCAGTAAGAAAATATGAAGTTCACAACTCATGCTCATGATTTCTGCAGCCTTTTAAAATACTTCCCAATTAAACTAAAAAACCTACCCATACATTACTGGTAATTGGCAGTTCCAACAGAGTGGTCCTTTCATTTTAGTGATAATCTTGCCATTTCCTGCTTGAAAGCAATGGCACTGATACCCCAGGCTATCTCTAATCCATATATGCCCCAGTTTAGGGAAATCAATTTTCACTGGTCATTTCTACCGCTGTCATTACTCTCAGTCTCCATCTTTTTACAAAGCAAAGCAACTACAGCATTGATGCAGCTTATCTGGAACATGGAAGCTGTTCAGCTCCCAGGTGCTCATCCTCAGCATGACCTCTTCCTCATCCTGAGAGAGCAGCTTGGACTAATCCATTTACTTTATGGAGGGATAATTTGCTGCTTTTGGACAGACATTGGCCAGACTCTGAGCTGGTGTCTGTTGGCATAGCTGCATTAAAATCACTGGGAGCCGCGATCAGCCGAACCTGCGCACGCGGCAGGTAAACAAACTGACCCGCCCACCAGGGGCTTTCCCTGCACAAGCGGCGGAACAAGTTTGGGAACCACTGATTTAGACACATATTACACACACCAAAGGGAGTCTGATTGTTATTAGTTAAATATACATATTTGCACTTTCAAAATGATGCACTGTTTACCCAACAGAAATCATACTACTTCAAGTCACTTATATAAGCAAGCGCTTGTGGCACTTGCATTGTAAATGTACATAGTACAGCATACTAAGAATGAATAATGCTTCAAAATGTAATATCAATAGTAGTTCATTATTCAGAGCAGAGAGAGAGACCCGACCCAGAAGGCTTGGATTCAAACACTGCTTTACTTCTGGGGTAGGCTGGAATCCAATCTGGGATTTGAATTTCATAGCAAAGACCCCTCTTTACAATGAATTAATATCCAGAGCCGAAGACCCCAGAATCCAACACTTTGAAGGGTTTGAAATCCAGATACAAATTAACCCACCTCCAATTAAATGGGACTAGACTATAATATAGACTAAAGGCACCCCTACTGGTTCACATTGAGACTGTGTAACAATTATTTGCTAGATTTAATTTTTAAATAATGACTGCAAATCATATTAGGGTTAAAGTAGTGCACACCAGAGATACTACTGATTTTTCAGTAGTTGCACAATTTTTAAGTGACTAATTTTTTAATTAAATTTTTCTGGTGATTTTTGTTGTTGTTGTTGTTTTAAAACCTCCATTTCACAGAGATTCTATACGCAAAGAGCTAGTCAGGAGCTAGTTTTTACCAGAGGATAAGATTGGGGAGAAAAAAAAAGACTTTTGTAGAATATTGTTACATTTTCTCTTTCTGTAATCTGAAATCATACACAACCTTAAATGTAACATCTCCAGTATACAAATATAATCAGAGTGACAATCTTTAAAAAAAGGGAGGAATTTCCTTAGTCCATGTGATTCAGCCATCTTGGTTAACACACCAGGGATTGAACCCTGGCCTTCTAGAGCACCAGCCTCTAAAATATGAGCTGAAGAGCTAGGCTCTCTTGCTAGGGGCTGTAACAGACTCACATCCTCTCTGGATTGGGCACAGAGGGCAACTCTAACACACGCACACCAGTGGGTTGTGTGTACACATGTCCATGGTGTAGTACACATCTTTGCCTGTCTACTTCTGTGTAGGGTGGAAATTTGAGGGATACTTTTCAAATTCTCTTATGAGAATATAAAATGTCTGAGATTAAACCCACAAATGAATAATACAAAGAGTTGTCAGTCCAAAGCAGAATTTTTCCACTCCAATGTCTAGTATGTGGCTCTGTATTATCCAAGTGCAAAGACTTTCGTAGATTTGAAAATACTGTCTATATTTGATTTCAATATGTTCTGGCAAACATTTCCCTTGGGTTCATTTTGCATCATTTGCCCACTTTTCTTCCTGCCCTTTCTACCCTCAAAGTTTTGCTTTGATTTTTACAGTCATACAAGATCCCAAATTCATGTCAAAATGTGGAGAAAACCAGTAAGTTTGATCATCTATGATGCTTGTTGCCTAGCAATAATGCTGAAGTTTGAATAGGAAGTAATGACTAACTATTGAAACTCCTAGATTTTGACACTTACAGAAACCCAGATATTCTGCAAAATTTCAGACGCACAAAATGCAAAACCATCTGCAAGTGAAAGAAAAGGAATTGGCACCAAACATTTTTATGGAGCCTCTGGAAATCCTTCAGGCTAAGCCTATAAAAGAAGAGGAAGAAAACTTTATCTCAGCCTTCCGAGCATGTGGGAGATACAAGAATGTGAATCTGCATCTCTCTGTCAGTTGTTACAGATACCTTATTAACTTTCCCTGTGTGTGTACTTGCTTTTAAGTGACTTTCTTCCCCTTATATGAATCACACATTTTGTAATTGAATTTTCTTGGGTTCTTTAGACCTCAGTTCAGCAAGGTACTTAAGTATCTACCTCAGTTCAGCAAGGTACTTAAGTATCTGCCTCATCTTAAGCATTGAAATCAACGGAACTACTCATGCGCTTAAATTTAAGTCTTGTGTTTAAGTACCTTGTTGAATCAGGGCAAAAATAAAGTACCAGAGAACCTCACTTTGGATCAGATCAGTGGGCTTTGGATCAGGTCCTATGGCTCAGATTCAGGAAAGCCATAAGCATGCACTTAAGTCCATCCCTATTCACATGCTTCAGGACTGTTCTGAATAGAGATTCTCTCTGGAATCAGAGCTTATGTCATTTATATTCATGACTAGGGGGCTCACAGAGGATGACCACATTTTACTAATTAGCAATTAAATGAACAAACTATTACTGCATCACAAAATCTATGCTGTAAATTTAAGTTGATAAGTGTGGTTTAGATATAATAATTTATAATACTTTATACTGTAGCACATTTACAAATTATAATACAGTATGTTGACTAAAGTCATAGTGATGTTTTCAGAATTCATAGTGAACAATGCATTTGTCAGTTCTCTACAATCAGCTACAGTTTTTACATAAATAACGGCTAATTAGCACAGTTGTTAGTCTCAGTAGGAGGAAGTACTGGGGAAGGAAACTGAAATATCCTTTCACCCTTGAGACACAGTAATGGGGCAAGGAAATTTGCACTGCTGATGCTGTGCATGTCCTTTGTCTAAACAGGAGTTCAGTTTCTTGATCTGCCAAAATTATCTCTTCATCATACTCTTAGGGCCTGATCCAAAGCCCTCTGCAGTCAATAGGAGTCTTTATACTGACTTCAGTTATTCTGGATTTTTTACATGCAACAACTTTCCCCCATCAAAATAGCCTCCTAAAAGAAAGCTTTAAAGCAGAATTTTATAACATTATGCTTCCACTCCGATATAGAACCCATTTTATATATATATTTATTTTTCATGAATTAATAACTTGTATTACATCTGTTTGTTCTTGCAATTCACAAATGGTGAAAGGTACTGTAGTGGGGTAGTCACCCGCTCCAGCCTTAAAGGGCTTAAAACAGCCCAGGAGAGGGCTGTGGCTGGGAGCAAGCAGTTCCCAGGCTGACTGGGGAATTAGGCTCAGCTGTGGCCACACCCCAATCAGGGCTCAGTTGGCCCTTATAATAGGGCAGTGGGCCAGGAGCAGATAGAGTCTCCTCTAGCTGTTGAGAGAGATGGGCCTGGCTGCTGGGGAGTGTACTAGAGTACGTGAGCTGAAGCAGGACACTATACATTAATCCTGCACTATGAATCAACCATTGAACTAAATCAGTTAGTCATGTGCATTACAAAAGGATTCAGAAAATGTCCTGGATCATGAAGAATTGGAAAGTGGGGCATATCTCACTAGAGTAGCATTCAGAATATAGTTTGATTTAAAGTATTGCACAAACAATGGGATTTAAAGCAACTTGTTTAAAGAGTAATGTCAGTTAAAAATGTAGTGGAAGCTTGTAGCAACATTTTTAAGTCTTCCATTAGTATCCGACTGAATCAAAGGCAAGATTAGTAGGATCTGGCAAACTCTACAGACTTTCTCATATGCTCCTGCTGCTTTTTAATACTTGCCATGATCTGTATCTGGTTCAGTATTGAAAAGTATTGCTTTTATGAAGCAAAGTTTTAATACTGCTTTTATAATATGTAATATACACTATAACATTTTATTGTACAATGTAGAATTCTTAGTACTTGATGATAAATAATACTATTGAATTTAGTTCAACTAAACAAATGACAAAGCACTTTAGCAGACAGCCAAATAATCCAGTCAGATTGAATAAATATGTTTTGAGCCAAGGTTTTGTTTTACTGGTTTCAGACAGCAGTTGGTTGGGATTTGTTTTATTGGTTTAAAATACAGGATTTCTATCTATCGCTATAGTACCTATTGCCATAGTATCTGAGCACCTCTCAAACATTAATGAACTTATCCTTGCAACAGTCCTATGAGGTAAATAAGCAATATCATCCCATTTTACAATGGGGCACAGAGAAACTGAGTGAGTTACCAAAGGTCACATAAGTGGTAAAGCTGGGTGAAATTTTTCAGCTGAAATTTTTTTGGTGAAAAATGCAGATTCAGCAACACCAAAATGTTTCATAAAACCATAGCGTTAGTAGGGATCACAAATGTCATCTAGTCTAACCCCCTGCCAAGATGCAGGATTTGTTGCGTCAACCATCCAAGACAAATGGCTAATCAGCCTCCTTTTGAAAACCTCCAGTGAAGAAGCTTCCACAACCTCCCTAGGCAGTCTGTTCAACTGGGCTACTGTTCTTACAGTTAGGAAGTTTTTCCTGAGATTCAATCTAAATCTGCTATCCTGTAGTTTGAACCCATTGCCTCTTGTCCTGTCTTCTGTGGCAAAAAGAGAACAAATTTTCTCCATCTTTTTGTGGCAGCCTTACAAGTATCTGAAGACTGCTGTCATTTCCCCCACTTAATCTCCTCTTTTCCAAACTAAACATACACAGTTCCTGCAGCCTTTGCTCATGTGGCTTGCATTCCATCCCTTTAATCATCTTTGTCGCTTGCCTCTGGATCCTTTCCAGTTTCTCTACAACCTTTCTATACATTGGTGACAAAAATTGGACACAATACTCCAGCTAAGGCCTAACCAGTGTCAGGTACAGCAGTACTATCATCTCCTGTGATTTACATGTGATGTCTCTGTTAATGCAACCTAAAATTGCATTTGCTTTTTTTCCCCAACAGCATTGCATTGCTGACTCATGTTAAGGTTGTGATCCACCACAACTCCCAGATCCTTCTCAGCAGTGCTGCTGCTAAGCTAGTTTCCCCTCCATTCTGTACTTTTGTATTTGGCTTTTCTTTCCTAAGTGCAGCACCTTACATTGGTCTTTGCTGAATTTCATGTTGTTGTCTATAGCCTAGTTCTCCAATTTATGAAGATCCCTCTGAATTTAGCTCTATCCTCCAAAGTACTGGCAACCCCCAGGTTTGTGTCATCTACAGACTTGACAAGTATGCTCTCTATACCTATGTCCAGGTCACTAATAAAGATGCTAAACAACACTGGACCCAGAACAGATTCCTGGGGAACCTCACTTGAGATCTCCCTCCAATCTGACATCATTACATTAATAGTTACTCGTTGTTTGTGGTTCTCTTACAATTCTGTATCCACTTAATGGTAGTTCTGTCGAGCCTACATTTCTCCAGTTTACTTATCAGAATGTCATGTGGGAGTGTGTCAAAAGCCTTGCTGAAGTCCAGGTATATTATGTCCATGGCATTCCCCCTATCCACCAAATCTGTTACCCTGTCAAAGGAGGAAATTAAGCTGGTTTGGTGTGATTTCTTCTTCACAAATCCATGCTGGCTGCTAGTGATTATTCCTTCATCCTCCAGGCATTTGGAAACTGAATGTTTTATACATTACTCTAGTAGCTTCCCAGGTATTAAAGTCAGGCTAACTGGTCTAAAGTTTCCCAGCTCCTCCTTTCCCCCACTTTTTAAAGATGTGCATTACATTAGCCCTTCTCCAGTTTTCCAGGACCTCTCCTGTCATCCATGAATTTGTAAATATTATTTAATGAATGTGTGTTGGTTTCATCGGATGGTTTTGGTCATCCCCAAAAGTGGTGGGGTTTTTTGTTTTTATTTTTTTAAACAAAACAAAACTAACATAGCATTAACTTGTAGATGTTTCATAACAATCCTTCAATTTGATATTTCCTTCAATTTAATTTAAAAAAAAAATTAAAGTGCTGAAAAATCAAAATAACCCACGCCCCACAAAGCACATTTGCCAAAGATTTTTTTTAAAAAGAACTGCTTTTGGATTTATTTTGATTCATTCATTCAGAATTGCCAGCAAACCAAAAAGTCACCTAGATGCATAGCTCTACTTAACAGTCTGTGCCAAAGAGAAGAACTGAACCCAAATTTCTACATCTCAGGGCAGTGCCTTCACCACAAGACCATTCTTTCTCTCCACAACCTTCTGAAGAAGGTGGTGGTGAGAGGGAAGGAAGCAAAGAAATCAACACTGTGTTGTTGCACTTGTAGAAGATTCAGATACTATGGCGACAAGGATGTTATCAATATCTGGATGGGCGATAGACGGTAAGGCAGATAGATGATGGTACCCTAATCTAAGAAGAGACCAGGACACAAAGGTTTCATTATAAGGATACACAAACTCACCTGTCCCCACACACAAACACAAATCACTATCTTGATCTGTGAAAAGCCTATGTCAACTGTCCACGAACAATTTTCTTGAGCTAATGAACATTTTTTGTTTGATGACATTACTTTGAATACAAGTTTAGATGTTCACAATGCATGTACAGAGTATGCAACTTTGACAGAAGCTGTGCCAGGAAGCATTCATGTTTCATAGATTAGAAAAGAAAATGTGCATGTGCAAAGAGGCAGGAGGATAAAATGGTATGATTTTTGTAAGTATCTAGAAAAAACAGACCTTTCTCTGAACCATGAACTAATGCAAAGTTAACTAACTACTGACTGTTCCACAAGGGTTTCTGTTGATCTTAATGAAAGTTGAACAAGGCCCTTTGGTTGAGAAAATCTATGTGTAGTGTGCTGGAAATAAAAACATGTTTTCCCCAGTTCGGTTAGATGTCATTTTTTGAACAAAATGAGAACATCCACATACACGACTCTCCTGAAATTTGCCCAGATTTCTGAATAGAAACAAGTTGTTCATTCAGATTTTTGAGACTGTATATGGCAGTAGGTTGTAGCTACTCATCACTTTTTATTCTTCCAAACTTCCCAATCTTTGTTTTGCTTACAAGTTCATCTTGACATACATATTAACTTACAATAACTGTGCATGTGAGATCTAGTAATGCACTCTGTATTTTGGAGAGAAAGCAGGTTTCATTAATTGCGTAAGTAGTCAGCTTTGCCTGAGTCTGCAGAGGTTTCTGAGAATTTCTGGGTCACATTAGGCACATCAGAAGATCATCACAGCCATCAACATAAATATTATGTTAGCCCTGCACGATAGTAACATATTACCTCTTATAGTGCATAGCGCATATGTTTCCCTGTGGGTGTTGCTAAAGGTGCTGCTTCAATTACTTCAAGCTCCAATTCTAGGATGCAGTTTATTTTTGTATGCAGACATTTTTCTTTATAAGAGCTTGGACTCTAAGTTACAGGAAGCTGCTTTTATACAGAGGAGAGCATTTATACCCAAGGGTTAAGTTCTTTAGTGTCACAAAAGATTTTTCTTTAAAAATGACAAAAATAGGAGACCATTGCTAATGGTTTACTATACATCATTGCTGAGATCATTTCTCTTCATGCATATTATTTTAAAATCCACTAGGACAAATTCAGAGCTATTGTAAGCTGTTGTGAATTCATTTAAATCGGTGGACATACGTCAGGACTGAATTTTACTTTGCTCTTATCTCAATTTATATGACAGTGATTTTTCAGGATGGAGCTGCTCTTATACCCTGACATTTTAAAAACTGGCACATAATAAAGCCACACCATGAATGAGGTGTGCATATTTACTTGAACTGAATTCAATATTTACATCTGTAATATATACAGAGATTGAATTATTCCCTGCACAACTCAACTCAACTTAATGTATACGTTTTGCATTTCTTTTCTTCCAGAAAAAAAAAATCAGATTGATCTTAGAAACTATATGAACTGCTTTTTCAACTCAAAACACTGAGGTATTTGTTTAGTGGACTTTGGAATTCCATGGAATTGCAGAAGCAGAATGGCATGACGGATGGACATATACATATATATGGGGTAGAACTAAAAATCCTGAAGAAAGGGATCAGAATCTAACCCAGCTCTGAATGTTTAGCATGCTAATAGGCCTTGATGCAAGAAAGTAGGTAGTAAGCATGTGCTTTTGTCTGTCTCTATTCAGGACAGCACTTAGACACGTGCTTAAAGGTATACAACTATTTGAATTCTATAGCTCACGAAAGCTTATGCTCATATAAATTTGTTAGTCTCTAAGGTGCCACAAGTACTCCTTTTCTTTTTGCAAATACAGACTAACATGGCTGCTACTCTGAAACCTGTATGATGAATAAAGAAGCTTTGCTGAATTGGATCCATAACGCTTAGCCTTTATTATATATTTAGAGAGAGAGAGAGAGAACATGTGCGCGTGCACGCACACACACATACACACACCCCCTCCCCTTCAAATGAAGTAGATATGATCCATGTTTTAAAGATAGATCGATTAAGGTCAAAACTTTTTAAACCCATCATCATGATGTCAGGCATCTAAGTTAGAAAATGTTGATCCAAGTGACTAGCCACAGGCTGCGCAGTGAGCCAGGGCAGAACCGAAGCTCAGATATACCTGGATCCCAATCCCAGGCCATTGTTTAGAAATGGAAATACTGCTATAAAACTGCTAAAGCGCTGGTTGAATGGATCTCTGTTCACAGTACATTTTAAAAATCCATTAAAAAATCAGTTTTGGATAATTTCTGGAGGGATCATGGTTTTGTGTTGTATATTAGCTAGGACGACATAAAAGGAAAAACATTTTTGCAATTACTGCTGTTACATATCCCCAAATCATTCATTCACTTCCAGGTATATCTTTCTCCATGACTATCCCTTGAGGTTTTCTTTCCATGAAGCAGATGTTTTGGGAAAGCAATGTGGGCTGAAATTAATAACAGAATTGTTGCTAATGGTGACAGTGAAAATCTTGTGCCCTATTTTATTTTCTGTAAGCTGTTATACAATATATAAAGGGGACCCTGCATCTTCTGATAGTGATATTTCGTTCTTACACACTAACTACCCTTGTCCCCCTGTATCTTGTGTTAATGATTCCTAGGTACATTGTAAATATTTCTGTTCTCATTTTCAGTTAGTGAACCAATCAGCATAATAGGAAAGTATTTATCTCCTGAGAGCTCTCCTTCATGTTCTGCTGCTTGCAGGTTGCTATTCTGTTGCATAAATTGCTTCATACTATGTAGACAGTCTTGCTGGCGGTAGGTTGGCTTTTCTTTCCCATCTCTTTAAGAATACAGAACACAGGTGGGTGTCTTAAAGTTCCATGTGCCTAAAACAAAGGCTGGGTCTTACAATGGGCACCATTATAAAGGATAGTGTAAATTACATGTCAATAGACTGATGTGAGTGGGTGTAATTTGCACCCTCCTGCTAGTAGTTCTATCTGCCACACTTTCCCATTTTCTACCTCCACCTGTAAATTTAATCCCTTTATACAAGTTTACCAATGTGTGCACCACCGTTGAATTATTTGGCCCAGATTGCTCTGGGGCAGGGTGGCAGTGCAATAGGCGTATTTGTAACACATGAATGAACTATCAGCGGAAACGGCAGCGCAGTGAGCAGTTCCTCAGAGATTAGAAATACTGGCAAAACTATCCTCATGCGATGAGATGAAAAAGCTGACCTCACCCACTCCCGATCACCTATTAGGTTCACATCCAGCTAGCTATGCCCGCTTTACTTGACTGCTTCAGTCAGATGCAGAACAGTTATAGATTGCAACATCAAAGACATCCCTGGCTATGCTATGAACCAGTCAGTTAAAACTAGATCGAAGGATCAGCAGTCATCTTAAGGAAAAGCCACAGGGGGAGGCTAGATTGTTCTGGGAAATTATTTCCACGCACTGGGACTGAGGACATGGCTATTCTAGGATAGGGTGACCATGTGCAGAAGGCCCTTTAAGTTCAGCATGTATGTTTGCTGCTGCTGTTTCTGGTGTTTCTATTAGGCATTAGTTTGTGTGCCAACCACAGCAGCTTGGACGTAGGAGAGGACACATTTTTCCATTAAGAGCAAGTGACTTTAATTAAGGCTGCCTTGCACTTGTAAGTTCAGTGAGCAGGTAGGTTTTTCCTAGCCTTAAAACCTTTTGTGAAAAATCAGTTTAGTAGTGTTTTCAGTCAGCATGCACAACATAAATATTCCAAATGTGCGTCAGCTGCTGCACAAAGGCAATCACAACTCTTTCATTCCCCTGAACTGTAAAAACAGTGCCAAAAAAAAAATCCACAACAGAACAATCTTTAACCAAAATTAAAGAACTAAACAGGGGTCCATTTATGAAATACACTTTATTCAATCAGAGGAATGGGAATTAAAAAAAACCCAACCTCCTCCAGCTCCCCCATAATGTTCAGTTATTGCAATGTATTTCAAGGCAAGTTGGTTGTGTTTTCAGGCACCCCATAGTGACATTTCTCCATGGCTATGTAGCATCATGGTCCTAGCTTTCTGTGCTAGGTCAGTGCTTAGTTGGCTCTTAGAATTTTGTGGGCGAGAGAATCCCAACCCACATTAAACCTTATGGGAGGGGGAATTTTGGGGAGGAAGTTTCCTGAGGATCCTCTCTCAGCCCCCATTACAGGGGCTGGGTTTATCACCTTTGCCCTAAACCTTCTGTGGATCCCAGCGAGCTAGGGCCAGCCACATGGACGTATCACACTGCAACTGCCCCATCAGGGACTCATTCTGATAGCACCAGCTCCTAGGATGCATGTCAAGGAGGGGCAGCAGACAGAGTAATACGGTACAGGGCTTTATTACTTTTTCTGAGGATTCTTCAGGATCTCACTAGGGAGTGGATGATTTTTGGTCTCCCTTGGCCTATCCAGTTTCCTTCATTCCCCACCACAGACACATTGAAAGGCCTCTGCCAGGTCCAAGAATGGGAGGATTAGTGCTGCCGAGATCCTTGCCTGGAGGGAAGCGTGATCCAGCCTGTGTTAAGTGCCTAAGTGACTAATCTAGAAAAGTTTGCTTCATTATCTGTTCCTTGTTCATGAAAAGTTCCTTGAGGTCATTGATTTATGCACATGATGGCAGCTCACAGCTCTGAGGCAAACCCCAGTTCTCTAGTAGCCACAGAGATGGAAATTATTATTTTATTTCTTGGCACTCCAATCTTTCCCCTAGATAGGCTGGCCTATTGTGGTTGGTTGGATAAGGTCATTTCTAATATTGCTGTTGGTATGGTTGGCATCCATATCTCCCATTGCTTGGAAGGCAGCTACCTTGTGCTAGGTCCTGTGGCAGTTCAGTTAAATCCATGATTCATACTTGCCATTCAGTAGAATTAATGTTAAGAATGAATTAAACAATTATAAAAACTCTGCATCTTTAATAGCAGAAAGAGCTGGTAGTACACGCTTAACAAAGATAATATGGCAAGGTAGGGCTATCAAGGTCACCATAATGGGTAGACAGCTTTGGGTAGGGGTATGCTTAGTTGGAGGGGTGAGATGCAAAGACAAAATAAGGAAAAATGAACTGAAACCCTTTAGCCACAGCACTGAATTCTGAGTTAATCTGGGGACAGACTCCAGGAAACACTCTTTTGGGAATAAGGTCTGGTATGTAATAAACCAAGAACATTGAAGAAACCTGAAAGGTGTAACAGGGCTGAGAGAGGTAAAGGAAAGGAAACCTAAGATCAAAAGGAGGTATCTGATCGGCTTAGAGGCCAAAAGAGACAGAGGGGAGAAAGGACTCCTTAGTATTGTTTTTATTCACCATAAATATATTGGCCCTAGGTGGGATTTTCAAAGAGGCCTGGGGGAGTTTTCAGGGAAGTTAGGGCTTTACGCTCCTTTGAAAATCTACATGGGCTTTCCAGGGTTTCAGACTAGATCTGGTATGCTCACTGTTTTGTTTTAATCCAGTTTTCCTCTCTCCATTCTTAATAATCAATGGTTTAATTAGACCACTAGAGTCTTCTGAGGTAAAGTCACTGCAATGGTGCATCCTTAAAGGGAAGAAAACTTTCAGTTCTGCTAGGAGAGGAAGCCAGGAACAAAACAGTACCTTATCTTGGTGCACTCAGTCAAAGCAAACCCATTAAGATGTGCCAACTTGATACTGGCTGCAGTCAGTAGGAGCGGGGGAAAGTTGGTGGCAGTAATAGGGGTCCAATAGTATTCTTACCTATGATACAAACATTTTTCATCTCATGATTACTTTCAAGAAAATAAAAAACATGACATTTCAAGCTGTTTGAGTAGCAGATACAGATATATAGTATCAAATTCTGTCCTCTGTGAAGTACCAGAGGACATTATTTTACTCATGGAATACAGAAATGGGAAAAAACCCTACCATCTTGTTCATCACCCAATAGTATTTTCAGGCAAACTTTAATTTAAAAAGTCTTTCTTGCTCTTAGTGTCATTAAAGTATCCTAAAAACTCCTTGTGAGGTGAAGCTGCTGAGTGTTGCATTCATATAATCACTTTATGACCAGTACAGCTCTAAAATTAGAGATCCATACAGTGGTTACATTTTCAAAGGAAGCATTTACCTTATTGCACTGATATCAAATCACCACAATATTCCATTGTTATGGTAGGAAAATATTGTAAATTTTTTCAGTGAAGTCAGGATGAAGGTAAGAGAAATGCTTTCTTTTTAACTGTACAATTCTGTAGAACTGACTACTAATGATACATTTGAAAATTTTGTGTGCCTAAATCTAGGGCGAAAGTCATGCTCAGAATGGGTACAGCAACAGTGAACATCTTGCTAATTCCTAGTGATTAGTTTGCATTGGCATGTACAATTGCATCTATAGCTCCATGGTTTACAGTTATATTCTCAAATTAGATGCACATTTTGTTGAAATTTTAGCTCCATAATTATGGTACAATAAAATGCATTACCATGCCATGAAGCAGGGAAGGTCAGTACGGGCCCTCCAAACATTCCATGATGCTAGAGCTGGCAGGGGCAAACTAACAGTTTTGTCTGTGAATCACCGTGCAAAGGGTGTCAGTGTGGCTGCTATTGATTTGCTTGTCTCTTTTGTGCTCCTATATGCTTCTAGAAGACAATCCCATTTTTTTGATATTGTCTGATGATTCTGGAGCTCGAGGGAAGCACTGAAGGTTTGTATTTAGGTTTTTAAACCAGGAAGACTGCATGCAGTATTGTCTCCTTTGGTTACAAATATATTTTGCATCTTTTTTCCCCCAGCAAGAGGGTGAACTCTGTTTCTACATGAGAACTGTGTTAAAACAAACAAAAAACCCCACTCCAAATATTTTACCATACATTCAATGTTATTATCTATATAAAAATCATGTCTGTGTGACTAGCCATTGCTGCATATATACAGACGTTGTGGGGATTGAAACCAGGACATACAGCACTTTAAACATGTGTCTCCACCATTCTACTACTCCTTTAGCTGTGAGTAAGTAGCAGGCTGATACATTCTGCACTAGGGGGAGTCCTGATGCCATACTCTAAACCAGTTTATTAAAAATGTGATAATGTTTTTCAAAATAAAGCCTAGAGTTGTTTTCCAGTTTACTATGTAAAGCTACAGATAATTTGCCCCACACTTGGTGGGACAGCTTCAGAGTACTGAGTAATTAGAGCTGCAAAACCTCCCTAGTTTCATTAACTAATAAACTTAGACAGTTCATTGAAAGAATCATTAAGCTACTTTATCCTTCTAGCAAACTCGAGGTGATTGATGCATTGATATCATGTGAAATTCATGATTTTACATGGCTATGATGTAAAATCATATGAAACTCACAGCTTGACATCCTTCCCCCGCCAGGTTGCGACAATTTATTGAGTGAAAACAAGGAAAATATTTGCAGAAAGCGGAACTGCTAAGTGATGTCCTGCTGTAGGACATCATTTTGCAAAAGGCTAGTAAATATGCAATTAAATGTGGAGTTGCCTGAAGTCTTTTGAACTAGTTAATAGCACTTTGCATTTTTACAGTAAGTAACTTCCTCCTCTTCTTTGAGTGATGGTCTCTATATGGATTCCAGACATGGGAGAGTGGTGAGCAGTGCTCAGCGTGGAGGTGGGCACGTGGAGTCATGTGAGGTCACAGGTTGCAGGATGGCTTGGCTGACAGTCGCATCTGCCCCCACAACTGGGGCAATGGTGTAGTGAGTGATAAAGGTGTGGACAGAGTTCTAGGTGGCTGCCTTGCAAATGCCCTGTCAAGGCATGTTTGTGAGATAGGCCGACGTGCCAACCTCGGCCTGCACTGAATGAGATGTGACTTTGGGGGTGGGGAGGGAACGTGAGAAAGGGTGTGGCATTCCGCAATGCAATGGGAGATCCATTTAGAGATGTGTTGCGAGAAGAGGGCCTGGACCCTTCAGCATTCCACAATGGCGAGGAAGAGCCAGGGTGAAGCATGGAAGGTATGGGTGCATTGAAGGTAAAAGACCAGCACCAGGCAGATGTTGAGAGAATACAGTGTTTTTTGCCCTGAGGGAAAGGGGCAGAAGACTGGAAAACAGAATCTTTAGTTGAAGTGGAAAGGGGAGACCACCTTGGGGAGAAACTTGGGATGCAGGCACAGAGAGACTATTTTTATGGAAGAAGTGTAGGGGGGCTTCAGCCATCACAGTTGACAGCTCACTAATGTGCGGCACTGAGGTGATGGCCACCAAGATGATCATGTTCATGGAAAGGTGGGTGAGGGAGCAGGTCACAAGGGATTGAAAGAGTGGTTTAGTGAGGACAGAGAGGATGATGTTCAGGTCCCAAGAGAGGGTAGGTCTCTGTACCAGCAGAAAGGCGTTGAGCATGCCTTTAAGAAAATGAACAATGGTTGGGTGAGTGAAGATGGAGGAACTGTCCACAGGGGGGAGGAAGGCACTGAATGCCACCAGATGGACCTGGATGGATGAGTGGCTGAGGCTCAATAGCTTAAGTTGGAGAAGGTAGTCCAGGTGGATGGGAATGGAGATGGAGTCCAGAGAGTAATGATGACGGTGCACCCAGGCAGTGAAGCACTTCCATTTCACCTGATAGCAGGCCCCGGTAGATGGCTACTGCTGTATGTGAGGACATTGCATACCACGGTCGAGCACACTCTGTCTACATGCAAGCCCTATCCAAATACCAAGCTGTGAGGTGGAATGGGCCCAGGTTGCGGTGCCACAGGCATCCCTGCACCAGAGTGAGGAGATCTGGGTGGATGGGAAGGAGGACTGGAGGATGGGTGGAGGAGGTCAATGAACCAATATTGGTGAGGCCAAAAGGGGGTGATCAGGATGACTGTTGCTCAATCCTGTCATACCTTGCACAGGACGTGGGAGCAGGTGGATGGGTAGAAAGGCATAGTGGACTTTGGAGGTCCAGGGCAGGAGGAGGGCGTCACCCTGTGAGCTGACCTTGAGGGCCCCACTGAAACAGGAGAGGGGGAGTTTGTGGTTCTCTGAAATCATAAAGAGGTCCCAATGTGGGGTGCTTCACTGGTGGAAAATGGAATGAAGCATGGGATTGTGGAGCTCCCACTCATTATTTCCATAGAAGAGCCTGCTGAGTGCATCTCCTGGAGAAGGACATAGGGGGAATAGAACCGTTGGCCCTGATAATGGGGTGCGGGGGGAAAACGCACTCTATAGCGCCCTTTCAGATGAGAGTGTCCACTTCCTCTTGTAGGAGATCACGATGGGAGGGTCTCCTCGGGTACCCTGGGGTGGGCGATGAGGGGGGAACGAGAGGAACTCTATCAAGTACTCCTGGTGAATGATACCCAGTACCCAGCGATCAGTGGTGATCTCACCCCAAGTGTGGGAAAATAGGGCAAAACAGCCCCTGAAGACCATTAGGAGTGAGGTGGGAGGTGGTTCGCAGGTCTTGATCAGAGAGTCAAAATGGCTGTTTGGATTGACATTGTGGGAGAGCCGAGGGAGCGGAAGAGGCAATGGCAGGATAACGGACCCACTGAGTGCGTGGATGGCAGCGAGATGGCTCTTGCAGTTGTTGAAAGTAGGGTTGGTAGGAGACATGAGGACGGGGACAAAAAGACAATCTCCGCTGCCTTTGTGGGTCAGGGCTAGGGCATAGATACTGAGTGACCAAAGTGTGGCATGGAAGTCCTTGAGAAAGTGGAGGGATTTGTCCATCTTATCGCCAAAGAGTTTCTGATTGTCAAAGGGTAGGACCTTGAGGGTGGTCTGGACCTCCTTAGGCAACCCAGAGGATTGGAGCCAGGAGTTATGGCAAAGTACCACACTGTTCGCTAGGGAGCAGGATGCGGTATTGGTGGCATTGACTGGTGCCTGGAGGGTCACCTTGGTAACCAGCTCATCCAGCAGTGCCTGTGAATCCTATTGTTTGTCCACAAAGAGAAAGGTCTGAAAGTCTGCAAGCTTGGAATATATTAGGAAGTCATATTTTCTGGTAGTTGGCAATATGGAATTGAAGTCCTACAGAGGAATAAACCTTTCACCCCAAAAGGTCCAACTTCTTTGCTGTCCTGTCTGGCAGTGTGGCCTTCAGGTGTTGCTGTCAAATGTGTTCATTCATTGTGTGCACTGCAAGGGAGTTGGGTGGGTAAAGAGGAAGCCCGTACCCTGAGATGGGACAAAATACTGGTGGCTCCGCATGCTTTGGAATGGGGGCACAGGAGGAGGGTTTGTGCCAGATCGACTGTGCCAGTTGTAGGATGGCTGCATGGATAGGGTGGGCCATGCGGAAGGACCCAGGCAGTTGCAGAATGACCAAGAGTTGGTTTTGTGTCTCCTAGACTTCTTCCACTGTAAGGTCAAGAGTCTCCGCCACGCGCCAAAGTAGATCATGGTACTGGTGATGGTCATCCGGAGGGAAGAGTGAAGTCTGAATTAGTGCCTCATTCTGGGATGACAAGGCTCCTGTGGGAACTGGTGGTACCAGTTGTGCAATGACCTCTTCCTCTGGTTCATCATATGTGGAGGGGGGCGCAGTGTGGGCAGGGGACAGCTGATGAGATGGCAGAGGTCCAGGTAGGGGTCCAATGGAGGACACTAGGGCCAAGTGTAGGGGTTACCATGCATTGGCAGGCCCTGGGGATAACAGAATCAAGGCTCAGCAGAAGGGTCATACACACGTGGATAGGCTGAGTGGTGGCAGGGATCTGGGCTGCAAGAGCACGCAGATGAGAAGGAGACTTCCAGCTCGGAGAACCACTCTGACTCCAAGGATGGATCCAGGAAGGGTGGAGGTGTCAGTGCTGTTGGTGTGCAGGTGGAAGAGCAGCAGCATTTTGGGAGGAGAAGAGGAGGTTCCTCCACTATAGAGGGAAGCAGCAGGAGGTCTGCAGAGGGCAGCATAAAACCAGTGTACGGGAGCATGAGCTCTGCCATGGATATCAACAGTTCCAGGTGGCATGGCATGCGGGGAGCTGGGCGTGCCAGTCTGGAAGGGCCCAGCATTGTCGAAGAGGACAGGTGGGAGCTGGGGCAGGAGGCAGCAGCTGCAGCTTGTGTTGGTGTTTCAACTTATACTCTGTCCAAGGCTTCTTGGGAACCAGAGCAGCCAGATCAGTACGTGACTTCTCACCCGACTGAAGCCGGCTCAGGGAAGCAACACTTTGTTTAGGAGCAGTCCCTATCAGGGAGCTTCCCTTACGCCCACTTCCATGTTTAAGCTCACAGTAGGGCTTTGGCAAATGTGTTGGTACCAAAGGTTCCAGTGCATGGAAGGAAGCCAAAGAAGTGCTCACTGATGGTGACGGATGCTGTACCAGCAGATCCACTGGTCCTGGAACTGACTGTGCACAGGGTGCATAACTGAAGTGAAGTTCCCTACTCTCCCAAATCCAAGATGGGAACGAGCGGCAGATGGAACAGCAGGAAATGACATGGGCTTTGCCAAGGCAGTAGAGACACCTCAGGTGCTTGTCACTCATGGAGAAGGAGCTCGGGCATGAGGTACAGTTCTTGAAGTCTACTTGTCAGGGCTTAATCCCCGGAGGGAGGTTGGGGGGAGTCTGTCTAACCAAACTACAAGAACTATATACAACAGTAACAACTATATACAGACAGATGAGAGACAACGGACAAGAGTTCTCTTTGTAGATCTAAGAGCATCAAGGAACAAGGATTCCAACTCTGGCCATGCGGTAGTAAGGGGGAACTGGAGCAGCACTCATCCGCATGGCCTCTTATAGCTTCAGATGCAGACATGCGGAAGACACTCGATGCACGTGCGGGTCAACAGACACTATTACTGAATAGTTCTGGTTTCCGGCTCATGGCGCACATGTGCGCCTATGTCTGGAATCATATAGGGACCATCACTCAAAGAAGAATCTCAAAATGCTTTACAAATATTAATTAACACAACTCCTCATCTTATAAATGAAGACACTAAAGCACAAAGAAGGTGATTAGCCCTATGGTCACACCACATATTTGTGGCAACCTTGAGAACAGTTGAATACAAAATATTCAAAAAAAAGTGTTGAAATGGCTTGTTTTGGCATTTCATTCTATTTTTTTTTAAAAAAAGGTTAAGCCTTCTGCTCCCCACCGTGGCCCCCAAAAACAAAACATGTCATTTTGGGGTCGAACTAAATTTGTGGTTTGACCTGAAAATAAATAAAGAGAGAGAGAGAGTGTGTGTGTGTGGTTCCCAAACTTGGTTCGCGGCTTGTTCAGGGTAAGCGCTTGGCAGGCCACAAGACGCTTTGTTTACCTGAGCGTCTACAGGTACAGCCACTCGCAGCTCCCAATGGCTGTGGTTCACTGTTCCCGGCCAATAAGAGCTGCAGGAAGCAGCATGGAAACAAAGCGTCTCGTGGCCCACCAGGGGCTTACCTTCAACAAGCTGTGAATCAAGTTTGGGAACCCCTGGGGTGTGTGTGAGTGATAAATAAAGTTGGGGGACAGCTCTCTTTGATGGACAGCCAGCCAGTTAGTTGTAAAATCCCTCTTGGTAAAAGGTTAAAAAGTCCCCCAGGTAAAGAAAAAGAAAAAAAAAAAAAAGGTGGGCACCTGCCAATGGAAAGGCTAAAACTTTTTAAAATGGGAAAAGAAACTTGCCCTTTGTCTGTGGTTCTCTGGGCTGCAGGGACAGAGCAGCAATGCTATAAGCAGGAGTGCTGTGTAAGGCTTGAACCAGGTATGAAAATTCATCAGATCATACCTAGAATCTCTCATTTGGAACCCCCCAAATATGTAAGTAAATTAGGGATGTTTAGCTAGATGCGATCAGGTTTATTTTCTTTATCTTGGCTTGTGGATCTCCTCTGTGCTAACCCCAGATGCTTTTGTTTGCTTGTAACCTTTAAGATGAACTTCCAAGAAAGCTATTTTGGGTGCTTAATTTTTCTAATTGTTTCTTTTAAGATCTAGCAAAAAGACTAAGTTCCAGATGTATTTTTTTTTCCTTTTTGTTTTTAACAACATTTACCTTTAAAAACAGGAGTGGATTTTTGGTGTCCTAAGAGGTTTGTGCATGTTGTTTGATTAGCTGGTAGCATAGCTAATTTCCTTTGTTTCTTTTTCAGATCTTCCTTAGAGGGGTGTTTGTGTGTGAAGGGCTTGAGGTACCCCACAGGGAGGAATTCCCAAGTGCTCCTTCCTGGGCTAAAAGGATTTTTTTTGCATTTGGGTGCTGGCAGCATTTACCAAGCCTAGATCAGAGAGAAGCTGTAACCTTGGGAGTGGTTTCAGAGTGGTAGCTGTGTTAGTCTGTATTAGCAAAAACAACGAAGAGTCCTGGTGGCACCTTAGAGACTAACAAATTTATTTGGGCATAAGCTTTCATGGGCTAGAACCCACTTCATCAGATGCATGGAGTGGAAAATACGGAAGCAGGAATACATGCATGAAAAAATGTGAGTTGCCTTCCAAGTGTGAGGTCAGTCTAATGAGACTATTCAATTAACAGCAGGATACCAAGGGAGGAAAAATAACTTTTGAAGTGGTAATGAGAGTGGCCCATTTCAGACAGTTGACAAGAAGGTGCGAGTAACAGTAGGGGGAAATTAGTACTGGGGAAATTAGGTTTAGGAAGTGTAATACAAGCTTGAAGTGGCAAATATTAATTTTTAAAATCTTTGCAGGCTTTTTTTTTTTTAAAAAAAAAATCCTGTTGGGTTGACCTGAACTATATTTTTGCCATAGAACCAAAAAAATCAGCCATATTTTTATATTATATATTCAGCCATAGAACCAAAAAATCAGTTATTTGCCCAGCTCTAATCGTGGTAGCATTCAGCATTACTATTTGCCCAATTTCTACTTTCTGAACTCACACTTTTATATAGTATTAACCAGATCCCACCACTCTGACTCACAAACTAATCAAAGTAAGTAAGGATATCTGAAACTAAGTGGAGAAAGAGAAGTCTAATCTTACCTCTTCCAAACTGACCAGTGCCCACTAGACCGTTATGCCTACCAGATAGATTTTTATAGTTCAGCTTGATGCTGATCTTTGGACCATTGAATTAGTACTAAAAACTCCCAATGACTTAAATGAGCTTTGGGTCAGGCCCTTTGTGCTTTTCTGAGACATGAGGAATCCTGTAATTTTGTGTGGCCCTATCCCTGATCAAATAGAATCAGCATTTCTCCAAGAAGAGCTTTCCTAATCTCTGGTTCTTGTGGATCAGCAGGAACTACAGGAAGCCTCAATAATTTTTACAAATTCTTTTTCCCCATTCAGCTCTTCTATGACCCAAATTTCTGCTGGTTTGTTCTGCACATTTTTTCTACAATATATCACCCAGCTTTATTGGTCCCAAGTGGCTGCATGCCTTTCATTTCATACACTAAAATTCAACTTTCATATTGACTACAGCTGCTTTTAAATACACTTTATTGTCAGCAATGATTTTCTTTTTAATTATATTACATTTTAGATTAGAGGTTCTATTGTATAAATGCATCCGATGAAGTGAGCTGTAGCTCACGAAAGCTTATGCTCTAATAAATTTGTTAGTCTCTAAGGTGCCACAAGTACTCCTTTTCTTTTTGCGAATACAGACTAACACGGCTGCTACTCTGAAACCTATTGTTTTGTTAATTAGCTATTTAATGGCAGTTTTCAAATAAATGAAATCTCAGCATTTGAACAGAGAGAACAGTTCATTTTCATTAACTGACAACTGTAAATCTCCTGCAAAACCCTCCTTAGAATCATAGACTATCAGGGTTGGAAGGGATCTCAGGAGGTCATCTAGTCCAACCCCCTGCTCAAAGCAGGACCAATCCCCAACTAAATCATCCCAGCCAGGGCTTTGTCAAGCCTGACCTTAAAAACCTCAAAGGAAGGAGATTCCACCACCTCCCTAGGAAACCCATTCCAGTACTTCACCATCCTCCTACTGAAAACATTTTTCCTAATATTCAAATAGTTTCATCCATATCTAGATGAAACTAACTCCATACTTCCCAAGTCTTTTACATTCTAGAGTGAATAATCAGGACACATTTCTACTTGAAGTAAATTATGCCACAGGAGTGCCTTATCTCATAGATGTCAGCAGGGTCAGTGTAAAACAGAGATTTACCCCATTCCTGGCTCTCTCCCAAAAGCTATAGAGAGACTGTTTCACAGGTCTTCCATTTCAGCAATTGCAGAGATGTGTTCTGAACTCAATAGGAGTTTGGTACAATTAAGGATCACAGAATTGGGCCTTAGTAGAGGTTCCAGTTCTACCCTCCCATATGAATGCACAATGCCTGCTGTCTTTGGAGGAATATTTCCTGGTGCAGCTGAGGGACAAATTAATTTTATAATCAGGTGGGTTAGTATTTTCCCCAGGGGAAATCTATACCCAGTAATTACAAAGCATCAAATTCATTTGCTGGAATTTGCTCTCTATATTGGAAATGTGCAGCTAGAAAATAGCTGTGAATCTACTCCTAGCCAATATTTGCTCTGCTAAAATCTTTTAGGAATGAACTGTATATTGCTTTTCTGACGTATCACGTCATGTATGCAGTATCAGATATTGTTGCATTATACTGCCCCTTGTGATCTCAGCATGCGTCTTGAAGCGCTATCAAGGCACTAAGAGACATGATAAATACAAATGGTAAAAAATATCTCCTGGTTTTAAATCAGGTAACTTTCTCTCTGTTTCCATACGACTTTCCAAGATTAATCTGGCAGACTAAAGCACTGTAAACTATAGGCAGTGGAGGTTATTTTGCACAGTAGGGCACTATTTTTATATGATATGAAGTACTGAAAAACAACAAATATATTGTAAGCAAGTATGTCAAAGAAGGAGGGATGCCACTCAACATCCAAAGAACAATCAGTGCCCATAGTTCCCTGTGATACTCTGTTCACAAAATGCAGTTCACAAAAACACTAATCTGCTGTGTGATGTTCTTCTGCTTCTCACCCATCCCTTTATGAAAAAGTATTTTCTGTTTCTTACCTTGAACATCTTTCCAAGGGAAGGGAGGAGGAAAAGAAAGGAAGGAAGCAGATGATATGGAGAATGACTTATTTATTAAGTGCTGGAACTGTGTTTGGCACTACACAGCACACAAAATGATTCAAGTTCCTGACCCAGAAAGTTTGCAAGTGCAAAATTATATTTCAAAGGAATCTACCACCTAACCCTCTAGCACTTAATCACACACAAGTTCTCTGCCCTTTCATCTGAGAGTTCTTTTAAAGCTCTACAGGCCTGAGCTACCTGGAGGACAAAGGGGTCAGGAGCAGTACCAGAAGCAGGCAACCACAAGCAGGCATAATACCCTGCAAGAAGGAATTAGCAACATATAGTATATGCATAGTGCCAATGCCCACCCAATCCTGCTTCTCATCCAGCTGGTGTGAAGAGCGTAACCTTGCCCAGATATGACTCTGCTGGGAACTAGATGATGTCCAAAAATGCAGGCAGGCCTTCCCACTTGCATTCCTGGAGGTACACAGACAAATTGTGGATGTCTTCTGAACAGATACATGGGATCTGCTTCCTGCATTCCCACTGCTGCTGGTGCATCATTAAGGGAGCCATAATGTGGCTCAAAATCTACTTATTCAGTCTTAAAAAGTCATATATGCTTTTTAAATGTAAAGTAAAAGCTGAAAGCATCCACAAATAAATACTATTGTGTAGCCAGCTCTCATTTTGGGCCAAATTCTGCTTTTAAATACATGTGTACAACTCCTGCTGAAGTCAATAGAAGGTGTATAAGCATTTCTGAGGGAAGAAATTACCTTTACATTAATTAAAAATAGAAGACCAGGGTTTGGTCCTATTTCAATCTGTTGGTGATATTTGAGCAGGGAGATCTCACATTATTCATTGGCTTTGCATACTCTTAGCTTTTTCCTACATGCTTTCCTACACAAAGGAGGAACAATCTATTTAACAATCTATTCTGTAGCCCACACTGGATTACATGACTGCACAGTACTAGTACAGCAGAACTAACTCCCTAAGAACCTACCACTCTATTCTCTTTTCTTTACTATTGGAATTGGCATTGACACGTCTCAGAATTCTCTGGGATCTGGTCAGGATTTATGAACTAATTATTTGAAGCATTTTCATAAACTTTAAGAAAATAACTCTAAACATCATCATTTCACACCCCTTTTATCACCATTTAAAAAAAATCTGCAAATTCAGCCAAGTTTTCATGTCAAAGTGCCACACGCTCTTATGAAAACATAGCCAGATATGGTGAAAACAGAGTTGTTACATGCATCTCTCTGAAAACAGACGTTCTACAAAGCACTGAGTGGTATGACAAGGAGAGGAAAAGAATGACTTTTCTAACCACATCTCCACTTGCTTTTAGATGTTTCAGGAAGGCAGTGGGTTGAGAATTGATATTTCTCTCTCACTGATGCTGAATTTTGGAGAACAGAAATGTACTGTAGATATTTTTAGACCTTTAAGAAATGTAGGTTCCAGGTAATACACAGAGAAAGACAATTTAAACACTCAGTAAATGATGCATTGCCAGCAGAAATTATGGGGAATTTACTGTCCACTATCACATTCTCCCTGTTTCTTGTACTACATTACACACTGAACTATATTTATAAAGACCCAGTTAAGAAGTGTATCTTTTTTGTGTGTTCTCATGGAAGCCTGAAGAATTTTCTATTGGTTTGCTTTGGACTTTGACTGTCAGACCTCTCAGGGAGATTGGGACTCTGAAATCTTCAGCAGGGACACCAGGTAGGAAGAATCCATTGGAAAGGGCTATTATATTTGTTTTGAAATTTATTGCAAGATTTTCAAATTTGCTTGTTCTGATTTTACTGTAACCTTTCTCAAGAGAGTCTGGGTTATCTGGGGAAGGGAGGGGCTGTGTTTTTGAAGAACTCAAAAAGCATATTTCAGAGTAGCAGCCGTGTTAGTCTGTATCCGCAAAAAGAAAAGGAGTACTTGTGGCACCTTAGAGACTAACAAATTTATTTGAGCATAAGCTTTCATGAGCTACAGCTCACTTCATCAGATGCATGCAGTGGAAAATGCAGTGGAGAGATTTATATACACAGAGAACATGAAACAATGGGTGTTACCATACACACTGTAACAAGAGTGATCAGGTAAGGTGAGCTATTACCAGCAGGAGAGCGGGGAGGGGAGGGGAGGGGAAGGGGATCTTTTGTAGTGATAATCAAAGTGGGCCATTTCCAGCAGTTGACAAGAACATGTGAGGAACAGTAGTGGGGGGGGGGGGGAAGAATAAACATGGGGAAATAGTTTTACTTTGTATAATGACACATCCACTCCCAGTCTTTATTCAAGCCTAAGTTAATTGTATCCAGTTTGCAAATTAATTCCAATCCAGCACTCTCTCGCTAGAGGCTGGTTTTGAAGTTTTTTTGTCGAAGAATTGCCACTTTTAGGTCTGTAATCGAGTGACCAAAGAGATTGAAGTGTTCTCCAACTGGTTTTTGAATGTTATAATTCAAAACCAGACTCCAATGAGAGACTGCTGAATTGATCTCCCCACTGCATTTTCCACTGCATGCATCCGATGAAGTGAGCTGTAGCTCACGAAAGCTTATGCTCAAATAAATGTGTTAGTCTCTAAGGTGCCACAAGTACTTCTCTTCTTTTTTCAAAAGGTATAGTCTTTGGCAAATATCAATTTGTATTCCTGTATAGCTGGAGCTTTCATACCACTCTGTGGAAAGTGAAATGCTATAGAAAAAGACCCGGCATTGCACAAACTTATTCTTAAATTGCTATATCAAAAATATAGGCCCTTGTGTTTTGTTATGAATTATTGAAGAAAGCTTAAGTACGTTGTAAACTTGCAACCCTAAAAGATCGCATTTTCCACTACAGGTGTGAGACGTAAATTTTCCAAACTATTTGAGAGAACAAAAAATCAACTGCACATGGATGTGGGAAGTGTAGAGTCTTTAGAAACACGTAATAACTTAAGCTCTTAATTTTAAATCAAATATCTGAAGTAATGTGGCTAATTTCCCCACCAAGCTCACTATAATGATTTTCATTTATAAAATATCTCTATAGGGATGCACTAAGATTATCTGAGTTTCCATAGAGCATTCTTTTCTCCATGCTGTATATTGATCTATCAGTCTGAATTGAGTGGGACTTTCCCCAATATTATCTTCATCTACAGATTTCTCCCATAGTGCCTGCCTGACTGATGATCCACACCATCTCACAGAAGCAAAAGGCCTCATCTCATAAATGTATGCAGAAATTCACAAAGAAGACTCAACTGTAACACCCCATCAGGGAAAATTATACCCCTAAAATTGATCTATCCTGTCAGTTTTAAATAACTAAGGTGTGCCTATTAATGTAAAAACTTTGTTGTCAAAGAGCAACAACCCTGTCACGAGGTTCTTACAGTCCAACGGTTGAAATATAAATAGGGAACCAAAACTTGAATCACAGTTAGTCTTGGGCAAGCTAATCTAAAAAGCAGCATTCTGACTTGTAAAGAGTGTAACGAGAACAATAGCCTGACAAATGATTTTACAAGAACCAACCCTCTCTTTACTGAAATAAGAGTGTTAGCTGGAATTAGTGGTTTTTAATAGGTTGAAATTATTGTTAAGTACATCTACTCATTTTTTTATATAAAATGTAAAGCAGGCTTTTCAATAAAATTGGTTGCAATAGTTGAAATGCTATAATTTTGTCATGTATTTAATCTATACAATATATTGATTTGCATATGTCAGTTCTTGGCCGGTTGTGTTTGGATAAAAAGGATTCTAAAAAAAATCCTTTGAGCGTAGATAAATGATGCTATTTTAACCAATGAAAGGAAAATTATTGGCCTCTAGTCTATTTTACATCACACAACTACTGTATAAATGACTGCATTCAAGTGTTTATTATTCTTATTTAAAATGGTAGGTTGCTGTGACAAACTTAAAGCTTATCCAAAGGGGTCTGCATTTTCTCACACTTAGTCAGTGACACATAGGTACATAGGGAAGGTGTGAATAGCCACATCACTATATGCCTCTGATTATGATGTACAGATTATGAAGAGTCCAGTCTTTGGAAACAGCTAATTTTATTTCAAGAACGTTGTCTCAGATCTAACTATATGGTGCCATTTCAGAATTACTACATGTTCACACCGAGAAGCTACTATCAAGAAGAGGAGGTTGTGATGGCTTGATCATGTTAGGAGAATGGTAGGAGACAGTATCCCAAAGAATATTTTGTATGGCAAGATTCGGGATGGCTCTGGAAAGCAGGATCGCCCTTAAGGCAGTACCATGATGTGTGCAAAAATGATATGAAGCTGTTCAATATCAGTGTGGAAGGCCTGGAAGAGCACTCAGAATCCTGTCCCATCTGGAGCGAATATCTGACACTGCGTGTAGCTCAATACAAAGCGGCTTTGATCCAGAGGATGGAAGCAAAGTGAGAAAGAAGAAAGCAGTGTGCTGCAATCTTGGACTCCAACTGTGACAGCACATGGATCTGTGAAATTTGTAACTAGCTGTGTCACTCCTGTATTGGGCTTATCGGCCCTAAGTGGATTCATCAGGCACCTGCTAGATCTTTTACGTGTCCACCATGATCCAGTGGATTGACAGTTGTCTGTGTAATATGACATATCTGGGAATTGAAATGCACAGGTGGAGTTGGTTCCCAGTGAACAGGTGACACATACTCATAACTGGAACTAATTTACAGTCTTGGAACAGAGGCCAAGAAATTAAGAATGGAGACTAAACAAGTCTTTTTCCTCTAAAGGATAAGGTTGAGGCATGCTGGCAGAGCCACTAGGTAAGTTGGCATTACTATGCTTTCTGGAGTTGCTCTATGGAAAAATGAAGTGTTTCAGTCTCCAGAGCTGTTAATCCCACACCTTTCAAGACCTCTAATGGAAATGTACCAAGCAGGGTCAAGAATATAATTCTCTATATTTTGCTTTCAGGAAAATGAACAAAATTAAAAATTACTTTCATAAAATTGACCGTAAACTTGAGCTTGTATCAATTTCCTTCCTAGTCATCAAGATATTTTTGCTAATAATCAGTTATGGAAGCGTCCAACTTTCTCTCTTTTAGATTTAGGAAATGGACAAGATTAATCTACTACTGAAGATTTTTTTCTATTTCCTCAATAATGGAGGATTGTTCACAGCTGCTCTCTAATCTAGTCTAGTTTTAAATAACTGAATTTCTGGGAATTTTTTAATTTCCCTTTCTGGTGGGAGACTTCATAATCTAATAGATCTCACAGTTAGGACATTTCTCCAGACATTCAGAACATTTTCCTTACTAACTTGGCTGTCAGGTAGGTACCTGAGGGGCTAGTGTGAAATTCTTGGAGTCTTTCCAGACCATAATCTGCTCTGTGTGTCTGTGATGAAGTTACATTACAGTACTTCGAAGGCTCGTTAGGCTTCATTGCTGCAGTTTCTGTGATTATATTCTATTGTCAGTCACTTTTAAACACGCAGGTCAATGATTTTCTACACTGAACCACAACTCAAGTCAATATTTATTGAATACATTAATGTTTCACTAAATGCCATCTCTAATGTGATAGGATATATATCTAATGGAAGAGGTGGCCTGTTTGTTTCTATGGGTGATTTACGCATTTCATCATACATAGTATCAAATTTTAGTATACATAGTATCAAAGTGGGCCTGACTACACTGCATAACACTGGTGCAGCAGAGTGGAGAATCAGGCCCAATCTATTTAACTAAGTGAAATTCACATTTTACCTTTACTATTCTCTACAGGTCTATAGTAGGTGTATCCATTTCAGTGCGAGATGCCCAAGTTTCCTGGATCAGCTCTATGCATCAAAGTGAAACAGGACTCAATAAGTCGAGATGAAACCACTCGGCAGTGCAGCACAAGCAAACATAACACAGGCTTTTCAGCAAATCTAGGCTGCAACACTCCTTCCATTCTCCCTAGGAACTGGGGGCACTCTGAGGATACAAGCTTGAAGGTGCTATCTGAAGCGGCTCTCAGGCTTTTTGTTTCTGATCAAAAAGAAAACAAGGAACAGGTCTCTATTTAACTCAAAGTCAAAGACTAAAGTGTATTTCTCTCACGCATACACTGTTGATCAATTGTGGGAAGGAGAGGTAGGAGGGGATAGGAAAAATTGGTTGTCAGAGTTATGTTGTAGCTTTAGTTTATGTAATAGTCTGTCTCAAGATTATGTTTGGCAGAGTCTAAGCTTTGTCAGATGATTGCTTGGCTTCTTATTCCCACTGCTGTTGATTACTGTGTCATCCTTTGTCAGTTTTACACCACAGCTGGCCATACTGTTCTCAGGTGCTAGTAACTATGCAGTAGCATATTGATCTGTAGTGGTGTGAAAATGATAAGAAGCCACAGTACACAACTAATAACACTACTGCCTCCAACTGGGAGGTGGACAGCAAGCTTCTTTTGCCATTGTGAACTGATCCAGGGAGTTCTGTAACAGCCAACCTCTTTATCCAGTCATCTGCTAAGACTAAATGTCACCTTCAGAAATACAAACTGATCCTATCACCAGGGCTGGCAAGATACAGCTATGAGGTTTGCTGTGGTCTGAGTGCTCTGTGCTAGCTGTATCTAATTTTAGGCAAAGCGTCCTGCCTAAGACCAGGCAGAGCTAGAAAAAGAATAGAGATTAGTTTATCCTTGGCAGACCCACTCTGGGTAAAACCATCAGTTCTTGGCTTTGAGTTCCATGGAATGGGGATTAGAAATGAGTGGACGAAGGGGATGAGAAAAAAGAATGAGGAAGTGTGGATTCAGGAGATTCTGAGAGAAGTTGAGATGTCGGAGTCAGGTATACCTTTATACCTACAGCTAGCTCACAAAAGCTTATGCTCAAATAAATTTGTTAGTCTCTAAGGTGCCACAAGTCCTCCTTTTCTTTTTGCGAATACTTATTAAGGGGCTTGAGGCATTGGCTTAAGAAAAAAAGATTAAAGGAACTAAATATGTATACCGTAGCTGGGCCAAACAACAAGCAATGTGTGTCGCAGGGAGATAGGGGGACTCTCTACATATGAGTAGTTCAAGAGTGTAAGCTCTGAGCAGCAAAATCTATTCCTTTCATACAGCCTGTGTATCTAGGCTGTACACTGCAGAGATTCACTGTATAAAAGGCAGGAGCAAGGAACCCGTACGCAGTAGTTGCAGAGAAGTAATGGAGACACCCTGTAGCCATTATGAAAGCTTTACAGATGCTGTACATCACTTAAATGTAGGGACTGTCACTGGAAGGTGGAACTGTGTAGTCATACTAGAGATCCCACACAGTGCTGTGTTCTGTGAAATGCATATGTATCTATCCCTGCTTAGCTTGCCTGCAACCTGCCAGCACACAGCCCTGCAGCAAAACAGCACTGGTTCAGGTGCATTCAAGGCTTACTATGCTATTAAAAGGGGGAAGTGGGATAGGGTTGGTTTGGGAGACAGGAAGAAGATAAAGCCCCAGATCCTCAGCTGGTATAAACTGGAATAGCACTTGTGATGTTATCTGATTAAAATATGACCATATAGATCATTGTTGCAACCACTGTTATATATTTGCAACAAATCTTGTACAAAATGTGGCATGTAAGATGTCTATGAAAAGGTTATGATTTGCTGGTTATGATTATGCTATCTTTATGCATGTAGCATTTTTGTACTTCAAGTTATAAATATTGGCTCTATACCTGGATTTCAAATGTTTTCTCCTGGGGTAACACCCACAAGGTAGTTAGCCAGCACATGTTGAAGGGACTATTCAAATTGAGTGGCCCATCAAAAGGACGCTGAACTCACAATAGACCTTGGGAGACACCCATCTAAACTGAATGGACTTTCCTGCAGATGTTCCATCTGAAGTATAGGTAATGGCTTACTGCACTGACTAAGTGAAAGCAGGCATGCACAGGGACTTGCCCATGTGACTCCAAACTCCCATCTTGTCATCTGTAATTTTCCAGCTGTGCTGGAGGCTTTGTTTGAAACAATGGGTTTCCCTCCACATGGCAGAATTCCCTCCATTTTGCCTCTTTTCTGCTCCAGCCTCTGGACTATGAATTTATACTAATGGGAGCATTCTAACCAATGGACTGAAGACCTTCCAATGATTTGGAAGCAACCAAAGACTTAACTTAAGCCAGCAGTTTATTCCATCGCTGCTACAAGCCCGAACCAAGAACTTTTCAATTATTGTATGTACTTGATTCCTTTAACCAATTTTAACTCTCGCCTCTTTCTTTCTTTCTATGAATAAGCCTTTAGATTTTAGATACTAAAGGATGGGCATCAGTGTAATTTTGGATAAGATCTAAGTTATTTATTGACATGGTGTGTGGCTGGTCCTTTCGGATCAGAAGAACCTTTTATTTGAAGAGATTGGTTTTAAAGAACTACTTATCTCTAAGTCTAGTGTTTTCGGTGGTCAGAAAAGGACTGGAATGGCTAAGGAAACTGCTCTTATAACTTGTTAGCCAGTGTGGTGAAGCAGAAGTTTACTTTTGTTGCTGGTTTGGTATATCCTATGGGGATTAGCCACCAGTCTTGCAGTGTATCTGCCCTATTTCTCAGCAGTTTGTCCTGAATTTGGCACTCTCAGTTGTGGCCCACTGAGGCACAGTTACAGCACTATTTAAATTAATTGAGCCACGCTGACTTACATCAACTGAGCAGCTGGCCCACGGTTTTTAGGGACCCAAAGGGACCATAGTTTGGGATAAAATTGAAGAATATATTTAAGCTAAACATCAGAGAAATTTTCGTAACAGTGAAATGTATTAAATTATAGGATGGTCTTCAATGAAAGCGCTGGAGAATATACCATAGAGGACAGTCCTGCATTGGCAAATGATTGGCTAAGTGACCTAGCACTTGACTTTTCCATCTACTGTCTTAGGTCCAACTATGCTTTTCTTCAGTTTTTGATTTTGTTGAAGTTTCTGCATGAACACTAAGGCCTAATTTCCGAAGGGGATTCAACTTACTCTCCACTTGCACTCAAGAAACATTGCTTGCATGTAGTATATGCACCCCTAAAAACCATTTGTACTTCATTTGCACATGCAGATGGGGATGTGTGTATAAATGCTGGGATTTGTGTACACAAGTTACACGTGCATATGGAAGACTGAAAATGTGACCCTGTATGTACTGTATTTATAATAATACATACCACCCCCCACCCCCACTGGGTATAGTGCACAGAGCTATGTGAACCTATACAGTTTAGTTTGCCAACTTTTCATTTAAAATTACTTTACAATTTACACTGAAAAACAGGTTTCAGAGTAGCAGCCGTGTTAGTCTGTATTCGCAAAAAGAAAAGGAGTACTTGTGGCACCTTAGAGACTAACAAATTTATCTGAGCATAAGCTTTCGTGAGCTACAGCTCACTTCATCTGAAAAACAGGTTTCAAAATGGAATTTCTCTATGAACAATAGGAAGTTCTTACACTTCTCTTACACTTTTGCCCCAGATATCAAAAACTGTGTAGCTGGGAGCCATATTGATCTCAGGATATAGCCAAAAATTAAACTTTAATAAAATGTGGTTTAAGAGCTGCACACACATGCATCTGAATTTGCCCAGCCATTTGCAAGTGGGAATGTGCATCTTTTGCCGATGTACATGTTACACGCTGACCTTCATTACTTGTCAGTACTTTAATTTTACTTCCTAAACACAAAAGCACATTACTCCTGAAAGAAAGAAAGAAATCATAGCTTACACCTGTCTCTCATTCTGACTAAAAACACCACCTCTCCAGCTAGAGGTTCCCAAAGTTCAACATTTTCTGAATCCATCACAGAACTGAAATTCAATTTCTCTCACTTTTAAAATGGTATAAACAGGATACAGAATGGAATAACACTATTTTCACTTCTTTCAACTGACCTAAAACAACTCACTCATGGCTCCTTTTTGCTCTGCAACTCCATGAATTATGTGATTGATTGTAGCCAACTCATGAAAATAAACAACATTATTTATTCTGCACTCTATTATTATTATTGTTATTATTATTATTCTCTCACTCCCTACATTTGGTATGGTGCATGTATGGGTATTAATGTGCATGTATATATAGACAGCTAATGTTGCAAACATAGACAGTAAGGACATATGCATATGTATATACATCTCATACACCCTATGTCTATGTAGTTATGTTAACAAATGAGATGCATGTACTTGAACCAAACTGTCAGTTTAAACAACTTCGACAAAAATGTTTCTCTTGGCAAGAAACTGCACTCAGTCGCATATTTATAAACAGATTAATGCTGTTTTTAATGCTCTGGTTTTTTCCCCAGATGACAGGATAAACATTGAAATCTATTACTGAAGAGCCAAAATAAACCTTGAAGGAAAAAAAATAAACAGCCCCCAAATGGAAAAACAAACAATTAAGAAACAGTGTGTGTGTGGGGGGGGGAAACAGAAACTATGGGCCAGATGCTGATATCCAAATGCATCCGATGAAGTGAGCTGTAGCTCACGAAAGCTTATGCTCAAATAAATTTGTTAGTCTCTAAGGTGCCACAAGTACTCCTTTTCTTTTTGTGAATATAGACTAACACGGCTGCTACTCTGAATGCTGATATCTGTTATACCAGCATAAATGGGAGTAATTCTATTAAACTCAGTAGCCGCATTCATGGCCAGAATGCTGCTGCTTTACTTCAGTCCACTGCCATGAATCCAATGGGATCCAAGCAGGGAAGGATCCTTCTGGCTGCTCTAATTTATGCCAAGGGATCAGGCTTGCCTCCAGTAGCCCCAGGATTGGAAAGATGCAGGCATAGATTCAAGCTGCTTTTAGCCCCATTCACTCTGATACTGTACAGAGTCCAGTTTGGCTAGACCGGAGGATCTAGCCCAGAGGTGGGCAAACTATGGTTCGCGGGCCACATCCGGCCCTCCGGCCTGACCCCTGAGCTCCTGGCCTGGGAGGCTCGCCCCCAGCCCCTTCCCTGCTGTTCCTCCTCGCGTGCAGCCTCAGCTCACTGCGCCGCCGGCACAATGCTCCGGGCGGGGTGGCTGGAAGCTCCTGGGGCAGCGCAGCTGCAGAGCCCTGGCCTAACCCGGTGCTCTGTGCTGTAGCGCGGCCAGCCACCGGTGCTCTAGGCAGCACGGTAAGGGGGTGGAGGTGGGGGTGGATAGAGGGCAGGGGAGTTCGAGGGGTGATCAGGGACCAGGGGTGTGGATAGGGGTCGGGGTGGTCAGAGGGTGGGAAACAGGGGGGCTAAATGGGGGGAGGGGTCTTGGGAGGGCAGTCAGGAAGGAGAGGAGGGGTTGGATGAGGCAGTGGGGGGCAGTTAGGGGAGGGAGGTCTGGGGGTGGTCGGGGAACAGGGAGCAGGGACAGGAGTCCTGGAGGGACCGTAAGGGGGTAAGAAGCAGGGGAGGGGGGCAGATAGGGGTCAGGGGCTGGCCCACGCCTGGCTGTTTGGGGAGGCACAGCCTGTGCTAAAGGAGTGTAAATCATAGTGTGCACTAACATGTCACACACTAACTGGCTTGTGTGGACCAGAAGTTCCCTAGTGCATATTAATGTAGTTCCATTTCAAATAGTACTACATTAAATGTACACAAGGGAACTTTTAGTGCACGCCAGCAGGGTCCATATGGACCAGTTAGTGCGCAAGATGCTAGTGTGCATTAGTGTACACATCCTAGGGCATATTAGCACACCATGTAAACAAGCCCTTTTATTCCAGAATAAACGTGTCCACACACTGAGTTATTCAGGAATACTTATTCCTCAGTAGCTATTCCTGAGTAACACCATTTGTAGACAAATTCTCAGTGTAAATGAGAATCAGACCCTGAAAGTTGAAACTACTCATAGTTTCAAACTAGCTGTGCTCATTAAAGCCCACATTTTCAAATGTGCTCACAGCTCCCTTCTGTATGTGAGCTGTCCACACACTACTGAAAGTTTGGATCCAGAAGACATGGTGTGAAAACTGAAGTTTTCCTTTGACAACAAAGGGACCGGCATTTCACCTTTGCTGTTTGCAGGGACACTGCTTTTGCCTAAAACCACTACACAATGATTTATTTTTAAACTTCTATTTATTGTCTCCCACTTCAGACACGGTGCTGTATTCTCACATGAAAAGAACATGAAAAAAAGAAAAAACATTCTGTAGTACCTAGGAAGAGCTAGATTGTTAGTCTCTAAGGTGCCACAAGTACTCCTTTTCTTGTTCAGACATCTGTTTTCCAGCCACCAAACAACATGAGGCAGTTGACTCACCCTTGTGTCTCCCACTTCTGATACTACTTTGACATTCATTGTGCTAAATGGCTTATTTATTCATTCCTCCCTTCTGACTTTGATTAGCTCCAACTCTGTCTCCTTTTTGTAAAAATCACTCAGATCCAAAATGCAAATCATTCAGAACCCTGCAGTGCACCTTCTCACCCACAAGTACAGAAGTGATTGCATCAGCTCCACCCAGAAAAAAAAATCCACTGCCTCCCCGTCTGCTTCTGTATTCATTACTCAAATCACTCTTCTTATCCAGAAGACCGTTCATGATTATGTTCCATTTACCTCTGTAATTGCGTGTCTTCCTACTGCAGCTCCTCCTGCTGTGTGACTACTGTCCTTCTCTGACTTCCTGACTTGCTCCTCTCACTGAGGCTAAGGAAAATATTTAAAGCTTTCCACTGACACGAACACCAGTAACCAGTGTTAGAAGCCTAATGTAAATAAAGGCTGTTGACAATGGCCATTGACTTCAGTAGGGCCTGAATTTCACCCACCACTTTCAGCAATGTGTCAAGGAGATCTAGGTCAGTGGATTAACCTCAAATTGACACAGGTTCATTTTAGATCAGAAACTCGGCTATTGATTAAGATTAAACTGTTGTGCATTACATACAACAAAGCACATTAGTCTCAGTCATTAAAATGTAGAGGGTTTTTTTTTCCCTATTATTTGTATCCTTTTGCTTCACAGAATCTCACCCTCTATCTTTTTACAGTTGGTGCCCCTAATATAATTCTGCTGATTATGCTGGCCACATAGGTCACTGCAGGAAGTTAAAAAGGGAAGTGATTGATTTCATCTCACAGGCTGTTTGATTTTCTGATAACCTAGATTGCACCTGCAGCGGTTATAATACGGTTCAGGTATAAAATATCTAATCAGATGTCATGTATCCCCAATATTTATGCTGTTATTGTAGTAGTCACTGTAGTGAACTCTAACTTCCTTTTTCAATGGCAAATATGAGATGGCTGTCACAAAATGAGTAGTGCAATGTGCACTGACTCACACGCTGAATTGTAATTAAAGAAAACCTTTATACATCTCATACAGTGTTTTTTGTCAAATATCTCCCTTACATGAATCTGATTGAATTGCAAGGCAGGGAACACCACTTTTTGGTAATGAGCAGTGTTCAGGATGATAAAAAACAAACAGAAAAGAAAAATTATAGTGGACTTTTATCCAATATCCTTTTAGAATGACACAGATGACATTATCCACCTGCCTACCTTATGCATTCTGAGGCGACCACAACCCAAGGCACTATGACAGAAAGTATGGCCCAGTGCTAGAGTACCAAGGTTTAGAGAGCAAAGATGGTCCAATGGTTAGGGCACTACACTGGGAATCGGGATACCAGGGTTCCCTGCTCAGACACAGACTCTGCGTGACCTTGCATGAGTCACTTAGGATACATTTACACTGCAACTGGGCATGTAATTTCCAGCTCAGACAGATGTACATGTGCTAGCATGCTATCAATATCAATGTGGCCATGGCAGCATAGGCTAGCCAGCCAAGTACTTTGTTAAGGTCGTGGAAGGGATTATACTCAGGTGGCTAGCCCTCACTGCTGCAGCTACATTACTATTTGTAGATAAATTATATATATATATATATATATATATATATATATATATATATATATATATATATATATGACAAAGTTTCTCCTCTACCTTGGTGGGTCTTGCGCTTATTGGTGGATTTGCTCGCCTTGGAGCTTCACGGCAGCTCTCAGTTTGGCCGTTTTCGTGAACGCACAGTCCAGGTCAACTCCTCCTGTGTCTGATCAGGAGTTGGGAGGCTTGGGGGGAACCCGGGCCTGCCCTGTACTCCGGGTTCCAATCCAGAGTCCTGTGGAACACAGCTGTCTAGAGTGCCTCCTGGAACAGCTGTGTGACAGCTACAACTCCCTGGGCTACTTCCCCATAGCCTCCTCCAAACACCTTATCCTCACCATAGGACCTTCCTCCTGGTGTCTGATGATGCTTTACACCTCAGTCCTCCAACAGTATGTGTTCTCACTCTCAGCTCCTAGCGCCTCTTGCTCCCAACTCCTTACATGCGCACCACAAACTGAATTGAGCTCCTTTTTAAACTCAGGTGCCCCGATTAGCCTGCCTTAATTGATTCTAGCAGCTTCTTGATTGGCTGCAGGTGTTCTAATCAGCCTGTCTGTGTTAATTGTCTCCAGAAGGTTCCTAATTGTTCTGGATCCTTCCCTGTTACCTTACCCAGGGAAAAGAGACCTACTTAACCTGGGGCTAATATATCTGCCTTCTATTACTCTCCTGTAGCCATCTGGCCCGACCCCATCACTATCTATCTATCTATCTATAGATATATATAGATATACATAGATACACACACACGCGCACCCACACACACACCGAGTTCAGCTGCAGTGGAGATGTACCTTTAGTCTTTCTATGCACTATTTCCCATTTGTAAAATGAGAATAATCAATCCTTCTCTACTTCACATGGGTGTTGTGAAAATAAATACAGTAAAGATTGCGAGGAAGTCAGATACTATGGTGATGAAGGCCATTGTAAGTACCTAAGAGAGATGCTACTCCTGAATAAGTTCTGTGTGCTTATCTTGAACATTATGCATATTTCCTCTATATACATTTCAGATTCATGAGGAAAGAGCTGAAAGGGCAGAAGTCTAGCTAGCCTCAACCAATTGCTTTCCAGAGAGAATTAATTTTCTTTCTATTTGTCAATAAACTTGCCCGGATGAGGGGGAGAAAAATAGAGGACAGCTCAAAGGCTTAAATTCACGTCAGCAGCACAATTAATCTTCTTGTCAAAGATGTAAAAAGTGATCACAATCCCATTGAAAACAGGTTATAACTAGAGTTGCCATTTATGTTCATAAATAAATATTTCATGTACCCTAATTACAGAACCTTAAACAGAATGGTTGACATTTTTCTGCCAGCCTTCTGCCATTCTATAGTATTCCATATAACAAATTATACACTCTGTGCCTGGACCAGCGAAAATCTGGGGTAGCTCCACTGAAAACAATGGTATTATTCCAGATTTACACCCCAATATAACAAATAGAATTTAGCTCAGTATTTCTGAACTTTGATGGCTTGGGGTTTGTTGTTTTCTTCCATGTCACCTGGAGGTAAAGAGTAGGCTTAATACATGAAGGGCCTGATTCTTATTTACACTAAGATCTTTTTATATCTATATGACAGTGTAAAAAGGTCTTAAAGTAGGTGTAAATTAGCCTTATTTGTTTAGAGGCCTTAGTGTAAATGAGAATCAGTCTGAAGGGCCAAATTCACTGATAACATAAACACCTACTTATGCCAGCAGTGAACTTGGCCCCAATGGGTTCACACAGTGAGAACAGCTTAAAAAGCAAATGCACTCATGGAATTCAACTCAGATCCGCATTTATTTTTAATATAGATATATGCCCTGTAAGCTACAGGAAACAGCACACAGTGATCTATCTTGAGCCATATGAAAGTTGAGGGTAGTAGCAATCTGCTGTAATCTACATGAATAAAGTTTGCCCCCACAATGATAGCTGACTGATCAGACTTTGGACAACCCAGCTACTATTCTTTTTCTTTGACCGGGATTCACAATGCTTATAGTTCATAATACAAATTCATACATAAAGTTTAGGGTTGATTAAAAGGAAAAGGAAAACAAAAAATATCTTACTAGAGTCACTTCCAGTAGAGCCAGGAATGACTAATATGAGCTGGCCAGCATCCGATTTTACTCATATTGAGAGAATTAAAAGGTCACTTTGCATATTTTTCCAGCTAACTATCAGGAACGCAGTTTATAGCTGTTTATAATTTTGTGACTCTTTGGATAAAAGATTTATGAACTATAAATACCTCAGGAAATAATGAAAAACAAACATTTCCAATTCTTGAAATAATAAAAGATGCAAATATCATGCATAGTGAAGTTTATTTTATTTGTCTTACCTTAGTGCTTAGGAGCCATACTCATGGACCAGGACCCCACTGTGTTAGATGCTATAAAGTGCTCTGTATACATTTTTATTTACCTACTGAATTTATTTAATGATTTTATATTGTACCCCCAAGACATTATGGGCATGTTTACAAAAATTTAAAACAAAAAGAGTACTAGTTATTCCCACTTGTTTTAAGAGTAAGTCTAATGGTATGGGAGAACTGATCTGAATAAAATCAGAATCAATCTACCACCAACCCAAACTTGGATCAACCCCACGAGATCAAGGCAATGTTTGGTGTTTTTCTTCTTGCATCACTTAATTTCCTGGTTCTGCCATAAGTAATATCCCACATAAAAGGCTATGCGTGTGCTGGCCATCCTGAAATGAAGAGAGACAATAAATCTCACAGAAAAATAAGATCCTGGATTTCTGACCCAAAAAGCTTTGGATAAAATCAATAAAGCAAAATTCTCGGAGGCTGTAAATCAAACAGTGTACTATTGGTGTACCAGCAAAACCACACATGCATGTGAAAGTGTCCATTTGTGCATTCAAGGTGGGAAACTGTGTTTAACTGCCTGACCTGGCAGTTACCACGCCACTGTGCATTCAGCTATGGGTCTTCTACATGGAGTTGTGAGTCCAGTACAAGTGGACAAGGTAGTGAATAAGAACTCAGGAGACCTGGGTTCAACTCTTTGGTGAGCCATAGGAAGTCAGTATGACTTTTGGGGATTAACTTAATCTATCTTTCGCCTGAGCTCCTCATCTTTAAAATGGGGATAATACTTCCCTACCTCAGAGTTGTGTTGTGAGCATAAAATCCTTTAGTGATTGTGAAGCACTCAGAAGGTCTCATAAGTACGTAGACAAAAATGCACGTGTATGACATTGATAATGGCTGAGAAAAAAAAAACTAGACAGAGGTAAATTTCTGTGAGTGCATCAGCTGACTGCATTTGAACAGTTGACCCAGAAAGTGCATGTAGTATATCCACTAGATATGACAGACTTCCTCTGAGAAAAAATAAATCTTATAAGTCTTCCTATTAGTCTCTGTTAATGTTATTTCTCATTGCTGCTAGTATATGGATAATTTAAAAATCAGAAAATGAAAAGCTACTTTCAGCCATTCCACCACAGTGACATTAATAATTTTGCAAGCATAGCTGTATCATTTATATTAATTATTCTTAATGACATATGGGAGATTTTAGGTCATTGCACAGCATAATTAATGCAGAGCTCCATTTATTAATAACAATTCTCAAACTGATTTTTCCCAAATTCAATATTCAGTTGTCTCCTTTAAAAACTTTGTTGAGTAGATAGTTAAAGTTCCCACAGCATCTTCGATATTCTACATACTTCCCTTCCAGAGGGGAACAGTACATATATTTTTTAATTATATAAGGTAATTGTCAACCTAATGGAGCTCACTAGAATTCTGATTAGCTATTATGTATACAAGCCATACAATTTAAAATGATGCATATTTAAATCTATAAATTCGCCTCAGATATAAGTGACATAAATGGAGGTATGTCAGCTGGGAATTTAGCTCAGTATATGTATTTTGTTCAGGCTCCCTTGCTTTTGTTACTTGATTTCAAATTTATACACATTCCTTAAAAATGGACTATTAATGAACATTACAATGTCTTTGGTTTTTGTACATGTTCATTCACCTGCATACAAAAGATATTTTTCAGAAATAATTATCTGAATGGTGATTACAGGGAAAAAATAAAGAGACACCATGCTTGTGCTCATTTCATTATTAAAACAAGTCACACAGTAACAGTTTGTTTTTTACAGTGAATCCAGTGCTCATGATGTACTGACAGTGGTGGAGGCTGAGGTTTGGTCATTCACCAAATAGCAACAGCACAAGCAGTAGCAGTGCAATCTTCCCCAAACTTCACCAACATTGAGCTGGCAATACTACCCAGGACGAGAGTGGAATTCATTTCCCATGCCAGCTCAGCCTCTCAGGTCGCCTCAGAAAATAGACCAGAAAAAAGTGGTATTTTTGTACTGAGCACACCTGCCCATTAGGAACTGGACAGACACTAACAACTCATTTCATGTCTTTGAACAGTAATAATTTTCAGTGATAGTCAGTTCGAACTGGTGACTTGGAGATGAAAGGCTCCTGAGCCCATTACCAATTCCCATAAGCCTGTACCCCAATACAGTAACTAATCATCATGAATATTTACAGCAAGAGTCAGACTCGAAGTAGGTAAGGAACAGTCTAGACATTGAGGAGTGAACTAGTGGAAACCTCCATCTGATCTCTAGTCATTCCCTATTCCAGGGGCGGGCAAACTTTTTGGCCTAAGGGCCATATCAGGTTTCCAAAATTGTATGGAGGGCTGGTTAGGGGAGGCTGTGCCTCCCCAAACAGCCAGGCGTGGCCCAGCCCCCGACCCCTATCCGACCCCTCCTGGACTCCCACCTCATCCACCACCCCCTGATCCCTGTCCCCTGACTGCTCCCAGACCCTCTGCCCCAACTGCCCCCCACTGCCCCATCCAACCCCTCTTCTCCTTCCTGACTGCCTACCCAGGACCCCTGCACCCATTCAAACCCCCGTTCCCTGCCCTCTGACCGCCCCGACCCCTATCCACACCCCCAGCCCCTGACCACCCCCTTGAACTCCCCTGCCCTCTATCCAACCCCCCAGGCCGGAGGGTCCCACAGGCCGGATGTGGCCCACGGGCCGTAGTTTGCCCACCTCTGCCCTATTCTCTTCTCCTTCTGAAAGTTTATTTCTTTGAACAAATATATGCAGTTCTGCCTGTTCTACACTGATTCCATTTCATGCATCAGCCATAAAAGGGTAAGGTTCAGAGACTTACAACGCAGACTGCTCACTAATAGGTTTCAACTATTCTACATTTGTGGGACAGGTCACTTCCTCTTGGTCAGGGGAAAAGGTAATTAATGGGGGCTTTTGGCTTGATCCTGAGAGGTACTGTACTGAACAGCTGCAACTCTCACTGAAGTCAAGAAGGGGGATTTTCTTTCGAAAATTAACAAGGCAAGAAAGCAGGGATGCATCATGAATGCCTCACTCGTGCTTTCTGAGAAGGTGTTTGTGTCTCAGACGACATAGGGACCTAGAGGGCAGATGAGGACAAGGAGTGATGGAGTGAAGAACTCTAGAGAAATCAGAGGAGGAGAGGAGGGAGAGAAACAGTACTTAGGAGGGGGGGGAAAAGAGAGAGTATCTGGGAAACCAATGGGGCAAAAGAAATACATATCTCATGCCAACCAAGTTGGCAGAAAGTCAAGACCTGTCAAAGCAATAACTGCTGTAAAACTGAAACTGTCAGGCATAGTTATTCACTCTGTGCATGCACTAGCACCAGTGGAAACATTTAAAGCAAATCCCTAGGATTGCTGTGTCAGTTTTTAAACACTGGCTATCAAAACTCTCTCTCCAACAACATTTTTTTTTTAAAATCATGCTGAACCATTTGTATTTTTGTCATGTGGATGTCAGTCAAGGCTAGAAGGGAAACCACTCAGGCACTCTGGTGTGAAAGTGACATTGATGGAGTAAAACTCCCCATGGAATTAAAAAAAAAAAAAAGGAAATAATAAAGAGCAGTGAGATGATTTAGAGGCTGCAAAGGAATGTGCATGATTTTATAAAAGAATACATGAAGCATTCATCCTTATGTTCTGGCCCTTCTGATATAGGGTAACTTGTTTCTAGAGCCACGCTATTCTTCCCAGACACTGTATGTCAGAACTGATGGGAAATTTTTGGAACATGTGAAGAAAAAACAAGAGTTTTTGGCAGTGAAATAATTGACACATCATCTATGAGATGATGCCTGTAGCTATTACTGACTGAGGAACCGACCTGGCAAGCTCCTCCTTGAGGACCAGTAAGACTTATCATGTGAGCAAGTCATGCATTGTCTCTGTGCCTCTGTCTCCCCATCTATAAAATGGGGATATTAATACTTCCCTACTTTAAGAGGGCACAAGGATTAATTCATTAGGTATGTGAGGTGCTCAAATCCTGCAGCAATGAGTGTTGTAGAAGATCCCATACACAATAGACAGTGCCTCTAATTTCCTATTGCTCCAACCAAACACAATTTACTCACTCATTCTCAAACTAAGCAGCACAGTGTGCCAGAAGATGGTTCAGCCTGTTCACCTTCCTCCCTAACTTACCTCAAGTACAAGAACTGAGAGATTTCAAAAGGTAATTGTAAATGGGGAATCATCATGGACTGAGCTATTTCTAATGAGATCTGACTTTGGCCCAATGCTAGTGAATATCTTAGCAAAGAACTGGTAAAAAATATACAACTATTACTGAAAAAGTTTGCAGTGGACACAAAGACGGATGGAGTGGTATATTACATATATGGAGTGATATATATAGAACAATCTGGATCGCTTGATAAGCTGGTCTCTTTTGAGCAACATGCTTTTTTAATACAGCCAAATTGAAGGCACTATATCTCAGAACAAAGAAGGTAGTACTGTGATAGGGTGTGCTCCTCATACTCACCCTCCAGGGGTTAAAATAAGCCAGATGGGCCAATTAACTTATTAGGCTGAAAACCAGGGGACATTCAGGCTGACAGAAAAGCCCTAATCAAGAGAAGCTCATCTGTGCAGGAGCAGACAGGGCTTCTATCACCCCAGGGAGCTGGTAGCAGAAAGGGGACTGCAATCAAACTCCCTGGGACAAGGGAGAGAAATGGATTTGGACCCAAGCGGAAGGATTTATCTAGGACCCAGGACATAGGGTTTTAGCTAGAAGGGTGAAGAATATGAACCTGGGATAGGCAAGCTAGGAAGTAGTCTAGGAAGGTTTGTGCTTAGTGGATGGAGATCGGTGCTGGAACTCAGAGTAGGGGACAGGCCTGGGTTCCCCTACCAGCCACTGAGTGAGTGTCACAGTCTGGGCTGTGAACCTGAAGACTGGAACCATTTGTTCTAGTCACTGAGGGAGTAGCTCAGCCACTTAAAGACTTCTTGGGATGGCATAGGAGATTTTGATAGTATCCCAGAAGTGGGGGACTATTGTGACTTAACTGGAGAGCCAAGCTCCTGAGGAGCAAAAAAGGGGCCCTCAGAGTGAAAGAGCGAGATGACAGGCCAAGGAACTGAGAGAAGAGGGAGTCAGGCTGGCAGAGCTAATCCCAAGACACAACCAGAAGGAAGTACTCCACTGGTGAGTGAAGGTCCCCATGACAAGTACACACTTACAATAAGAGGGACCATATCCTGGATAGCACGGACTCTGAAAAGGACTTAGGAAAGAGGTCATTGTGAATAGATACCCAAACATGGACTCCCACTGTGATGCTGTGGCTAAGAGTCTAATGGTTATGCAGGGGAACACCCAAAGAGGCAGTTACATACCTCATACATGTATGCATGGTATTAGTGAGTCCATTACTGCAATACTGTGCCCTGTTGTGGTGTCCACACTTCAAAAAAGGATGCTGAGAAATTGGATAGGTTCAGAAAAGAGCTACAAGAATGATCTGAGATGTGGAAAATCTGACTTACAATGAGAGATTTAAGAAAATCAGTCTGTTTAGCTTATCCAAGAAAAGATTATGAGCTGACTTGGTCAGGGTCAAGTTATCTGGACAACAACAAGATTTCTGAAAGTAGATGCTTCTTTGACAACCCTGTTGCTGCCCAGCATTCCAATCTGAGTCTTACATGCAAACGTGACACTGGGTAATTGTGTTGTAAGTTTTAAAAGAAATGTGTTCTGAGTTGAACATCCATGAACTATGTACAGGCACTTTTGATAGATAATTTACCAGATTGTGTGTCTTGTACAATACACTCTCTGAACACAGGTTTCAGAGTAGCAGCCATGTTAGTCTGTATTTGTGTTAGTCTGTATTGGATGTAGAAGCCCTCTACACCAACATTCCACACAAAGATGGACTACAAGCCATCAGGAACAGTATCCCCGATAATGTCACGGCTAACCTGGTGGCTGGACTTTGTGACTTTGTCCTCACCCATAACTATTTCACATTTGGGGACAATATATACTTTCAAATCAGCGGCACTGCAATGGGAACCCGCATGGCCCCACAGTATGCCAATATTTTTATGGCTGACTTAGAACAACGCTTCCTCAGCTCTCGTCCCCTAATGCCCCTACTCTACTTGCGCTACATTGATGACATCTTCATCATCTGGACCCATGGAAAAGAAGCCCTTGAGGAATTCCACCAGGATTTCAACAATTTCCATCCCACCATCAACCTCAGCCTGGACCAGTCCACACAAGAGATCCACTTCCTGGACACTCTGGTGCTAATAAGCGATGGTCACATAACCACCACCCTATATCGGAAACCTACTGACTGCTATCCCTACCTACATGCCTCTAGCTTTCATCCAGATCACACCACATGATCCATTGTCTACAGCCAAGCTCTACGATATAACCGCATTTGCTCCAACCCCTCAGACAGAGACAAACACCTACAAGATCTCTATCATGCATTCTTACAACTACAATACCCACCTGCTGAAGTGAAGAAACAGATTGACAGAGCCAGAAGAGTACCCAGAAGTCACCTACTACATGACAGGCCCAACAAAGAAAATAACAGAACGCCACTAGCCATCACCTTCAGCTCCCAACTAAAACCTCTCCAGTGCATCATCAAGGATCTACAACCTATCCTGAACGATGACCCATCACTCTCACAGATCTTGGGAGACAGGGCAGTCCTTGCTTACAGACAGCCCCCCAACCTAAAGCAAATACTCACCAGCAACCACACACCACACAACAGAACCACTAACCCAGGAACCTATCCTTGCAACAAAGCCCGTTGCCAACTCTGTCCACATATCTATTCAGGGGATACCATCATAGGGCCTAATCACATCAGCCACACTCTCAGAGGCTCGTTCACCTGCGCATCTACCAATGTGATATATGCCATCATGTGCCAGCAATGCCCCTCTGCCATGTACATTGGTCAAACTGGACAGTCTCTACGTAAAAGAATAAATGGACACAAATCAGACGTCAAGAATTAGAACATTCAAAAATCAGTCGGAGAACACTTCAATCTCTCCGGTCACTCAATTACAGACATAAGAGTGGCTATCCTTCAACAAAAAAAACTTCAAAAACAGACTCCAGCAAAAGACTGCTGAATTGGAATTAATTTGCAAACTGGATACAATTAACTTAGGCTTGAATAGAGACTGGGAGTGGATGAGTCATTACACAAAGTAAAACTATTTCCCCATGTTATTTCTCCCCCCTACCCCACTCCTCCTCAGACATTCTTGTTAACTGCTGGAAATGGCCCACCTTGCTTGTCACCATGAAAGGTTTTCCTCCTTTCCCCCCCGTCCTGCTGGTGATGGCTCATCTTAAGTGATCACTCTCCTTACAGTGTGTATGATAAAATCCACTGTTTCATGTTTTCTGTGTGTGTATATAAATCTCCCCACTGTATTTTCCACTGAATGCATCTGATGAAGTAAGCTGTAGCTCACGAAAGCTTATGCTCAAATAAATTTGTTTGTCTCTAACATAATGACAGGTTTCAGAGTAGCAGCCGCGTTAGTCTGTATTCGCAAAAAGAAAAGGAGTACTTGTGGCACCTTAGCGACTAACAAATTTATTAGAGCATACTACAGCTCACGAAAGCTTATGCTCTAATAAATTTGTTAGTCTCTAAGGTGCCACAAGTACTCCTTTTCTGTTTGTCTCTAAGATCATCTTTGTGGTGTCTGTACTGTACCTTGCTCTTTCAGTGAGTGAAACATGAAGACTATCCTTTCCAACAAAACAGGTGTCTTCTTTGATCTCAGAATACTCTACAATACAATGCCTATTCAAAAAAAAAAGTGACCAGAAAAGATGCAATTAAGTGAAAGCAGCTGGCTATGTTTCTATGCTCCATGTTTCTTGGCCAACTGCTAACTGAAAATTAATTACCTTGCTGAGTGTTAATTAGGTAATATTAGTATGTAAATACCCCAAATTAATTATCCTAAGTTAATATACAGAAAACTGCCTTCAAATATGTGTTTTACACTACTATATGTTAAATGTAAATGCTCCCATTTGCTCTTCCAAATCTTAGTTTAATTCAAACATTTTAAATATAAAATAAATCATTCTTAAAAATGAATTACAGTGTCACAAGCTCATCACTCAAGGAAAAAAAATCAAAGCTAATAATCTGATGCATAATTATACTGCCAATTAGAGACAGTGACTGAACTGAAGTGAGCTGTAGCTCATGAAAGCTTATGCTCAAATAAATTTGTTAGTCTCTAAGGTGCCACAAGTACTCCTTTTCTTTTTTTGAAAGAAATAGCTCATCGATTTCAGAATTTAAAAATAAAATGTTCATCAGCTGAAAGAATAAACTTGAAATCTAATTACATGACAATGAATCAAAAAAGGTACATTTCTGCATCAGGTCTGTAATTTCCCAGCCAAGCAAGTCCTTTACTCTTTCACCAGCATCCATTTTTATATAACATAGGGCTAACTGTTAAGAAGCCAAATTTTGATTGCTATCATTTCTCCTTGGCTCCCCCAGTGCTGTTCATTGTATTTGTTTTATTGTTTTCAAAGTGGAGACTCAGTTTTATTTGTATTAAGTTTCAGTACTTAATATCAGTGTGATTTATGGGGAAAAACAGCAAATATAGTTTAATGCTTATAAAACAAAAATAACCGGAGTCAGTATTCAAAGGGTACTTCAACTAAAAGCTTATATAATTGGTAAAAGCTGATAACAAAATCTTGATAAAAGCTCATAAAATGGTTATTCAGACCTTGGCTTTTACCCATATCTGTTAAAAGCAGAAGAGATGTGTTCTGACAATCATAAATTCTTAGCCCGGGGCATGGAGAACTCTATTTTCTTTTATGAAATTCCCCCCCCTCCCCAAATAGCAATATAATTTTTGTTTTATGAAGGCCACATGGGGACGTATACGTTAACCTCCTATGTGGCAGGTATGCTACATCTGTGTATTTATTTATATTTATAGAATTCATACAAGAAACAGATGCAGGAGGATTAACAATAAGTACAACATAAGATTGGCAAAAGAGAGGCACATCACAGAATATACTCAAAACACCATTTTGCAGCTGCATACTATTTCTGTTAACACCATTCAGTTTTAAATTGAGATCAACAAACAATTTTTTTGAAACAAATTAAGTGGGAATTTTTCCTTTTAATTCCATTGTTGTTTTTACCCTAGCCTTTTAAGAGAACATGATCTATCACTTTCCTTATTTTACATTTTGCATACCTGCCCCCCTACAACTAGAACACACTCTCCCGATCTTAGATATGCTTTCATCCTTGCCTCCTTACAACACTTTACATATGTGAAACAAGAAACTATCTAGAGTCCACTCAACATCACCTGAACCCTTCATACATTCCCTGGTGCCACTGACTTCAATAGAACCAGGATTTCATCACCTATGTTCTGCAACTATTGTTCTCCTTATGGCCCAATCTTGCATTTCTTGCACATTCAAAACTTTGTATGGCTTTGAGTGTGCAAGAAATGCAAAACGAGGCCTTGAGAATGTAAAGCCCTAACTTGTGGGCTCCTTGTCTCCTCTTTATTTTGCTCAGCACCTCACCCTCATTTTCTGATACACAAACAATGAAGTAAGGTTACCTGCTTCAGCATCTGTCCTGGTCAAAAACATTTTAGTTCTTGCACAGCTCTGAAATTAGGACAAATGGGGCAATGTAACTAACAATATTTATTCTAGGGACTGAACACATTAAAATGTTTTTCTCAAGGCATCTTCCAGCTCATTTCCTAACTGATTAAGTAAAAGCATCTCTAAAACCTCCACAAATACTTTTTGGTTGCATTTTGTAGAAAAATGATTCAGAAAATTACAGATCTATTTTTATTAAAAACAAAATTACTGAAGTAATGAGTCATCTCCAGAAGAAGTGGGCCATTTCTTCTACCTATGCATTTATTTATTTGGAATTGATGCTGCTAAACAGACTGATACTATGCAAATCAAAATTGATCTTCAACTATTATCGGTAAATATGCCCAGTGGCTTGTGATGGGTGTTAGATGGGGTGGGATCTGAGTTAGTACGGAGAATTCTTTCCTGGGTGTCTGGCTGGTGAGTCTTGCTGACAAGCTCAGGGTTCAGCTGATCTCCATATTTGGGGTCGGGAAGGAATTTTCCTCCAGGGCAGATTGGCAGAGGCCCTGGGGTTTTTTTGCCTTCCTCTGCAGTGTGGGGGATGGGTTACTTGCTGGAGGATTCTCTGCACTTTGAAGTCTTTAAACCACGATTTGAGGACTTCAATAGCTCAGACATAGCTTAGAGGTTTGTTACAAGAGTGAGTGGGTGAGATTCTGTGGCCTGTGTTGTGCAGAAGGTCGGACTAGACGATCATAATGGTCTCTTCTGACCTTAAAGTCTATGATTCTGTGAGTATCTCCCTGTGCCCGGCAATAAATGCATCCCAAATCCCAAAAATCTTGTCTAACAAAAAGATTCCCTTGTTAAAATTCCACATGGAGGTGCTCAGCCCTACTACCCGAAAATGTTTTGTAACATGATTTTTTTCTTTTTACATCCATCCAGAGCTGAAGAATAACCTCCTGCTAAGTTTGCTTCTCAAATCTGTTCCCTTTCCCCCAGATGCTCCCAACCCTCTGAAGACATTTTCACAGTTCAAAATTGTAATAGGATTAGCCACTTCCTAGTGCTTCCTCATGATCTGGGGTGGCTCTGTAGCATCCTACCTCTGATCTGCGACTCAATATCTCACAAAAAGGTTTCTCTGTTTAATAATATCCTTCCTTAGGGTATGGTTTTATTGCCCAAAAGTTCAAAATCAACATATAAAGGTCTTCCCCAGCCTTAACTTGGGCACAGCCCCTCCCCCGTGAGGTACTTCCTCAAAACTTCCCTGGTATCTGCTTTAGCAGGTCACTGGTAGTCCCTGCTAGCTGAAGCAACTCACCTGATCTCAGGGTCTTCCCTGCAGGAGTTCCTCTCACTCTCTGCAGTCTCCTGATCTTCACCCTCCCTCAGTGACTTGCTGCTGCCTTTTATAGGGGACTCAATTCTCCATACCCAGCTGATTCTACTTAAACACTACACCTCATCCGAGGTATGGCAGGCAGAGCTGGCCAGCTCTAGGATTTTGGATCTTAAAGGGCAGGCTACCCCATTACAAGCCCTTTCCTTAAAAAAAAAAAAAAAGAAAGAAAAAAAAAGAAAAAAAGGGTGTACCTTCAAAAGAGGCAAGAGGTTATTTATTCCTAGGCCTATTTCCCTACAGAAGGAACGAAACGAAGAAGAGAATACAAATGCACATCGATTTTCAAGAGCCTCATTTATGCATGCATTTATGTTCCCTGCAAAAAGGAAATCTCTCTTTATAATATGACAAATTTCTTTTTTTCAGGCTTATTCGAAAAAGGATGATGTATTTGCTGGTTTTCTCAACCTAAATGACTCTGATTTGCCTTTACAGTAATGACCAGATTTACACCTTGGAAACCTGGACTCTATCCTGAAATACTTTCCATGCTGACATGCCCATACAAGGTGAAGTGGCAAAAGATCTCAGGAACCTCTGGTGAGTTAGTAGTTAAACATTATGGAAAGACAATGTATCACTGTATTCTTTTAATGAGATTTGTCTTCCAGCATTGACAGTTTTCTTTATGAAATACTAACTGGGAGATAGGAAAATGTGTGAAAGCCCTCCTGTCATAGTTACAGAGCCAGTATGCCTCTGTTTTTACATTGGGTTTATAGCTTTTTTTTAAAACAGGAAATAAAGATCCCCAGTGTGAGGCAGTATCAAACTTAATGGTGTGTTACTACCACTCACTTTCACTGTGATTATCTGAAGCAGGCAGGGACGAGGAGCCAAACTGGAAATCTGTTTCCACTGAGTAGGTATTAGTACAATATCTGTGCAGATATATCATGTATTTATGCAAACCTTTCTACTGTTCCATGGGCCCCTTGAGCATAAAATAGCTAAGTACCAATGAGTTAGAATTTCTGAAAACTGATATTATGACAAGTCACTTTTATTGCAATTTAGTAAGGATTTTTCTAGTATAAACAAAGTGATCAAAGTGCACAGAGATGTTTGTGCCTAATATATCTACAAGATTCATAACACATCTAAGTAAACTGAAAATACAATGGTTTTATGGTCTATGAACATACATAGTGGAGCATATTTTTCTAAATCCTACACTTTCAATTAGATTCTTCACTGGCTAAATCAAGACACTGCGCTGTCTTATTGATTCAATAGCCACGAAAGAGCATGGACAAGAATTTCCTCCCCAACATCTATCTTAATGTAAGCAGGGGAATAGTCCCACTGTTGTGGGGACCTTTCCTGGCTTCTGCACTACCCCGGTGAAGTGGGCTAGCAAAAGGATCTGAGTCCTCACTCCCACTTCCTTTACCCAGTGGCCTCCCTGCCCTTGAGGGCTCCCCTTCCACTCTCCTGTCTGGCAGAGTCCTTGTAACCCCAATAAGGCTGGGCCCAGGATTCCTGGGGGGCTCGACCCCCAACCCTGCTGTGCTCACCTAGGACAGGGGCTAGGGTGTCCCCCACTCCAGGGTACTCTCTCTGCACTGGGCACTTCTCTGATCCACTGACCATTACATACAAGTTAAAGCAAATGCAAGTTATTTAATCAACAATTAATTTTAAAAAGCATAAAGGAAAATGGGAAAGGTTAAAGGAAGCATCACCTGCTCTGTAGCAGGGAACATCACAAACAGTGTCTCTGGAATGTCCAGGCAGTTCACAGTCTGTTCCTTGCAAGTCCCAGGCCTCCTTCTCAGGCCCTGGCTGTGCTGCAGGGATGCTGTGGGTTGGACACTCGCTCTGGTGGTGACCACATGCTCTGAGACTCTGGGTGGCAGGGCCCTTCTTCCCAGCATTGCCCCCGCCCTGTCAGGGTTACCAATCCCCCTCCAAGTCTGGCCTGCAGAGTCTCCTGGCTGAGATGTCTCCCTGTGCTGGGCCCACTGCCCAGGGTCCCCCTCGCTCTCCCCAGCTGCTCACAACACCCGGCTCCCCAGTAGCTCCAGCCCCAGCCCCACTCTGTCTTAGCTCCAACTGCACTCTGCCTCAGGATGGCTGCTGCTCTGCCTCCAGCTCCCTGGGCTGCTTCTCTGGCCCCTCTGGCTCTGGTTGCAACAGCTCTGCTCCCAGGACAGGTCTGCTCTCAGCACTGATCTGCTTCCTGGGCTGCTTTTCTGGCCCCTCTGGCTCTGGTTGCTGCAGCTGCTCCCAGGGCAAGTCTGCTCTCTCTGGGCTGTGCCTCTGGCTTTGGGGCTGCAGCTCTGTTCCCAGCACAGTGTCTGCTCTCTCTGGGCTGCTTTTCTGGTCTCTCTGGCTCTGGCACAGCTCTGCTCTCCAGCTCAGCTGGGGCCCCTGCTTTCTCCTTAACTTGGCCCCACTCTGTCTGACCCAGGCAATTCCAGCTCACACGGATGAGGCTGGGACCTCCCTGGCCTCCTGACTCCCTGATTAGCCTGCCTGCCCTGTCATTCAGGCTGACCTGAAGCATTGGCCTCTCCCCATTGTTCCTGGGGACTGTCAGTCTCAGAGTCCTGATTTCCCATCGACCCTTCCCCCTTTTAATACTGGGAGCTAGCAAATAAAACACCCGCACTGAGTGTTAGTAAGGGGGCAACAGTCCCCTTACATTAACTTGGTATTATACTTGAAGCCCATTTGTGACAGTTTAAATATTACCAGTATTTACTAAATAGCCCACACACAACACTCACTTTGAATTGAAGAAGAGTAATTAGAAAGGACTGTAGGATCTGCATTTAGTTTTAATTCTCAGCCTGATGCAAACAACTTACATACGCTGAAAATTAGAACAAGATGTAGCCTATTATGCCTGCTCAGCAATATTAAGTAGAAAAATATATTTTCCAATTTGCATTTCTGCTTTCTCTGAGTGACTTTTACAGGATTTGGCCCCTTTCTTCTGGAACAAAGACAGAAATGTTTCTACTAATCATTTATTTTTTGAAGAAAGTGAAAATATCTCCAAAGATGTTTTCCTAATTTTGGAACACAAGCCGAGGCAGCATGAATTGGTGGATAGGGTAATTGGCTGTCAGCCCGCCCTGGGTTCTATGCCTGCTTCACCCACTATCCTGCCACGTGACCTTGAGCAAGTCACTTCATCCCTCTGAGTCTCTGTTTTCCCCTCCTATCCTTTTTCTGTCTTGTCTATTTAGGTTCCAGGCAATATGGGGCAGGGATTGTCTTACTATTTGTCTATACAGTGCCTACCACAATTCCATTTGAGGATTTAACTGGCTGACTCCCTTTAATGGAAGTTATGCACCTATAGACCATTGCCTCACATTAGATTGGTGAATTATCTCTATGTCTTCAACAATTGGGTACTGTCCTAATGTAATGAGGTGTTAGTTAAGCAGTTTAGCACAGTGGACAGGAGCTGCACTGAACTCTTCATGGCTGTTAGATAATAAAATTATATTTAATCCATGTATTCAGAACTCACTAGCATCCAACCTTCTGTTGCCATCTCTGTGCCAAAAAGCTTGAAGCTTTTTAGCTCCACAAAGCATTGATTGAAGAACAGAACTTTTATACCTGAAAATTACTACGTATATGGGTCCAACAAACTAGAATTCGTAGAACTACTTAGAGAACATAACAAAAGTTCCATAGTATATATTTAAGTATGTGAGTTCAGTGCACATAAAAGACACTGACTTGACATCCTTCCTCAGAACAAGTATAGCACAGACAGGAATTGCAAGTTTCTCCACACAACCCCGCTTCTCTGTGCCTGAACCTTGAACTGCAGAGATCAACTTTAGAACAGTTCTTTGAACTGGGAAAGCAGCTCCTTAACAGTGTCCATTGAGCCATAGGCCTCTCTACTGAGATTGGCATCACAAATGCCAAATTAGCTCCAGCTTGTGGAAATTTGTCTGAGACAATGAAACTTATCACCAATGACCAGCCATCAGATGGTATGCAACTTTCAATCACTGCCATCCTGGCTGGATTCAAACTGGGCCTGAACACCTTTTAAAAGGACAAAAAGGGTTGATATGTTCTTAGATTTTAAGGCCAGAAGGGATGGTTATGATGATCTAGATTATAAGTAAGATGATTTTAACTGTGCTGAGCAGCTCCACAAATAGAGTTTTTAAACATCTCCTATAAGGTGAACAAAGATTAGTGCTAAGTTTGAACTCTCCTTGCAAAAAAAGACCATTACCAACCCACCATAGATGGACACCAAATGATCAGTATTTGTAAGGAGTATGTTACCGGCTTTCAATCAGAATACATTTATTCCAAACTGCAACTCGTATCTCTTTCACAGACAGACACACATAAATGTATACACATAGAATGCTGCATAATTTTTCTATTAGTGTATGTTTTATGTAGTGAAGGAGTGAATAGTTAAAAAGAATTAACTAGCATGCTCTGCTACAAACATATGATCCATTATATGATTGCTGTTCCATATATTCGTATTAAGATGATGCTACCCTTCTGCTCAAAAGGCACTTAAAATTGTGGTTCTATTCTGACAAATGATTATGTAAAAATGGCACTGTCATCTAACAGACCTGCTCTCTGTGTATATGCAGAGTCTTATCCGCTGACTAAAGCATCAAAAATAAGTTTTTAATGTTGTTCACTCATCTTGGCTCTCCAGAGCCAACACCGAGCTGTGGATGCTATCCCATCCTGTGCCTCATCAACCAAATTATTTACTACGTTCCCATCAGTTACAGTTGTGCAAGCCCAACTAAGGCAATAGGTTGGCACAAGTGAAATTGAGGGAACAGTTTGAAGACAATGGGGTTGCACAGGTGACACTGAGGTCCTAATTTCCCCAGAGGAATCTTTACTATTGTTGATGATGCATGAGATAGAAAGAACCCAACTTGATTCAGAGCTCAGATTGAGTTTGTAGCCATGACAGCTAGAAAGAAACACAAAACCTCATTCTTTTACTTGTAAACTAAGCACATTCTATACAGAAATCACTGAGGGAGAATGAACATGGATGTCCATCATACTGTATTTCTGAGCAGAACTACACTCTTCTGGAATGGAAAAGTCTTTCATAACATCTATCATTGTGGAGTTATGATGTAGTCTCTTTTAATATTTGAAGTTGACACTACCATTGGCCTGCCAGAGCTATTAAATTGCAAAATACATAGTTATGTGAACATAGTAAGAGTCTTATGCCAACTCTAAGCTATCAAGTGAGCTGTATTTATTAAACTTTTATGAACTAGCTATCTTTTTAGAGGAACTTTTCTGTAAAGATGTTTTTTCCCTATTTTCAGGACTCTCACAGAATCCTTAGCCTGTGAGTATTGTGCACTTCACCATATTCTCCCACCCCATCCTTTGGAGTGATTCATAAACCATTCGTTGAAACTCTCACATAACATACTCTAACAGCACAACTGCGATCATTGCTGGGATTTTATGAAGGGTTCTTTTAGAAAGAATGTAGAGAGGCTTTAGTACAAAGGATCAATATAGAGCAAGAGATATGATTAAGAGAAGACTTTCTTGGTGCAAAAGAAAAAACTCTTCAGTCATCCTCCAACGATGGCTGAACCAGCCTCTCTAAGTGATAGATTAGCATTCATTAAAAGGAGAGGATATATATATCAAATGTAGGGAAAATACTGCATATACTATAATAGTATGAAAAAACATACGTCAGGCACAATCCCTCCCTAATTCCCCCAGGGCAGCGTTGGCTCTGCATCTCCACAAACACTGGACTGTATTGAAATCATACAGTTTAGGACTAAAAAGGGCTCTAGTCTGCCAAAAATTGGGGCCTTCTCCCCATCACCCTCAAAATGAACCCAAAAAAAGCCATTGGGCCAATTCAACAGACTTCTTTCTAGACAGAGTGCTTCCTTTCTGTCTTTGAGAAAGTGTGATCTGAGCAATGGTCATTCAGCACTGTGGAAGACAAACAGACCGGCCACTGGTGTCTGCCATAGGTGGCAAAGTCTTGCGGCCTTATGTTCCCAAAATCAGGACCAGGATTCTGAAGTTTCTTGCCTTAATCCAAATCCTGAGGTCTTTATTCAGTTTTCACTTAGCCTTAATCAAACAAAATACCCACTGAAGGTGACAGAAACTTGCTTGAGTAAGGATCTCAGGAACTGGCCCAGACATTACAGAGGTACAAGAACCTGCTTTTCCCCACAACTATGCTAATTTTCAGAAATGGAGTTGCACAGACCCTTTTTTGCCTTTGAGTCATAATTTGTCCAATTTACAAGAGATACTACCTGTCTTAAGATACTCTTATCACCCCCATTACTGTAGTATCTGAGTTCCACATACTCCTTTTAATGACTCTATCTTCACAATACCTCGGTGAATCACTACTATCCCCACTTCACATATCGGGAACTGAGGCAGAGAAAGACTAATTTCAAGGTCACACATGAAGTAGGTGGCCAAACAGAGACTTGAACCAAGTCCTGTGCTAATGCCCGAATCCCTGGACCACCCTTCTTCATTGCCCTCACAGTAAACACTGTAGCTCTGATTTCTGACTAAGGAGATTTGTTAGAATAGCAGGAGACGCAATCACTGCCCAAGCTGGCTAGAGCACAGGACGAGTCTGTGGGCACGCTGTTCACATGGCTTCACCTTCTTCCCACCCACTTTGGGGATGCTGTGCAACCCTAGTGATGCAAACTGGAAGCAGTTACCACATTCCCTCAAGTGCATGGTGTGGAGGGCTATAAACTCCTTGTACACACACCCCCATCTGACCTATATTCTCTAATCCACTTGTGGATGATAATGTGACATATTAAAGAAGAACTGAGAGGATATAATCTATCAGAACAAGAGCTTGCTTACAGATCAATTGCACTGAGCACTTTCAGCATGCAATAAACAATGACTCTATTTGTAGTAACAAGGAACAATACACTTGGCTCTCATGAGTCTCACATGGGCTGTCAACAGATAAAATGACAGTAGGTATGCACATGTCTCAAATTAAAAAGCCCCAGAAGTTTTCATGGGAAAATATTGTCAGGAGGCCCTAGCAGGACATTTGCAAATGAACAGTTTGTTGTTTTATGTGGATACCCACAAGTATTTAATCAGGGTTCTACATTTCATGGTGGATGATGCCATGCTCTGTAATCACCCCTTTCTAATTCCCAGTACCTATATTTCTCTTGTTCCTCTGTTCTCCCAATGTTTTCACACACCCTGTCCCCTCTCACAATTTTCAATATCCTCTGTGTATCCACCCAACCTCCTCACATTCTCTCACTCTCTTCCTCTGGGGACAGTCTCCCTAACAGCAGTGTCTGTCCCGCTCCCAAGAGAACCTTCTTGTCTTGCTAAGAAAAGATTAGGACCACTATTAAAAGAACTAGGTTGCTTCAGGTCATGAATCAGAAGATTCTTTGTGACCCTTTCTGGCAAACAGAGCCGATGGTGACAACAGAAGTTGGCCGCCCACAGAAGTCTTAGCCCCTATATTATTCAAGATCTAAACAAATGACTAGCCATACTACCCTGGTGCAAGGTGCTTTATTGACAGATGATCTGTGCATCACCACATAGCACAAGGAATTTGGCATATTAGAGAGTATTCTGCTGAATACACTTGTCCTAGTCAATGAACTGCATGCAAACTCAGCAAAGATGCAAGTCAATGCATTCCATCTCAAAAACTGAGAGGCCAAACACAAACTCAACATCAGCTGGCTTGGGACAAAGCTTACTCATTCCATAAATCTGGTATATCTTGGCATTACTCTCGATCACATGTTCTTGTTTAGAGCCCACATTTAGAAAACTGAAGCCAAGGGTAGCATACAAAACAACATCCTCAGCAAGCTGATTGTGGGGTGCAGTCCTGTCCACACTGCAACCAACAGCACTGGTGGTTGCTACTCCTTTGCTGAATACATCTGTGCAGTGTGGGCATGATCCCTTCATGCAAAGAAGCTAGACCCTATTCTTAACACTGCCTGCTGCTATATTACAAGAGGTCTTAAGCCTACCCATGTCAACAACCTCTATATCCTTTCAGGTATTGCTCCTCTTGACATATACCAGGAAGTTGTTCATCGAATCGCACACACAAGGCAATGCACAAATCCAAGACATCTGCTACATGATATAACACCAATACTGAGTCGACTGAAGTCATGACAAATTTTTGTTGCCACTGTTAAACACCTAACATTGTCACTCAAACAGACAAGGGTTCAGTTATAGCACACAAGAGTAGATAAAATAAGAATGTCCATACTAGGTCAGACCAGTGGTCCATCAAGCACAGTATCCTGTGTTCTGACAGTGGCCAATGCCAGTGCTTCAGAGAGAATGAACAAAGTGGGCAATCATTGAGTGATCCATTCCCTGTCATCCACTCCCAGCTTCTGGCAGTCAGAGACTAGGGACACCCAGAGCATAGGGTTGCATCTCTGACCTTGTAGCTTGTGTGCTATAGCTCCCACAAGTCAAGTACTTACCATCTGGTGCAGATCAGCCCTGGACTATGTTGTTTTACTCAACTCTGCACTGGAGTTGGTCTAGAGTCTAGACTAGAGACTAGAGATGGTCTAGAGATGTGATAATCAAGTGGGACTACATCACTGGCCCCAATACCCGTGACTGCAGCAGAGAGCCTCAAAAACTAAGCATCTCCAGCAGTGCCAGCTGCTTGAGGGTGAATGCTCTTCCAGTGATCTGGGAGAGTGAATTGATCAGGTAATCACATGTGCATGGATGTGGCAGGAATCAATATGAGGACACAACAAACAGAATCTAGTAGGTTGCCCCTCACAGCACTACTTCCGGGGCAGGGAATAGCCTCCCATATCTTCCCTACCTCAGCTCATAATAAGCTCAAAGTTCTAAGGGGAGGAAGAAAATGTTCTGCTGTCCCGCATTCCACTGAAAGTTAAGAAGGAAATGTCCCTAGGACCCCCCCATCCCATAATTACATCCATGCATGCATATACTTTTCTAATCTTATTTTTCCATGTAAACAATTGCTGCAGTTGCCACAGGAAGTTACATAGTCATGAAGGGGAGAGGAAGTGGTCCATGAATTCACAAACAAGGGGGGAGTTAATTCACAAAACTATCCTTCCCCGTTATGCACAAGGTTATTACCCCTGTTGAGAGTACTGTGGTTGTTACCCTGCCAAGAGGTAGGAAGAAATAGGAGATTAAAAAGGATGAGATCTCCCCTTGTAAAATACCAATACAGTACCCTGTAGTAAAAGCAGAACACAGATGCTTAAAAACAGTCATCTGGGTCAATGGTTTATCACTGGGACTATTTTGTGGCAAGGCAATTTCACGTTTGGCATTTGACTTCAGATCAAATAACTTTTAGCACAAGGGTATCTTGTGAGGTTTTTTACTATAAGGCCATTCACAATGCAGGCGTACTGAACTCTGGCTCTATATTTGAAACAGTGCATTATAAATCTCTTTCTTTACAACACGCACCTTACTGTAAAGCATTTAAAAATTATTTAAAAGCAGAACAATCACTTCAGAATGAGCAAAAATCCACCACAAAAATGAACTAGTTACAGTCTATTACTGTATAATCATTAGAATACATTGACAAATGAGCATATGATGCTGTTTTACACTAATTTTTTCATAGGCCAATACTTGGTGCTTTGAAAATTAACATATGGTACAAGACTACTAATAGCAGCAACAAGATTTGGATAAATGGATCCTATGAGCTTTTCTCCAAAAGGAAGAGAAGGGTTTTTAGCTCTTGGACTTTTTTTTTTTGGCTATTGCAGAAAATTGTCTATGGATATATACAAATCACTGAAGACACATCAAAGAATGTTATGCTCAAAATTTTAAGCTACATACTTAGTTATAATCAAAAAGCACACAGCAAAAGCTGGTGGAATCATAGAATCATAGAATATCAGGATTGGAAGGGACCTCAGGAGGTCATCTAGTCCAACCCCCTGCTCAAAGCAGGACCAATCCCCAACTAAATCATCCCAGCCAGGGCTTTGTCAAGCCTGACCTTAAAAACTTCTAAGGAAGGAGATTGCACCACCACTTCCCTAGGTAACGCATTCCAGTGTTTCATCACCCTCCTAGTGAAAAAGTTTTCCCTAATATCCAACCTAAACCTCCCCCACTGCAAATTGAAGTGGGGGATTGGGCTATAAAACTCAGCTTTTTATTCCTTCAGTTCTAGGACTGCTGCGTACAGAACCGGCAGCCAAGGACTGGCACATACTAGGGGCCTCTTTGCCACACTTTCTTTCTTCCAGCAGCAATGCAATGATGCTCTCTGTGGAGATATACTGGCTGTATGACCAGAATCTTCTATCAGTATCATGCTAAATGAACCAGGGGATCAGGGCCCCTTAGAGTTGTGGCTGTTCTTGCAAAATAACACAGTTAAGACACTCTTCATTACCCCATCTCCAGCCTTTGGCTTTGTAACTCAAGAGCAAGTATTTTAGTATCAATTTAGAGAGGGGAAGGGAAAGCAGGAGATATTTGGGAAGGGTTGCAAAATATTCAGAACTTTGTGAGCTGTTCCAATTGTCCTGAGAACAATTTTGAATGTTTATGGTTATTGAGTAATACTGATTGCTCAGGAAAATAAACAGTTACTCTATTGAGGGTATTTCTTAATGTTCTGTGATACAAAAAAATAAATCATAGAATTCCAGTCAATTTGCCAGCAAATGAGTTCCCCATCCCCACCCCTTCTCGGTCCTGTTCCACTCTCTTCCAGACACAGACCAAGGGGATTACTCCAGCTCTGGGGTAACACCTATGGTTACAGAAGTTGGGGAGCAGGGCAAGAGTCAGGTTGCTGAACTGATGTTCCCCTCTCCAAATGCTCCTATATCCCGTTGTGGGAAGGATGGCTGAGGAAGCTGGGGAATGGTTTTGACTCCATCATCCTTCATGACTGTCCTTGGTAAGAGTTTTTCACAGTGATCATCTCAGCCCCTGTATGTTACTTTCATGTGTCAGCCAGGACACATGGCTGTTGTTAAAGGCTTCTCCGCAGGTATTGTCAATCAGCTGTGGGCTCCCACCTCTGACTCTCTATGGAGCCAGTGAGGTTACAGCCCACACCCAGGACAGCTCAAAAAAACCTCAGGAAGGGTAATGAGTACTCCATGGCTTTGGCCATTTCACAGCTAAGTAGGCACTGTTGTGTGGTGCTCCATTCCCCACAGGCAGCAATGCTAGGATTTGGTCTCATGGCTGTAGTCGTAACTGTGTTAATTAAGAGCAACCAACAATCTGGTGTAAAAATGCCCTGGTGCCAGCAGAATAGGGTCAGCCCCAGGAATTATACACACTCAGGGCAAAATCTACACCACCACGCTACATCGGCGCAGCTGTGCCGCTATAGCACGTCTGGTGAAGACGCACGAAGTGAGCTGTAGCTCACGAAAGCTTATGCTCTAATAAATTTGTTAGTCTCTAAGGTGCCACCGGTACTCCTTTTCTTTTCACTATGCTGACAGGAGACCTAACATAGTGTGGACATCGCTTTAAGTCGATGTGACTTATGTCGCTCAGGGGGTTGCTGTTTTCACTCCCTTGGGCAACATAAGTTACATAGGCTTAAGCAGTAGTGTAGACTAGCCCTCAATTTCCTGCTATTTATTTGACTAATGTATCTAATTATTGTATGGCAATTTAACTGCTATAATTCCTCTAATTAAAACTAAATGTAGACAAGGCTTTAACTCTACCAGTCCCCTTACCACTATGAGTTCCAACTTCTCAATAGCTATTCAATAATTACCCCGCTGAGGTGACCTTTAAACCAGATTGTTCTCTCTCCCTAATAATATCAACAGCAACACAAAGGATTATAGGTGTTAAATTAACACAATTAAATACAAAGACTGCAGTAAAAGAGAGAGACAGAGAAGAGGATTCCTAATTATACTACAGAATTTCCTTCTCATCTCTTTTCCTTTGCTTTATCAGGTCCTTTCCATCTCTTTCTTAATAAGGGGATCATCCCTCCCTGTTTTGTATCTGTGTTTCTTCCATCCCCTCTAATTTTAGTGCCCATCTGTTCCGCTTTGACCTCAATTCTCTCTCTAGTCTATGGCTTCATTTTTCTGTATCTCCCGACTGCCAGGTCTTCTCTCAGCTGTTGGAACCTTTCTAACAGCTTCACGATCTCTCCTCTTTGCATTAAATGCTTGGACCTCCTCTCTCCATGCTTTGCCCTCCAAGAATGTAGAAATCAAAAGCCTCTTGGAACTCATTGCTGAGTTGTACAGCCTCTCTTGCTCAAATCTTTACCTTATAATACTCTGAACACCACTGTTTCATGACAAGTGACTTATACCGGACCCTGAACCAATAATCTACAGTCACTTGCCCTCTCTTTTTCCCCCCTGCACTTGTTTCACCTCTCACAAATCCCCTACAATATGTTCCTACCCATATCAAAGGAAACTTGTCATCCTATTATTCCAAACAGGAATCTCAGCTGCCAGCATGCCAACATATTGCAGATGTATGCATAATATACAATATACATTTATTCTGTTTAGGCCACTGGTTTCTAAATTTGCTTTGTTGCATCTCATCTCATCCCCCTTGTGCCATGTCCAAGCACAGCAAAACCATTCACCCTTTTCACTGTCCAGTCTCTCCCTCTTTTGTTGCCTATGTTCTCCTTCTCATGCATGTGTATGTGTGTGTTTTCTTTCTTTTTCTTTTCCCTGGTAGCTTGCTATCATTATCCCTATCGCCTAGGGCTCAGATTTTCCCCTTCCATCTTCTAAGAAGACAAGTAATTCCCACTGAAGTAAATGAGTGTTGTACTCTTGGTGGGGATGGGGAACATTGGAGCCTAGAAGGCTACTTGCTGCTGAGATTGGCCATTCATTTGTGGCTCTGAGAGGCTGGGCTGTATGCATCTTTTGGATGAACTGAGAACCGTAAGGGAACAGAAGTTTGGGCAGATGCCTGAGCGTGCAACAATGAAAATGCAAACTCCTTCTAGACACCACAACAAGGACATGGAAGGAAAGCAGGAGGCCTTTACCTTTTTTTTTCCCTTATAGCTACAGAAACATGTTTGCAGGGCAGAGAGGCTTAGATCATGAGCTCTCCCTTAACCTCACTGTTCTTCTCTTGTATCTTCTCTCACCACTGGACTAGTCCATGGACCACTAAGGTGCACCTACCAAAAAGTGCTGCTTTAGAAATCATAAGCTTCTCCAGGTGGACACCAGTACATTGACCAAGAATAGTTGCCCCAAGTGTCTGCAAATACCAAAGTGATGCGACTCTACAAACAAAGACTTACTAGCATAAATCTTTCCTATAAATAGCAGAAAATAAGCACACTCAGCTTTTGTTCTGCTCAAGGGCCTGCTCAGTTCCAGAGTTACAAAAGAAAATGTTGTTGTGGCAGAATATATTAACATTTAAATTAGAATCTCAGAATAATTAAAATAATCTAGGTTTTTAAAAATATTTCTACACTGGCTGTATATTAACCAAAGGTCACACTCACCTTGAACAAATTCAGACTGGACAGTGATCGTTTTATTGCTATATCTGCACTTAGCATTGTATAGAAGAGATATGTGCACCGCAAACACAGCAGAGCTGAAATGTTAAAAAAAAATCCATTCTGCTTTTCCTTCCTTTTAGACTACAAAGAGCACAAAGAGAATCTAATTAACATGCCTAGTGTCTCTCCAAAATTGAATTAAAACGCAAAGTATACTACCAAAAGCTTGACCATCAGACAGGAAAGTAATTTTGAATGACTGAGCTATCTCCAAAAATACCTTAATTTTACTCTAATGGGTCCATAAGAAAAATGACACCAAATGCAGTTAAAAGGAGTTTAACTTTAATTGCTTCTAAGTGAGAATAATAAAGTTATTAGGAATTTTCTTTAACCTTAAAGCTGTTTTACAATTGTTGAGAATGTGATTCTATAATTTGATAAATGCACTGCATCTTATAGTATCATAAGACTAGATTTGTCTCTGACATTTTTTTCTTCAGTGAAACCATCAGCCCTTCTGTGGATCTTATAGGAATAATTGTAACCTTTCTGAGAGTCCCCAAAACCTCACACAATACTATTGTGCATAGGGTTTGTATCCTTTTTAAAAAAAAAATTGTTACAGAATTCTTCACATTGGATTCCAAACTACGCTGGTAGCATTTCCTGTCAAATGGTTACTTAACCATAAAAGACAGCTCCAATATTCTGTATTTATACATTGTTAGACTCTAAAACAGGCATTGACAGTGTTTGTCATGTGCCTAAAGCTGGTATGTCATTTCAGTAAATACTACATGGTAAAGTGCTAATCACAAAGATGAAAGAAATGAACAAGTAAATTCTGTTCCTTTCAGTCTCCTTACATGAACGGAAGGAATCAAACCACCCAGAACCAGCAGAGTAAATGAACACTTATCATCCATCAAGTTTTTGGTGTTATAAAGATGCACTGTTCTGAGATCATTATAGCAATACTGATAAGAGGGAAATATTTTTTTTATTCTAGATTTCAAAGAAATGTTTCCAAAAAGGAAGGTAAGTCTAAGGAACAGTGCCTTATCACCCAGCTTTTCTATTAGCATTTCTTCAAAGACACCTTCTATTTGGTCCCATCTACAAAGACAAAATCTGCATTTGAATACAGATATTCAAAATGAAGTTGGAAATTGTCAGAGCCTCATGAAGGAGGAAAGAAAAGGACATAAGCCAGAAAACTGAAATGGAGCAAAAGGAAACAATAACAAACGTGCACAGAGAAGTGCGCCCAGTGCATTACCTACTGTAGCAGCAAGAGAGAGGTACGTGTATGTGTCTCAGTCCTCATGCTTCAGCTTTACCATGATACTGTAAAATAGTTGCAAATTAAAATAATTTCAGTTGATGGGTGGCCCAAACTTCCATTGACACTAAGGTCAGAATGGTCCCTCTACTTGCAAAAGTCCCAATTCTTCCTATGGAATCTCTATCAGGAACGTTAGAATATAGAAACTGCCATATCAAATCAGACTAATGGTCCATCTACTCTCAGATTGTATTCTAACAGTAGCCAATATCACATCCCTCAGAGCAAGATGCAAGACACCCAGAAAGGACAACTACGCAGTAACATATACTTAGGTGAAGTTTCTTTCTAGCCCCAGAGAGTACATGGCTGGTTTATATCCTTCTAATACTAGGTAAAAGCATGAGGTTATATGACCATTCTTATTCAATCTTGTGTAACTAAATAGTCTTATTAATATGAATGTCTAATCCTATTTTTAAAAACAATCTTATAAATTATTTGCCACAATAATAGCTTGTGTCAGTGAATGCCACAGGCTAATTTGAACTGTGTAAGCAGTTATTTATTTTTAATCCAATTTAAATTAGCTGCCTTGTAATTTAATCCCTTGCTCTTCTACTACAAGAAAAGCTCCTGAATGATCTTTTATATGCCATTCATTATTCCATATTCACTTACAAAAAACTATGTTCAGATGGAGTTAAGGATGAGAGTACCTATCAGTAACTTAAGGGCAAAAAACATTACAGGAATATACTAAAATTATCCCCCCAAAAAGCACTGCAAACACGGATATTTAGACTTAAGGATTTAAAAGAAATCCAAACATATTAAGATATGGAAATACTCAGGTAAAGCACTCAGATACTCTTCTATCTCTCCTCAAACTGAAACTTTGTTTTTTTAAAAAATATTATATTGGACATATATTCTATGACCTTTGATCTGGTCATAATGACTGAGATTTTGCATGTTAATTTTCTCAGCTAGAGGTTTTACCAGGAAGCTAGCTTAATCTGTTTTAAAGACACAGGATTTATATAATTCCTATAATTCATTCTTAAAATTCACTTTATGTTACATCACATGACTCATCAGATTAATCCGTCTCACTAAACAAAATAACAGAGTTGTCAGGCCAGTGTTTTCCCATTGTCTTCTTTGGTGAAAATGGATGTAAATAAATTAAGCTTCTTTGCACAGTCCTCATCCTTCAATTAATTGCTCCACTTTCATAGGGTTTCTGATGTTGATATTCTTGAAGAATTTTTTGGTTTATGCACTTAGCTACTTACTCTTAAAATTTCCTTTTAGCCCTTCTAATTTTAATTGTACATTTAACTTGCCTCAGTTTATGTTCCTTTGGGCTGGATTTCCATTTTTTGAAGGATGTGGTTTTGGTTTGAATAAACTCTTGTACAACAGTACCTTACTATTTAGCCATATTATGCTTTCTTGCCTTTCTACTCCCTTAGGGGAAAAGTTACCTACTGCTGACAGAAGTTAGTTGACTTTCACACAAATTCCAACATAATGCATATTTTTCTAGATGACTTCTAAAGAAAACCTTTCAATTTATAGTATGAAAAGAGAAATATCTTTCTAACCTATGTTTTCTATGGAAGCTATGAAGCAGCTTAGGTCCCAGACCTAATGTGCCTTAACACTTACAAATTTGGTGAGGAACGTGCTCTGGATTCTAAATAGTCTTCAGTAAAATCTACCATTGAGAAATTAAATTACCATTTATAATTATTGGCCCCTACAGTATTTTGCTCTGGTGCTGCAAAGATCTCTATCTAGCCTACAGCATCAGCATGAGTTAACTAAACTAGTTCTAGAAATGGGACTATGCCAGTATCACTGATTGCCACATTCTGCCCAGGCTCTGCTCTTTCAGAAGATCTGCATGTAGGCACAATAATTAACATTGAGGATGATTAACCACTGGACCAAACTACATAGGTAAGGGTGGATTCTCTGTCACTGGATGTCTTCAAATCAAGAAAGGGTATCTTTAGCCAAGAAACATATGCTTTACCAAATACAAGTTATGGGACCCAATACAGGGGTAACTAGGTGAAATTTAATGGCCTGTGATATGCAGGAGGTCAGACTAGATAATCTAAAGGTCCCTTCTGGCCTTAAACTCTCTGAATCTATTAAAAGGAATATACATGAGGATTTTTTCTTCTCTATTGGTCAGCTCCTGAGTGAATGAATAAAACTTCAGACCTAGCCCTTCAAAGCTGCCATTGATCAGGGTGGCCTGAGTAAAGACTGCAGGATCTGGCCTTTAATGGGACACTGCTGTTCTAGAAATCAGATGTATCCAGAAATAGACCCACCAAAGCATTATAGATGGCTCTTTGCAGTAAGAGAATGAAGAATATAGCATTGTCCTCTGGGCAGATGCTAATCCTGTTTATCCATCAGATGCTAGTTACTCAAGGACATATGTAGCCAAACATTCTCTAATCATGGTGCTGGTGGAAGTTTGTCTTTTACAGTAAAATTGCAAAGTTTAAATTTTGGGATTTACAAAGAAGGGTAACTCAAGCCAAATTTAAAAAATATTCCCACTGAAGCAGCAGAGCGTAGCACAATTGAACAAATTCAAACATAGCAGGAGCAAGCTTTTTGAAGCTTTGTTTGGAAGCATTCAGATAAAGCAGACATTGTTTACATCATGATTCCCTAACTGTAATGCTTAGGCACACTCACACAAGTACTTGATTAAAAAAACATGCTGTCATAAAATTCAGCTCTATATCCATATCATAATCAGATGTGCCAAACCCGTGAAAAAAATGCTTGTTTTTGGATTAATTGGCTTGTGAGTTGCTGTTGGCTAGTTTTTGGCTTGTAGCATGTTGCTTATTGTAGTTTGTTGCTTTTTTTTTTTATCGGCTTCTGGGAGAGCGGGGCAAGGGGCAAGCAGGGGCAAGGGGGAGATCTAGTAAGGGCTACACAGCAGGCCCACCACAGTTCCAGACTGCATGCTGGGGGGATCTAGTCACATAAGAGTGTTGGGGTTCTTAGGGACTGGCTTGTTTTGGCCTTGTTTTGAAATGGCAATAGCTTGATTTTTGGCTTATTGTGAAAGTCGGGGTGCTTATTTACCGCGTGAAAGTTGGCAACTGTGATCATAATCAGTCTTCAGCCTGCAATAGCTAAATGTATGTGGATCAGTCGTACACTCATTAGAAGAGCACATCAATTTAAAAAGCGCTCCCCCCCACATACTATTCTGGACATAAGTAAATGGTCACTACACCCATCTGGATACAGAAATACCAGTGACTGACAATATTATGTTGTGATTCACAACACTGTTTATAAAGATATGTTGTTAACAAAAGTGCCAAGAATGATCTTTTGTGACATACGATACAACCCAAGCAGTCTCTCTCTCTCTCTCTTTTTTTTTTTTTTAAACAGATTGGATTTGATTTGGGTTGAGTTAATTCAAAACCTGCAAGGTTGAATATGCTCTTGGGCAAAAGAACATTCACAGTAAATAAAAGGAAATGACTTTTATAGAGGGTAAGGGAATGAGGAGATTATGGGCAGGCATAAAGGAAGCAATACTGTTGATCAATGATGTTCCCAGACTCTGTGAATGCAGTAAGTAAACAGTGGCCATCATAAAAACCTTTGCAGTTGTTGATTGCAAGTAATTAACACTGTGTCAGTATTTGTGCACCAGAGGTTCTCAAACTGTGGTCTGCGGACCACTGCTCCATTCAGGTGGTCCACGGATAGTTCCCTCTAAAGTGTGCACCTGGGTGGCTGCACACAAAAGACTGAAGGGCCACCCACCTAATTAGTGGAGTGGCACAGGCGTGACTCCACAAATTAGGGGCCTGGACCCTGGAGAAGATGCACATTTAAGGTGAAGTGGTGGCCTTGGGGGGAATAGGGGATAGTTGGGGGGGAAGTGGGGTGAGAAGACGGGTTGGGGGGAATTTGGGATGTGCAGGGCTGCAGTGGCTTGAGAAAGAGACGACTTTTCCCAACTCAAGGGCTGCAGCTGCTGGGGAGCAATGGCCCTCCTTCCCAGCCTCAGCTCTATGGCTGCTGTGGTTGGAGAGAGACCCTCCCCCCTCCTTTCCAGCCCCAGCTCAGGGGCTGCTGCAGCAGGAGAAGAGGGAGAGACACCCCCTCCCTTCCCAGCCCCAGCTCCGTGGCTGCTGCGGCAGGGGAGAGAGGGCACATCCATTGCATTAGAAAGGTAAGATTACTGATATTAAAATATGAGTTGTGTGCTTTTACTTGCAGAATAAAAAACTGTTGATTATTATTATCCAAAGTGTTTTACAATAATTAGCTAATGGTCCAAACAACATTTGGAAAGATCATTAAGTGGTCCACTGAGACTCTCAGCAATTTTCAAGTCGTCTGCGAAAAAAAAAGTTTGAGAACCGCTGCTCTACACTAACTATATGGAATACTGCAAAAACAGTGATAAAGTCAGTGACGCAAAAAAGAAGGTTTGTATAGTGACCACCATTTTAGGAGCATATAAATTGGGAATAATTAACTCCGTCATCCAGCATAGTACAATACCTACATGTTCCTCAGAAAACTGGAACAAAACCAATACGGAAATGTTATAATTCATTTCATCACTTTTCTTTCTGTTGCTTAATATAACTGTTACCGTGCTACCTTGTCAAGCTGGAGATAAATGAAACCTAAAGCCTATAACAGCTTCAACTCTAGCTGTGTTGATGCATTAAGTAAACGATAGGAAGCTGCTGCACCTCAAGGAGAGTCAGGGTTTTTGAGGAAGACCATTATTCCAGAAACACACCACGTTCTCCAGTTCTTTTTTCTTTTTGAAAAGCTTTCATCAATTGGCACCCTTCCTATTCCCCATCTATGAACACATCAGTGAAACGCTGCCTGAAGAGGATAAAAAGATCAGGTTGAAATGGAAAGTTACTTAAAAGTTGCTACAGGATTGTGTCTCCTACAGGATTTTTAGCCAATTGTGTGAGTCTCTTCAGTTAAAATGTAATAAAGGGGGGGGGAAAATAGTGCAGACAAAAATTCCTAAATATTAAGGGCCAGATTTTGCTATCATTATTCATACTGAGTAGTACCTACTCCATTGATTTTAATGGGACTATATGGAGTACGTACTATTCAACACAAGAACACCACAATTGGGAAGAATCTGGTCATACATACATACATAAGGGCATGTTTTATATGGGCGCTCATCTGTGCATAGGTTAGATATTAAAAAATCTGGATTAACAGCTAAGATTTTAATTTAATAAAAATAAGAATATCATTTTATATACCAGAGTGTGCAGGCATTAAAACGTATATAAAAAAGAGTGGCTCCTGTGATCATGCTAACATCATTCAGCTCTGGTGATCAACCTCATAATTAGAGATGTGCAAAACAATTTAATATGGCCCCAGTACGTGGAACTAGCAGGCTCACATTGGATATCTCTGTAGAGGGCCAGTGAATTTTCCACATAGGTTATGGAACAGCTCTGCAGAGTCTATTTCAATTCAGCAGAGAAAATACTTCATCCCACTACCAAACCCCAAATCCAAGACCTATCTGGGCTGTGTGCCCTGCAGAGAACTCATGCCTTCAAAGTCCAGCCCCCACTTTGCTGAGTGTAACCACTCTGTATTACTGTTAGGGGACTTCCACAGTCTCAGAGGTGGAGGCTGGATTTGTCCCATGAGACTCAAGATTTGAGTGTTTTCATATTGTTGGAAATCCACAATTTATCCCATTTTCATGATATTTATGGGAATGTACTACAAGGCTTCAGTGAAAGTGGACCACTCCTTGAGGAAAATGTTCTTTTATCAAACCAAGCAATATTTTTGTGATTGCACATGTTCCTGCATGCACATATCGCAAAAACCAAAACAAAAATAACCCCACAATATTTCAGCAGAAGGGAAGGGTGAGACAATTTGTAATTTTAGCTTGCAACTCAGCTGAGGGATGTGCAGATATTACAATATAGCCTATATTTTGCTATGCCTTATATATCCATTCTCACATTTATGAAGCTTCTCCCATTCATTCCTTATTCCTCATTAGGGCATAGCTATGATATATTGCACTGCATTGGCTTTACATCTGAGAAGATGATTATGGTTTGTTTTTCATGACTACCAAAATGAATTGGAGCAAGTTCTGCATATAAAACATGAACTGCTAGTTTAAATCATCAACAGATGACAAATGGAAGGAATACACAGAATACAACTCTGCTTATTGTACAGAAACTAGCTGTTTATCAACTGATAGATAATTTAGTAATCTCTAGGAAGTCAAAATTATTCAAAAATATTTGTGTTACAGTTGCAGATGTCAGATTTTTCTTGTACTTTTCAAGATTTTTTTAAAAATTTCCTGGATATACATACAACTTACTAAAAGAAAAGGAGTACTTGTGGCACCTTAGAGACTAAAATTTATTTGAGCATAAGTTTTCGTGAGCTACAGTATCCGATGCATCCGATGAAGTGAGCTGTAGCTCACGAAAGCTTATGCTCAAATAAATTTGTTAGTCTCTAAGGTGCCACAAGTCCTCTTTTTCTTTTTGCAGATTCAGACTAACACGGCTGGTACTCTGAAATAAAACTTACTGTGACATGTTTCAGAATAGGGGAATACAAAATTGGTTTACATCAAGCAAAAGCTAAATCGGTGGTTTTCTGGCATCCATGACATTAAGTAATAAACTTAATTGAAATAGCAGAGCTAGAACTTGTATAAACATGTCTTGTTCATAAGGAAGATCATGTTCCAAAAAATATCCAAAAAGAGTCACAAAATGACATGGAAATACCCAGCAAAGGAGTTAATGGCATATAATTTTTCTTACCAGTTGAGACTACCTAGTTTGGTATCCTGAATCCACCACTGTCCACCACTTCATTCTTCAGAAGAGGGCAAAATCCCCTATAATTCTAGTCTACTGTATAGTTCTTTAGAAATAGAAAAAAATAATCCTTCCCTTTCCTCTCTTTCTCTCCCCCAAGATCACAGAAAGATAAAAAGTAATTTCTCTTATTAATAAAAAAATAATCACCACCACAGGTCTTTGGACAAATTTTATCAAGTGGGTACCTAAAGTTAGACACCCTCTTTTGAAAAGTTTTGCCTTTGTGTTCATATTATTCAACAGGGCAAAAAGACTTCAGTTTTCACTACATCCTTCATAATTTTGAAACCTTCAGTCAAGTCCCCCCCACTCTTCTCCTTTCTAAAGAAATGCATGAAAAATAATAATTATAAAGATACATTATCAAGCTGCAGTGAACGCATTTCAAAATATTTTTTAAAATAATGTGTAATAGGTCTGCTGTTCAGGTTTTTTCTCCCCATCTCTCTCTGCAATACTTTTGAGTGAACGTAATGTTCCTGAAACTGGGGGCTAATAATAACACAGATCTGATGCAGGCAGCTTCTATGCAATGTACCCACAACCTCTGCTGATGCACTTCAGCTATGGCTTGCAGCAACTGAGTCTCCCCTGAGCAGAGTCCATGAACTGAACCAAAAAGGCAGCCATTTTGAGAAGTGCACAAAGATCAGACCATCAAGTTTATCTTTACTTATGACCTGAGGCACAATTTGAATTCAGACCTCAAGAGGTGAAAGGCCCATAAATTAGCCTACTACACAATTAGCTGTCTAGGTTGGATCTATTTTCATGTCCTACTAGTAGCACATCAGCTTTTCCTTGAAAGGTATAAAAAGATATTGTTTCTATGCAGGAACTCTGGGCCTCAGTTTGATATAGCTTATACCAATTTTACACTGAGTTCACTGAGGTTATTTCTGGTTTGTACTAGTATAACCAAAATGAGCATCAGGCTCAAAATATTTATTATAAAACAAATGTTGCATTCACCCCACTTTACAGTGAAATAACATTTAAACTTTTCTCAGTTATGCTTGCACAAACAAAGACACAATTGCTTGCTTGAGTGTGTATACACTCAAAGGACTGGAGCCAAGAACATATTCCTAGTTCTCACACATATTAAATTAATAGAGTAAAAAGAAACAAATGGGAATTTTTCAGACAAAGATTGTATGACTTATGGCAGCCCTTGGGTACCCCTCACCACCAGTCACCAAGTTGCATAGATTTTATGTAGCTATTTATTCTGCTGTTCAGTGAAAACATATTTACCATGGCAATTCTTGCATCAAATTACCACATATGCCACCTCTGAGACAAAAAAAACCCTACATTTTAAAGAAGTACAAGCACATACATACTAGCCAATGTCTCTTGGAAATCTTTATAAATTTTTCGTATTGTTGACAAGGGGAAATACATATCACATTATGCATATTTTTCCTCATACTTTTATGAGCCCTTTGTTTTGATATTTTATTCCTCATTCTCTTAGTCTTACAAAGATTTTTTTAAAGGCAAAAAGGCAGATAATTCTATATAGACAGAATGGAAGCTGTGGGAAAGATGAAATACGACTTTGATGCTGCTGGCCAGGGTAGGTAAGAAAGGGTGGGGAAATATAGTAAAACAGTGGTTTCTAGCATTCCATTGTCATTCATAGTGGCAATTCACAGCCATTCTGAATGATAATGACTAGTCATTGGGCCAGAGAAAGAGAGTGAGAATGGCTCTTGCCTAGTTCTTAGGGCTCTCACTTGAGCTATGGGAGAGTCAAGTCCTTGTTCCAATAATTATTCATAAAAAGTGGAACAGATTCAACAGGAGACAGAGGGACACACACCAAAATAACCCATCATTCAGGGGCTAGGGCGATTCCCATAGTGGGGAAGACCCAAGTTCAACTATCCCTTCTTCACATCAGACAGAGGGGGAAAACTGGACCTGCATCTCACACATCCTAGGTGACTGTCTAGACATTGGGCTAAAAGTTATAAGGAGCCTACAACGTCCTCCTGCTGTTCTGTGAATGTCTTCTCAGTCCCTGAGAGAAAAACAATAGCAAAAACTATTTGGCAAATTTGCATCAAATTCAGTAAAAAAATTATTCATGCAATTTTTTTGCCTAGCTTTAATTATTAGTAGACATGGGTCCTAGCAATAGCCCGGAACAGAACACTATCAAACTTTAGGAGTTTTCATATGGATCCAATCTTCACAGCTGATGCCTAGTGTAATTGTAATAGGCTGATTAAAACCCCAGATCTGGGAAAGGTCAAATCTGTATCCAGACCCAATCTTTTTGAGTTGAATACATCTCGAATTGTTTCTGTGCATCATCAGACCAATAGAACTTTGGATTTGGATTTTGTATATCTGGGTGTGAGTGTGGTTTGCAGACTTATCTTTATCTGCAGATGGTCAATAGCTAACTTCAAATTTGGAGTAATGATGCATTTGTTCTTGGTTCAAGAGCTATCATCAGTGGATAACACACACATCAGATTTTTATTTACTTATTATGTACTTGCTACATTTTTTTCATGAATAGACATGTTGATAAAAGGGAACTTGGTATGTTATGTGCATGAATGGAAGGCAGATATAGTTCCTTATTAAATTAGGTGAAAGTGCAACATTACTTATATACAAACATAGCTACCAAGGAAATATTGCCTCCTTGCCTTTCTATTGCTATCATTCAACCAAATTATGTCAATACAACAAAGCCAATTGTAATCTTGTGTTTTACCTCCCTCACATCAAGTCCAATGGCAAAACATTGAACACCGAATGTGAAGTCCAGTAGTACACCATTGGACAACTCAACTATCATTTCACTGGAGAGAATATCATGAAGACAATTCTTTTCTACCTCTTCCAAAAGATCACAATACATATGGTAAAGTGGTTGAGAACACTCCACAATCCCAAACTCATCCAATGTGAAAGAGAGTTATCCATAATCAGAAAATTCAATGAATGCCTGATTTTAAAAGGCAGTTCACAAGTGCATTCATTCTTGCTTCATTAACGCATACCGTTGGCTTATGATTCCAATATCTTATGGGTTCATGGAAGTACAAAACGGCAACACAACAAACTACTAGAATGGTCTGAAGCCAAACCATTAGTGTTAATGGCAGATTTGGAAAAGGAATGTGTTATAGGTGGCTGCCTCACACATGGTGTTCAATACTGGTTGATGGACCACTTCCTCTAGTTAGCATGTATTTTACTTCTGTTTCTGGGTGCCTTCATGCTGAGTGGTGCTCAGATCTTTTGCCATTTCTGTGCATAGATCTGAGTACCATGGACAGCTTTTCTTGTAATTATGCAAGAGACATATGGCAGTTAGACATATCGCAAAGTTGCCAAGCTGATTTTGTGAGGCTGTAGAGAGATGTATCCTTAGGGAATAGTCACTTGATATTTCCAATTGCTAATGTTTACTTTGTGATCATTACACTATTGAATGTGTATGCACCAATATGTCACATTAAATTAGCAGACACAATGTCCATCCATTTCCCTTGCGACTCTGGGACAGATCCTCAACTGGTGAAAATTGGCAGAGGTCCACTGACATCCATGGAGCTACACCAATTTGCACCAGCCAAGGCTTTGGCCACCTGCCTTTGTGGCAGCTGTTGCACAGACATTATTCCACCTCCAAAATGAAATATCTCTGACATCTTATCTGCCACTTCATCTTTTGTATCAGACAAGAATTTAAATTCAACCCATTACAGAATAGTAAGATTCAGGACAGAGGTGCTTTAGTGTTTTATGGAACGTCTATACTTTTAACATGGGGCATGTTTTGTGTATCTGTGTTATGTGATCCACAACAACTGTCACAGGATGAATTTGAACACTACACGTTGTTATCCCACCATCAATTAATGTGAACTTGTATCTTTAGGGCCACACATCACAGTGTTGTTTTGCAACATTCTGCAATCTGGTCAGACAAAATCCTATGGTGAATTGCTCAGCCACTGTTCTGTATGCTCTCTAGGGTTTTTCATGCTGCGCATGTGGAATGCCTATTGGAACACAATGGAATTGTGGGACTTGGGGTCCAACTGAATAATTCACAATAACACCGCTTGTTTCATTCTTGTTTTGTGAGCCATTGCCATTTTCAAAGCAAGTGCTGTCAGGCAGCAATGGGGAAAACTTTGGCTAACGCTGTGATCCTCATGGTGAGGAATAGAAGTGGCTGCTGCAAGCATATCTACAACCATGCAATAAGTACTGAACATGGCAATGAAGTCAAGGATCTCAGCACAACACCAGACGATGCATGAGGCATGAATGCCACAGGAGTGAGTGGATGCACTTAAAGCAGTGGCTAGCTACTTTGTAAAGGATTAAGTGTTGTGCCCCAATGTAATCCTGGCCCATTAGATTCCTATATTCATTTCTCATCCACCATCTCATGCTGCTCCATTAAGGAATCAGGTCAATTGCTGAACCCCGCAGAGTCTGATCAGGACTAGGAAAAGCTGTGGTCTAACTGATGGCCTCAGGAAAGAGATGAAAGAGGCCTCTCAGCTCAGGACATGAGTCACATTCCTTGGGGTTTTGGCAGGCTTGGGAAGAGGGATGACTTCAGGAGTGGAAGATGTAAATGATGCCTGGGAAAAGCTCAGAGAAGAGACTTACTCAGTGAGTTAGCCCAAATAGTGTGAATTGCATCAGTTCAAGTCTTTCAGACTTGAAGTTGCCTTGGCTGATGGTTGAACCTGTAAAAGAACATCAAACTCAACTTGATTTGGGGTGAGTTTGGGGTTCTATTAAAAATGTCAAGTAGCTGTAGTTAGCACTTACACAGTGATTTTCATATTGAAAACACCATATAAACATTAATTAACCCTTCCTGTAGTTAACAGTAGGTATCATTTTTGCAAATGGGGAAACCGAGGCAGAGAAAGAGACTTTCTCAAAGCCATAGAAGGAATCAGTGTCACAGCCAGGTGTTTCTGGTTTCTACTCCAATATTCAGCTTACCATACCTCACCTCTCTCAAAGGATTGGGATTCATGGACCACACCCTTGTGAAGACCTGTCCAGTTTAGGTAGCACAAAGTAGCTAACAGGGACACTAAGGATCCACCTGACATCATGGACTTCCCATTGACTTCAGAGTGAAACTGAAATAAGCCCACAGTTTTTCACCCTTTTAGGAATTACGTAAAGACTGCACAAAACTATGATTGTAAATACAACATGGCACGATAATAAAAACAATACAGTTTCTGTAATTATTCAAAAAAAAGTGATCCATCAAAGACCAAGACCACCTTAACTAAAACCCAGAGAGGATTTTAAAGTCTTTTTAAGTATGTTTCCTTAATGAACTCAAATAAAGTAATAAATGCAAGTCTTCCAGAGATAAGAGAACTATGACAGGTCTACACTTATAGGTTACAGCCTCGGGCATGAAATTTGGAATCAGAAAGAAGTTAAAACCCTTGGGAAAATCATGGGTCATGTGACCAGAGAATGAAGATAAAATATCAGTCTGTAACTGCCAGTTGCTTCTCTTCCATAAGAAAGTGAGGAGTTTGTTGGACAGAAGTGATTTGTTGTTCCTCTGGGGGGAGGGATAGCTCAGTGGTTTGAGCATTGGCCTTGCTAAACCCAGGGTTGTGAGTTCAATCCTTGAAGGGGCCATTTAGGATCTGGGGCAAAAATTGGGGATTGGTCCTGCTTTGAGCAGGGGGTTGGACTAGATGACCTCCTGAGGTCCCTTCCAACCCTAACCTTCTATGATTCTATGATATTCTTGTTAACTGCTGGAATTAGCCTACCTGCTTGTCACCATGAAAGGTTTTCCTCCTTCCCCCCCCTGCTGTTGGTGATGGCTTATCTTAAGTGATCACTCTCCTTACAGTGTGTATGATAAACCCATTGTTTCATGTTCTCTGTGTGTGTGTATATAAATCTCTCCTCTGTTTTTTCCACCAAATGCATCCGATGAAGTGAGCTGTAGCTCACGAAAGCTTATGCTCTAATAAATTTGTTAGTCTCTAAGGTGCCACAAGTACTCCTTTTCTTTTTGGGAAGGAGTGTGGGGGAGGGGAGGGTAATTTTTCTCAGGGAATGGGTTGGTAACTTATAGCCTATTTTCTTGTATGATTGGTGTACTGATTTTCTTTCTGGAAGAATGCAGTTAGCTGAGAATTTTTATTTCACCCAAGTAAACGGGAAATTGTATCCAGAAAAAGGAGAAAAGTTTCAACAGCATGAAAATTCCAATTTGATCAGTCAGTGGTTGGAAACATTGTTTATTATTATTATTAATAATTAACATTTCTATGTAATGACATAGGTTTACATGGTGCTATACAGAGAAAAAGACACAGGCCAGATATCTGGTCCACCCATTCTATGTCACCTAGCCTTTGCTCAGTGCAGAATCAGAGGAGATGGGGAAAAAGTGTTTGGAACCCACTTTTGTGTTCCTTCAATCCTGAAAGCAGCCAGAAGCCTTTCTGAAGCACAATAGCTGATAATAGATCTCTTCCAGTAGGTAGCTCTTGCAGAATTATGTCCTGAAGTACAAGGTTGATCTATCTATATAGTGTTAGTTTGCATAACTACAAATGTTATAATGAGCAGCTAGCAAATGATGGTTCACAAAACATAACATGGGGCCTTATCCAAACATGGGGTCTTTCAAATGACTTCAGTGGATTTTGGATCAGGTCCTTGGTCCCTACACAATGCATCATACATCTATATTTGATATTATTTGTAGGTCTATATAATTAATTTGTATAACCTAAGTGATATTTCTATCACTTTAGCCTAATGTATGCAGCCAGTCTCTACGATACATGTAATAAAATATATATTATAATGTATTTAGCTGCTTTACCTAAAGATACCACTCTTGAAAAGCTGCATTTCTCAATGTGCATCTTCTGGAGAACCCTGCCTTTAGTGCTATGACAGTATATGTAAAACAGCTTATCAAATGTGTCCTGAGAAAACAAAGAATCTCACACTGTATTCCTGTCATTCTTATCATTCGTCATACTGTATTCTGGACAAGATACAGTACTATATATAGGGCCGTCCCTAGCGGGGTGCGGGGCCTGGAACATAGGCACGGAGTTTCTAATCTGCTGAGAGGTGCCCCCACTCCACCCCTTCCCCCAAGGCCCCAACCCCACCCTGCTTCTTCCCGCCCTGTTCTGCTCTCTCCTTGCCTCTTCCACGGCCAGTTCTGCCCCCACCCTCCCCTGAGCATGCTGCGCCCTCAAGTCCTCTCCCCTCCCACCCCGTGCCTCATGAGGCCGCGAGACATCTGAACCGCAGCAGGCGGTAGGCGCTGAGAGGGAGGTGCTGATCGGTGGGGCTCGCTGGTGAGTAGGACATGCTGGGGGCGGGAGGGGGAAGTTCTGGTATGGAGGCTCCTCCTCACCCCCCCACCTGTTTGCCACTCACCTCCCCCCCGTTCACCTCCTCACCCCACTCACCCGCCTGCCTCATGAATTTATAGAAGCACAGGGCCACCCAAAGCACGGGGCCTAGGGCGGTGGCCCAGATTCGCTGTACCCAATGGACAGCTTTGTCTACATATCAGGGTGGCCAAATTTACTGACCCTTTGAGCTGCATACAACAATCTTCAGAAATTCGAGAGCTGGGGAGCACCTGGCGGAGTGTGGGGCTTCAGCCCTCCAAGTGGTGCCTGCTGGGTCTTGGGGCTTCAAAGGTTCCGGAAACATTGTAACCATTGAAGCTAAGAGAGAGATGTTTGAAAGGTGCCAATCTTCTTCACCCCCAAATAAATCCTCCAGTTAGCATTGACTGTTTAGATGAAACAGCATGTCAGGAAGCATCCAGGCCTTTGAGTCTTCCAAGTCTTTGTTTTGTTAATGCCTTTGCAAATATTATTTGAAAAACTAGGCTGGTGATGGTGCAGCTTTGAGAAAACATATAATGACCAGAGCAAGCATTGTCAATGTACCAAATCCAAGTTAGTGAATCAGGCAGAACAGGTGAAGAATAGCAGTCAGCTGTGAATAGCAGTGAGTCAGATCTAACAATAGGTTCTGGGTGCAGAAAAGCAGAGGGAAAACACACTCATATGACCATTTTCCAAAAACTTTATACTTTTTAGAGTCTCTGCTGAATATGAAACATTTTTATTGTCAATTTAACAGCTTGTCTCTGGCTGAGAGGATGTATGCTAAATTGCTAATACTCTAACAGGCCTCTTCCCCCAACCCCAACTCCCCTGGGGCCTTATTTACTGAAACAGCTTTCCAGTCAAGTTAGTGTAAAATTGTTCTAACGTTAACTTGCTGGTAGCAGCAAATCCATTTTCAGAAACTGGCTGAATACTGGGCAATAGACTTTAAAACAAAACAAAACACACAGCTTGAAAAAAATGTTCAAGTCTAGAACTGGACACAGTATTCCAGCAGCAGTCGCATCTATGCCAAATACAGAGGTAAAATAACCTCTGTAATCTAACTCAAGATTTCCCTGTTTATGCATTAAAGATTGTACTAACCCTTTTGGCCACAGTGTCACACTGGGAGCTCATGTTCTGCTGAATACACACCTGAGTACACCTCCAAATCTTTTTCAGAGTCACCGTTTCCCAGGATAGAGTTCCCCACCATGTAAGTATGGCCTAATCTTTGTTCCTAGATTTACATTTAGCCATATTAAAACTCATTGTTTTCTCACGTGCAGTTTACTAAGCAATCCATTCTTTTTCAGTGATCTGTCTTCTTCATTATTTACCTGCAACTGTGTCTTCTGCAAACCTTATCAGTGATATTTTGTGTTTTCTTCCAGGTTATTCATAAAAATATTAAATAGTGCAAGTCCAAGAATTGATCCTTGGGGACCACTCTAGAAACACACCCATTTGATGATGATTTCCCATTTGCAATTACATTTTCAGACCTATCAGTTAGCCAGCTGTTAATCCATTTAATGTATGACATCTTAATGATACATTTTCTAATTTTTTAATCCAAATGTCATGTGGTAGCAAGTCAAATGCCATCCAGAAGTCTGTGTGTCTTAGATCAGCACTATTACCTTTATCAACCACACTTGCAATTTCAACAACAAAAGATGTCAGGAGTTTGACAGGATCTACTTTTTATAAGCCCATGTTGATTGGCGTTAATAAAGAGTCAAAGGAGGGTAATATAATTAAGTCCTGTATCAGCCACACCATTATCTTGCCCAGGATTGATGTCAGATTGACATGCCTATGATTACCTGGGATATCCTGTTTTTCCTTGTTAAATATTGGCACAACATTAACTTTATTCCAGTCTTCTGGAACTTCCCCAGTGTTCCAAGACTTACTACAAATCAGCATTAATGGTCCAATGTGCTCCTCAGACAGGTCTTTTAAAACTCTTGGATGCAAGTTATGCAGACCTGATGATTTTAAAATGTTTAACTTTAGTAGCTCATAAATGTCAGCTTTGTGAAATTGGCCCTTTTAGAGCACCATGTATTTATATTACTGGTTGGACTTTATTCAGTGTCTATGTTATAAATGTGATCAAGTCACGATCACTTGTACCTAGGCTACTATTAATTTTTAGTTCTGTGATCAGTTCCTCTTTATCTATCCAGATGAAGTCTAATATAGATTTACCGCAGGCTGGATGCAACACACTTTGGGTTAGGACATTTTGGAAAAGGACCACTAGGCAATTTGTAAGCATATAAACTCCTCTGTAGAGGACCTGGGGGACTCCATGTAGCTTTGCCAACATGGTCTGAACCAGCCTTCTGCATGAGGCATTTCCTCCTAAAAGGGACTGAGTAGAGCAGACTCCAGTACATTGTATTATCCTGCTATTTATCCAAGGAGCAAGCTGCTGGAAAGGTCCTTGATGTCCAGTACTCTCTTTGGTAACATTCTGATGCCTCTACATTCCAGTAAATTAATGAGATTGAAAAGTGAATTGAGAAGAGGCTCCTCTGACAGATATAAAGATTTTCATGAATGCTCTCTCTCCCCACCCCACCCCAGAAGGAATCACCCTATAAGCGCCAGCTCTTTCCCAGTCAATTGGCACTTGCACTATTATACAGCTGGCTGTCACCGTGTGCTCAGGATTCATTTATTTATAATGAAGATGTGCTACCTTCTTCAGACTGGCACAAGGATATAGGACAAATCATGAGAGGTCGGCACAAAAAACTTCATTAATCTTTCTGATAGTAAAACATCCTGCTGCTATACTTACAAGTAAAACCCACAGGGGGGTGCATTGAAATGAATCCAGATAGAACTACAGTAGCACATGCTGCTTTCAAAGAGTGATAAATCTGGGGAAGCAGGGGTGCATTCTTAGTACTTGTATACCTAATGAATCAAGATGTCTTTGTCAGACTTTGTTCCCAAAGTGGGGAGTTCTCCTGCTGGAGCCATACTACTGTGTTTTAACATTTTGTATCTCTGCTGCTTACTTTTAAAGAAAGTTATAGGTGGGCTGTTCAGTTTAGCTTTGTACTGTTTAAACAGAGCAAGCAAATGGATGCTTTTCAAAACTCACTTAACTGGAACTGGAAATATGTCAGCATGTCTGCCATATTGTCATCTCTATTGCTGCTCAAAAGTGACACCTGCATTAGTGGGAGCAGGGAATGTACACAGAGTACTGACCTTCAACAGGTTGTGGCATGCACTCTCCATGTACCAGCCGTGCACTGTTGTATGTTGTAAAGGGATATGGTTTTGAGTGCTAGACTTCACACTCCACTTAACACCCACAGACTGGAAGAGGAAGAATTGTGGTTGCCCCTCTGAAAATGTTGAGACTCACTGCTCCTGTCACACTCATACAGGAGTTGCCATGATCTGGTCCTATGTACAGAGGGGAGATATGCAAATCACAGGGGGTGTCTCACAAGGAAGTTTTTGATCCTCTGTTTCGTTTAGGTTTGTGCCAATTTGCACCTTTCAGTTTTGGATTCAACCCACAACTCAAAGTGGCTCTGAGCTGAAACCATTGCATGTTTTCTGCCTGAGAAGATAAGACAGGACTCCTTTCCTCCAACATGGTCAGTTTTGCATATCTCCATTCTTGGCATGCCAGGGTTACAGGTGGAGCAAGTGCAATCAGCAATATCATCTAGACCGCTCTGAGCAGGGTTACATGACACTGTGATTAAAATGTTGCCGATAGACATGTCTGCCAACCCTACACTTTTCCCCCATAGATATAGAAAAGCTGTAATTTAGGTCTGGGTGAACTCCTCCCGCTTCCCTCCAATTGGTTGCCTTTGTCCATTCCTCTGCCTCCTACAGAAGAGCAACCAATCAGAACTGCTGCGTGTTGCAAGCAGAGCAGTCCCCCTCCCCTCAGGAACAAACATAATATATTGTGCGTAAGGAGAGGGAGAGAGGAAGTAGCCAATACCACTCTCACGAGAGCATATGGAGAGAGAAGGCAGCAGAGAAATTAGCAACTCAGTGTGACTCCACTCCCTCCCACCCTCCTTTTGTGAATATCATGTTGACTTCTCTTTGCTCCTTTTCCTCCCTTCTGCTCACTTTTCCTCTACCCTGCAGGCCCAGGCCTGGAATGGGAGGAGGATCAAGATGCAGCTGATACAGCTACCACCTCCTAGCCCTGGTCTAGAGGTTGTGGGGGAGAAAAGAAGAGATCCCTGCTAGATCTGCCCCATCCTGCAAGACTTGGAGGTGAAGAACCAACCCCTGAGTTGCAAGGGGAGCCAACCTCTGTGCTGCAGATGTGCTGGGGAACAAGAAGCAGATATGTGGCTTGAGTGGAATGCAAAATTAATTGATATGGGTCTAGAATCTTTGGGGTGCAGAATTGATTGAGGGCACAGAACTGAAAGACTGTAGAAATGGGCAGATGTAGGTCAGGCAGGTGGTCACAGAACTACTTGGCATTTGTGGGTTTTCAGAGGAGGTAGAAGCCCCCCACATAATCATCAGGACTTTATGCAAATTTGTGGGATTTTATGCAAATGTTACAAATTTAATGCAAATTTTAACCCTCCTTTTTTGTTGTAAGATGTTGGCAGGTATGTGCTGTTCTACTAGTGCTACCAACATTGCTAAAATGGAGAGGAGCTGCACTCATGCTAACACAACAGTAGGATATTTTAAGGAAAAAATGCAAACTGTCCTTTTCATCACCTATAAATGTACATATTCAATAATTATTAGCAGAACTATTCATTTCTTAGTTGGCCTTGAATGTCAAGAAACAGGAATGTCATGAATTCATTAAAATTCAAGGGACAGGAGATATCTAACTTGTCATCCTTTTGCTGAGCACGTCCTTTCAATACATACAACAGGTGTGCAAGTTCACTATCAACTTTTTTTTGGGCTCATGTCATTTTCCAACTATTATTAGCCACAGTAAGATGAAGTGGATCAGAACACCAGACCTCCCAATGCAAGTATCTCCTCTCCATTATCCATACATCAAACTTCCATTTCACTATCCCTTTTCATTGAGCTCATTATACTTAACACTATTACAGTCAATATGAAGAGAAATTACATAGATTCTTCAGTAACTTCTGCTGTAGTCCTAACATAATACCAGTGATATTAAATTACTTTAACATAATAAAACACCAACTTTATAACATATTACAGATATAGTTCTGAGCAGCTTTCCTATTGGGATTTATCTGTTCATTATATTAAACACAAGGTTCATTTTACATGAGTAAAGTGTTATGAATATTTTGTTTATGATATATACAAAAATCAATTTATAAGTTTCCTAACATATCTTATGACATATCCTATAAACTTTCATTGATTCCTTCTTTATTACTTGATAATAACATCAGAGTTAGGTCACTGCATAGTAAAGAATGTAATTAATTTTATTTTATGCATCAAATTGGTTTTACATTCTTGTGGCGCTATTGGGTTTATATAAGTCACAGACATGTTGGAATTTAGCCACCAACATAACAACCCCTTCTATTATAAATCCTACCATGCAAATAGTGACCACATTATTATTGTATTATTTTCTCAGAATTTTCATTCTGTTAAGTATATTTAAATGTTTAATTGTTTGATACAATCACCAGTTCCTAGGTGAACATTCCAAACAAACCAACATTAGGGACCTCCTCATCTAGACGGGTTGCAATTAAAGTTTTAAAATGGTATTTAGTTGGTGATGCTTTCTGAAATGTAATTTGCTTCAGCATTAATAGACTTTTGATTTTCTTTAGAAAATTATTGATTAACCAGAGTGATAAATTCCAGAAGACAAATTAAGAATGGCTGAAGTTAGGTTTGCAGAATAGAAATGAGAATTCTAAGGCTACCTGTGTGGCAAAGAAGAAATTCTCCACCACTATGACTCAGTACTTTGAAATATTTCTTGCTTTCTACTTAGGTACTTATATGACCCTGGCAGAGATTATGTCTAAAGGTTGACCCTTGTAGAGAAGGGAGGCACCTCACGTACTTTATGTGTCATTCCCTGGGTGACACAGTCCTGGGGTCTGGTCTTGGGGCCGGGTGGGGAGGGGAGGGTATAGCATCAGTAGTACTTGTTAGTGAGTCTGCCCCCTTCTGGGTTCAGCATATAAAACACCCCAAATGAAAAAAAGGAAAACCATTCCAAGGGCCAAAGGCCCCTTCCCCCACATAAAGGAGGGAAAGCAGTCTATCAGACTCCACAGAAGTCTCAGCTCCTGTCCCTGCTACATGGCTGAAGGCTAAGTCCTAATCATGGGATTTCAACAAAAGAAACAAACTGTCCCAATTTTCTTTCCTCAGAGGGCTCAGACTGGCAGTGCTCTGAAGCTGTTCTGCAGCAAGTAACCTAGATCCCTGCTCTGGGTAACTCTAGCTCTGTTCGTTTCAGAGCACTGCCTCAAGTGTACTGAATTCCTTGTTTTTAAGACCTTCCCCCATCTGACAAGCAATATAAATGTAATGGGATAGGGCTATTGTGACCACAGGACTTCTTAACTCTTTCTTGAATGGTGGGGGAGTTATCTGCCCTACTGCTGCAGTATCCAAGCACCTCAAAATCCTTAATGCGTTACTTCTTAGAGCACCCCTGTGAGATAAAGAGGTACTAGTATCTCAATTTTAGAGGGGAACTGAAGCACAGAGAGACACTAATTTACTTGCCCAAGGTCACATAGGGTGTTTGTAGTAGAGCAGGAAATTGAACCCAGGTCTCCCAAATCAATGGCTAGTACCCTAGCCCCTGGGCAATCCTTCCTCCCTTTCCTTGCACTTATATAATGTGCCCCAATAACTTTCTCTATTGAACTATGTTAAGAATAAGATCTACTGCTGAAATCTGCTTAAAAAAAGAAAGATAACATTCAATCTAGCTACAGATACATATTCCAGAAGCTATTTTTGCAAGCCACCTGAATACAATTGTGTGAGATGGACAGTATGTTTGATGTGCTGAAAACAGGCCTTGCATCCTACAAGGATGATGGGCAGTAACTGAAGAAATAGGCAAGAAATGTTCTTCCAGAAATATTTTAAAATCCTGGTAAGATTAATCTGACAATGTTAGAGTGGGGTCATGAACATAAAAAGCATGAAGCCCAGAAGAACAGGCTGGAAAGATATGAGCAGTCACATAAGCAGCAAGACAAAGAAGAAGTTTGCACTGGCATTTGAAATGAATTGGTGTTATTTGAAGAAACATGATCTCCCCTCAGGTGTAATGAGGTAATATGACTCCTATTGCTGAGTTTTTCTGGGAGTTAATGTAAATTAACCATAGGCTTGGATCATGAACATGAAAGTAAGCATCCCAACACTCTGACTGCTAAGAAAATGTATGAGATTACACTACTGTAGCAAATTAAGCCTGCAGTTCTTTGTATGACTATGGTAGAAAACATGTCAAAAACAGAGTTATGAAGCACAGCTACTGTATATGGATTTTCAAGTTACTTTGTCAAGACTAAGAGTCAGACTAAGTCAGTGCAGTTAGACATTATCCAAATGTGGATAATTAAACTGGAATGGGATAATTAACATTGGGATATTGACTGTTAGGAAGGAACATGAGGGGAAACGAATATTTTTCAGAAGAAGGAATCTTAAAAGAAATAGGAAAGATAAGTCATTGTAGATGGAGGTATAAGATGTTTCATTGAGCAATCTGGTGATGGAGAATGTTATGGTCTTTCTGAAAAATTACTTGACTACCCAAAATGTTAAAAGCCTGTAAAATGGTAACAATGCTCGTATGGAGTATTGTATTACCCAGTCATAGACGGTATTCCATTAAAGTGAAGGAAATAAAGCTAGAGAGATGAGGATCTGATGCAAGATTTTTTTTTCATTTTTATTGTGTTTGTTCATAAACCAAAGAAGAAAGAAACAACATTACACGTATTACTGTTCTAGAACACAGAATACAAAAGAAAACATGAAGGAGAGAACATGAGAAACAGTAATCACAGGATCCTCAAGTTTAACAAAGTTATGAAGGAAAATTAAAGCAATTTAAATTAAATTAAAGCAAGAAAAAAAAAGAGGATAATGAATACAGGTAAAGAGAAAAAGATGAATGCACACATATTAGTAAGATGCCACTGTAGCCCTAAATTAAATAAAACCAAATAATAAAAATAATCAGGAAGAAATCTGACGGAAGATTCTTGACTGGTGTAATTCCACATAGAGCCAATGAAGTTACATTATTTATATTAGCAGAAGATCTGGTCTTAAATGCAAAAGAACTAACCCCAGGTATCAGGTCATAGGCCAAAGAATCAACACCATGCATCAGGTAAGTAGGTCATCCTTCCTCTTGCAGTCCTGCTTTCGGGTGATGTTCAACGAGTACAGAGGGCAAGAGGTTGGAGCAGACCCTGCCCTTATATAAAATTTCTGTCCCTTCTTTCAAGTGACTCACCAACCAGCTTCAAAGCCTCAGTCAAGTAGTTAAAGTCCCAGCACCTGGAGTCAAACCGGGAGAGCCAGTTTCCTGTAGCCTGGTCATTCTCTTTAGCAAATCCATTGTTTGATTGAATGAGACACACACCTAGGCACAAAGCACCCTAACACAAGAATGGTATTGCAATTCAATATGGCAGTAACAGTATAGAAGGAAGGTCAGACTCATGGTTACACTCAAAATGGAGCTCACAGTCTTTAAAATGGTGGTTACAATGTCAAGTGAAGGACACAATTGGGTACAAGTTTGTGCAGATGTAACTCTGATAGACCTTGGTCGTTGACAGGTCGGATTGAACCTGGGGACTCTGGAGTTTAGTGCATCAGCCTCTACTGCATGAGCTAAAAGTCAAATGGCTGTTAGCTATGGCTATAGAGCAGACTCATTTTATCTCTTTCTTTAAGTGGTCTCAGTGCCTTTAGATGGGACAGACCACCACAACCAGGAGGTGTGTGGGTTGCCCAGACACATATCAACTCATCACAGCCTTACACAGAGGTTTGGTCTATAGCTTGCCAAGGAGGACTGGAGTAACGTAGTTCCCATATTTCAGCATCAAAGGAAGATCCAAGAAAGTAAAGCTATGTCAATCTGACTTCATTTGTACAAGACATTGAAAACTGCCCAGATTATTCATGCTCTATTTAGAAATATAAAGATGGAATAATTTATCTGGATTTCAGGAAAGCTTTCTACACTGTTCTAATTCAAAAGATTGATGCAAGAAGTTAATAAGTGTCTATGCATCTGGGTAGTAAGAGTTTACAGCTCCACTTTCTGTCTCTCTCTCAGGGAAGGGCAGTCCCTCAGGAGGTTCCTCTCCTCTTTGTCTGGTGCTGCAAGAGCCCCCACTCCTTTTTCAATCTCTGGGTGACGATAGAGGAGGTAGTCATGTGTTAGTTCACTGTACTCCGAGACTGGAAAGAGGCAACAGTACAAGGGAAAGAAAAACAAGTGTCATCAGATAATGATGCAAAATGTTTCCTTCCCCACTGCCCACAGACCTAGAACTTCATTCTGCATCTATTGAAGTCAATGATAAAGCACTCAGGGTTGCATCTCTGTATCAGCTGAACTCAGTGGAGACACTCTCATTGACTTCAGGGGGCTTTGAATCAAACCTGAAAGATTATTACCTCCTTCAGAATCCACTGAAGGCCTTTAGAGCCTAGAAGTGAGATATCGAACCTTAGTTTTGAACCCAGAGTTCCCACAGACCAGGATGTGGTGCAGTTCCTAGACTGGTGTATTGAAAAATGAATATAATATTAGTAAGAGTAATTTAATTCTATTGTTATATTTAGTGCTCAGTGTTGGGCAAGTGTAAGCACATGCTTAAATGCTTTGCTGAACAGGGGCCTGAGCCCCTCACAGGTGTTTCCAACCTCTACTTTTATAATTTAAGTATTCAAAATGGTGGTATTGGAATGAGCAGAAGAGAAGTAGAATTAAAGAGGAGGTACTCAGAGACATATTTTTGTTGGATACATAGCCATGAATACAAGGATTAGTCTGGGATTGAACTGTTCAGAAAGGTGGCAGATGGAATAGGTTGCTAAAGATTTTGGCAATGTGTTCTTAATATCATTTGTTTTGCATTATGAAAGATAAAAAACAGGAATCTGAGTGATAGAATGCAGAAGGGATTGGGGAAAGAGATGCAATGGATGGAAGCAAATAAAGTTATTTTAATTTAATTTAATTTGAATTATGGAAACCCAAATCAAGTGGTTGGTTTTAAGCAACTAAGAGAGAGCAGTGGTAAGGTGTTTGTGAATAGAAATAAACAGTCAGTGACTTGGTAGTAGATAGTTCTGAGAAAATTTTTGAACTTCAATATGGTAAGCAGGGTAGAACATGACTCTCCAGTAGCTGGGTATAGATATGACTGCAGGGAGAGACTGAGCAGTATATAGTGTTGACAACTTTTGTAATTTTAATTGCAAGCCTCACAATATCTGAAGTTTCTGTAAAGCCTCACCTCTGAGTCCTGTGATTACATGAGAATCTCAGCTTTCATTTTTTTTAAAGGATGTTTCCAGTTCTCATGGTTGCAGAGAAAAACTTGAAAACATGACCCAAGTGTACCCTTAAAAAGCTGAGAAACTAGAAGGAATACAAGTCCAACTTGATTTTTTTTAAATCTCATTATTTTACGCCAATCATATGTATATGTGGGGCCTAACTCATAAATTATGAACATTTGGGGTTGATAATAGTGGGCATACTTGGCAGGAAGTTGTATGGTGTTGAAAATTTGGTCTTTATTCTACACCCCTAAAATTGGGATGAAGGCCAGACCTGACCTAATGGCACAATCACCAAGATAAAAATGATGAAACGCTATTCAAGTGGGATGCAAAATGATTTACAGTCTGTAGCACTGGGCTCCCACGTCACTAATGTCACTTTTCAGCAAGATAACGGCCATTAGCAATAGACTCAAATGTGAAACGTTTAGACATAATGAAGGCCTTCAATATCACGTCTTAACAAAAAGTGTTTCTCACTGTGTAAACTTCCAGATACCAATGCTAAAGAAAATGTGGGTTTATAAAAGGTTCAGCAAGATTGTATGTGAAAAACTATGAGAGCAGTTTCCACCTACACAGTACAATTATAGCTTTAAAAAAGGAGACATTCTGTAGAAAACAACGAAGAGGTCCAGGGCCAGCTTCACCAATGCACTCCAGCTGCTTTGTGTCTCTCTACAGAGATTCAAACCACCTGTAAACCTGCTTTAACTGGCCAATTAATCTGGGTTGTGGCTGCTTTCAGTCTCTGGACCCATACAAAGTTTAGCAGTGAATCTAGCTCTCGGCATATCTGATACTACCTGGAAAAGAATCAACCAATGCCAAATAGCTGTTAGAGAGTTAGATCCTTGTTCAAAACTGAGAAGTCACAGATCAAAAAGAGTCAGATGACACAAACACAGCAGCACTTTGTAATACTAAGAACAAGAAGCCATAGGTAACATTTTTGCCATCGAATGCAATGGTGTTCAGCCCCTCCATAATATCTGACTTGACCAATCAAACTGATTCACCAACTTGACACAAGCCACATTGATTGAATAAGATAGCCAATAGGTCGGGGAGATTCTAAAAAGTTTATTTGTTCATTGAATGGCATAGAAAGAAAAATGGTCCTATTATTCATTCACTGAGTTCATCATTATTACTTCAACTTTGTCGGATATGAAAAAACATGCACATTATTTTCAACTCGTTCAAAAAAAATGTATAGCTATATTAGACCTGCATACTTAAGAGATAATGTTCATTGTTTTGGTGTATACAAAGCAATAAACACCTTTTGAAGTTGGTTAAATGCTGAAGCGGAGTTTAGGCATTTGACAACCATAACAATGAAGCTGTTTATTGCAAGCACTTATATTCTGCACCATGAACATTATTCCTGTTATGACCAAATTAAAAAAAGGAAACAATGAACCATGAAGAAAATGTGCACTTTTTCTTTAAATATAAAGTGTGAGAGAGAGTGTGTGTGTGTGTGTGTGTGTGTGTGTGTGTGTGTGCGCGCGCGTGTGTGTGTGTGTATAAATTCTATGCATCTGGTTTCCTCAAACTTTCCATTGTGCCACTTTGGATGCATAATTGCTTTGAAGAAGTGTCTGAAGCAAAATTTAAAATGTAAAAAAGAGAGCACTGTTTTATGGCAAATAAGTGATGCGATTACATATACTGTACATACAAAGATGGATACATTTTTCAAATAGGCTGCAAATTGCAACAGAAACAGGCATTTGTATTTGCAGACTGGATAACTGAACATCCATCATGCAGGCCTAGCTACCTTACTTGTACTCCAACATTTCCATTTGCATGTAGAAATTGTAGGCTCAATGTCTGTAGGTGCAGTTTTATAGGCCCATTAGAAAATCAGGCCTCAAGCAGCAATAAAACATCAATGACATTTGCAAGGGGAAAATGTGTGGTCCCTCTAGGCTACAATTGGCTGAAATCCTTCCCCTGCCATATACAAGAAACCTTTGATAGTTAAAGATATTTTAAATATATTATTGGTGTCTGCTTGCATATTAAATTTAATACTTGATTCACACTTTCTGTTTCTATAAAATGATGATGTACACTAGGTCATTTTCATTTTTTTAATGGATGAGAATATGTTACGTTGTATGTTCCTTCCAGGGCTACAGGAGTGCGGTGCTAATAAAAATAAGTCTTTTTTAAGTATGTGTTGAAAAGTGGATTTGTATGCATGCTAACTTTGCTGCCTCATAGAAATGCTTCTGTCCATAGAACTCCATGCTGCATTTTCAAGCCATCTGATACTGGGAAAAATGCATACAGGTACTGTATGCACAGCAGAACAGAAAGAACGTGACTGATGATGTTCTGTAGCAGTTAATCAAATAAATATTACGACACAAACCAACAAAAAGTAAAGACATTTTAAAGCTGAAACGCAAACCTTAAATTATTCCAAAATAGTAACATGGTGAAACATATTTGATATTCTGTACAAGAGATTGTTTTTAGAATACAGTAATCTAATACACAAACAACAGGATGGCTTAAAAATGACAGGTTTCAGAGTAGCAGCTGTGTTAGTCTGCATCTGCAAAAAGAAAAGGAGTACTCGTGGCATCTTAGAGACTAACAAATTTATTTGAGCATAAGCTTTCGTGAGCTACAGCTAAAGCTTATGCTCAAATAAATTTGTTAGTCTCTAAGGTGCCACAAATATTCCTTTTCTTCTTAAAAATGATGCCAGTTTTCTTATTATGCATTGTATCACCACTTTAATGCTACATAAATATAGTTTTTGTGAGGTCATTTCCTTGTTTACTTCCTTTCTATAACTTTTTTTTTTAATAAGTGCTTTATAAAAAAGCATTTCAGAAGTGGAAACACTAGACAGTAACAACTCTGCAGAAGTGTTGTGTAAATATGTAGTTTATGACTTATTAAAATGTGGATTATGTGAATGTGAACCCAGGGACTTTTTAAAGGGTGGATTATAGTCTGAAAAGAATCCAGTTGGCTCTTTTGCGTTCTGTATGGCTCTGCAGACAAATACATGTGAAGACTGCTTTTAAAACATATTCCTGAGCATAATAAATAAATAATCATGGAAGATACTGTGATTGCATAGGGGCCACTAATTTGCTATTTTCCATTTTTACCACTGAACTTGTTTGTGAGTTAAACAAGTGGAAATTAGGAAATCTTATAGCAGTAAACATACACTTTATACTTTTACAATATAAAAACAGACTAAGTGGTATTTTATTGTAAAATATGCTCCAGGGTTGAGACTTTATACGCCAGGTTTCAACCCACAGTAAATGTTAATGACCATGTTTATAAGGTCTTGAAAAGTGGGGTTAATGGTGGAAAAACTGACATAACCTTCATTCTAGCTTAACCAGGAAGGACTGTGATGATGATGTGAACAGTTGGAGAAATGTTTCTGAAATACAGAGTGCAGTTTCCAATGCAGTCACTGTGCTAAATGTTAGGCAATAAGCTTTTCCTAGAACTGTGTTCTGGTAATGGCTTCACTCAAGCTATGGTACAAGCATCTCATATAGCATTAACAACTGTCTCATGGCAGAAAAGTTGTTATCTAAGTGCCATATTTCTTTCTTCCCCTTGTGAATGGATTTAAATTGATTCTGGTAAACTGCAGAAGAGCCTTTTCTGTTTTCCACAAGATTCATCCCACTGTGGCTGCATTTTAGCTTGTAACAGCCACATTTTATTTTAACATGTCATTCCATGAATGTTCAAAACAGCTTTATTATATAAAAATATTTGTACAGCTTAAAGTCATACTAGCTAAAGCAAACATTACCTGGATACACACTACTAATAGAATAGGATTTTTTGATAGGATAAGAATGCCATTCCTAGTACCTGGCTAATTTTTACAGCTGTCTGTGGCTGGCAAGGAATGGAAAGCATTCCTTTGGGCATAGATAAGTCCATGCATGAAATCAGAACAAAGAATGAAATTCACCCCTGTGAAAAGGGCCTGTTTCATACCAGCCTCTGTACATGGGTGAATTTCACCAACATTGAGTGTTCACTCATACCGCTATGCATTTTGCACATTAAGCCAAGCATTGTCTTTTACATGCCACATTTAGTCCTTCAGCTGTTTTGGCCATGCTATGTACCAATGAAAATGGTGTTAGATGTTAACTGTACAATTAAGAAATTTCCAAGCAAGCTTCATGGTTATCATGAAGTAACATGCTGTGATGCAACGTGGTAAACAACTCACAAGTTACGGGTGGCCAATTTTCGCTCAATATTTTTACATTCAAAAAGATGATTTCTGTCAAAAAGTAGGAGGCGAAAAAAGCTTAGGGAAGAAGACTAGAGATATAGGAGTTGGTTTTTAAGCACCAAATCCTTTATTTTTAATTTTGATTTCCCAGTTAACTCATGAAAAAATACTTGAAAAGTACTCATTAGCATTTGGGTTTATGCATAGCAATTAATATAGCTAGGAAACATCTCTGTGATGGCAGAACATAGCTTTATATATACATACTATAAAGCAGTACTTATAGTCCAGTAGAGTGGAAATGAAAAATGGTATGTTAATTTGTTGAAGCCTTTAAAAATAATTATTTCCTGGCCCAATACTACTAAATTCATAATGTTGTTAGTATGCACTCACAGCAAACACCTTAATGACTTGGAAGGTTGCAACAAACTACATTTAACTCCAAAGGAGCTATTAAGCCTATTAAATGTTTCCCCTCTATTGACAAGAAGGCAACTCCATTTAATAGTACTAAATCCAACAGAATTAAACCACTTAAATGACATTCAAATACCATCAAAGGTCTCATTTCATGCAAAAGTAAAGATATTCAGGGCCAATTTCAAGCATTGGTAGAAGCAGGTATAACTATCAACTTATATCAGCCTGAAAGCTGAAACACCCTTTTAATTGTAACATCAGATTACACAGATCAACAAACATGCAGAGACACGTGCTTAAGTACTTTACTTAAGGGAGTCCACACACACTCCAGGCATGCAGTAAGTCCTAGGTACATCCATGTGACCAATAGAGGTTTACCTTTTGACACTAAGAGTAAGGTGGTTTTACCCCAGCTAGTTTCTTTATCATAAACCTCTATCCAATTGTCAATAAAGGACTACAATAAATGGCATGACTATGACACACTTATGGAAACAGGAGCATTGGAGAAAAGATGTACAGTAGGTCTTGTGTGCGAACGTAGGTAGATACAGTAATGCTATATCAGCATTGGAAATTAAAAATCTTTTGATTTTTATAAACTTTAGGAAAAGGAATTGTTTTATTGGCTCAAAATTGGTGTGGGCAATTGGGCTGCAAAACTCCATCACTGGAGACTCAAGCAGAAGGAGATATTGATGTTTTCAGGGGCTTTAATTTAAAATCAGGAATGGCACTGGGAAAGTTATCTGGCTTTATCTGAAATAGAAGAGAAGCATTTGAGTAACCCTGCTTCTCTGGTGTTTAATGAGATTTGTTTCACTCTGTTTTCTACTGGGTTGGAGATTGTGATTTGGAATGAAGGCATGGAAAAAAGGAGTGCTGCCAAGGAGAAAGAAGAATGATCTTCCCTAAGCTTTGACTGGGGAGAGTCAAAGCCAGACAGAGTATGATCTTCTGTAATTCATGAGCCTAGCTTGGGGGAATGCTGAATATCAAGCCACATAATGAGTTCTCACTGCAAAGAGGAAAAATACATTGCTGGCCAATCCAATTGCTTTTCTTGAAAGGATCGGGATTCAGGGAGGGGGTTTCTTCAGCAGGAGCAGACTTCTTTAAATCTCCTTCCTCAAACATTAGAGGGAGTAACCTATATAGAAAGCTTTTGTAATACATCTCAGTGCTTTGTTTATCGATTTCAATCTTTACTGTCAGTTGTTTGGCTCATCAACACTGATAGCATATTTAGCCCTTCTACTTTGCAGAAACTAACTGGTGTTACATTTTCTTTTACTGTTTATCTGTTGCTGGTTGCTCCCATATCGGCAGTATCTTTATCCAGTCCCATTCCCATAGCAAGTATGTCTGTTTGGGGTCAGTGTCAGTTTATTCTGGTTCTTCTGACATCACATTTGTTTCATCATATGTCAATATATAGGCCCAGGACCAATTGCATTTCAGTTTGCAACAGTGATGGCAGAATGACTGTTAGCTTTAGTGCCAGTAGATTCAGTACTAACAAAAAAAAAAAAACAACCCAGAGATCTGAAACTAAAACGGAGTACACACACAGACACTCCAGGCCCTTCCCCTATGTATTTACACAGCCCAAACGTCACTTTGTCTTTTCATGAAAATAACCTTATTTTCTCCAGCTACCATTCTTGAGTCACCTCCGCATGTTTGAATAGTACTCTGCTGCCCCTTCAGCTCTTTACTGGTCTCTTGGTGATAATTGTGCACGTTACTCTGTCTCCTTACCGCCTTCAGACTTATAGGCTATTTTGTGCTTGCAAACAAAAGCTTTGAGCTTCAGAAGACACATAAGTAGAACTGGTCAAAGAAACTACAACAAAACCCTCCCATATTCCACTGGTATATGCAGTTCAAATTGAAACACTTCTGTTATAATACAAAATTTTTAAAAAAGATTAAATCAAAATAAAACATTTCAATTTTGTCAAAACTAAAGGTTTTGATCAACCCAATTTCTTCCCCCCACCCCCGTTTTCCTTTGGAGAATTATAATTTTTTCAGATTTTGCTCTAATTCAGAATGACAGGATTGGTGGAGAGAGAGAGGGAAGGGGCAGCAGAGAAAGCAAAGGGGACATCAGTAAAGAGTGGAAGGGACATGGAAGACAGTGAGTGAAAGACAAGGTTAAAGACAGAAGAGGGGAGAGTAAGAGAGCTGTGAAAAGAGAAAAAATAAGATGAGGTAAGAACTAAGGGAGAGAAGGGGAAAGGGAGAAAACACAGATACCGATGGGCAGAATGGCAGGGGAGGAATAGGAATAGAAATGAGACTGAAAAATGGAAACCCAGACGGGTTAACACACAGGAAAGAAAACATAATTCAACAACAATAAAGATAGGAGAGAAGGAAAAACAGAATGGACAAGCAAGACAGGCTAGATGTAGCAATTGTACAAGGGCAGGTGTCAGGGGTCATGGAGGCCCGTGCGTTATTACAAAAGGTGGGTTCCAACCAAGAAGACTGCTGTTTATGCTGTATTCTGTGAGACTTTCACAGTAAATCTAGCTAGGGAGGAAGGCTGGTTCAGTGGTTAGGGTGCTAGCCTGCAATGAATTCACTACCCTGCTCTGCCATAGGGTTGCCAACTTTGTAATTTAAAAACTGGACACTCCAGCAGGAGTGCCAGAACCTCCCCCACCCTGCTCTTCCCCCCTGGAGGCTCAGCCTCTTCCCCCCAAGACCCCACCCCCCTGTTCACTCCTCTTCCCCTCCCCACCCCAGTTGGAAGAGACTCGCCTGCAGAGCCAGCATCTGCAGCCGCCTGACAGATAGGAGGCAGCCCCAGCTGAATAGGGGCTGGTGCAGGTAATGAGCTGGCGCCTCCCCACCCGCAGTAACTGGACGTTTGGTATCTTGTCAGTAGATCTGACCATACACTGTCAGGTCCCCTTTTCGACCACCCTACACTGCCACAGACTTCCTGTGCGACAAGCCACGGTCTTGCTGTGCTTCAGATCCTTATCTGTAAAATGAGGATAACAGCATTACCCTCCCTCACAGGGGCACTGTGAGGATAAATAGAATTGTGAGGTGCTCAGATATATGGCCCCATTACCATTGTAAGCACCATAGACAGTATCTTAGTCATATTAAAAGCAATTGAACAATTAGGGCAGGCAGGTTTGATTTCTTCTCTCCTAGAGCCAAGCTCCAGTGGACTTCAAAGATTGCAGGATCAGGCCCATATCATAAAGAGCTTATTATGCTATGATGCAGGCAAAGCACTCAGGCATCAAAGAATTAATAAAAAGATTTCATTTGTGTCAGATCTGAAGTATCTAACCAATGTAACTGGCTTTAATTTGCCAATTTTTTCCTAGAGCATATGACAGAAATTTAATTAAATCAATCCATCTCTTCTCAAAGTTAGCTCTTACATTTTTGTCACCTCTGTACTTGCTTCTTGACCATTATTAAACTCAGTAACTCAAATAAATGTCAAAACTTAAAGGAAGTGCCTATAATAAATGAGGCAAGGGTTGCAGTTGGTTTAGGTTTTGATTTTTGTTTAGGCTTTAAACAAAAGGTTTTGACTCTAACTGGACATTTTATGGAGACAGAATGCACCCACAGTTAACTTTTTCATAATAGATATTAAGGAGTAAGCACCTAGTGCACAAACTTTAAAAATGGGTAATACTAATTTAATAATACATAATTTAAATTTTCTTTGTAAATGTGCACACATCTGACTTGTTTCAGTAAATGGTAAATTTCATTTGTAGCAGAATTTTCATTTTTGTGAATGCTGGACTCCTCCGCCCCCACCCCTCATTTGGTCTCCAACACAGAGAAACTGCTTTGCAGTATGGCAGCACCAATAGAAATTGACTAATGTACTATAATTCCTGTGATTATTACTTCAGCAAAAAATGATACATTTTTGTAAGTGTTCATCATGCCATCACATTGAAGCTGAATGCAGCTCAAATCAAATACTCCAAACTAGACTCAGCACAGTCTTAACAGGTAGGAATAGTCTAATATGCTCTGCAGCCTGTCCCTGAAGTATAACCCTAATCATTGCTTTGCCCATTGAGAATGTAGGCATTCAGTTCTGAAACACTAAGTTGACGGTGAGCATGTTATGTTTTCATATGCTAGAAATTCCATCTCTGTCTTTTGGAGGAGCAGTTTTATACTTATACTTCCGAAAGATTGTCAAAGTGTTTTCTTTATGAATAAAGAGAAGGAGTACTTGTGGCATCTTAGAGACTAACAAATTTATTAGAGCATAAGCTTTCGTGAGCTACAGCTCACTTCATCGGATGCATGAAGTGAGCTGTAGCTCACGAAAGCTTATGCTCTAATAAATTTGTTAGTCTCTAGGTGCCACAAGTACTCCTTTTCTTTTTGCGAATACAGACTAACATGGCTGCTACTCTGAAACCTGTCTTTATGAATAAATTTCCCTTATTTCAGCTTCATCTCCAACAAACATCGGAAGCTCGAGAATTTGGGTACAGGACCCATCCTCTTTAACTTTACTGGGAGCAGCATCAGACCCATTAGCTCTTGTGTGCTGATTTTCTTTTCCATGGACCACATAGTAGTCAGAAAGGACATACACGCACAAGCAAATGAAGAAGTCTGATTTTATCTGGTTTTTTGTAAGTGTCACAGTGTTACTGCAATCCTCAATTGCAATTCTGCATGGGCTAAGCCCTGAGGTCCTCAGTTGTTACTCAGTCCTTGCCTAAGCAGGATGCTCACTGGGCTAAAATTTGAAGTCATGATTTCAAGATCTGGTTTCTTGTTTTATTAATATTCTGCAATTGATATTGTAGAGGTGAAGGGCAGTAGCAGAATGGGGAGATTTTGGCAAGGTGCCTGCTGCACACAGTCTATTACTTTGCTTTCACATAAAATCAGGGCTCTGTAACACTGGTTAATTTCTATCTGTAACCAAGCAAAAAGAGAGGAGCACTGATCAGCGTACCCACCATCTCTCCTCCATGTAGTGGGGAGCCCTCATTTGGTCAGTGGTCTCCTCACTATATTAGGCACTGCAATTAAGAAGTCCATAGGAGCAGGAAGCACTGAACAAAATAGAATTAATGGTATGAGAGCTGCCATGTTTCCTCCTCTCTTGAGAGAGAGGACTGGAGCCACCTTCCTCAGCAGGAGGGCAGGGCAAGAAAGGAAATATGAGCTCCCACTCCCACTGGGCACAGGAAGGAGAGAAAAAGAATTGGTGTTCTTTCCTCCAGTACTCATGAGAAAGCGTATGGCCCATTTCAAGGAGAAGAAAAGGAAAGAGTATTTTTGTGCATATTCATCCTGAAAAGCACCTGAATTGCACATAGACAGCAAGGAGTCTCTTCTGTATAGTGGCAGGAAGAGAGAACATGCTCAACAACGAGTGCCAAAAGAAGAACTGCAATAAAACTTATAATTGTTATATGAATCACATAGGAGGTGCTGGGGTTGGGTGTCTTCTAAGATTTTCAAACTCAGGATTGGCAATATTGCAGTTCTACAGCCATTTCATCTGTAACTTGCTTTAGAGCCAGTCAGAATCTGATTCCACTGGGATTTGTACTAGGTGTGATCCTAAAATTTAATTAAAAAAGGCTCACTGTACTAAAACAAATTACTTATCCCAATTGTTTCCACTGGGCTAAAGAAGGAGCTCTACACCCAGCAGCAAAGCCGGCAGCAATTATTTGTACCATTCCTGATGTGACCATATTGTTAACCCTATTATAATTTGCAATATGACATTTCTTCTTCTCTCTCTTTTTTTATGGCCAATATTGCATCTCCCAAACACAACATGGGGAAGAATATTTATGCAGATTAGCATCCAGATCTCAGATATTTTTAAAATATTGACGCACGATTCAATGGTTAAAGCAGAAAAAGTGTTATATACTCCCCAGAAAACATCATCAATTATTCTGTTCATCCCTTTAAATGTCAATAGAACCAAATGCCCCTCAATGAGACAACAGAATTAAGAAAATACATAGGCTCAATTATGCTTTTAACTTTAAAAGTGATCATTTCGTTTACCTCCAGAGTGCACTCAGAGATAAATGACTGCTATTAAAGTGCTGTTCTCATCAACACATGGCAGCCTTTATCTTCTCATATACTGCATGGAAAATAGAATTATCTCATTGCTTGGAACCCATCTTATTTTCTCACGCCTCACGAACTCCGAGAAACAAAAGGCAGTATCATTGGGTCTCAAACATTTTACAATGAGCAGACCAAAGTTCCTCCAGCCAGAGCCTGAGAAGGACAAATGACTGAAAAGAATTCTTACCAACTCCGTGTTCTCCTACTTGCCCAAAGAATACTGATAGCAGGCCACACTCTGCTTTTGCCCCACCCTCTGAACAAAACCCTCCAGATGATTCTTAGTCTTCCTGCCTCTTCCTCTGTTTGCTCTAAAGGTGACATGTGGCATAACAACAGAGTAATTAAAAGTAACAATAAAGAGCACTTACATATAGCAACATTTACTTGGGAACTCAAAGTACTTTACAAACAATAACCCTCACCGCCCATATGCATGTGATGGGTGACTATTATATCTATTTTACAGATGGGAAAATCAAAGCATCAAGAGGTAAAGTGACTTGCCCAAGATCACACTGTCAACTGGGGGGCCGAGGCAAGATTAGAACCTAGGAAACTTGACTCCTAATCTTGGGCCTTAACCTCTAGACAAGCCACCTTTCCAAGAGTTTCCAAGCACCTTCCAAGAGCGGTCCACCTAATCTTTCTACTTCTTATGCATTGAGTTTCTGTACAAATTGAGACTGGGCCCTTGCCCTCCTTTTTAATATGAAAATGTTTGTACCCCTCTCTCTCTCTCAGCTTCTGCAGGGAGCTAAAGGTAGTTTAGATGAGAGACATTTTGAGGGTAGTGTCTGCTGTATTAAAGTTCCATTAAAATTCTGTAGCCAAGCAAAAGACCCTTTGATGTCAGACTTTCTATAACACCGAACACAGAACTTTCACAATTCAGCTGAGAGGTGAGGAAAGGATCTTATGCATACTTATTGTGGGAACTTTGAAGAATTTCTATAACCTTACTATGAAACCTTAGGAAAGATGATAAAAAATTAAGATATTAGTCTTTAAAAGGGTATGATACCAGGAGCCAGAATTCCCAGGTTCTTTCCTGGATTTGCCACTGACTTATTCTGTGACATTAGGCCAGTCACATCACCATTCTGCACCAATGAAGACAGTACCACCAGCGGACAGGGTGTTGTGAGGTTTAACTTCATCAATGTTTGAAAAGCAGATTGCTAGCCTCAGCTGAATGGCACTCTATGAATGCAAAGTACCTCGTGGGGGCAACAGAGTGTGTGAAGAAATGGTGCCACCAGCTAAGTAGAGTGGGGGGAAAAGGTGGTTTTTTGGTCTTATTTCTATCTATTTTAAGTACTTACCCTCCCCACAATTTTTAATATATTTATCCTCATGACACCTGTGATGTAGGGCAGCATTATTCTCCCCATTTTACAGCAAGGGAACTGAGACAGAAAGAGGCTACGTGACTTGTCCAAGATCATATAAGCGGAGCAGTGACTTGAACTCTCAAGTCCCGGGATAGTGCCCTGACTAATAGACAAACCTTCTCACTCCTTTATTTTCCCATTTGTTTTTGTTTTAAGTGGCGGATTGTCCTTCTCAACCTTTAAAGTTACTTCTGGCCAGCCTGAATTTAAAGGAAATGAAAGGGCACGTTTGAGCGGAGGGACACTGGATGTCAGTGAGGTCTACAGTCCTAACATTTATCAAGTGGAATTTTGCTCTTTTCCTCTTTTCTTACCAACAACAAAAGGATTTAAAAAAACCAAAACAAAAAAAAGCCTTGGGCCATAAATAATCAAACAAGAAAATTGTTGCTATTCTGAGCCACCCTCCTTGCAGACAGCTTTTTCTTCTAGATGAAAGGCTGGCTTGCCTCAAACATAAAAGCAGCACTCCATTAAGCCTACAAGGCCTACTCTCTTCTATTTAAAATAAAGTTTACAGCATCACAAAGCTCTAATTTCTTTTTTTAAACGAAAAGCATGACTTTCTCCCCCCCCTTTTTATTATTATTATTATTATTACTATTATTGAAGCAACAGGTACAGACCATAGGGCACATAAATAAGAAAACCCACTTCATTTAACTTATTGGTATTTACATTCATCATTTAAAAACATCAAATGCTTGCGGCAGGAGAGACAATATGTAATTTAGTCAAAGTCTTCACAGCCAGAATGAATTAAGAGGCATTTACATAAAATACAGAAAGCAGTATATAACAGCACATGAAAAGATGGGAGTTGCCTTACCAAGTGAGGGGTCAGTGCTAACGAGGACAATTCAATTTAGGTGGAAGTAGCCTATTCTCTACATTCACATTAGTGAGCCACTCCAGATAGCATTTAGTTTTTGGTGGAACAACATTATTAGGCTTGCAGGAGAATGGAAAGAGGGAGGAAAGATAAGAAGGAATGGAGCATAAGTGGAGGAGAGGGCATGGAAAAAGAAGAGCTGAGAAGGACACAAAAGGGGTCATTAGAAAAATGACTTGGGAGAAGGAGTGCCAGCTGGATAAGGAGTGGGAAGAAATGAAGATTTAGATGCAGATCAGGATAGCACTGTGCACAGCTGCGAATGTGATAAGGAGAAAAATGAATATGATGCAAGATGCAAGGAAAGCCAGTGCATAGGTTGGAAGAGAGGTGTGATGTGTTCAAAGAGGAAGAGGATTTTAGCAGCAGCATTTTAAATGCGACGGAGTGGATAGGTGTGAGAAGCAATGGAGGCCAGAGAGGAGGCAGCAACAGCAATGAAGGAAAAAGATGGCCAAGGCCTGGACTAGGTTTTAGCAGAAAGGATGGAGAGGGGAGATTTTATAGGAGGTATGAAATGACTGATAGGAAGTGTACCAGTCTGACTGAAGTGGAAGGAAGTGAGAAAAGGGAGGTGAGGTTTCTAGCTTGGATGATGGAATTTTCTAGGATGAAGGGAGGAAAAAGTTGATCTTCTCACTGTGATTTCAGCCCCTGGAATTAACTTAATCCCTCCTCAGATTTTTAGATGTCTAACTAAAGGTTATATCTCTTATAAATACTAAAATATCCATGTTGCTGAACACTGAGGAGAAACTTTATCTGTCAGTTCATTGCACCAGGTTCCTTGGAATGGGAATATTTCCTATTTGAAGACCTGAAATGTTACAGTTACCAGTACCAGATTTAGGAAAATAAAATGGACAATGCGGTCCAAAGCCAGGCAAGAAATAGTTAAATTCTAAGTGGTGGTGTTATAACTCTGAAGTAAGGAAAGCAAATGTACAAAAAACGGGTCCCAAATCTTGTACACTTGTAGCAATAGCTGAACACCAAGAAAGACAGCTAGAACCAGGCAATTATGGGGAGCCCCAATTAAAAAAACAAAACACCTATTGTATACCTGCTCCTCCATACGTTTATAGTTCCTGATCGGAATTCTGTGACTGTTGCCTTCAGAGTCACAAAGTCAAAAAAATTCCATCAGAAGTAATTGTAGCCAAATTGTGTCAGTCATTTTTAGTGACAACTACTGTTGTCCACACTCATCTTTTCAAGGCAAAACTGAGGATGCAGATAGCTTACCTTCTTCTTGGAAATTCCTCTGGGCTGATTTATATTACAATATCTTGCATGCAAGTATGGTCTGAGTACTTGTGCTGCTTAGTGACCTTGATACTCCACACCCACAATTTAGTTTTCAACCATTCACTGGAAACTGGTTTTCGAGCATGGGTGTAACAGAACAGAAGTGGTCCTGAATATTTCAGTTTTTACCATCCCCCTTGATGCTTTCTTTAAGTGATTTGCACAAATTAAAACATTCAGTTTTCTCTGTAAAGGAGTATCTGACACCTCTGGTGTAGAACAAGCAACATGTCCCAATCAAGCAATAGGGGCCAAAATGTCAAAACAGTCTTCAAAATCACATCAGTTTTACCTTCCAAAATTTCAGAACATCCAGTTTTATTATGGTTGAATACTTCATGAACAAAAATTCATATCTGCAAATGGAAACTGCATACCTGGGTGTAAAGTCTTTGACTTTACATCTGCATGTGCAAATGCAATTTATACTCACAAACTGCCTAATCTCACATTATTTCAGATTTCTTCAAACTCAAGCTGTTATTTGAACTGGGACTATGTTAGGAATATGATCTTTAACATTTTAATTAAAACCTATTAAAAAGTGTATAGTAAATAATAAAGTACAGATTGTTTTCCCTAATTTTAACTTCCAGTGTAACTGTTGTCATGAATGCACATAAGCAAAGAAAAAAATCTTTCATGGCTAAGAGTATGATTTGAACAAAAAAAAAAATCTTGGAGCGGACATCTAATTAAAATATACTTTCTCCTAATGAAGAAAGTTCTTCATCTGTTCCTGTGTGTTACAGTGGTTCAGTGCTATATTTAAAGGACCATTAAAATCTACCTGAAGGCAAAGTTAATCTGTACATTTGACAGATAATAGCTGCATTTTTGCCGTAAGTAGAGAAGTGAATATTTTATTTCTTTATGATATAATGACCATTCTGTTTAATCTTAATGGAGAAAAGATGAATGTGTTTAACAAGAAAATATGCTGTGGGGAAATGGTAATACATCAATTACTGAGAGTGAGAAAAGTATTTAAAAAGATCTGTAATACAGTGTAAATGAAGAGCTCAATAAAGCACCCTTCCCCGGCAGGAAAGTTGAAGAGATGCATATATATGAAAAAAAAACTCTGTTCAGATTCAGCTCATTATAGATATTTTCTCTGCAGCTTTAAAGGAACGTAGGAATCACATACTTAACTTCTCAAAGGGAACCATCTGAAACAACTGCATGTCAATGAAACATATAAGGGTTTTCTTGTTATTTTGCTCTGGGATACAGAGTTTTCCCCATCTACCTATTTTTTATTTACAAGAGAGCTGAGGTAGAGTGCTATCTTCTCTACAGGTGTTGCAAATGTAAATTGGATTCTGCAAACAAAATATCACTCATTTTTATAAAGGTAAAAGAACAAGACAAGTGAAAAAAAAACAATACGTATACATAAATTCTGTCTCTGCTTAACCATAGCAATCAAATGTAATTTCTCTCATAGATATAGACACCATTGCTCTTTAGTTTCAAGTGGAATTCAGTTCTGCAGAACATGAAGGAAAGCAAGGAGATGTGAACTTCAGATTTGTAAAATTTCCAAACGCTTCCAGGAGATTAAAACAATTCCATCTGTTTTGATTTGGAGCTCAATCCAGCAAGATGCTAAATGCTTTTTGAAGGGTCCTAATTGCCCTCAAACTCCTAGATGGCTAAATCCTGGGAGGATCTGAACATCTGCAAGGACTTGCCACTAAAACTACATGGAAAAATTGATTTTTTTAGTTTGGTAGTAATGGAAAAATAGAATTTTAAAAAATAATTTTGGATTAACCTAAATCTTTTTTTTCAGGTTCTCTCATCGAAACAAAAAAACAAAAAATTTCATTTCATGTCTAAACAAAACATCTTGTTTCATTTTGGAGTGGTTGTTGCTTGCTTTTGGTTAAAAACAACTAAAGCTTGAAATGAAATGTCATTTTGTAACAAGTCAAAACATTTTGTTTCAAAAATGTCAACCTGAAACATCTAAAGGTTCCAGAATTTTTCTTCCCAATTTTTTCCTCGTCAAAACTATTTGCTGACTTCAATCCAAATTTGGGAAAAAAGTTTCAGTTGACCCAAAACTGTGTTTTCTGTTGAATATACTATCCAGTAGCTCTCGTTGCCATTCCCAGGGAAATCAGTTCAACTTGCAAGTGCTCCGTACCTCTTTACATTTGGGGTTGGATCCAATTCTTATTAAAGTCAGCGGGAACCTTTCTATTGAGCTGAATTAGTTCATGATCCATTAACATATGGAAGTTGGGGGCACTCGGCACCTCTGAGGATTGGGTCCTTTCTATTTACATCTTCACATAGGTAATGTTCCTGTGACTGACATATGCCAACAAAAAAAAAAGTTGCTCTCACATATGTTGGCTATTGATTGAATTAAAGAAGCCTGAATTTCACCAAAATCATTTGAATAATCAGTGATCCATGTACGGTCCAATACAAGAGATGACTTCATCTACCTTGTATGTCTCATATCCTGGGACCAACAAGGCTATAAAAACAGTGAAACTATACAGATGTTGTTTGCAATGTATCAGCTGATGAAAAGGGATTAGTAAATTGACTAAGCTTGCTTTCAACCCACCTATATCTGACAGCATAAAAATAGCTCTGTAAAAACTGCAGGTATTGGAATTTACTATAGCACTTTACATGCCTTCAGTGATTTTATTGTGCTGCTTATCTTCCATCATAATCATTTTGAATCTGATATACTGTGTTGATACAATACTGTTGATGTTGGTGGCAACAGTATTAGTATTTCACTTATTTTGACTGACATGTCTAGTACCATGTAATAAACATGAGTAAGATATTATGTTATTACAATATGATGGAAAATGCAAATAATATTCTGCTGTAGTGTACTGCCTAACTGCATAACAATTTTGTATTAAAGGCTTCTCATCAGATATTGAAGGAAGTATTCACAAAATCTAATGCTTCCTTGATAAAAATTATGTAAAATGTTTATTCTTTCCTGAAAGGCAACTCAGAGGATACTCTTTTTTTTTTATATAGCATTCCACCACTCTTTTTGTACAACATAAATGAAACGATCAAGATATACCCAGACTAGCAGCTGGCAGATAATTTGCCAGTAGCATATGTGTTTTGCTGCTTACACAACACTAGTAAAACATTTTTATCAGGATAATAATGATCTAAACTAAAAAAAAAATTTTCAGAGACCATATATTAAAGGAAATCTATGTGGCATATGGAAAAAAAAATCTCTTGTTCTACTCCCATAAGGAAGGCTACATATGGGATTCAAACACCTATCTACTAAAATGAATTCATGGATTTCAATTTAACCTCCAACAAAAACAGTTTGATGGAATTATTAATAGTTTTCATTTGTCTATAGTACAGTGTTTTTTCACTGATGTAGCAGGAGACAGAAGCCTCTGACCTCTGTTGTGAGAAACTTGAGTAGTACCTTGTGGATGAGTGGAATGGATGGAAATGAGTAAAGGAGGTGGTCTTGTCTTATGAAAGGAGACTCAAGGAGCTTGGCTTGTTTAGCCTACTAAAAGAAGGTTGAGGGGAGATATGATTGCTCTCTATAAATATATCAGAGGGATAAATACCTGAGAGGGAGAGGAATTATTTAAGCTCAGTACCAGTGTGGACACAAGAACAAATGGATATAAAAACTGGTCATTGGGAAGTTTAGACTTGAAATTAGACAAAGGTTTCTAACCATCAGAGGAGTAAAGTTTTGGAATAGCCTTCCAAGGAAAGCAGTGGGGGCAAAAGATCTATCTGGCTTTAAGATTCTACTCGATAAGTTTATGGAGGAGATGATATGATGGGATAACATGATTTTGGTAATTAATTGATCTTTAAATATTCATGGTAAATAGGCCTAATGGCCTGTGATGGGATGTTAGATGGCGTGGTATCTAAGTTACTACAGAAAATTCTTTCCTGGGTATCTGGCTGATGAATCTTGCCCATATGCTCAAGGTTTAGCTAATCGCCATATTTGGGGTCGGGAAGGAATTTTCCTCCAGGGCAGATTGGAAGAGGCCCTGGAGGTTTTTCACCTTCTTCTTTAGCATGGACCACGGGTCACTTGCTGGGGGATTCTCTGCTCCTTGAAGTCTTTAAACCACGATTTGAGGACTTCAGTAGCTCAGACATAGGTGTGAGATTTTTTGCAGGAGTGGGTGGGTGAGATTCTGTGGCCTGCGTTGTGCAGGAGGTCGGACTAGATGATCATAATGTTCCCTTCTTAATATCTATGAATCTATGACTATCTTGTCTAGACTGTTCCGGTTTGGTTGATATACCAAGGCTAGCTATGCCTGAAGGGGTCAGAGCCTCAGTCTGGCATGCTGTACTACGTAAGTACAGACAATCACGTGGCCGAGTTTTAGGCAATTCCTTGTTGTGGTGGTAGGGAATTGTCTGAGACCCTGTATCACGTTGCAAAGGGTCTGAAAACGTTACTCTGGTAGAAATGTTCTTGCCTGTTTTGAGTCCAATACTTCCCCTATGTACTCTATCCTCTGAACTGGGGACAGAGTTGACTTCTGCACGTTCAGTAGAAGGCCAAGGCCATGGAAAGTTGCTCTTATCAGGCTCATATGTGCGTCCACTTGTGCTTTGGAGCAGCCCTTGATCAGCTAGTCATGGAGATATGGAAACACCTGCAGTTGGCGCTTCTGCAAAAAAGCAGCCATGACTTCCATGTACTTGGTGAACACTTGAGGTGCTGCCGACAGGCCAAAGGGGAGGACCATGAAATTATAGTGGTTATGGTTCACCACAAACCTGAGGTACCTTCTGTGAGATGGTGTTATTAAAAGATGAAAATAAGCATCCTTCAAGTTGAGAGTGGCATACCAGTCCCGTGCCCTGGATCCAGGGAAGGGATAATGGAGGCCAAAGAGACCATGCAGAACTTCAGCTTCTTCATGAACTTGTTGAGGTCTTGCAGGTCTAGGATGGGCAGGAGGCCGCCTTTGGCTTTTGGGATTAGGAAATAATGGGAATAGAAGCCCTTGCTCTTTAGCTCCCGAGGAACCTCTTACACAGTCCCCACACTTAGAAGTGTGCATACCTCTTGCCTTAGAAGCTACTTGTGATAAGGATCCCTGAAGAGGAAGAGGGAAGTGGGGTGGAAAGGAGAGCGGGAGCTGAACTGGAGAGAATAGATGGTTCTACCATGCAGACCATCCAGCCATCTGGTGTAATTCAGGCCCTCACAGGGTGGAAATGGGATAGTCAGCACAAAAAAGAAGGGATGGTTGGATCCAGTGTTTGAACTGGTACATTGCCCATGGGCGCACTTTCAATAGGTCTGCTTTTGGCTGGAGGACTGGCTTGCTTGCCCTGAGCCAACGAGGGAGGAGGCTGCCTCCTGTTGTTTATCTTATGCCTCCTAGAGTAGTCCTGCCTGTTCTGCGGCTGGTAGAATCGAGGCAGAGACTGGGGCTTAAAATGCCTCCACTACGATAGACGGAGTATGGAGACCCAGAGACTTGAGAGTGCTCAAGTCTTTAAGGCTAGGAAGCTGAGAGTCCATTTTCTCAGAGAAATGGGTCGAGCCCTCAAACGGGAGGTCTGGATGGTCTGTTGAACCTCACACAGGAGCCCTGATGCCTGCAGCCAGGAGTTCCTCCTCATGGCCATGGTGCGAGCAGCCAAATCAGCAACATCCAGGGCTGCCTGGAGCGATGCCCTTGCCACAAGTTGCCCTCCTCAACCAAGGCAGAAAACTCTGCCCTCAAGTCTTCTGGCAGAAGCTAGGTGAATTTAGACATAGCCCCACAGGAATTGAAGCTATATCTACTAAGGACCAACTGGTGGTTTGAAATCCAGCCTTCCGGAATAGGAACCCTGGCTTTGATGGAATGCCCTGGGGGTCCAAAATGGCCATTGGGCTGCAGTCTGCCATTGTGCAGGCCACAGCATTGAGGGAAATTGCCGTCTCTCCTTGTCTGACCTTGAATGTTGGTATTCTGATCTGTGCTGGCTCTGCCTGGACATAAAGGACTCTGCCTCAGACTCTGACTGGGAGGATTCACTGTCAGACCACCATGGGGGAAGCAGTGCCCACTGGTAGTGGGCAGTGGTGCTGGGAGATTCGGTCAGAAGTAACTGAAGTGGCAGCAGGTCGGCAGAGCCCTATATACGGCGCCATGGAGGCATGACTCCCGGGGGCGCCTGAGCCAACCCAATGGGTACTGCTAGAGGAAAAAACCTTGCAGCTACTGTGCAATGCGGCCCTCTCTTCTGCCCAATGAAGCTTTAACCTGCCAATAAATATCTCAGAGTATAAGAAACTGCTATAAATGTGGACACCTGTCCACAGGATACAGGCCTGAAATCTGCAACCAAATTAAGGCTGACTTATCTGGAGAAATCTGGTTATTGACTGTTGAACTGGAATTCAGAATAAAAAGACAGAGGTATCAGTTTGTGGTGTCTGGGGTATTTGATACATTGTTTTTTTAGAGAAATCAAAAAAAAAAATTTTTCCAGAAGAGTATGACTCTTTGGTCCAAGGACTTACAAGTAAAGGGTAAGCTACTGAGGGATATTATTTAAAGTGTTTGGTTTGTATGCTCTGTACTTTCCTGTGCTTTGAATGAAGTATAAAAAAATCATTAATGTGTTAAGACTCGGAAGCATGTGTGCGTGTGTATATTTGTCTGACTGGTGCATGTCCCTAAGAGTTAAACTATACACCCAGAAGCTTCATGCCTTTGGGGTGAAGTTCTGGGAGAAAGTGTGTTTAAGTAACTGGGATACCCTGGGGGTCAATGCTTGTCCTGGAGCCCTAGGGCAGGCTGGCTGAGCAGCTCCATTTACATGAAAGGATGAGAGAGTTTGTGCCCAAGAAACATGCCAGAGAGGCTAAGAGATGAGCCAGTGCTATAGTCTGCTGCGGCTGCAGAAGCTTGAAATACCTATGGATCCAGACCAGCAGATGCTTGGGTTCTCCTCACAGCTATCTTGGTGGGTGGCAGGCCAGGGATGCTTACTAAGATCTGTGACTAAATGTACAGGCATTCATGACAGAGCAGTTTTTCATAATACAACTTCACAATATCAACCAGAATTCTTAAGTCATACCCCAACTCATCTCACAAGGTTAATTATCTTACAGTGTGTGTGCGTGTGTTGCCTAACGTAGTGCTTTTCTACTTCTAAGCCAGTTCCAAAATGTCTGGAGGGAATTTGTAAAATGCATGTAGTTGAACTACAGAACATGCATTCCAAAAAAAGAGAGGATTCAGGGGAGTAGCAACATTATATCTGTAACCAGAATTTCACATTAGTATTGCCGAATGACTGCTATAACACAAGAACTTGTGCCTCAATATTAGCAGCATTGAAGAGCCACAACCTCAAGAAAGTTCAAATTTTGTAAGTACTATCATGGTAGATTAAAATCAAGCAATTGAAAAGTCAGAAGCTCAAATCTTTCCTGCTGTATTATTCTGCTACAGAATAGTAATTACAATAACAGAATTATAAGATAGATTCTAACAGCAGGAAAGGACAAAGCAAGATATTTTGAGAGATTTTCAAATTAGCAAATAATGTCTAGTACTCCAATTGTATGGTCTTGATCAAAAAAGACTTTTCCTGGGTACTTTTATTTCCATAGCCTAGAGCAGAGGTTCTCAATCTTTTTCTTTCTGAAAAAGACCATAACATGCTCTAAAAAGTCCAGGCCCAGCAGCGGAGGAAAGGAGTCAAGGCTCTGGGCCGGGGGAGGCTCGGGCACAGGTGTAGTTAGACTTCTATTTTGGGTGGGCAGGGGCCAGCAGGGCTCAAGCCAACTTTATATGGTGGGGTCCAGGGAGGGAGCACCCCCTACACCCTCTGACTCACCTCAGCAGGCCACCTGCCTGTCTGGGCTGTAGGGGTGGGGCACTACCAAAAATTATGACTCAAGAGGGGGGCAGGGGCTCAATTCAAAAAGTTTGAAAACTGCTCAAGGTGCAAGGAGGTAGTAGCTAGGGGTTGTGTGTGGACAGAGGGGTAGCTCAGGGTGCAGCTCAGTGCAGTGGGGTATAGCTAGGTGCTTTGTGGAGGCAGGAGGTAGCTAGGAGCTGTGTGCCAGTGGAGAGTAGCTCAGGGTGCAGGGAGGGGGGTAGTTAGGGGCTGTGTGAGGGCAGGGACATAGCTCAGGGTGTAGAGAGGGAGTCACTCAGGGAGGGCTCCCCTGCAATCCCTGGTCCCCAAGGGCTCTGCTAGCCACAGAGCCCACTCACCCTGCCCAAGTGGCTCTTACCAGCTGCCGCTGCATGAACAAAGGGGTCTGGGGAGCTAAGGAATAGCTTTGACCCCCTGAACCAGCAGGAGACGAGGGAACGCCGCGGGTGCCTGTTCCATGGCACCAGCCAGACCAGGAGCTCTCCCACACTGCCAGGCTCTGGTTTCCTGCCTCCCACGTGGCCAGGGGGAGGGGGAAAGAAGGAGGTGGAGGGGGTGTGGAGTTACCCCAGGACTGCCCTGCTCTTGCACTGTAGTTTTTGGGGGGGAGGGGTGTCACCCTGTGTCCCTCCCAACTCTGTCCATGGGATCCCGAGTTCAGCCCTGCTGCTTCTGGCTTCAGCCCCGCAGGGATCAGGGCTTCAAGCCTGGGGCTCCTGGCTTCAGATCCTTGGGAGATGCTGGGGCTTGGGCTCTGGGTTGTAGTGGTGGACCTGCTGTTGAGAACAGCTGGCTAGAGTAATTTTATAGCATGCTACCCCAATGAGTGCATTTGCAAAATAGATACAATGAAATGTTACAAAGGACAGTTGTGTAATCATTCAATTACAGGGACAGATTCGATCATTTTTGGTATTGTGAGCCCTTTCTTCTGTTAGAACTATGTGCTGTGAGACAAAAAGTACACGCAGGAGGTCTGGTGGTTCCTTTGCCCCACTTTAAGATCTGGTGTCCAGCACTGACTGGAAGTTTTCCAGGGAAATAATTGACAGAAAATACAATTAGCAAAGAGTTTACTTTCGGCAGACTGTGTTCTCTTTCAAAAACTGAAGACCAAAAACTGTTTTATTGATGAAAAAAATCAACATTTTCTGGAGTCAAAGGTAAAATGTTTTCAACCAGTTCTACTAATGTCATCACAAAGGATTGAGGGGGATGCTTTATTGTTTTAACAATATTTTATTTCATTTCCTCTTAAAAAGAATTAGGAAAACACCTGTCTTGCATGGAAGACTATGATGGCTGGAGAACCAGAGCTAAAAGAATGAAAATTTAGATATTAAATCACACTACTTAAAACTTTGGGGTAAAGGGGAGGGCATTGTTGGGTTTTTGTTAATAAATCCCATTCAATTTCAGTGACTAAGGAAGCCTACCCTACATAAACAGTTTGAAGCCTCCAACACTTCTGACAAGGGAAAAAACAGGTGGCAATCTTCATGTTTATAAAATTAAAAAGCTGAAAATCTTGAAAACAACTTTAAGGCAATATTTATACATCAAAAAAGTAAACTTGGGTACAAGCTAGTGAACAATAAACTTTGCTAGTCACCTTTAAGTGGTGCCAGCCAAAGAGATCATCATAGGATAACCAGACAGCAAGTGTGAAAAATAGAGAGGGGGGTGGGGAGCAATAGGCGCCTATATAAGGCAAAACCCCAACTATCATGACTGTCCCTATAAAAAAAAATTTGGACATCTGGTCACCTTAGATCATCACCAATTCCCTGGTTGAACAGGGATGGAAAATTGAAGTTGTCACTAACTCATGATGAAAAGGATAAAGAGGAATCTCTGATTCCATGTCCTCCTGCAGCTGCTTCCAGCAGAAAGTGAAGAGGAGCCAGGTGAAGCTTGCTACAGCTGTTCCCTGCTGGGGGTGATGATATGGATAACAGAGCTGCCAGTGCCTCCAAGGAAAGCCTCTAAAATAACAGCTTGACTTATAGAAAAGCTGTTCGATGATTTTAAAACTCTCTCTTGATGGGCTAGGACTAGAAAAATACTTCACATGAACAGAGAAAGGAGATTTTCAGCCTTCCTGTTAGGTGTTTCACGCCTAACATTGACAAAATATTATTCCTTAAAACCCCTAGGACAAAAAGTTACTAGTTCTGGAGCTCAGGTCAGTGGAATTTTTTTGGAAAATTCCATATTTAGGGAAGCAGTTTTGTCCGACAAGGATGTAGTCCTGATGCGGATGGCTGAGTGGGCAGAGAGTATGCGAGAAGATTAAATGCAATCTATCACAGAGCTTCAGGAAAAAAAATTCAATGTGCACAGCACAACTATATATATACACACACAAATACTACATTCTTTAGCGTGAAAACTCCAATGACGAGGTTCTGTTCATTGCTTGCTATTCTTAAGCAGTTTGTTTTCAGTTTGCAAGTAACTGAAAGTGCATTACTGCAAGCTATGCAGCCAATGTACCGAGACAAAACGTTCAAAAGAACAGCACATGCCTTCTTTTTCTGTCCAAAATAGGGTTCTGTATGATTCTATATCATATCATGAATATGGTTTTGGAGTGAATACACTTAACCAGTGGGAGACCATAGAGTGTTGTATAATGTACTGGGTATTATATACACATCAACATTTATTATCTCTTCGTTTAGGATAATGTGCCTCATGAGCTCTTTGGTGCTAGGAACTGTATTCTTACATGTCAGTTCCTCGCATGCTTTTGAGCCCAGTAACAACAACAACAACACCACCACCACAAAATAGAAAGGGATGGCCTTTTTTTTTTTTTTTTTTTTAATATACAGATGCAGAAGGATTAGGTGTGCTTCATTATGATTTACAAATTCTTGTGACAAGCATGGGCTATGTATCCAGTGGGTTTAGGCTACTCTATGTTTCTGGTACTAATACTCAGTGGTCTTGCCAAAGTTTTGACTAAATAAAACTGCAAAGTGGAATTTTTGCTTCTAGTTCCAGGTTTAAAAAAAAAAAAAACCTAAGCCTAACCACAATTTTAAAAGAAAGTTTTGCACTAAACGCATTCAAAAACTGCCATGTTTCATCATGGATAATTCCAAAAGGAGGTAGCCTCCATGTTGATCTGGGTGACGCTCGATCTATCTTTGATTAGGTCCTTAGGGTTTTCTGACTGGATATTATTGTGTGTCCATCACTGGCAATCTTATGCCACCAAAGCTTTTAGTACCCATGTGATCATTGGCCATGTAGCTACTTGGTAAACATGCTTCAGAATATACTGGTCTTCCATTCTAATAATATGGCCATACCAAGAAAGCTGCTGACCCCAAACCAGTTCTGATTGAGATGGTTGTTGGGTTCAACTTAGAAGGGCCTTTTTTTTTAAATCTTGTCCTGCTACTTAATATGGAGAAGCTAAGGAAGTCGACAAGACTACTGCCACACTTCACACTGCTTCAAATAAATGGTAGAACATGCTCTTATAACTCAAGTTAGAGTTCAAGAACTTTGGGAAAGTGTAGATCTCTGAATATTCTGAATAGCAGAACAGGTGGTATGAATAACTGACCATGAACCAATTCATCCAGTAAAAGATATTACCTACCCACCTTGTCTCTCCAGTACCCTGGGGCCAACAAGGCTACAACACTGCCAACATGCACCGATGATATCTTCAGTACTCACACACTTATCTTGCTACTCCTTTGTAGTGACTGACTACATATAATACTGCTATTTGCCCAGGGCAAAATGCCATTCATTTTTGTTGTATAAAGGTTCAGTCTTGTTACGTTCCGAGTGCCCTCAACAGTCAGTGATCTTCACGTGGCCCGAGAGTGTTCGGCAGCATATAGGAGTGCTCAGTAGCCTGTAGGCTTGAGCCCTTCAAGGTCAGTCATGTGCATTTTGCAATTTTTCCCATGAAGGAATTTTTTTATTTTATTTTATTTTTTTTAAAAAAACCTGAGCTATTTTTGTAAGCAAAACCATCGTTTGTGCAAGCAGAAATGAAAGTGGAGCATTTGCTAAGACAAAAGGTAGATTTTGCCTTCATCGGCTACTACTGTCATAGCACAAAATGTGGAAAGTTTATAGTTATTTTTTCAGCCAAAACATGACCTGTAGCTAGCTACACAGTGAGAATTTATTCATACACCTCTAATTAGAAACTAAACTAACTACTGAACCAATTGCTAGTTTATTGATCGGAACATACAGCAGCAGTGTTGTTTATATAAGCCTGCAGCAATAAAACCAAGATAGAAAGGTTGAACTTCTTTTTCTACTCTTTCCTTTAGAAGAGTAGGGCTTTGTAAAACACTAGTTGGTTCTTCCAATTACTGACATCAGACTGTCAGATAAAAGAGTGCACATTCTCTTTTCCTCCCCCCGCCCTTTTGAAGAGAATGGGCCTTCCAGACATCTGGATAAATCATGAACAGGACATTAGGAAAACTCCACTATTGCTGCAAGAAATTATATTTACAATACTTTATTTAAAATAGCTCTCAGAAACACGTTGCTTTTTTGGAGAGACGTCTCCTTTCAAAATAAATGCTGTAGTTTGATCTACCTTGGCATGATACTCCTCAATTACTCATATCCCAGGAAGATAAAATGCGTGGTGCTCAAACCAGATGCATATCCTTGTAAATAAGAGAAACAAAACCTTTATATTAATATCACATTTAAAAAGGTGCATACACCAGGATAGAGAGGAATTGTTTCAACTAGACTAAAGGGGTATGACTGGCAGGAATTCCAATTACAGCTTATTACTGGAGAAGTTTATTAAGGAGTGGAATAGTCACCTTCGAGGATATGGTGATGAGCCCATTACATGGATAATTTACAACTAGAAAAGAAATAATTTGACAATAAAGTGAAGCCAGCAATCCTGTACTGGCAGAAAGAAATGAAATATACAATTATATGGACAACTGGATAATTATGAAAATCATTCTAAAATGTATTAGATTGGAGAATATCCTCCAAGGGAAGGAAAAGGAGAACCTATTGCTTGAGACTTTTTAAAGTTTGTCCAACTAAGAACTACAATGGAAAATAGGGTATAAATGTATATAAATGAATGCTCACACCAGTATTCTAATACATCTTGTCAACCTCCAATTTTTACAACATTGCAAACCAAAACCTATGTGAAATATAAAACCAGCAGCTTGATTTATATACAATTAGATGCTAACCATCTCATAGTCCTGGACTTCCACTCCAGCCAGGGATAGCCCTGGAAAACACTGCTAAAAAGTCTAATCCCAAACCCCTGGAAGTATTATGGGCTTTGGGTCAAGCCTTAAAGGAGTAATGCCTGTTACCAGACTGCTTGCGCTGACTGCAGCTTGCACACGCATCACTGAGGGACTGGACATGCCTGCCCTAGTTTGAACTTTGGGTCTTACACCTTTCCTAAGGCTTTCTTGAATATCAGGAAGAGATTCTTCACCTATTGTACCATTCACACAAGCACAACACAGGTTAGGTCACAACTTATGCATTTAAATTCATATAGATACACAATAAGGAACAGATGTCTGTTACACAGCTGTCGTGGTGCAATCCTGACTTCCACCACCACCTGCAATGTTTGCTGCTCAAGGATTGGACTCCTCAGTCACCAAAGGATACATAAAAAAACCCCAAAGATCATCCTCAACCTAGAGGGATTGCTGACAACGAACGAACAAAATAATTGAAAACTGAATTTTGAGCCAGGTTTGTCAGCATCTCCTAATAATTCAACAGATTAATATATGTGAATGGCAACACCCACCTTAGTAACCATATGTTTTACTGCTACTATTGGTCAGAAATACTTTGATGGAACCTTTTACCCTTGGAGGAAGCAGTTCTGTTGAAAATTGAAATGCTTCATGAAATCATGTCGATTTTGCCAAAATTTTGTTTCAGAGAAAAGTGGGGGGGGAGGGGAAAGTTCCATAAATGACGGTTTAGAATTTTTTTTTTTTTTAATATCACAAAAAAAATGTTCAGAGTGTCAAAAGAAGAATGTTTTAATCAATCTGAAAAAAAAACCCACAGAATTTTCTTTCCAAGGATTTCAAAATTTGGGGGTTTCATTCCTAATCAAAAACAAATTGAGATCAAAGTTCTCTGCAGCATGGAATTTCCAAGTTAATACATATATGCCCACAAATAAGCATCTGAATTTAGGATACAGAATACAGTAACTCCTCACTTAAAGTTGTCCTGGTTAACATTGTTTCTTTGTTACGTTGCTGATCAATTAGGGAACATGCTTGTTTAAAGTTGTGCAATGCTCCCTTATTACGTTGTTTGGCAGCCACCTGCTTTGTCCACTGCTCGCAGCCCGTTGCAGCTAGCTGGTGGGGGCTTGGAACCAGGGTGAACCGGCAGCCCCCCTATCAGCTCCCCGTTCTCTTAAATTCCCTGTGCAGCAGTCGCCCAGCACTTTACCAATTGCCAGCAGTTCAGCTGTCCCTCCCCCCACTGCCATGTGTGGCTCCTGCCCTCTGTCTTGGTGCTGCTCCTGGGAGCCTCCTGCTTGCTGTGCAGGGGAGGGGGGACTAATGTCAAGGAGTCCCCCTCTTACTCCTGCCCCCCTTACCCCTTCTCCAGATAAAGCAGGGTGGGGACAGGACAGGGCGAGCTTGCTGGCTGCAGCTACTGTCTCAATTTCCTGATTTATTTTATTTTATTTTTTTAAAATAAGGCAATGTACTTAGAATGGGGTCAGCATACTTAAAGGGGCAATGCGCATCTCCCCCCCCCCACAGGGTGTGTGTCTGTCTGCCATGCTGTCTCCTCTCCCTCCATTCGTGCTGCCTTGTAGAGCGTGAGGAGATATTAACAACGTGTTAACCCTTGAGGGCTCAGCTGAATGCTAGTTCATGATTTAGCATTAAGGCATTCCCTGGGAAATATCCCACCCTCTATCATCATTGCTGTCTACCGTATTAAGTTGTTTAAAACGTGTGTGCATGCATGCACACAGTTTTTTGTCTGGTGAGAGATTTCCCTGGAACCTAACCCCCCCTATTTACATCAATTTCCCCATAAGAATTAGATTCGCTTAGTTGCATTTTTCAGGAACATAACTACTATGTTTAGCGAGGAGTTACTGTACAGGTATCTCTGAAAGACAGTACCTGACCTAGGATCCACTGAAGTCAGTGGAAAGAATGCTCATACACGACGACATTTCAAAGAGCATTGGACTATGTCCATAAACAAACATTTAAATTTCTATAAAGCAAAAGGAAAGAAGGCAAGTTGCATTTGCTGGCAATAGTGGGGAAGAGTTTCAGAAAAAAATTGCTGTTAAATTAGTATTTAATCATCATCTATCCTAAATTAGTCAGCATAAACCCGGTCACTAAAGATCTAAGAAGTGTAAACCAACTGGGAATATAGATATCTTCTTGTTTTCAGAACCTGTTTTAACTGCCCATGTTATGAAAGTTAGCAATTAAAAAAACAAAAACACATTTTTCTTACAATCTTCCTTTTATTAAAGTGATCATAAATTACACCCACAATTCCATCTCAAATTCCACAGTTGTTTTTTATTAGGGTCGTCAATTAATAGCAGTTAACTCAGGTGATTAACTCAAAAAAATTAATTGCGATTGATCGCAGTTTTATTGTGCTGTTAAACAGAATACCAGTTGAAATTAGATATTTTTCTACATTCATGTATATTGTATTTGGTGTTGTACTTGAAATCAAAGTGTATATTTTTGATTACAAAAGAAATAGTTTTTAAATTCACCTCTTCCAAGTACAATCTTTGTTGTGAAAGTGCAATTTACGATTTTTTTCTTACATGACTGCACTCAAAAACACAAAACAATGCAACATTTTAGAGAGACTGCAGGGTATTTACGTGCCAGCTATGCTAAACATTCACATGCCTCTTTGTGCTTCGGCCACCATTCCAGAGGACTTGCTTCCATGCTGATGATGCTCGTTAAAAAAGTGTTAATTAAATTTGTGACTGAACTCCTTGGGGAGAATTATGTCCCCTGCTCTGTTTTACCCACAGTCTGCCATATATTTCGTGCTATAGCATTCTCGGATGATAACCCCAGCCCATCTTGCTCATTTTAAGAACATTTTCACTGCAGATTTGACAAAAGACACAAAGAAGGAACCAATGTGGGATTTCTAAAGATAGCTACAGCACTCAACCCAAGATTTAAGAATCTGAAGTTCTTTCCAAAATCTGAGAAGGATAAGGTGTGGAGCATGCTTTCAGAAGTCTTAAAAGAGCAACACTCTGATGCAGAAACTACAGAACCCGAACCTCCAAAAAAAACAAACAAAAAAAAAACGCCTTATGCTGGTGGCATCTGACTCAGATAATGAAAAACGAACATGTATCGGTCGACGCTGCTTTGGATTGTTAATGCACATCTGCATGGACGTATGTTCCTGGTATGGTGGTTGAAGCATAAAGGGACATATGAGTCTTTAGTGCATCTGGTGCAAATATCTTGCAACACCAGCTACAACAGTGCCATGTGAATGCCTGTTCTCATTTTCTGGTGACACTGTAAACAAGAAACAGACAGCATTCTCTCCTGCAAATGTAAACAAACTTGTTTGAGTGATTGACTGAACAAGAAAGACTGAGTGCACTTGCAATCTCTAAAATTTTTAGATTGTTTTATTTTTGAATGCAGTTTTTTGGTACTTCTAATTCTAGATTTGCAAGTTCAACTTTTGTGATAAAGAGATTCACTTAATACAAGTTTTGTAGTGCAATTGAAAAATACTATTTGTTTTTTTACAGTGCAAATACTTGCAATCAAAAATATAAAGTGAGCACTGTTATTGAAAGCAATACATTTGAAAATGTAGAAAACGTCCAAAATTATTTAAACTGGTATTCTAATAGTTTAATCATGCAATTTTTTTAATCACTTGACAGCCCTACTTCTAATTAATTTTAGATAAATCAGACTGAAAATGAAATACAGTAAGGTTTAAGGTGAGCAGAAAGATGATATTTTAGAGATGAGAATGTCAGCAAATGTTTTCACTCAAAGAATCCCTTTTCCATTCCTTCTTTGTTCATTTATAAACCCCAGAGATTTAACACATAAATCATCATACATACAAATGAAACTTGTATGTACTGTGGCATCCCTTCCAGACTGCCAGAAAAAGTTTGATAAGAAGAGTGGATCAGTTCCCTGAAGCTCTCCCAGATTACAGTACAAGCAAGCTTATTTTACACAGGGCCATCTGTGCAAAAACACAGTTTTCACAATAAAAACATATCAAAGTGTAAGGCATGATCAGTCAATAAGAAAAGTTAATTCAGCGTTTTGCCCTCTGGCTTTTCAAATGCTGGACAAATAAAAGTCCATGGTTCACAAGCATCAGCTAATATTGTAAATCTATTATAGCACTTTTGCTCTAACATTTCATTTTACAGAGCAAACCAGAGCTCTGGTACTTTTATAAACTTTTTAAAAATCTTTCAATAAAAAAATTAAAGTTGACTGTCTTGATATCTGCATAAAAGCTACACTCACAAACTTCCCATTTATACAAAATATATATGTGTGTGTAAGAAATAATCTGCTGTTGATCCTAGAAACTAGTACACCTACATTCAATCTCATGTCTTAAACCACAAGGTACAGAGAGGAAAAGATTCCCTTTCATCCTTCAAGAAACATTCAGATTTTAGACAGTGATGATCTGATTTATGAATTGATGGACAGATTCAAGGAATGTGTCCAAATACACAGAAGTAACCATGCCCCCTTGGATGTTTTATAGCATTTTTAAAATGTTTACTGAAAATATAAAAAAGTTATAAAAATTTTAGAAAATTATTAAATTTTAGACTAGCCATATATATTAATTATAGGCTGCCTAACACTTCCAGAGGGGAAGGGGGGGAGAGGAGCAGACAGTGGGGAGGGGTTGGAATTTTCAGCCCAGACCGTTCAACTATTTCTGAGATAACTAGGGAAACTATGCAACTACACTGTTTAGTCCACGTAAAGATATTCTTGAGACCTAAAGACGCTCAGTGAAAAGAACTGCCATGCTTTGAAGCAGGGATTTGAAATTTGGCAAAGGGTGGCATCTATCAGGGATGCCTACTGAAAATCTGCCCAAATTTGGCTGAGTTATAGGCCTTTGAAAATTGCTGTTTATATGCTCAGTTCTGCCCAATAGATTTTACCAGCTAAATTCTCCAAAGATTGTCTGCCCTGAACATACTCCAGACTAGGCCCGAACAGGATTTTTCCCTGAAATTATAGCTCTCTGGTACCATGGACAATCTAGGTCAGGATCCAGGCACCTGAATTAACAACAGGGAGACAGTCTCTCCTGTGCTCTTAATACCGCCTGGAGCGGGAAACTGCCTGATTCAAATGCAAAGGGGACAAGTGCCACAGTGTGTGTGGGGTGAGGTGGGCGCAGGGGTGGTCAGAAAAATGGGATAGCCATGGGGGAGCATATTGGAAGAAGTTTGGTGATGATGATTGGGAACCACACACAAATGTTGTGCATGCTTGTACGCTCATGCTATAGGCAGGGTTTGTACTGCCTACATTTGCCACTCATCCCATATGGCAGAAGTGCAATACGCTTTAAAAACAAGTAGACTTAACTTCTCCAACTCCTGGGCATTTCATTTAGTGCCTTATTCCTGTAGCTTTGTAGGAGACCAGTGTCAAGTTCTTTGGACTAAACAGCCCATATCGTCAACACAGTGCAAGGTAATGCACACTGCAGCAACTCAGACTACCCAGACCTCTCCACTGTATTTTCCACTGAATGCATCTGATGAAGCGAGCTGTAGCTCACGAAAGCTTATGCTCAAATAAATTTGTTGGTCTCTAAGGTGCCACAAGTACTCCTTTTCTTTTTTGCGAATACAGACTAACACGGCTGCTACTCTGAAACATGATAATTAGTATTTTAAAGCACTTACTCTCCTTAAGTCGTGACACACATTTCTAAGGGAACAGAAGCAGCAGCCACAGGGAACTTAGAACTTTCATAAATTATCTTTGTCGTTACTGACTGCACCATTTGTACAAAATTACTCTCAGCATTGTGGTCAAGCCATAAAAGTATGATTCATCCACTTAACCAAGTACAAATTCCTTTTATTTAGTACTTAGCTTTCCATTCACAAAATACTTGTACATCTTCAGATTTTGATAAAGTGTGGACTGTGTCAGAAGTGGACATTGCATAGTTGAAAAAGTAAAACAGCAAGAGCCTTGTAGCACGTTAGAGGTCCGATTCCTAATATGCTCAGCCAATTAAAGAACGCTTGCAATGTACATCACATTAAAAACAGATTTATGATCTAATCTCATCTAGACTGATAAGGGAACAATCCCCAGCGTCTCCTGTTAAAAACAAATTTTGCAAGTCATTCAAGTTCCCCATTAAAATCATGCTGCATTTGTTTGATTTGAAAAATGAACAACAGCAACTGATGAAACGTGAAACTGTTTGAACTGATGAAACATGTGGTTTAAGACACTTAAAATAGTCTCTCACTTTTAATACCGAGCAAGTGAACCTAGGATTTGATTCCCTCCACCCCTAACTTTTTAGCAAAGCATACAGGAGAGACCTTGATGATACAGAATATCGTTTGACATATCACAGGTGTAGTTTTTTGCTTGATGTACTATCTTATGTTCATAATAAAAAAAGCCTCTTAAGCAAGCTCTGTGTTTCTATTTCGATCCTCTGTTCTTGTTTGTATGAAGTACTAAATGAAGAGTTTGGGCACATCTAGAGAGCTGGATCAATTTGGATACCCAAGGAGTCCCTTCCGCTCTGCAAGGGATGATATTCAGAAAAGGCTGCCTTTTCTAAATATCATTGAACTATAATGAGAAGTAGACATTCTAGTGATGCTTGTGAATAGTGCAACATTTAGGGTTTAGTGCCAGATGACTAATAAGGTCTAATTCTGCCATCCTTCCTTGCAGGGCCAGCTCTACAGTTTTTGCTGCCCCAAGCAATGAAAAAAAAAAAAAACTGCTGCTGCGCATGGCAAAAGGGAGAAGCTACCACCGATTTGCCACTACAGCAGAATTGCCGCCACAACCAGGACAGAGGAGCTGCTACCAAATTTCCGCTGCCGTGGAAATACTGCTGCCCCTTTCTAACTGCTGCACGCTGGTGCCTAGAGTCAGCCCTGCTTCCTTGGGCAACTGGACTCTATTAGGAGCTTGACACAGAACAACTATGTGGTCCAACTCATTGTAATCAATGGAATGATAACCACTGATTTCATCTGAAGCTGGATTGGGCCCCATGTTTTCATCATTAGATCAACCAACTTTTAGAAATAAAAGGCAAGATTTATTAAACATAATTACACCATTTGTCGTCATTCCAGATTTAAGGCAAAAATTATACTGCATTGGTTACTTTATTGTTAACAAGGTTTTGGGTACACTAAACAATTTAGTCACAGTAATTAACCAGCAGAAAATATGAACTGATCCATAGCAGTAATCTAAATCATTGCATTCATTTGAATAAGAGGGAGCAAAGCTAGCAGTCCCTTGCAAAAAGCCATTGTAATTAAAGGCTGCATATAAAGAAGTAGTCAAGAGTAATTTAATTAATTTTAAAAAGGGTATTAACCTTTAACAGCATGTGATTTTAATCATCCCATAAAGGTAAAGTTATAGCAAATACAACTTCTCATTTACAGACAATGAGGTAACTATATTCATAGTTTTAATTCCAAGTACACAAAAATGACTTTTCAGTGCAGTTCTACAGAAGTTAAATACCTTGATATAGCAGTAGAGCATTTTCTAATTACTGTATTTGACATGTGCACTGCACATGGACTTGGTACTGTAAACCATAATGGCAATTTGTTGTTTTCAAGTACTGAAAACATTGCTATAAATTTTACAAGGTCTCATGCAAGTACCTTGTGCATACTTAATATTTTTCAAGCCTAACAGCCTATTTTCATGCTATTTCCCCACTCTAACAATACACTCAGATAAGTATAAAAAGGCCTAATTAGAGCTGGTCCGAAGACATCCATCTACCCACACACAGAAAAAGCACCATTGTCTCCACTCCTGCTGAACTGCCATGGTACATCATGAGACACAGAGGGCTTGTCTCCACTACCCGCCAGATTGGTGGGCAGTGATTAATCCAGCAGGGATCGATTTATTGCATCTAGTCTAGACGCAATAAATCCACCCGAGCGTTCTCCCGTCAACTCTGGTATTCCAGCGCTGCAAGAGGCATGGGCAGAGTCGATGGGGGAGTGGCAGCAGTCAACTCACTGTGGTGAAGACACCACGGTAAGTTGATCTAAGTATGTTGACTTCAGCTATGTTATTCACGTAGCTGAAATTGCATAACTTAGATCTCCCTCCCCTGTGTAGACCAGGGCTAAGACTCCTATAAGGCACAGTTTTCAGCCCAAAGTTCTTGCTTTACAGGAGTTTGTTTTTTCAATAAGTTGAAATTTTTTTGCCAAAAAGCAGGCACTTCTCAGAAGATTTTCTTTAGTTGAAATCTTATGTTTTCCATCGAGGAAAAAAAACCCCAAAAAAACAGTTTCACGGAGAATTTTTAGCCAGCCCTATCTCCAATCTCTTTATGTACTATATTTTGGAGTTTAAAGTAAATCTCATCTACTCTCCTTTCTTGATCCTTGAAAACTTCCCCCATAATGGCCTTTAACTGCTCACCAACTCATATTTTAGCCTACCTGTTATTAAAAAACTCACTATGTATTGTCATTACCCTTCTTTAAAATACAGCCACATATTTAAGCATTCATGTCTCTCTCTCTCTCACACACACACACACACACACACACACACACACACACACACACAAAGCGTATAGGGACTCTCAAACAAATCCAGTTTTGTCAAAATGTCTATTCCCACAAACCTGTCACTTTGAGATGGTACTGGATGGCTGCAGCTCTCTCCACACCAACATAATCACAGAGGACCAATGCACACTAAAGAGTGTTTGTGGCCAGAGCATAACCTGTATGGATTTTATATCGCCCTAGACTAGCTGGGGTGAATCTAGCGCTATGGTTGTAAGTGGCACTATTCTCACACTAATTCTGAGCTAATCAGCATTAGGGAAAGTCTATTTTGTTTGCATTCTGAAAGCTGCTGTTTCTAAAAAAATTCAGACCAATAACTTCCCACCGCAGTTTTCATCTGTACAGTAAAGTCAGCTAGTCTAAACTGTACTAGTCAGCTTCTGCTGAAGATACAGGTTTGTAGAATACCTTGGATTGTAAAGGACCATCTCTGTACTATGTTTGGATAGTGCCTGGCACAGGGAGGCTGGGGCCTCTAGTCACTACTACAATTCAAATAAATAGTAATAGTGAGGCCTTACTTACGTGGCATTTAAATCTGAAAGTCTTCAGGAAACACATTAGAAATACTGTATCTCATCCTAATTATGAAATTGTGCCTGTGTACATAATTATTTTTAGGTTAACTAAAGTGCTGCATGAGACCAAGGGGTTCAGTCACTCACTAGTCACTCATTTGATACAGGAAGATGTATCCACATTTAAATACATAGCAGAAGGGATTCACTCAAGACACATTTTATACAATATAAATCCAACCATAGGAGTAGGAGTTACTCTTGGGGACAAAATTCTGCTGCTGAAATCATAAATCTTTCAGTGAAGTTAATGACAACCCTATGTGTGTGTGTGTGTGTGTGTGTATATATATCTATCTATCTCAAATGATAGAATTCAGCCCTTAGGGTCAGATATTGACCTCAGTCTCCACACACGCCTCACTGTCCTAGATAAACCACCAGTCCACGCGTAGAAGCCTCGTTTCCTCTTTCCCTGCCACATAGCAGTCTTTCCCCAAGGCCAAGAGGAACCAGCTAGAAACTACAGCCAGAAGGAGCAGCTGCCAAAGCAGGTACCTTCAGACACTGAAGACGTTCTACAGTTTTGACAGGATTTTCCCTTGCATGTGCCGATTGGCTGTTTGCTCCAACACTCTCCCCTCTCTCTGTCTTCACCTCAGCTTCACACTGCCCTGTCCTCCTCACTCCCTGAATCTTTTCTTTCAATTTAGCTGATGCTCTCATAACTATACCCAGTCCCAAAAAATCATAACATTTGCTGCCATCATATTGTTCTCTCTGATTGTGTATTCTATCCCTTCCCCTACACTACATCAGTCTTGTCTAGACAGACTGTAAACTCATCAAGGCAGGGACCATCTGCTACTCTGTGTTTGGACAGTTTCTAGTACAGCAGGGCCCTGATCTAGGTTTGTCCTTAGGCAATTCCATAATAAACAGTTAATAATCCAAGGGAATGTTTTACTTGGATGCTTATTCTATCCCATGTAATAAAATATAAATTGTTTGTTTAAAAGCCATTTCAAAAAGTAGACTCCATTACTGATGGAGAAAACCAATATTGATATACAGTTAAAGCTCTTCTACCTTTAATGATGCTAATGGACTGCGTGATCTATCAAGTTTTACTAGAGCAAACTTGCAAAAATGCTACTATTTACAAGTGCTCTTCTGATTTGCTGAAACAGCATTTTTAACTTGAACTGCATATGCTTTGCCCACCAGAATAAGTTACAAATACAAAGTGAAAATCAGAAGGTAAAACTGGTACATGGCATACTGATTGTCTAACTAGAAAAGCTATCTTCAACATGTTCCTTTTAACAGATTTAAAAATAAAAAGTACCAGTAGAAGGCCTTCCTAGGTTTGTCCCATTCAAAACTACTCAGTGCAATGACATTGCTATACACGTCAAATGCTAAGAGTAGCTTAGCTTTCACTTAAAGATATTCATAATTATTTTTATTACACTCACCTGTTGTCGAATTTCTTCCTCCATTTTTACTGGGGACCCCAACTCGGCAACTTGTTTAACACCTTCACTAGCATATCCTCCATATTCCCAAAGAACATAGTTCTTGGAGTGAGAACCACCAATGATTGCCGACCAATGATTAGCTCGTCCTTTAAATAATAAGGAGAAAATTGGTTAAAAGGGAATAGGCACACTGGCTTTCAGACTGCCAACAGCCACAATATTGCAGAAGACAGGCCCTGCTACCACTCCCTGGGCCAGAGCATATTATGCCCTCTCCTATTATAGTGAAATTCTGCTTAAATTGGAAATTCTTTCCAATCCTGCAAAGTGCTGAACATCTCTCATGAGGCTAACTGAATGTTTTCAATCCCCATGAAACCCACAGTCCAGGTCTCCTTAATGAGAAAAAAAAGAAACTTTCACTATAACAGGATACTTGAAAACTCCCAAATATTTAATTTAAGTGGAGAAGCAGTCAATGTTCCAGCTGGATAGGCACACATCCCCATGCTGGCCAATTGGTACAAGGCTTTACTTTAACATTTTCACTTGTTAAATATAGATGCACCTGTAAGCAATTTTGTAATTAAATAAAACAAAAACAAATATATTCAAAATATATTATCCTTGACTTGATCTTTATGCAGCATAACAGGAGCCATCTCAAGCAGCCCTCTTGTGGCCCAACATGGCCCTGAGATGTGCTGCCCTCCACTCCCTCTCCTGGCTCTTGTATTCTGGCTTGGGAGAGAGTTCTTACTTTAAGATTCCCCACTTTGTGGGGTTATGTTTATTAAGTCTCTTATGAGAAAAGAAACTCTCTCTTCACTCCTCAAGTCCTATGCTTGTCCCCCTTGACTCAGGGATCCCTCAGCCCTCCTTCTGGGACCATGCAATACTTTGAACAGATTTCCTCTCCTTGGGTCAGGAGCTCCATGGCCTTACGTCTAACTTATATAGGCTCTCTCTCTCCTTGAGTCAGGAGTCCCATATGCATCATTCTGGGGTCTACACTACTACTACTAATTAAGGCCAGCTGTAGCACTCACTCAGCTTTCAACCCTGAGCTTCTGCTCCCCCTCCACCAGGGCTGAAAGTGGCTAGCAAGCAGGCTAACAGGGTCAGTACTCTTCCCCTTTGCCTCTAAGGAAGCTTCTCTTATCTCCAGGCCTCCAGTAGCTACATACATTTTCCCCACCTGTGTAGGAAGGCCAAATGAATCACAGGTGGGGCTTGACCTCTTGCCCCTTAAAGGGCCAGTCACCCTGTGACAGAGCTTAAGCTCCCTCTTAATTTTAACTTTGGAACTTCCATGTAAAATATTTATTAGAATGTTACATGGAGAGCTCTTGTTAAATCCTTTGTGTGGTCACTTAAGACAAGAATTGTTTGCTTAACAGAGATGGTTTTCTAATAAAGATAGATCAGATTTGCATTTGGGTTAATGCTTTATGATAGGAGGTTGCCTAATAAGGGTGGATTCTTATATACGTTTCATTTGATTATTGCTACTTGCACAGCCCCTATTTTGATCTCTTATGTGAAAACTGCTTAAGAAGTCCCAGTTCCCCCAGATATACGATGTCAGCCATCCTTCCCAGGCACAAAATCTGTTCTCTTTCTCGAGCCACCTCTGAAGTCTTCCTACAGAAAATACTTGCCTTTCTCAGCGGGGGTGGTTGGTTGGGACAGAGGTTCTGGGGGTGATCATAAGACGGGGTGTGGAGGTTGGATAGGGGGTGGGGTCCCAGGAGGGGGTGGTCAGGGAGCAGGGCCAGGCTGTTTGGGGAGGCACAGCCTTCCCTATACGGCCCTCCATACCATTTCACAACCCTGATGTGGCCCTGGGGCCAAAAAGTTTGCCCACTCCTGCTCTACTACATGAGCTAAAAGCCTACTGGCTCTTAACTAAGGCTTTAGAGCAGACTCATTTTAATTTCTCTCTAAGTGGTTTCGGTGCCACTAGATAGGACATAACATCACACCCAGGAGGTGCGTGGGTTACAATTGCATATGCACTATCTGTATACATAAACACACTCATATGGTTATGAAGCATCAATGCGTGTAACAAGACTGCTGCTTACTAAGCCCCCCTGGTGAAGTGGTGGCTCTGCTGGCTCCCCACCCATTTTTCCCCTCTCTTCAGGGCCCTTTGAGAGCCCTCAGAGGCTCTCTCTGGTTAAGAGTATCCCTTCCTAGGACTAGTTTGATACCAGAACTAGTTTACAACAGCCCAGAGTCCCAAACTAGAGTCCATTAAACAACAACACAAAGAAAAAGTCCATACTTATCTCTGACATTTTCTCTCACCTCCAAAGCTCTTCTTCTATCACTTATTTGGGACACACATCCAGTCCAAAACACAGTCAGGGTTTCTTCTTCACAGAGCTCACTGGACTTCACCCTCCAAGCTTCCCAGTGCCATAGTCCTCCAAGGGCTTTTTTTTTTTTAATTTTTCTTTTGTTCCTGCAATATCTCCCTCCCCCAATTACTACAACTCCCTATGCCTCCTCCATTTGTTGCAGCCACCATCTGTTCTTTGTAGAGAATTGCTTGATTCCCCTCAGGTGGGGCTCATTCTATAATCAGGGTTGGCTGAGTTCCAGACTCTCCAGCCTAAGGGCAAGCCACTTTGTTACAGAGAGATACAAATATAATACAATTAAATCTAGAGACTGCACCCTCCAAGTGTAGACTCTTGGTCACGTTTCTTCTGAAATCGCAGTGAAAATGTGGATAAATATATAAGAGAATGGCAAAATTAAAGTGGGAGTTAGACACTCAGGTGTAGGTTAAACAGATAATAGAATTTGCCTCTGAAAACTGAAGCTAAAGAAGAATATCTTGTTAAAGATATCAAGTTGAGGGAAGCAGAGAGAAAAAGGAACTGTCCTTTGAATGTTTCATAGGAAGTAATTACACTAAATAACATCTTGGAAGCATTTACTTCTGATCACTAGGGCCATCTTATCAGCGGGCTGCAAATTTTTTCATGTGAAACCATGATCAAGGAGCACTTTTATGGCACTCTCACATTTGTTCTCTCTGAGCTTCTGCACATTTGCATTGGTCAGATTGCACCAATGTTTCAAACCAGTTTCATCAAAGGAGTCTCTATGTTTACAGAGCCATAAGAATGGGGAAAAGAAGCTAATTTAAATGCACCTGCATTTATCCAGCTTGTTTCTTTTAATTTCTTATAGCTCTAGAGGACCACTGAAGTCCTCTGGAGTCAGGAATGAAGGACAAGGTGATTTCAGGGGTTCTGTCCCAATTTTTTATCTTTGTGAGGGGAGAAAGAGGGAAAATGTAAGACAGGGGACAAAAATGATAGTGAAGAGGGGGCAAAGGGACTAGATTAATGGGTTAGAGAGTTCCAAGACACTAGAAATTATAATGAAATCACTAGTCAAGGGTGTGAAGATAGGGGATATAAACCCTCTGAATTGGCGGAGTAAATTTTAAAAAGTTCTGGAGTCGTAGAAAGCTACAAGGAAGAGATCTATTAATTGAATGCAAACACAAGGATCAAGTGGAGAAACTATTAGAGATTAAAATGCGAGGAAAACTGAAAGTAAACTGCCAACTGCTTAAGTATTTGATGGAGACAAGAGGAGTTTATAAATGGGGTGCCAATTGAAATGACAGAAGATGAAGTAAAGCATAGGGGATAATAAGCCGCTCATTAGCAAGAGAGAGGAGGGGAAAGAAAGCTGTGCTTGTTGCATTTGAAAGAGAAATTCTTCCAAATAGGGTAACAATAGGATACCACATTTTTTAAACCAAACCATATATTCCAGCCTTGGTGAGGTGCTACAGATGTCAAATGTTTGGACATGTGGTAAATATATGTAAAGGGAAAATTAGATGCAGTAAAACTGGAGGGGAGCACTCCTATGACAATTTTGTGGAAAGGACAGAATAAAGCATAGCAACTGTGGTTCAAGAAAGCATAGTGCAGCATACGGGGTTCTATGGCAGCAAAGCAATCAAGAGAGATACAAAAATTACAAATAGCATAGCATGTGTGCAAGCTAATAAGATGCATCTAAGACCAAATGGGGAAGAGGAAAGGAAACTCAGTAAGGAGAAAGAGATGAACACAATAGAATAAATCAAAGGATATGAGTGATACAGAGGAAAATAGGAGAAGACATATGTGTAGACAAAGAGAGGTTTATAGCTTTTATGACTGAGGTAGTAAACTGCACATCACAGACAGGGAAAAAGAGAAAATGAAAATTATAGTTAAAGCAGCAGAAAAGTACCTACATGTTAGCAATTTATCAGTAGAGTGACTCCTTGCTTTTTTAAGAAAAGGAAATAGTAAAAGATAAATAAAATAGTACTATTTATTGTTGTAATGCGCATAGCCTAATAGCACATGGACAGGAACTAAATAAAAATATCCTTGATAAGGCTAATAAACCTGATAATATTTGAATACAAGAAACAGGTTTAATAGAAAAACTAGATTTTAGAATCCCAGGATATGGCATCTATAGGCAAGATGGAGAAGTATGAACTGGGAGTGAGGAAAAACCTTTCTTTATAATTAAGAAAAACTTGAATGTATCTTGAAATTGAGGTGAAGAAACTAAATGTAAAGTAAAACACTATTGAGATTCCAACTCAAAATAAATGTTCATCTTTGAGAACATATAATATATACAACCCCTGTGGAAAACTGGAGATTAAGGATTTGACAGATAATTGAAGATGCAGCAAGCCTATATATTTATTATATGTGGAGACTTAAACAGCCACAACAGAATGTGGGAAAGTGGAAAAAATGGTAAGAATGGCAAATGTTTAGACAATTTATTAATGAAAATAATTTAGTAATACTGAATGATGGTACACCCACTTGGTTTAATGCAGCCAATGAAAATCTCTCCTGTCAAGATCTGGGAATAGTGTCCAGTAGTATAGCAAGCAAATACAGCTGCAAAGTCGATAAAGAAGATAATCACTTCCCTATCCTTATAGAATATCAAGGTAAAGGCAATGTTGAGGATGGAGGAAGGCCCCTACTTAGAATATTAAAAAAGCAAACTGGGAACTATTTAGAAGTAAATGTAAATAAAATATTAATGAACAATGTATAAGGGATGATATTGTGAACTAAGCCCTGGTCTACACTACAGGGTTAGGTTGAATTTAGCCACGTTAGGTCGATTTTAAAATGAATGCGTCTACACAACCAACCCCGTTCTGTCGACCTAAAGGGCTCTTAAAATCGACTTCTGTACTCCTCCCTGGAAAGGGGAGTAGCGCTAAAATCAACCTTACTGGGTCGAATTTGGGGTAGTACAGACGCTATTTGACGGTATTGGCCTTCGGGAGCTATCCCAGAGTGCTCCAATGTGACTGCTCTGGACAGCACTTTCAACTCTGATGCACTAGCCAGGTACACAGTAAAAGCTCTTGGAACTTTTGAATTTTATTCCTGTTCAGTCAGCGTGGCGAGCTCAGCAGCACAGATGACCATGCAGTCCCCCCAGAATTGCAAACAAGCTCCAGCATGGACTGAAAGGAAGACACTGGATCCAATTTCTGCATGGGGAGAAGAATCTGTGTAGGCCGAACTCCAATCAAAAAGAAGAAATGCTAAAATATATGCCAAAATCACATAGGGCATGGTGGAGAGAGGCTACAACAGGGACACACAGCAGTGCCGTGTGAAAGTTAAGGAGCTCAGGCAAGCCTACCGAAAGACAAAGGAGGCAAATGGTCACTCCGGGTCAGAGCCCCATACATGCCACTTCTATGATCAGTTGCATGCCATTCTGGGGGGGTAGGACCCTACCACTACCCCACCACTGCCCATGGACACCTGTAAGGGGGAAGTCTCACGCAACAGGGAGGAGGATTTTGTGGATGAGGAAGAGGAAGAGGAGGAGGAGGAGAATGTGCAGCAGGCAAGCAGTGAATCCGTTCTCCCCAGCAGCCAGGACCTTTTCATCCCTGACTCTGAAGCCAGAGAAGGCACCTCTGGTGACTGCACATTTGTAACTATAGTACAGGGTTTAAAAGCAATAATGTCTGATTTTCCCTGAAGAATTGGGATGCATTCACAGCCAGTACAGCTACTGGAAAAGTCTGTTAACGTGTCTCGGGATGGAGCGGGAATCCTCCAGGGACATCTCCATGAAGCTCTCCTGGAGGTTCTCTGAAAGCCTTTGCAGAAGGTTTCTGGGGAGGGCTGCCTTATTTCATCCTCCATGGTAGAACACTTTACCACGCCAAACCAGTAGCAAGTAGTCTGGAATCATTGCAGCACAAAGCATGGCAGCGAATGGTCCTGCGTTTTGATCACATTCAAGCAACATTCGGTTTTTATCTTTCTGTGTTAGCCTCAGAAGAGTGATAAAATTCATGGTCACCTGGCTGAGATAGGGGAATTTTTGTAAGGGAACAGTAAAAGGACCCCATTCATGTTGGGTTGTTTGTGCTTGGCTAAAAGGGATCATCCCGGAGAATAGCCATGCGGTGGGGTGGGAGGTGTGTGCTGCACATCCACCCAAAAACCGCAGCCCTTCCTTTTAAATGTGAAACCCAACCAGTATTGCTTGCTATGGAAAGGAGGACACCGCAGTTTGAAACCATTCCCACATGTTATGAAGGCAGAAGAAGCCAACCCTGCATACCAAAAGGCTTACCATGGCTGCCTGGAAACCGAATTCTGTTGCCCAGCCATTTGTGATGTGTCACCATACCGGCAGGCGCTCAATATAAAAGGCAAAATGTGACCTTGTACTTAAAGCCCATGTGCTGTCTCCTGTGAATTGCTTGATTCACTGTGAAAGAGTCTCCCTTTTGTTCTCAGAAATGTATCATCTTAAATTTTATTCTCCCTTTTTATCTCCCCCAAAATGCAAATGTTTCTGTGCTCCCCCTATCATTTCCATCCCTGAGGTTATCGCGGATTAGAAGGTGAAAAAACCCGCACTTGCGATGACATGTTTTCCGAGCTCGTGCAGTCCCCCTGCACTGATAGGACACAGCTGACTGCATGGAGGCATTCAGTGGCAGAGGCCAGGAAAGCATTAAGTAAGCGCAAAGAGCAGAGGCTGGAGGCGATGCTGAGGCTAATGGGGGAACAAACGGACATGATGAAGCGTCTGTTGGAGCTGCAGGAAAGCCAACAAGAGCACTGCATCCACTGTATAACCGTCTGCCCTCCTCCCCAAGTTCCCCTCACCTTGACGCCAAAGAATGCGGGGGGGGGAGGCTCCGGGCACCCAGCCACTCCATTCCAGAAGATGGCCCAAGCAACAGAAGGCTGTCATTCAAACAGTTTTGATTTGTAGTGTGGCTACAATATGCAATGTGGCCTTGTCCTTCCCTCCTCCCGCACCCCACCCCACCCGAACTACCTTGTCAGTGATCTCACTTTTTTTTTAATTAATAAAGAAAGAATGCATGGTTTCAAAACTATACTTTATTTACTTTGCCAGCTGTGATAGAAGGGGGGACGGTGGTTGGCTTACAGGGAATTAAAATCAACAAAGGGGCAGCAAGACGAAACACACACAGCTGTCACACCGTAGTCTGGCCAGTCATGAAACTGGTTTTCAAAGCCTCTCTGATGAGCAGCGCGCCTAGCTGTGCTCTTCTAATCGCCCTGGTGTCTGGTTGCTCAAAATCAGCTGCCAAGCAATTTGCCTCAACCTCGCACCCTGCCATAAACATCTCCCCCTTACTCTCACAGATATTATGGAGCACACAGCAAGCAGCAATAACAATGGGAAAGTTGGTTGCGCTGAGGTCTAACCTAGTCAGCAAACAGCGCCAGCAAGCTTTTAAACATCCAAAGGCACATTCTACCACCATTCTGCACTTGCTCAGCCTCCTCCTTGAACTGCTCCTTACTACTGTCCAGGCTGCCTGTGTACAGCTTCATGAGCCATGGGATCAAGGAGTAGGCTGTGTCCCCAAGGATAACTTTCGGCATTTTAACATCGCCAATGGTAATTTTCTGGTCTGGAAAGTAAGTCCCTTCTTGCAACTGCTCGAACAGCCTGGAGTTCCTGAAGATGCGAGTGTCATGCACCTTTCCCAGCCATCCCACGTTGATGTCGGTGAAACGTCCCTTGTGATCCACCAGTGCTTGCAGCACCATTGAGAAGTACCCTTTCCAGTTTATTTACTGGTTGGCAAGGTGGTCTGGTGCCAAGATAGAGATATGTGTTCCGTCTATAGTCCCACCACAGTTAGGGAACCCCATTGCAGCAAAGCCATCCAGTATGACCTGCACATTTCCCAGAGTCACTACCCTTGATAGCAGAATGTCAGTGATTGCATTGGCTATTTGGATCATAGCAGTCCCCACAGTAGACTTGCCCACTCCAAATTGAATCCCGACTGACTGGTAACAGTCAGGTATTGCAAGCTTCCACAGGGCTATCACCACTCGCTTCTCAACTGTCACGGCAACTCTCATCTTGATATTCCTGCGCTTCAGGGTTGGGAAAAGCAACTCACAAAGTTCAAAGAAAGTGACCTTACGCACGCAAAAGTTTCGCAGCCACTGTGAATCATCCCATACCTGCAATACTATGCGATCCCACTAGTCTGTGCTTGTTTGCCGGGCCCAGAATCAGCGTTCCACTGTATCAACCAGCCCCACTGCCACCATGATGTCCCAATTGCCACAGCCCGTGTTTCAGGAATGTCTCCATCCATGTCCTCATCACAATCGGCCTCGTGCTGGCGTCTCTTAGCCCGGTTCTGCACATACTCTAGGATAATGCACAAGGTGTTTACAATGCTCACAACAGCAGCGGTGAGCTGAGCAGGCTACATGCTTGCCATGGTATGGCGTCTGCACGGGTAACCCAGGAAAAAAGGCACGAAACAATTGTCTGCCATTGCTTTCACAGAGGGAGGGGAGGGGGGAGTGGTGACTGTAGACATGTACCCAAAACCACCCTCGACAACGTTTTTGTCCCATCAGGCATTGGGAGCTTAACTCAGAATTCCAATGAGCAGCGGAGACTGTGGGAACTGTGGGATAGCTACCCACAGTGCACCGCTCCATAAGTTGATGCTAGCCACGGTATTGAGGACACACTCTGCCGACTTAATGTGCTTAGTGGGGACATACACAATCGACTATATAAAATTGATTTCTAAAAATCGACTTTATTAAATCAACCTAATTTCGTAGTGTAGACATACCCTTAGTAGTAATATAACTAAGGGAATCATGATGGCAGCAAAGTTATCTTAGGTATAGCTATCTGGTCACCCTAAAGGTAGAACACAAGTACCACGGTGGAATGAGGAGTGTAACAAAAGCAATTAAGGAAAGGAACAAAACATATAAAAAAGTAAACAATACAATGAATAGTGAGGACTTAATGAAATATAAAACAAACAAGGCAATTGCACAAAGGACTATTAAAAAAGAAAAAAAAGGAAGTTGGAGAAAGTATTATGGGAAAATAAATAAAGATGCTAAAACATCACAGGCATATAAGCAGATTAGGACAATGAATGGAATACAAGGTAAGAGTAATTGTACACCAGGGCTCATTGTAACAGGATGAGGGATATAAAGCTCTTATGAAGAAAAACACAGAACCCCTAGCCGAAATATTCTCCAACGTTAATAATAGTGAAAATCAGAGAATAGAAATCCACATGAGGAAAAAAAAATTTGAAGAATCATGAGAACTGGAAGAGGTGGGATGAAGATAAGGATATGATATTAGTTATTAAATGAACACTTCTATGTGGGGGAACTTCAAAAAGCTATAGCTAAGGGCAAAAACTTTGCACCAGGTAAGGATGACATATGTAACAAAATGCTAAAACACCTGGTTGAAGGGAATCTGAAAATGCTGCTAATGCTGATGGGGAAAAAGTGAGCTACCAATGCAGTGGAAACATGTGGTTGTAGTCCCAGTGTAGAAACCAGGTTAGCTGCAAGCAAGACATGATGCATACAGGCCAATTGCCCTTTCTTCAAGTATGAGTAAAGCCATGCAAAGAATGATGACTGAAAGATTAACAACATATCTCGAGAGAAATAGCCTTAAAGACAATGTGCAAAGTGGGCTCAGGATGGGGAGGAGTATAGTTGATCATATAGTAAGAGTGAAGATGGAAGCACAAAAATGTAGGAGAAATAAAGAATATATAGGTTTCCTAGATATTGAAAAATCATAAGATATGTTGTAGAGAGAAGGCTTATTGCATAAAATAGCATCCATGGACATGAAAGGAAGAATATAGAGGTGGATAAAGGATTTCTTAAATAAAAGAACTATGCAGGTCAGAATAGGGAAAGCCTATCCTAGCATATATACAATTTCAAATGGCACTCCACAAGAGAGTGTCACCAGTCCTTTCTTATTAAGCATAATAATAATTGATCTTCTAAAAAGGATGAGTGCAGGAATAGGCATATCCAAGTTCGCAGATGATTGTGGCATATGGGCTCAAAAGAGAAACCAGGGAATAGCTGAGAAGCAAATCAATGAAGCATTTAGGAAAAGCATGGACTGAGAAAACCGGAGACTTTACATTTTCAATTCGCATAACAAAAGAAATGATATTCACTAATAGGAAAATAAAAAAATATTGTAAACTATATATGGACAGCACATTCCTCAGTGTGACACTTGATAGCAAGCTAACATGGAAGAATCACCTGGAAAATATTCGCAAAAAGAAAAGGAGTCCTTGTGGTACCTTAGAGACTAACAAATTTATTAGAGCATAAGCTTTCGTGAGCTACAGCTCACTTTATCGGATGCATTTGGTGGAAAAAACAGAGGGGAGATTGATATACACACACAGAGAACATGAAACAATGGGTTTATCATACACACTGTAAGGAGAGTGATCACTTAAGATAAGCCATCACCAGCAGCGGGGGGGGAAGGGGGGAAAGAGGAAAACCTTTCATGGTGACAAGCAAGGTAGGCTATTTCCAGCAGTTAACAAGAATATCTGAGGAACAGTGGGGGGTGGGGTGGGGTGGGGTGGGGGGAGAAATAACATGGTGAAATAGTTTTACTTTGTGTAATGACTCATCCATTCCCAGTCTCTATTCAAGCCTAAGTTAATTGTATCCAGTTTGCAAATTAATTCCAATTCAGCAGTCTCTCGTTGGAGTCTGTTTTTGAAGCTTTTTTGTTGAAGGATAGCACTCTTAGGTCTGTAATCGAGTGACCAGAGAGATTGAAGTGTTCTCCAACTGGTTTTTGAATGTTATAATTCTTGACGTCTGATTTGTGTCCATTCATTCTTTTACGTAGAGACTGTCCAGTTTGGCCAATGTACATGGCAGAGGGGCATTGCTGGCACATGATGGCATATATCACATTGGTAGATGCGCAGGTGAACGAGCCTCTGATAGTGTGGCTGATGTGATTAGGCCCTATGATGGTGTCCCCTGAATAGATATGTGGACAGAGTTGGCAACGGGCTTTGTTGCAAGGATAGGTTCCTGGGTTGGTGGCTCTGTTGTGTGGTGTGTGGTTGCTGGTGAGTATTTGCTTCAGATTGGGGGGCTGTCTGTAAGCAAGGACTGGTCTGTCTCCCAAGATCTTTATCATGCATTCCTACAACTACAATACCCACCTGCTGAAGTAAAGAAACAGATTGACAGAGCCAGAAGAGTACCCAGAAGTCACCTACTACAGGACAGGCCCAACAAAGAAAATAACAGAACGCCACTAGCCAACACCTTCAGCCCCCAACTAAAACCTCTCCAACGCATCATCAAGGATCTACAACCTATCCTGAAGGACAACACATCACTCTCACAGATCTTGGGAGACAGACCAGTCCTTGCTTACAGACAGCCCCCCAGTCTGAAGCAAATACTCATCAGCAACCACACACCACACAACAGAACCACCAACCCAGGAACCTATCCTTGCAACAAAGCCCGTTGCCAACTCTGTCCACATATCTATTCAGGGGACACCATCATAGGGCCTAATCACATCAGCCACACTATCAGAGGCTCGTTCACCTGTGCATCTACCAATGTGATATATGCCATCATGTGCCAGCAATGCCCCTCTGCCATGTACATTGGTCAAACTGGACAGTCTCTACGTAAAAGAATGAATGGACACAAATCAGACATCAAGAATTATAACATTCAAAAACCAGTTGGAGAACACTTCAATCTCTCTGGTCACTCGATTACAGACCTAAGAGTGGCTATCCTTCAACAAAAAAGCTTCAAAAACAGACTCCAACGAGAGACTGCTGAATTGGAATTAATTTGCAAACTGGATACAATTAACTTAGGCTTGAATAGAGACTGGGAATGGATGAATCATTACACAAAGTAAAACTATTTCCCCATGTTATTTCTCCTCCCCACCCCCCCACCCCGTTCCTCAGATATTCTTGTTAACTGCTGGAAATAGCCTACCTTGCTTGTCACCATGAAAGGTTTTCCTCTCCCCCCCCCCCCCCCGCTGCTGGTGATGGCTTATCTTAAGTGATCACTCTCCTTACAGTGTGTATGATAAACCTATTGTTTCATGTTCTCTGTGTGTGTATATCAATCTCCCCTCTGTTTTTTCCACCAAATGCATCCGATGAAGTGAGCTGCAGCTCACGAAAGCTTATGCTCTAATAAATTTGTTAGTCTCTAAGGTGCCACAAATACTCCTTTTCTTTTTGCGAATACAGACTAACACGGCTGCTACTCTGAAACCTGGAAAATATTGTACATAAATGTAAAAGTAAATTCAATATACTTAAAAGGATTTCCAGAGTCACCTAGGGCACTGATATGAAAGCAGTGGTAATGCTTTATAGAGCATTAATAACACAGTCACTGAATACTGATGCCAAATGTTTACTTGAGCATCAAAAATGAACCTAAGGATGCTAGACTCAACCAAGCCCAGGCATTACGCGTTGCACATGGTGCTTCCCTTATAACCTCTTTCTGAATAATGAGGAGAGGTGCTGATGACATGCCTGTAGCATTAAGAACAAAATTATTAGCTTTAAATTTCTGGGCAAAAATGAACAGGGAAGATAGAAACATTAAACAAATATATGAAGAATACTGGGAATTCAGTGGAAAACATGGGGGAAAAACCCCAAATACCTATGTTAATAGGATTAAAGTATGGAGAAAGGCATGAAGATAAAAGAAATATCTATAAGATATTAGCATATATAACCATGGGAACACACATCATAGGTGGAAAATCATGCCCCGCCACCACAATATAAATGTGGAACGGTATAATGAAATTAAAAGGGGAAAAGGAGAGTGAAATCTGTTAAATACAGCAAATAAATATTTATGTGATAAAATGGGGAAACATTACCAAATATTTATGGATGGGTCTAAAGATAAGAAAACCAGGAGAGTGGGGACAGCATTCTATGTCCCAACACATGGAATAAAGAAATCCATTCGATTATCAGATTTTGAAACTGTTTGATGGCCAAACTAGCAGTGCTAATGTTGACATTATACTGGATGTGCCACCTACCTCCATTGTCATTTTGTCAGATTCCCTACTGGCAATCAAAAATGGGAATTTAGATAGCAGAAATGATATAATTAATAAAATATTGTTACTAACAAAATTGGCGCAGATGGGAGTAAACACTGAAGTAGCATGGATCCCAGCACATGGTGGGATAGCAGGAAATGAGGTGGCAGACAAAGTAGCCAAAAACACTGTAAAAGTGAAAAAAAATTGACAGAGATCCTCCTAAGTAAACAGGGATTTAAAAATCTTTTTAAAATGAGCTCAGAAAGAAGTAGCAGGATGTATAAATAAAAGAAACCAGAAGGAAAAGATTTCATGAAGTCTGCCTTAGAATCAAAAATGCTGATATACTGCAAGAACTTGAGAGAAAGAGTGAGGTAGCTCTACTTCAAATACTTTCCTGACACTGTGGTTTAAACAGTAATTTGGCCTTAATTAATAAACTCAAAGATGGGCTGTGTGAGACATACAAGGTCAAAAAAATGGTTAATCATATCCTCTGGCAGTGTAAAGAGTGTAATGTTAATAGGGGGATTTTGTATGACAAACTCAGGCACCTAAAAGTGGCAAAGTTTACACTAAAATACCTAGTTAGAGCATCCAGGAAATGGGGCATCGTTAAGAAAATAATATTACATTTTTAAAAAAAAATACTGGAGAAAAAGAAAGACTAACTATATATCATAAAATCCAGAACCTGGAAGTGAGTCTGCTATGCCATAAAATACAAGAAGAAGAAGAAAAAGAGCAAGAGAGCATTTGTGGGGGGGGGAGGGGTTGAGAAACAATGATAATGGAGAGATGGCATGCTGTAGGGGAAATGGGGCATTAATGGGGTACTCAGGTAGATGGAGAGAGAATGTGGTGAGGAGGCACAGAGATTAATGGAAGGAAAGATTATAGCGTATACTGGAAGGGGGTGTGGGAAAGAGATTGAGGGAATAAGAAATAGAATCCCCCCAGCATATTTATTTTGGTATGTAGGAAGTGGTTTGAGCATTGGCCTGCTAAAGCCAAGGTTGTGAGTTCAATCCTTGAGGGGGCCATTTAGGGATCTGTGGCAAAAATTGGGGATTGGTCCTGCTTTGAGCAGGAGCTTGGACTAGATGATCTCCTGAGGTCCCTTCCAAGCCTGATAGTCTATGAGGAAGGATGAGAGTTACAAACATAGAGTGAAAGCAGAGAGAAGAATGGACAGTTAAAGTATGTAATGAAGTAAACAAAAGAAATGCAAATTAGAAGAGTCAAAGGTGAAACACTGAAATCAAAAAAGCAAGTGGGGGAGAAAATGAAGTAGAAATAAACAAACACAAGGGAAAATAATCAAAAGAGAACAGAAAATAGATTAGAAATAATAGAAAAATAAACAGCAGTTTAAAATAAGGAGTTAGAAAAAATACTGAGGAAAATACAACAAAAAGAGGAAGCAATTACAACAAAGAACCAACTGAGATCTCAGAAAGAAAGCTATGGAGCCTCTCAAGATGGACTTTGCTAGAAACTGTAAATGAGGTGATCTAGCAATACTACCAGCATAGTCTCCTTACTTTGGCCAAGGCTAAATGCAAACTTACTGGAATTAGGGAGGTCTAAGAACTTCAGAGGCTGCTAAAGCTGTTTTGACCACAACCGTCACAATGATCTACCCCACAATGGAAAATTCAAGACAGGATGATAGCTGGAGAGACTTCAGGGCCTAGAGACGGTTTGTTGACGCAGGCTCTAATAATCACTTCTTTAACAAAGACTGGCACTTTGTCACACCAAAGGGAGATGTGGTCAATCCACTCCAATGATAGTCTCAGAATCCCACATTTTCCTTTACTAGGGATACCGATCTAACTCACAGGTCATAGCCTACAGTTCTCCCTGCATCTCCAGTACCTTAGTGAGTGACACATGCTGAAACTCAAGTAGAGAAGATTCCATATCTATTCCCATCAGGCACAAATTTGCTACCATCGAGAAGAATTTATCAACTCAAGCCAGGCCTCTATTGAGTAGACCGTACAATCTGGACAGCAATTAATCCCCACTCTTTGATTCATATACGAGGGCAACGTATCAGATCCAGATTTAGGGTGGGAGACTTCCTGCATTTAAAATCAGATTAATACAAAACAGCCACATCACCTTTGTGACATTTATTTGGTTTATGTTGAACTGAATGCCCAACTGGGCAATTACTGAACCTATAGTGTTATCCAACTATGTGTCTGTCATGCATGAGAACTCAGAGCCCTCATCCTTAATCACACGTGAATGGTGATGACATTATAGTCATTGACTTTGTATTCAACACTTTTAATATGAGCAAGGTTATTGACACCCTGCATTCCTGAGAAAATTATCTGGCATGGCCAGTAAGGTGGATATAATAAATTTCACATTAGTGGCCCATGTCTTCCAAGGGGTCTCTTCCCTAAATGCCATGACCAGGTCCAAAAGACGTTAAGCCCCTACAACTCAAGCCCACCCTAAATCTACTGAGCCATAATATCACTCAAGCTTCTTACCTACTGAAAGGTATCTATTGAAGGGAATCAGCTGCCCCAGCTACATACCCAAATGAAGACTTTCAGAGCAGACTGAAAAACACTACCTGCCCTAAGCTTCTTGAAAACCCACAACATTTTCCCGCACTCTCCAACTCACCTTCATGGATCTCTCACACCCATGTGAATGGATACCTTATTTCACTCCCCAAAACTGCTCTTATCCTGCTAGTGATTCCCTAAAAAAACCAAGGAAACTCACCTTCTCTGGAATGAACCCCACATTCACAGAGGCAAATAGATAAATTCCCTATTTCTCACTAGAGTGGCCTCAAAACTCTCAAGAAGGCCAGTGAAATATAGGCAATCATCCACTGATGTACCTCACTTCTCATTTGTGTTTTCACTTCCCCCATTTACAAGCTTAAATGCTGCTTTTTGCACAGACCAATGTATCTTAGAAATGCACTGACAATTTGGTGTCTACCATGTACTTGCTAGGGAGAGCAGGTGAAATTATTATTCATGAATGTTCTCCATTTTCCATGATATCTGGGCACTAGCCAAAAAAACACAAATGGTGCTAAATGTCTATAAGCCACTGGACAGCTCTATGCACTATTTATTTCAGCCAGCAAAATGTAAGAGAAAAGGAGGACTTGTGGCACCTTAGAGACTAACAAATTTATTTGAGCACAAGCTTTCGTGAGCTACAGCTCACTTCATCGGATGTAAGAGACCCGGTGCTTCCTTCCTCTCCCACCCCTCCCGGGCTACCTTGGCAGTTATTCCCCCTATTTGTGTGATGAATTAATGAAGAATGCATGATTTTGAAACAACAATGACTTTATTGCCTCTGCAAGCGGTGATCAAAGTGGGGAGGGCAGATGGTTTACAGGGAAGTAGAGTGAACCAAGGGGGTGGGTTTTCACCAAGAAGAAACCAACAGAACTGTCACACCGTAGCCTGGCCAGTCATGAAACTGGTTTTGAAAGCTTCTCTGATGCGCAGTGCGCCCTGCTATGCTCTTCTAATTGCCCTCGTGTCTGGCTGCGCGTAATCAGCAGCCAGGCAATTTGTCTCAACCTCCCACACCACCATAAATGTCTTCCCCTCTACTCTCACAGTTATTGTGGAGCATACAACAAGAAGCAATAACAATGGGAATATTGGTTTCGCTGAGGTCTAACCGCGTCAGTAAACTGTGCCAACACGCTTTTAAACGTCCAAATGCACCTTTTACCACCATTCTGCACTTGCTCAGCCTATAGTTGAACAGCTCCTAACTACTGTCCAGGCTGCTTGTGTATGGCTTCATGAGCCATGGCATTAAGGGGTAGGCTGAGTCCTCAAGGATAACTATAGGCATTTCAACATCCCCAACGGTTATTTTCTGGTCTGGGAGGTTTTTCGTAGGAGTGGGTGGGTGAGATTCTGTGGCCTGCATTATGCAGGAGGTCAGACTAGATGATCAGAATGGTCCCTTCTGACCTTAGTATCTATGAATCTATGAAGAGGAAATCTAATGGTTCCATTTCAATGAGCCAAATGTAATAGATACAGCATTTGGGTTCCAGAAGTATTTTTATCAAGAGCTGTGATAACTCATGAAAATGTGTCTGGTAAGTGTACTTGCTATTTCTTTTGTCTTATGTCTATCCAAGTTCACAAGTCTAACAAGACCTTAATTAAAATCTCTCAGTCTCTCTGATACTTAAGAAAGCAAAAGCACTTAAAAGTGATCATTTGGGATACTGTGTTCACTCTTCTAAAAAAAACCCAAACCCCTTTTTCTACATTTGCTCATAAAAGGGGAGACTTTTTCCCTGACCAATATTGAAACCATACAGAGAAAGATAATATTATCATTCTTTAGCTCTGCTCTTCTTCTGATTTAGAGTCAGCTGGTGCCATCAGAAAAAATGGTTACTTACTTTCTCAAAGTAAAACTATTTACACAAAGTAAAACTATTTCCCCATGTTATTTCTCTCCCTCCCCACCCCACCCCCCACTGTTCCTCAGATATTCTTGTTAACTGCTGGAAATAGCCTACCTTGCTTGTCACCATGAAAGGTTTTCCTCCTCCTCCCCACCCCGCTGCTGGTGATGGCTTATCTTAAGTGATCACTCTCCTTACAGTGTGTATGATAAACCCATTGTTTCATGTTCTCTGTGTGTGTATATCAATCTCCCCTCTGTATTTTCCACCAAATGCATCCGATGAAGTGAGCTGTAGCTCACGAAAGCTTATGCTCTAATAAATTTGTTAGTCTCTAAGGTGCCACAAGTACTCCTTTTCTTTTTACTTTCTCGTAACTGTTGTTCTTCAACATGTGTTGTTCACATCCATTCCACATTAGGTGTGCACATGCCGCGTGCACAAGCATCAGAAACTTTTTCCCTTAGCAGCTCCTGGGGGCCCCCCAAGTGGAGCCACTACGCCGTGCATAACCAACCCCCTCCAGTTCCTTCTTGCCGGCGACTCGGACAGGGGTAAGAGGGTGGGTGGTGGAATGGATGTGAACAATACATCTCGAAGAACAGTTACGAGAAAGTAAGTAACCGTTTTTTCTTCTTCGAGTGCTTGTTCATGTCCATTCCACATACAGGTGAATCACAAGCTTACCACTGGAGGAGGACAGGAGTCACGGAACAACTGCTCGGAGACCACTCTGCCAACCGCCGCTTCCTCTCTGGCCTGCTGGTTGACCACGTAGTATGTCATGAAGGTGTGCACAGAGGACCAGGTGGCAGCTCTGCATCGTGACCTGTGCTAGGTATGCCTTGGAAGTCGCTTACGCCCTGGTTGAGTGGGCCATGACCACCGGGGCCAGAACATCCGTGAGCACGCCAGATGCAGCTTGTAATCCAAGACGAAATCTGCTGCGCTGACACTGGGAGGCCTTTCATCCTCTCGGCTACAGCCACAAACAGCTGTACGGATTTAAAAACAGCTGTACGGATTTACCAAAGGGCTTGGTGCGCTCCAAATAGAATGCCAGCGCTCAATGCACATCCAAGGTGTGCAAGCTGCGATGACTCGGGTCCGTATGGTGGTTCAGGAAGAACATCATCAGACAAATGTCCTGGCCCAAATGGAATTGAGAGACCACCTTAGGGAGGAACTTGGGGTGCGGCCAGAGCTGCACCTTGTCCTTGTGAAATACTGTATACGGTGGCTCAGAGGTGAGGGTCCTCAGTTCGGACACCCTTCTGGCTGAGTGTCATAGAGCTGGACCCCCCCCCGCGGCGCCTCCTGCTGGTTGTCCTTGGGAATTAGCTCGTCAGCCTCTGGAGCGCCCTCTGCCATCTGGTGATCCGCCTCACCTCCGGCCCCAGTCCCTCCCAGGACCTGGTGCCTCCTCTCACTGGGGTGCTGCCCCCGGCAGTAAACCCCAACAAGCCCTGAGGGTCTCCCCTCCCCACCCACTATCCCCACCTTGCCTCAGTCTTGGCTACTGCCAGTCATCGCTTAGCCCTGATCCTTGGGCAGACTGCAGTGTATCAGCCACTCCTCACAGGCGAAGGGGTTTGGACCTGCTGCCTCTGTCTACCCCCTTGCAACACCAGTACCTAATAGGCCCTAATCTAGGCCTTGCAGCCCGGGGGTTTCCAGGCCGGAGCTCCCCTGCTCCCCTGGCCTTTCCCCCTCAGACCTGCCCCAATCTAGGTACTCCCTCAGGTCCCTGCAGCCAGGCCCTTCCCTCTCTGAATGCAGAGAGAGACTGGTTAAGCTTCAGCCTAGCAGCCCCTTTATAGGCCCAGCTGTGCCATTTCCCCAATCAGCCTAGCTTTCCTTGCCCTCTCCCAGGGCTGGCTTTTAAGCCCCACAGGGCAGGAGAGGGTAACCACCTCGCTACACCGAGGTAATGGCAACCAGAAATGCCACCTTCCAGGAAAGGTGGAGGAGAGAACAGGAAGCGAGGGGCTCGAAAGGGGTCCCATGAGTTTAGAGAGGACCAGGTTAAGGTTGGAGGGACTGGGGTGGCTGGGGGGCGGGAGTACAGGAACACCCTTTCCAACCCTTTAAGGAACCATTGGGTGGGAAAACACTGACCCCCCGAGAACTCTGATGGAAGGCAAAGATGGCTGCCAGGTGCACTCTGAGTGAGGACGGGGCTAGCCTTTGCTGCTTGAGTTGCAGGAGGTACTCCAGGATGGCCTGCAACGGGGCCTGGCACGGCCGCACCTGTTGGGGTTCACACCAACACGAGAACCTCTTCCACTTGGCCATATAGGCCGCCCTGGTAGAGGGCTTTCTACTGCCAAGCAGAATCTGCTGCATGGGAAGGGAGCACTGGCTCTCCAGGGCATTTAGCCACAGAGCCTCCATGCCGTCAGGTGCAGTGACTGTAGGTCGGGGTGGAGAAGCCACCCGCCATCCTGTGTAATGAGGTCCTGGTGTAGGGACAGGACTACTGGGGCCTCCACTGACAGCTCTAGGAGCGATGTGTACCAGTGCTGATGGGCCCAGGCTGGGGTGATGAGGATCACCGCCACACCAGTCCCTGTGCACCAAGGGGAACAGGGGGGAAGGCATACATCAAGCCCCCTCTCCACGGGATCGCAAGTGCATCTGCGAGTGAGCCTGGGCTGTGGCCATGGAACGAGCAGAACCGCGGGCACTGCGCATTGGCCCTGGTGGCAAATACCCAGGGAAACCCCCACCTGCAGAAGAGCAAAACCATGACATCCACCCTGAGCGTCCACTCGTGCATGTGGTACGACCTGCTGAGGGAGTCCACCAGCTCATTTCGTACCCCCAGGAGATAGGACCCCTCGAGGTGAATTGCATGAGCAATGCAAAGGTCCCAGAGGAGGAGAGCCTCGCGACAGAGTGATGAGGAACAAGCCCCACCCTGTTTGTTTATATAAAACATGGCAGTAGTGTTGTTTGTCAGACCTGTCATGCTGTGACCACTCAGAGTGGCGTGAAAGGTCTGGCAGGCAAGACAAACCGCCCTGAGCTCCTTCACATTAATATGGAGTGACCGATCTGCTCCGGACCACAACCCCTTCGTCATGAGGTCCCCCAGGTGAACCCCCCATCCATGGTCTGATGCGTCCGTCACTGGCATCAGGTCTGGTTGTGGGGTGGCAAAGACGATGCCTTCGCAAACCACAGACTGGGACTGCCACCACAGCAGGGAGTCCAGCACGTCCCTTGGGGCTGTCACTACCAAGTCAAGGGGGTCCCTGCCTGGGCAGTACACCCGAGCGAGCCACGCCTGCAGAGTCCTGAGTCTCAGTCTGGCATGCCTGACCACGTGCATGCATGCTGTGGCCCAGCAGTCACAGGCAGCACCCGGCTATTGTCGTTGGAAACTGGCGAAGGGAGGCCACCACTTGCTGGATAGCCTGGAATCAGGATACTGGAAGGCTTGCCCTGGCCTGCACCACATCCAGGACTGCTCCTATGAATTCCACTCTCTGCATGGGCACGAGCGTGGACTTGGGGATGTTGATCAGGAGCCCCAGCTCGAGGAACAATCTCAGGGCCACCTCCACATGGCCCCGCACTTCTGCCTCGGATTGGCCTGTCAGGAGCCAGTCGTCGAGGTACGGGTACATCTGGATTCTCTGCCTCCATCAGAAGACCGCCACCACTGCCATGCACTTCGTGAACATCCCTGGGGCCACAGCTAGACTGAACGGGAGAACCGCAAACAGGTAATGTTCTTGGCCCATGGTGAAGCCAATGTAGAAACCGGAGTACTTGTGGCACCTTAGAGACTAACAAATTTATTAGAGCATAAGCTTTCGTGAGCTACAGCTCACTTCATCAGATGCATTCGGTGGAAAATACAGTGGGGATGAAGTGAGCTGTAGCTCACGAAAGCTTATGCTCAAATAAATTTGTTAGTCTCTAAGGTGCCACAAGTACTCCTTTTCTTTTTGCGAATACAAACTAACACGGTTGCTACTCTGAAACCTGTCATAATGTAGGAACCGCCTATGTGCTGAGTGGATGGCGATATGAAAGTACGCGTCCTTCATTTTGAGGGCAGCGTACCAGTCCCCCGGATCCAGGGAAGGGATGATGGTGCCTAGAGAGACCATGCGGAACCGGGCCTTGACCAGGAACTTGTTGAGCCCGTGCAGGTCTAGGATGGGGCGAAGGCCCCCTTTGGCTTTGGGGATGAGGAAGTACCAGGAGTAGAACCCCTTCCCCCTTAGGCTGTGCGGCACCATCTCTACTGCCCCGCCTCTAGCATCAAGTGGACTTCCTTCTCTAGGAGATGCTCATGAGAAGGGTCCCTGAAGAAGGACAGGGAAGGGAAGTTGGGGCGGGGGGGAGGCGAACTGCAGCGAGTACCCGTTCCACACCATGCGTAAGACCCAACGGTCTGACGTAATGGTGGACTACTCATGGGAGAAATGGGATAGGCGGTTCAGGAAACAAAGGGATGGATCCAGTGGCTGGTCTGGTAGGCTGTCCTCGAGCGCACCTTCAAAATCCGTTATGCCCTCGAGCCCATCATCCACACTGAGCTCACTTAGGTCTGTGCTTGGTGGGGCTTGTGCTGCCGGGACTGCCAGTGTCAGCGCCGGTACCACAGCCTTCCCGCTCTTATCGGTGCTCAGGGCCTTGGGAGGCCCCAGTCTCCTGTGAGGGGAATGATTGCGCCTTCCTTTTGGCTGCGCTGGGGGCCACACCAGGGAGGATGAGCGGTGCCAGGGCCTGCCTGGTGCTCTGGGGCTGACAGTTTATGGTGCTTAGCTGGTGCCGGATCTCTCGATAGCTCCAGGGCACTACGCACCGAGGAAGCCTCAGCCAGCGTTGGGCGCTCCAGGTCCAGCGACTGCAATGCAGCCTCCATTAACAGCTGCTTTAGACGAAAGTCTCTTTCTTTCTTTGTTCTTGGCTTAAACGCCTTGCAAATCCTACACTGTTCAGTTTGATGTCCATCCGCCAGGCAATGTAGACACGAGTTTGGCATAGGTTTGCGGCACGTGGTGCAAACCTTGAAGCCGTGGGCCTGCAGCATTCCCTGCGGCCCAAGGTGGCTGCTGGAAGCCACCAAGCACCTAATGACTTAAGTGTCCACAACAGGTATGTTAACGAACTGATAACAGCTACTCTGAAGGCTAAGGGACTGCTCTTCTACGAGAGAGAGAGAGAGGTTGTTCCACGCCGTGGACGGTAAGAAGGAACTGGTGGGGGTCGGGCCGGCAGGGGTATATATGCGCGGCACAGTGGCACCACTCGGGGGGCCCCACCGCGAGCTGCTAAGGGAAAAAGTTTCCAACACTCATGCACGCAGCACGCGCACATCTAATGTGGAATGGACGTGAACAAGCACTTGAAGAACAACACACTCAGAACAAGCGTATAATGCAGTGATTTCATCTTGAGCATTGTTGTGTGGATTCTTCAGCTCTGTTGGTTCCTACACATAACAATTTTAAATTTAATTGAACACAAGTTCTTCAGCTTCACGGTGTAACTTCAGTGTAACATCCCTTACTGTGTGCCTAACAAAGTGAAGTGTTTTTGGACTTGGAAAGTGATGTTTGCTTGAGTTCAAGGCTTTGTCAAATAGCTTGCTGAAGCTCTTTTTTATCATAAAAACAATGCCTCTTTGGCATAAACAGTTCTTTGGAGTAAATTAAAGCACATAAAATAGAGCATGGTATGGAAATTCCTGTGTATTGAGGAAAGAATATACTACACGTTATAATAGTGTTTAGGACTTGGCTAGGTTTTATTTATTTATTTTTAAAGTCACAATTGTATAATGCTTCTCTGCAGTTCTTGTTTGCTAGTCATAAAGAATACAAATGTAAAGAAAGGTCAATGTTATAGTCTTGGAACCTGTTAAGATAAGAGTTAGCAAATAAATTAGAGGGAAACATGAATGAGAAATATAAGTGTTTGTATCTTGTTTATATATTAGATATATTACTGTTGTCAGGGCAAAGGGAAATTTTAGCTTTTTCAGTTTTCAGTTGTCAGAGACAACCAAAAAGAAACCCCAAAAAACTCAATTTTCTAAATTTGCTCTTGATAAGGGAGGATTTTTTCCTACCAACATTGACACCATACAGCGTGAAAAACAGAATATTCTCCTTCTGTAGCTCCTACTGTAAATGAATAAATGGGAGGTACTATGAATTTTAAAATAATATTCTCTTTGGGAGATCAATATGAGAAATCTTCTCCAATTAAAATGGAAGGTGATATATAATATGATGGACAGCCATATTATCTTTATGGAAACCACTGAATTGAAAATATATTTGTGAACATTTCTGTAATGATATGACAAATAGTCAGTGATTCAACACTGTCAATAGTGAACAGGATTTTATTTTAATTTAATAGTTGGATGGCCTCAACATTTTAAACAGCAATTTTGACAACTACTTTTCACTTTTAATTTTCAATTTTCATTTTCCTCTAAGGCCTGGTCTACACTATGAGTTTATGTCGGATTTAGCAGTATTAAATCCGAATTATCCCTGCACCCGTCCACACAACGAAGCCATTTTTTCGACATAAAGGGCTCTTAAAACCGATTTCTGTACTCCTCCCCAACGAGGAGATTAGTGCTGAAATCAACATCACCGTTTCAAATTATGGTTAGTGTGGACACAATTCAAAGGTATTGGCCTCCGGGAGCTATCCCACAGTGCACCACTGTGACCATTCTAGACAGCACTCTGAACTCGGATGCACAGGCCAGGTGTACAGGAAAAGCCCCAGGAACATTTGAATCTCATTTCCTGTTTGGCCAGGCGAGCTCATCAGCACAGGTGGCCATGCAGAGCTCATCAGCACAGGTGACCATGCAGTCCCAGAATCGAAAAAGAGCTCCAGCATGGACTGAACGGGAGTTACTGGATCTGATCACTGTATGGGAAGAGGAATCCGTACTATCAGAACTACGTTCCAAAAGACGAAACGCCAAAACATTTCAAAAAATCTCAGAGGCCATGAGGGACAGAGGCTACATCAGGGACGCAACACAGTGCCGCGTGAAACGTAAGGAGCTCAGACAAGCGTACCAAAAAAAACAAAGAATCAAACGTATGCTCCAGGACAGAGCCCCAGACATGCCGCTTCTACACTGAGCTGCATGCAATTCTGGGGAGGGGGGCGCCACCACTACCCCACCCCTGTCCATGGACTCCGATGATGGGGTACTTTCCGCCATGGCCGAGGATTTTGCAGATGGGGAAGATGAGGAGCAGGAGGACAAGCTTGGGGAGAGCACACAGCACACGGTTCTCCCCGACAGCCAGGATCTTTTTTATCATCCTGACTGAAATACCCTCCCAACCCAACGAAGCCAGAGAAGAGACCTCTGATGAGTGTACCTTTTTAAATATAATACATGTTATAAAAGCAAGTGTTTTTTAATGATTAAGTATCCCTGAGGACTTGGGATGCATTCGTGGCCAGAACTGCTACTGGAAAAGTCTGTTGACGTGTCTGGGGATTGAGCAGAAATCCTCCAGGGACATTTCCATGAAGCTCTCCTGGAGGTACTCTAAAAGCCTTTGCAGAAGATTTCCGGGGACAGCAGCCTTATTCCGTCCTCCATGGTAGGACACTTTACCACGCTATGCTAGTAGCAAGTAATCTGGTATCATTGCATGACAAAGCCTGGCAGCATATGGTCCCCGTGTTTGCTGGCATTCAAGCATCATCCGTTCTTTATCTCTCTGTGTTATCCTCAGGAGAGTGATATCGTTCATGGTGACCTGGTTGAAATGGGGGAATTTGATTAAGGGGACATTCAGAGGTGCCTGTTCCTATCGGGCTGTTTGCCTGTGGCTGAAAAGAAATCCTCCCCACAGTTAACCACGCAGTGGGGGGGAGGGGGCATTGGCACTGAGCTGTTTGACTAGCAGGGATCTTCCCTGATACCAGCCAGGAGGTGGGGGGTGGGGAAAAGCAATCATCCCAGAGAATTGGATGGAGGGAGGGGGTTAGTTTGGTTTCTGCTGCTGCATGTTAACAGGAAAACTGCAGCAATAAATGGCCAACTCAACGGGCTTTGCTTGGTATGGGAAAGGAGGGGGCTGCTATGAAGGTTGCAGAAGCCGAAAGACTATGGCTTACCATGGCCGCCTGCAAGCTGAATTCTGTTGCCCGGCCTTGCGTGTGTGATCTTTAACACCAAAGCCGCAGGCACTCAATATAAGATGCAAAATGCGACCTTGTATCAAAATCACATGTGCTATGTAATGTGAATAGTGTTGTTCACTGTGAAAGGGTATAGCTGTAAAATGTATCTTTTAAAATACTTCACTCTCTTTTTTTCCTCCAGCAGCTGCAAATGTTTCAAGCCTCCCTCCTCTGTCCCAAAGACTATCGCAGATAAGGCGACGAAAAAAACGCATGTGCAATAAAATGTTCTCTGAGCTCATGTAGTCGTCTGGCACTGACAGAGCTGTGTGGAGGGACACAATAGCAGAGTACAGGACAGTGGCTGATGAACGTGAGGAGAGGTGGCGGCAGGAAGATCAGAGGAGGCATGAGGAAATGCTGGGGATACTGCGGGATCAAACGGACATGCTCCAGCATCTGGTGGAGGTTCATGAATGGCAGTAGGATCACAGACTGCCGCTGCAGCCCCTGCTTAACCGCCCTCCCACCTCCTCAAGTTCCATTGCCTCCTCACCCAGACACCCAAGAACGCGGGGGTGGGAGGGAGGCAGGCTCTGGGCACCCAATCACTCCACCCCAGTGGACAGCCCAAGCAACAGAAGGCTGGCATTCAACAAGTTTTAAAATGGCCTTTTGCTTCCCTCCTCCCCTCCTCCCACACCCCACCCAGGCTACCTTGTGAGTTATCTCCCTATTTTTATAATCAATTAATAAAGAATACATGTTTTTTAAACAATAGTGACTATTTCGTTTGCAAGCAAGCTGTGATCAAAGGCGGGAGGGCGGGTGGCTTATAGAGAATTAGAGTCAACCAAGGGGGCGGGTTTTCATCAAGGAGAAACAAACAGAAGTGTCACACAGTACCCTGGCCAGTCATGAAACTGGTTTTCAAAGCTTCTCTGATGCACACCGCTTCCAGCTGTGCTCTTCTAACTTCCTTGGTGTCTGGCTGTGTGTATTCAGCGGCCAGGCAATTTTGCAACCTCCCACCCTGCCATAAACGTCTCTCCCTTACTCTCACAGAGATTGTGGACCACACAGCAAGCAGCAATAACAACTGGAATATTGGTTTAGCTGAGGTCTGAGCGAGTCAGTAAACTGCGCCAGTGACCCCTTAAACGTCCAAATGCACACTTTACCACCATTCTGCACTTGCTCAGCCTATAGTTGAACAGCTCCTGACTACTGTCCAGGTTGCCTGTGTACAGCTTCATGAGCCAGGGCATTAAGGGGTAGGCTGGATCCCCAAGGATAACTATAGGCATTTCAACATCACCAACAGTTATTTTCTAATCCCTTCGTGCAGCTGTTTAAACAGACCAGAGTTCCTGAAGATGCGCGAGCGTCATGAACCTTTCCCAGCCATCCCACGTTGATGTTGGTGAAACGTCCCTTGTGATCCACCAGTGCCTGCAGCACCATTGAAAAGTACCCCTTGCGATTTATGTACTGGCTGCCCTGGTGGTCCGGTCCCTAGATAGGGATATGCATTCTGTCTATAGCCCCACCACAGTTAGGGAATCCCATTGCAGCAAAGCCATCTAGCATGACCTGCACATTTCCCAGAGTCACTACCTTTGATAGCAGTAGCTCAATGATTGTGTTGGCTTTATGATAATCCGTGGGACATGGTAATACCAGGGTACAAAATATATAGAAATGACAGAGTAGGTCACACAGGTTGGGGAGTGACTCTATATGTGAAAGAAAGCATAGAGTCAAATATAGTAAAAATCTTAAATGAATCAAACAGTACCTTAGAATCTCTACAGCTAGAAATTCCATGTTAAATAATAAGAGTACAGCAGTAGGAATATGCCACCAAACACCTTATCAGGATATTGACGGTGATTCATCAAATCATAGACTTTAAGACGATTATGATCGTCTAGTCTGACCTGATTGTGAAATGCTCGGGCGATTAGAGAGCTTCAAAAACAGAAAACCCAATAATAATGGGGGGATTTCAACTATCCCCATATTGTCTAGGAACATATCACCTGAGGATGGGACACAGAGATAACATTGTCTAGACACCATTAATGACTGCTTCTTGGAGAAGCTAGTTCTGGAACCCACAAGGGAAGAGGCAATTCTTTATTTAGACCGAAGTGCTGCACAGGATCTGGTCCAAGAAGTGAATAGAGCTGAACCTCTCAGGGTAACAGCGACTATAATGTAATTAAATTTAACATTCTTTTGGCGGGGGTACCAAAGAAGCCCACCACAGTAAGATTTATCTTCAAAAAGGGGGAAAACACAAAAATAAGGAGACCAATTAAGCAGAAGTTAAAAGTAAGTCACAAGAGTGAAATGCCTGCAAACAACACAGAAACTTTCAAACTAAACATGTATCTCAAATAAAAAAAAGAAACAGTAAGAGTACCAAAAAATGTCACCATGGCTAAACAGCAGAGTAAAAGAGATAGTTAGAGATAAAAAGACATCCTTTAAAAATTGAAAGTCAAATCCTATTGAGGAAAATAAAAAGGAACAAACTCTGTCAAGTCAAGCATAAAAGTATAATTAGGCAGGCCAAAAAAGAATTTGAAGACAACTAAGACCCCAGAATGAACAGCAATTTTTTTAAAGTACATCAGAATGAAGACTGCCAAACAACTGGTGGGACCACTGGATGATTAAGGTGCTAAAGGAGCATTCAAGGAACACAAGGCCATTGAGGAGAACTCAAGTTAATTCTTTGCATCAGTCTTCACTGCAGAGGATGTGAGGAAGATCCCCACACTGGAGCCATTCTTTTTAGATGACCAATATGAAGAACTGTCCCAGATTGAGGTGTCAACACAGGATTGAGGTGTCAAATTGTCCCACGTTGAGGTGTGAATACAGGCACTGTGGCCAGGGCGCTGGGACAGGGCCACACCACGCAGCTTAGTTCCTCCTCGGCTGGGGCGTTGGGTTGGGGCTGCACCACACAGTTCGGCCCCGCTCTGGCGGGGGGGCTGGGTCTGGGCCAAACTACACAGCTCCCAGAAGCCATGGGATAAGCCCGCTCTGCCTCCTACATGCTCCAATGGGAGCTGCAGGAGCGGTGCCTGCAGATGGGGCAGCGTGCAGAGATGCCTAGCCATGCCTCTGCGTAGGAGCCGGAGAAGGGATGTGCCACTGCTTCCGGGAGTCGCTTGAGGTAAGCGCTGCTCAGAGCCTGCGTCTCCTGAGCCTCTCCCCACACCCCAACCCTCTGCCCTAGCCCTGATCCCCCTCCCGCTCTCCAAACCCCTCGATCCCAGCCTGGAGCACCCTCCTACACTCCAAACCCCTCATCCCCAGCCCCACCCCAGAGCCCGCACCCCAGCCCCAATTTTGTGAGCATTCATGGCCCATCATACAATTTCTATTCCCCAGTATGGCCCTCAGGTGAAAAAGTTTGCCCTGGGATATAGTATACTTGGTCCCACATCGAAGGCTCAGAAGCAAAGTAAGCAGTCATGGGATCAGAGGGAAGGTCCTCTTATGGATAAGTAACTGGTTAAAAGATGGGAAAACAGGGTAGGAATAAATAATCAATTTTAAATGTGAAGAGAGGTAAATGGGGGGGTTCCTCAAGGATCTGTATTAGGAGCAGTGCTGTTCAACATAGCCATAAATTATCTGGAAAAAGAGGTAAATAGTGAGGTGGTAAAGTTTGCAGACAATAAAAAATTACTAAAGCAGACCACAAAGAGTTGCAAATGGATCTCAAAAAACTGGGTGACTGGGCAACAGAATGGCAGATGAAATTATATGTTGATGAATGCAAAGTAATGCACATTGGAAAACATAATCCCAACTATACATACTGTGACAGGGTCGGGCCAGATGGCTATAGGAGAGTAATAGAAGGCAGATATATTAGCCCCAGGCTCAGTAGGTCCCTTTTCCCTAGGTAAGATAACAGGGAAGGTTCCAGAACAATCAGGAACCTTTTGGAGACAATCAAGACAGGCTGATTAGAACACCTACAGCCAATCAAGAAGCTGCTAGAATCAATTAAGGCAGGCTAATCAGGGAACCTGGGTTTTAAAAAGGAGCTCACTTCAGTTTGTAGTGTGCATGTGAGGAGCTGGGAGCAAGAGGCACTAGGAGCTGAGAGTGAGAACGCGGACTGTTGGAGGACTGAGGTGTACAAGCATTATCAGACACCAGGAGGAAGGTCCTATGGTGAGGATAAAGAAGGTGTTGGGAGGAGGCCATGGGGAAGTAGCCCAGGGAGTTGTAGCTGTCGCACAGCTGTTCCAGGAGGCACTCTAGACAGCTGCATTCCACAGGGCCGTGGGCTGGAACCCAGAGTAGAGGGCGGGCCCAGGTTCCCCCGAAATCCTCCCAACTCCTGGTCAGACACAGGAGGAGTCGACCTGGACTGTGAATTCAGAAAAACAGCCAAGCTGAGGGCTGCCGTGAAGCTCCAAGGCGAGCAAATCCGCCAATAAGCACAAGACCCACCAAGGTAGAGCGGGAACTTTGTCACAATACAAAATGATCGAATCTAAATTAGCTGTTACCACTCAACAAAGATTTTGGAATCATTGTGCATAATTCTCTGAAAATGTGGACTAAGTGTGCAGCAGCAGTCAAAAAAGCAACAGAATGCTCAGAACCATTAGGAAAGGCATAGATAATAAGACAGAAAACATCTCTGCTGCTACATAAATCCCTGGTACAAGCACACTTGAATACTCTGTGCCATTCTGGTCCCCTCATCTCAAAAAAACATATAGTAGAATTGGAAAAAGTACAGAGAACAAAAATGATTAGAGGTATGGAACAGCTTCCGTACAAGGAGAGATTAAAAAGTCAGACTGTTCAGCTTGGAAAAGAGACAACGGGGGGGGGGGGGGGGAAATACAGTAGAGGTCTATAAACTAATGACTGGGATGGAGAAAGTGAATAAGGAGGGGTTATTTATCCACTTCACATAACACAAGGAAAAGGGGTCACCCAATGAAATTAATAGTCAGCAGGTTTAAAAGAAACATAAGGAAGCATTGCTGCACACGAAGCAACGTGTGGAACTCGTTGCCAGGGGATGTTGTGAAGACCAAAACTAGAATGGGGTTCAAAAAAGAATTAGATAAATTCATGAAGGACAGGTCCATCAACGGCTATTAGTCAAGATGGTCAGGGATGCAACCCCATACGTTGGGTCTCCCTACACTTCCGACTGCCAGAAGCTGGGACTGAACAGGAGATGGATCACTTGCTAATTGCCCTTCTCTGTTTTTTCCCTCTGAAGCATCTGGAATCAGCCACTGCCAGAAAACAGGATACCAGGCTAGATGGACGATTGGTCTGACTCTCTATGGCCATTCTAATGTTCTAATATGCAAGAAAGCATGATCAATTATAAGATACATTCCATGGAAGTGAAAAGAAATAATTTGATTCATCTATTCAAAATGTTTCCGTAATGCCAACCAAATCTATGCACACAATGAATTTGAATGGGTACCATTTAGCAGGTACACAAATCATCTCATATCTCAAAAGAGTATCACTGTGAATACTGGCACTATGGCTTGTTTTATCCTCCATGTGTTTGTTCTGTTGCCCAACCAGCAAGTCAAACAAGTTTTAGTATAGCATCGCAAACTTGTACTAACCCACATGATGCTGTATCTGAACTATTCTATGTTCAACTTAATAAAGCAAAACATGAGACAGAAACAGTGTAATCAGTATCAAGAAACAATTCATATGCAGACAAATCTTTGACTGATGACAAAAATTCACCACATTGGGTGACAGTGAAATTAAAAAGAAAAGCTACACACAAAAGTTTTAATAAAGATCATGCAGTAGACAACATATTATCAAAGCTTAAAGACCAAATAAATATATGACTTTCATCCCTAAGCCTCTTACCTGTCTTTATTGTCAATGATAATGAAGATCATATTTAAAGAACAAATGTAAGATGGAAAAGACAAAGAGGGGAACTAAGAAGAATAAAAAACAAATGAAGATCCCCATTTTCTATGCATGTTTTTGTAGATTTAATTTTCTACAGTTATTTGCATTTTATTGCCATAAAACCACTGATTCTGTAGATTAGAAACTTTGCAATACTTGATTTAAATTAGGAAAAAAGTTTGTATTTTAAGATTGGTACATTTATCCAGCTAGCATTGTGAAAGAAAGAGGAACACATAAATGATGCTGTACACATTCAGCCAACCTCATTAACAGACTGATTCGGTGCCCACTGAAATCAATGGGAGTCTTTCCATATGGTCATTGGACTGGGCATATGCACTGCTGCAAACTCAAAATTTTATATTGAATCTTGTGATATTTCCTGTGTTTCTAAAAACTCAGCACCAAGACTTATGTAATTATGTGAGACTCCTTAAAAAAAAAAAGAGAGAATAAGTTTCTAACCCTCATGGTTGCAAAGAGAAGCTTGAAAATGTGACCCTACAACAGCGCATTTCAAATCTCAAATGCCAGAAGGCAAATCAACCCCAATTTTAATTTTTAAAATCTCATGATTTTTAAACCAACCTCTTGATTTTTGGGGTACTGACTTGAGATTTTCGAACACTTGGGGTTGGCAATATTATATGTATTCATCATAATGTAGACCAGGGATTGGCAACCTTTGGCATGCGGCCCGCTAGAGTAAGTCCCCTTACTTGCTACATCCACAGGTTCGGTCGATTGCAGCTCCCACTGGCTGCAGTTCGCATTCCCAGGCCAAATGGAGGCTGCAGGAAGCAGCGGCCAGCACATCCCTCCGTCCACGCCGCTTCCCGCAGCCCCCAGGGACGGTGAACTGCAGCCAGTGGGAGCCATGATGGTGGGCCGCATGCCAAAGGTTGCCGATCCCTGATTTAGACTGTCCTTCTGTAGGTTAGTTTTATCACCTCTCACCAAGAATCCCCACATTCCTTATTTTAGCCTCTAGATTCTACTGTAATAATAAAATAATAATACTCACTTGGATAATCTTTTGGATGTGTCTTCTCTGACCAGTTTCCATAAAAAGTTAGCCTGTATTTAGCAGTTCCACAGGCACAACAGTCTAAGATTGGTTTATCAGTCACCCCCTCAAAGGTCGAGTCTAAAAAAGCAGCAGTAGAAGCAGTTATTGAAAATGTTCGGTTGCAATTCAACAGATGACAGCAAAACTCCAATTATAAATACGAGTATCTCAGCATAACTCCTAGTATTTTATAATTTTGAGTTACAATTAACTATGGGCCAAAACTGGAATCTTGATATTTCAAAGTGGAGTTAATGATTTGGCTTCATATCCCTGGATCTGAACCTGCCACTATGGTTTTGGTTCCACTTCAGGTCCAAACACTGGGCAGTTTTTCTGGTTTTTATTTCTATTTGGATCAAAATTTCCTAAGAACAGCTGCACTCTGATTTAGCCTTAAAACTGAACCTCAGGCCCAAATCTAAATATAATCCAGAGCTGAAGCCAAACACGATGTCATCAGCCTAACTCTAGTTAAAATACAGCTCTGTTTTCTTTTGTGAATTAATAAGAAGCCAACAGTAACAAATTGTCCTATCTGTCAGCCCTTAAAAGAGATTAAGGAGGATCAGACTGTTTTTGACTCTTGTGTGAGTGAACACGGGAAGGAAGAGTACTGGACGCCTTGTACAGGAAGTGGAGTACAAAAGCAGACCTTTCAATCTCCTGAGCACAAAGACTTCTCCAAGCTAGTGCCACTAGCCTCTCCAAAGGAGTGGAAGAAGTAGGAAGGAGCTAGAGCCAAGACACTGCACCTTCTGAAAGCAGCATATGCTGGTCTCTCCAAAAGCATGGCCAGTGACCACATACCCTCCCCCTTTCCCCAGGAGTCCTAGGAGGCATTGTGTCTGCTTGTGGTATAATGCCTTCTCTGCTGGGCCGTGCAGCTCCACAATTTTCCCTAGCACTCAATGCAGCCTTGTGCCTTCAGGTCACAACTGAATGTGATCAAAGCACAAAACTCACTTACAGGCCTAATATGCCTTTTCCTATCTAAAGCTCCATCTAGATTTGGAAGATAGGTTGTGTTTAAAAATGTGTTAGCTGAAATGTTTTAACTAACGCATTTTGAACATGTGCGTAGACAAGGTTTAACACCTTTAAAAATATGTTAACTGGTCATGATCAACCCGAGATTCCCATTTACATGGTTGACCATGACCAGTTCACATGTTTTACATATGACTTGCCCTGTCTACACTAGTGTTTAAAAACTTGTTAGTTAAAATGTTTACCTAATACTTTTTAAACACAACCTATTTTCCTAGTATACACATGATATAAATTTATTTCCTGTTCCCAATTTCATGTCCTTGCTTTTCTACTGTTCTCTCTCTTCTCAGGAACATGCACAGCTGTCTCAGTTTCATTTATTTTGCTTGCTTGCAGTGGTCTTATTCAACATACTCACCACTCGTAATGTGAAAGGTTATTTTTAATGAGTGTAATGTGCATTCTTGAATGTATGAAAGAGAACAACATAATGGCATATGAGAATCTTGGCTAGCATCAAGGATGTCACATTTATTAAATCCAGTTAAGCATCTTACTAGCACACATACGGTTTCTTTAAAATGAAGCACATTGTAGTCAGGGCCAGATTAAACTAACCCAAGGTCTTAACTTGAAGCCCAAAAATCAAATGGTTATCTCCTTAGCATCTCCTAAACTAGACACAGCTGAAGTGGTTTCCAAACTGGTGGGGAGAAGGGGATAGAGGTGGTATCATCTTACAACAATTATCTCTGCATTTTTGCACAAAGAAATCATCATTCCTTTCCAGGAAATCCGACTAATGAGCCCCCTCTTCAAGTTTGAATCTCCTCAAATTAAACCTCTGTTTAAAGACAGCTTGACAGAAAGACTCTCAAAATGTTTAGAATTGAATCCTACATAGCAGGAGAAAGAGGAAGGCAATACTACTTGCCAAGCAAACTGAGTTTAGGGGCCACTTGTCTCATTTCTTTTGCCTAGTTCTACAGACTTGTTAAGCACTGATCTTGGGATTTTCAAAAGCACCTGATGGATTTAGGCACACAAATCCCCTTGACTTTCAAGTCCCTTAGCTGCTTTTGAAAATCTTCCCCCAAGAGAGTCTGCATTGTCATGAAGACAGTCCTTGCCCTGAGGAGTTAACATGAAGACAAACATAAGACAAGACAATAGGGTAACTAAAGAAATGGAACTACCTAAGGCATTATCTCTTTATAAATCCGACCACTCTAGAGAGGAATAATCACTCCATGTAGAAACAGAGATAATCATTAACAATTCCACCTCTATCTCCACCTCCCTATCATCTTGGAAACACCTGCACTATGCAGAGTTCAGGGAATGATAAGGAGGGCTTGGCCCTTACTTATAAACACAGAGATTTGCATAAGTGAACACAATTTAATGTGAAGTGTGGAAGTCATTGCCTGGTGATTGGGAGGGTGTGCCCTACCTATAGGTCCACATGAAAGAAGTACAAGGGTGGAAGTGGGAAAAGGATATGAAAATAGTAAGAAGGATCACGTCAATGGTGAGAAAACATCAGACAGCAGATACCAAATCTATACCAGGACAGAGTTGTGCAGAACATCAAAGTTGAGGTGTGGCAGTTTAAACTAGATACAGAGGGCAAGAAGCAGCCGATGGAATATTTCAAAGAGGGCCAAGGGAGGACCTGGTTCATCTTACCTTGTTCACATAGTTTCTTGGTAAGAGACCCCTCGTCTTGAAAATAAATAATTCGCTTCTGCACAATACTGGCTCTGTTGAAGAGAGAAATACAGGTACAATGAAACATATCTGTTCCTTAAAAGGAAGAAGAGAATGAACTTTGAAGAACTGAATGGACAGTCTAGGAGATTCTTAGAATGTTTTGTAAAAACTGCTACATTACAAAGTATCCGTCTCTAGAAGTCTGTCTACAGTCAAGTATACCTCAAAGTCTGTATACAGTCAGGTAGCCAACTCTTTTTTTTCCCCCATGAGAACCATGTTTTAAGAACTGTATTATATATATTCAAACTATTTCCTCTGTGGTAATATTTGCTATCTAAACTAGTCCTCCCCCCACCATATATACACACCTACAGCGCTATAGAAAAAGATACAGATGGAGAGATACATATTTTTATTTCAAGTTGCATTTGATTATCATTACATATGGCAGAAACTTGAAATAATTTTGATGCCTGAAGAAAAGGTGATCAGTCATATTGAACGGAGTCAGCCTTTTTGAAGTGTATGATATTCAACTGTCAGAAATTCAGAAAAATAACACCTCTAAAAACAAGCAGCTGTTTATAAGAAATCACTTGGCGTTCTGAGGAGATAAATGTTTCTGATACACTGCAGCAACTTAATGCAGATATAATGTGCTATTATCACACAGAACTATCATACTAAATTCCTCTAAAGGGCAACACCAGCTCTTTGTCTTTTGTGAGTTTGCTACATTAGCAGGACTCATGTGGTCAGAGGGTAAAGATTGCCCTGACCCTCACAGCTCAGGCCACTGGAGAGTTATGTATGTTTTTAGATGACAGCATACAAGTTTAGAGGGTTTTCTCTCATTTATTTTCTTTTTTTTCATGTGGTTTTATCTTGACTTCCTCCTCTGTTACATAAATCTTCAAATAAATACAGGCAGAAGGTGCAAATATATTAAGCATTATTAGTAATAATTTTTATTTCCAGATAATTTTAAATCCTATCATTGAGCAGTTCTGAACAAGTATATTGAAATATGGGCAAATCCCTTTCTTTAAAAACAGGATGCTGAACAGTTGCCATCTGACTGTGACATGTTGCTAAAGTACTCTGTACAAGTTATAATTGGATTTCTTTTTTTTTTAGCCCACATAATTATGTGAATTTATATTCACACAAACCCTGTGTCCTTTCCAAAGTAAAAACTTACAGACTTTAGTCAAATTAAAGGAAATTTGAGAAACCATTCCTCAGTTTGGGATTACTTTGTATTTCCTTTGTTTACCCATAAGAAAACATCACCCACTTTCAGACCTATTATTACCAGCATGTTGGTATAATTTATTTAACACTTCTGCTCTTACCAAAGTATAAAGCAAAGAAAAATGGTTAAAAAGAATTAATTTTCACATCAAATGAAGGCCATATTAATTAAAAGTGCATGGGCCTGAGTCTACTATCACCTCCGTTTTACATTTACTCCACTGACTTCCATGGATTTATTCTCGATTTACCAAAAGAGAGGTGAATCTGGCTGCATATGGTTAAAGCTGCTGTTAATGTAAGAGATGTGAATTTGTGCTGACTAACATCCTATCCCAGACACATCACCAGAAAAAAATGCAATTGATTGGGCTTCCTTTGCCAGAATGCAAGAGTGGTGAGAGTGGCAAAATATAAAGAAAACACTTCAGCTGTTTTCTTGGGCATTTTTAGTGTGAAATGATGTTCGTAGACTGGGAGAGGCTTCAGAAAGCTAGAGCTCGCCCTAAATGTTAACAGGGTTGGCAACATGTACAAGCACTGGTGGGAAGGGCCAATCTAGGAAAACCAACCAAGAAAGGTAAAAAAAAAAAAAAAAAAAAGCAGTGTGAAGCAAGGACCAGCACAAGATCCCCCCCATGCATAGAATCACGGGCTGCATTTCCAGCGTTTAGGAGAGCAGCTTGTGAACATCACCTATAGGAAGGGAGACTATTCACAAGAGGGGTAGATAAAAGCAGAGAGTAAATCATAAAAAATGATTTCAGGTTAGATAAACCTACGACATATTAATGGCAGGACAGTCTTGGGCTGAATCAGACAGAGTTAGCAGGCACTAATCAAATATGTCCGTGGCAGAGAACAAAAATTTGCTGTGACATCACACTATGGTGACAGTAGTTCCACTGATCAAGAAAAAAAGGAGAGAAAAAAAAATCTTTCTAGTAATAGCAACTGCCCAGCAGACAATGCATGTTTAAGAAAAGGGTAGATTATCATGCTTGCTTGAATTTCTCCTAAATTACCAAAAGGACGTTTGGAGCAAGATGCTACAATGCAGAAGAGGCTCTCTTCTCTCCTAGAGAGACTCAGTGAAACATTAAATGTCCTTAAAGAACTATCCATCAACAGAATAAAACTAGCTAATAAGTGAGCTACAGCTCACTTCATCGGATGCGAAAGCTTATGCTCAAATAAATTTGTTAGTCTCTAAGGTGCCACAAGTACTCCTTTTCTTTTTGCGAATACAGACTAACACAGCTGCTACTCTGAAACCTATATATTTACACTCTCATTCTCTCATATATATATGAGAGAGAATTAAAGTTTCTTCTAGCATTTTTTTAAAAAATACAACACAACAACAACTAAGACTGGGGGAAGGATTCACCAAACCGCTGCACAGGCAAATACTTTAGAATATTATATTTTGGAAAAGCTATCAGACTGATTTTTTTTTCTTTTTGAACACTCTTAACGTTTATATTTTTTGTTTCGCCTCAGAGTTGGCTGATGAGCATGACATACCAGAGAAACAGTTCACTTCCTTTTCCTCACAGCTTTGTGAGTCATTATGTCTTCAGCTGTGTTCAAAAATTATATACGGAGCTGATCATTTTTTCATTGAAGTCAATGGGAGTTTTGCCATTGGCATCAACTGGAACAGGATCTGCAGATTAGCCAGAGAGGTGCATGCATACCATAGATATGCATACATTGATATGAATTTGCACAGACAGGAGAGGCTTTTTTAGTCAGTGAATTTAATAATGGTTTTATTTGCTGTCTGGATTAATAATCAGCATTCTAGGCCACAGACTGATTTGCTAACCAAACAGGAGCTGGTCTTTGTGTTAGTCTGCTTTAAAGTGTTTGACATTATGCTGACTCAGCTGTAAGACATCTGCCTCTGACTAAAGAAAGATTTTTGCTCAGGGTTTTGATGCTGCTATAGCAGGGGAGCTGTAAGCCCAAAATTCAGAGGCTAGGTTTCTCAGAGAAGTAAGAGTGAGACACACAGGCCCTTAAGCACCCATGTGGGATATTTGCACCCTGAGCCCAAGCACATAAGAATAAGAGGGCATTGTACACCTTATTCACCCCTTTTCTGCCCCAGAGTAGGTGGGCGGGGAGAGCTGAATACTGAGCAGAGCCTTCACTCTGCCCCTTCAATGTGCCAGCTAGCAAGGCTGACACAGCTATGGGGGTTATTGTAATTTGGGACACAAGCAGATTACTATGCCCCTGCACTGAGGAGGAAGCAGCCATGGAATTTGCTTCAGAAAGTTGTCCGAGTTGCATTCGCTCCCAGGACTACCCTGGATTGATGTAAAAGCTTGTGCACTAATTTTAAAGGCATAATCTAGCCCAGTGGCTCTCAACCTTTCCAGACTACTGTACCCCTTTCAGGACTCTGATTTGTCTTGGGTACCCCCAAGTTTCATCGCCTTACTTTGCTTACAAAATCAACCATAAAAACAGAAAAGTGTCACAGAACACTACTACTGAAAAGTTCCTGACTTTCTCATTTTTTCCATATAATTATAAAATAAATCAATTGGAATATAATTATTGTACTGACATTTCAGTGTATAGTATACAGAGCAGTATAAACAAGTCATTGTCTGTATGAAATTTTATTTTGCACTGACTTCCCATGTGCTTTAAGATCATGTAGATAGTGCTGAAGTTTCTGGGTTAGGAAATATTGCACAGGGATGCATATTTGCTTAAAAACAACTATGTCATATTCAGTGTTCTGTCCAGCTGTATGCCACACTTGCAGCAAGTAGGGGCTGGAACCTGCCCCAAAAGAATACCCATGGCATAAGAAATTTCCTAACCAGCACAGCGTTGCTGCAATGGCTGTATGCTGTCCTTCCTCCCAGCACCCAGTGCAGGGGCATGCTGGGGACAACAGACAGTGAGTGGCTTGAATGGTCTTGTTATTATCAGCTAAGCAAAAAGCCCTCACAAGCAGTTACAAGCTAATACAACTCAGAGCAACCCTGAAGATGCTCTAAATTGCACAAGAAGCATTAATTTGGCAGGTGCAACTGTTTCCACTAGAAATTTTTTAAGAGAAAACTCTAAAAGATCATCTTGTTCTTTTTCTCAGACCACACACCAACTTATTTATGGTTTTGTTCCTAAATCACTAGTCACTTCTGGAAACTTATGCCAAAGCCCTCAATTCAATAAACAGCTTGACATTTTAATAAAACATATGGAATACATTTTTGAAGCATTACTCACCGTCATGGACAAAAATGACATTTAACCAAAATAAAATTATTTTGCATAATTCCCTATTCATTACCGTAACCTCATTCAAGTGCAGTATATTTCCTTCTCTGAGTAACAAATTAATTTGCCTCCAGATTCCTGGTAGGTGGAAATGAGGACAATAAACATTTCACGTTCAAATGGAATATGTGGAAAGTAAACTTCCACACTTTTTCTTTATGTGAAATGGCTTGGGTTGGCAGTCTAAGAGTTATAATTGAAACAATTTCCAGTTTGGGACAACCTTTTTGATTCAAGTATGCGGCAACAAAACTATTAGTGCCACTCAGTAGTATTGTAAAAGCTTGGGAAACCTGCCTAATAAGCAAAATCAGCATTTGAAAGCTTATAAGATTTGAAAGAACTTAGACAGCTTATATGAAAATGTAAAAGTGATTAAATAAGAGAGATCAAACCCCAACCAGGTATCAAAAAATCATGATACATTACTGGATTATGGACGAGAGGCTTTTTTTGCTTTTTATTATTTGTGAGTTAAACTTTTTTTTGCTACATCACAATTTGTTCCTTCAACTATTTCCTTCTTATATTTTTTTATTGCATTGTTGGAATTCCTTTTCCAGCTTTCAATGTACCCACAGAAAACATATTTAACGGGACTGTTGATGAGAAGGTAGGTGCTCCCCACCCTTCCCCTTTTAAATATACAGAGTTTCTGAATGTTCAATTTTTAGTGCAAACGTTCCATTTACACCAGTCTAGAAACTGAACTGGAGAACCATATAATTTGCCAACTGTAATATTTTTGCTGGGAAAGCCCTGATTTTTGTTGGTAGTGATGGGAGGTTTTTTTTTTAAATGTAGTGTGTAATTTAGGGTAACTACAGTGCTGGCTATGCTGTGCTATATATAAATATTACATTGAAATTATGTTATAAGAAGGTTACGGTAGCAAAGTCAAGCACTTAGAAGTTAGAAAATGACATAATATCCTGGAGGTTTCCCAAAAATCTATTTATATCTTGAGACCCCGAATTAGAGATTTTTATTTCAAACAAGCTAAAATTCACCAGAATGTACACACAGCCACCTGGCAGCTGAGGGCCCAGCAACAACTCCCAAGCTCCTAGGTTATTTGGTGAATTTAGTCTGGGGAAAATGTTTTAGATGCTGGCATCTGTAGAATTGTGTTCTAACTCATTATAGACACAATTCCATCTTCATCAGTGTTTACTAGAGTTTGATCAGCCAGCATTGACAGAGACTCACTGCTATTAGAAACATGCTTAAAACCATTTTTCTTCTGATGCCTAGCCTAAGCTAAAATATAGATTTTAAACGTGGTGCTGACACAGGTTGGGCCAACCAAGCATACTTTTATTTGCTTTAGATAGAATCTTGTTTAAGTTGAGTTTTACTGTTTCCCTAACTCAGTTTTTAGGCTATTGCAGACAAGGCACTGTCTTCTCTTTAGTAGCCTACTGTCAGACACAAAATAACAAAAGTCTCACCAACAAAATCAATAAAGGGGGTTTTTTTCTTCTGTTTCATTCTTATAAAAGTGTTAAGCACTCCAGACCAATGTCAGGAGATACAGCCAAGCAAAATTCTGCATCAAGATCAAAGAACTGTAAGTAACTTTCATGGATTTTGCTAAACTTTTACCAGTCTTTTGTTGTCACTGATTTTGTACTTAGCTGTGCCATCATATGCACAAGCACGATTCCCCTTGACTTCAAGATAGGATCTGGCCTATCATATATAATACAACAAGAAACATCTCAGGGAAATGTTATTAAATATGCTGCAATGTTATATTTGTCCTGTGCTCAGAAAATCTCTCTGTTCTTTGCCTGAATTGTCACAGATATAAATATTAAATCTAAAACCTCCAGAATAAAAACCCATGATGAAGAGATTTTTTCTGACACTCAATGCTTTTCTTCTCAAGAAAAAAAAAGATAAAAGTAAGAAAGATTGGCTAGACCTCTTGAGTAAGCTTTATGCCCCTTCACACCTGACTCTTCTGAGCACTGCATTCAGCTGAATTATTTTCCCTGTCCAGTGTTCCACTAAGGCACTAAGCTGTAACCCATACCCTGGAGAAGAGACATAAAATGCTGGATGGTGCTGGCTGGAGGACACTGTAGTGTCATTGCTTAACATACTATCTCCCTACATGAGACAGGAACAGCCTGACTTTCCATTCCAGGCTATGAAAAGGAAATTAATTTCATTTGCTATGGCAGTTATGTTGTACCAACAAGGAAAAGGGTGTAAAATTGAGCTCACCAGAGCCAGTGTCCAGTTAATGGAACACATAAACAAAAATCTAAGCAAACATTCTAATCTTTAGTGTATTTACTGGACTTTGGAAAGAATGGAATGAGCAGAAATAATTATAAAAATTTATAAATAAATATTTAGAACTGATGTGTTATTTTCCAGCTCTCTTTTGTGGAGGAGAGCATTCTGTAGAAATACAGTGGAACTTTGTTTCACAGTAGGGATTGCTGGCTCACAGATAAAAAAAATTACACAAGAGCCATGTGTTATTGATGTTCATGCCCCTCACTGATACTGATTAGTGAGAATATAGTTGCAAAGGTTTGATCGGAAGTAATTTATCTGATGTTTTCAAAGCTCAGAAAGATGTTCAAACCTTTTTAGTACCACTTGTCTTCAGGTAAACCATATTACACTGTTTGATAAAGCCAAATTAGGGTCCACTGATTTGCGTTGGCATTAAAATGCTTCATAGTACTTACTGTTCCTGCATGGTGGAGATTTTGCTTTTAAGGAAGTGTTTGACTACACTCCCGTTATGGATATTGATGTAGTTATCTCGATAGATCCCTTGTTATGATTGAGATGAGGGAAAGCCCTGAATCCACTGCAATGGAATGTGGAGTCACTGCCACAAAGAAGAATGCTATTACCAAAGTGTAGCTGAGCAACACCGCAGCAGCTTTGAAGAGCTACCACCACAGGGAGATGAACATCCTGCATGTTAGCTATTTCAAGAGCTGCCACCAGCAGTGGAGACTACAGGCTGCTGCACATTTGAAGAGCTGCTTTCAGCCTGGGAGAAGAGAGAACTGGTACTGAGGGGCAAGGTGAGGCAAGAATTGGTGTTGGGAAAGGGATCAAGATCTGCAACACTCTTTCTCTTCTCCTCAGAATTGTCTTTTTCTGGATAGTCATTATGTGGGAAGGAGGTTTATTCAAACTGTGCTTGGCAGCTAACCAACGGATCACAATGACTATGGGTCAAGTATACAGTAATGATCAAACATTGTTGCCTAAATTAATCCACATAACAAGATTCCACTTAATTAGAGAGAGTTCCTTTTCTACTGAGCCATTAGTACTATATCATATAGTAGGTCCTTAGAAAAAACTTTATTGCAAAGTATAAAATAAATAAATAGCTGGTATATTTTCACAAAACCCTCCTCTTACAGTTTACTCTATATTTCTTATAAAAGACTTGTAGCAGAGGACAGAACAGTGGAAGGCATTTTTAGTTCTCATGGTATTTTGGCTGGAGTTGAGAGGTCAGTTGGTGAAGATGCACATGAATATTTTCCGTAAAGAGTTTCTTGACTTTTAAATCAGTATTTATACAGCTATGAAGTTTTAAAAAACAGAAAAGTGGGCTTTCCCTACATGATTCTGCTACATCATATCTCAATGAAATGTTATCGTAGTGCATGTAACAAAGGCTATACAATACATTTATATTACTTTAAAACTGTGACTGAAACATCCTCTTTTATATGGCCAGGAACTAGATTTTAGGGGACATAAGGCTGGTGGTTCTACAGAAAATGGAAAAGTAAGAATGAATGGAACCATATTTCTCAAACACAGTATTTTTACGGATTTTATGTGAACGAGTGGTGGGAATAAAGGCCTGAGAACTGAGACCATCTTCCATTACACAATCACCTGCAACAGTTAGGCTCCATTGGAACAATACAACTATCAGCCATAAGGGCCAGACAAGACAGCATGGGGCACAGCACTTTCTCAGTAGCTGGCTCACATTGTGCAACTCACTCTTAGAGCATATCACAATGACTATGAATCTCACTGTTTTCAGAACAAACTGCAGAACTCATCTATTCGACAGTTAGCACTGTCCCCTCCCGAAACAACAATACGAAAGAAAGGGAGAGAGGAAAAAACACACTTTTAAAAATAAAAGTTGAGAAACAAACGTGCCAGGCTCTCAGTTATCATGGTGATGAGAATAGTATGAAAATTTAGGTCTATCTGGCTTTTCATATTGCCTAAGCTACTGACTTAGAACATAAGAATGGCCATACTAGGTCAGACCAATGGTCCATCTAGACCAGTATCCTGTCTTCTGACAGTGGCAGGTGAAATATGCTTCAGAGGGAGTGAACAGACAATTCACAAGCAATCCACCCCTGTTGTCCAGTCCCAACTTCTGGCATCCCTCACCATCTCAGCTAATAGCCATTGATGGACCTATCCTCCATGACCTTACCTTATTCTTTTTTGAACCCATTTATACTTATGGCCTTCACAACTTCCCGTTAGTGAGTTCTACACACTGACTTTGTGTTGTGTGAAGAAGTACTTCCTTACGTTTCTTTAAAGCCTGCTGCCTATTAATTTCATTGGGTGATCCCTGGTTCTTGTGTTTTATGAAGATGTAAATAACACTTCCTTACTCAATTTCTCCACACCATTCATTATTTTATAGACCTCTGTCATATGCCCCCTTAGTTGTCTCTTTTCTAAGCTGAACAATCTGAGTCTTTTTAAACTCTCCTCATATAGAAGCTGTTCCATATCCCTAACAATTTTTGTTACCCTTCTTTACATTTTTTCCAATTCTAATATATGTTTTGAGATGGGACGAAGAGAACTGCATGCAGTATTCCAGGTATGGGCATACCATGGATTTATATAGTGGCATTATAATATTTTCTGTCTTATTATCTATCCCTTTCCTAAAGGTTTTTATCATTATGTTTTGATTGTTGCTTCACATTGAGTGGGTGTTTTCAGAGAACTATCCATAATGACTGCAAGATCTCTTTCTTGAGTGGTAACAGCTAATTTAGATTCCATCATATTATATGTATAATTGGGATTATGTTTTCCAATGTGTATTATTTTGCATTTATCAACATTGAATTTCATCTGTCATTTTGTTGCCCAGTCACCCAGGTTTGTGAGATCCCTTTGTAACTCTTCTCAGTCAGATCTGAACGTAACTATCTTGAATAACTTTGTATCCTCTGCAAACTTTGCCACCTCACTATTAACAGATAGTCAGTAGATTTTGACAGATCATTTATGAATATATTGAACAGTACTGGTCCTAGTGCCAATCCTTGGGGGACCCCACTATTTATCTCTCTCCACTGTGAAAACTGATCATTTATTCCTATCCTTTATTTCCTATCTTTTAACCAGTTGCTGATCTGTGACAGGACCTTCCATCATATACCATGACTGCTTACTTTGCTTCAGAGCCTTTGGTATGGGACCTTGTCAAAGGCTTTCTAAAAATTCAACTACATTATATCCACTGGATCACCCATGTCCATATGTTTGTTGACACCCTCAAAGAATTTTAAAAAACTGGTCAGGCATGATTTCCCTTTGCAGATGCTGTGTTCGCTCTTCCCCAACATATCTTATTCATCTATGTGTCTGATAATTCTCTTCTTTAATAGAGTTTTAGTCAATGTGCCTGGTACTGAAATTAGGCTTACCAACCTATAATTGTCTTTGAGCCTTTAAAAAAAATTCAGTGTTACATTAGGTATCCTCCAATCATCTAGTACAGAAGCTGATTTAAGTGATAGGTTACATACTATAGTTAGTAGTTCTGCAATTTCATATTTGCATTTCTTGAGAACTCTTGGGTGAATACATTTGGTCCTGGTGATTTATTACTGCTTAATTTATCATTTTGTTCCAAAACCTCTTCTATTGACCATCTCAAACTGTTCCTCAGATTCATCACCAATAAAGGATGGCTCAGGTGTGAGAATCTCCCTCACATCCCCTGCAAAGAATTCATTTAGCTTCTCCTCAATGGCCTTGTCTTCCCTGAATGCTCCTTTAGCACCTCTCTCGTCCACTGGCCCCACTAATTGTTTGGCAGGCTTTATGCTTCTGATGTACTTTAAAAAATTGCTGTTAGTTTTTCTGTCTTTTGCTAGTTGCCCTTCAAATTCTTTTTTGGCCTACCTAATTGTAATTTTACACTTGACTTGCCAGAGTTTATGTTTCTTCTGTAGGATTTGACTTCTGATTTTTAAAGGATGTCTTTTTGTCTCTATCCACCTCTTTTATTCTGTTGGTTAGCCCTGGTGGCATTTTTTGGTTCTCTTACTTTTTTTTTTTTTAATTTGGGGGTATACATTTAGTTTGAGCCTCTACTAGGGCATTTTAAAATAATTTCCATGCAGCTTGCAGGCATTTCACTCTTGTAAATGTTCATTTTAATTTCCATTTAATTAGCTTCCTCATTTTTGTGAAGTTCCCCTTTCCAAAGTTAAATGCTACTCTGGTGGGTATCTTTAGTATTTCCCCACCCACAAGGATGTTAAATTTAATTACACTATGGTGTACACTATTACAGAGCAGTTCAGCTATATTCACCTTGTGGACCAGATTCTGAGCACCACTTAGGACTAAATCAAGAACTAACTCTCCCCTTGTGGGTTCCAGGACTAGCCGCTCCAAGAAGCAGTCATTAATGGATCTAGAAATTTGTATTATTGTTTGACAATGGGCAAGCCTCTTGAGGCCTGACCCTATTTCTATTGAAATCAATGACCGAGATGAAGTTGAAAAGGAGCAGAGACCTTCATATCTTTTGACATTTAAGTCAGGAAAGTAGAAGGGCCTCATTAAAAACTACAAGATGCTGCTGAGCCAAACTTTTCTGTGTACAAACATTGCATAAAACACATCTTCAAATACATTCAACTTTGCCTGCTAAAGTACCAGATGAACTTCTTTATTTCATTTACTAGACTTGTCCTACATTGTACTGTGTGTAGTGAACAGTAGGTGACAGAACTGAATGCTTCAGAGGCTGACTGGTATGAGGAGACTAGCAGGAATGAACAATTGTCTGATCCTTCATTACATTAAAGACAACTGTGAGTCTTCCTATGCTTTGTTGAGACAGACCAGTTCAATGCCCACTTTTTAACAGCTTCTGCTAAGATGACTCTGGTGCACTAGAAGATTACATTAAAGCGCTGTGGGAGCCATGTCACAATGGCACGTCTGTTATGAGTGGCAGTTACTCTGGAGTGCAGAACCATTTGTTATTTGTAATACATATCCTACTTCTCTCTCATCCTATGAATTTACTTTTCAGACAACACCTGTAATCCTGCAGCAACATGAGAAGAGGTTCTCTTTCCAGTGCATACCTTCATTTCAACTTCACCGAGTTCATACAGTCTTTAGAGAAGTGCATGAAGAGAAACATCCTGATAAGAAAGCTTTAGGACTTAAAAAAGAATTATTGATACATGTTGTGCATACTAACAGGCTTATTACCTTCCTGTTTGTATAGCATATCAGTGAAGATTCCATTATCCTCTTTCTGATGCATCGCAAGACTTTAAACTACGTTCAGCTGCAGCAGTGATTTGACTGAGCAAGCAAATCCATTTCTCCAAGATAGCAGGGCAGAAAGCATTTGGAATGACATTGCTGAGATAGAATATCTCTCTGATGAAGCAGAAAATGTGCTACCTGAAGAGATGGGTACCTGTACATCTCAGAAAGGCAGTTGCCCACCCAAGCCCAATTGAATTTATCTGTTATTAGAACTGTACAAAAGTAATCTTTTCAAAAAATGATAGGTTTCATTTAAAAGTTTCTTCTTTTTTGTTTCAGGCTTCTGTGATCTAGGCAAGAGAATCTTGTGTAGGCTGGAATTTTTAAAGGAGCACACAGGAGTGAAGCACCTAGCTCTGATTGAATTTCACTGTAATTTTGAGTGTTTAAACTTTGAGACCTTGTTATGTCGGGGGTGTTGCTGGAAACCTTATTGAAGAAGATGGGATTAACTGCCACCCTTCATTCAGGATAAAGTAAGAAATAATCCACAAATAATCCTATACAGAACAAGATAGCTAAAGAATAGATGCCACAAAGCAAAACACAGATGCATGTCAAGGCTTGAGTAGAGATAAATCACATGGTCAAAGGAGTTTCCCTGAAGACTTATATAGCAAATGCAGGGGCCAAAGCATTGACTGGTGGAGCTGTGATGTCTGTGTGTGAGGCCTTGTCTATGCTAAGGGAGAGATTGATCCAAGTTAAGCAACTTCAGCTATGTGAATAACGTAGCTGAAGTTGATGTACTTAGATCTACTTACCGCGGGGTCCACGCTATGTGATGTCGACAGGAGATGCTCTCCCGTTGACTCCCCTTGCGCTTCTTGTTCAGGTGGAGTACAGGAGTCGATGGGAGAGCGATCAACGGTCGATTTAGTGGGTCTAAATCCATCGATTGCCACACGTCAAACCCCTGGTAAGTGTAGACAAGGCCTGTGAGAGAAGCATCAGCACCACATAGAGGGACTCAGAGGAATAAAGATGCTCCAGACTCAGCCAGGTCACAGATGGCGTGACCCTGCGAAAAAAATGCTGAGAGAGAGCTTTTGTGAAAGTGCTGGGTGCAAGAGGTTGGGAACTGTTAAAACCTGTCTCCTGTTGTTTGATTCCTACTGCATTCAGGGAAACAAGACTTTCTACATTTTCTGTAAACAAATACATTTGAAGAAAGGATATTTGTGACTACATTATCAATTTCTCCTCCTAAAAGAAACAACCTGCTAGCTCTTGAAAATGGCCTAACCAATAGGGTCAAAAAGGGGTAACAACTCCTTTGAAAATCACAGCTGTATATGGTTCATACCAAGAAAAACAACTAAAAGCCAAACTCAATAGAGTTACACCAAGGATAATTTGCCCCCACTTTTTAATCACATCCAAAAAACGCAGCTACTTCCTTTAAGAATGCTAGTCAAAATGGATTTTGTTGGGCCTCCTAAGCACAAAGAATTAGGAATAAATACTATGGGTCAGATTCTGATATCCTTACCTATGTTCAGTAATACCTCACTCCTTGAATAGTCCCAGTGATTACATTTAAACTCCACTTATGGAGTAAGGTACTATTTAAGACAAGTAAGGATGGCAGAATCTGGCACTAGGTAATGTCAGCCATTTGATTTCCATCATGAAATTAATCCCTGTTTGAAACTCTAAGTATGAAATGCACTATGAAAAGCTGCTCAGAATATTCATGGACAGCCAAACCTCTATGGGCACAGCAAAGCTGAAAATTTTGCCAGTGCAGAAAATTTCATCTGAAATTGTGCACACCTTTAGAAGCTCCAGAAATTCAAAAATAGAAAATTGTGGGTGTGTTTACATTTTGCATCAAATGTTTCACCCACCTACACTTGCAATGGCTGCAGTCAGAAAATGCAATGCTAATTTCTCTATACAGTATTTTCTAATGACATTGACCACTACAAACATTAGGACTGGGAATGGATGAGTCATTACACAAAGTAAAACTATTTCCCCATGTTATTTCTCCCCCCCACCCCATCCCACCCCCCACTGTTCCTCAGATATTCTTGTTAACTGCTGGAAATAGCCTACCTTGCTTGTCACCATGAAAGGTTTTCCTCCTTTCCCCCCCTGCTGCTGGTGATGGCTTATCTTAAGTGATCACTCTCCTTACAGTGTGTATGATAAACTCATTGTTTCATGTTCTCTGTGTGTGTATATCAATCTCCCCTCTGTTTTTTCCACCAAATGCATCCGATGAAGTGAGCTGTAGCTCACGAAAGCTTATGCTCTAATAAATTTGTTAGTCTCTACGAATATCTGAGGAACAGTGCCTCATCCCAATCTCTACTGGTCACTCGATTACAGACCTAAGAGTGGCTATCCTTCAACAAAAAAAGCTTCAAAAACAGACTCCAACGAGAGACTGCTGAATTGGAATTAATTTGCAAACTGGATACAATTAACTTAGGCTTGAATAGAGACTGGGAATGGATGAGTCATTACACAAAGTAAAACTATTTCCCCATGGTATTTCTCCCCCCCCACCCCCCACTGTTCCTCAGATATTCTTGTTAACTGCTGGAAATAGCCTACCTTGCTTGTCACCATGAAAGGTTTTCCTCCTTTCCCCCCCTGCTGCTGGTGATGGCTTATCTTAAGTGATACTCTCCTTACAGTGTGTATGATAAACCCATTGTTTCATGTTCTCTGTGTGTGTATATCAATCTCCCCTCTGTTTTTTCCACCAAATGCATCCGATGAAGTGAGCTGTAGCTCACGAAAACTTATGCTCTAATAAATTTGTTAGTCTCTAAGGTGCCACAAGTACTCCTTTTCTTTTTGCGAATACAGACTAACACAGCTGCTACTCTGAAACCAAACAATAGGATCATATTTCATTCATAACTATAGATATGGCACTAAAACAATACATTGTCACTGTCCTAATTCCAAGTTGAATTAACTGTAGAACCATGCAAACCTCCCTCACAAACAGTTATTTCTCTCCATAACAACTAATCTGTTGAGTTGGATTCATTTACGTTTTTAACTAAAATGCCATTGGATTATCCCCCAATCTGGTTAAGCATTTACAGAGGAAGTGGATTGTTCATGTCTCATCCAAATGCTGAGCCTTTATTCCAATCAATTTCTATTTGGACTGAGTTGGTTAGGCTCCTTAGTTACAATGGTGGGGTTTTGTTTGTTGGTTTGCTTGTTTATTTGAACTCTGCTGTTGAAAAGTGATATTCACCAACACAAACACCTGACATCTTTTACATGCCCCTCCATTCTTTGGGAAATAGAGTGAGGAACATTCCCCTGACCCTGCAGAAAAGGGAATGGAGTCAGTGACAGATCTTCTTCCTAACCCCAGGGGCCTGAAGCACCCCCTTCACATGATAGCAGCAGGTCTGGAAATATGCAAGCCAGACACAGTGCAGGGCAGAACACGGGAAAAGCTATGAAATCTGCTTCCCTAAACACTGCAGGATTTTTATGGAGATATCAGCATGATAGTTAATTCTGTAGTTTCTAACACCAATTAAAATGCTGCTTTGGGGTGGGAAAGGGAATCCCCCACTGGGAAGTAGTAGACAAGCTTTCTCATGGCTGACCTGAAATCTATGGTAATGAAGCTTGGTTTCATCATAGGTTTACCCCCTATGTGTCCATGTATCTCTCCTCATGGAAGGGAAAGTGTTTCAGATAGGTTTCAGAGTAGCAGCTGTGTTAGTCTGTATTCACAAAAAGAAAAGGAGTACTTGTGGCACCTTAGAGACTAACAAATTGTTAGTCTCTAAGGTGCGACAAGTACTCCTTTTCTTTTTGTTTCACATATGTTCTTCCTGGTGTAAAAGCCAGAGTTCACAGATAACTTTTCTCTTCCAGAGACTTTTACTGCAGGAAGTGAGCATAGTGGCCAATATTATTTTAGAGTTGCTGTCATCACTCTATTACTACTCATGAGGGGGCATATTCTGTCACCTTACTAATGTTGAAGCTATAAGTGCTAAAACAAAATCTGACCCTAAATTAGAAAATTAACTTTTTCCATAATTTTTTCACCCATCTGCAGATGTTGAAATATAAAATACAAAGCCATATTTTATATTAAGGTTCAATTTATAAAAGATTCATAAATGAGTAAAAGATGTTTTAATAAATGGTGAATCGATTGTTATAGATTGTTGTAGAGATCAATTTGCCAATAGGGCAATAAACATATAACCGTGGCTTATAATCTACAAAATGTTTTACTGCTGTATTTATAATCATGCTACTCATTTTTATAACATTTACAATAGTATAAATCATTTATTAGTCCTTTATAAATGTCACTTTAATACAAATTGTGACCAATTATTATGTTTTTCCACCTTTTAATTTATTAATCTGTTTAGTACATATCACTAGCTGCAGGATAACTTATGAACATAAATTTATGATATGGGTTGATTATATACATTATATAGCTAAATCTCTCTATATATATCTATCTATATGTCTCTCTCTTGCACTCACACACACACACAAAATAAATACATACATAAATAAATGAATAGAATAGAATACATCAAGAAAAGTCACAAGTTACAGATAGGATCTGCAGCCTTGCCATTAAGTTCAGTAAAATTTCTGCAACTAAAAGGACTGTAGGACTGAGCCCATAAACTGTCTCTTTGAACTGGCAGCATTGTAGTCTATGAAGCTATGCTTATGGCTTGACAAAGCCCTGGCTGGGATGATTTAGATGGGGATTGGTCCTGCTTTGAGCAGGGGGTTGGACTAGATGACCTCCTGAGGTCCCTTCCAACCCTGATATTCTATGATTCTATTTAAACCAGCTGAGGATCTGGCCCAATTTTTTCATTTAACACTTCATTAAATCCTATTAAAGTCACTGGGCATCTTGCACAAGAAATAAAGGATAAATTCCTCAGTGAAAAGCAAGATTTGAACTTGTATAGATATAGCATTATTACCATGGCTGCACAAGAGTTTTTCAATATCATTTTTCTAGTCAATGAAACTATTCTCCTCTCGTTTCTCCTGGTGTATACTGGGCATTTGATTCCACTGAAGTCAATAATCAGTGAGATCAGAATCAGGCTTACTGGCTGCAATATATAAATAGAGAATACTTTTCTGTAATTTGGAGAATAAGAAAATTTTATCCATCAAAGAATGAATTAATTTTTTAAATCAATGTTATGTTTTCCAAAGCAAAATATTGTCTTCAAGCACTGGCATAATAAAAGACAAAATATGTTCTAAATATGCATTTTTGTGCAATGAGAGAGGTTTATTTCAATACATGTGGTTAACAAAAATAAATATTGAGTTAAACCATTCCAGAGCTAAAGATATATCAAAACACTTCTCATGTCTTCATTTATCACCCTGATTTATGTTTCAAAAAGAAACAAAATGATGAATATCATGATTATTTCTATTTCTGTTTCCTCTCTTTGTTTCCTCTCAAAAGCTGACAATGGCATTGAAGTCAAATTAAACATCTGTTTATAAAATAAACCAGAGTGCTGCTGACAGCTGCTGTGGAATGGCAAGTGCTTAACAGCTGTCAGGGTCCTAAATTAACAATGATTTTCATTTACAAACAGAAAATGATAGCATCTCTCCCTCTTTGTCTTGTTACTGGTTACAATACAGAAAAATGAAGAATTCATAAAAGACACTGTCAGAAAGGGGCGGTTAGGGGAAGTGGGGGTGGAAGGGACTAACAATTTGAGCCTGTTTCCACAGCAGTAAATGAAGAACTAACTTTGATGGGAGCAGAATACAGCCTAAACCAAATTTCAGCACCTGATAATTTGGGGAACTTTCCACTCTCCTTATACATGATATTGTCTTTTCCCATTGCTTTCCTCATGGATATTTAAAAGTACAATCAAATATGTTTTTGAGGTATTGTTCATTTGTTAATTAAAAATTATTTAAGTCAAGTCACAAAAGTACCAAACATGGAATAAAGAAAACAGGTCCTTAACTTCCTTTATACTATTTAGTCTTTTAAGAACTGTAAGCAACTTGAACAATGGTGTATCCTAGTCAGAACTGCCAATTCTTCAAAGCTGGGTTCAAAACAGGCCAACAAAATTGTTTACTTCAGAACTATTCTACAGGAATTTTCAGGTACTAAAATTAAAATATAAAATAAAACAATTATCCTGGAACAAACCTGGTTTTCATATGATTGGAATTCACTGTGAAATCCATAGATGAGTTTTTAAGTTCAGTGACCTCATGAATGTTCACATAGGTTTTCTGGAAATGGAACCTCTGGCCATAATGGAAAAAAAACATGCGTCTTACGCTTCATGTAACTTTTCCCAGTGAACATATTTTGAACTTGAATGCAGCACCAAAGAGTAGCCTCAAAATGTTACTGGATATCTACAGGCAGCAAAAAAGTTTGTATCTACATTAGACTAAAAGTTAATGACCACGAACAATTTTCACTCAGCTCCTCAGCAAACACAGGTCTAATAGACTCATGATGGATTTCAATTGCATTTGGGTTTCCAATCAAATGTTAGGCACACCTTTAATCTTGTTTTTGCAAGACACTAGAAACTGCAAAGACATTCAAAAGAAGAAATAATAGCAACATGAACTCTCATGAAAACAATAAAAATAAATGATAATTATCGTCTTAGATTTGCCTAATGCCTTCGGTCCCTATGCATTTTACAAATAATTTATCGAATTTTAAGGCATGGCTCCTTATTTTGCAATGATGCAAGTATTTGTGTTAACTAATCAGCACAAGAATCTATGCAAATAAATATTTGTATGTATTGTGACAAAGTTCCTCCTCTACCTTGGTGGGTCCTGCACTTATTGGCGGATTTTGCTCACCTCAAAGATTCACAGTAGCCCTCAGTTTGGCCACTTTCATGGCTCAAATCTGCCATTCACTCAGATAACCTCATCACTGGCCAGCATGCGGAAAAGGAAGGAGAACAATCCCCACAGTCTCTGCTGGTCCACCTAGTGGGTCGGGGGACACACCAGGGACCTTCCTTTCTGGTGGGACCCACAGACCAAGTCAACTCCTCCTGTATCCAATAGGGAGTTGGGGGAATCCAGGCCTACCTTCTACTCCAGGTTCCAACCCAGGGCCCTGTGGATCACAGCTGTCTATAGTGTTTTGTGTAACACCTGTGTGACAGCTACAACTCCCTGGGCTACTTCCCCATGGCCTCCTCCCAACACCTTCTGTATCCCCACCACAGGACCTTCCTCCTGATGCCAGATGGCGTTTGTACTCCTCAGTCCTCCAGCAGCATGCCCTCTCACTCTCAGCTCCTTGCACACACCTCACTAACTGGAGTGAAAGCCTTTTTAAACCAGGTGTCCTGATTAGCCTTAATTAATTCCAGCAGCTTCCCAATTGGCTACAGATGTCCTAATTAGCCTGCCTGCCTTAATTAGTTCTAAAAAGTTCCTGAGTGTTCTGGAATAGTCCCTGTTATCTTACCCAGGGAAGAGGGACCTGCTTAACCTGGAACTAATGTATCTATCTTCAACCACTCTTTTGTAGACATCTGGCCTGACCCTGTCACAGTATGTATGTATACATTGTGATGGGGCAAAGCCAGATGGCTATAGAAAAGTAGTGGGAGACAGATATATTAGCTCCAGGCTAAACAAACCCCTGGTACCAAGTTAAGTGAAATGGAAGCTGCTCCAAGTCAATTAAGACACCTGGGGCCAATTAAGAACTTTCCAGAAGGCAGGGCGAAGGCTATGTTGATTGGGACACCTGAAGCCAATCAGGGGCTGGCTGAAACTAGTTAAAAGCCTCCCAGTCAGTCAGGTGGGTGTGCATGTCAGGAGCTGTAGGAAGAAGTTGTGCTGTTGGAGAGGCTGAGTAGTACACACCATATCAGGCACAAGGAAGGAGGCCACATGGGTTCAGGCAATGGCACAACAGGAGTCTATGTGGCTACAGCAGGAAACCAATCAATTATTGATGAGCCAAGAGACCCAAGATCATGCCCTCTTGAGAGAGGGGGTGGACCAGCTGAAGATCCTCACCACCCACGCCCAGGGGTCCGACAGGACGCGAACCCTGAGGGCCACTGGTTGTCTGCCAAAAATGACATCAGGAGATGACATAGAGGCATATCTTCTCTCATTCGAAAGGACTGCTCAGCATGAGGCATGGCCCCAGGAGAAATGGGCCAGCATTCTTGCCCCTTTTTTGGGTGGAGAGGCCCAGAAGGCCTACTTTGACTTGCCTGCCACGGATGCCACTGATTATACCCATCTGAAGGCAGAGATCCTAGCATGAGCAGGGGTAACGGCAGCAGTAAGGGCTCAGAGGTTCTATGAGTGGAAATACCAGGAGAACAAACCCCTGAGGTCCCAGCTATTTACCTCATACACCTCGCACGGAAGTGGTTACAGCCCAAAGCGTGCAGGCCAGAGGAGATTCTGGAGACCCTGGTCATAGACCATTACATGTGGGGACTGCCGCCAGATCTCCACAAATGGGTAGGCCAGAACGATCTGTCCACGTACAACCGAGATGATCGCAGTGGTAGAAAGATGGATGACAGCCAGGGAACTGACCCGACTACCCAAGGAAGGTCCCTTTCGAAGCAAGCACCCGACCCCAACCCTGGAAAGTTGGGCAGCCAAACCCCTGGGCTCCCTGGGGAGTCCTTGGTGGAAGAAGGGGGGGACCGAAAACCAGCGGGGACCCCAGAAGGAAGGGTTGGCCTGAGTGGGAGGAACCCCGGGACTAAACCCCCTAATCCCTGGGATAGGGGAGTGATTAAAAGCAATTATAGATGTTATGCATGTGGGGTGTGGGGACACATAGCAGCACAGTGTCCCAGCACCGAGGAGCCTAAGCAATGTAACTTGGGGCACTGGGAGGTCCCATGCTCCCTTATCCACCTCACAGGGGTTGCATTAGCCCCGCATAATTACACCAGGCCAATGAGGATAAATGGAGCAGAGACTATAGCGCTTGTGGACTCTGGGAGTGCCATCACCCTCATATCAGGTAAGCTGGTAAAAAATAGTCAGCTTCTACAAGCCAAATGTGTAGCAGTGATGTGCGTGCATGGGGCCGTGAGCCATTACCCCACCATCCCAGTGGAGATAGAGGTTCAGGGAAACCCCATTGAGATGACCATGGGCGTAGTTCCTAAACTCCCATATCCTGTAGTCATTGGGAAGGACTATCCAGGGTTTGATAATTTACTCCTCCCAGAGAGGCTGGAGTGAGGTGGGGACCCTGAGGATAGCGACTCGTCACCGGGAGAATGTCAACCTCCGATGCTCGCTGAGATTTCTCAGGATCTGTTCTCAGCCCCCCAAAAGACCCGGAAGACAAAAAAAGAGAGGAAGGCCGCGAAGGCCTTGGGAACCTGGATCCTGACCCAGGGCCAGAAGACCTCCCTAGTAGGCAGATGGATGCGAGCAGCCAACAGAGAAACTTCCACCACAGAAGGTGAGCCAGAAGCTGCCCCCAGCCATGATGGCGACGAGCCATTGGAAGAAGCAGAAGCCAGCCCCTGGGAGCTTGGGCAGGTTAGTCCCGGGAGAGAGACTTTTGGGCGTCATCAGGCGAAGGACCCCAGATATGATAAAGCCAGGAAAGAGGTGGCCGAGATCGATGGGATACCAGTGGATGGGAAGGTCCGGAGTCCCGGACCTTACTTTATAGTGAAGAAAGATCTCCTGTACCGCATGGTGCAAATGCAGGAGCAAGAGATACAACAACTTCTGGTGCCACGAAAACATCAAAAAGCCATATTGAGTCTCGCCCACAGTCACATGTATGGAGGACACCTAGGGGTAGAGAAAACCCAGGTACAGATCCTGGGCAGGGTTCTTCTGGCCAGGAGTACATGAAGATGTCCGGCGATACTGCACCTCTTGTCCGGAGTGTCAGTTACATAGCCCTCGCCCGCACTTGCGGGGTCCTTTGATACCTCTTCCAATAATAGAGGTTCCTTTCGAATGGATAGCCATGGATCTGGTAGGGCCCCTAGAGAAGACAGCTCGGGGCCACCAACATGTGCTTGATGTACTGGACTATAGAACCCGGTACCCGGAAGCTGTCCCCCTGCGCAACACAGCTTCCAAGACAATAGCTAAGGAGCTAGTACAGATCTTTGCCCAGGTTGGGCTACCCAATGAGATATTGACCGATCAAGGGACACCTTTCATGTCCAAGTTGATGAAAGATCTCTGTTCATTGCTCCATGTACAAGCCCTACGGACCTCTGTATACCACCCGCAAACAGATGGCCTTGTGGAACAGTTCAATAGGACCCTCAAGACCATGATCAGGAAAGTGGTGAGTCGGGATGAGAAAGATTGGGATACCCTATTGCCTTACCTCATGTTCACCATCCAGGAGGTTTCACGAGCCTCCACGGGTTTCTCTCCATTCGAACTACTATATGGGCGCCACCCTTGGGGCATATTGGATAGAGCCAGAGAAGCCTGGGAAGAGGAGCCAAATCCTGGAAGGAACATAGTTGAGCATGTACTGCAGATGAGCGATCGGATAGCCCGAGTTATGCCCATTGTACGGGAACACTTGAAGAGAGCACAGGAGACCTAATGAACCCATTATAACCACCAAGCAAAGCTTCAACGGTTCCAACCAGGGAATCGGGTGATGGTACTGGTGCCCACAGCAGAAAGTAAACTGTTGGCCCAGTGGCAGGGACCCTACGAAATAATTGAAGTCGTGGGAGAGGTGAACTATAAGGTGCGGCAGCCAGGCCGCCGGAAATTGGAGCAAATTTACCACATCAATCTTCTAAAACCTTGGCACGATCAAGAGGCATGCTTAGTCATGCAGGAGACCCTTCCCCAGGAGGATAACTTACACAAGCAAGTGAGGATATCGTCCGACTTGACGCCGATCCAAAAGATCGAGGCAGCTGACATGATTAATCACAACAGAGATGTGTTCTCTACAAAATCAGGGTGGACGACTGAGACCTATCACCATATCCGCACGATCCCTGGAGCCAAGGTAACATGGAGACCCTATCAAATCCCAGCAGCCAAAAGAGAGGAAATCAAGGCCGAATTAAAGAAAATGTTAGAATTAGGGAAGAATCTTACAGTCAGTGGTCCAGTCCAATTGTTCTAGTGCCTAAACCTCACAGTACCATGAGATTCTGTAATGACTTTCGCCGACTGAATGAAATATCCCAGTTTGATGCATACCCCATACCATGCATCGATGAACTGGTTGACCGACTGGGTAGTGCCAGATTCTTGACTACACTGGATCTGACAAAAGGGTACTGGCAGATTCCTCTGACCAAAGAAGCTAATAAAAAGACAGCATTCTCCACCCCAGATGGGCTATTCCAGTACACCGTCCTCCCTTTTGGGCTACATGGGGCCCCAGCCACATTCCAGCGCCTCATGGATAAGCCGCTGCGCCCCCATACTAGTTATGCAGCTGCATACCTAGATGATGTCATCATCCATACGCCCGACTGGGGAACCCACTTGGAGAAAGTTGAGGCAGTACTGCGCACCTTAAGACGGGCTGGCCTCACTGCTAATCCCTCTAAATGCGCCATAGGGCTAGCAGAGGCTAGGTACCCGGGATATATTGTGGGAAGGGGCATAGTAAAGCCCCAAACGAATAAGCTAGAGGCAATTCAAAACTGGCCCCGGCCGACTCAAAAGAAGCTGGGTCCGTGCGTTCTTAGGCATAGTAGGCTACCAGCGACGGTTTATTCCCCACTTAGCCACTAGGGCAAGTCCCATAACAGACCTGGTGAAGGCCCGAGGTCCAGACATCGTAAAGTGGACCGACGCAGCAGAGGGGGCATTTACAGACTGTCGGACGGCTCTCTGTAATAACCCCGTACTCATAGCCCCAGACTTTAACAGGAAATTTATTTTACAAACAGATGCTTCCGAGATGGGGTTGGAAGCAATTCTGTCGCAAATGGTAGGAGAAGAGGAACACCCGATCCTCTATCTAAGCAGAAAGCTTCTCCCAAGAGAACAGAAATACGCAGTAGTCCAGAGAGAATGCCTTGCTCTCAAATGGGCTATGGAGATACTGCGTTATTACCTCTTAGACCGGCGATTTACTCTTGTGATGGACTATGCACCCCTCCAGTGGATGCAGCGGAATAAGGAAAAGAATGCAAGGGTCACCAGGTGGTTCTTATCCCTCCAACCATTCCAGTTCCGCATACAGCACAGGGCTGGATGCCACCATGGCAACGCTGATGGTCTGTCACGAGCATACTGCCTGGCGTCCCAAGTTGCCCAACTCTATGGTGTTGAGCAGACGGGGGGGATATGGGGCAAGGCCAGAGAGCTATAGAAAAGTAGTGGGAGATAGATATATTAGCTCCAAGCTAAACAAATCCCTGGTACCAGGTTAAGTGAAATGGAAGCCGCTCCAGGTCAATTAAGACACCTGAGGCCAATTAAGAACTTTCCAGAAGGCAGGGAGAATGTTATGTTGATTGGAACACCTGAAGCCAATCAGGGGCTGGCTGAAACTAGTTAAAAGCCTCCCAGTCAGTCAGGTGGGTGCATGTCAGGAGCTGTGGGAAGAAGTTGCGCGGTTGGAGAGGCTGAGTAGTACACACCATATCAGGCACAAGGAAGGAGGCCCTGAGGTAAGGGTGAAGTGGAGCTTGAGGAAGTGAGGGCTGCTGTGGGGGAAGTAGCCCAGGGAATTGTACATGTCATGTTTCTAAAAGCTCAGCTACCATAACTGATACTATTAGGGTCCCTGGGCTGGAGCCCGGAGTAGAGGGTGGGCCTGGGCTCCCCCCACTACCACCTTTGCCCCCTGTTTAATCACTGAGACTGGGAAACAACAGAAACTGTGCAAGGAAGGATAACTTCTCCTCACCTCCCTCGCTGGCTTATGATGAAAATGGCTCAGTAGACTGTGACCCTTGTCTCAAGAGAAAGAAGGGTTATGTGGAGGGTCACAGTGAGCCTCTGCGGCTAGCGAAATCCACCAGGAAACGCGGGACCCACGGAGGCAAGGACAGAGCTTTGTCACAGCATGCTTGTATCAGGTAGTAAGAATGCCAGCTACCTGTAGTACTCAGTTTTGCAGTGACATACCTCCACATTCATATTTCCAGGTGCAAAATGGGAGGTCAATCTGAGGACAGCTGAAAATGTAATCCTATATATTACAAAAAGAAAAGGAGTACTTGTGGCACCTTAGAGACTAACAAATTTATTAGAGCATAAGCTTTCGTGAGCTACAGCTCACTTCATCAGAATGAAGTGAGCTGTAGCTCACGAAAGCTTATGCTCTAATAAATTTGTTAGTCTCTAAGGTGCCACAAGTACTCCTTTTCTTTTTGCGAATACAGACTAACACGGCTGCTACTCTGAAACCTATATATTACATACGCTGTCACTATCAAATCCTGTACCACTGGAGTGGAACACAACTTGTTCACTAGTGAACTACATGACAGTTTAACAGTCATGAAGTACACTAGAACATTCCCCTAATTTGTTTGAAAATTCTCCAATGGAACATTTTTCCATAAGAAAATGAAGATGCATCAAAATCAAAATGTTCCCTGAGGAAGTCAATTTGAAAAAATATATTTAATATAAATTAGGGCTGTCTCAGTTAACTCATGTGATTCACTCAAAAAAATTAATCATGATTTAAAAACTTAATAGAGATTAATCACAGTTTTAATTGCACTGTTAAACAATAGAATACCAATTGCAATATATTAAACATTTTTGGATTTTTTTCTACATTTTTTAATATATTGATTTCAATTACAACACAGTATACAAAGTTCCAGTGCTCACTTTATATTGTTATTTGTATTACAAATATTTGCACTGTAAAAATGGCAAACAAAAGAAACTGCATTTTTCAATTCACCTCATACAAGTACTGTAGTGCAGTCTCTTTATCGTATAAGTGCAACTTACAAATGTAGATTTTTTTTTGTTACACAGCTGCACTAAAAACAGTGTAAAACTTTAGAGCCTACTGGTCCACTCTGTCCTACTTCTTGTTCAGCCAATTGCTTAGACAAACAAGTTTGTTTACATTTATGGGAGATAATGCTGCCTGCTTCTTATTTACCATGCCACCTGAAAGTGAGAACAGGCATTCGCATGGCACTTTTGTAGCCAGCATTGCAAGGTATTTACATGCCAGTTATGCTAAACTTTCATATTCACCTTCATGCTTCAGCCACCATTCCAGAAGACATGCTTCCATGCTGATGATGCTCACTAAAGAAAATGCATTAATTAAATTTGAGACTGAACTCCATGGGGGAGAATTGTATGTCCGCTGCTCTGTTTTACCCACATTCTGCCATATATTTCATGATATAGCATTTTCAGATGATGACTCAACATATGTTCATTTAAAGAACACTTTCACTGCAGATCTGACAAAACACAAAGAAGATACCAATGTGAGATTTCTAAAGATAGCTACACCACTCGACCCAAGATTTAAGAATGTAAAGTTCCTTCCAAAATCTGAGAGGGACGAGGTGTGGCGTATACTTTCAGAAGTCTTAAAAGAGCAGTACTCCAATGCGGAAACTACAGAACCCAAACAGCCAAAAACAGAAAATCAACCTTCTGCTGGTGGCATCTGACTCAGATGAACATGTGTCGGTCTGCACTGCTTTGGAGGTTATCAAGCAGAACTCGTTATCAGCATGGAAGCATGTCCTCTGGAACGGTGGTTGACGCATGAAGGGACATATGAATCTTTAGTGCATCTGGCACATCAATGTCTTGCAATGCCAGCTACAACAATGCCCTACAAACGCCTGTTCTCACTTTCAGGTGATATTGTAAACAAGAAGCGGGCAGCATTATCTCCTGCAAATGTAATTGAAATCAATATATTTGAAAATGTTGAAAATATGTTCAACTATTTAAATAAATAGTATTCTATTATTGTTTAACAGTGCGATTAATTGACAGCTCTAATATAAATTGAAATAAAGCATTTCAGTTCCATTTCAACCTCATCAGAATGGAATGTTTCAATTATTCAAGTTACTTTTTGTTTTGAAATTCACATGTAATGTTATAAACAAATATACAAATTAAATTCATATAAAATAAAAATACATAAAGTAAAATTTAAAAAGTCAAAGTGGAAATTAAACTTTTAAATTTTATCTAAATGAAACATTTCAATTGACCCAAAATTATTTTCTTCAATTTCATTTTCCAGGATTTTTTAAAATCCAAGATTTTGTTCTAATTCGGAACAGAAACAAATTTGGAAATTGTGGAGTTTCCCTTGAAAGATAAGTTCCAGTTCCCAATTAGCTCTAGTCATTCCTACTCTCTTTCCAGGAGGGCAAGTTTAGGGGCCCAGTGTGAATGAACATAGCTAGATTTGGTTTGGTTTTGTTTTTTAATTAAACACCTAAGTTCAGATTCACTAGTATGCTACAGCTGCTCTGCACCTCTGCAAGTATGAACCTAGTTTAGAGTAGCTAGCCAGTTAAGCCAGATTTGCAGCTGTTTAGTTTCACTATAGCTGCACAAAGCAACCAGAGCATACAAGCCCTTAATATTTGATGATTAAAATATTCATCCTAAAACATCAGATTAGTGTGTGTCACCATAAGAAAGTATATTTATTAGACATGTACTCCAACTGTCCTGGGCTCCATTAAGTTTAAGAAATTATACTAAAAGCTTGTCTACACAGTGCTTTAGTCCACACCACAGGGGTGTAAATTTCTTTGTCCACATGAGCTGGCCCTGTGGGGACTTGATGGAGCACACTAAAGATCCCCTAGTGTGCAATAACGTAGCACTGTTTGAAACGGGACTACATTAAGGTTCTCTAGTGAGCATTAATGTTATAGTGTTTGAAACAGAACTACATTAATGCGTAGTAGGGAACTTTTAGTGCATGCCAGCAGGGTCCAGATGGGCCAGTTAGTGCACAACATGCTAATGCGGACTCAAATTTATACCCATCTGGTGTGAACTAAAGCATCATGTAGATAAGCACTAAGTCTAGTAAGAAAGTGGAACTTTTCAGATTTTGTTTTAAATGTAAGTGGTCTACAAGGCATGGGGAAAGAGACTGTACATATTTCCATGGAAATAAACATTTTATATAATGTAATGTTAAACATGTTGTTAATACAGCAACTATATAAGTAAAAATATATGGTCTCAATCGCTCATTGCTTATTCAGGTAAAATCCTTTTTGGCAGTTTTGTGTCAGGAATAAGAATAGGGCCATAGGTTGCAATCACAAAACAAATTCTGTATTTGATGATCCTCTTGTTTGTCATAAAATAAGAAATAAAAAATATAAAAAAGAACATGTTATAGTATTTTAGTCTTTAGGCTAATCAAATAATATAATTTAATATACCCCTTTCTTCTGTAGACACACAGCACTATACACAGAAAGATAAGCATCACAGTCCCTATTTTACTGCTGGGGAAACTGAGGCACTGAGAGGTGAAATGACTTGCCCAAGGTTACACAGCACGTCAATGGCAGATATGGGAATAGGCCCAAAGTCTCCTGACTTTCAGTCAAGATTCCTAGCCAGTGGACCACACTGACTCCTTAAAAGCCCTATTTAAGGGAAAGAAAGGTAATGATTTGTGCTCATGGCGATCTGATCGTTGCCCAGTAGTCAGGGTTTAGGTCCTTTGAACTGCAGGGTGGGGGAGGTTGATAGGGAAGACCGGGCCCTCCCACTCCACCAGGCTCTGGCCCAAGGCCTGTGAGGGCTATCAAAGGTCTGACATTCAACAGTGCCTTAAGGCTGCCCTCCCTGGGCTACTTTCTACCACCCCATTATTGTCCAAAGTTCACAGCCTGTGGCAAGGAGGTGCGAAGTGGGGTCAGCTCACTGCTGGATGCCTTTTCATGGCTGTGCTTGGTGTGGCAGCTCCCTCGCTCTCTCTCTCAGGGTCATGGCTGCCTCCTCCTGTTACTTGGATCTTTGGCCTGATCAGTTCCAAGTCTCTCCCCTGCTGGGGTAGTCCATAACACACAAAGGGAATTAACACAAAGAAACAGAATCCATGGGGGGGGGAATGCCTCCCTCTCAGGGTGTATCTGAAGCAGGTTCTCCCTTCCCTGAGGGAGGGAGCTTCAGGTAGTTATTGTTGGAAAAGATCCTGCCTTCCCTCAGGAGCTGTGAATTGCTGGTGTGCCCTCTTTTCTGGACTGCCACCAAGGGAGCTATTCTGCTCCCTTTTAATTTCTCCCCCAGCCTGTGAATCTCTTGCAGGTGTGGCAACGGGAGACTGGCTGAGCTCAGAGCAACCCCTTAATCCCTTGGTGGCCAGTGTGGGGTTTGCATACCTCATCACAACTACATCATGAGTTCTGGATGCTGGAAAAAAATTTGATTGGACAGATATCAAGAGAATTTCATTGTGTGCCCATGGATATGACCCCAACCCGTCGGAAATGGATAGTTTTATTGAGATTTTCAGGTTCCTTTTGAACTCTGTCTTAGATTTTCCAACACCATTGGAATAGCAGAATGGGATGCAAACCCAAATAAAATAAAATTGTGTATGAAACTCATGGTAATCAAACCCTCCTGGGGTTCACACACTTTTAGTTTAATATCATTCACTTTCAGAGATATGGGGGCTGAGAGAAAGAGGGATGGCACACAGGAAAGGAAGCCACATCTTCCACGGAGACTGAATATTGTATCGCAAGTGCAGATACATGTTTTGAATCCTGAAGTTGTTCCTGAAATCTGCAGTAGATTTTGCTACCAGCTCAGCCAGCGCACCAGACACACCATTTCCCAATGAAGAAATTTTTTTAAAATGCGTACAGTGATGTGCTAAATCTGCCAGAGTTCTTATTTGGGAGAGTCCTTTTACGTTGCTCAGCCCTCTGGTGGCCACTTACATCCAGAAAAAGGGGAGTTAATAAATCATGAGGAAGATTATTTATGCAGAAAAACAATTCCACACACCTTCTCAAAAAGATTAAAATATTCCCCTAGACATGGTTCAAAAAATTTCCCCATGAACAATCCGTGAAGAGGCCTTGATGAAGATACTTGATATGTTACAGGAAATAAGAGAAGGAATAGCTATCTTGGATTTTCATTTGTTGGTTGGTTAACTATCGTTTGGATGGCAGAAGGTGAGCACCTAGTAAATAAAATCTTGTAAATGTTTAGTTTATCATACGAAGCACGTATCATAATTGCCTGACATACCAGTTATGGGATCCCATCAGAGCACTGCTTAAGGTTTCCTTTCTAAATGGTAAATTAAATATACAATATATCTGTCCCTGGCCAATATTTATTAAATAATCTGTTGCATTCAGACTCAGTCAAACTCAAATGCAAAAAGAGGAAAATGTAATTAGCATCTTGCAACATTCCAAAGCATCTCTTGCATTTGCCTCTTCATCAGATTTACATGACTTGATAAGCTTGAGTGACTTAGATATTAACAAGATTTTGCATAATTCCTGCACTATTTGCAAACGCATATTTATACAACAGTTTCCCCACTATTAAATTTTAATGCATACCAAGGCTTTACTCCATTATTTTATATTATATCCTTCTATTGCATACATTTTCACTTAATATTTTCCTTTTTTCAGATTTAAATCTTAAGCTGCCCACATTTCAAATCACACTTAAATGAGACACTTTATACCCCGCAATATACTTTATCATTCAACTTCAAAAACCTAGGGCTAAAAGTGGTTTAAGACAGTCTGTCCTCCGGCATAGCTAAGAAATGCACCTATAGTTGGCTGTGTCTACACTACAAAGTTTCTACATGATGTAAATTACATTGATTTACACCGACTTTTCTATATTGCTCGCACACATGTACACTGGCTGCTTGTGTCAATGTTGTACATATACACCACAAGTGCTTGCATCAATGGAAAATTGCAGTGCATCACAGGTAGGCATCCCAGTGCACCCTGCGCAGCCAACCAGCACAATGCCTTGTGGGGCACTTTCTCAGTGCTTTGTGGGATACCAGAAATTTTCCCAGGGATTTCTGAGAACTAGGGGTCAAGTTCCCATAATGCCACTTTCTCTATCCCATAATGATCATTCCATCCCATAATTTAAAAATGCCCACAGTCCCTTTTGTGTCACTTTTTGGTTTACACCATCTCTCCAGCAGAACCCAGAGTTCAGCACAATTCTAATGACCAATGCTAATACAGGATGCACAATTTGTCAGTATCTGCAGAACTTCAGTGACTACCACTACAGCTGGTTGGTTCAATGAGGAAGAAGAGATGTTTGACAACAATGAATAGAGGCTGATGGACACAGTGAATAAAAATGTCAGGTTGCTGTTGGCATTCACAGAGCAATTCTACACGGTGGATCAGTGCTTCGGGGCCCAGGAAACAAGCACTCATTGGTGGGATTACATCATAAAGCAGGTTTGGGAGGATTAACAGAGGCTGCAGAACTTTTAGATGCAAGAGGCCATATTTCTGGATCTGAGTGCTGAATTCACCCCAGCCCTCTTGCACTGGGACACCACAATGAGAGCTACAGTGATAGTGGAGATTTTTTTTCTTACCGCATGGCAAGAGAGGTGATTAGCAACATTTAAATAACCAAGTCCAAGTCTGGAAGCTTCTCCACTTCCGTGTTATGATACATATTTCCCCAAGACTCTCATCCATTTTTGAGATGTTCCACCTGCTATAGGGACAGATCATTGCTGATCACATGCTCTTGCTCACCCACAGATCCCAGAAAAGGTTTCAATGAGTCCCTTGTGTGCACAAACATGTCTGTGAGAGCATAGGCCATGAACCAGCAAACCACTTAAGTACATGTTTAAACTTTAAGCATGCACTTAAATCTGATTTCAATGGGACCTAAGCACGTGCTTAAGTACTTTGCTGCATTAGTTAGTATTGTATATGTATCCAGGCAGTGTAGCCATGCTCAGTAGACTGATGTGTATGTATTTCAATGTAGAGTCTGGGAGAATTCAAGAGACTTATTGTAAACTGAGGCAAATAGAGACCAAACCTTCAGGCTTCTGTGCTGCAACAACTCTGTGGGAGTGAGGAATCTGCCTGAAGTGTTCTGTACCAATTATGGTTATGAGATATCAGATGTAAAATAACCTGGTAATGTTAGCCTTTTATGCAAAAAAATTGATTAACAGTTGTGTGACAAAGCAAGATAGTATGGGGTGTGGCTAGGGAGACAAAATGTAAACTAATGCTACCTACAAACCGCCCTTGAAGTTATGCATCAAGCTACCTAGTACTCAAGCCAAAACATTTCTACTTCCCATGCTGCACTTGGAACCTTCACTATCTCATTTTTCCCGTACCACTTTTGGCTTTTCAGCCAAACAGGTAATAGGTACAGTGCCTGAAAAGGTTTAAGGGGACTGCTGGTCAATTATGGGCCTCAGGAAAATAAAACTCAGTGTTAAGAACAACATCAGACCAAATTCTATTCCCAGTTACACTGGTGCAATTCCAAAGCAACTTCATTAAGTCTGTAGAGTTACTCTGGATTTAGGCTGGCATAATGAGAGCAGAACTTGGCCCATAATAAGGAAAAAATATTTGTAGATTAGTTTCATTTAACAAACTGGTAACTACCTTTTCTCCTTAAGGCATGATTCTCTTTATATTTATAGCAGTGTAAGTTGAAGCCAATGGATCATTATATGGTGTAAAAGAATCAGGCCCTCTCTGTTCAAAACTGGCTCAAAACCACCAGCCCCAGTTGAAACACATCTTACCAGCAAATTATCAGGATAGAGTCCTCCCCCCAGATATATATTAGTAGTACAACTGAGTTGCACTCCTGCACATACAGAAAGAAGTGGGGAGGAATAGGGATGAAATGAAGAACACTAACACTGTTTGGCCATCCCTAATTATAATAGCTATTTTTAAACTATGCAATTTTTATGGTCTCATTGAAGGTCTTATGATTGCCAAAATAGTTGAGAAAATGTTGCCCAGCATTTGTATGAATTTCTATGGGAGCATGGGGAGGTGATTGTACAGGAGGCTTAGTGTAAACCCTATAATTTAGATGAGCTCCAAATGGAAAAATGTAAATGGTGTTAAGTTTATGCCAAAAAGCACAATAGTAATTGCTATGTATAGTACTACTGACCGCTGAATTTCAGTGCAAATGAAAGCCACATTATGTTAATCACTGGCTCTGACAAATCACAATAAAAGGTAGCTGTTTTTTTCTGTGGTGTTCCATTCTTCTTTTGAACTGAACTCAGAAGTACAACAGAATTCTAATCAGAGATACTCTGTGTGTTGTTGGTGAGCTGACTTTTAGAAGCTATGTAAAACCAAGTTCCTCCTTACAACCTGTGGTCGTGAAAGATCCCACCATAATTATTGTAAGAGCAGGGTCTTAAATTATGAGGTTCTGGATATATTCCAACTGAATTAATAATTATTATTTGTATTATGGTAGTATCTAATTGCCCTATTATGCCACTATGCATACATATGTTGGAATGATCCTTGCTTACAATCAAATAATAAGAGAGACAAACCTCAGGTGGATACAGCAAAGATGCAGGTAACACAGAGACAGTTAGGATTAGTATAATAAGCAGCAGTCACTGCACTCCAGCTGCCCAACCCTTGTTAAAAGTTTTGTAGGAATCGTGTTAAGTCTTATGGATGTTAAGAACTAAATTTGGCCTAGCTAAATGTCTCCTGTAGCTTTTACTGTATTAAATATTTTTCACTTCCTGTTTCAGCCACCAAGAGACAATGAGTGATGCTTCAGGGTCAAATGCCTACAATGTGCTGATAATACAGAGCAATATAACTCATTCTCATCAGAACAAAACACCACCATCAACTAGTTACCCCAATGTCTGAAAGAAATACACACCTTGAGGAATAAGAAGGGCTCAAATACAATCAAAGTAAGATGAAGGTGATGCTGGTGGGCAAGGGGAATCATCTCTCTTTAAACAGTGCAATGACACTGAATGAATCTTCTTGGAAATGCTTATGGGACCCTTATAACACCATTACATTCTACACCAGAGGTGGGCAAACTATGGCCCGCAGGCCACATCTGGCCTGCGGGACCATCCAGCCCAGCCCCCGAGTTTCTGGATGGGGAGGCTAGCCCCCTGCCTCTCCCCTGCTGTTCCCCCTTCCCCACAGTCATGCCACCACATGGGCAGCACTCTGGGCGGCGGGGCTGCAAGCTCCTGCAGGGCAGCGCGTCTGGCTCTGGCCAGGCGGCATGGCTGCCAGACATGCTGCTCTGAGTGGCATGGTAAGGGGGTCGGGGGGTTGGATAAGGGGCATGGGGTCCCGGGGGGGCAGTCAGGGGACAGGGAGCGGTTGGATGAGGGGGAGGTTCGGGGGGGGGGTCAGGGGACAGGGAGCGGGGGAGTTGGATAAGCGCGGGAGTCCTGGGGGGCCTGTCAGGGGGTGGAGGGTATGGATAGGGGTTGGGGTGATCAGGGAACAAGGAGCAGGGGGGATTGGATGGGTCGGGGGTTCTGACGGGGGCAGTAAGGGGGCGGGATGTGGGAGGGGGCGGATGGGGGCAGGGGCCAGGCTGTTTGGGGATGCACAGCCTTCCCTACCTGGCCCTCCATACAGTTTTGCAAGCCTGATGTGGCCCTCGGGCCAAAAAGTTTGCCCACCCCTGTTCTACACCATTCTTAAATTAGCTTGCAACACAGTGAACAGCGTGTGGCAACGTTTTGTTGTGATTTTAAATCAGGAAACAAAACAAATTCCTGTCAAAAACATCCGGTTGCTGATATAACACTGTGCTTTTCTGAGCGATATTGATTAATTTGAGAAAATGCAGATACCATAGTGCAGCCTGATTGACGTGCTTGGCTAAAATTTAAGGATTTACCAGCATTTCAATCATGCCTCCAATATTATGTGCATAATTTCCTCAAAAAATGTTTACAAGACTAACTGCCTGATTTGTGGGTGAAGTCTTCTAAAAGCTATGCTTCTAAATTGGTGCAGCTGGTAACACATAGCCGTGCCTGGAATATTGAGTCTGTTTTTTAAAAATGTAGGCCAAACAGTTGCAAGAGAATTTTGTGCAGGTTAAACCACTGCTGACTCATGTGTATAAAAACAGGCATCAATGTATTGTAAATCATATTAGACTTATTATAAACAGAACCTGGTTTTACTTGTAACTTGGATCCACGTAAAAGTACTTACTTCAGAATTACACAGCCTGTACCAACAGGAGGCGCTGTCCAGAAAACGTGAATGCGTGTCCGTCTTCTTGGCGTACTCTCAGTAACAGCAACAGGACAATTACTCATGAATTGTGTTTCTTCTTCATCTATAATCTAAAGAAATATAAAGATGCTTTCTAGAATAAATGTGCTTAGGAAGTGTTTTATGTCAGTTTGTGTTTCCTTTAAATGGAATTACCTGTAACTATATTTTTCTAGATCACCAGTCTTTCGCAGATAGGGTTGTAACAGTCAATTAATCTATTAAAATAAACAAAATGAAACCAGAACTAACAAAGAAATGTTCTCAAGTTATGGGAAGTTGCTCGTTTCTGAATATGGCTGCAAATCAACCATATCGGGATGGAGTTCCCAAACTTTTTGCCAGCATGACCCTATTTTAATGAATTATTTCCTCTCAGAACATCAGATAGCAAGGAAAATAACATTTTGAAGAGCAAAATAGCATCCTCCACACAGCATGACCTCACACACACCATACATGTGAGTTCACGCTGTGTGGAAGACACTGTTTTGTTCTACAAAATGGCGTCCTTTATGGATTATGCCTCACACACACACACACAAACACACAGTCCATGAGAAGTCATGTGGAGTGGAGCAAAATGGTCTCCTCTGAACACTAGGAGTCGCCGCAACCCCATCTCTGGTGCCACAATCCCATTTGGGGTTCTGACCCACAGTTTGGGAACTGCTGAAGTAAGATTAAGTTGGCCTTGATAATTGCAACTTCACATAAATGTTTACAGACAGAACGATAACAAAATTTATGTCATTTCCACCTCTTAGTGTTGTAGCAACTGGAGTTAGTAGAGAAAACATGTTACTGTGGGCAGTTTCTCATCAAACATCTGTGTAAATCCTACTATACTCAAGGTGTTATGCCCAACACGACCAGTAAGGTGTGAATCATACTTTCATCTGTAATATAGCTTCATTCCAGATCCCAGTATGTGAGATAATATGCATAAATTAATGCTGTATAGGGTTGGTTACTGGTAAACATAAGAGAAGTGAAGTGAAGAAATAATATAATGTGACCATATTTATGAGCCAGTTGTGATAGTAAGCTGATGCTCTGCAGGAACAGGAGCTGTGAAACAGAGTTTGAATTAGAATCTGCAAGGCTCTGGTTTTGGTACCTGTTCAAATATTTTTTTACAATTTCCTCTAGTATTTGTATTCCATGGGTTTCAGTTGGAGTCTGGTTTTTGAACAAGCACAAACTCTCAAAGACAATTCAGTTAAAACTGCCAAGTTTTGTTTGGAAACACACTATGCTGCGATTTTGAGAGGCTGCGCTTCAAATCAGAAAATGGCTTGCATTGACTTGGCCTCGCCAAGGGTGACTCCAAACTGGGTCCAGTTTACATCAGTGAGTTGCAAATCTTAGCCAATCATTCAACAAATCTTTTCTGAATTTCAGGATTGTAACTGGACACATTTTTTGTGGCTGCAGGTTTTAATTGCTAACTTTTTGCCCAACTCTATTCACCATTGTATACATTCTGCAATTAACGTTGCTTTAACAAATATTCTGGTACAATGGAGAGCATTTCACATAGTGTAGAAAAGGGATATCTGTAATATGAACAGATTTTCATTCAGAGGATAGATGGGGTCTATACTAAAACAACTGGCACCCTTGTTGGCAATCTCAAAAGAGAGGGCAAACATTGGGCATAGAGCTAGAACTCCTATCACTTTAGGTCAGGGTGGAGGTGCATTGGCACAAGCCAGTGTGGACAAACCTCTGTTCTTATTAGTCTATAGAGAAACAGATGATTTTGGATTCTAGGGCCATTACTCTTGCCTCTTTTATGAAATCTAAGAAAATAACCAAAAATAAAAAAACAATGACTATATAAATTCAAGAAATGTATGTGGATACAATTGTTTTTATTAAAGACATCTAATACCCATATATTTTGTCCATCACATTTATTGATTTGTATCACACTCCTTATGAAACACATATCACTGCCAAACTATCCCATTAGATTTGAATTTTGTAAATTGTTAACATGAAATGTTGAGAATAAGGACTGCTGTGAACAAACAAACACAGGTCAGGCACTATACTGATTTCCCCCCCACACACACTTCTATTTGACATGATCTAATGGTCTAAGCACCAAATGCACCCAAAATCCTAAACTGTAATCTTGGTTTGACACAGAGTTGTACTTATTCTATCTGCCTCAAATTCCCCATCTGCAAAATGGGGGAAATAATATCTATCAGCCTTCCTCTCAGATGTTCTGTGGGTTAACCGCTCAGCGACTGATTGGGATTCCCTTACTTACGTTGCATAGTACAGGCATGGCCACTCATAATCCTCTTCTGCCTCACTTTCCTCCAACAAGAGGAATCCCGTCAGCCTTCCCCACATGGGTCAGTGTTGGTAATGTGGCTTGGCCCCTTGGCCAACTAACTAAGCAAATTTAACCCCTTCCAGAGCAACAAAAGTCCAGACAAACCCACCTCGCAACAAACCAAAGATTCTTTCTCTTGGGCTACTCTTCAGACCTCCTTCAGGGCTACCTTTAAGTCTTTCTCTCCTCTAAGATAAAGGGCTGACTCCTAAACTGCTTTCCCTGGAGTCTTTCTTACTGTCTACCACTTACTGGAGTTCCCGGCTTCCTGCAGATCCCACCTCAGAGCTTCCCACAGGAGCTTAACCTGTTTCTTGTAGTTTTTCTCTCTGAGTTCTCTTACCCCTTTTTTTGAAAAAAGAAAAGGAGTACTTGTGGCACCTTAGAGACTAACAAATTTATTAGAGCATAAGCTTTCGTGAGCTACAGCTCACTTCATCGGATGCATTTGCTGGAAAAAACAGAGGGGAGATTTATATACACACACAGAGAACATGAAACAATGGGTTTATCATACACACTGTAAGGAGAGTGATCACTTAAGATAAGCCATCACCAGCAGCAGGGGGGGGAAAGGAGAAAAACCTTTCATGGTGACAAGCAAGGTAGGCTAATTCCAGCAGTTAATAAGAATATCTGAGGAACAGTGGGGGGGGGGGAGAAATAACGTGGGGAAATAGTTTTACTTTGTGTAATGACTCATCCATTCCCAGTCTCTATTCAAGCCTAAATTAATTGTATCCAGTTTGCAAATTAATTCCAATTCAGCAGTCTCTCGTTGGAGTCTGTTTTTGAAGCTTTTTTGTTGAAGGATAGCCACCCTTAGGTCTGTAATCGAGTGACCAGAGAGATTGAAGTGTTCTCCAACTGGTTTTTGAATGTTATAATTCTTGACGTCTGATTTGTGTCCATTCATTCTTTTACGTAGAGACTGTCCAGTTTGGCCAATGTACATGGCAGAGGGGCATTGCTGGCACATGATGGCATATATCACATTGGTAGATGCGCAGGTGAACGAGCCTCTGATAGTGTGGCTGATGTGATTAGGCCCTATGATGGTATCCCCTGAATAGATATGTGGACAGAGTTGGCAACGGGCTTTGTTGCAAGGATAGGTTCCTGGGTTAGTGGTTCTGTTGTGTGGTTGCTGGTGAGTATTTGCTTCAGATTGGGGGGCTGTCTGTAAGCAAGGACTGGCCTGTCTCCCAAGATCTGTGAGAGTGATGGGTCGTCCTTCAGGATAGGTTGTAGATCCTTGATGATGCGTTGGAGAGGTTTTAGTTGGGGGCTGAAGGTGATGGCTAGTGGCATTCTGTTATTTTCTTTGTTGGGCCTGTCCTGTAGTAGGTGACTTCTGGGTACTCTTCTGGCTCTGTCAATGTGTTTCTTCACTTCAGCAGGTGGGTATTGTAGTTGTAGGAATGCATGATAGAGATCTTGTAGGTGTTTGTCTCTGTCTGAGGGGTTGGAGCAAATGCGGTTATATCGCAGAGCTTGGCTGTAGACAATGGATCGAGTGGTATGATCTGGATGAAAGCTAGAGGCATGTAGGTAGGAATAGCGGTCAGTAGGTTTCCGATATAGGGTGGTGTTTATGTGACCATCGCTTATTAGCACCGTAGTGTCCAGGAAGTGGATCTCTTGTGTGGACTGGTCCAGGCTGAGGTTGATGGTGGGATGGAAATTGTTGAAATCATGGTGGAATTCTTCAAGGGCTTCTTTTCCATGGGTCCAGATGATGAAGATGTCATCAGTGTAGCGCAAGTAGAGTAGAGGCATTAGGGGACGAGAGCTGAGGAAGCGTTGTTCTAAGTCAGCCATAAAAATGTTGGCATACTGTGGGGCCATGCGGGTACCCATCGCAGTGCCGCTGATTTGCAGGTATACATTGTCCCCAAATGTGAAATAGTTATGGGTGAGGACAAAGTCACAAAGTTCAGCCACCAGGTTAGCTGTGACAATATCGGGGATAGTGTTCCTGACGGCTTGTAGTCCATCTTTGTGTGGAATGTTGGTGTAGAGGGCTAAATGCATCCGATGAAGTGAGCTGTAGCTCACGAAAGCTTATGCTCTAATAAATTTGTTAGTCTCTAAGGTGCCACAAGTACTCCTTTTCTTTTTGCGAATACAGACTAACATGGCTGCTACTCTGAAACCCTTTTTTTGAGGCTCAGGTGTTCACCATCAGGCTGGGAAGCAGCCAATTATGGTATAGGCAAGGCTTGCTCCATTTTCCATTAAAGGGATCAGTCACTCTGTGATAGTACTTTACTCTGTAAACAGTCCCATGTATTTCAATGGGAATTGTGATTGAGTGGAGAATGCGAAATTTAGCCCAGGCTGCATAACTGGGGACAGATCAGGACCAGAATTATTAAGCTTTTCATAGTACAGGGATTCTACACACCAATGTAAGATATTAATATCATTATTTTCTCTAATGTTAGCCCACAGTGGTATTTCTTAGCAAATGGAATTCATTTTCAACTTATATCATTATATTTTACATTTTAGCTTCTCTCCCATTACATTGTGTTTTAAAACCCAGAGAATGTGGGAGAATAAAGACAGGGAAAGAAGAGGAATTGGATTAGTTTTGCCGAAGGGTTATGTCTCAAGTTATGGCTCTGAGAAAATGAAGTAATACAGTGCCTGCTTGGCTAAATAGGTCTGATCATCTAGAACATGTCATTCTACACCCCATGGTGATTTATATACCTATCAACATTATTATGTTTCAGAGGAAAAGAATATCAATCACAGATACTTGAAGCAACAACACTTGTTTAAATATACTTCCTTGCAGTCATACTGTGAAATATATTCTAGTTTTGTTTTGTTTCTGGTGTCTGCTTTTCATTTTATATACCGATAAAATTATGAAAAATTAAGGCTCATTTCCAGCATTTTAGCACAAACCCAGACTATGTTAAATTATTAATGTTAACTAATAACTAGTAGGTAAATATTATTGCAGGATTTAAATAACATATCTACTCAGTTGAAATAACATTTACACAGCAAAGTGTTATCATAAAGTTGTTATGGATGAATGATTGAAAATCCCATAAACCTATATGGGAGACAAGGTGGGGGAAGGAATATCTTTTATTGGACCAATTTATGTTGGTGAGAGAGACAAGCTTTCAAGCTTACACAGAGCTCTTCACCTGAAGAAGAGCTCTTTGTAAGCTCAAAACCTTGTCTCGCTCACCAACATAAGTTGGTCCAATAAAAGATATTACTTTGCCTATTACCCAGAGTTATCTGAACCCTAAGCTCTGTTTTTCAGGCAGTATCAGGAAATAAATCAGTGAGTGGACACAGCACTTCCGTCTGATAAATGATTGATACACACAGAAGTGCTTTTACTCAAAAATCCGTATTCTTATTGAGTACAAAGCACATATTAAAACTAACAATAATCTAGAAGCACCCCAAATATAGTTACCCAAAATATGTGTTTGCAAATAGTGTAGGAATTATACAAAATCTGAGGTGATAGAGAGTGGCCAGCCTTTCTCCTAGCTGCTAGGGAGATTAGGTGCTAGGGGAAGGTGGGAGAGAGGGAAAGGAGAATATTTGAGGGAGATATTTGTGGGAGAGATGAGTGGCAATTGGGGTCTCTTGGAAGGAGCAGAGATGTGGGAGTTTGGAAATAAGGTATCTGTGGCCAAAGGAAGGAGAAACACAAGACATTTGGAAGGAGGATACAAAAAAGGAGCCACAGGGAAGAGGTGTGTGTAAGGATATGTTTTCACTGCACAGTCAACCTGAGCTCTTACCTGGGTTTTAACACAAATCTCCCTACCATCCACGCAGAGCAATCTGTGACCTGGGTTTGGAGGTGCTTTAAGCCCTAGCTTACCCAGGAGGTATAGGGTGGAGCCTGAGCTTTGGTTTAATTCTGGCTGGAACCTGCCAATTTGCAGTGAGGATGCAGGCAAAATCACCTGAGTACTGATATTCCTTCAATGCCTTCCCACAATTCCCCTGGAAAGACAGACACTTTATCTCACAATTGACAAGGAAAAACCCTAAAGTGCAAAGAACCCACCACAGACCCACATGGGCAGGTGCAGACACAGTGAGGACAGTAATGCGGATAGGGCTTTGCAGTGGAGATGCTTGCACCTGGGTGCTCAGAGACAGGTGCCATTCAAGTATATTATGGTTTATCTTCACTGCACAGGTAAAGGGCTTGAGATGAGTTTCGGGGGGGGTGGATTTGGTGAGAGGTAGGTGTGACTAGGGTACTTCGGGATGGGCAAGAAAGAAGCAGGTTTGGGAGAGAAGAGAATGAAGAGAGACTGGGGGGAAGGAGGGAAATAGAGCTCCCTGCAGGCTGAAAGTTGGGAGGAAGTATCCCCCATCCTTTCCTGAGAACTCCTCTAAGGTCTGGATAATTCCAATACGGATTTGTGAATGCTTAGCCAATGAAGGCCTTAGAAACTTCTGAGATTTCCCCATCACGTACAAACAAGTCACAGAAAGCAGAATATGCCCTTTATCTCTGCCACCTTATGCCCCACTGATCTACTCCTACTTTGCTTTCACACTCCTCACAACATGCGCTGACAAAACTGACTTTTGGCTTGTGGGAGAATCTATCAAGCATAAGAAGAAAGCAAGTTTTCTCCACTTTTCAGCTGCTAAGGCAAAATGAGCAAGGTTCATCATTCAGCTGGCATGCTTTCTGCTGAGATCATTCTCCTCCACTTAAGAATCTGGAAGTGGAAGCTGTATTATTTTTCACAATGGAACAGCAATCAATGCTGGAATGTATACCTCTAATGGAAGCTACAGCTTTGAACCTAGTTAAATTAATTAAACAGTTGTTCGATCTGTTCTCCAAAAATACAGAACTATTCAAGAACTGTATTAAAATGCAAAACAGCTTGTTGGGTCATTCTTAAAAGAGATGGTTTCCTGGGAAAACTGTGTACACTGTCTAAATTACTGCATTAGTTACAGCAACACTAGCCCCATATTCTATGGGCATGATGCAGGTAATCATCCTCTCAGAATAGTTATTGTAGCATGAGGATTATGCATGCTTGGAAAAATCTTTAAAGACCGTGCTCAACTCAGACTGAGCAAGGTGAAATAACTATATGTAAGTGAACACACATTAAGGCAAGCTAGATAGCGACCAGTAAAGGATGAACCTTTCATCTTTATGTTCCAGGGTCCAAATCCAGTTTAGTTTGTGTTTAAAAGTCATTTTTACCAGTTAGTGTTTTTGAAATGAACAAGTGTTCAATCCAGTTCCGACTGGACAAATGGAATCCACAGAAACCAACTCTACTACAGATGTCACTTCCAGGTGCCTAAGATAGGCACTTAGCTACTTTCATATCCCTAGAAATTGTTTTTCCAGATCAAAGGGCAGGCATGCTGGTAGGGGAGTCTGTGCTGTACCTGTGTTACAGACAAATTTTAGTCCTCAATGCAGTCAATCCAGCACTTTTCACCAGCAACGAATTTCAGAATAATTTTTTTAAAAAAAAAGTATGGACAGCTAATGCCAAAGGAAGGAGATAAGGATATAACCATGAGCCAGTGTGACTAATTTGGTGATTATCACTAGACTTGGGGGATACTGCAAAAACAGTGCTCACAAACATTTCTTCAATTTCCAAATGGTTGTTTGGTTAGAGCGTGTTCATGCCTCTTTCAATTAGCTACCAATGAACATTCACACACACACAAGTGGTTATATATATTAATCCTATATAACCTACAAAAAACTGCTAATTAGTGAGCTGTGAAGAATAGAAAATTTCGTAATTAAATATAGAAGCAGTTATATTCTGGAATGTAGATACTGGGACAACAGAAAGTAGCTTGAACCCAATTTCCTTCACCAATCTCCATCAAAGCAAAAGGAAGCATTACACAAATGTTTGTCTGGGGAAAAAAACCTGCAAAAAAACCTGCAAGGGCCTCCATAAAATAATGGCTTTGAGGGAAAGTAAAATAGAAACTTTGTCAACAAAGATTACTAATGTATATGGATCTCAATGAGAAACACCTTGACTAGCTGGAAACACTGCGCAGAACCAGCAGAAAATGCCAATGGATCTGAAAGCATTCAAAATCCTGCTTATTTTACAATGCCATTATAAAACTCAGAACCTTAACCAATAAGCTGAGGTGCTGGAGAATCAAATGAGCAGAAGAAATATCCAGATTCTAGGAGTTCCTTCAAGTAAATATAAACCTGACTCAAATACATTTGTTAAAAAGATGGTTCCCTGGAGGTTAAACATCAATCGATGTAGAAAATAGCTCTGGGACCCCTATCAGACAGGATGTATCACTATGACAATGGGGCATTTGTATTAGTGATCCCCTTTCTTACACAGGAGAAAGTGATAGATTCCTGGTCAAATTCAGGAAAAAGAGAAACAATCTCTGAGGATAATAAAATTCCAATTTTTTTCTGGAATTGACCCAGATGACGCATGCATGAGAAAAAGAGTTGGCAGGAATAAGACACATGAAATAAAATGTAGAATTTGCAAAATAAATTATAGTTTGCTAAACTCCAGATTGTCTCTAATGGGAAACCTTACATTTTCTGGAATGGGCCAGCAGTTAGCTATTTGCTGGATAAGATCCTAAGAGAAAGTAGAACCCTTGACCAAGAATCAGGGGCCTCTAAGGGAGAATCTGCATGTGGTAAATGCTGTCTAACACATTAAAGCCAAAGAAATAATTAGTCTTAGTATCTATTTGTGTCTTACCTTTTTTTTTCTATTAAGATTTTAATATAATTGGATAAAATTGTGCCCTTAGGGAAACTGGTGTAAATCTAAAACAACATCCTTGAAGTTACTGTGGATTTAAACCATAATGGTTTGAATGAATTTAATGAATTTAAACTGTAATGGAGAGTAGAATTTGGCTCAACATGTATATAAGGAAAATATTAAAAGGCAGTAACTACTGGTTTCAGGCTTGATCTTGCATTCTTTTTATATCCCACTGGCTTCAGAGGGAATGTAGGGTATTCACAGACTCTCCTTAGCTGTAATGTGAATGATTAAATATCTTCTCCCACAACCAAGGCAAATCAGAGCAAAGTTTTGAGTGATGGACTACTGTATCTGCATGCAATTCTATGTAGATAGTTCAAGAAGTTAAACTAGCAATTAGTTTTCCATACAGTGAAATTTGTTTTACAGTGGTTTGAAATGGTATCTGAAGCTGTATAGGAAAATGCCATGATGCTGACAAAATAGTTTAAAAGCACCAAGTTGAAAGAGGGGTTAGTATAAAAAAAAATCTGTGCTGAGGATAAAGGAAGAAAAAGCTCTGTAAAGAATAATGTTCCCATCCCTCCATGGTCACAGCATCTACTTCCATTGCAACGTCATGAGTCTGGTCCTGATCTTCAGAGTGAGTAATCACATCGGTCGAGGATCACATCTCCAAAACACCAAAACAGCTGCGCTCCTTTGGAACAATTTAGTAGTTCATAAAACCCAAACAAAGTACATGAGAGCAAGAGATCAGCATTTTTGCTGAGCGTCTTTGGCTTTGAAATTAGGTCCCACAAGAGGTCAGACTAAGTGAGTCTGAGCAAGGGTATGTTGCAAGACCAGTGCTTAATTTGTGCCAGGGCTTGCCAGGGCTGAGCCGCACCTTTAGGCTTGGCAGTTCATAGCCCTGGCACGTCTGGGCTTGCTGCGTCAGTTATGAAAGTAAAAACATTGCTTGAGCCCCAGCACCTCTTTCACTACAAATTAAGCCTTATGCAAGACCCTTCTCTTTGTGAAAGCTTTCCCACCATAACAAGAAAGATTGGTATACCCAGGAAAGCAGAGGGACCATTTGGGACCTTACCATGCAGATCTAATTTACCTATAATGCACTTAGATACTATGGTGATGGATGCTATAAAATCCCTGAGCTGTAGCTCACAAAAGCTTATGCTCAAATAAATTTGTTAGTCTCTACAGTGCCACAAGTCCTCCTTTTCTTTTTGCAGATACAGACTAACACGGCTGCTACTCTGAAACCCATAAAAAAAGATAGAAATTGTATTTTATTCCTCCACTGCACCCTAAAGACAAGTCTTCTAAGTCAGTCCAAGAGATAGGCAGATGATGAGGACAAGGCTTGGAAAGTTAAGAACTCCTCGTCAAAAATTTAACAGAACTATGATCCAAGGAAGACCAATGGGTATGATATGCATTAGCACAAGGACAGGAAAACAAAGTACATGCTCTTTACTCCAGGACACAAGAAATGAATTAAGAATCTGTATGTGAGAGACTCTCTAAGAAGGGTTTGAATTCTGTCCAACTGTCCTTTTCTTTCCTAGAATAAGCACTTTCAGTTGTGTGCCTGGCAGAAAAGGCTGTGCTACACGATCAAAAAGAGAGAAACAACTGTAGTCTGAGAATCAAATGCATTCAAGTGTCCCTAATTTACCCAGCTATTATAAACCTTATATATGCTATACTATAGCTTATGTTGTTCTTCAGTGCATCAGATTAAATGAGCACCGCCACATTATGCCTACAATGGCTCTTTTCAGTGTGCATTTCCAACAACTAGAGAGGAAGAAAGCTATTTAATATGCCAAAAATATTAACTATCACAAAGATAAGGCAGTCAGCTGCCAGCTTTTCATTCTGAGCACCTTTTCCCTCTCTGAGAAATGATTCAGGAAAAGCCCTATATAACAGCATATCACTCATTACTTAAGTCAATATATTAAGAAGATAGTGCAAGTATATTGATATGGATAGACAAAAATAACTTGAAAACACTTAGTTGAAGTAAAATAGCCATTATCACAGTGTATAATATTTCTGTGTTATGAGCCAGTCTCAGTAAATTTAATCAATATTTGTAATATGCTGAATTAATCATTATAAGGTTGATGCTGAAGGAATTAGCACCAAGCGAACTGTATGTGGCCAATTCTTGTGAAACGCTATGCAGAAAACTCAAATGACATGACTCTAAAGCAGGTGTCAACCAACATAGATTAATTTCACACACACAATTCCAAAAGAGAATTAAGCTTAAGAAAGGAGCCTGTTTTCTATTAAACTTTCAATAACTATAAAATTGAGAATAATGTGGGAACAACTGGGCAATCTGATTAAAGCTACTTTACTTTCTAATATGTCCCATATTGTGGGATGGATAATCCAAAAATTCACAAATCATAACACATTATAAGAAAATCTCTAAAGCAGTACTCATTCTTATATTGTTTCATAAATATGTTAGGCACAAAGAGCTGTCATTAAGCATCAGACCTAAATCTATTTTTTAATTTAAGAAACACATATTAGGTATGTCTACACCACAATTAGACACCCACATCTGGCCCGTGCCAGCTGACACGGGCTTGCAGACTTTGGCTCATGGGCTGTTTAATTGTGGAGTCAACTTGGGCTGCAGCCCGAGCTCTGGGACCCTGCTACCTTGCAGGGTCCTAGAGCCAGGGCTCTAGCCTGAACCCAAATGTCTACACCACAATTAAACAGCATTTGAACAGGACATTGTTCAGAATGATTTTCCCCTTCTCTACGTCACCTTATTGTGTAATAAGGGCTTTTAGGAACTCAAACATGAAACAAGAAGAGGAGGATTTTCTTTACAGTTGGTCACAATGGGTATGTCTACACTGCAGTGGCCCATGGCTGGCCTCTGCTGGCTGACTCTGGCTCACTGAGTTCGAGCCAAGGGGCTGTTTAACTGTGGTGTAGACATTCGGGTTCAGGCTGGCAGCCAGGCTCCTGTGAGGTGGGAGGGTCACGGAACTCTGGCTGCAGCCCAAGCAGGAACATCCACACAGCAATTAAACAGCCCCTTAGCCCAAACTCCATGAGCCTGAGTCAGCGAGCACAGGCCATCCACAGGTCACTAATTGCAGTGTAGACATACCCACTGTAACCAACCATAAAGACAATCCTCCTCTTCTTGTTTCATGTTTGAGTTCCTGAAAGTCCTTATTACACAATAAAGTAATGGTGGAGAAGGGCAAAATCATTCTGAACAATGTCCTGTTCAAATGGTATCTGCTGATCCTCAGAATCCTCAGAATGCATCCGATGAAGTGAGCTGTAGCTCACGAAAGCTTATGCTCTAATAAATTTGTTAGTCTCTAAGGTGCCACAAGTACTCCTTTTCTTTTTGCGAATACAGACTAACACGGCTGCTACTCTGAAACCTCAGAATACACGGTAAATTCTTTTGAGGACTGAACTTGATTTTCTTGTCTTGGCATGTGAAGAATCAGAGTGTGCCAGCTGACTGTGGCCCAAGAGAATGCCCTGGCATTAGCAATAGAGCATAAAAATTAGTAGTAGCATAAAGGACATCAGCATGAATAAATTGTGAGAGAAGTTTTCCTGCTGTATTCGGCTAACTAACCAGGCCTCGTGTGCTCTGCACAATATGTGGGAAGGCTCTATCCTGAATGCTCCACATCCAGTTCAGGCTCCATGTTCAGGCTCTTGTTAGAGCAGAGTTGCATTTCAAACAACAAATTAGAATCCTGTGTAAAACTGGCAATTACAGATTTGGATAAACATTCATAAATTCTCGAAAATATTTGCTCATCTAGCTGTATAATATGGATTATTTTTGCTACTGTTAATCTGGAGTAAATCCATTGAAGCAAGATCACAATCTGGTCCACAGAGTCCAAATGCATTCAATATTATTATTATTCATTCATTGTGTTCTAGTAGTGCCCTAAAATTCTCAACTGAGATGAGGGCCCAGTTGTGCTAGTGATATGTTTATAGTCAGATATAGTTTACATTTGAGCAAGTCACATTTGGATAAGCATGAAACAAACAGACGGGAAAAATTGTACATTTTAAGAAATTGTATCCAAACTGAAATTCTCTTCCTTTCTTGTCTCTAATTTGTCTCTCAAAACAATAGCACCATTCCAGCAGGGAAAAGTAGCTAAAAACTGACTAGCTCTCCCTAGTCTGTGGAGAGTCTCCGCATACTGGAATCCCTAGCAGGTATAGAGCCATCATGGTCATTTGCTACATCATCCCCCATCATCTTCCTGCATCATAGTAGGAGTGTTCAGGATGGCAAGGAGACAGGGCTGAGGCACTCTGCACTCTGATAATACCTAGCTGTCAGATGGCCATGGCCCCTCAGGACCATATCCAGTATAGATTAGAGTAGTCCCATGGCGGCTGTAATCTCACCTAGGCCAGGGCCTGTGTGGGACCAGCCCCCAATTACTGCACCCAACCAAAACTAGGGGCAGCAGAAAATCTAATCCAAGATCAAAAGTCAAAGATGGAGTATGAATTATCACTTAGACTTCCTTGACCCTTATAGGTTTCTGTCTTAAACCTAAAGGAATTTCAATATAATTTTTTAGCATGTGAATTTTGAATTTTTCCCCTCCCGCATCCTCCCTCACATAGCAGGTAGGAAAATCATAAAAGGAATCCTGCATGGCAATAAATGAGTATTTACTTATAAATTATACTTATAAATGAGTATGGCCATCTCAGAAAAATACTTAACCACAAACTACAACTTTCACACAAATGTATGTAGGATTGGTCATTTAGTATTTTCAGAATTAAAGTTTTTAACCTGTTTAAATATTAGGAATAAAAAACCTATTTTGGTAGAAGGAATATTTATCTGATTGACAATAATGACTTGTCTCTCAAGCTAGTAAGTACTTTGGTATGCATGCAGAATTTACTGTAGGGACACAGCCATTATAGTGTCTCTAGTCATTTTTATATGTAAATTTTAAGACACATTTATTTATCGAATAATGTGTAATGGAAAAATCATCATCATGAATTTCCAAGGATTTTTAGGAAAAGTCACTATGGGAAAAGTATAAGTTTGAGGATTTTAAATGCTTTCTTCACAATCAGAAGAGACAAACTCATATTTTAAAAAAATCATGAAAGCTTATTGTGACATTACGCCCCATATTCTTCATAGAAATATTGTCATGATATGAATATGGCATAACTAAGATATGTCTTATGCAAGATGGGTCATGCGAGGTATCATTGGAAAGGTTATGATTTACTGAATGTGATTATCCAATTTTTATGCATGTATCATTGCTGTATCTGAAGTTAGAAATATTGACTATGTAACAATTACAACTGTGTGTGTATTTGGGGAACGCCCACCAGACAGTATGCAATCAGTCTGGATGGGCCATTAGGAAGGACAATAGGACTTTGAAGTTACTAATCTCCCTCCTTCCTGAGAAGTTTCCTGGGATGCTGCTTTGACACTGCAGGGTCATGGGCTCATGTCACCTGGTACAGGATACCATCTTAAAATGCTGGTATTTTTCCATGGGATGGGAAACAAAGGATTCCTGCCATATGCAAATCCTATTTAAGGCTGGGGAGTGAGTTAATCTGGGCTCTTTTCCACTGCCTCCCTGCCCAAGAAGGAAGACTGCTGAAAACACCTGAAGAAACAAAGAAATTAAGCTGGGGGGAGTCAGGGGCTGAGCCCAGGCAAGAAAGGTCAGCCTGTAAAAGGAATTCCTGGAAATTTAAACTGCAAGCAGTGCAATTTACCTTCAAGAAACTCTGCAACTTTCTTGAAAAAACATTTAGGGTGAGAAATTATTATTTGTAGCCAGTATTCCTGAATGTATTTAGTTTATTTTGCATGTTTTGTTTTATTTGCTCAGTAATCTGCTTTGTTCTATTTGCTCTCCCTTATAATCCCTTAAAATTACCTTTTGTAGTTAATAAACTTGTTTTTTGTTTATTCCAAAATCCAGTTTGTGCAATTCATGACTCTGGGGAGTGGGGGCAAAAAGCTGTGCATATTTTCCTCCACATTGAGGGAGGGGGTGAATTTCATGAGCTTATGCTATATAGATCTATACACAGTGCAAAACAATATAATTTTGGGTTTACACTCCAGAGGGTGTGCACACCACAGTGCTGGACAATTCCCTGAGCTGAGTCTTCCCACACAGAGTTGATTGCAGTGTGTGTGCGTGTGGGTGTGGATGTGGACAGGCTGGTGGAACAGGCGAGCTCAGTGGGACCCCAGCACATCAGGACTCTGGATGGGGGGTCCAACCCATCACACTTATAACATTCACAAACCTTTTTACAGAGATAATGGTGCTCCAACTTGGTAATAACTATCTTAGTCACTCTTTCAAGTTTACCATTTTCACAACAAGCCATTTTGTAGCTATGATTTTCCAAATGAATAAAAATGGCATTAGAACAATGCTCATAAAGTCCTCATCTAGTTGAGCATGTTTCTGTTTCTGTCAGTGAAGTACTTATAATTATTTTGCTGATCTACTGGAGCTGAAAAAGCTTTTACAGATGTTTCAGAATATGGTCCTTAGCCACAGGTGATAGGCATTTCATTTGAGTCTAGTTAATACTAAATTTAGGATTCAATAGTCCAGAACTTTCATAAGCAATAAAACAATTCAGTTACCCCCCATCCCCACCAAAAAGAGAGAAGTAAATAACTAAGAAAATGACATTCACTCATCTGGTTTAACTGTAAAGTAATGAAACTATATTCTAGTGAGGAAATGTCAATTCCATTTCTAAATTCTTCATTTTATTCCTTTGATTCTGGCACATTCAACTAACAAAAGGCTATGGCCAAGAAAAATCTGACTGTTGCATGAAGTGTATGACGAACATGCCATGGGTGACAGTTGTTACATCCTAATGACCAATTTTGGTAATGGTGGCCTTAAATGCTACAACTGAGAGTTTAATCCTCATCGCTAAAATGGTTTGTAGGATTAATCTTTTGCTAAAGGCAATCATTCTTTATGCTCTGTGGACACATTTGTACATAATCACTATGCTTAGAGCAGTAGCAAGCTGTCCACAGGAATGTGAACTCTGCTGAATTAGCCCCCGTAGCCTCACACAAAAGACTGGGGTTTACTCCCTCATTCATACAGTAGGCTTCCCATATGATTTGCCTTATTCTACTTAGATAGAGTTTATTTGATTATTATGTGTGCACATAAGATGGTCAAGGTCTCACAGCTCTCAATATATTATATTGATTCATTTACTAAATTACTAATTTCTAGTCCAAAAAGTACAAATCTCAAAGAAGTGCTGTCAAATTTACTTACTTTGACAACATGAGGGGTGGCAGGGTTAGCAGGAAGAGTCAGAATTTCTGGGCACTATTTCTGAAGTGGTCACTGACTTGCTATTGGACCATGTGTAAGTCACTTTTCGCATCTGTCCATTTCCCCACTTTGTAAAATGTCTGTGATTCTTTTCATTTTGCAGTTGTGTTGTGCAGTTCACATAAGGCTTATAAAGTACTTAGATTACTTCAAAAGAGAAACACTATTTTAATGCAAACATTTTTTATATTGCATCATAAAAAACTACATTAAAGGCTCAATCCTGTATGGCTCTGAGCAATTGCATTTTCAACCTCTATTGAAGTCAATAGTAGTTAAAGAAGTTCAGTTCCTCCAGGAGTTGATCTGCACCCCATAAGAGGAAGTGCTAAGAGCACAATACAGTTGCAGGACTAAACAACCACGTCATTAAATGTCAAATTTAAAGGTGACACAGGTGACTTTCAGGTAAGGGAGAAATTCTATCCTAGTGGCCTAATCACCCCCTACACAAAGCAATGTCTCTTTCCCTGAAGTCACTCTGGGAATACCTGGACACAATCTGAAAACAAGAAGTTTATTCAAAATAATATTCAAACGTCATATCAAAAAATCAGATTTACACTGTGTAGTCCTCTTGCCATATAAATACATCTTCTTGTGATACTCCCATTCATCTCGTGAAATACCAGGAAACAACTGAGATGGACAAACCTCCAAAAAAGATTGTGCCCACGACTGTATACAATCCATTCTCACTTTCTCTGCAGACAAAAGGCAGCTCTCTGATCTTTATACCTCTGATACTTTAAGACCTTAAAGGGACACCAAAAGATTTCAGTTGTAGGTTCCCCAAATCACTAGTGGTTTGTCACCCCCTGACTATCACTAACATGGTTAATCACTTCTCAAATACAGAGCCCCTGCCTGATTTTCCAACACTGAAACTGTACACTTGGGTTAGCCGGGGGTTAGGGAAGAAACCTTTCTGACTCCTCCACAAACTCAGAATTATCCATTGACTTCTAGCCTCTGAGTAGGTTTGATCAAATCTGCCCTTTCACAGCCTTGCCCGAATACACTCCAGGCTGCATCATGTAAGTGAATCACCAGCAGGACCTCCCAGTGCTCTTAAGAGGTATGCTTAGAGTCTCAGCAGGCCTCAGCAATCTCTCTCAGCTGACCTCACTCCAGCACTGCCAGACTAAAAAGTTCAAAAATGATAAATCAGGACCCCAAATTCATTATCAAGGAGCAATCAGTTTCACATACAGAAATTGGGAAATGACTGCCTAGGAAGGAATACTGCAAGAAAGGGATTTGGGGGTCATAGTGGATCACAAGCTAAATACGGCTCAACAGTGTATCACTGTTGCAAAAAAAGGCAAACTTCATTTTGGGATGTATTAGCAGGAGTGTTATAAGCAAGACTGAAGTAACTCTTCCACTCCACTCCATACTGATTAGGCCTCAACTGGAGTATTGTGTCTGGGTTCTGGGTTCAAGAAAGATGTGGACAAATTGGAGAAAGTCCAGAGAAGAGCAACAAAAATGATTAAAGATCTAGAAAATATTACCTATGAGGGAAGATTGAAAAAATTGGGTTTGTTTAGTCTGGAGAAGAGAAGACTGAGAGGGACATGATAACTATTTTCAAGTACATAAAAGGTTGTTAGAAGGAAGAGAGAAAAATTGTTCTTCTTAACCTCTGAGGTTGGACAAGAAGCAATGGGCTTAAATTGCAGCAAATCCAGTTTTGGTTGCATGTTAGGAAAAAATTCTTAACTGTCAGGGTAATTAAGCACTGGAATAAATTACCTAGGAAGGTTGTAGAATCTGTCATTGGAGATTTTTTTTGAGCAGGTTAGACAAACACCTGTCAGGGATGGTCTGCCTTGAGTGCAGAGAACTGGACTAGAAAACCTCTTGAACTCCCTTCCAGTCCTACGATTTTATGATACTGGCTTAGAAATTATGAGATTTAAAAATCAATAAATGTAGATTTATTTTATTTGCTTTTTGGGATTAGAGAGTTTAGGGTTGATATTTTCATGGTACATAGTCATGAGAGCTTTCTTTTAAAATGAAAGCTGAGATTAAAGAACCTGATCCTAGCAGCTAGAGCTTTTAGAAAGATACCAAATATCACAAGCTACACAATTATGAAAGATAGCAACACTGTCACTTTCTCAGCCCTCTCATTAGCTACTATAGCAACAGGGATCCCACCACTCCTCCAGTCCCTGATCTGACCCTGGGCTGTCTGTAGGAGCACCGGTTCCTTTTTGCAGGAAGCAGATGGTTCACTTGCCAGTTCTTGCAGCACTGCAGCTCCTCTCCCAGCCCAGCAAGAAAACTGGCTATTCAATTCTGCTCTAGCTCTTTGTGTATCTGCACTGAGATGAAGTTCAGAATCTATCAAGCCTATGTACTGCTACACTGGGCATAAACTTGGACCTTCTTACAGACAGACTTGGAGTGGCTAGAGGCATTCTACTTGTGCTATCAGTGCCAAATCCTGAGCATAAAGTAACTCCTCACTTAAAGTTGTCCCGGTTAATGTTGCTGATCAATTAGGGAACATGCTCATTTAAAGTTGCGCAATGCTCCCTTGTTGTTTGGCAGCCACCTGCTTTGTCCACTGCTTTCAGGAAGAGCAGCCCGCTGCAGCTAGCTGGTGGGGGCTTGGAACCAGGGTGGACCGGTAGCCCCCCTATCAGCTCCCCGTTCCCCTAAATTCCCTGTGCAGGAGCCACCCAGCAGGCTATCAATTGCCAGCAGTTCAGCTGTCCCTCCCCCCACTGCCATGTGCTGTTCCTGCCCTCTGCCTTGGAGCTGCTCCTGGGAGCCTCCTGTTTGCTGTGCAGGGGAGGGGGGAAAGAGGGAGGCTAATGTCAGGATGTCCCCCTCCCCCCTACTCCTGCCCCTAGCTTACCCCTTCTCCATATAGAGCAGGGTGGGGACAGGACAGGGCTCAGGACAGAGAGAGCTTGTTGGCCACTGCTGCTATCCCAACTTCCTGATTTTTTTAAAGCCAATGTACTTAGAATGGGGTCAGCATACTTAAAGGGGCAACGCGCATCTCTCTCTCTCTCCCACACACAGGGTGTGTGTCTCTGTCTGCCATGCTGTCTCCCCTCCCTTCATTCGTGCTGCCTTGTAGAGTATGAGGCTACATTAACAACAATGTGTTAACCCTTGAGGTCTCAGCAGAATGCTAGTTCATCATTTAGCAGTAAGGCATTTCCTGGGAAATATCCCACCCTCTTCCACTCTCTGGCTCCACCACCTCAACCAAGCTTCACAATCATCATTGCTGTGTACAGTATTAAATTATTTGTTTAAAACTTATACTGTGTGTGTATAGTTTTTTGTCTGGTGAAAAAAATTTCCCTGGACCCTAACCCCCCTACATTCATTCTTATGGGGAAATTGGATTCGCTTAACATCGTTTTGCTTAAAGCCACATTTTTTAGGAATATAACTACAACATTAAGCAAGGTGTTACTGCAGTTCAACTTTTTGCAAAATGCCCTAATCTCACAGAGATCTGGCCTTCCTTCAATTGCTCACTACATTCAAAGGCGGCATTGCAAGCTCTTTGTCCATGTCATTAGGATGGACAAAAACATCCTAGCATACCATGCTCTGAAATTCTCTATCAACATGTAAAGGGATGCACATCTTTATCCTACCCAGAGAGTCCTAGATTTGCATGATTCATTCAGATCTGGGAACTTCACTCTACAATGTCTGGTACGATGCCATCAACTGTGATCACTCTGCCTGGCGCAAGAGTTCTCAGTAGACTATGAACATTTGGTGATGATTAGTAAGAGGCCTCTCACTTTGCCTCTACATATATACATGATAACATTTACTTATTGATTAAAGAGAAGAGTCTTGTGATTGAGACTTTTTACAAGGACTCAGGAGATCTCTTTATGCCTCAGTTTCCTATCTGCAAAATGATAATAATCCTTTTCTCTCTAATTTTTTCTGCCTTGTCTATTTTAGATTGTAAGCTCTTAGAGGCAGGGACTGTCACTTACTATAAGTTTGTACAGTATAGGCTCAATCTTTGGGGCTTCTAGGCACTACCATCTTACAAATAATAATGATAATTATATGGATGACATTTTCCTACAATATAATACAAAATCATACCAAATTTTCCTATAAACTAAGTATACATAAGTAGCCACTTTTGCAGTCATGTATGTCAGAGAGGGGCTATGAAAGTCACTTGAAATAGAAAGCAGAAGGGGACTTTTTACCTGATCAGCATTTCTCAATTGCTTATCTTCCTTCACACTTTTTCTCCCCCTTCCTTTTAGAAACAAATTTAGTACAAAGAGAACTGTGCCAAGTGAACATGTCATACTTGGAATTCCTCTAAATTAAGGAGAAAGGGATTTGGGGATTATAGCAAGTACACATTTTTAATGACATTAGCATCGTGCTTGGTGGCAAAGCTTTGAAGCAGTAGCAGCATTGGTACATGTGCCACTTGTGTTCTTCATTAAATCCTCAGTTCCAAAAAGTACACCAACTGGCGCAAATAGACCCCAAACTAATTCCCCTCATTTTCAGATGACTGATTATAGAAATATAATCTATTTCAGAAAGAATTAATCTACTGGTAAAAATCATACTTAAAAACAGAAATACTGTTGATCTTGAATTACAGACTTCATTTAGTTTAATTTAAGGCTTTAATCTCCTTAAAGGGCTTCACCACTCTTTTGCATAACAGCTTGCATCAGCATCAGCTGCCAAATCTGCAATGCAGTTTGTGAAGCAGAGCCATGGCAGATAAATAATTACAAGGGTTTGTGGCAGCAGAGCATGATAAGATATGTAAGTAATGGTAATGTGAACCCAGTCTTTACATTTGTCCTCAGCTAGATGGAATCCTAGCCTGATGACATCCAGATTAAAGTTGAGCAAATAATTTGCCATGAATAGTTTCCCCAATGAATTTAGCTCTCCCTTTATTTATTTATTTATGCTCGTGCAATAACCAGGCATCAGATTGTGATTTCCTCAAATTCATTCCTAATTTTGAAAATATTCAGAAATGTTGCAACTCTGAACACTGATCATGTATAAGTTCCCTACCTGCCTCTCTTCAGGGTTTTCTATAGTGCCTAACACCATAGGATCTACATGCTTCTCACATAAATTAAATCTGCATACTGAGGTCCCTACTGGACTTCAAGAGACCTTTGCTCTTATACCCCTCCTAAATAAGGAGGGCTTTGCTTGGGCAATACATATATGCATAGTAATAAACCTGCTAATGGAGATGATGGAAACGCTTTGTCAAAGAGGGAGGTCTTGCAGCCACCCTTAAGAGTTGTCTCAGAGTATTTGATGGTCACTCCTATTTAACCTATGTTGGTTTAATTGTGATTGGATGACATACCTAGACAAGTGCTATGACTGGATGGAAACTCCCATATTAAAATTTAAAACTGAGAGTCCATGAATACTTGAACATGTGAGTTTGACACTCTGTTTTTGAAACTCTCTTTTGCCAGAGTTCTGCACAAAGGGAACACAACAGAGGCATGAGCATTGCCAAATTCATTTAATTAATGCTCAGGTTGATATCTGCAGAAAAGATATTATTTCAGCTTGTAGTGGGGTGGCTGCCCCACTCCTATACTAGAGGGGGCTCCAGGAGGCCAGAGAGGCTGTGCGGGCGGGCGGCCAATCAGAGAAGGCCTGCTAGGGAGCCAATCAGAGGCTGAGTAAGAGATAGCCAATCAGGGCCAGGCTCAGCTCTATATAAAGGCTGCCCAGGAAGGAAGCAGGGAGTCTCTCCCAGGCCTTCAAAGGGTGAAGGTCTGTCTCCTGTGTGGGGAGACTAGCATCAGGGACGGGGCGGGGCGGGGCGGGGCGGGGCGGGGCGGGGCGGGGCAGGCGAGGGGAGCAGAAGGAACTCCAGCCCAGTATCTGCCAGGCTGAAGGCCCTGAGGGAAGGGCTGGGCCGGTGCAAAGGGGATGAAGGGGAAGCGACCCAAGGAGAGAGGCGGACAAGGGGAGAGAAGGAGGGCAAGAAGGCTGCCACCAAAGGGTCCCTAGGTCGGGACCCAGAGTAGAGGACAGGTCTGGTCCCCCCACCCTCCTTGCACATACACCCAGCCGTTGGACATGGCGATAATGGACTCCACCAGACCTCTGGCAAAAGGGGTTAGACTTTGGGGTGTGGTTGGCCGCTGTGGCTGGGCAACGTAAAAGACTGCTGATAACCTCCCCGCCCCGGAAGAGGGTGAAGGAGGACTAAGGGACACTGCCAGAGGACAGTGTCTTGAAGAGGATGCCGCAAGAAGGGAGCAACACGGATCCAGGCGCCAAGAGAGGGCGAGAGATGGATGTGACACCGCCAGTGGAGGGCGCTCCACACTGGACTGAGCTAATTCCCTGATGAGTCAGCAGGAGGCGCTGCGATGTGAGTCCTAACCCCGTCACAAGTGGTAGAGATTGCAGGCAATAACCAGAGCCTGCTAGAAGGACCCACATGTACAAGATGGAGATGGACAAGCTCCTAAAATGGCTGCTGGAAAACCAGCAGCAACAGACAGTATAACAGCAGCAACAGCAGACGCAGCTGTTACAGCAACTGGCGGCACAGCAGGAACTGAAGGCAGCAAAGCAACAAGAATCCCAGTAGCAGCTGGTTCAGGAGTTAGCCACCCAGCAGCAAGCGGGTCAAGATCGACTCTTTCAACAGGTGGTGACCTTGCTAGAATAGTGGCCAGTCCTCCCCCTAACCCAGCCAGAGGAGGGCCAGGGAGGGCTGCGGGGGACTACCAGTGCGGCTGATGAAGATGGGGCTGGAGGACGACCCCAAAACCTTCTTAGTAATTTTTGAACGGGTAGCTATGGTCACTCAGTGGCCCCTTGAGCATTGGGCCACTATTCTCGCCCCATATTTAATGGGACCCATGCAGGCCGCTTACCCCAATATGGACCCACAGGAGGCGCTGCAAAATGAGAAGGTTAAGGCCGCCATCCTAGACCAAACGGGCATCAGTCCGGAGACTTACCAATAGAGGTTGCGTCGAGAGAAATATCCGCTCGGTGCCAGACCATGGGCCATAGCCCAGAAGGTCCGGGACCTCTGTTGGAGGTGGCTAGAGCCTGACCGCCATACTAGTTGCCAAGTGGCCGAGGCTGTGGCACTGGAGCAGTTCCTCCAAATCCTTCCCACCAGGGGTAAGGAGTGGGTGCAGCGACACCAGATGAATACCCTCACAGAGGCTACGTCCCTCATCAAAGACTTCATGGCGGCGGAGCCAGAAGAGCGAGTGGGTCTCAAGACAAGGACTTCCGGAGGGGGAGTCCGACCCCCGGAGAGAGCGGTGCATAAGACCAGTGGGGGAGATCCCCGTTTGCCTGCCTGGCAGTTGGGGTCTCCGACAAACCCCAAGAACTGGGGCCCCTCAGCGGCGCACCTGCCCCGAGACCAAGAGGACCCATCTGGGGAGTCAAGCCTACCGCAAGGCACCCTACCCTCAGAGGGGAATCATGATAGATGCTACCAGTGTGGACAAAGGGGGCATTTCAGGAGAGAGTGCCCCTACATGGACGGTAATTATGGACAGATCCTGATGGCGGACCGATGAGCCCGGAAGGACGGACCGGCAAAGATGGTGATCCCGGTGCGCGTGGAGGGAATCCCAACCTTAGCATTGGTTGACTCGGGGTTCAGCCAGGCTGTCATTCGCATGGGACTGGTAAAGGACTCCCTTCCCGCTGGGGCCCCGATACAGTTACAATGTATACATGGGGACGTGAAGGCTTACCCCACCATCTGGGTACAACTGGAGATCGCCCAACAAGGGGCGCGGTGCTTAGTGGGAGTGGCCCCTAGATTAGCATACCCCATGATCTTGGGTCACGACTGACCGGGTTTTGCCGGTCTTATGCGGGGGGTGGAGTGAACAGCCCATGAAGGGAAAGAGAGCCCGCTATGGGAGGCATAGTTTGTTGGGCCAACCTGGGCCACAAGACCCCTTGGAGGGGACACCAAGAGGGCCCAAAGTAACTGAAGGGAGCCAAAACCCAACCAACGGTCTGACAGGAGAAGAGATGAGGTTGATGGAGATTTCCTGGAGGAACAGAGAGGGGACTCCAGCCTTAGTCAAGCCTGGGAGCAAGCGGTCAGCTAGGATGGAGACCCATTCTCAGCAATATTGGCCCCAAGGCCCCCATTTTGAAATCTACAAAGACTTACTTTATCGAGTGGCCCAGGAGCCAGAGACACGAGCTGAGGTGCACCAATTGTTAGTCCCCTGAAGGTTCCGAAGAGCACTGCTCTGCCTGGCCCATGCAGTCCCCTGGGTGGGGCATTTGGGGCGAGAAAAGACTTTCCTACGAGTAGCCCAACGGTTTTTCTGGCCAGGAATACACCAAGAGATCCGGGATTACTGCACCTCTTGCCCCGAGTGCCAGAAGGCTGGCCCAAAGGGGGTACCTGGTGCCCACCAATGCCTCTACCAGTGATTGGCACCCCTTTCAAATGGATTGGCCTCAACCTGGTGGGGCCCCTGAAGAAAAGTAGCTCAGGACATAGATACATCCTGGTCGTAGTAGATTATGCAACTAGTTATCCAGAGGCAGTACCCTTACGAACAACTACGGCCCCCGTCATTGCCAATGAGCTATTACAGATATTTTCCCATGTGGGGTTGCCACGAGAGATACTGACAGACCAGGGGACTAATGTAACCTCCAAGCTGATGGCAGAGCTCTGCAGACTACTGATCATCCGGGCCCTTAAGACCTCTGTCTACCATCCCCAAACAGACAGATTGGTAGAACGCTTTAATGGGATCCTGAAGGCGATGCTGCAGAAATTCGTGGGGGATGACTCCCCGTCAGTGGGACAAGTACCTGCCAGCACTCGAAGATGAGGAACTTCGAACCGGAGGACCGAGTTCTGCTGTTGCTGCCCTCCTCCGAGTCTAAATTATTAGCCAAGTGGCAGAGACCATTCAAGGTGGTTCGGCAGATGGGTCACGTTGATTACGAGATCCGGACATCTAGACGACGAAGGGACACCCAAATATACCATGCTGAAGGCATGGAAGGATCGAGAGGGTTTTATGATTGCCCCATACCCCCCAGAGCCTGAGCTTGGGCCTTTAGCTGGTGAGTACAAGGAGCTGGGCAGGGTAGACATTGGCCGGGAGCTCAACCCTACTCAACGAGAACAGATACGGCAGGTGGTAGCCGCATTCCCCACAGTACTGTCCGCTCAACCAGGGAAGACGATGGTGATCAGCCACCATATCGCCACTATCCCCGGCCAAAAGGTGAGAGAGAACTACTGTCCGCTCCCTAAGAAAATGTGGGAGACTGTGCGGAGGGAATTGGAATCAATGTTAACCCTGGGGGTGGTGGAAGAATTGAGGAGTGACTGGAGAAGTCCCATAGTGCTGGTCCCCAAGCCAGACGGCTCAGTAAGATTTTGCATAGACTTTCGCAAAGTGAACGCCATCTCTCTCTTTGACACCTACCCCATGCCACGGGTGGACGAGTTACTGGAGAGACTAGGACAGGCAGAATTTATCTCCACCCTGGATTTAACCAAGGGGTATTGGCAGATCCCTCTGACACCTACCCCACAAGCAAAGACAGCTTTTCCTAGGCCATTCAGCCTTTTTCAGTTTACAGTGATGCCCTTCGGGTTGCATGGTGCCGCGGCTACATTCCAGTAGCTCATAAACCAGGTACTGAGCCCCCACGGTTTGTACACCGCAGCATACATTGATGATATTGTCGTCGATCGCTCCAACTGGGGACACCATATCCAGCATCTAACCAAAGTACTACAAGCCCTGGGTGATGCAGGCCTCACAGTGAATCCAGCCAAATGTCATTTAGGACAGTGGGAGGTGACTTATTTAGGCTATATGGTAGGGTGAGGGAAATTACGCCCCATGGTAGATAAGGTATGGGCTTTGAGGGACTACCCCACCCCTAAATCCAAAAAACAGGTACGATAATTCTTAGGGTTGGCGGGGTATTATTGGCAATTTGTCCCTAATTTCTCGACACTGGCTGCCCCCTTGATGGACCTAACAAAGAAAACCCAGCCCCAGAAGATCCAATGGACGGAGGAATGTGAGAACACCTTCCACGTGCTCAGAGAACAACTGACCAGGGAGCCTGTGTTAACCCAACCTGACTTTTTGAAGCCTTTCATTCTCCAGACGGATGTATCTGGAGTAGGTACAGGAGCTGTACTGTCGCAAGAGGTAGAGGGAGAAGACCACCCCATTTTATACTTCAGCCGGAAGCTCTTTCCACGTGAGATGCACTACTCTACCATAGAGCTGGAGGCCCTCGCTAGGCATGCTATGTGGGGGGACTATCACCTGGGGCGGGGCAGGGCAGGGCAGGGCAGGTGAGGGGAGCAGAAGGAACTCCAGCCCGGTATGTGCCAGGCTGCAGGCCCTGAGGGAAGGGCCAGGCCGGTGCAAAGGGGATGAAGGGGAAGCGACCCAGGGAGAGAGGTGGACAAGGGGAGAGAAGGAGGGCAGGAAGGTTGCTGCCAAAGGGTCCCTGGGTCAGGACCCAGAGTAGAGGATGGGTCTGGGTCCTCCCCCCATTTCCCCTTGCACATACACCCAGCCGTTGGACATGGCGATAGTGGACTGCACCAGATCCCTGGCAAAAGGGGTTAGACTTTGGGGTGTGGTTGGCCGCTGTGGCTGGATGAAGTGAAAGACTGCTGATAACCTCCCCCCACACGCCGGAAGGGAGTGAACGAGGACTAGGGGGCACTGCCGGAGGACAGTGTCTTGAAGAGGATGCCACAAGAAGGGAGCAACACGGGTCCAGGCGCCAAGAAAGGTCAAGAGACGGATGGGACACCACCAGTGGAGGGCGCTCCACACTGGACTGAGCTAATTCCCTGACGAGTCAGCAGGAGGCACTGCAGTGGTGAGTCCCAACCCTGTCACACAGCTCCATCTAAGAGTGCTGATATTTCAGCACAATTTAGGGTCTTGGTTGGAGGTATACACCATTCTTTTAAAAAAAAAAACTGGAGAAAGTGAGAGAGTCTGGAAAAAAGCCATAATAAATCGAGTTTTAGGAAGGCATTACGGTAAAATCTTTGATATCTTTTGAACCAAGCCTGTCACATTATAACAGAAAACATTCTGTACAGCAAATTCATTTGTAGCAAATTAGAAAATTACTTTCTTCAAATAGCTCCCTAAACTGCCATATACAGAAGGTTCTTGCTCCTATGGTTACTTGTAATAAATTAAGACAACAGTATTTTAACTATATTGGAAAGATACATTCTTCCAGATTCTATGGGAAAAACTATGTGTGTGTGTGTGTGTGTGTGTGTGTGTGTGTGTGTGTGTGTGTGTGTGTGTGTGTAATTTCCTCATTCATAAAGTTATCAAATAAACATATGTAATTCCCAAAAGCTTTTTAGAAACTGCAGTCCTATTTATTTCATCCTCTCCATTTACACTGAATGACTTCTAGTAATTTGAACTTGTTCTATACGCTTTGAGTTATGGCAAACGTAAGGTAGGCAAAGAGTGACTTTCACCGGAAACAGGTTCAACATAGCTCTTACTGGATCGGCTAGAAGGCTCATTTGATCATGCTGCTGCTGTCTGTGAAAGATCACAGCTTCCATTCCAATTCTACTAATGCACAAAACAAGTTCAACTGCTGCATAGGAGACTCAGTTCAATTGTTTCTATCTTCTCTAGTGTCTGTGGCCACCAACTGGCATGCACCACAATGAATCCTCTAGTAAAGTGGATGCTTTCAAAAGTAACATAAGTTTCCAATTCAATGGAGCACAAAACTATGCTAAATGGTAGTGAATGAACACCCTCTTATAGTTCAGTCACTTGTTGGCGGCATAAGTTGTTTTAATGCACATATCACTTTAAACTAAGCTTTGACCATCTGTTGTGTCCTATTATTGTAAAATTCAAAGAACCTAATCCATAATGGTATCATAAAATACATATACATGAATTAAATTTAACAGGTTTTTTTTATTCAGCACTGCAGGGATCTTTTGGGAGAGGGGTTTCCCCTATGCTTTTAGTTACACGTAAGGCTAGGGAAAACTACATTTCATGAATATTGTGAATTTTCTAACCAGGTGGCTTTTTTCCAGGAATTCACTGAAGGAGATTGAATTTTGTTAATAAAATCAGAGTACCATAAGGAAGAAAATATCCCCAGTAACATTTATAGGAGATAATAATGAGTGAATAAGTAGTATTTTCATATCATTATGTTATAATAACCTTCAGATTTAACTTATGATAATGTAAATCTAGTGCCGGTTTTAACAACCTAATTTATTAGCTACTAAATGTATTTGGTAACAATTTGCTGCAGTGCCCAAAACACAATCAAATATTCCTAGCAGCATTTTCTAACATTGAATAGATTGGGCTGTATTCATGAACAATATAGTCTCATTAGTATGAGATTTGCTGTGAAATTTTATAAATGACAAATATTTATGTAAAATATATAAAGTCTCTTGAATATACCAACATGAATTTAATTATTCCATGGAGGAAAGTTAAGTGCAACATCTGCAATCATGAAATTTTATCGCTTTCCTTGTGCCCACACTGGCCCAGGATAGCTTCCTCGCAGCAGTTTTGAAGATGGGCCTTGGAGCATTTACAGGAGTGAGGCATAAGATATAAACTTTTCAGGATAAATATTATCTTCAAACTGTTTTTGTATAGCACCTATCCCTGTGGGGTCCTAATCCAGATCAGGGCCTTAAGGCAAATAAAAAAAATATAAATGATCTCAGTCCAGTCCCTAGGGGTACATCTGAACTGCAATGAAAGACCTGGGGCTGGCCTGGGTCAGCTGACTCTCCCCTCACAGGCTCTCAGAGCCCAGACTCCAACCAGAACCCAAACATCTACACTTCAATTGTATAGCCCCTCAGCCCAAGCCCCAGGAGCCAGAGTCAGCTGACTCAGGTTCTGAGACTCGGGGCTGTGGGGTTTTTAATCAGAGTGTAGATACACCCAGTATCCACATCACAAAGACAACCACTAATTGACCCGGATCTGAATAGGCACGGAGACCTTACAGGAGGTCTTCAGTCCAAATACAGGTATGTTGGTGAGGGAGCTTACACTGCTAATACTCGTGATGCCACTATTTTTATATTAATAGATGGCTTCAGTCCCCAGGGCTGTAGATCCAACAGATTTCATGAGCACTAAGGGTACATCTACACTGCAAAGAAAAGCTTATGGCACCAAGTGTCAGAGCTGGGTCAACTGACTCAGGCTTGTGGAGCTCAGGCTGCAGTGCTAAAACAGCTAAAAACAGCAGCATAGATGTTTGGAGCCTGGGTTCTGAAGGTACGGCAATAAGAAACTGTGGTTGGCCCATTCCAGCTGACTCAGGCTTGTGGGGCTCAGGCTAAGGGCGCTGTTTAATTGTGGTGTAAACTTTCAGGTTTGGGCTGCAGCCTAAGCTCTGGGCCCCTCCCACCTTGCAGGGTCCTAGAGCCTGAAATCTAGCCCAAGGCTGAATGTCTACACCACAATTAAACAGCCCCTTATCCCAAACCCCATGGGTCAGTTGTGGGTTTTTAACTGCAGTGTAGACATACCCTCAGATCGTCCTCCTTCACAGGATTGCAGAGCCTGGGCTCCAGCCCAAGGTTGAAAATCTACACCACTATTTTTAGCCCCATATCCTGAGTCCTGTAAGCCCAAGTCATTTGACCTGGGCTTTGAGACTCAGTGGCACTGGTCTTTTACTGCAGTGTAGACTAAGGGGCCATTTTTTAAAGGTATTTATGCAGTTAACTCCTAATGAAATCAATTGGTGTTAGGTACCTAAAAACCTTTAAAACTCTGGCCCTAACTTTTATTATCTATTTCCAAATGTAATTACAGAATTTCTGTGTTTAACTTTAAAATGGTCATAGCAGAATCTGATATGTTTAAAGTGGTGGTTTACCCTAATTACAGAAATTTGATGATAATCTCTGTAGTCATTAAAATTCATAAATAATTAATTACCATTAATACTATTTATTTAAAAATATCTTTCTATCCGTTAACTTAATGACTCCAACTCACTTCTGCTTCTTATTGATTCAGTGGCAACAAGTTCGAATCAAAACCTTAACTAATGCTATTGGAAATAATAATCTTTGGCAGATTTAACTAGAATGGTAATTGTCTCAGGTAATGGTGTCTGAATAGAAACACAGCTCATTTTGCTCACATGATTAGTCCTACTGCACAAGAATATAGCTATTAGAATTTGACTATTTGATGTCAACTTTAGTAGGCTAAATGTGGCAAGATTCTTGCACTGCCTTTCAGCATGACAACCATGAACATTAATGAAGAAGTTGTTCCCAAGGTAGCGGGCTGATGTTATTATGATTAGGTAGATAAAGTAGATAATACAAACTATATCTTTCCATGCAGATTTCAATTGCATTTTTTGTTTTTAGTTAGAAAACTATAATAGACTGTCATTTTGCTGCATGAGGTGTCAATAACTGGACTAAAAATAGTCTTTTTCAAATTTCAGGTTCTTAAGTTCCCCTGTACAATACCTATGCTATGGCTAAACTGATTCAATTTTGCTTCAAGTAAAAGGTTAATCAAGTGTTCTGCTTATTCAGTTTTGTACTTTTATATTATATACATGGGTCATGAGCAGTGTCAAATACTTTGTAAGCTTGAGCACAATTTCTGACTTGAACTTTTAAAGGCAAAGAGAAAGCAGATGACTTCAGTGAATTTGTTCTTATAATACAGCTATTCATTTGAAATAGATTTCCAACAAAAGTGGATACAAACAACTGAAATCCTTAGATAATACTTAACAATAAAAGCTGAAGATCAACTATATTTAGTCAGATGAGAGCTAATGCACCAGACAGGACTTAGATTCAGCTAGTACATGTTTTAGACTGTGTTTGCAGTCTCTGTATATTTCAATTTAGTATTTAAACTCTTATTCAGAAATATCAGCCTTTATGGTTGCATAGAAAACTTTCTAAATGTGAACCTGTAGTGCTGTCTCTCAGAGTCTGCCTATAGAACAACACAGTACAGTACAATATGAAAAGATAATAGCCTTTAGGATGCTTCGTAAGATTGAAACTGTTCTGAGGATCAGGTCACAAACACTATTAGCAAGTGTTCACCTTTTTTGCCAAATAATGAATTAAATCTGGAATGAAATAGAAAATGGACACCTAACACATCACTAAGTACCACAGAGCTACAGTACTGAGGGCCTAAATTGCGTAAATTGTATGCTGACTTTACCCATAAGTGCTGTCACTCAGTCTCTTCAAAGAGATAATGACTCAGATAATTTCATGGAAAAGTGGAAATAAGATGAATAAATTCTGTAGATAAAGTTTTAATGACAGCAAACAGAAATTAGAAATAGATAAGTAGAAAAATACTACAAATCACAGTGCTTGGGTGAACATCTGGTACTTGTTATACCCTGCTGCATTATGTAAACAATCTGTGATCATATTAAAGGGCTCTATTCACGTGGCAATTCTGGTCATAACTAAGGTTGTGAATTAGCATATGGGCTTGTAACTACTGTATTTATTAACTGTGTTAAATTGTGCATCAGTAATAATTATCTATGCAGACGGCTTTCAATTAGATGGAGACAGTAAACTCGGGTCCCTTCTACCCATTTCTAGAGACTGCCGTAAAGGCTCACATTGTTTTCTTTTTACCACCAAAACCTAACAAGCAGTTGAAAAGAGAATATGTTGAGAGGACTTTGGAAGTTCCCGACATTTTTATAAATGCATAATAAGGCATGCAAAATTCTTATCTTTATATGACTCATGGCCCATTTGTCAATGACACAAAGAATTAAATCCAAGAGTCTCATCATCTGGAACATATAAATATGGGACAAATGTATAATCCAGCTAGCCAGTGACTAGGTTGGCTTCAACTCATTTTTTAGTATTTACTAGGTCAGAAAAATTAATTTGATCTCATTTGTTCTTGTTTATATATTTCTATCTGCTAAAGATATTCCAAGCCTTAAGTGAAACCTGTTTTGTTCAGATGTCACTAAACAAAGACTTTGATTTTGTTCTTTTCATCTGGAATTAAAACAAACTGCATGAGAACATATATAAATAAGGGAAAATAGTGCAATAAAAATATCGTGAGCACAGGAAATATTGTCTGTTGCTATACTAATGAAGCGTTGGTGTGCAGCAATAAAACCAGCTGTTTCCTTATTGTAATCTAGATTCCTATGTGAGAATCCAAGGCACATAACTGTGAAAGTTACATCTGAGAACAAAATGTACCCAGAATCAATTAATTTCATCATATATACCACAAGTGTTCTATTCATGTATAGAGAACAAAATACGATGGTATCTTAGCACTAATAAGGGCATAAACCACCAGTGGCAAAAACTAGTCATGGGACCAACAGGTGGTGCCCAGATCAGGATAAGTTTGATGCCTTGGTCAGTTTTGAGGCTGAACACCGCTATCTGCTACATCTATCTTAGGTATTTATAGAGCAACAGTCCCTGTTGTATTGACACTAGGGTTTGGAGTTGATGGTACCAAAAATCCTGTGAGTTGTACTCATGAGATTTCAACTCAAAATTGTAGAAATCTTGCAATCAACAAGTTTTTTTTAAAATTTTGCCATCATCGGTAGAACAATCTTGCAGAATCAACAAAATACAATTTTTGTTAAAGATTAACTCTAAAATGTACACAGATATAAAACAAGTTTTACAAAACAAAAAAGGGCTGAAAGTAGTTAGTTCAATAAATAAATTAAAAACCTCTTTGTCTGATTTTTTTTTTTTTTTGGTCATCAGTTCCAACTATCAGCAGGGGACAAATTTTGCAGCAGATGTGGACAGCAATTTAAATCTGGAATATGAACAGTTTAATTAGGGAAGTGTGTTCAAAGTTAAAGAAGCGGAATCATGCTAAATAGATTAAGGGAGTATTTTTGGCAGGTTTTAAAAAAATCCATAATCCCGCATTTTATGCATGGCTTTGTAGGCAATTTGCAATCTTCTTTGTTAATCACCTAAATCCTGATGTTTGCTGATACAGAATGAGAAAGATATAGGCGGAATGAAATACATAGAATTTATCCAAATCCACGTTTTATTTTGGGTGGGCCAGGATTTAGTGTGCTTAGTAACAGCAGTATTTGGTAGTTTTATGCTATTTTAATCTTTTAATGGAGGGCATGCCTGTCTTTCTGATATAGACTGCTGCAATTGCTAGAGATGTTGGAATTAATGTTTTGTATGCAGTCCTCAAGAAATGGGCAATACTGTTATATGATGTGCTTGCATTTTAGAATTGGTGTTAGATTTTGTTCTCTTGAAATGAATTTTTATACATTTTACAAATGTTCGGTATTTACGGCATAGCCACACTGTACATGCAAAGAAAGATTCATGTTCAAACATGCTTGATTTAAGAGATACTGTGTTGACAGCAGAACCCTGGGAGACAGAGCTCCTGAGTTCTGTTCACAGCTACACCCAAAATATGATCTGTGACCTTGAATAAATTGCTTCACAACTTACTTTTCTGTAAAATGGGTTTATAATGCTCATCTCCATAGAGATGTGTTCTGACACTTAATTCAGGCAAGCCCATTGAAATCCTCTGATGGAAGGTTCTACGTAGGTACAAAGAAATGCTTGTTTGAGGCAATTCAAAAGCTATTTTATTATCTATAAAGGAGTAGCTACAAGTTTGTTACATTTGATGAAAATAAGTTTAGGGACAGATTCAAATAATTTGACCCCTGATTAATATAACTTTATTACATGTTTGATCCCATTGACTTCAGTGGAACCACACATGGAGTGTGATACTATTTGATGTCAGAAAGAAAATCACAATCTGGCCCTTAGAGTTCCTTCCCAGAGTCCTCCACTAATATTACACTGATTTTCTACAAACAAATCTGAAAAATAAATTATTCCTGTTGTGGCCCCTTTTCTGACCTGTGATAGGAGCGCGACGCAATAGTATTCTAATAGTTGATGCTTTCTTCTATGCTAGCCAGGTTCATTGGCTGTTGCAGCAGAATTTCAGTGTTTTATCCTGAAATTCCCAATTTGCTACCTTCATTTCTCCCTTGCATATACCTACCCATGGGAATGTTATTTCTGGCCCAGTTGCATAGGTTCTATAATCCAACTCCTTTGGACATGGAAAGTACAGAATGGAAAAAACACACACTATCATAGAAAGTGGTTGTATGTGTGTTATAGCCAAGTCTGTTATCCCAGAAAGGAAATCCCAGATCTTTTTCATACTCTGTAATAAAGGTGAACTCTTAAACCAATTTGGTTTATTTTGCAATAGTCACTGAAATCTTTACAGCTAATCTGGAACATAATGTTTCAAAATCAACTTAATATCCAGCCAACTTTGTGCAGACAGTTTACAGATTTTTCATATTATCAGTCAGGTTCAGAAAACACCCAATCCCCAGAGATCAACTTTTGGGATACTAGATATTTGGAAAAAAGGGCACTTTATAATTCCATTGTCTTCACATTACATATCACACTACTAAGTCAGATAGTCAAATCATTGTAAGTAAGTCTGGATAACCTTTAAGGATAATACAACTAGGTTTTTTTAAAAAAACAGAACACACCCATGCACACACCTCTCAGGAAAGCCAAGAAACTTCACATAGCCAAATGGCTCACTGCTCTGTTACAGAGAGTTAATGATCACCTTAATGATGATACTGGGACTTATCAAAACGTGTGGTCAGGTTTTCTTCACTTGTAGGATTGACATTTGGGGTAATTTACTGACTGCAATTTCCTGTTATATACATAGACCTGGGGTTCCCACAATACTGAATCCACTGCCCTAGCAACCACACTAAAATATCTTCATGAAGCTCCCAGTAAAATGTTCTTCAATCTTTAGATAATGACAACATACAATAGGTAACTAATTTTTGTAGGAACCTTGGACTGTTGCTTAAGATGGGTCATGATGTATAACGTTTCTCCATTTTCAGGCTTTGTTTGCTTTTTTATCTACCTCCCCTGTCCCCTTTTCCCTAGCCTTCTCCTCTCTGAAAAGCAAAAAATTCTCTTTTAAATAAAATAGATCTGAGATAAACAGTCTAAACCAAGTAATTAAAATCTTCCAGCACAAGCAGAATAGGATTACTCCTACTCTTGCAATATCAGAAAAGATCAAATAGGTTATAAGAACAAAAATCTGCTATGTGCCTTACAAGTCATTGGAAATGATGAATAAATATTGCCCATTCCCTAAAGATTATATACCATTATATATTATAGCTGCACAACAGTTTCAATAGTAACCCTATTTTTACATATTCATCAATTTCTTTTAAGTGCATCCTCCGAAGTCCTTGGGTCCAGATGAGCCGTGCTCACACGAGAGCAGAGGGTGGGAATGAAGGTGGCTTTAATTCTCCTTCATGCTTCCCAGTTACTGAGGTGGCTGGAGGTCAGTCCTCTCCCTGTTGTAAATTAGAGCAGCCTTGAGCTAGTCTTGAGATAGCCTATATCTATTGCCCATAGCACTGACTGGCATTCTGACACCTGGGGAATGTCCTGGCACAGAGACACCCCAAGATTGCCCTATTTCCTTCACCCATGCAGGGATGACATAGGCACTGCTTTTGTGACTCTGTGCCATTATGGGAGTCCTTTTATGATCCTTTTGTGCCACCAAGCAAGGCCCAGGATCTGACTCTCAATCTCTAGACAAAGGCAATTTTTTAAAAGTTTGAATAAAATCCTCTTTGTACTGTAATCTTCACTGCATGGAAGAAAAAATAGACTATTTCAGTTTTTAAAAATTGCTGTGCACCTTTTCCACACTGGTAATTAAAAACAGTTGCTATACTTAAAAACATGAAATATTATATGAAAATAGTTCTTAGTATTATGGCAAGGAACACATCTGAAAGAAAAACAACTGATTGGATATTGAGAGTTGTAAACTAATTGCAAATTTGACTACTACACATATTCAGTAGAAAACTTTGGTATATCTCACACTAGAGGGACACTGTGAGTGTATGCAATCTCTCATAATACTGCACTTATCATTGTATGTTATTAGGAAAGTAAGTACTGATACCATTTTAAAAGCTTACTTTTTGAAGCTTATATGTAAGTGTCTGGGCCAAGTTTAACTACTAAAGCCACTTTTCACCCTTTTCTTTACAGGGCTAAAAAAATGTAGGGAAATTGAATACAAACAATTGTTCTTAATGCAATGTTCAATTTGCAGAGTTAAAATAAGCAAAAGCCAGGAAATTCAAAATCAAGATTCACTCAGTAACATTAACTGGGCCATGTTGCATATATGTAGTATTTTATATTCCTATTTCTCTGGTAAATTTCTACCATTTAATACTTCAAATATGAACTATAGTCAAGTTAAATATTGACATAGTGGCCTTAAGACTCATGTTTTCTTATTTTAGCTGTGCAATCTTACTATTTCATTAATGAATTTAAGAAAAAAGAACATATAATAGATATTGAGCTAGTTCCTTGGCATACCAGCATATCACTCAGCCCATGCAAGGAATGAGAGGTGATTTTATGCCACCTTTATACTCCACCCACAAGCCAAGCCAAATTGCTCCCAGCACATGTTAGAGAAGCTTCAAGGTTGCTTAATTTTCACTGACTGATTAAAAGCTCCCATGGAGCTGCTTTACTGCTGAGGATCACTGGAGCTTGTAATGCTCTAACCCCACACCTCCCCTAGGTGCCCCAAATGGACTTCCATTCAGCAACACCTCCCTTTCCCATCAGTCCCTCATCTCCTTCCTTTTCATTCAGTTATTACTATCTTACCTCCTCTGGTTCCCCACTATCTGTCCCAAACAAGAGTCAATTTCCTATTGAGCCTTTGTCAATCAGTGCTTGCTGGTGAGAAGAGCAGGTCAACATTTTTCCAAACATTATGTAAAACTTATGAAAAATGTTAATGAAAACTGTTCATCATATTCCAACCTGCCCTATCAGAGAATAGGTTTTAATTTTTAACTTCTGAATAGTGTAAAACGGAAGTCAAGGGGCTTTGATTCAGCTGGGTTGAACTGGGTTTAGCACATTCTGCCAAGGATACATCCGCCACACTAAACATAACCCAGTCTTCATAAAGGATAGCCAATTCCACAGCTAATCAAAGATTAACACAGAATCATGGTATTGTCATCAAGTTGCTTTCTTCTTCCTAGAACGACACTTCTAATAGCATAAAATGCAGTGTAAGGAGAAACTTAAAGTCAGCAGAAACATCAGGATGTGGCATACCATTGGACATTAAGAAAGTCTTTGAAGATTAAAAATGCAGTTTTATAATTTATGGGCTTACTTAGAGGTTTCTCCACCTTCAAAACCCTTCAAAATATATACCTGACATTTTCCATCCCTTTTATCTTTAACACACTTCCTTAATTAGTGTGTTGGATCATGGATTTAATGACTGAATAGACATTTCAAACTGATTTCTCTACTGCTTCTAAATTTACCTTTGATTGGATAAACCTGCACATGTATCTTAGTTTAATTCACTAGTGTGGGGTGAGGGTGTCATTAAAAAACCCACAACCTCATGGCACTTGTCTGGCTTTACAATAAACTGGAAATTAAGTCCATGCTTATTGAAAGATTCACTAAAGTGCACAAACCTTTTGCAAGAATCTGGCATGATTTAACATTTTGCATTAAAACCAAGTGATAATGCATTGTTTCATATGTTTATGTGAAACCAGATGACTGACTTGAGTTTCAGTCTGAGATTCTAGAAAGAGAAATGTATGGGATACAAACCCCTGTGAAGTAAATCCCATCATTTCACATACCTCTGGGCAAAATATTTTTTCCTAGTGTCCTCATATTGGGATACAAAATAACAACATCTCAATGCAACTATGTGATGACATGACATAGCTTCATTATAGTACTTTCTTTATAACAGGAATTCACCTCCATTCACACAATCAACTGCCCGCCACTCTTGTGTGCTACATTTTGGACCTGTAAACACACACACAGTGGAATTCCTAACTCCAAGACTTCATAAATCATGAGCCATACACAGAACCATTATGAGACTCACTACCTCTGAAATTAAATGTGTCAACTGTTTGACCACACAAACAACCCAACACAGCACTGTAGCTCTGCTAGTGAAAAATAATCGTGTCTGTAAGGTCCTGTACAATGTGATGTAGTTCAGCAGTTTGGAACAGTTGCCATGGGAACTTTAATGACCACAAATGGTCAGCACCTCATTTTTATGTTCTGTCAGATGATAAGAGCTTCAGCAGCACCGAAGCCCTCAGTACCATTCTGGAGCATTGGTTCAGTACAAACTCAGAGGAAAAAGTCTACCTATCGAATCACCAATGCCCCGTCCTACAGTTTACCTCTGTGGTTATCTATACAAATACTGATCTAATCCAACCCTACTTAGCTTGTGAGATGTGAGAGGCTTACAGCAAAAGATAACTGCACATTTTAAAAACCATCTCCTATGTTATAAATTTAACTTTTATACATGGAGCACTTTTAATGGCACATTTAATTCACTGAAATGTAGAGCCTGATTTTATTCTCACACTGGCTTTACACTCCATTGACTTCTGCTGAGTTCCTCCCAATTTACACTAGTGCAAAGGAGAAGACAATCAAACCCATACAGTTGCAGAGGGAGGACCACTCCTGGAATACTACTGTGGTGGTTGCATTTAAAAGCAGTTTACCAAAAAAGGTCGGATACAAGTTAAGAATGAAATATGAAGCTGACGGATAGATGGTTTGTTGTGCCAAAGCCACTTCAAAGAGATGTCTGCTTACAGTTGTAGACTTGGTGGCCTGATTTTGGGGGCTCCATGTTAGAAAGACATATTGGGGTGTATAAGTTTACAGCATACATCACTTTAAATTACTGCTGTTTAACTGGACACTTAGTTTGAAACAAATATGTATTAATTCACCAAACCAAACCGATTAGGTTGTGTACATGTGTTTTGCTTTAAGCAGGCTGTAGTTCTGGTCTGTAGAGATACTGTTCTAATCTTAATTATGGTTAATCAGTGCCTGATTGTTGTGTTCAGGTGTAATTTGCTTTCAAATTGCTCAGCTTTTTGTGCTGAACAATACACCGTGTTATAAAATGGAAAGTTCAGCTGTTTGCATGACAATTGCAGGGAATGGCCAAGGTAAAGAGGCCACTGGAACATGATGTCCCCAGCTTTCAGCATGTTGCATGGGGATAGAGCTGCATGACTGCCCTCAGTGTAAATAGGAGCCCTGCCACTAAATCCCCAAAGTCATATGAAGGATGTTGATGTCTTTTATTGCCAACATTATGTGTCATATAGCTATTTGACTTCTGTTTTGTTTTAACAAACCTCTGTGTGCACTATGGGCTATGGAAGTGGAAGTTGTGGCGACTACAAAGGAAGAAATGAGAGCAGATTCTTGTTTAAAGTGCCTCATCTTGCTCACTCATTATAAAGTAGATTTAGAGTAGTGTGGCCTAAACTACAAACTTGTATCACTTTCAGCAACAGATCTTTATTCATGTGATTAACATCAGAGCGGGAATTAGGGTCAGGCAACTGCCTAGGATGTTGGGGTTGGAGCTTGCCAGGCTCAGGGTGCTGCTGTTAGAGACAAAAGGGAAAACAGAAAGTTTGAAATAAAATGTTTTAAGTATTCCCTATGTGGATTCATTTTTCACTAACTTCCTAGAATGTTCTGGACCTTTCTAGAATCTCGTGGAACCTTCCAGACTTTCTGAGAACTACATTTTCCTTGAACCTCCTAAAATGTTGTCAGCCATGCCCTCACAGGTATATACAGGGCAGGGCATTGCCAATCAATCAGTGTGATATAAGAATGAAGTGAAGTGAAAGCCCAGCTGCGATATTGTGAACCTTGTTTTATTGTGTACTTGTGTTTTAAGACTTGAAAAGTTCAAGCAATGACTAATTTAAGGACATATTTAATGAGACGCGAAAGGTATCTATCGGACCCCTATCTACGCAACAATATAAAAAAAATACTGTTATTTCCTTTGCCAAGTCGCAAGTGGTGAATGCAGCTTTTTGAAGCTCAGGCTCCTTAAAACATATCTTCAGTTGATGATTTCCAATGAGAGACTGCCATCGCTTGGTATTTTATCACTTTCAAATGCCATTGGCTGGACCTCTCTAGTGCTGTCCTTCAGTTTGCATGAGCAAAGACGAGAAATAAAGAGCTTTTGCACTAAAGGGCTAGGGTTAACATTCTAAAGCTGTCACCTACTGTAACACTATTTAATACTGGTCCATCCAATGTTGGTGCACAATTTAATTTCTTGATGTTAGTACATTTCAGTTATTCTTAAAAGTTTCTATAATCTTAGAGGAAACACATTTTTATTTGCTTATTATGGCATGAATAAATACAGATTACATATCCTAGCATGCAAATTTATCGTCTTGTATGACAGGGATAAATCATGCATGCAAATTGTGCATCAAAATTGTGAAATGGGCTACAAATGCAATAAAAATAAGATATTCAAAAGTTTAATAAATGGAGGGGGGCACCAAAGACGCTTCTCACATAGGCCCCATTTCTAGGGCCAGCCATGATTAATGTAAAGATAATAAAAAAAATATGAAGAAAGTACCCATCCTGCATTGTCCAAGTAACAGCTGTACCATTTATGAGATCAAGATCCTGTTGATTAATGATTAATGAAGTTTGACCATATCTGCTGAGTTACTTAGCCTACAAAAGTAAATGAGCCAGAAGAGGAGTTCAAAAGGGGACCCCTGCAGACTTGACCCAAGGTAGCCACTTACTTACAGAGGAAATGCTTGTGATTTGCAGAGTGCTGGAACATCAACCAGATTGGAGCATGACTGCAACCATGAAAACAGTGGCAGTGCCTTTATGCTCTAGTGAAAGATTTATTAATAACCATAATAATAATTCTGACATTCACTCACTGAAAATAAAATTAATTGGAATGCCTGACTTTTTATAAAGTTATATAGCACTGCAGTTTGTATCCCAAATGGAATATTATTGACATCCTAATTTAATTTGTTGTGTGCTCTGTGACAGTTTTCAGGATCTGCTCTCTACTGCCCTGCTGACAAAGGACATTGCAGATAAATAACACAGAATCCTTATGCAGAATTGTTTATTTTAAGCAGCTTACAAAGGATAAGCTTTTGCTGCCATTTTAACATTTTTCAAAATGCAGGTCTTAAAAATAAAAACTATGGCAACTCAATTTTTTGAGGATTAATATATTATATTTTATTTTTTAAAGATTCATTTATTTTAGCTGGCATTTTGGGTTTTTTTCATTCTTTGTTTATTTTATGACTGCAATAAAATATTCCCTGTCTAGTTCTCCCCTCCGTTTTGCATCATTCATTGAGATGATTCACCATCTTGTTCCTCCAGTTTTATGCCAGCATAACTCTTCTGAAACCATGCAACATTGCAATGGTGAAGCAGGCTTCATTTAATTCTTAACTCTCCATGGATATGTATTTTCATACAATAATCCATGGCTGCAGTGGAAACTTCACCGGATTATACAATGTAGATACAATTTTCCCTCATGTACAGTATGCATTTCAATGCAGTCCTTCAGGTACTGTACGGCAATGACTTTCACAAGATTAACAATGAGGTGTACATATTTGTGAGGGGAAAAAGGGAAGATTCTTCCCACTATGGATATACTACAGGCTCACATTTACGTGAATGAATATCTTGTTTCACAGCTTCATTATATTTTGCACAATGTATACAAATACATCATATTTCATAAATTTGGTTATGATCCTGTACTAGAATCTACTAGCATGGGCTCTGTGAAGTAAGTGGGACTCTTCATGGATGCAGGGGGCCACACTCATGGCCCAGAAGTGGAATCAAGTTTGTTTGTTTGTTTTTAGAAATATCCCATTTTTTCCCATTTGAAAACATTTGGTGTATCTATCCTTCGCACATATTGTCTTTCACATAGTTTATTTCCTTTGCAAAACTTTTGCTCATCTCTAGTGACTTTACACCAAAGGGCAAGACATGGGGCAAACCTGATACAGCGTTTAAAAAGTCTCTCTCTCTGATTGGTAGTATCTAGCCATGCCACAGGAATATATGTCAGTCACATCTATACTTAAATCTTTTATGAATGCAGATATCATAGTCAGGTGCTAACAGCAGTTAATAGTATCTACGCAGGAGGAAGGAGACAATGAGTACTGTTTGTGCCACAGAAATATGAATTTAGTATGCACCACTTTTGAAATATTCATCTGCCAATTAAAATGCTGATTTCAACTTGCCAGCAGTACAATAAAACTAATTAAACATCTTAATAATCATCCTTCCACTGAGATCCATTAGGTGTTTTTGAGCTAATTAGAAATTTCTATTTGCTACTCACCCTTTACTGGCTTCAAAATTGCTCTCCATTTCTGCAAAACTAAGTGAGTTTCTGACTATTATGCTGCAGAAATGCACTTTGCATTGAAGTCTATGCTCAGGCATAACTTCCCACACTGGCCAGTGATGCAGAAATTAATCAGATTTTAGCTTCAATGCGATATTAAAAGTGGGAAAACAACTAACTGTAGAAAGAGGAAAGGAACTTTTTTTTAAATGGTAATTATTAAATGAACCACAGTAATTTGTAGTTCCTAACTTGTGGATTATGCTTTATTCGAATCCCCTTCCACTGTCCAGATTGAGCTAACTATCACTTTCTATTCGATGTTTTCATAATTGACATCTATTCCACATCAGCAGCATGCCTAGGAAGAAGCTTAACTCTGAGGGCCAGTTCCAGGATCAAATCAACATCACATATTTCTAGGTTATTCTTGTGAACTGAACATACAGAAGCCTGAAATCCACTGCCAAATATTCCAGATATGAGAAAATAGGACAAATATTCAATATATTGAATTTGCTGGTGACATTTACTGCATGACAGCATCAAAATAAATTGTAAGAGGGAAAAGTGGGATGATGATGTCTCTTTCCTTGTTACTTACCAAAAGTAAAGTCTTTTGCATTTCTCTCTTTAAAATATTTAAATGTTTGTTCTTGAATGCTAGTTGCCAGGATGAAGCTTTTATTAATTTATTATTATTATTATACCTAGCTCTCATTGTCCATTCCATTAATTGTGCACAATATCATCCATAATAATATTTCTATGCTGAAAATTCAGTACGAACAGCTCAACAAGATTTGCATTTAAAAATGTGATGCTTATTCTTACTTTTGTGCAGAATTATCTGTCATGTAATGTGGTTTTGAAATAACTGAAAGGATGCCAAGTTTCAAAAGCACCCTAACTATTCTCTGATAACACCCAAAGGGGAGATTGTGATATTTTTAATCATGTTAAATAGCACTTTCCCCCATTGACTTAATTGGGACTATTCACAGAGCAAGTTACTATTCAACATTATCTTTATCACACTCTAACATGTAGCTAGTAAGATTGTTACAACCAAAGAAATGACCAGGAAACATTAGCTGTATTTGAAAGAGACATATTGTAGAACAAAAACATGTAGAAAAAGAAATATAAAAGGTGAAATGTACGGATTAAACCACCACCGTATTTGAACAGCAGGCTATCCAGCCCAAACTCTGATCTATTATGCCCTGATTCAGCAAAGCACTTAACCACAAGCTTAACTTTAAGCATGTGTTGAAGTTCCATTGAAGTCAAGGTTTAAGTGCCTTGCAGATCTCCTGAAGAGCATGGGCAGAATGCAAAGTAAATTATGCTGCCCTTGCATCATCCCGACCTTGCATCATGCCAACAGCCACAGAAATGTTCATGCTTATACAACATCTCGCATTCTTTAATGTTAATACTGGCTCCTCTTTGAACCAACCACACAGTGGGGTGGAACACAGAAGCCATAGGTCGGCAAGGAAGTGTCTCTCACCTGAAAGGTTCCTGCATGATCTTCTTCTTTGTCTCCCTCTTTGCCCTCCTTCAGAGCAATCAGTGTGAACCCTCGGAAGTAGGCTGGAGTGGCAGCAGAAAGTGTTACTGAAGCAAAAAAGAAAAAAAAATTGATTGTGAAAACAACAACCTATGTATCAGTGTATTCTACAACTTGGTCTAAAGATCTGTGTTAATGTGGTGCTAATGAAAGGTAAAGATTAATAGAGTATATCCAGGCAGAGTGCAGGAAGGTTCAGTCCAAGTTTCCATACACAATTCTCAGGTTTCAGAGTAGCAGCCGTGTTAGTCTGTATTCACAAAAAGAAAAGGAGTACTTGTGGCACCTTAGAGACTAACAAATTTATTAGAGCATAAGCTTTCGTGAGCTACAGCTCACTTCATCGGATGCATTTAGTGGAAAAAAAAGCCACCAAATGCATCCGATGAAGTGAGCTGTAGCTCACGAAAGCTTATGCTCTAATAAATTTGTTATACACAATTCTGTCAGTGCATCTCAGTCTTAATATGAAACATTGCTGTTATTTACAACCCAGGGATTTCCTTAAAAATAGACTGTCAATATGCTAAATTCTTGAGGGAATTTTTCTGCAAAGACATATCTACTGGGGCCTCTCCTTCCTATCTCAGGCTCTTTGCTGAGCAGAGGTGTGACCCGTGACATATACCATGTTTTCTTAATTTTAAATGCAAAATAAGAAAAATTTTAGCCAAATCTCTGAGTCTAACTGAGCTACAAATGCCTTATCCACCAGTCAAGGTGAACTGCTTTCCATTGCCCTCAGCCGGGGGCTGGACAGGCCAAAAGCATCATTTACCACTAGAATTGACCCCTGAAGACAGTTCTGCCAGCTATGGATTAACAGAGCACAGTGGCCTTTAAAAACTAAAAAACAAGCCCCAAAAGCTCCCTTACCAATGCCCTAGCCTGCCCAGGAATGCCCCAAGCCTCAGGTGTCTGTGGAGGTGATTATGCGCTTCCGAGCTGACTTCTCTTATTTCACTATCCCCAACTCTCCTGTTAGTCCAGCTTTCTATTGTATTATCTCCCATTTTACCTAGGTTCTTATGCTGTCCTCTTCACCATTGTATTGGACAACCTTCCAGAGTGCCTTATACAAAGTGACCAACATCTGTCTCTCCCAGACCGGTACAAAGGGAACACATTTGTGGCTCAATAACTCTAAAATTCCTTTCTAACTTTCTCCAAACTTCCCAGAAAAATTCGACCCTGAGATGAGACATGGCCACGTGAAATTTCAGGGAGATTGGTTTCTTTTAAGGGAAAAAATTTGTGTTTGAAAATTGGGCTTACACTGTGAGAGTAGCTTCAACTTCAACTATGAAGCAAATACTGTCATTTCATAATCTACCTTCACACCCTCAAGCTCTGGTTGGTACCATAAAGACTGAGAAAAATCCCTGATTCCTTGTGAATTCCCACCATCAATGCCACTACACAGGAGAAAATCCATGGTAGAGTCCCTTTGATGCAGATAGGCCACTGGTTGTTGAAATGAATGTCTGAGAGTGATAGGTAAAATTTAAAGAGTTTGTATATTAGAATTTGTTCAATGTCCAAAAGTGTAGCTGCTTAGCTGGAACGTAGGTGGTTCTCCTTGATCTGGAAATTAATCTAGAACAGTTGTTTTCAACCTATTTACCATTGTGGGCCACATATGGAATCTCTATGCGTTAAGTGGGCTGCATCCGTATAATATATACTACCTGTATAGCCCTGAGGATGTCACATGAGCTGAGAACCACTGGTCTAGAAATATCACAAGAACAGAATTTATCAGCTGATTTCCAGCACTATCTAGTATAGTTAGATCAGAAAAAAATAAAAGAATAGGCTTTTTGGCAGGATTTCTACCTATCACCTTCTGGTCAGTCATGAGGAGAGGAGGATCAGATAGAAGAAAAAAACCATCAAAAAATTAAGTTAAATGAGCTAGTCTGATTTCTGGAAAGCGCTGGTCAATTAGAGCAGTGGTTCTCAACTTGAGTGTATGTCAACTCATTCAGATATTTGCCTAGTTTTACAACAGGCTACATGAAAAGCACTAGCGAAGTCAGTACAAACTAAATTTCATGCAGACAATTATTTGTTTGTAGTGGTCTATATACTGTATCAGTGTTTCTCAACCTGGAGGTCACAATTTATTTTATAGTTATATAGTAAAAATGAGAAATTAAGGAGTTTTTCCCACTTTTGTATTTTTATGTCTGAGTTTGTAAGCTAGTAGTTTTTAAGTGAGGTGAATCTTGAAGTATGCAAGACAAATCAAAGATCTGAAAGGGGTACAGTAGTCTAGAAAGATTGAGAATCACTGAAACAGAGGAACTAATTTGAAAATACCTTTGTGAATGTAAGTGAAGCATTTGGTTCACTATGATCTATGAGTTTATATTTTTTTCCAGAGAAGAGCAGAATATTGATCAACAAGTTAGATATTCCTGAAAATCTTATGACTTTTAGTACAGTTTTGTATTCATTCAATGGAACTTAATTATCAGACTGCAAGCTCTTTGGGGCAGGGACTGTATTTTCATTACATGCATGTAAAGTGCCTAGCACAATGTGGTGTCAATATCTGACTGGGCCTTCAGGCACTATGGCAATAATAATAAATAATAATCATAATTGTTGTTCTCTTGTCAGTGCAGAAGGCCAATATGGGTGGGGAGTTGACAGACTTTTGCAGCTCTAAATGATAAATTTAAATGAAACTCTAGGACCAAATTCTCAGCTGGAGTAAACAGATGCAACACCACTGAATTCACTCTTGCTGAGGAACTGATAGAGTCTAATTCCCACATAAATCATTGATATGTAGCAAACTTTCCCATGGATTAGTCACAATTCAAGAGAAAAACATGAATGTATCTTAAATACATAGGTATTTCAGCAACATCTAAGTGACCATGAATTTGAGTAGAAAAATCCAATTGTGGGCTGACTTTGAGCATAGGTAATATATACAAAATCCATTTATATCCTTGAAAAAGAACGTTTGCCACATTTAAAGCCCTATTCTGCAATTTTTTGACTTAAGTATAGCTATTGTCTATTATCCTGTGGATCTCGCATACAACTTTTATTTCTCTTCGGCTATTGGAAATGAGAATTTGAGTATGGGGTGAGATTTGAGTGACAAGGATTATGACATAAACTGTGAGTGTAAATTACTACCGTGGAATTATTGTGTCTATCTTTTCAATGTGATTCGCTACAGATGCTGGATTTACACTGTAACACGTATGCCAACCAACCTATTCCACATAAAGACCATTCATAACATAAGCTCATAACTTGTTACATTAGAAAGAAAGAGACTTCTCACAAAACAGAAGATGGAATCAAGACCAAGCTGATTGGTGATTCTTTGTTTCTGATTGGTGATACTTTTTAGTTACATTAATCCTCCTAATAAAGCCCATTTGCTATTTCTGTCTCAGATTTTTCAGGCACCAAAAAAGAAGGAACAGCGAAGGTTGTTGTGGAAACGGTTTTGCCTCCCAAGGAATAAAAGAAATATACTAGAATGCACATAATGGCTCTGGCCTCGATTCAAGCAAGATGTCAAATCTATCCCCATTCAAGACAGCACTTAAATACATATTGAAGTGTTGTCCTGAATAGGATGCTTTCCTGAATTACTACCTATATGTTTTACAGTTGCATTTATTGCATAAACAAGCATGATATAGTGAATATTCAGAGCAACAATAAAGCATCTATTACATTTTCGATTCTATATAAATAAGAAGAATCAATTAGCATTTCTTTTTTATTCCCCCCCCCCTGTGAAAATAGGACTTGTCACAGTTTTCAGGCTGCAGATGGGAGCCTCCTATTGTATGGACACTGAACAATCCTTCAGGTGCCCCCATTTGCCGACATAAGGGACCCTGTGATACAAATTGAGTTACAAAGTCCACTTGTTCTTGGATGGGATGGGGCTCTTGGCTCCCACTCCCCTAGTCTCTTTTTATATGTCCTCAGATTCCATAACCCAAAAAGGGGCAGTTGGTAACGGTATCAACCACCTAATCAGCTTGCCTTGGGACCTACCTGGGCTGGTATACCAGGTTGTTTCCTTGTCAACATGGGTGGGGGAGGGCGCTTATAAATGACCTTTGTGAGGGCAATTCTCCTGAAGGCTTCCCAGGAATTTCCCTTGGGAGCTGTAGAGCTACCATCTGCTCTCTCCCAGAGCTGCTCAGCAATTGCTGGAAAATTCCTGCTTTTAGGTCCTTATTCTACCTTTGATATGATTGACTGGGCCCAAGAGGTGGGGCCAGCATTGCCCATGGCAGCTGTTTAACCCCTTCATCATCAGTGTGGGGTTTATACCAGGAGTTCTCAACCTTTTTCTTTCTGAGGCCCCCCACAACATGCTAGAAAACCTCCAGGGTCCAGCGGGGAGAGGGGAGGACTCAGGGCTCTGGGCCAGGGGAACCCTTGGGCAGAGGTGTAGTTTGACTTCCGGGGGTGGGGGGGGGCAAGGACTGGTGGGCTCTGGCCACTCTGCACAGTGGGGTCCAGAAAGGCAGTGCCACCTTCACCCCTGACTCACCTCAGCAGGCCACTGACCGGTCTGGGGCTGTGCACCAGTGACTAGTCCCTGAGGGCTACTCCCTGGGCCTAGAGCTGCCCGGACAGGTCTGACCTGCTGCATGAGCAGTCAAGGGGGGCTGGGAGCTGAGGAGCAACCACAACCCCAGGCACCAGCAGCAGATGGGGGAATGCTATGACTGCCCACTCCATGGCACCACCGGCCACAGGAGCAGCTGCCCCACGCTGCCTGGCTCCAGCTTCCTGCCTACAACCTGGCCAGAAGGCAGGATCTGAGAGGGGTTGGGGAAGAGGAGGAGGAGGAGGTAGGGGCGCTGTCCCCAGGACTCCCTCACTGTGGTTAAGGCAGAGCAATTGGGGGGGGCAAAACCCTTGTTTCCCCTTAACACTGCCCATGGGCTCAAGGTTTCTGCCCGTGTTGGAGTTTCAGGCCCCACCCCTGGCTTCAGCGGGGGTGGGGGATGGAGCTTGGGGTTTCAGCCCCACACCGTTCCTAGCTGCAGATAGGGAGAGCTTGGGGCTTCAGTCCCACACTGTTCCCCACTTCAGGTCCACTTGGAGCACCAGGTATCAGTGGCAGGGCTCCACGGACCCCCTGCAGGGGCAGGGGGGCCGCAAACCCCCAGTTGAGAACTGCTGGTTTAAACAACCTGTCATAGGGCTACTAAAGCCTACTAAAAGCCTACAAAGCCTACTAAAGTCAATATAAAGGCTTTGCATCAGTCCCTAAAGATGTGTTTTGCCATTGACATGAATGAGGCCAGGATGTCACCCTTAGTGTTCCTGAAAGATGTGGGGTAGCTGTTATGATTGAATATATGTATCTGTATTGTAGATACAGTGCAAACTTTCACCTGCTTATCAGTGTCAACAAATTCTAACCCAGGGGTCCAGATGGAAGTGGGAAAGTAGTTCAGCCTTTATGGACCTCTCAGTCCTTGGTTGGTCTCCCTCCCCCAGTCGGTTGAGATTGGCAATGTGTGCCATTTGTGGTGGTTCACTGATGAGGACACCAAGGCACTGAAAAAATGAACTAAGATCTCTACATTAATTTCAGATAAGACAAAAATTTTTGTGCTGCCAAAAATTACAGTATTTGGTGCTTTACTTAAAGCCCTAGCTCCTGGAGGCACGGATTACTTGAGAAAGTACATAAAATGAGTCCAAAATTTATTACTATTTAAAAATGTCATGATTTTTAAGCTACTCATGATATATTGAGGCCCGAGTCATGATTTTTGAATGCTTGAAGTTGGTAATACTGCTTGGTAGCTTTTTGGACACTACTGAGTTGGGCTACATTGAACACAGATGTATGAGCGGAAGTATTTCTAGCTTATTATCAATTCCCTGAACATATCCACTCTGCTAAGATAACATTGCTTGACAAGATTTGATTTGAAGGATTGTTAAATAAAAAGGCTTGTTATGGTAATTTGCATGCACATTGTATCGTTATTGGTCCTACAATATTTGTTTCTTTATATAACTATATGACTGCGATTCTATGTCAGAGCTCAGTCTCATTTCATACAAGAGGTGTGAGGGGGTGTCATTACCTGATGGGACTCAAGAGATAAAGGCCCTTTCTTGAGTTAAATTATAACACAGGTTCTATGTATATTATTTTATTGATCATTTGGAGTGATGGTTGATTTACATGTATATCAAATTGTTTATTGAAAATAACAGACCAAAGTAAAGACTATGTAACTCTAAGGGTGATATTCAACCTAAGCAAAAGGATTTTGTATATTTTACTTTCCTGGGGGAGATTAAATGCCAGAGATTCATTTTGCTCATTTCCATTGTCCATTTCCTTTTGGACAAATCCTAACCCCCTTACACACTCTCTCTCTCTACCCTCCTCCACCCCATGCTAAAAGTGATGCAATCAATATTGCATGGTAGGATTCTAAATGCACTTGGCTTTAGGCAAAGAAGCCACATTGTGTAACTTTCTCATTTAAATTAAGCAAAAACCTCTGTTGTATGTTGCATAAGTGAAGACAGAATAAGGCCCTTTAGTTGCAAGAGGTGCTTTCCACCCTAATTACAATGCCTATTAAACTCCTGAGATAAATATGTCAGAAGCACCCAGATCGGTGCAGAACATAAGTTGTTAATAAATTCCAAAAAAGTGCGTCTTCATGTGTGGGGGAGGGGGAAGGAGAGAGAGAGAATGAGATTCAAGACTACTCTAGAGTGAAGCGCTCGGAAAACCAATGCAAATGGAGCACACAATGTTTATCTGAGTGGATCCTTGAACATTGTTTATTCTTCAAGGAAGGTGAGCAGACCTGCAAATGAAAATTCCATTAGCAACAGAAACAGCATCCAAATGGAAGGAGCATTTAAATGGATTATAATAGTCTCTTCCTTGTTTCCTTCAATAGCATAACAATTTCAGGAGGGAATAGTTAGCATTTCGTACGCTCATGTGAAACATCCATCTTGCAGACTTTTTTTTAGGATTTTTTTTTAAGTACATATTTATGGGAACAGAACCTACTCTGTCTTGTCATATAAAATAACGTTATGTAGTTTTCTAATTGAGCTAAAGTCTCTCCAGGATTAATAAGGCAACCGGGCTGGGACTGATTACTGTCAGTTACTGCTTCTGTGACTTTATTACTCAGAATAATTTTTAAAGTTTGCATCCCTGTTTGACTGCTTACAAGTCCCAATCATACTCTCTTTGAGAGCAATGGAAATTGTGCCCTTGACTTCAGTAGGAGCAACAGCAGACCTATTATGGCTTGGATTTTCTAACAGACACAATAGGTCTATGCATATGGGCCTAAACCAAGGGTAGTCAATTATTCTTTGTCAAGATCCAAATTTCTTGGTCAAGGTATATAGTGAAGGTCCAGACTCCAGAGAAACATTTTTCACACCACAATGACCAAAAAAAAAAAGATTTTGTGGTCTGTTCAAAAGTGTCTGTCGTCTGGATTTGGCCTGTAGTCCACCTATTGACTACCCCAGCCTAAACTCCAGGGCCATGCAATAATGTGAACAATGTTGTCACATGACCCTGGGAGTCAGAGGAGCAGATTGTGTGCCACTGGGAGAGGCAAAGGGAATGCCTTGCCATCTGACTGCTACAGCAATAGAGCCTCCAAATAAGTATATTGGGAGACCAAGTAAGCCAAACAAACTCAGCTGGGGGAAAGTAAATGAGCCCTTGGCCATGGCTGCTTTCTTGGCAGCCAGGGAAAGGAAGAGAGGAGGAGAAAAGAGACTCTCCAGCCACCATTGCTGCCTCTCCTCTGGGCAGCTGGGGGAGAAGGGCCACATTTACTGCTGCTGATGCCTCTTCTTTGGGAGGCAGAACCATCCAGATGTTGACCTCAGGTTTTTTATGTGGCCCTCGGAGGAGGGAGTAACCCCATGACCACAGCCCTCAGCTGTTCCAGTCACAATAAGCATGATTCCTAAGGCCAACCTTGGATCAAAGGACCCTATGATGAGGTGCTCCCCTCTAGCTTCAGACCTCTGAGCTACCACCATCCCAACATCTCCCTGAGGAGTAGAACCCTGTGAGGGGACCCCGGCTGTCCAGCAGAGAGCCCATTGTCCCCTACCACTGCCACTTAGAACACTCTATGGGGGGGCAAGTAAGACTTCTCCACCTAGAGAGCCCTCTTAGTGCCTCCTTCTAAGCAAATGGATCCTATCCCCCCCAAAGACAAGCAGCAGCAGTATGTTAGAGAACAGGAAGGCCCTAGGCCTTCTGAAAGGTGAATGACAGCTGTGATCTGGGATCCTCTGCTCCCTGCTACACTGGAACAGCAGCTGTGGTTCCCACTACTACAGCTTCAGACTCATGTGCGTGGCCCCCTCCATCAAAAACCCAAACAGAGGCATGGATCTGAAAGGATCAGGGTTACTGGAGCCCCTCGGGGGTATGCCTAGTGCCCCAGGCCACCTTAAATCAGCCCTGGGCCCATGGTAACAACCTTTGATTAAGTTTGGCTCTGTCTCAGCTCCGGTTCCCAGAGTCTTCTACAACATTGTTTCTTGTTCTCTAGTAATTTACAAAACCAGCTTGTCCTTAATGTCCCAGCTTTTCTCATCACACACAGTTTCTTCACTTTGTATAACACAGAAGGATATTTCTAATTTCCCAGTGGAATCTCCTTTGAAAATGAACTCAGTAGCCCTGTGTTAAAACTTTGCATGATGTCACCATCACATTGTATATGAAACAAGTTACATTAACTCTTGCTAGAGCTGATAAGTATACTTACAGGAACATTTAGCTATCTTCCACCCACACTCTAGTAAAGCATTCTTGAAAGACCGTTTGCTACGGTTTAGGTGTCATCTGAATAATTTAATCTTATGCTTAGTTGAACCTTTAATGTCACAGTATAACTTGCTAGGGACAAAAACCTGAGAGCTAATAATGAAAACATAATGTAAAAACAATTAACAAAATAATCAGTTTAATAAGCTCTGTGTAATAAGACTTAATATATCCACCAAATGTGTTTCAGAAATCTATTTCCCCCATCTTAAAATAAAATAAAATAAAATAAAATAAAATAAAATCTTCTCAGCAGATGAAACAAACACCTAATGACATTTTCACTGGAAATAATTTACAAAACTTTATAAGAATATTTATGTGTAATTCACTGCCAAAGAATCCAAGGTTTCTCTGTAGTGCAACCAGAACAGATACTAAGCTGACATGCAATATAAAATCTTGCAAACTCAAGCTAATAAGTCAAATGTCTGTTAACCTGTTTGTGGGAAATGTGTGTTTCTTCAAACCATGTTACAAATTGCTTACCATGCTTTAATTTCTCTATCTGAAGAAAGATCACACAAAGTAATATGCTCACAAGTAGTGATGTTCACAACAGGTTAATCACTGTTGTAGATGTTCTCCTCTAAGAATTTAAGTCTAATGATTATATTCTATGAGACCGTGCACATGATTTTTCTTCAACTTGAACTCAGATTTCTGTGTTCATCCAGTGGGAGAGCATTGCTCTTAATACCGAATCTAACTAATGGGGGAAGGATGGAGAGCCACCACTTGGAAGCAGCTCTGAACAAATTATTTGCTCTCCCCAAACGACGGTTTCACTGATGCACTACTTATTAGTCTGTAATAAGAGATCAGATGTCTAACTGCACAGTCAGTTTTCTTTTCAAAGTGGTATTTTCAATACGACATCAGCAATGTATATTATGGATGTTTATTTCCAAATAAATATTATCAGGAAGAAAAAGTGACTTGAAACTGCCTTCACCTGTTAATTATATAAAAATGCTGAGATGTGTTTCAGAAGTTCATTTCCAGCCCGATATGTGCAGTGTTCAGCACAGAATGCATCTCTAGGACTCTTATCTCCAGTGGTCATTAGCACCATTTCTCTCTAACTCTCTCTTTCCTGCTTGAACCATCTGTTCACATCCCCAGCAAAAACGCGTGGGGGCAGGGGGAGATAAACGTAAGGGGGAAAATAGGGAAGTTAGCAGCCTTCTGCATCAGTTTGCCCTTATGCTAACTCATTAAATTAATACTCATATTTGAAAGTAAGAACAATTAGCACCGAGTTTATGAGCCTTTCCACTGCGTGCTAAATCTTGTACAATTTGCTGTGCTCCATTGCTGGGGATGGGGGGAATCAGAGGAACAGAGGGGGATGCATCTGATGAAGTGAGCTCTAGCTCACGAAAGCTTATGCTCAAATAAATTTGTTAGTCTCTGAGGTGCCACAAGTCCTCCTTTTCTTTTTGGGGTGAGGTGTTACTCTGAAATACAACTCACACTCACTTGCTGCGAAAGCATCCCCTCTGCAAGCGGTGTGCGGAAGTACCCCACACTGTCTCGATTACACACACACACATCTTTTAGTTTCAGTGACGCTTGTTCTGCTCATCATCATCATTAATTATTATTCTATTGGGTAATTACAGAACTGCAAAGACTTACCCCTGTAATTGTTTCCAGGCTTGTAAAATTCAGGATCGCCTTCCACTCTCAGGCTAAATTCATTATATCCCTCTCTTCTGGTGCCTTGGGCTCGCAGAATCCGGCTGCAATATCCCTCTGATTTCGTGGCTTTCTCTAAGGTTTCATCAGAGAAACCCAGCGCCACTAAGGGAAAAGTCAAAGCCAGAAAGTGCAAAGCGAAGGGTTGTAAAAGAAGTCCCATCATTGGTGCTCCCAACAACTTTTGGTGGTGCTGCTGCGGATCACAACATGAACAGGTTGGAAAGGATGGCTAGGAAATACCCCCCTGGTCTCTGGAGAAAACCAGCAAGCGAGCAAGACTCTGACAAAACCGCAGCCTCTGTCAGGTTTCCCCAGCATGGGGAGAAGGAGAGAGAGGCTGAGAGCTGCGAGATCCGAGGGAGAGAGAGGGAGGGAAGGAGGGAGGGAGCGGGAGCGAGCAGCGAGCTCTGATCTTGCCCAGATCCCGAAGTGAAGTGCTGTTTTGTTTCAGAGCTTGTGATTAGCAGCTCGGCAATGTTTACTTAGCAGAGCTGCATTCACAGGGTTTGGTGAAATAGCAGAGCACGGGGGACACTGCTGTCTCCAAGACATCCAAAGGGGGGTGGGGGAGCTTCCACTGGATGCACTGAGCTAACAGGCTCAAAATTAATCACCCACATTCCTGCCACAGTCTATAGTTACTGTAGGGATAAAAAGGCTCAAAGAATTTCCTGATTCCCCCCAACACCACCTTTCTTCAAGCCACCAGACACTGCAAACATTTGTCGAGTTCAGCGCAGATGGCTCCAATAGCCACACTCTCCCTGAAGACTTGAAAAAAGCAAAGGGGGGCTGGGCTGCAGTATCTTCAGTGCAAACTTTATCAGGGTCATGTATGTGAGCGATATGGGGAGATGGATATGCCAGAAGCTGCGAATGCATGTCTACACCAAATCCTGCATCCTGCACCCTGCCACACATGCACTCACTGGCAAATTTGGACTTCAATTTCCATTCTGTGAACAGAGGGGGCTCTTAAATAGAGGGGCTAGCCACACAAGAGCCCCCACACAGGGATGTTTCAGGATTTACTGAAGGCTCAAATTAGCTTTATGGTAGTGGTGTGGTAGGTCAAAGAGGGTCATACCAAGATCTGGCCCCATTGTGCCAAGTACTGCACATACCTATAGGAAGGGACAGGCCATGCCCAAGAATAGTATACAATCTGAATAAAGAAAAGGCGTACTTGTGGCACCTTAGAGACTAACAAATTTATTAGAGCATAAGCTTTCGTGAGCTACAGCTCACTTCATCGGAATGCATCCGATGAAGTGAGCTGTAGCTCACGAAAGCTTATGCTCTAATAAATTTGTTAGTCTCTAAGGTGCCACAAGTACTCCTTTTCTTTTTGCGAATACAGACTAACACGGCTGCTACTCTGAAGTCTGAATAAAGGTTTTGCATATGCAGAACTGAGGCACAAAAAGGTATAGTGTACACAGGCACATTTTACACATAAGGAAGTGAGGTATAGGTGACTTACCCAAGGTCAAACTACAAGTCTGTGGCAGAGGTGGGAAGTGAACTTCTACTCCTGAGTCATGGGCCAGTGCCTGAACTACATGACTGTCCCTCCTCAGGAAAAGGAAAAACAAAACACCGGAGTCATGTTGTGTGTCTGAATCCTTCTCATGCCACCATACGTTGTGTAAGGCACAAACAAGGCTCTGCCATCCCTCTCTCTCCTGAGCCAGTTTCTTTGGCATGCACTGGGCGAGCAAGGTTATAGCAGGCTCAGGAAATTATATGTTAGGCATGGTCTCGTCTAAAGACAACTTCCAATGGGGCCAAGGATCCATAATATTGACTTTCCAATATATCAAGGCTGATGTGGTTGGCACCAGATCTCAGATCGTTCTCAGTGAATGAAACAACAAAGGGATGTCCTGTAAAGAGCATTTCTTGATTGCTGTCTCTTACTTCTTCTCTCCCCCCTGAAAACACATACTCTCCTTGCAGGATCCTTTGTTTATCTCAAAATGTGGGGAAGCTCTTCATCCAATTTCAGTTCACAATAGTGTTTAAAAGAGGATTCCATTTTGGGGGTTGATCCCAGATAACTAGTCTGCATAGAATACAGGACAGCTACTTCAGTAACCCTGTTGGGACGTCAGCCTAGCAGATTCAGGCTGGAAGTAGGAACCCAGGAAAAGTAAAGCCTCAGCTGGACGGAGTGTGTCCAGTTCTGGGCACCACACTTGGGGAAAGATGTGGACTAACTGGACAAAGTCCAGAGGAGAGCAACAAAAATGATTAAAGGTCTAGAAATCATGACCTTCAAGGAAAGATTGAAATAAGTGGGATTAGTCTGGAAAAGAGAAGACTGAGGGGGGACATGATAACAGTTGTCAAATATGTAAATGGTTGTTATAAAGAGGAGGGTGATAAACTGTTCTCCTTAAATTGTCCATTGATAGGACAGGACAAGAAGTAGTAGATTTTAAGTGCAGCAAGAGAGATTTAGGTTTGATATTAGGAAATACTTCCTAACCATAAGGATAGTTAAGCACTGGAACAAATTACCTACCAAGGTTGTGGAATCTCTGTCATTGGAGGTGTTTAAGAACAAGTTCGATGAACACCTGTCAAGGATGGCCTCTAGATAATACTTAGTCCTGCCTCAGTAGAGGGGACAGGACTAGGTGACCTATCGAGGGCCCTTCCAGTCCTACATGCCTATGATTAGGTGCCCAAATCCCACTGTGTTCCAGAAATTAGGGAAAGGGTTCATAAAGAGCTACAAGAATCATTTAAAATCTGGAAATGCTGCTTTGCAATGAGAGACTATTTGATTTATTCAAGAAGGTTAAGAGTTGACTTGATCATGCTTTACATGGGGATCTAATAGAAAAAGGCATAAGAGGATCCAGCAGTTGCAAGCTCCCTAATAGACAAATATAGACTAGAAATAAGAAGCAAATATTTTAAAGTGAGAATGATTACAACTTACATAGGAGTGTAGTAGTCTCCTTCTCTTGCAGATTTTAAATAAATAAAAGCCTGATATCTTTCTAAAAGTTATGCTATAGCTCAAACAGAAGTTACTGTCTTGATGGAGAGCTTACTGGGTGAGGTTCTTTGGCCTGTGTTATGCAGGTGGTCAGACTAGATGATCATAATGGTCCCTTCTGGCCTTAATATCTGTAAAACCCTAGCCTCAGTGCATAGGCCATTGGCAATTGGATAGTCGTAAGTTATAAATACACAATCTACCTCTCTTGATTTAAATGCATTAATAGAAATTTAGTGTTTAGAGTTAAATTTTTCCTGTTTTTTTTTAAATGTCCTCCTTACAGGACCAAGTGTCTAAGCCTCACAAATGTACACGAGGCCCCAGCAGCACTCATTAGCTACACAAGCAGGCAGCTAGCAGCTGAGGTGTTTCACCTTGCAGCTCTGGAGGGGAAGCCACATGGATGCCCTGGTTTGGACAACACCACATGCTGTGAAAACAGTTAATGCCTCTCTGACATTCATTCTTAGCTCATTTTTATCCATCTCACGTTTTAATAGCTCACTTCCGTGAAAAGTGATCTCTGTCCAGAACGGCTGTTAGTTAGGTGATCAGGATAAAAAGGGACATGGCCCACAGCTATATACGAGTTTGGTCCAAGATGTGCCAGAAGCAAATCTAGTGGGAAGTCCTACCAGGACCAATTGGACCAAAAAGGCAGCTGTCTACATATTCACAGCCTAAGCACTTCCAGGATTTAGAGAGTTCAGTGATCAATCACTGTAATATTAACCATTCCTTTGTGGACCTGTTTAGTAGCAGCTGCCAGTTTCTGGATCCCCAACCCAAGTTCAGAGTTGGGAGTCCTTTGGCTGGGACTTGCTGTTGAGGGCCGGCTGAGACTGTAGGCTCATCAGGGTCCACATATGGACACTCATCCTTTGCATCCAGAAAGATTTGTTAGATTATAAGTACATTTGTGCAGCGTGTTTTATGATATTGTTTACAGTGACTAGCACAGTAGGACCATGGTGTATGACGAGGGACCGGATGTGATACAGCAAATAGAAATAATAATAAATAGACCTGTGAGAATAATGGATTTTTGGTTTGCTGGCGGAAACAAAAAATTGAAAAACAAACTGTTTGGGGTAGAACAAAAGGTGTCATTTGACCTGAATAAAAATGTTTCATCTAGAAAATGTCTAAACAAAATGTTTCAATATTTTTGAAATGTTGGATTTTCTTTCCTCTCCAACCAAGAAAATTTGGTGAATTCGCACAATGTTTTGGACAACCCATATCTGTGTTTTTTATTGAAAAAAGTTTTGTCTGAAAAATTTGATTTAGCTCTCACAGGTGGCTAGGTGGATTCTGGCAGTTTGGCAAATGCCTTGAGTTGGGTTGGGTTGGATTGGAAGTAGCAGGTGCTGGGTAGTAGTCCCCATTCATAAATTTCTGGGGCATTGGCAGCCAAAGCTTTTGGAACTGCATTGAATCACTTACCACAAGCTAGTTCAGTTGCGGGGGAGTTTCCTACCCCCAATGTTCGTGTTTGTTTATGCAGTGTTGTAGCCATGTCAGAAGAAAAGCCCTGTACAAACTTGTTTCTCTCACCAATAGTAGTTGTTCCAATAAAATATATGACCTCACCCACCTGGCCTCTCATGTTTGTTTAGATCAGGGATGGGCAAACTCCAGCCCATCAGACCATTTAATCTGGCCCTCAGCTCCAGCCAAGGTTGAAGGTTTGCCCCACTCCGGCGCTCCAGTTGGGGAGCGGGGGTTTACCAGGAAGCAGGCAGCATGACCCCCCTCTGGCTCCTACATAGTACACGGAGGCGTGGCCAGGTGGTTCTGTGCACTGACCCAGCTGCAGGCTCTGCCCTCGCAGCTCCCATTGACTGGGAACCATAGCCAATGGGACCTGCAGGGGTGGCACCTGCGGATGGGGCAGCATGCAGACCTTCCTGGCCACACCTCAGAGCCATAGGGGAACATATTCCAGGTGCTGCTTGTGCAAAGAACTGCCTGGAGCCTGCATCCCTGATCTCCCCCCGCTGCACCCCAATCTCCTGCCACAGCCCTGATCCCCCTCCCACCCTCCGAACCCCTTGATCCCAGCCCAGAGCCCCCTCTCATACCCCTAGCCCCTCATCCCCAGCCCCACCCCAGAGCCCGCAACCCCTCCTGGTGCCCCAACAGCCTGCCCCATCCCTGATCCCCCTCCTGCCCTTTGAAACCATTGGTCCCAGCCCGGAGCACCCTCCTGCACCCCGAACCTCTCATCCCTGGCCCCACCCCAGAGCCCACACCCCCAGTCGGAGCCCTCACCCGCTCCTGCACCCCTACCCCCAATTTGGTGAGCATTCATGGCCTGCCATACAATTTCCATACCCAGATGTGGCCCTCAGGTTGAGATAGTTAATGTGATCTACCCTTAACTTTACAAGAGGGTGTTGTACTCATTTGACTGTTGTGTCTAGGTCAGTAATTTTTGAGTGTCCCAGTACAGTAATAGGGTTAACTAAAACATCCGCATTTCCTCTTGAGACCAGCACAACTCACAGGTACTTCATCCAGGTCTGTCTGTCAGATTTATCAGTGGATGAAAACAAGCTAATACACAACTGACAGTGTGACAAGATAACGAAGTCCCCACTGCCAAAAAAGATTTGGGAATTTGCTGCCTTCTCATACTTGATTTTCCCTTTCTTCTGTTCAGCTTGGCTTCAAAAGCAATTACCTGGCTTGAAATCATTACATGCAACAACCAGATACATTTCTATTCAATTCATCTTTGTTCTGAAGCCAGGTTTTGCTTCTAACTTGATGGTCCTGTGAGGATTTTAGCTTGAACATTTAGTCCTCTTCAGCAATAATTTGGTTCTAATACAGTACCAAAGTAGAACTAATTAAAAGTTAATTAATTCATCGGCATCCATTAGATCATTAATCTTACAATACATTATATACTGTTACTTTCTTCTCCCTGAACTGGCCTGGCCTGTTTCTCTCACTCTTTCTTTCTCTCGTTTAAAATCTGAGCAGTTGGAAACTTTCCTAGCTAGGTACTGTACAGTATGTCTTGTTAGAAGTTCATGCTTTAACTTAGCAATTGATACTAATAAATTAACTGGCATTGCCAAAAGCTATGTAATGAGTAATTTGTGGTAGAGACATTTTAGAATATGGGCAATGTCATTAAGCATGAGCATCCTTAGGGTTTTGTATTTGTTCTTCCAATTAGTATATGTTTGCCTACAGCATCCAGCATGATGTAGCAGTCAAAGACGCATGCAGACTAATAAATCCAATCATCCCTGGCAAATTTAATGGAGAAAACTTGTTATCTTCAAGATTGCTCTGCTGCTTTTCTTTGTGCACTTCCTGGGACGAATAATGTTGCTATCCATGACTTAGGCATGACAATTTATGGGGTAATATCACATATTCAGTGGAGCTGCAACTTCTGGAGAAAACCTACTTGCCAGGTGGGTTATCTTAAAAGACAAAGCAAAAACTTCACAAGATTTGCAGTCTGTCATACTCCGTTTCTCATGAGGAAAAGAGCTCCAAAATCTTTAACACCAGACTGTATAAACCCCTGGAGAATATATTGCAGAAGCAACCCTGCACTGACTGGGAAATGGCTAGATGGTCCACTAAGTCTTTCCATCTCTAACTTCTATGCTTTCAAAGATATGCTTGGAAATTGAGTCCCTGATCCACAGAAGTACTTCATCTCCAAAGTCCCAGTTTTAGGTCCCACTGCAATCCACAAAACTCCCATTTGCCTGACTCCAAACGCACTCAAACTCACTCAGCAGCTAAGTTTTCTGGATAAAAGTTCCGTAGGTGCCTATGTTTCTGTCTCTGAGCATGGACACTGCTGCCTCCCTTTAAATGTGAGATAAGCATCTAGGTGCCTAAGCCCCAGAGCAATCCACAAACCACAAACGTTTTTCCTCTACCGATCTCACCCATGAGGCCCAATCCAGTAGACTTACTCAGAGGTTGAAAACCAGAGCAGGTCCCTTTCAAAATCAGGCCAGAAAAGGAGGTGGTGATGCCCTCCCAGCTTATAATTTTCAGCCCCAGGGTTAGAGCGCTCAAGTGGGATGTGAGAGAGTCAGGTTCAGTTCCTCTCTTTGCCTGAGCAGGAGTTTGAGCAAAGGTCTCCCACCCATCAGGAGAGTGTTCTAACCACAGGGCTAAAGGATATTCCAATGTGGAGCTCCCTCTTTTGAAGCTGTTCAGCTATGTATAAATAACTGAATAGTCATTGCAGCAGCGGGATTGGAGTCAAGGTCTTCTACCTCCCAGGTGAGTGCTCTGATCACTAGACGACAGAATCATTCTCACACCCTGTTTCTCTCTCTCTCTCTCTGGCCCAATGACTCTTCAAGCAGTTACCCAAAGTGCAACAGCTTCTGCAGGACAGCCTGAGGGAATGCCACATGGGGGCATTCCATATCTCAGTGGCTAAAGCACTAGCAGAAGGGGGCATTGAAGGGGGCAGAAGGGGGCATTGAATCTGGGTGTCTTACATCCCAGGTGAGAGCTCTAACTACTAGGATAAAAGCTATACATTTGGCAGCACAACCTCCTCCTCCCACTGTTTTGTGTGAGAATGAGGCAGGCACCTAACTCATTCTCACACTAAAGCCACTGAACTCCAGGAGAGGGGTTCCTGGCTCCAGACTGCAAGCAGAGACAGGCACCTCCCCAGAGCCCAAAGAGCTAACTCCATAAGAGAGTTGTTGGAATCTACCATTGGCTAGCTTATGTGGCTCCCAACTTAATGTGCTGGGTTTCATGGATCCCATTCTTAGATGCCTCTCCCCTACCCATTCATTTGCACCTAACTCAGGCTTTGTGGATCACAGTGATATACCAATGATTTTTCTAGGGGCCGAAAAGTTAAGCACTGCAATGCTTAAATCTCTTTGTGAATCGGCTTCAGTTAAACCCACACCTCCATTTCCTTCTGCCTTTCCTCTCTTAGGGCAAAATTTATGGAAGCCAGTGGGAGTTTTCCCCAATGACTTCAGTGGGGTTTGCACCAAACCCAGGGTGCCTAGTCCTACTCCCACTGAAGTCATTAGCTTATTATTATTCAATTATATACAACAAGAACTGATTTGGGTCCTCATTCTGCCTAATGTGGACCTCAAGATCACATGCTCTCCAAAAACGCTGTTCAAAATGAAATCTGGAGACTGATGTCTTTTAAACGTTTGCTGCCTTAGTGTGCAATGGATACAGAGGGCTGTCCCTAGCCATTTTGGTGCCCTATGCAGCCCCTCCATGGGGTGTGTGTATGTGGCCCCGATCCTCCACGGGGGGCAGGATAGAAACCATCCCCCAGCATGAGCCGGCGGAGCGGAGTGAGTTGGGGCTGGGTCACTCCATTTCCTGCCGCCCCGTGAGTGTGGGGTCAGGCTCACCCTGCACTCACTGGGCGGCAGGAAGTGGAGTGACCCAGCCCCCGCCCACTCCACTCTGCTCCCCTGGCTCCCAGCCTTGGGGGGCCGGGGGAACCACCCCCCAGCACTCACCTGTGGCGTGGAGCAGGCTGGGGCCAGGTCACTGCATTTACTGCCGCCCAGTGAGTGCAGAGCACCCAACCCCTGTTGCAGTCCTCAGGATAAGGGGTGGAGTGGGGGCAGGACTCGGCAGAGCAGGGGTGGGAAGAGGCAGGGCTGGGGGCCATGGGGAAGAGGTAGAGCAGGGGCTGGAGCAGCACGCAGCTGCGTAGGGCACCAGGAAATTTGGTGTCTCAAATTTCCTGGTGCCCTACGCAGCTGCGTACTTTTGCATGTGGGTAGGATACAGCTGTGGATACAGCTTAGGTGCTTCTATTACTTGGGATATTTTCTGATGGCTCAGTAGCGCTGTTTTCAATTTGCTTTCTATTAGGAGCCTTGAGGCAAAGGACAATGAGAGTAAGAGTTTTCAGAGGTTTGTTCAGCAGAGTTCATATCACTGTCAGTCAGTGCAGTGCATCCCTAATATTAAACTCCCAATAGTTTAATTATAGTTGCCTGTTTAATAGTGCATATGAACAGCTTGTTTGATGCTGATAGTGAAGTTTTCGTTTATAATGTACATTATAAGAATATTTGGTTCCTGACGCATTGAGAATTGCAGCCTGTATATTATTAGAGGCACTCTGCAAAGCAGGACCTAAAGGTCAAAGAGAGAGAGAAAGATTGTTAAGATCCCTCCAGGCATAGTTTAGGGGGAAACAGATTGAAAGTTGGCAAACTGTGGGGCTAACTAGATGTCTGAAACTGCAAAGAGGAAAAAGGGCTGGGGAAATCTGCTCAGTGCCCTAGGTGACACATAGACACGGAAGGATTTAAACTAAGGCTGTTTTTGAATAGTTCTTTAGAGATTAAACTGTGGCAGAAACTTGCCTTCTAGGCTCATTTTGTTTTGGAGAGCTTTTCAGTCTAAAGAAGTCTGAGTTTCTTGGAATATTTAATCTAAACATCCCTCCCTTCCAGTGCTCTGAAGTAAAAGAGTTTCTTAAATGTTCAACACCTCACTCCCTCACTAAATGTTGCCAGCTATCTTTAGGATCCCTAAAGAATTCCAATAGCAAATGAAAATACAGTCAAATTCATGCTGACGTACTCCTAAAGAACTACATTACATTTGTGGATGGAATTAAAGTGAGCTTCTACTCTTCAAAGAAACTCTTTAAAAATAAGACTATGAAGTTCTAGGTTTAATTTTGTCTCAGCAATTTCTGGATTAAATGTCCTCTTTTTACAAATATAAAGTCGTTTTTTTCCCTAACTGCCATTCCTGCAATCTTCCCATAGGCTTAAAGATTTTTTCTCTTGCACATTGGCACCAGAAATACAATTTCCACAAGCTAAATTGTAATTAATCTAATACAAATTCTACAAGTCCTCCACTACACCTGTGCAATACCACAATCTTCCAATTTTGCCCTTAGTAAGACTGTTTTGAATGGGTTTTCATAGATGCAACTCATAGAAATTCAGTCAACCATTCTGTTGCTGATGTGCAAGATGGAGTAGAATCAGCAGTGCTCCCATTCTTAGCTGTGTTGTTTTCTAGGGCTAAGAGGAGTAAAAATTCATTTTTTGTTGTTGAAGAACAAAGATATTTATCTGGATATATAAAAGGAACAGATTTATTGAGGAAGGAGATGCCATTTTTATATAGTTAATTTTCAAAATAAACCACACTTTAATAGAACTACAAAGATTACAGCTGTTGTTGTCTTAGTGTGGGAGGCCAGGCTCTTCCTCGAGTCCACTTCCAGTTATTTATAATGTCCTTTCCCCCAGTTCATAGCACGCGGGGTTCTCCAAGTAAAACCAACAGCCAAAAGTAAAAGTAAGGTCATCTCCCCCCTCTTTCCCTTATTGGAGAGGGGAATATGTATGACAACAAAGAAAGGCAAAGGTGGCAGGCAGTTTTTCTGGATTCAGCCCTTTGGTCTTAGTCTGTCAGTGGGTTTATCATCTTTTAATGGGGTCTATCTCCTCTTTGGGCATACTGCTTTATAGCTGGGCTGTACAACTTCAGGAGTAGTGTGGCCTGCCACTGACTCCCTCTTGGCTGGCCTGTCTCTATAGACAGCAATCTCTGAGGCAGAGCAGCTGTTCATCACCCCCTCCTGTAGCAGGTTTTCCCTTTCAAACTCACCTCCATCCTGATAGAACAAGCCTTGCAGCTGCACCTCATTGGTGCCGAACAAGTCCAGAAGGGCTGGTTGAGTCTCCTCCTCACCCCACCCTGCAAGAGTGAATACATAGTAAAACAAAACCACTAAGAGTCTATTCTATATTCTATTATCTCTTACTGATTTTTACTATTTACTTGTGATTTCACTTCATTCCTAATCTCACTGCCTTTAACTTGCCCACACCTGTTTAAAACATACATAGTGAACAATTAAACTTCATTTTTTTTCAAATTTGATCACCATTCAAAATTATCCATTGAATTGTTTTACGTGGACATATTTCAGCTAGGGATTGCTCACAATCTCTGTTTGCAATGCACTATTCCTTTGAACTATTCACCTTATGTTATAGGTCACATGAGTCACGTAACACAATTTCCATTCGCATATTAGAAGAGCTCCCAAAATTGGAAAGAGCCTTCACTAATTTCAGTGCAAACAATCATGTAAATACGTTTTGCATGGGAATTTGTGATACTTACTCTTTCTGAAAAAAACGTGTGTGAAGACAATTTCACTATTCAATTTTTTGCAGAAAACAGGTCAGAGATAGTCAGTGAAATTTCCTAGGTTTTTCTGAATAAACTGATCATAAATATATTCCTTGCAGTATTCACACAGCTCTAAATATGTCTATAACATTTCCTAACCCTCTTTTCTGAATATGTTTTTGATTTTAATATAAAAATTAGTGATCAAGGCTTCAGACAACCATTACATAAATAGGAGTAATATTACATAAATACCTGCCCAGAAGACAACTGCACAGTTAAACCCAAATGTCCAAATCCTATATTCTGTATATAATCAAAACCTCTATAAACGCCCAAAACAATTATGCCTCTTGCTATTCAGAAGGTCAAACTAGATGATCTAGCGGTCCCTTCTGGCCTTAAATTCGGTGGCTCTATAACCTCATCCAAATAACACCACATATTAAATAGACAAAAATGAGAAGGGAGAGGGAAGAGGGAAAGGATTTTCAGGGAAAGAAGAGACTAATGAAATAAAACAGAAAAATAAAATGATACCACTGGCAGACTTCTTGATACATCTGCATACTAGAAATGTCCCCTGAACCAACCTTTTTATAACAAGCTCCTAACTTACCTCAATAGTTTACTCAGAAGTTTTTATACATTATATAGCTATATTCAGCAGCTTTTTTTTCTCCTTTTAAAGAAAAGTGCACTTTTTGCTTTGTGGAATGGGCCCCTGTTTACTATACCTTGTGGGAGTAAATTTCACATATCATTAGACAAATGGCTCTTTGAGCCTCAGACTGCCAGCAATACATTATAACAGCACTCAGCAGCAGCACTGCTATAGTTTAGTGACCACTGGCATTTCCAATATAAACTCCATTTTTCAAGGGTTTGAAGTCAGCCATTTTAATTTGCATTGAGCTGAAACTGGGCATACACACTGTGAAGTAGGATAATATTTGTGTTTTGTTGTTCTCATGACATGACACAATATAGCAGAGGCAGGAGTGTAGCCTAGTGGATAGCACCCTGCACTGGAAGAAATGGGTTCAATGGTGCTGCCAGTGGCCTGCTGAGTGACCTTAGGCAAGTCATGTCACCTCCCTGAGCCTCAGTCTCCCCATGTGTAAAATTGGGATAATGATACTTTACACCTTTGTAAAGTGATTTGAGATCTACTGATGAAAAGCTCTATTTAAGAGCTAGATATTATTTATTAATTAATATTAAAGCACTGGAAAATGGTTTCAAAGGCTTTTTGGGGGGGAGGTCACTAACAAAATATGAAAGTTTATTTTTCTTTCCATGTGCATGTGCAACTCACATTCATTCCAAATGATGTTACAATAGAACCTCAAAGTTACGAACACGAGAGTTACATACTGACAGTCAATCACACACCTCATTTGGAACTGAGAGTACACAGACAGCAAAGACAAAAAAAAAAGAAAGAAGAAGCAGCAGCAGCAGCATATATTGTACAGAGTTAAATGCAAACTACTAAAAAAAACCAAAGGGAAAGTTAAAAAAGATGTGACAAGCTAAGGAAACTTTTTCATTTAAATTAAGATGGTTAAAAAGCAGCATTTTTCTTCTGCATAGTAAAGTTTCAAATTTGTACTAAGTCAATGTTTAGTTGTGAACTTTTGAAAGAACTACCATAGCGTTTTGTTCAGAGTTACGAACATTTCAGAGTTTACAACCTACAGTCCCAAGATATTTGTAACTCTGAGGTTCTACTGTAGATGTGCATATAGGTCATGGAGCTAGGTCATTGGAAGGTGGGAAGAAAAGTGGCCGACACTGCCTACAAAAATCCCTCTATAGGAATTATGTTGGGAGGTTGTGCAGTTGGAGATGATGCTTGTTTTGGCCAGGAGATGGAGCAGCACTTCTCCACGGCATATTCCCCCTAGAACTCAGCACACTTCTGGTCCAAGTTTTCAAAGATCTTTGGGGTGGAATAAGTAAAAGTCAGAAGTACTCTGTAAAGGTGATAGGCAATATTGATGGTTTAGAAGTCTTTCAGAGTTTTACAGGTCTATTCCTCTCTCATATCAATGGGAGGTTTGTGTCTCTGTGATTCAGAAAGCAAGCTAAACTATTGTATATGAAGTGGTAAACACATGCAGGAGATGCCAGAAGATACATGTGGCCAAAATATTCCAAAGGGTAATTCAGTTCATAGTTAGAGCTGAGCAGATAGAGTGAATGGTCTAGAATGGACCAGAATACTTGTTGTTACACTGAAAGCTCTCCAAAACCCCTGTAGCACATATTCTACGCAAATCTGTTCTCATTGTATTTGCCATTTGCACATCAGGGCAAAACTGCAGCCTTGCAGGGCACAACAAGAGTTTACATTTACCACTGAAAATGTATCTGTTTGCTTCCCACTCTCCCCTCCTTCCATCCATCAATCCTGTTCTGCTCTTAGTTACCTGTTTCTGCTTGTCCAAGAGGTAGACAGTTCAGATATTTCCATAATCAAGTTAAGCGTGAAGGATTTCATTTCATATATTCCTGAGGAAAAGACCAAATACAAAACCATGTCCAGTTTAGAACTTATAAGAACATATGATCACTATAAAATCTCAAAAGATAAGCAACGCCACTCAGCATGAATAAGATCCAATATGTGAAAAATGGTTTGCTATAATTTTTTTTTAGAGATGACCAAAAATAGGTGTAATTTTCATCATGCAGTTTAAGACTCATCTTGTGTGGAAGAACAAAAACAAATTACGAATGCAAAATATGTGAGGCATTTTGCAGTATGTTGAGAAATGGGGCACATACAACACTGAAACAGGTTGCATATCTACTTTCAAGCTTTGGCTATCATCAGGTGGTAGGAGCATGGCCCAGCCTGGTAATGTCGAAAATATGAAAAGCAGGCATGTGGCATACTTTTACTTCAAAGACATGCATAACACAAACACTGCTATAGCTATAGATAGAATACAACCATTTGTTACCAAGAATCATGACTGTAAAAGAAGTAACAAGAACCAAAGTGTCCAGCAAAAGAGCAACTTGATATCTGAACTACAAGGCTTATGTGACCTTTTACAAAAACACTGTCCAAAATAATGAAAAAACACCTGATCTTTTTGTACTATTGTTCTGTGATCAACAAACATGCTGGGCCTGATTCTGATATCATGCTGGTTTCACACTCCACTGTCTTCACTAGCATACATGAGATCAGAATCATGACCATTTTATGGAGTCATTAAATCACTTAATATCATGCAGATTCAGCAATGTTGCATGCTGTAGTGGCTAAGAAGCCATTTTAATGTAGTATATACTAGAAATAACCACATCTGTGTATATTCTGCTAATGTACACAATACTGAGGTGCTCGGTATAAGTATAGTTGAAAATTAAGTGCCTAAATTTGGGCACCTATGTCAGAAAATTTTGATCATATACAGTATTCTGTGAAATATACACAATGAAGCAGCATTTGTATGGCTCTTCGTAAGTCTCTTATTGAAAAAAAATAATATAATCGGATTTTCCTTAAAGACCTGATGTTGATTTTGTTGGTACAGGAAGCACACACAGCAAATGTTATTCTGGTTCTAGAGGTATCCCCCATTATATACATAGTGAATATTGCTAGAATGAATATTTTAACTGAGCTTATATTATATGCTGTCAAAGATGTTAAATATAGAGTAAGGTTCAATTTAGTGGTCTAGGTCCTGATCATTAGCAAGAGCTAGTGGATAATATTTGTTAATATAAGCTAAATTCAGCAGAAGAAGCAGAAGCTGAAGCAATTATTTTGAGCCAAGGCTTTTCTTGCTCCTTTTGGCCCGGGACCTAGAGAAATGATCATCATGAGGTTTAGCTTTTGCTACAAAAATGCTCTCCCCCATCCCCAAAATATCCTGAGAACATTCTGCTGTAACCTGAGAAAAAAACTCAGCTAACCACACCTGAGGTAATTTGCACTCAAGGCTTAATTGACTTGTAGGCAACACAAGGGAATTTCTTGTAGTCTAATGAGTTCCATCAACCCCATGTTAAGTGTTCCTATGCAGCCACATAACCACTAAGTAGGAAAATGGCACATATTACACAATGCTGGGCATCCTTTTCATTCACAGAAAACAAGGGAGTTACATGCCACTTTAAATCATGTTTTTGTTCACTTTGAAAATAATGAGGACAGATTCACAACTTGTGTAAATTGACATAGTGTTATTGAAGTCAATGTACTATGCTGATTTACATCAGTCACATTCTAGCTCAGAGTTTTTAATAACTAAAAATCAGAATGTTTAGCTATGCTTCCACCACTACTACAATATTTTAGTACCATTTACATTAGTTTTACCTTTCTGCCAAATGATTTGTACAGTTTGATTTTTTCCCAATTAGTACTTTATATATAGACAGACATCCATTTAAAACATTGCTGTATAAAACTGAGCAATTGTCTAAAGCAATAAATTGCATTGATTTTTTTTATTTTTTAACTATTACTGACCCAAACACATCAATGTAATCAGTTCCTTTGCTTTTCCGTTTCAGTCATTACATTTGCTAATATGGGAGTAAAAAGTATACAGCAGTCATTGCAAAATTAATAGTTTTTAAGTTCAAACTTGAAATTGGTAGTAAAAATGACCTGACTGCTAATATAATATAAATTCATTTTTAAAAAAAACCCTGAGAAACTCATTATGGTGTATTAACACAAAATCATTATTACATGAGATTAATCAATATTCCCTAGTTTAATAGCCTACAAAAGTACATTTAAATTTGAATATTTGTATCAATAGCTATGTAGGAAAATATGTATTTGATTAAAGCTCTTGAAACAACCACAGTCGATCATATTTCCTGATATTAAATCTGATGAGAAAGTCTTCCATGCTCCATCAGTAATACACAGGAAAAGAACAAATGCAAATCATAAAGTTTATGCCATGTTTAGATCACTGTAGGTATTAGGATGGTCTATAGAGTCATCTTCCTTCTCAAAAGACTAGAACCCTGAACATAAAATGAAATTTTTTGAAAAACTGCCCAGTGAGGTCATTTCAGTGACAACAAAAAAGTGTAAATATGGCATTGTTGAGTTTTTTGGGAACTGCTGACACTCAACCTTTGCTTGGCACCTTTCATGACACCAGAAAGATACAGTAATTTCCCAAAAATATATTGCCTGTAATTCCATAATTTTTAGCCGACTCCTATTCATGTCTATGGAAATACTTGTTTCAGTCCAGGAGAATAGCGTGCACTCATTTTATACATATATTTATAATTCTCTACTGGAGTTGTCATACAAATTCACTGCTGTCACCCAGGGGTTAGTGATACCTTTTTCTTAAGAAGCTGAAGTAAGAGAAATACAAATGGAATTGCTTGTACAGTATGTCTTGGTAGAAGTGCATGCTTTACCTTAGCAATTGATACTGATCAATTAACTTGCATTGCCGATAGCCATGTAATGAGTAATTTGTGGTAGAAACATTTTAAAATATGGGCAGTGTCAGTGAATCAAAAAAACCTTTAAAAAAATCTGTCATGTCCTTCTGGTTATTTCCACCCAGTTCAACTCTATGTAAATCCTTTACTGATTATATAAATATTATGGTGACGAGCTACAAGTTAAAATAAATGGTTGATTCTGCTCTCTACTTTTTTAATGTATAATTTTTGTTTGACTATCAAACACCTGCTTTAATACAAAAAGCCTGTAATTTCCTTGTAATCATAACACCCACAGAATACAGGCATATTCACAACATGTTTTTATACTATGGCAAGACTTTTTTAAAGGATGGATAATTTTATGACCAATAAACATTTGCTGTTGTACACATTAAGATGAGGTAATCAAGACTAATGCATCAGGAAATCAGCTAATCACTGCAGGGGCAAGGGAATTTTACTATAAAAAATATATGGCATTTCTCAGCTATGTGTGGATCACGGGACTTTCTGTTCACCTTTCTCTGAAACAGGCACAGGCCTTCAGGGACCATTCTGACAGGAACTGGTAGGAAATTCGAATAATTTGAAATATGTTTTAGTCCCAAATTGGGACAAAAACTTTAAATATCAGAACTTTTCATGAAATGTAAAGTTCAGAACATTTTCTATTCAGAAATGTCAAAATATTTAATTTTGGATTGTTGAACGGAATCATAATTTTTGTTTCAGCTTGGTTCAACATTAATTCATTACACCACCCCTCAAACTGCCATGGTGTCTCATGGGAGTTGTAGTTTGGGTGTTTCATACCCCTATTCTCCTCTATGGGCCAGGCTCTCTGGCTGGACTACATGATACATTGTGGCCATGATGTCCCACGGTAGTTTAAAATAGAGCATAACCACAGAGCAGCATAGGAGATGTAGTCAAGCCAAAGAGCACATCTCATAGAAGAAGATGTAGTTTGAGTGCCTCATGTCCCCAACTCCCATGAGGTGGTACGGCAGTGAGATGACCAGAAACAAAACTTTTCAGTTCAACTAAACTGAAATGTTTTGATTCTGGTTCACCTGATCCAAAATGAAATATTTCCTTTTTTTTTCCAAATGAAATATTGAATTTTTTTGGCCAAAATCTAAATTTGTCCATGGAAAATGTCAATTTTGTGGAAATAGTGTTTTCTGTTAAAAATGTTGATGCAAAATAGTGGTTCGGCTCTCATTGTTACAATACAAGATGGCAGAGTATACATGTATATATCATTTACCTAATTCTCTTATGCATATATTGTTCCTGCAAACTAGTCTTGAAAATACAGTGAGTACATACATGCGAGTCTCAAAAAATATTTCCTTCATTAGAGTCTTCAGAACCTTATTTTCCATTTCTTTTTCATTCAGCGTTAACACCTTTACTTTCCTCAAGACAGCAAGTACATCAATTTGAATACTGGAGGAAATTATTCATCGAATAAATTATTCTTTGAAGAGAGCTAGTCAAAGTTGTCACAAAATTATTCTTTATTAATTCGGTTGACAAATAGTGGCACAATTCACTGAATAATGTGTTCACTGAAAAATGTTTACTATCTCTGTCAGAGTTTATAGTTTATTAATTCTATAATTTAGATACTAATAGTAATTTACATATATGTAAACTATTACTTCAACAAAAATGACATGAAATTATTGTAATATTCTCATTCCAAAGAGAAAACATTTCATTATAGGATATAGTAAAGTTTTTAATAGATAATCTTCAGCTGGTGTACATCAGCAGAGCTCCATTTGTCTTCATCATAACTGCACTACCGGCAGAAATTTTAGCCTATAATACCATTTTTTGATTCTGTTCAGAATTCATTATCTGTCTATACTGGAAGGAAGACAGGAGACACTGGATATGGTTTAATCAGGCTACAACTTTATTATTAGATGTCTGGGACTATCTGGCAGACAAAAAGTCGACAGTGCAGGTAACTCCATGATCATTTCAATGTCTACCTGGGGTAGGGTGACCAGATAGTGAAAAATCAGGACAGGACGGGGGCGGGGGGTAATAGGTGCCCATATAAGACAAAGGTCTATTATCAGGACTGTCCCTATAAAATGGGGATATCTGGTCACCCTAACCTGGGGGCCTCTGCCAAACCAACCTTTTTCCATCCTGGTCCCCCACTCAACCCATTGCTGGGACCTTACCATCCCCCTTCAATTGAGGGTTAAGAGGGGGATTAAAAAGGGGGGTTGACTCCCTGCCCTGAACCCCCCCCCCCCCGCCACCATTCCACTCCTTTAACCAACACCTTCTTTTTAAGTCCTTTACCAAGCCATTTTCCAGTCACTGTATCCCTTCCCTATGGAGTACCTGCCCTGGGCATCTGCCCCATATTTACATGAGTTGTGACATCATAGCCTAACACCCTTCCCTACTCACCATAACAAAGCCCTCCCTGAACCCACTTTGGGGAAGACAAAAAATACCTTCTCCATCCCTTTAATCTGGTGATGAGGGAAAAATTCCTTCCCAGCCCCCCTAGACAGGAACAGCTAGCATGATGCCCATAGCGGGTCCTGACCAAATCTGGTATTTTGGCACTTCCAAGGGGTGGGAGGGTTTGTGTGCTCTGCCTAGTTTGGGGAAAAGGACCTTCTCCCACTGGGCTTACCCTTTATCAAGTCTCTGCCCTTCCAGTCTCTAGGGGGTGAGTCAGCATTACCATGCTGACCCACTCTGCATTTACAGCAGCTTCTGTTTCTCTCCCCTCCCCGCTCCAGCAAAATACCCCTCCCCCACCCTGGCAAGCCAAACAATGCCCCATAATGTGTGATGCAGTCAGACTTAATGGATGTGGGCCTGAAATGGTTCATGCAAGCTGAACTTCTGATAACACTCAAGAGTTATCTGGATCTGAACTTCACAAGTCAAGTCTCTGTCCTAAACTAGACTTTTTGCCAAATTACAAAAGAGAATGGCTTGAAATCCTGATCAGACTTTTATAACTTGGGCCAATTTTTCCTTGCACTGTAATTGAAAGAGAGAGCATGGTCATATATGGACAAACAACTGTATTAGTAAAACACCACTGAATGTGGATTGGGGGTGGGAGGATAATCTGGTTTTCACCCTGTCCTCGAGAGAGTGCTTGTTTCTATACCTTTCAGTAAGAATTTAAATATATTTCGGTTCATATTTCCATTTTCACTGAGATTTGTTCAATCTGGCATAGAAAATCATTGTTATCTACTTCTTACATTCACCGTTAATGACTAGAGACTTTAATCTACAAGATGAACACTGAAAGTTGTATTATTTTGCAACAAGGAATTTTTTACATACTTAGGTTTATTCAAATTCACCATATTACTACTCCCTTAATTCCATTTAAGATCCTATTTATGAGATAAGCATCATAAAAACTTGTCCTTCTTTATATCTATTGAATCACTGGAACAATCTTATAAAACTCTGTGAAAAAGAGGCATATATAGGTCCCGGGGCTTTAATTTTACTCTCCATGATGAAAAAAGAAAAGGAGTACTTGTGGCACCTGAGAGACTAACAAATTTATTTGAGCATAAGCTTTCGTGAGCTACAGCTCCATGATGGCGTACACAGAATTATGTCTAATGGTTTGCAGCTAACTCTGTACTGGTAAATTTGGGTCATCTCAATGCTATTTTATTATTTTCTGCTTCTTTATAAAGGGAAAATATCTTCAGTCAGATTTCACAATGCATGTTCCAGCCAGATGACGGGTTTTGAAAACCACATTCAATATTTTAAAAGAACCTTTTTCAGTTTGACCACAGATAACAATTTAAAACTTAAAGGGAACAAAAACAAAACAAAAACCGCACCAAGGATTGGATTTTCTTCTTACCACATGTGGGTAATAGCATCAAGTGCTTTTTAAACCCCCAGTTACAGCAGTACAGTAGAAGTTTGATTGTATGAACACCAGTCTTACAAATGGACAGTTATATGAATCATTTTTCCCATCAGAAAAAAATTACATTATAAAACTGATTTTGATGAAGAACAAGTCAACATCCTTTCAGGATTTTATGCCTTCAGTGCATTTGAAATCGCTTTGCACTAATCGGGAGGACAAGAAGAAAGCGATGCAGTGCCCATATTTCAACATATTCACCCTATCTCCTGTAATTTTGAGATGTTCAGTTTTATGAACCTGTCATTTTAGAAACTCCTCAGTCCCCAGTTAGTTAATTAAATAGGGGGTTTACTGTAGCACATTTTCAATTTTTTAGTACAGCGAGCAAATGAAGAAATCAGATATTCTTACATCACTACCTGCAACCCTATTGCAAGTCACATGTGAATGGCTCTATTTCCCCCTATTGAGAATGTAATGATACTTGTGCTTCCTTTGAGGAGCTGACGAATGTTGTACATTTTGGGTAGATAGAATCAAGACTCTAAGAAAAATAAATCCTTATTTAAACATGGAAATCTGCTGTGTGCTGCATCAGGTTGCAGAATATGGAATGCCACAAAAGCTTTCGGATAGTGATTGTGAATTATTTAAAAATCTTCTTGCAAATATACGACACATGAGGCACTTTAGAAAGCTATATATCTTGCATCACAGGGTACACAGAAGCGGTCATTTAGTGTACACTGCTTTGTACAAAAATTAGTCTTGAAATTGCAGCCTAGAGTGCAAACTTCTTAACATATTCTTTTGCTGAAATGTCTGCAAGAATTTATGATCCTACATACATCTCCTTGCAATTTAGCTAATTTTTATGCAAGATATCAGTGTCCATAGGAAACCATTAGAAAATAGGCCACTGAATAAGAATTACTCAAATATGCTGAGGAAAGCAGAAAAACAAATAAGACTTTTCAAACACAAGAATCAGAAATTAACTCAGAAGTTTCTAGAGGAATAACTGATCAAAAATGTATCAACTGCTAATATCTATGTACCCTAGGTTCATAACCCTTAGGCAATTAGAATGAGAAAAATGTGTTAGAAATTCCCATTTTAAAAGGTTAAACCCGTTCCAAATTTACCACAAATGTTACTGATTAAGAAGGATAAGCCAAGGAAGCCAAAGGGATGCAAATTATCCTGGACAGCAGGATTATGTAAGGCATGTAGGGCCAGATTGTTAAAGGTGCGGTCATGCACCTAGTGGGATCTCCCTTGGGAGTAAGGGACCTAAATGGGAGTAAGGCACCTTTTGTAAATCCCTGTAGATGCTTTTCTGCCTCTTTTGGTACCCAAATACATTTAAAAATCTGTAGTGGGGTCATATTGGAAACCCGGGAAGTGGGTGGGCTTGCACCCACCCACTGCTGAAGGCCTTTCCCCCAGCCTTGCGGCAGGGACCACTGGACCCAGGGACCAACTGATTACGGGGGACAACTAATGAAAAACAGAGATCGGAGTGAAGGTCAAAGGTTCAAAATAATGATACCGGATGGGGACTCCGAGCAGAGAACCCCGGACAGCGCCCACTGCTCCTCAAAGCTGTCGAGGGAGCCAGCGGACGCTGCCCAGTGCATCTCTGCCCGGATACGTGACACTAGGGAGGAACAGAAATGGGCCCCTCAGTCGCAGAGCACCCCCTCATCCAACATCCTCCTCCTGGTATTATAGATGGAAACTTTGGCCAGAGCCAGGAAGAGGTTGACGAGGAGGTCTCACGACTTCGTGGGGCCATGGATAGGGTGTGCAAAGAGGAAAAAGTGTGGCGAGAAGTGCAGCCAGAACCTCAATAAGAGGTTCTGGAGGAGCCGGAATAGGGGCTGCAACCTGGCGCATTCAAGATAGGCATGCGCCAGGTTCTCCCTCACGCTGCAAAAGGGGCAGGCCTCAGGTGTAGGGATGAACCATGCTCACAGCTCCATGAAGGAGCTGCCAACTAATGTCCCTGGCGGGCTGTGGGACCAAGGTGGAATAAAGGCTGGCACACCGGGGCTCCTCACCCTCTCTAGGTGGAAGATAGTCCCGCCATTTGGTGTCGGGGCGGGACACGAGGTTGTCCCGTCCTCCGCCAGGAGGCAGGTGACATGCTTTTTGCCCCCTCTCCTTTTCTCCAGGGCGTCGAAGAAGCGGGAGCCGCCATCCATCTCCCAAAGGAGACAGATGCGGGATCAAACAAAGGCACCCTGGGTCAATGGTCCTCCAGGGCCCAGAGCTCCTCCCGATTCTCCCAGTATGCTGCGTGGAGGGGTGGATCCTCGGAACCGGAGGCGAAGACACCTCTCTAGCTCTAAAACCTCCCGCTCCAACTGCCCTATCACCGCATCCCTCTGCCAGGTGGCGCCCCAGGTGTAGTCGCAGCAGAAGAGCTGTGTGCGCACCTTCCCCACATCCCACCACTGCCTCGCCAAGGGAAAGGCACGCCACTGCTCCCGCCAGGCCAGCCAAAACTCCTGGAAGGATGCCATGAAGCCCACATCCTCCAGCAAGCTGTTATTAAAATGCCAATAGGCCGGCCCCAGCCTCTCCGAACTGAGAAAGGCTGCCCCGGTCACCAAGTGGTGATCCGAGAATGGGGCCGGCCGGACGCCGGAGGCGTAGACTCGTGCTAGATGGAAACGCAAAATATAAATGCAGTCCAACCGCGAGTGGCGTGACCGATCCCCCTCCACCCGGACATAAGTAAAGGTAACATAGTCATCCGGGTGGTGGTCGCACCAGACGTCCACCAGAGAGTGATGATCCATGATCTTCCTGAGGACGCCTGTGGCTGCTAAGGGATGTCTCAACTCCTGAGCGGTCCTGGTCCTTGAGGGTGGTGTTGAAGTCCCTGCCCAGGACCAGGTATTCATGAGGATCCAGGGTGCCGAGGAAGGCCGACACCTGTTGATAGAAACGCACTCGTTCCGGGCCCGCGTTCAGGGCGTAAACGTTGACCAGATTGAATCTCAGCCCCTCCACACAGGCCCGGACGTGCAACAGGCGACCCGGCACAACGTCGGCTACCCCCAGCACCTCAGGCCTTAGCTCGGGGGAGAACAGGGTTGCCACCCCAGCCAAATGGGCGCCGAGGTGGCTAAAGTAAACCTCATCCCCCCACTCCAGCCGCCAGCTAGCCTCAATGGCTGGAGCTGTGTGGGTCTCCTGCAGGAAGATCACAAAGTAGCCCCCCTCTTGAAGGAAGGAGAGCATCTGGCTCCTGCGGAGACCCACGCTACAGCGCCTGGTGTTCAACATAGCAAAGATGGTATCCTTCATAGGGAGGGCTGGGGCGAATCCTCATGGGCAGGGCAATCGATGGCCTCCAGAGGGCCCCTCAACAACCCATGTTCTACTCCGAAGGTCATCAGGGAGTCGTGGAACGTACAGGCCCGCCGGTAGGCCACAAGGCCCTGCCTCCCGTTCCCTCTCCCCTCCGCCAAAAGGCCCTTCACGGCCCAGAGGACAAAATGGAAGTTCCCCCAGTGCTGGAGAGCGATCTGCACCTTGCCCTGTGAGCCACGAGTGTCCAACAGGAAACGGCGCAGCTCTTCCCTCAGCGCAGAGGGGGACGCGGCAGCCAACCGGTTGCCATCCTCCGGTGAGGCCCCGAAAGATCTTCATGGCCTGTGGAGACAGGCAAGCATGGAGCAGAACCCCAGCACAGTTGCGCTGGGCAGCCCATCCCCATCCCTGGCACAAGAGAGGGCGGCGGAGGGAACAGTGCAGCCCCCATGATGCTGGGAAGAGGGGACACGAAAACCGCCCCCTGAGAAATGTCCGTAGACAAAGGAAACGAGACAACCTCGGGGGCGGCAATAACATGGGCAGTGGCGGGGAAAGGGACGAGCAACTCATTGGGGACTGTAATAGGATCGGGGCAGGGGCGGGACCAGGGACGTGGACAGAAGAAGAGGCAGGATCAGGGATGAGGGCCAATATTGGGACCCGGGCAGGAAAGGGGCCAGGAGCAGGGGCAGAAACAGGAACGGGGACACTGACGGATTCACGGTCCCCGACAACTGGGCTATCGGGGTGCGGCTCCTCACGGCCGGGATTGGGGGACAAATGGACCGGGGCTAGAGAGGGGCCTTCACTGACGCCGGGCGCGGGAGCTGTGAGAAACACGTCACCCGCAGCCACGGCATCAGGCACTACGGAAACTTCAGTGGGGCTCGCCTCCAGAGGGGAAGCCAACCGCTCCATCCGGGTGGTAGAGGGCATGCCCGACCGCTCGGCATCAGGTGTGGCCTCTATGGGCTTGGCAGCCTCAAGTGAGGTGCCATCCACTGCCGGGCAAATAGAGGGGCGCCCCCAGGACCAGAGCAGGGGCTACAGTTGGGAGTGAAAGGCAGGGAGAGGGAGAAGGAGAAGGGGGTGGTGGAATTGAGCCATGCCCAGATCGAGGCCCGCTGGCTGAGGGGGGTCGTACTCCCCCTGAGTGACCGGGGTCAGACCCAGGGCCTCGATCTCCTCAAATATGGAAGTAAATTCAGTCCCCGTGGCCCCAGAGTCCTCCCCGCCAGGAACCGGGGCAGTAATAGTCCCACTATCGACAGCAGCGGGGGGCACAGATGGCAAAGGGGACAGGGGAACTCCTAGAGAGGCCTCCTCGGGAGGGGACTTAACAAGAGGGGCGGTGACACCTCCGTCTGCTGTCATGGCTGCCATAGCCGGCGTCTCTTGCTGGGCTCCATCCGGGGGGGGGTGGCAGAAGATGCAACATCGACAGCCCCCCGCAGCATTTTTTGGGGGGCCTCCTCTCCCTCTTCATCGGAGGGCAGGGATTGAGCCCGCAATTTATGGGTGCCGCGCTTCCCCCGGACGAGCACCCAGCCCTCCGAAGTGGAGGTGGAGGGCCAGTCAGCAGGGGCAGGGTCAGGAGGCAAGGGTGATTGTTTTGGGGTGGGCAAGGGTGATGGCAAGGGAGGAATTATGGGAGCAGTAGGGGCAGGAGCAGTGGCAAGAGTGGGGCCAGGGGCAGGGGCAGGGTCCTCCTCCATAATGGAAAGAGGCAGGAGGAGGCCCTAAATCGGGGGTGGGACAATGGACAACTGCTCCTCCCCACTAGATGACAGGCAGGGGAGGAGGGTCCAGCAAACAGGGTATTGGGAATAGGGAATTTGGGTCGGGGCTAACCACTCCTCCCTGCTAAACTGTATGCAGGAAGGAGGGTACCAGCGTGGATGGGGAGTAACTGTAGGGGGGCACTGGGGAAGGGAAGAAGCAACCACTCCTCCCTGCTAGGCTGCAGGCAGGGGAGGAGGGTGCTAACAACAGGGAGGGGAGACCCAGAGACTGTGGGGGTACAGCCACGGGGCAGCACCCTGGGTAAAAAGGGATCGCTAATTCCCTGGACAACCAGCAGGAGGCGCCACAGGGATGAGTCACCGCACCGTTACACTGGCCCATAGGTCTTAATTTTCCACTGCTTTGCACCTGTGTAGTCATTTGCATCTGTGCTATATGGTAGAACGGTATTTTATACTCACTTTAAAGAGAAATAAATAACTACACAAAGTGAAAGGCTGTGGAGAATCAGGTCCCCAGTATATAAGGGGTTAATCTAATTTCAATAAGTTTTATTCATCCTTCGGAGAATTTGCAAAATGGTTAAAAGTTCTTGAAACCCTGTATCTGCTCCCACTGTTACTTTCAAGATGCTCCTGGAGCCAGAAAAGAAATGCCAAGCTATCCATGAATTTAGCAATGCAATGAAGAAATAATTGACCTATCCACAAGTAATGAACATTGCATTCATTGATCATTACAACACCAGTCATTTAACCATGTGTAAGACTGCCCTGTTCAGTAGAGTATCAACTATTGCACTTACCAGTATGCAAGATTATACCTGTTTAATAATATATATAATGAGCTGTACCAAACATCTACAGACTCACTTCTACCCTTACTGTTGTTCTTTCTTCAAAACATACATTGCCAAAAACTCTCAACTAGAATAAAATGACTAATTTATACCTTCTGGGAGAATCTGGCCCAGAAAGTTAAAAAACCAACCAACCAAAGCAATACTGTACTTGACACCACAAAAACATGAGCTTAAAAACAATCCACAAAGCTTGCAAACAGAAATATTTATTTGGGTCTTTGAATCGGAGCTTTTGAAATGAGTGAATGTTTTGGCCAGTAGTTTTCCACCTTTTTTCAAATGGAGGTGTGGACTGCTTTGGAAATCTTAGACACACTCTGCACACCCCTGCGGGCCTGTGGACCACAGGTTGAAAACCACCGGTTTAGGCTAAGATCATCTAAGTAATTTGGGAAGCCTGCAGCAAGTCACTATAAGTACATGAAGTATTTACGTACATAGATGATGCTGAACTCAGTTCACCATCTAGCTGACAGCCAAGATAATTTTCATCACCACAGATGTCAAAGAACACTAGGGGGTGTGGGTGCAGAAAAGGGGGAGGCAGACAGTGGCAATTGACCAGTTAGGTATTAACCAATATGAGAAAGACTCTGCTGAACATTGTCAAAGCCTACAGACAAATTCTGAAGATGGCAGACAACTATATATTCAGGTATCTAAAGCAGAGCCTTTATACTTCATGATTACTTTAAAGAAATGCAAGGATATTGTAACAATGAAATCACAGCTAAATATTATACCAAACATTCAAAGATTAGTAGTTGTACATTTTTGGCTGAAAAACCATTTACATTTTTTGAAAATGGGAGAGGGGGGCAATATTTGTAGGTACCGCCAAATACATGAACATTGGCCTTTTATTTACAGTTTCAAAATAATTATGCAATATATCTGAGGGAAACAGTTATACCTTGAAGGAACCTACTATGGGCCAAATACTGCCATCCAGCTGATTGCAACAGGAATTGGCTAAAGTAAAATTGAATAAGGACCTCTGGATTTGACCCCATATGAACTTGTAAGGCAAAGTATAATGGCTATCACTAAAAACAAGTAAATTAACATTTACTTCACACACTAACAACAGGACTTGCAGTATTTCCTTTTCTGAGTGTAAAAAATATAATGCTAAGGGCATTCTCCTCTAATTTACATCCATTTTACACACTGCTCAAACTCTACTGTCTTCATCTGAGTTATTTCTGATTTATACTGACGTAAGTGAGCGAAAAATCAGGCTCATATTCTACAATACAATTAATGCTGATATTTTTCAAAGTGCCCACTGTATGCAGCAGGAAAGGATGTGAAAGGAGAAATAGCAGTGATCACTTGAAGGAATGGACAAATGTTATGCATTTTCTAGAACATTCAACACAGCAGACTTATTTGTGTCACCCACAAGCTAACTTATTTTATTTTATTAAAGAAAGTTACAAAGGTTATATATCCTCAGCCGGTGATGATGATGATGGGTGATTACTCGTTACTAAGTATGATCATCTTCAATGGGAGTTATGGATCCTCAGGTGGCTAATAAGGCCAATCCTTGAACCACAAGTTCTATTGCAATGAGAGCAAATGTTTTCAGGCTCAGCAGGAAGCTGTTGACCATGACTGGAAGTCAGTCTGTCCTTCCTTCCTTCTGCATATCTTGTCCTCTTCAGCTTGTTGGCGAACAAGTTCAAAATGCATCACGTATGACTTCACTCCATTTTAAGTGATCGTGGGCAAGTGTCTCCCAACTGTCAATGTCAATATTACACTTTTTTAGGTTGTCCTTCAGTAAGTCCTTATATCACTTCCATTGTCCACCCACATTACGGTACCCTTCTTTCAGCTGAGAGAACAGGACCTGTTTTGGGAGGCGATGGTTTGGCATCCAGTCAATGTAACCAGTCCAGAGGAATTGCCTCGATACGGGTGTGTAAGGGAACTCAGCTGGGGCTCGTCCCTCGGTGGGGTGGCGGGACACCATACCGCTTCAGTACACTCTCTTCTGGGTTGGGGAATATCCAGTCTATGGCCCAGACCTTCAGGCTGGGTCCCGCAAGCAGTTCGATATAAGCCCAGGCCCTGGGTCAGGGCGGGGCAGCAAACAAACAGTCAGGGGCTCAGGCCCTCTGGGGCTGAGCAAATAGTCAATATAAGCCCAGGCTCCTAGCTTTATCAACCAGTGGAGGGGGAGACTGCCATCCACAAGGTGGGTGGCAGGGGGGACACAGGCCCACCCACTCCACTGCATCCCAGCCCGGGGCCTAGCAGCGGTCAAAGACCCACTGCTGTGTCAGTGTTCTTGTGCTTTCTCAGCCCACCATTTGGCTCTGGCAGTGCTGCCGCCAGACTGGGGTCAGTTGCCCCCGGCTACTTCCGGACTCTCTCTTGTAGGGTACCTGGGTCAGGGTGGTGTCATCGGAGGGTTCAGCACCATTGGCTCCTCTGGGTCGCCGGCGAGGGGTAGGCTTGGCCACTCCTCTGAGCAGCTGGCGAGGGGTAGGCTCGGCCTCTCCTCTGGGCATTGGTCAGACATTGGCCAGTCTGGCCAGTCCTCAGGTCAGCCGCAGCTTGCTGGGGTCTCCCAAGCCGGAGCCAGGCCACCTAACTGAGTTCCAGGGTTGGGCTTTTCTACTTCCTGTCCTGTGCTTTGACCTCTGAAGGGCGGGCGCAGGATCCACTGGCTCCGCCCACTCTGCTGTCTGGGGAGGTTCTTCCCTCAGCTGGGTGATGGGGCACCACACCGCCTCACTACAGGATGGTCTTTGCCTCTTCCAGGACACTAATATTGGTGCACTTGTCTTTCCATTTGATCTTCAGAATCTTATGAAGGCAGCGTTGATGGTGCCTCTCAAGGACTTTCAAGTGGTATCTATAGGTTGTCCAAGTTTCAGACCCATACAATAGTGTTGGGAGAATAACAGCTTGATAAACAAGAAGCTTGGTGTCTGTTCGAATGCCATGATCTTCATAAACCCCTGTGCTGTAAACAAGAAAAAGCTACACTGGCACAGCTCAGGCAATGTTAAATTTCTGCATCAATATCTGCCTTGGATGAAAGATGACTTCCAAGGAAGAGGAAATGATTGACATTCTCCAGTGCCACTCCATTGATTTTGATAGATGGGGCATGTAATACCTCATCTGGAGAGGGCTGATAGAGCACTTTAGTCTTCTTGATATTAAGAGTGAGGCCAAGACATGCGTAAGCATCGGCAAACACATTCAAGATAGTTTGAAGAGCTCTCTCAGAGATTGCGTTTTCATCAGCATACTGAAGTTCCACAATAGATGCTGTGGAGATCTTATTCTTGGCTTTCAGCCTGCTTAGCCTGAACCGCTTTCCGTCCATTCTGTAAGTGATTTCAACACCAGATGTAAACTTCCCAGCAACTAGGTAAAGAATGACAGCAATAAAAACTGCAAACATGGCTGGAGTGATGATACAGCCTTGTTTTACTCCTGTTTGTACTTTGAAAGGTTCGCTCTGGGAGCCAGTGCTCAGTACAATGCTCAGTACAGTCGCTTTCATGTTATCATGAAGCAATTTCAGGACATCCAGTCTTAGAGAGTACAGGCCAGAGGGCATGGCAATGCACTGAATCAAAGGCTTTAGTTAAATCAATAAAAGCCATGTACAGTGGTTGGTTTTGCTCCAGACACTTTTCTTGCAGCTGCTGTGCTGTGAAGATCATATCCATAGTTCCACAACATGGTCAGAATGACTCTGTTACTCCAGTAAAGTTTCTTCTGACTGGGGTAGAAGGCGAGTTGCAAGGATCTGCGCTAGAATTTTGCCTGCAATGGCTAGGAGGGAGATACCACAATAATTTCCACAATCTGCTTTATCCCATTTTTTGAAGAGGGTGATAACAGGGCATTCCTCATTTCACTGGGTATCTCCTCCTTTATCAGATTTTAAGGATAAGCAGGTAAAGCTGCTGAATTAGCTCTGGTCCACCATCTTTAAAGATTTCAGCAGGGATCCCATCTAGACCTGCTGCCTTGTTGTTCTGCATCTGCTTGGTGGCATTGTGTACCTCATACAAATTAGGAAGGTCTCAGAGCTCATCCCTAAATGGTCATTAGGGATTTGCTTCAGGATTTCATCTGCAACTGCAGAATCATGGTTAAGGAGATCTTCAAAAATGTTCTTTCCTGTGAGAATTGATGGCTTCATAGTCCTTCAGAAGTGTGGTTCCATCCTCAGAGAGAAGAGGATTCATACCATGGCAAATTGGCCCATAAACAGCACTGGTGGCACTAAAGAAACCACATGTATTGTGGATGTCCGCAAGATGTTGGAGTTCTTCTGCTTTCTCCACCATTTGTTCTTGAGTTCTCTGGTTTTACGTTGGACTTCCGCCCTCACCTTGGCACGGGCTCCTCTCTTTATATTACAATTTATGTCATTCTGCCAAGCACAAAATGCCATTCTCTTCTCATTAATGAATTGCTCAATTTCAGCATCATTCTTATCAAACCAGTCCTGATGTTTTCTGGTTTGGTAGTCTATGGTTTCATCACAGGTTTTGATGATTACTGCTTTCAACTGGCTCCAGTGTTCCTCAATTTCTTCCGGAAACTCTGATGGGTACTTTTCTTCTAAGACTGCTTGGAAGTGGTCACCCTTAATAGGGTCCTTCAAATCTTGAATCTTCAACTTGCACCTGACCTGCTTCTTTTGCAGTCTCCATTTGGGAGCGTTTTTAATTTTCATTGTGGATCAAATAAGGAGATGATCAGTCCAACAGTCATTAGCACTTGTCATTGCTCTTGTGAGAAATACATCACTACGATCTCGGGCATGAACATAATGTAGTCAATAGATGCCAATGCTTTGACCGTGGATGTCTCCAAGATGTTTTGAACTTTTCCTTTTGTTGGAAGAAAGTGTTATAATAATAAGTTCATGTTCAGCACACTGGGTCAGGAGCAGAATTCCATTTGAATTGCTTTTGCCAACTCCTTTCCTGATTGTTTCCTTCCACAGATCTGAGTCTCCACCCACATGTGCACTGAAATCCCCCAGAAAGATGATCTTATCTTCTGTAGGGGTCTCCAATAAAATGGTTTTCAACTGAGAATAAAAATCTTGGTTTACATTCTCATTGGCATCCAGTGTTGGTTCATAGGTGCTCATAATAGTTCCTGTTGATTTTTGGTGAACCTCAATCAGAGTGTCATAAACCGCTCATTGATGCCAACTGGTACCTCAGAGAGCTTGTTCTTTATAGCAAAGCCCATTCCATGCAATTAGGGTTCATCTATAGATTTTCCCTTACAGAAATAGGTGTATCCTCCTTTCTCCTTCCTCAGCTGTCCTTCATCAGCTCTTCCAGTTTCGGACAAAGCAGCAATATCGATGTTAAACCGACTCAATTCATGACCAATAATGGCTGTACATCACTCTGGGCAGTCGCTATATGAGTTGTCCATCAGGGTATGTACATTCCAAGTTTCAAAGTTGAAGAGTTTCTTACATTTTCAACTGCTGAGGTGGTGATCCTGCTGGATGCGGCTATCCAGCCAGGAAAAACAGAGGCAACACTATTTTTAGGGTACCTTTTGTAACTCCCTCCCCATGTGGGGTGAGCAGAGTGGATCCTAAAAAGGACTGCTCAGTCGTGCATGCAGCTGCCGAGATGCTCGATCCACCTCAATACTCAAGCAAGACAACTGAATCACACACCCACCACCTGCCTGTCGGTCTGTAACTAGGAACTTCCAGATTTCACTGTCTTGTTCCCATCGCCACTTGCTGATCGCCACCGGACTTTTGACTTGTGGCAATATTATTTTTCCCAAAAAACTAGAAGATGCCTGTGTGGGACTTATTTTAAAGTGGGGACACTGATGCACAACAGTCATCACACTAATCCTTGACAGATAGAGAACTTGAAACCAATGGCATGGGCACCATGACGATTGAAGATCCTCTATTTGCTGCAGCCTTCATCCACCTTCACAGTCATTGTAACATTACACAACAGTTTCATCTCCATCTGTTCTGTGCAGTTATCCTTCATCTGTTCTGTTGTTAGGGACTTCTTGGATCACACTTTGTCTGGAACCTCACCCTTGACAGTTCTGCCATGGGTAGCCCTAAGGGAGTACATGACTCCAGGCAGCATCGTTCTTGGGGTCATTGAGACATGCAAGCCTCTCCACCACTACAAGGTGGTGATCCATGGAGAGGGCCGGTATAATGGCCAGAGCTGTATTTAAATCAATAGTGCTATGTCCATTTATATCAGCTGAGGATTTGTGCATACTGCTATGTCTGGAGTCACCACATGGCACTTCCACACATTGTGAAATGAGTGAAATTTTAAAGACTTTGTTTTGATTAAAAATACAATGTTCTGGTCCACCAAAACATTGCGTGAATTTGCAAAGAAAGAAGAAAAATATTCTGAAAAGCTGAAATGTTTTGTTTCAACATTTTCAAAAGGAAAGATTTAGATTTTTCAATTCAAAATGACTTTTCATTTGAAATTTTGCTTCACTTTTATTTTTTAAGAAGGTAAAACACACAAAACTTAAAGATGATGTTTTGTTTTGGCTCAAATGAAAAGTTTTATTCAACTTGAAACAATTTTTCCTTTAGTTGAGAAATTTTTTTAAAAAATAATATATATTTTGGGTCCTGAACTTCCCCCACCCAAATTTTTTAAGTTTGGCCACCAAACAAAAACAAACAAACAAACAAAATACAACAGCTATTTGCACAGCACCGCACATAACCTTACAAGTTCTTTTTCTTGGCATGCGAACACTGTTCAGTCTGTGAAGAAAATCCACAGTCCTGCAAGCAAGAGCCTCATTCGCAACACAACTCTGATTCATCCTCAGAGCAGGTCCATCCTGCACACTAATAAGCCAGGGTCCTATGGAAAAAAGTAGTATGCAGTCATGTAATTACAGACTGCGTCAAAATGCTTACAGGCAAGGGGGCTGAGTTAGGATTGCACATCCTCCCTTAATTCTGGCATGCCCTATCATTTGAGGGCCTGACTTTGCAAGCTTAATTTTTTAATGTAGTTCTTAAAATGTATAATTAAATTTGTTCTCAACTCTAGCATACTTGAGTTACCATGATATCAATAGTTTCTACTGTAGCTCTGGCCCACATGCTGATAAATATGTAGCCAGTGATATTTATGAAGTAGCTCCATAAATATATCTCATGTAGTGAAAACTAATCCTCAACAGTGAAATACTGATGCAAGTTTAATAGTAGATAGATTTTTCCAATGTACAGCATATAGGGGGGATGTATTTCAGTGTTATTCTGGGATAAAGTGATATTGCCATCATGGATTAAATTGAACTAATACTCCCAAACATCAATGGTCCTGTCTGCCAGGTAACTTGCTCCCAGCCCAGGTGTTGTTCATTTTGTTCCTTTGTGATGTGTGAGATCACATTCCAACTTGCAGTAGCTGTGAAAATGCTTCAATTAACTTAGTAAAGAGATGGACCATTTAAAACATAATGTGAATATTTTGACAGGTTTCAGAGTAGCAGCCGTGTTAGTCTGTATTCACAAAAAGAAAAGGAGTACTTGTGGCACCTTAGAGACTAACAAATTTATTTGAGCATAAGCTTTCGTGCATATGCATCTGATGAAGTGAGCTGTAGCTCACGGAAGCTTATGCTCAAATAAATTTGTTAGTCTCTAAGATGCCACAAGTACTCCTTTTCATAATGTGAATATGTTTCTCTCTCATACATTTTGTTTTAGGGTCATTCCAATCATCAATCACAGTTCTCTTCCATTTCACAAGTGTCTCATGGAAGGATTTCATTGTTAGTGTCTTCAGGCCAAAATGAAGAAAGCACGGGTAGGCTATGAATTGATTTTATTGTACTATTTGCACCACCAGGTATAATTGTCTAAACTCTGAGAGGAGTCTAGTCTTTAATGTGTACTCTTACTGATGAAGCAATAGATGTGCTGTGAGTACAAATTGCTTTTCCACATGAAACTTAACAGCAGGGTACTAGCCGATGGAAGTGGAAGCAAAAGATAAGCTAAAACTGCTTTTATGACGGCAATTATTAATGTCAAGAGATATTGGTTAAAAAGGAAACAGCCCTAATGGCATGTTTCAGTCACTCAGTTATGCCTTTTCCTTATTTGTAGAGATGGTATAATATTTTGCAACTCTTCTAAAACATCACAAAAGGACAAAATTTGTTTTCAATATACTGAAAGCGCATGTGCTATGATTAAAACCAATTCAGCATTGCTTCTCAAACTCATGACATACACAGGACATGTGAGGCCTGCAAAGATCTCTCTGCTCTCCAATTAAGAGAATTCAGCAATGTATTTTTGTTGTTTGTTTCTAATAGAACTGAGGGAGTCCTATTTATCAATATTTCATTACTGTGAATCTATTTACTATCTCAGTGAGAGAGTAAAATCTTCTACACTGCTTAATAGTAGCTGGCTGATTTAGGCTTGAATGGATTCAAAAATGGCCAAAGAAAATCGCCTTTTTTGATCCCCTAATGTAACTGCACCCCTAACAGCCCTTTCATTAACAAAGCTGTGTATCAGCCTGTATTAACTGAAGATCAGGCATTTCATTTTTTGCTGTAAGAACTACCTAAAAATAGACTGATGCTTCTTGGCACTACTTCTGCCTTCACATCCTCTACAGCTGCATATTCTTGGGCTATGGAGAAAAAGGACGCTATGTATTGTTTCCAAAGATGAGGAAAACCATCCCTTTCTGTAAAACTAAGAAGTAAAGGTGTAGAAAGTAGCTACATTTCTATGGGGCTGATGCTGCAAAAGGACAATCTCCAAAAACCCATATAATTTAGAACAATTGCCAGTACTTTATCAGTGTCCTGCCAAAAGAAACAAAATTGAGAATTTAAACAGAAGCAGAAAAGAAGAATTTCCTATAATTTATCATCATAATAATAATATTATTATGTTATATTATGATATGATAATTTATCATAAACATATTTATGTTTATGTAATGGAGGGGGAAAAAAGACACTGGTTATGCTTGATGTGAAAGCAAACCAATTAGTGTCTAACCTATTTGAACGAGGAGTACTTGTGGCACCTTAGAGACTAACAAATTTATTTGAGCAGCAGCTTTCGTGGGCTACAACCCACTTCTGGGTTTTAGCTCACGAAAGCTTATGCTCAAATAAATTTGTTAGTCTCTAAGGTGCCACAAGTACTCCTTGTTCTTTTTGCTGATACAGACTAATACAGCTACCACTCTGAAACCTGTAACCTATTTGAGAAATTATTCAAGAACACTTCATCCTAATGAAAATGTGACCTTGGCCCCTGAAACGCAGCAAATGAAAGGTTCTACTGGGATTATGATTTTTAAAGCATAAGGAACTAGCTTAACTGGTGCCCATGGTGCTTTTTATAAATAAATTACAATGTGTTGCTTGTTGTGTTAGTTCTAGCCTTTGTCTTGTGTTCCCTCAACCATATATCCTGCTGTACACAGAGAAAACTCTATTCCTGGGTGTAATGGAGAGAAAGTGTTGTTCAATTGTAAATTACACACAATAAGGCTGAAAGTTGTACATGAGGTGGACTTCAGATGTACCATATACAAGATGTAATTGACACAAGAAATTTAGTAAGATTTTAAAAGGATTAGACACCTTTGATAAAAATTTGCAGGTGCTATTTTTTTAAAAATAGCTCACTAGGCCAAAACGTTAAAGGGTAAGCGATCCTAAAGTTTCAATACATAAAATAGTCATCAGCTGGGTTCCTCAGCACACCAACACCCTAATGAAACAAACTGATGTGCTACACCCAACAGTACTAGGTATATCTCACATACATCCAGAGACAAAACTAGAAGCTTCAAAATAAGAAAACTTTCTACCACTTGAGCTAAAGGAATTAGGTATCCCTCAGCTTGTAGAAGTATTAGGCCCTTTATCTTGCCTTTGTGCCAAACTGCAATATAATCAAATACATCAGTAAAACACAAATACAAGCAGCCAGTAAATTGCCTCAGGGTATAGTATTTTGTAGCTACCTAAATACATTACAGAAGCCTATTATTTACAGTACTGCACATGAAGGGAATTATTTACTGACTACAGTGATGATCAGCTTGTATTGTGGATTCTGAGGTTGCTTAGCCTTCATCTGAGTCTGTCTGACTGAAGGCCTAAATTAACCAGCATTGAAGTGTTAACAGTGCAGTGGCTATCTATAGAACAAGCCTGTTCCAGGCAGTCTTCCTGCATATTACATTAAACAAAAAACAAAAAGCCTAAGTTAAAAGAACATTTATGGTACAAAGTCAAGCATTCCATGATCAGGAAAGCACGAAAGAAAAACCCTCCCAAACCCAGAGGAAAATAACTTAATTGTGAAGCAAGTTAAGAATTATTAAAAAAAAAGTTTTTAAATTATATATTTGCTGATATAGACTTTAGAATGTTGAGTATGTAACCAGGTTATGGTATTCATGTTTTATTTTGCTATAACAAACAAATGTGACAAAAGGGATCTTACAATAAATAATGCCCCAATAGGGGATGAGTATATTCAGATTATATATAGTAACTTAGAGAACTAGGAAATTCTTCATGAGAGAGGGCAGTATAGGTAGAGGAAGGAAAAAAGAATGAATGTTGCATTATCTTGCCTACTTCTCTCTCTTTAGAGCACAGAACAATAATTACCAAAAACACCTGTATTGCCTTTTAGTACAGTGAATGCAGGTGGAGACAGATACAAAAAGCAGCTTCCAAATAGCTAACAAACTTTAATGAGCAATCTGATAAAAATATAAAAGGGATATTAAAATATAATGGAAGGTGCTGCCCCCAGTTGTGCTGAGCAACAGCTTTCTGTAGACAGAACCCAATTCTCAAAATATTATCAAAGCTGTTAAAGGTTTTTTGTTTCCTGAAAAAACATGTTTTTTGGTAAGTCTATGATGTTGGATATCCATTTCCATAATGCTTATGAGAATGTTTTCAATACAATTTTTGAAAAAAATTCAGAAATTTCTAAAAACATAAAATGAGTCAATTTGAAGAATTTGAAAATAATTTTAAAATTTCAGTAAAATAGTTGGGGGGGTTGGCCAGCTCTATACAGTGTCTTGACATCCTTTCACTGACAGAAGCTGATGTCATGCTCTAATCAATAAAAACAAAAGCAAACACATACAACCTCAGGAGAGAAGGTTGCACCCCATATCAGATAGCTTAGGCACCACAGTGAATGTTTGCTCACTTCCTACATTCACTGTTGCTGTGAAAGTATAACAACAAACAATCAACAAGGATTCTTAGACAGTTTAAGCCCCACCATGACACTTCTGGCTTAGAAGGATCGTTGGTGCTAAAGGCACTGAATGGATAGACCAGGATATTGAAAGTCAATTATAGCTGCAAATAAAACCCGGAGCAATCGAGATGTGGCTTATATTAGGTACTCTGTGCTATTGTGTGTTTGCAAGTTCATACTTCTGTTCCTTATTAAAGATTTTTTTTAATTAAAATAGTTTATTTATACTAATAAGCACAGAAGTTAAGAAAACAATAAGCAGAAACTCCAAGTTTTCTGCCCTCCATCCTGGTTATGGGACCATATGGCGCTTTGTTACAGCATTTAAAAATTTATATATTAAAAGACTCACATACAGGCCGCATATTCATACTAAACATTTTTTTCTGTTCCTGTACATTATATACAGGTTTCATAAAAGAGTCCATGTGTGTAGTTAAAAAGACACCATGAAGAAGTTTGACACAATTTAGATTTTGTTTAAAACAAATTATTGAACTGTAGAGGATTTTTCTTCTCCAAAACAGAATATGAATAGAAATGTTTGCCTCACTTAAAAAAACAATTCAGTGAACATCTTCTATTGCTTATTGTGTTATTTCCTTTCATTTTTTGCAAACCCTGGGGTGTCAAAAACCCAGCCACAATAGTGTTGTGAGAAACAGAAAATGAAACTTCTTTAAAACATACATGAAATCTCACTCTTAAATCCCACTGACTTTCATTGAGTCTTAGGAACTTAGAAGCCTAAGTGCCTCAGTCACTTAGGTGCTTTTGAAAATTGTATCCACGGGTGCAATGTTAGACTGTCAATAACTCAGTCTGAACTCATTTAAGCCTCTCTGTGCTTTTATTACTTTAAAAATAAAGCAGTGTCATATGTTATCCACCATAAAGGGCTATTGTAAGCAATAATTAGTTTATATTTGAAAATGTAAGCTGCTATATAAGTGCAAACTATTATTATTACATTTGATTATATATTATGAGTTGAAATGAACCACTTTCATGAAACACTATGGAAATGTCTGGCCAGTGCACTTTAAAATAAATCTAGATGTTGTAACTATTTACCATTAACTAAGGGCTCAATCCTACACCGTTGAAGTCAATTGGATTTTTGTCACTGATGTAAAGGATGCAGAGGCGGACTCTGCAATTCCTAGTCATTCTTCCCCCATTTGTTGTATTAATATTTTCTTGCAGGTTTATATTTTGTGTTATATTTCACTTCATTGAGTTTGTTCTATTTATATTCATGATTTGTTATGTCATCCTCATAATATCACATTTTGCACTTCATCTGAGCACCTCAACACACTTTACAAAAATGGATGATTATAATATGCCATTGACAATCAACTAACCAACCATCGTATGAAAATGAAAAACAACTAAAATCAATGGCAAATGGATCTATTAACTATTCAGGTTTTTTACAAGCAAATGTTAGTGTATAAAACTAATTATTCTGTACATATAAAAAAGGCTGCTACAGAAATAAAAATGTATTAGTACACACCTTAATGGACACTTTTTGAATGGAAAATTCTTGATCAGTTACACACAAATATGACTATGCAAAATGGTGTGTGCACATGTGTATAGGTATACAAATCCATAGATAGCTTTTTTAAAAAGAAACTTTGGGTGCCTAACTCAAGATACTTTAAAGAGCCCTGATTTTCAGAGGGTGGATTCTCAGCACTTTTGAAAATCAGGACCCTCATTGTGTCTCAGATTGGACATTCAAAAACAGAGGAAACCAAAATCACCAGTCATTTTTGAAAATACAGGCTGTGCAAGCACATGCATGCATACACACACACACACACACACACATTATTTACACAAGCATGGATTGGGCCCACAGACCTCTGTCTTATGCTGGGGTGTGGGGCTTCTCAAAGCACACTTGCTGCTTCTGTTTTACAGTCCCCTTCTGGAATGTGAATATATGTTTTAACACAGACTAGGGCACTGGAGCAGCTACTCATGTGCTGGACCCTTCATCTGGAAGAGGTGTTACATTATGTTAACATCTGTGAATGACACACAGAATTGGGATGAAGGAAAACATATTTTTACTTGTATTCCTCCGAGTTGAACACTGCTCCAGGTAGCCCAGTATCAGGACTGCCATTGGCTAAGAGGTATCTGTGCTTTAGATCAATGTTCTCTCCCTAATGACCCATTTTCTCAACTTCAGTTTGTTTCTGCAGAATAACGATGCTGCTACCTTCACAATATAGAAATTCATTTGTTTTCTGTGGCAGCCAATTTATGAGGAAGGAAGCAGTTTTGTTAATCACACATACACACACCTTAAAGAGAAGAAATGGGAATTCAAATGGGGGCATGACAGGAATACAAATTTGGTGGCTTTTGGAGGGGCACTTTCTGTGCCCTCCGTGACCAGAGGAGTGGTCTATCTCCCCTCATTGCCCTGTGGCTGGAGAAGCTGCCTCTCCCCATTGTGAACCGGCACCGGTGGAGTTGGCTCACTCTCCCCACCGTGGCTAGTGGAGCACCCCCACCTTTTTCTATTTTGATCTTTACCCATGCAAAATCTGAGTAAATAGACAATATTTGGGCATCCCAAAAGAATTAGGAATGGAAGGAATCCTGTGCCCCAACCCAACAGCTTGGCACAAAGTGGCTATACAGACACTCCTCTGTCATCATTATAGCCCAGGAGCTGCACCTGTGATTTAGGCTGGCAAATGCATAATGGGTGCATGCACAGACAATGCTTCCACTCTCCACTAATCTCTCATACTGCTAGCTAAGCTAAATTATGGTACTCCAGCTCCCTAAGCACCCACATGGCCCTGCCCCCATGCCATGGCCTTATCCCACCTTGGACAGATTGTCCTGCTATACCAAAAGAAGGAGACATCTGATATGGTTTTAATCAGTCCTCAACTTTATTATTAGAGTTCTGGGACTACATGGCAGATAAGAATGGACAGTCCAGGTAACTCCGTGATCATTCATTAATTACTTGGGGGGCTTCTGCCAGCCTCCCCTTTTTCCATCCTGATCCCCATCTGGGACCTTACTGTCTCCCCCAAATGAGAGTGGGGGGCTATAAGAAAGAGGAAGTTGGACCCCTGCCATACTGGTCATAGGAGCCCCAACCCCTCCCCTCCACATTCCACTCCTTTAACCAACACCTCCTTTTTAAGACCTTTACCAAGCCATTTTTCTGGTCACTGTATGCCTTCCCTATGGAGTACCTGTGCTGGACATCCGCCCCCACAGTTATATAATGAGTTGTGACATCATAGCCTAACTCCCTTTCCTACTCATCATAACAAAGTCTCCCCAAAACCTGCTATAAGGAAGACAAAAAACCCAACCCACTCCACCTCGGCCAATCTGGTGGTGAGGGAAAAATTCCTTCCCAGCCCCTATAGAAAGGAGTAGCTAGCACAACACCCACAGCAGGTCCTCACCAAACCTTGGTATTTTACCATCTCACGGGGAGGGAAGGTGGCTGCTGCTCTGCCAGACAATGGCCCCACTCTCCTGCTTAAAGGTGCAGTGCAGTCATTTTCTCAGGCTGTCCTGCAGAGTCCCATACACATCCCTGCATACATTTAGGTAATGTTTCTAAGCTTTGCTTTGCATCCTTTCTTTAAAATAAACACTGAGATTTTTGCTCTCATCAAGTGACTGCAGCACCTGTGGCCCTAGCCATGGGCTTATAGGATGAAATCCAGACTCCCCTAAAGTCAATGGCAAAATTCCCATTAACTAAATGGAGCCCCACAATTTTACCTGTGGCGTCTTTGCCTTAATCTGACCTTGGCTGCCAAACAATGAGCCACTGGAGAGTCCCCTTGCAATGGCTTCTTACTGCCCAGCAACCTGTGCCACGAAATGGTAGTGGTTCTACTGTGTGTAAGGTTTCTGCGCTCTCAGGGAGGTGGCAGTAAAGAGTGACATTTGGTGCACTAGAATTATTCATAGAAGCAAGTACTGAAGAATCAAGCCTTAACTCAGTCATATACATGATGGAGAGAACTAAGAGATGGAACGACATATAGCAAGGAGAAAAGCACCCAGAAGTTTGGATGCTCATCTGAACTGGTTATCTGAAGAATCAGCTGGACAATTTCAGGGCCAGAACACCTGCAATATCAGCTTCTTTCACAGCACAGCATCTTAGCATTTCGGCCCTCAACCAGAACTAGGAGATTCAGAAAGAAATAATTGAGAATAGGTTATCCAAACTTCTGGGTGTAGCTCAAGTTTTAGATTAAGATTCCAGAGCCCAGTTCTGCTCCTGTTGGAATCAATGAGCATTTTTCCAATGACTCCAATGGGAGTCAATTTGTTCTTTAGCCATCATCATCATTTTCCCTCAAGCATCACTGTTATGTGAAAAGAATCTGGATGGCATCAGCCTCAAGAAAGGCTGCAGTACGTTGTGGCTTTCAGCTGACAAATTTTACATCTTTGAAATGCTTTGCTTTACATGGAGAATCGTGTAAATGTTTGCTCTTTGTCAACTACAAACACCTGACATTATTTCTTAGAAATGTATTGATGATAATTTTAAATAACCCAGAACTGATTGTTACAAGAAAATGCTCTTGCAAAATAAATATGGGGAACTGTTTAAAAAATAAAAAGCCTGGATGGAAAATAGAATGGATGGAAAAACTATTTGAGTGAAAATAAGACTCAGACCAATAGAATAATATAAGCTGTAATGTTGTGTAATGCTGCAATGTATCGATTTCCAATTTTTGTTCACAGTACACTATTGTAAGTGGCAAGTGCTTTATACATAGGTGCATTGAATAGAAACTAGGCTCTTGGTTCTGAAGATTTAAATATTAGCCAAGTATCACAGAAAAAAAAAGAAAAAGGCAATAAGAGAAGCTGCAGTATTCCTGTATATTTCAAACCAATATAGCACCATGATAATTACTGATCTGTGCTGTAGAGTGCCAATGTCTTTTGATTATGAAAAATAACGACAAGTCATCTTTTCAGGAACGAGGATTTGTTCCATATGTCATGTTTTGTCAAATCCCACATCATCGTCATTTGTTTTTTTGGCTTTATTTGTTTCCCCATTAAGGCAAATTATCTCAAGATATTTGGGAAAAACACATTCTGTTTCCTTTTAAAGTAATTCCACTGTCCAAATGTTATAATATAAGGGGGCCTATTCTCCCACTGATTTCAAGAGAAGCAGGCTCAGGCCCATGGAGCACAGGGCTTGAGACTGGAAAAATAAAACAGCTGGTATTGTTCAAGAGAGGAGACTTGGTTGGGGGTAGGAGAACTCCCAGAGTTAGTTCTGAGATGTACTCCCTGCGTCAGCACCATGGAGCAAAACATTGTTATGGCATACTGGCACACACTGATGTGAGTCAAGCTTTGTCAGACACTGGATTGCAACACCACTGAATTAATCAGGCAGAAAGAAATTAGTTTTAAAAGAGACAAGTATCTTGGGGCCAAATTTTTTAGCCTTTTTGGTAAATCTCCTACCAGACTAAGGACTACAGAATTTAGCCCATTGTTAGGACAGGAATACAAAAAAAATGCACAGTGATATAATGGGATTGTAGTGAAATATTTACTTATTTATTTGCCAGAACATGGCACATTTGATAAACTTAAAGAGTTTTGGAATATGCTATGGGCTGATCTAATTCGTTTCTGACAGCAGGGAAGTTAGTGCATTGTAAAATGATAAACTGCCTCTACAGTCAAAAGCTCCATATATATATATATATATATATCTACAACATGTTCACTCACAATTAGTGTGAGGGACAAACTTCTGTGATGATGCCACAAAATATCTTTATTGTTGTATTGACATTATATCTAACCATTCATGCAATAACATGTGCAATGTTATTTCTTGGGGCTAGCAGCTTTCCTATGGAAAGAATGGCTTCCAGGTATTGGGAATATTTGCTCAAGAATCTGCTAATTCAGGTGTCAGGCAAACCAGAGAGGAACAGAATGTGAGGATTAGCTCTTTCTAACTAATGCTAGTTACCTCTCTAATGTGTGCATTTCTCATGATCCTATCATGGTAGCTTACAAGTACCATGTACCCAATTTAATAATTGCAATATGGTCACCTGAGAGGACCAACGTCTCTCACTGTGTTGCTTACATCACTTTCTTGAGCAGAGTTATTCTCAGCAGAAATATTGCTATGCTAGCCATTCTGCAGCAATTGTTCCTGAAGGAAAGTTGATTTCCTCACACTATCTATCCAAGTACTTAGATGGCCTTCATCACAATATTATTTGAGCACCTGATGAGTCTTACAAAAGGGCTCAATCTGAGCTCATCCTAATTTATCCACTGTAGGTCAGAATAAGTATGTAGAAAAACACCCTTAATGGTAAATACATACATAAATGTACTTATTGGATGGGTAACAGAGAGGCAAATATTAAACTACATTTAATCTATGTATCTGTTTTCTCCTTTATTTAGTGATGCAGGCAGCCTACCAGGTCAAACCTCCTAATCTGCTTTTAGTTCATTCTTTAACATAACTTTTCTATTAGTTTAGCAGATTGTCTCTCTCAACAATCAAGGTAGCAAAAGTATTCCACTCAAGAAGTAATAATGGCAGCTTTGTGCAATCATATCAAAAACAACCAAAGACAAAACCAAGCAACAATTTCGCTACGTCCCCTGAAACTGGATGAAAGAGGGATTTGAGCGCAAAGTGTGTGGAACCTGGAAACTAAACAAATGTGATGGTTTCAGCTGAGTTCTACTTATGGGTTTGGGGTTTGCCAATAACTGACAAGAAAGACAAAGTTCAGCTCTAGATCACAAAGGTCTACAAAAGCCAGTGGGGTTCTGAGGCAGGCCCATCTCTTTTCTGAAATGAAAAGCAAAAAAAACTCAAGTGCTGTGACTACACACAAAAGGAACACCATGAAGGGCTTCAAATCCCAAGAGTTTCATCCAGCATTAGAGCTACCTTCAGATACCTTTTCTGAAGCGGAGTAGAACTTTACTCTGTGAGTAGAGTCATTGAAGAAAAAAGGGACTTTCTGCTGAGTAAGATATTTCATAGTTTGAGTGAGGGTATCAGAATCTGGCCCTTACTAAATGTACAGACCAAACACATGTAATCTGTGTTGCATCTCTTTGTAGAAGGGCATAGCAGGTATTCTTGATCTGGCATAGCTGTATTTGTTGGCAGCTGTCACAGTGGGAACGTTATGAGCAATGAGTGCTAGTAGCTTCTAAGTGATTTCTGGACAGAAAACAATCTCTCTTTTTTTCCCCCTCAAGGTAATCCTAGTCATTAAGGTTTCTTCAGAGATAATTAAGGTGCTCCCCAGCCAGTAATGAAATTCAGAAATTCTACATTGGCCATTCAGGCCCGGGATGAATTTACTAAGTAGTCAGTAAGACTGCTTTAACAGGATTGTCAGTGGGAATTCAGGAACTGGGTTAGGAAATATTAACGAGGCATGAAAACAGCAGTTTTTAAGCAATTGGCACCACATTTGAAATGCATTTGACTACAGCAGGTTAAATAAAGAGACAATTTTGGCAAAAAGATTGGCACATTTTTGTTTTCTAGCACAGAACGCAGCTAAGATAGCTGAGTATGTTCCTGATGTGTATCTGTTGTCATGTTTCTTCTCTGTCCAGTCATCAGATCTACACCAATAATCTGATCAAACAGATATAGGTTAGACCTGTTTCTTAACATATTTATTTTTCCTTTTTCAAATTAATACCCCATGGTTCGATCCTCAGCTGACACAAATCCACAGCTCAATGGAGTTACATCAATTTACAGCAGCTGAGAATCTGCCCCAGTGTATATAAAATTCTGAAATGTTCCCCATTTGAAATATTCCCCATCTGAGGCAACTTTTAGAAGTCAGGAGACTTCATAGAACATGCATAAAATGAAGCCTTTTTCTGCTGCCCTCATATATGTATAGAAAGGTGTGCCCATTGAGACAACAGCTTTAAAGAATTCAGCATATCTTTATCACATACCCCTCCCACCCATCCTCAACTTTTCTGCTCCTCTGTCAATCCTGCCTTGATCTGAAAACTGAAGGTTGTGCACTAAAATTTTGAAAGAATGATTCTTTTGAGTGGTTCTGACTTACTCCAAACTAGGAACCAACGATAATCTCAAAAATTGAGCTCAATAGACTGACCAGCCCAGGTTTAGAAATATAATTCCACCCAAAATTTAGGGCCAAATTCTTCAGACCCTTTCTGAGGCAAGACTTCCATTAAAAGAAATGACAGTTTTACCTAAGTAAGGTCTATGTGATTTGGACCACAAACTTTTAAATGTGCATGCAGAATCACCCTCTCTACCAAATGATGTTTCCCCATCACTACTACCCTACTTTTTATAAGAAAACAACTATGTTTCCCCATCATTCCATACCCCAAATAAACACTCAGAGCAAAAGTGGCAAGTTTCAGATTAGCAGCCGTGTTAGTCTGTTTTCGCAAAAAGAAAAGGAGGACTTGTGGCACCTTAGAGACTAACAAATTTATTTGTGGATAAGCTTTCGTGCCACAAGTACTCCTTTTCTTAGAGCAAAAGTGCTGACCCTGAGGCTAGGATTAACATGCATGATCAGTTGTTTAAAAGTCCTCATAGTCAGCCGGGCTGATAGGGAATTGACAAGATCAGGCTATAAATCTGCATGGAATCCAAAGGTGAGACAGCTGCTTTTTTTTTAAAAACAATAAGAAACCCCAACGAAATCTTTAATTAGTTGGCTAATAAACCAGGGAGGTCTTGTAATTACATTCACATGGTTAGAACATGAAGGATTACAAAATGTGACTCTGATTATGTTTGTGAGTTAGTTTGGAAATAACGTGATTTAGTCAGTAGATGGTGCTGCTACTTTCTAGCCCTCTCCAATGATGGAACAGCCCTCTGTATATATCATTCAGTTCATAAACTGTACTTTTGCACTTATCTGGCTTTGCAGGAAACCTGTCTCCAGCCACACAAGCAGCAACTCTTCTCGATTTACCTCAGTTAACTTAGGTGTCTACTTCACAGAATCTCAAAAAGTAACAGATGTTCTAAGTTGGTGGTTCTCAACCAGGGGCCTGGGGCTCCCTGGGGTGCTACGAGCAGGTTCCAGGGGGGTCCGCCAAGCAGGGCTGACATTAGACTTGTTGGGGCCAAAGGCAGAAAGCCAAAGCCTCACCGCATGGGGCTGAAGCTGAAGCCTGAGCAATTTAGCTTCATAGCATCCCCTGTGTCATGGGGCCCTGGGCAACTGCCCCGCTGGCTTCCCCGAATGCTGGCTCTCGCTCTTATATGCAGAAGAATGGTAGTTGTGGGCCATGGAGTTTTTAATAGCACGCTGGGGGGGGGGGGGCGCAGAAGGAAAAAGGTTGAGAACACCTGTTCTGGGTCATTGAGGCCTTCTCTCTGCCCGTGCAGAGTATAATCCTCCGTGAGAGAACATAAGGCACATTAAATAGGATTTTATGTTGGTTATAAGCCAGAAGGCAATATTCAGCTACCACTGGTTTTGCACACTGTTGTCAGACACACAACTGACATAAGCACCCTATTTGGAAAATTCTCTAACTTCCACCCTCACACATTTTCTTTTTTTCAGGCTAGCTTCTCTGTCCTTTTATCCACAACAGGATATTCTTGTCCAGGTTACAATGGAAGAATGAGGAATAAAAAGCCTGTGAAGATCCAATAATCTCCCTTTCATTATTAGTAATATTGCAGTGCAGTAATTTACCTCCAGTCAAGAAGACAAGCAAGCGTCAATTCATTTAACTGAGAGTTTTGCATGCACAAAACCTAGCACTATTATTTCATCAGCTCTCATTATCTAAAGCATGGAGATCTCCAAGAAACACTTAGTTTCTGCAGGAAATGGTATTATTGAGTCAGAGTAGGAGGCACTCTTCTCTTGAATCAGTGTAGAGTCAGTGCACCAGCACAGAGTTAGAGGATACTGTGTTACTGGAGGTGCCGTCTTTCACATGAGAGGTAAAACCAGGGGCCTGCTCAGCTGCGATTAAAAATCTCATGGAACTATTCATAACATAGAGATTAGCAGGATTTAACACATCCTCACCAAATTCTAATCTGCCTACCTGCTCTGCAATTTCAAATGTAAACAATATTCTTCTTACTGTCGTATCCTAAACATTTCATACTGTTGCTGTGTGCTGTTAAGGAGTTGCAGTGTCTACCCCAAAGGTGGCTGAATTTCAGTTTGGAGTGAAGTTAGACCTATACATTTTGGGCCAGATTTTCAAAGGGATTTTAGGTGCCTAAAGATACAGATAGGAGCCTAGTAGGATTTTCAAAAGCACCTAAGTGAGTTAGGTGCTTAACTTCTGACTTTCAATGTGAGTTAGGCTTAGACGCTTTTGTAAATCCCATTAGATGCCTATCTGCATCTTTAGGTGCCTAAATCCCTTGCAAATCTGGACCGTTGAACCTTACTTTGCTCACAATAGTGTTGAGAGCTCAAAGCACTACATGAGTGTTATGGAGTGAGTCTCTTGATCCTGAAATCATACAGTAAGAAACAAAAAAAGCATCTGACAGCTTAATGTAGTTTGCCAGGTAATTAGTGATGAAGAATTGAAGATTTCATTCATATAAATACCTCAGATTTTTAGTTGCTTATTCATACTTCTTGATTTCTTACAAAGCTTGCCTGGAATAAGAATAGGTCGTCTTATTAGATTTTTAGGTCTTCCTTCTTCTGACTGAAGTGGAAATATCACAAGAACAGCCTCTCACAATATGTTGGCCCTGCTATTTCCAGTCACAGCTGATACCTGAAAGCAGAAATTTATAGCAAAATGAAAAATAATGGAAATAAAAGTTAACTAAAATGTTTTGAAGTTCTAAAAAGCAGTCAGTTCAGTTTCAGCTCAAGTTTAGGTGATGGTTCACTTTGATTCTTATTTTATCCAAACCTGTTTGCCTATATAATTTGTTCAGTGCAACGCATGTGTGTCTTCTAAGATACAGTGTGAAACATTCTAAGGAAGCCTTACAAAATCTTCTTTAAATGCACCAAGCCAGGCTCAAAATTGCTCACACCCTTTTATTACCACAATGATGATGATGAAAAACTAAATTATATGATATTTTACTTACCCATTCTCTCCCGACCCCCCCAAAAAACTCGTCCTAGTTAATCAAGCAAGTAAAATTTTTCAGGATTGTGCTAAGGTACATAAAATAATACCACTGTATTTGTTCCACTTCATCCATGCTGTAAGGAGGTAAGATTGGATCTCAGCAGTAAATTAAGCAATATTTATGACAGTTTCAACATCAAAGTCTGGTATATAAAACACAAAGGATTAAGAGGTCATGCTGATGGCCAGAAAGATTACAATAGGACTTAGATCCTGTAAACTAACAGATTCCATAATGGTAATATACCCTTTAAATAGCTCCCTAGCAACAAACATGAATAGGAAAGCAGATTTATTCCCTGGGATTAAAATAGGGATTTTGAATCATGTGTTTTTTAGGGTATAGTGGACACATCTGGAAGAAAAAAAAATAAATCATCTAACCTTGTGACTAAGAACGTTGGCATTCCCTAGCATTTGTACTGAACAAAACACGTGAAAGATTATCTTTCAAGGAAGATAATACATTTTCTCATCTTTGGTTTTGTGAAAGTTGCAAAAATAATCCCTTTTTGTAAAGGGAAAAATTAAAGATCCAAGTACTTACTGAACTGGAAAAGAAAGAAGGGTTCTGAGTTACTATATTGCAGAACGATGGTGTGGATGGATTGAAAAGATAATTCTTGAGGGGAAAAAAAAAGAAAATAATTCTCCACTTTTGATAACATTTTTCCAAGTTCTTTCTTGTTAAGCTTCTATTTGAAGCTGTTCCACAAAAAGCTAACATGCATCATTGTTACCATAATATTCGAGAGAGAGTGAGCACCGTTCTCAAAGTGATTGCTTTACTGTCATAGCAACGTGCAATCAATCCCCCACCTTTCATCATTATGTACACAGTAGCTCTACTAATAGTTCATTGTTCTGTTCAAATATTGGCACAGACATATAGAAAATGCCAGCAACGATACAGTCTAAATACCCAGGGCCAAAAAGATGTGTATTTTAATCAAAATATACATGAAAGGAATATACTTTTGTATTTAAAAACAAACCAAAACCTGTTCACATATTAAACACACAAACCATAATCCCACCAATTACATGATTGTTCTTTTTTATGGCACAGGTTAAAAGAATTCGACGTCATGCCTACCAATTCGAGTTTAAAGAAGTTTAAATTATACCCTCTCCCTGTGCCTTTTTGTGGGTACCTGCTTTATCTATCTGCCTGCTAACACTCCAGGTAGTGTTCAAATGCCATTTCCAGCAGTGCCCAAAGAACACTGCAGTGAACCACAGGTATGCAATGACAGTTTTAGGAACTGCTATACTGAACGTTAAACAAATGCATACCAGAAGTTCAGCATTGGTGCCAGAGCCAGTGACTCAGTGGGATTATTCTCACGGAAAAAGCCACATTTCTTTTCCACTGATTTTTAAAAGGTTTTCTTCTCTTTAAGGAGTGCCTTAATAATAGCTGGGGAAAGGCCATAACAGCTTGGGAGATGGCTAAAAGTCTGAGGCTAGTAATGGAAAATTACAAGATCTGCTGACTCCCTGTTAAAAAGTTTCATGGTCATTCAAGGCCATTTCATTTGCCTTTTTGCAGTAGTGATGCTTCAGGAGAAGAGCTTGCAATGCACTCTGGTGTCAAATAAGTCAACGCAATCACAGAGGCTTCATATTACTGGGCAAGGAGAACACAGTCCTTCTCTCCCTCTACAACTTCTATGAGATTGTGTCTAGAAATGCCATTCAGTTCTGGGCACCTGAATACCAGAAACATGTTGGCAAATTGCAGGGAAAATATCAGAGAACAAAACCAAAATGATCAAGGGGGCTGGAAGAATTGGTTTATGGGGAAAAGATTTAAAAAGCTGAATATGTAGATAAAGACTATGAGGCACACAGGAAGAGCCTGAAGAATAGCTTCAAGTCATTACAAGGAGGTACTAATTAGGAGTAAGGGAATGACATTATCCAAAGGTACACTTGGGCTGAATATCAGGAAAAAATTCCTAGTAGTGAAACGTATTTGACCATGGAATATTCTTTGCTAAGGAAAGTAATGGCCACTCCATCATTGGAGAGCTTTAAATTGAAACTAGACAAAGAACTGAATTGTGATGTTATAACAATAGTGATAGTTAGGCACAAAGAGTGTTTTTCCATTTGTAGATCTCAAAGTGCTTTGCTAGTGCTGCTGCTACTAGTAGATGGCTATGTTTTACTACCCAGATTTCTATACTGATGGGAGAAATCCACCATGGATGGAGGATGGACTAGTTGCTGCCTCTAGTTTTATGATTCTGTTGTGGTTTCTTTATAATTTACAGATTGCACATTGTCAAAAGTGACTCTAGATAAAGAAATGTTATAATTGTTCTAATGTTACTCAACACACCAAAGCAGTAAGGAAACGCAAAGAAACTTGAAGCAGAAGTTTGATTATTCCACTTCCTCCTCTACTCATCTAACTCCAGCTTATTGTATTTTCTGGATGTTTCAAGCACAGTATGAAAAGCAAAAGTAAAAAATGTCAGCATTAGGACCTGGATGTGAAAGACCATAAATTGGATTAAACTTCAATAAAGCTTAATGAAAAACAGTGTTCACAGAGAGAAAACACATTAGTATTCTGATTTTCATTATGTAGTTCAACAATGCAAATAATTAAAGAATCTAAAGGAGAGACAAGCTGTTGTAATCCTTAAATATAGGCCTAGTACTATGGTTCCCATTATCAAACAAGGGCCACTCAGGACCATGCAAATCCCAAAGTCATAATACAAATATAGGTTTCAGAGTAGCAGCCATGTTAGTCTGTATCTGCAAAAAGAACATGAGTACTTGTGGCACCTTAGCGACTATACTTTAGTCTCATTCTACTGACTTCCTGATCAGGAAAGAGCTATTGACTGCACAATGGTGAGAGAGATCAAATAGGCAACTGTAATAAGATGTGATTTCAACTGCCAGCACATAAACTGGGAAAACGTAATACTGGGACAATCATTCAAGAAACAATTTCTTTGCACATTAACATATTGCTTCCTAGACCACTTAGTTTCAGAGCACACAGAGGCAGAGGCTATTCTTGACATAATCTTGAGTACATAGATTCAAGAAGAAACTCTAGCTGAGCCACATCAGTGACCATGGTACAATTAAATTCACTATCTTTGGGGAAGGGATCATACAAAAAACTAACACTGCAACATGCAGCTTTAGAAAAGGGATTTATAAAATAATGCAGAAGTTAGTCAAACAGACCCAAAAATAGAAAGTAAGGAAATTAAAATGTATTGACTCAGCATAGAAGCTATTTAAGCACACTATAATTGCGCTTTGGAAGGTATGTATCCCCTTAAACAAATACGGACACAGAAATGTAAAAAGAAACAGTATGGTAATATTGCATAGCAAGGTTATAATGGTTATTTGCAAGTATTGTTAATGTTTACAGTATAATAATGGCTAGGAGCCCCAGCAGAGATTGAGAACACAGAAAGAAAAGCAAAAAGAAAAGCAGTACTTGTGGCACCTTAGAGACTAACAAATTTATTAGAGCATAAGCTTTCGTGAGCTACAGCTCACTTCATCGGATGCATTTGGTGGAAAAAACAGAGGAGAGATTTATATACACACACAGAGAACATGAAACAATGGGTTTATCATACACACTGTAAGGAGAGTGATCACTTAAGATAAGCCATCACCAGCAGCGGGGGGGGGGGGGGGGGAAGGAGGAAAACCTTTCATGGTGACAAGCAAGGTAGGCTAATTCCAGCAGTTAACAAGAATATCAGAGGAACAGTGGGGGGTGGGGTGGGGGGGAGAAATAACATGGGGAAATAGTTTTACTTTGTGTAATGACTCATCCATTCCCAGTCTCTATTCAAGCCTAAGTTAATTTTATCCAGTTTGCAAATTAATTGCAATTCAGCAGTCTCTCGTTGGAGTCTGTTTTTGAAGCTTTTTTGTTGAAGGATAGCCACTCTTAGGTCTGTAATCGAGTGACCAGAGAGATTGAAGTGTTCTCCAACTGGTTTTTGAATGTTATAATTCTTGACGTCTGATTTGTGTCCATTCATTCTTTTACGTAGAGACTGTCCAGTTTGGCCAATGTACATGGCAGAGGGGCATTGCTGGCACATGATGGCATATATCACATTGGTAGATGCGCAGGTGAACGAGCCTCTGATAGTGTGGCTGATGTGATTAGGCCCTATGATGGTATCCCCTGAATAGATATGTGGACAGAGTTGGCAACGGGCTTTGTTGCAAGGATAGGTTCCTGGGTTAGTGGTTCTGTTGTGTGGTGTGTGGTTGCTGGTGAGTATTTGCTTCAGATTGGGGGGCTGTCTGTAAGCAAGGACTGGCCTGTCTCCCAAGATCTGTGAGAGTGATGGGTCGTCCTTCAGGATAGGTTGTAGATCCTTGATGATGCGTTGGAGAGGTTTTAGTTGGGGCCTGAAGGTGATGGCTAGTGGCGTTCTGTTATTTTCTTTGTTGGGCCTGTCCTGTAGTAGGTGACTTCTGGGTACTCTTCTGGCTCTGTCAATGTGTTTCTTCACTTCAGCAGGTGGGTATTGTAGTTGTAGGAATGCATGATAGAGATCTTGTAGGTGTTTGTCTCTGTCTGAGGGGTTGGAGCAAATGCGGTTATATTGTAGAGCTTGGCTGTAGACAATGGATCGAGTGGTATGATCTGGATGAAAGCTAGAGGCATGTAGGTAGGAATAGCGGTCAGTAGGTTTCCGATATAGGGTGGTGTTTATGTGACCATCGCTTATTAGCACCGTAGTGTCCAGGAAGTGGATCTCTTGTGTGTTCCTCTGATATTCTTGTTAACTGCTGGAATTAGCCTACCTTGCTTGTCACCATGAAAGGTTTTCCTCCTTTCCCCCCCCCCCCGCTGCTGGTGATGGCTTATCTTAAGTGATCACTCTCCTTACAGTGTGTGATAAACCCATTGTTTCATGTTCTCTGTGTGTGTATATAAATCTCTCCTCTGTTTTTTCCACCAAATGCATCCGATGAAGTGAGCTGTAACTCACGAAAGCTTATGCTCTAATAAATTTGTTAGTCTCTAAGGTGCCACAAGTACTGCTTTTCTTTTTGCGAATACAGACTAACACGGCTGCTACTCTGAAACCTGAGAACACAGTGTGTTTGATGCTGTATCTACACATGATAAGAGATAGGGTGGGACAAAAACTATGGTATGACCTCCATTTTACAAGATGGGCAATTGAGGCATGGAGAGATTAATTGACCTACTGAAGGTCACAAAGGAAATCTGTGGCATAGCTGAAGTGGAACCCAAATTGTCTGAGCCTCAAAGCTCATGCCAAAACCAAAGTCAGAACACTGTAACCCAGCCCCAGTGAGCCAACAGTAAAGAACATAAATTATGGCAGGCAAAACATAAAATGGAAATTAATAGGGCTAAAAGGGAATTTGAAGAGCAATCATTCTTTAAATATATCAGAAGTGGAAAGTGTAAGAGTCATGGAGTTAAGAGAGGAATTAAGGTGCTATGGGGAAAATATCACACATTCAAATATAACATTCAATTTTTGTGAATAGAAACAGCTTTGAAATTAATTTTCTGCAAATATATCAGCCATTTTGTCATTCAAATGTTCACCAAAAGCAAAAGCGATCTGGACACGGCTGAAACAAACTTGAAAAAAATTTCTAAATAAATATCCACACTATTATTTTGCACTATTCAACCCTCTCTATAGAAATGTTCTTGAAACTTAACCAAGACACAAAGTAATCCACTGTCTTCCAATCGAGGCTGTATTAACATCCTCCAGATCTGCAGCTGAATCACTCAGCTCAGAGGGTCAGGACAATCATCAACTAAAACTGCTCTGTAGACTAGCCAACACAGAGTTTGGTATGCACATTAGGCTTGTGTCACCTGAATTCCCAGACACTGTTTGTATCCAACACAAATAACTGTTTGGCAAATGCTCAGAATCCTCCTCTCTCTCTTGAACTTGAGTTTCCCAGTTGGCTACTCTCTGTGCAAAAAATTAACCAGCAGAGTTGAAAAAATTGCCAGTGGAATAGTAAAGTAAATACCCATAAATTAAATAATACTTTAAAGAGGACATAAATAGTCATGTTAATACTCATTACCATTCTTAATTTTATGGTAATGCAAAATTACTATGTAGCCTATAAGAGATAAATAACATGTATTTCCACATAATTAGTATACAAACAGAGTAACTGCATACTTATTTCTACCCTGTAAACAAAGCCATAAACTCAATATAGTTTCCCTCCTGCTTGACTGCAGGGATAATTTTGTAGTAGAAAAGTTCTCAGAAAATCAGATTGTCTATAGCTAAGGGAGCTTTATTCTTTATAAGTATTTCATTGAGTGGGTGGGTAAATATATTTTTAATATGTTGAACTATGCAAAATTTAAGTGCTGGAGATGTATAGTCCTTCAGCTTTCATGCTTCCCCCATCTCACAGTTTCACAGTCTAACCACAAAGCTTTTGTGATCTGAATAAAATAGAATTTCACGCCTTTAATGCTTCAGGATTTCTTCTCATAGAACGATTCAATCTAGTTTTGCTCTGCACACATAATAGTGTGTACTGATGATGTTTATGGGGAGGGAAGTTGTTTGTTTTTAAGAAAACCTACAGCCTTTTAGAAAAGTACAATGGTGACACTCATCTTCCTGACCTCTGCAACATTGAACACTATGTTGTGTTTGCCTTTGGCAGCTGGAAGTGACAATCTGTACTTGCTTGACACAGTACAATACACACTTTTCACCACTGCTTATAAATGTTTGCCTTAGAAAACATATTGCATTGAATTTCAAAACATTATATACGTTCTTGTCTGGAAAGTGTATTTGAAATGCTTAGCAAGTAGAAATGGCCTTAGCTCTTGCAGAGAAGTTCCTTTTGGGTGAAATTCACTCCATCCACATACAGTCCCAATATTCAGGTTCTGTTCAGGTGACATACGCAGCAAAAGGGGAGGGGAAATCCACCCTGCCCGCAACAATCAAGGGCCAGTGTGCAGAGCTGCTGCCCTTGGGCTAGAATAAAGGCTATTGCTCCTTAGCCACTATGCACTGCTCTCACAGGTTTCCTGAGATCACTGGATTTGTATACATTTCAATCCAGGGTCTTTTTCCTGGCCTACTTCTAACATGTCCCTTCACGCGCTTCTTCTAGGACCACACAACTGTTGAATCACGACAAAGATTTTAGCAAAAATACTCACTTGCCAAGAGCGGTTCATGTTCTCATCTTATATAAATCCAGATTAAACTGGATTCATTAAGGATAGACAAATGTCAGACAATATTCAGAGGGTACATGGAATCATCCATAATCATTTTCTTATTGGATGTAGAGCTGGTTTAGAGACCTTTTCCACAGCACTCAGGGGGCGTGGAAGCACTCCTGTGTGGCTTTTGGACCAGCAGAACCCTACGTGGCCATTGTAGATTTCAGGAATCACCCTGGGCTCAAATAACTTGAAAGAGATCCTCTTTATTCAGTGACACAGTTTCCCATCTGCCCCTGCATAACCAAACATGGGCTTTGGCAGCACCCTTCCCACAAACTTCCTGTCTGGCAAGCTAAACCACTTAAAGGTACAGTTCCCAATACAACATCTTCCCGCCCCAGCCAAAATTACCACCACCATCACTTAATAAGCAACATTGATATAACACACAATTCAAATGCTAATAACCAATCTACTAATTAAATTTAATAGCAGTGTTCAATTAACCTCTGAGGTGTCTTGTACTATCACGTGGACTTCTCCATTTCCCTTGAAATAGCAGTACTATCATTATCAAGAGGTGGCAAGCCCATTTGTTCTAACAGTCTTATATCTTGGGGCTTGGTTGTCTTGTCCCCTTGTGGTTGTTGCCTGAGACCTTCTTTGGCAAAACAGCAAACTCAATGCCCCTTATCTCCCTCCCTTCTGGAAGTTGAAGGCATTGCTAATTCCTTCTCGGTGTAAGCCTGTCTGGAGTAACAGACTTCATACAGGACAACCCTATATGACCCCACTGCTGTTTGCAATCACTGATTCCCATTAGATATGCACTGTCCACTGAATGGTGGAAGCTCCTAGGAACCCAAATCAGATTGTTTTTTTTGTTTAGCTTTATCTGTCTCTTTATACATCTGCAAATTCCCAGTGACACTTACATCAGCTTCTTTCATTACTGACATTTTTGTCCTCTATTTTCAGTTAAATAAAATGTCTGCAGGTGACATTTCATTGGTGCCATACTGTAATTTAACAGTGCTTAGTATGGATCAAGTCTGACTTCACAGGCTTTTTCCAATAGTCCCTTATATTTTAACACCATTTTCCACCAACCCATTTGATTGCAAATAATGGGGATTAATGGTTACATATCTAAACCTGTGCTTCATTGCAAACTTCTTAAACTCATGCCCACTAAATTATAGCCAATTGTCAGATTACTATGTCGGGTATACCATGTCTAGCAAAAGCAGATCTGACATGCACAATCACTTGTTTAGCTGTGGTAGCTTCTAGTAAGGATCTCTAAGGGAAGGAAGAATAATAGTCTTCAATGAGTATATAGTTTTTTCCAGTCAACATAAACAAATCTATTCCTATTTTGCTCCAGGAGGCCAATTTTTCCTGTTCCACCAGCATAGTCTCTTTTGCTTGATTTTGCCTGTATTTTTGGTGAATGTGACAAGCCTTAACAACTTCCTCAATGTTGCTGCTCATCTGAAGCCAGTATAAAACCTCCTCAGTCCTTTTCTTTGATATTTCAGTTCCTAAATTACCTTAATGTATTCTTTTAATATATTTTTTCCTGGAGCATTTTAGGGATCGCTACCCTGGCATCTTTAAACACAATTCCATTTGGACCTGAGAGCTTCCCCCCTGAATTTGTGATGGGGTTGGGAACATGCTGCAGGGTTTCATCCTGAGCTGTTGCTCTGCCAATCACAGTCTACATTCATCTGAGACCTGGCAGATTTTGTTTTATCAAATTGATTTGTACATCTAGCTCTGGACTGCGCTCACCGGCACTTCTGTCAAATGCTGTAGAATGCGTGTCTGCAACCACCAAGTCCCTCCCACATTTGGATTAAATTTACAAATCATACATTTGTAAGCGAAAAAATAATCTTTGTATTCTTGGGGGGCTATTTGCCAGGCCCCTTTTGGCAAAGGCAATAAGTAGTTTGTGGTCAGTTTCAGCTATCACAGGCATTGTTCCCTCTAAGCTGTGTGCGTGCATACAGATCCTAAACCCCATGCACACGGTGAAACACGGGGAGCACAAAAATTTGCACAGAAGCACAATAATTTGCACAGAAGAAATTTTTTGCGCACACGGCCTGTCAAAGATTAGAGGGAACACTGATTACAGGCCTCCCATAAATGAAGAAATGAAATGTTTTTTCACCCTGGACTAAGGCCAAAGCCTCCTTCTCTATTTAAACATACCGATACTCTGTTTTTATTACTGCCCTTGACACACAAGCCCCTGGTCTCCAGGTTGGACCATACGATTGTAAGAGGACTGTGACACAACTCTCCTTTGAAGCATAATATCTCAGGACTGGGGCCTCTTTAATTAACCACTTTTCTAGGTCCATTGGACAATGTGGCACAGCGATGCTCTCAGGTTGCTGCTTGGAGTAGATGGATTAAGCATTGTTTTCCCTATAAAGTTCACCATTCCAAGGAATCTTTGTACCCCTTCCTTGTCTGTTGGAACAGGCATGTTGTTGATGGCTTCGACCTTGCTGTAATCTACCTGTATACTTTGTTGTGTTAACTTTTCCCCCAGGAGTGTTATTTCAGTTACATAGAATTTATACTTTTGTTTAGCTAATTAGCTCAGCAGCTCTGGTGCTTTCTAAAGCTGCTTGGAATCTCTGGTCATGCTCTTCTATTGTTCTTCCCCAGATCAAAACATCTGTGTAAACCTTAGTACTCTTGATATCATTAACAATTTGAATCTCTTCCAGTTGTCTTCCATATTTTCAAGTCTGGTAGAGCTTTTAGCTGCTCCATTCTTCCACTCAGGTTATTTTCTATTTACTCCTGGCATCTTGTTGTATTCATTATTCATTCAGGGCCCAAGGTGCTTGGAGAAGATCCTCATTTGGTGATGCAGTTCCCCAGTTGTCTCTGCATAGCAGAGCATAGATTTCTGTAGCTTCCCCTCCTGCAGACTTCCTGTCTTGGAAGCTAAACTTCTAAGGCTACACTACAAGCTAGGGGTGTGATTCCCATGCTCCTGTACTCATACTCATGCTAGCTCTCACTAGCATTAACACAAATAATAGTGTAGCTATGGTAGCATGGGTCGTGCGTCAGAGGCACTGCTGAACCGTGCTGGGTATATACCCACTGGTTTCAAGCAGGTTTGTAGTCAGCACAGCTCAACCATGAGTCTACTGCTGCTACCATGGCTACACTTCTACTTATACTCATGCTAGCTTGATGAGAGCTAGCATGAGTATATGTACATAAGTAGGAGAATCACTAGCTCCCAGTGTTGAGGTAGTCCAAAGGTACAGTTATTGGTACCACAGCACTCAGGCTTAACTGATGTAGAGGGTTTTGTGGACTTTCAGTCCATTGGTGTGATTTTTACCTACAGAATAGAATAGGGTTGAAACCAGTAAGGGTGTATAGAAAGTATTTCTAAGTGCCTATAGAATTTAAGAGAAAATGACATTTCTGAAGAACTATTACATCTTATAGTTTGGAGTAAGGAGACTTAGATTCCCACTACGGAACCCCATAGAACATCTAGATTTCCTCCCACGGGAGTGTTCCAGGAGGGTTCTCAACATACAGGATCAGACTCTTATCTCAGATATACCAAAATAACTCCACTGACTTCAATACAATTTTTTGAGATTTGGGCCTTCAGAGTAATCTGAGAATCTGACTCAGAAAACATTCTCTTCTGGAGCTCTTGCCATCTGGAACAGCCTCCCTCTAACTCCAAATCTTATCTCAACAGTTATGTCTCCTCGTTTAGCTTATCCCCTTGCATGTAAATTACTCACCATTATACTGCAAAGAGTGGTACAGCCAGCCACCCTTGAATTACACTGCAGCATAGGCTAATTCCCAGTCTCAGACTTACCCCCAGAAATGTGCATCTTGTACTGCCCAGCTCGTCCTGGACCATACAAACTCATATAAAGTGTGATTTTATTGATAGAAAATGATATGCACAAATCCTGTTATCCCAAATGGAATTTCTCCAAAACATTTCAATCCAAGCACACTGGTTTAGACAAAACAATAAAACTACAGAAAGATAGATTTTAAGTGATTATAAATTATGAGGCTTAAAAGTCAGAGTTGGTTACAAGAAAATGAAAGTAAAACATGACAAATTAACTTAACAAGCTAGGTGAATTCAAAGCAAATATTAGATGAGTGGGATCTGAGTTATCCAGGAAAGAATTGTCTGTAGTATCTGGCTGGTGAATCTTGCCCATATGCTCAGGGTTTAGCTGATCACCATATTTGAGGTCAAAAAGGAATTTTCCTCCAGGGCAGATTGGAAGAGGCCCTGGAGGTTTTTTGCCTTCCTCTGTAGCATGGGGCACGGGTCACTTGCTGGAGGATTCTCTGCTCCTTGAAGTCTTTAAACCGCGATTTGAGGACTTCAGTAGCTCAGACATAGGTGAGGTTTTTTGCAGGAGTGGGTGGGTGAGATTCTGTAGCCTGCGTTGTGTAGGAGGTCAAACTAGACGATCAGAATGGTCCCTTCTGACCTTAGTATCTATGAAAAAAATCTCTCTCACCACACGTTTTAGTAGTTTTACTGGCAGAATCTTTTGGTCAGGATCCCTCTCTAGTCCAAACCTGTTTCCTTTATTCTTCAGGTGTTGTGGATGCTGTGGGGAGAGAGAGAGAGAGGAGGAATAACTTGGGGCCTCTATTCCCCATTCTTACACTTTTTCCTCTTCTTTGAGCATCATCTCTAGCTGGGGATTCAGGAGACAAAGTCTGTGGAGATGGAACCTCCAGCTGTTCTTTTGCCAAGGTGTGAGCAAGAAATGTACACCCTTTTTCCTGTCAAAGAATGGCCACTTAACCAGGTGATCATCCATTTGATTTCATTGACTGAATCATCAGTTTGTCTTTTGTCTGAGGAACTGGTTTGTGCTGCTTTTCTAAACTTGGAATACATCTCAGTAATGTCATACAGTAGAATTTTATAACTTTACATACAATGTTGCTACACATATTTTACCAGGACAATGATGATCAGCAAATCAGTTTTTGAATGATACCTCACAAGGCATACTTTGTACAAAATTTATCATAGTCTTTAAAAGAGGGTGACAGAAGGATACAAACTGTCTCAGTAGTTTTGTTTATTTCAATGGGACTTCTCACATACTTAAAATTATACTGTAGGACAGCCATATTCAAGTTGTCTTTGCACAGAAGTGCCAAGAGGTTCTTGTGAGCTCAGGATCTAATCCACTGTCTTTCTGGGTGGTATATCACAAAGTAACACTGTTGCTCTGACAACTCAGGAACCCACTGGAGATATAAAGTTGGGGTATCCATAGTATGTCATGTGGTTTGGATGAGTACTTCTGTCTCCTGACTATTTCTAATTGCAAGTTTGCAGATTTTTCTGAATCAATTTTGAACAGATTGTTGATGGTATTTACTTACGGACACTGTCTCAGCTACATTCATAACTGAAAATGACAAGATTTTATATTATTTAGAAACACATTAAAAGGGAAAATTGTCACTTGGGGAATGCGTATTTTGAGAACAGTTTTGCTATTGTTTTGTGGATGAATAATTACTAAAATTTACAGGCCCAAACACTGGACCCAGTAAAGTCAATGGCAAAACTCCCACTGACTGTGATGGGACCAGGTTTTTGGTGCCTGAAGAAAACTGAGTACTTCTTCCATAAGAAAAATGCCATTCATTACATGAAATTAAAATTGTGTGAGTAGTACAATGCCTACTCTCTGCAACTCTCTATTACACATACACTTTAACTTACCAGCATGCAGGAACACCATTCTCACATAGTAAAATTTCCTCAAGAGAAGCCACAGTATCAGGAAATTAGCTTAAAAAAACCCAAACAAACCCCATAATACCAGGTAATTATTTCCATGTGACAATGGTAAATGACCACAGAAAGAATTGCCTTCATTTTATTACTGAACACAGAATTTTGTGAGAATACAGAAACCAATATTACCCCTAACACCATTCAATCTCTTCCTCAGCTTCCCTGTACAGCTTCTGCTCAGATTCTTCTCCAGCCTCCTCACATTTAGCTTTCTGCTACTGATTGGAAGTGTCTTTACATATACCCTCACATGCTTTTGACCCTTCCAGAAAATCCCTACTTCACATGTGAGGCGGTACTCTCTCACTTCTGGAAGAATGGTACAGGCAGTTAATTGCTAGTCTTACCTTCAGGCCACTGGGCAAATCTGTGAGCTAGGTAAGGGACTGCCCTGTTACAGGGAATAAAACTTGGGGCTTTTTGTGAAGTGACCTGTATTTTACTGCTTCTCACACTGGGGAAGTAATTTTATCTCTTTGTGCCTCAGCAACCCAATCTGTACATTATAAAGCATAGTCATCTTTGTAAAGTGCTTTGAGATCTTACTATGAAAAATGCCATAAAAGTACAAGGAATAATAGTATTTTTATTACTTCTCATGTCCCTAGACCACACCTAAAATCTATCTACTTATAGCACACAGTAGCCTTGGATTTAGATTCATTGAGTGTGAGGAAAAGATTGACTAGGATAGTAGAGATTAATAGATATCAGAGAACACACACAGTAGATCTGCAATGTATATGAGAAAAAAAACCTATTTTCTGAGGGATTCTCAAAATATTCCCAAACACCAAGAAAATTATTTACATGCATTGGATGAGGGAAGAGCTTTGTGGAAAAGGAAATTCTCCAAGAAAACCAATCCACACAGGAGATAAACCATCCACACACTCTGAATGTGGGGAAAGTTTTACTATTAGAGGAGATTTCCAAACACACCAGAAAAATCACACTGTAGAGAGACCATGTACATGACCTGACTATAAGGAAATCTTTACAGCTGAAGGAGCAGTTCAATTACACCACGGAATCAAACACAGGAAGGGATGCCATTCAAAAGGGATGCACTGAGTGCAAGAAAAGTTTTACTCCGAAGAAAATTTCCAGTCCACACAACAGAGTGAACATTTCTCTGCACTAAGTATGAGAAGAAGAGCTGTACACAAGGAAATCTATACAAACACCAGAGAAACCACAACAAACAGAAGCCATCTCCAGAGCTCCATTTCTTCATTTTCCTTTAATCAAATGTATAAAACCATCATTAATGAAATATGAAGAGAGACGCAAAGAAAGCAGAGTTCAGGAAGGTTCAAGGGTAGAGGATATTGCAAAAACATTGACTCAGCCACCTTGAACAGCACATCCTGTGTATTTTATTACATGCTTTTAGTAGTATAAACATTTGCTTGTATAACAAGAAAAGCAAGTAGGCAGTGTTATAGCCATGTTGATCCCAGGATATGAGAGAGAGACAAAGTGGGTAAGGTAATATCTTTTATTGGACCAACTTCTGTTGGTGAGAGAGGCAAGCTTTCGAGCTTACACAGAGGTCTTCTTTGGGTCAAAAGTCGACTCGAAGAAGAGCTCTATGTAAGCTCGAAAGCTTGTCTCTCTCACCAACAGGGTCCAATAAAAGATATCTCATGACCTCATCTGTCTAAGAAAAGCAAGAGCAGAAAAAAGTGCCAGGATAACACTACTACAAGAACTTTGGCTGATAGGTTTCTTGACTTTAGCCTTCTTAATCTTAATGTTACAACTAAGCTGTGGATGTAGCGAGCCTATGGAACCAGGTTTTCTTCTTACTGTTACCCTCCTTCTTCCCTGCTTTACTTGTACTGTTTGAGAGACTAAATTGATGAGGTCTTAAATTAGATTGTTAGCTATTTGTAACAGGGACTGCATCTTCTTTTGTGCTTACACAGCAACTTCATGCAGCAGGGCACTGCATATGGCTGAAGACTTTGGCACTACAGCAATACAAACTAATTAAATTAATTGTTGGAGTACTTTATTTTCAAAAACAGAAATTGTGCAACAGATACTAAATAACTTGAAAATTTTAAGTATTGGCAGATCTGAGGAGTCTTAATACATCCATTTTTTCCCCAGCCAACACTACCTTGTCCACTGAGATATTTTATGCTAGCTATCTCATTGAGCTGGGATGAAGAAATAGCATTCTATAACCATCCTAATTGGCTCTGTTTTTTAAGGTAGTTATTTTTAAAGACAAACATAGAAGCACTCGGCTATAATCAATAGATCTCTGGGAGTGTAGAAGTTAAACAACAAAATGGGCTAAGAGCATTATTATCATTGGGTACAGTGTACTGTAAATTCAACTTTGGTTACCGTTCATCCAGCGTTCCAAGAGGCTAGCTCTGCAAGATATCCAAGATGCATACTGACCATACTCCTGTAATTAGTTCTTATTTTAAGATGAATGGAATGCTCTGAAATTAATTCAATCAGTGTAACCAGCTGAGGTATAGGGAATTCATTCTCTAGAAAGGCATGTACATACCTATTGAAACTTCAGCTCCCAATAAAAAAAATCCATATACCAATATGCTAATGGTTTGGGTTTTTGTTTGTTTTCATCTTCAACTTGTAATAGCAGCAGCCACCTTGAAACACAACATATTCTAGGGATTGATGACTGGCTAAGATTAATGGCCTGAGGTATAGCCTGTGGCCATCAGGTCCTCCGAGATTGTTTTCACTTCCCTCACTTCCCAGAAAATGCCTTGTGCCCTTATGGCTGTTTAATTAGATCAGAAATTTATACTGGGAAATGCAGTACCTATCTAGAGCTGGATGAGATGTAGCAGAGAAACAAACAAGCAATTCACAGTGCCTATTTTTATGGTTTGGTAGTGCACATAATTAAAAATATCTTCCCAAATATAATTTTTGTAATGGATTTGTAGAAAACATTTCTAAGATGGTGACGGTGTTAACAATAAGATCTGCTCCAAGACACTGCATCAGGGCACATGGCCCTAGTCCTTATAGTAATGCTCACTATGCAAATATGAGGGAATGCAATAGCTGATTTCCCAAGGTACAGAATGTGGGGAAGCGTGCTCTCATACCAAAGAACAGGATCAAGTCCTAAAAATAAGTTATGAATAGGTAGTACATGCTGGGTCAGATTATGTGTACAAATCTACAGCTTCCAGCAGTCTTTTGTTATACTTAACAGCAGTGGCCATCTGGAAAGCTTTATTTCTCTTCCTAGTCAGTTTGGGTAAGCTATCTAAGCCATGTTCAGACACTAAAGCTATCTTTGTAGTCTGTTTGCACTTTTAGACTTCCATTCTCCTTTCAGTGAATAGGAATTCTTGTGCATAAATTCAGTCAGTAGTAATGGGAGATTGTCGCATGCTGATCTCTATGCAGGAGGAAGGGAAAATACATCTTCGGCATGCAAATCTGGCATTATACTGAAGTGATATGATACTGATAATATTCCAATGCGGATGATGTTGGAGCAATATGGTTAAAAAAAAGTCTTATGGATTCATTGGGACACTATGTAATATCACAGCCCTTAATGAGTTAATTTGCCATTTCCAGGCATATCATATTGATTGGTATGATAGCTTAGTATTGTTAAGTATAAGTGTGTGCAAATATTTATGACAATGAAATTGATCTCTGAAAATTGCAAGTGTCTTCCTAAATTAGCAGTATAGGATCCTCTAAAACAGTGCTACTCAAAGTGGTAGTCCGCAGACTGGTGCTGGTCCGCGAGCCATTGGCTGCCGCTCTGCGCGTGCATTGGGAAAAAAATTGCCGGTCCCCCACATCAGATAGCTTGACAAGCACTGCTCTAAAAGAGAGAGTTCACATCCAGAGATGAAAGAACTATTGCATTAAAAACCATTGACAGGGATAGATAAATATCAAACTAGAGATGTTCTTGAGCGTGCTCCCTCCCAGGGGTGAAAGTAACTTAAAGGACTTGCCAGTACTCCGAAGTCCTGAGGAGGGGGCAGGGCCCCTACCGGAACAGGCAGGGCCTTTAAATCCCCAGAACCTTTAAATCAGAATTTCAGGTCCTGGGGCTAGGGCTGTGGTAGCAGCAGCTGGGAACCCCGTGCCCTTTAAATCACCCCCTGAGCTCCCAGCTACAGAGGTGACTAGGAGAGCTGGGGCTCAGGGGTGATTTAAAGGGCATTGGGCTCTAGCTGCCGCTACTGCAGCAAAGCCCCAGGCCCATTAAATTGCCAACGGAGCCCTGGGGATCCAGCAGCAGGGCCTAGGACTCCGGCTGCCACTACCCCCCAGGGCCCTTTAAATCGTCCCCGGAGCCCTGCTGCTGCAGCCCTGGCGTAGCAGTGGTGGACTCCGGTGGCTATTTAAAGGGCCTGGGGTGGTAGAGGCAGCGGGCGCCTCAGACCCTTTAAATAGCCGCTGCAGCCCCGCCGCTACTATCCCAGGACTCTGGCAAGCTCTGGGGGCTATTTAAAGGGCCCGGGGCTCCCACTGCCTCTACGGCCCCGGGCCTTTTAAATCATCCCCGGAGCCCTGGGATAGCGGCAGTGGGGCTACAGCAACAATTTAAAGGGCCCAGGGCGGTAGCGGCAGCAGAAGGCCCAAGTCCCACCGCCGCTACCCCAGGGCTCTAGAAGTGGGACTCTGGCGGCAATTTAAAGGGCCCAGAAATTTGTAGAAATTTTGGTGGTGTCCAGAACCTGTCCCTGCCCAAACTCGACCCTGGGAGGGAGTTTGGGTGGGGGAGGAGGTCTAGGGTGCAGGCCCTGGGCTGGGGCAGGGGATTGGGGTGCAGGAGGGGTGCAGGCTCTGGGAGGGAGTTTGGGGGTGGGAGGGGGTGTGGAGGGAGGGGATGCAGGTTCTGGGAGGGAGTTTGGGGATGGGGGAGTGCAGGGGTGAGATCTGTGGGGTGAGGCTGGGGATGGTTTTGGGTGTGGGAGGGGGCTCAGGGCTGAAGCAGAGGGTTCGGGGGGATGAGGGCTCTGACTGGGGCTGGAGATGAGGGGTTTGGGATGTTGGAGAGGCTCAGGGCTAGGGCAGAGGGTTGGGGTATGGGGGGATGAGGGCTCTGGCTGGAGGTATGGGCTCTGGGGTGGGGCAGGGCTGGGGATGAGTTTGGGGTGCAGGCAGGCTGCCCCAGGACTGGAGCCAGAGAGGAGGACTCCCCCCAGCCCTCTCCCCACTGACAGCAGCGAGCTCTGGGGTAGGGCCCCCTCTCTTCCCCTGCGCAGCACACTCACCCCCACCACTGTCACTGCACGTGCTCCTAGGGCCCCTCTCAAATCCAGGAATCTTCCTCACTTCCCCTGTGGTGGGTGCCATGGGGGTGGGGGTCTGCCATCACATGTGCTCCTCATCCCCTGCTGCTGACCCTTACTGTAGCCTCACTGGGAGTGAGGGATGGGGCTGCACCTTGCCCAGCGTGGGTCAGGAGTGGTGACTATGGGCTGGGGGGGGGTGGGACAGCTGGGCTGGTGGAGGGTCCTACTGGAAAACGAAAGGGTCTGAGGGGGAAGGGCAGGATAAGGGCAGCCTGCCCTGCCACTAGTGCATGGGGGGGCACTAGGTTCCTGCGGTAGCAGTTGATGCAGGGAGGCAGCATGGAGCTGTAGGGGAGAGGCAGGGACGCTCTGCTCTGGGACCCAGGGAGGCGCACTGGGGCAGCAAGTGGGGGGCCAGAGGACACTTGGGGGAGGCGTGGGGGGGCAGCAGGTGGGGCCAAGGTGGAGACCCGGCCCCGAACATTGGTGGAACCGGGCCCCCGGCCCTCAATATTGCTGGAGCCACGAGCCCATACAACTCGCCTCTGCTGCTTGCCTGTATGCCATACCGTGGTGTACCTGCTTACTTTCACCTCTGCTCCCTCCCCATATATGAGGCCAGGGACCTCACCTTGCATTGACATCTTTACCAAATATTGGATATACTATTAGTTCAGACTGCCAGCGCTATCAGTCACGTTTTGTGCAATAAGTTAAAATCTGTTGCATGCTATTCAAATTTTACCTCTCCCAACTCTGTATTAGATATTTCCAAGTCCAGGCAGCCCCTATTGTTCTTAAGTAGGCTGCATTTTCACCCACTATGTAAGAATTAAAACCTCTTCTTTTCTGTTTTTAGGATAATCAAGGTCTCTAGTGCATTTGTAATTTCTAGTATTTTAACAGGAAAATACCGCAAACAAAAGAGCCCAATCTAGATACTGGATCACTCAAGAGATTGGTAAAGAATTATAAATAATGATCTGGCATCATTTACATCAATAAGAATTTTTCACCGACACCTGTAATTTAATAGTTCTAGCCAATGATGCTCGTATCCAAAAGCTGTTACCATCAGATAATTCCTCTGAGGCTTGTGTACAATGAGTTAGAGGACAAATACCAACATTAGACATTAAAAATCACTTTCCCTGATTGACATTTTTGTTAGCAAACTCAGAAGGCAAAACTAAGAATTGAATATCTGAATGGATCTGACCTAGAGCGTCAGTCCTTTTAGATGCTAAGTGATAGTTTTCAGGGCTCCCATTTTTAGCAACTTTTCGCAAACACTTAAGTTTTTTAACATATATTTAACAAAGACCAGTTGTATCAGCAGCACTCAAGTCACCAAATTCTGCTCCTCAGGTGCATTTATTATCAGGTATAGTACACACTGTTATTGCCATTTTCTATAAATGTTCACAAATATGCACAGAATTTAAAATTAAAGAAGGAGGTTTACTGTTATGAGAGTTAAGGAAATAAACTAAACTAATGAAAAGAAACTGATTACAGATTTCAAAATAAAAGTTTCATTGCTACTCTACAAGGGGAAAAATATCTTTCTTCCTGCATGTAAATGGAAATCCTCTCTGTTAAACACTCAAATGTTGTTGACTCTCTGAACACAAGCTATAAATTCTTGGTCCCTAGCAAGGTCACCAAACTGTAACTACTCTACAGCTAATGGTCTGTTTTAATAGTCTGTTTTATGATCTGGATACATCAGACAACAAATTGTATTTTTCAGAAATGTTTGGTAGGGGGAAATGGCAACAGGAACAAAGTTTAGAGCATGAAAAAAAAATTGTCAAGCAAGCCTGGTTCAATAATACACATTGAAGTTAATTATACGTAACAGTATCTCTGGAATGGCCAAGACATAGTAGTGGCTTCATGGAGTTCAGTGCATTCCCACCTACCTCTTTTTCTCAGTCTCAAGCATAGTTGGTGTACTTGAAAAATTGCCCTCTATTCTTTTTTTTCCTGAAGGTTCAATTCTGTTTTCCCCCCAACACCATGTATATCTCCTGTAGTACTGAAATTGAGAGTTATAGTGTTCATACAATGTTGTTCAGAATATACCTTTTGACTTGAGCAACTCGATTCTATTGTGCTTTGTTAAAGGGTCAGATTCTGATACCATCAATGGAGCCTGATTCAAATCCCATTAAATCAATGGAATTTGGATCAGAACCATTGAGCAGTACCTTACTCTGTGATTGCTCCCACTTCAGTCAGTGTGAATATTAATCTCAGTTAGAGTAATAGAATCTGGACATCACTAATATGAAATATTTCTGACTGCTTGGTGGCATGATTTGGTCACTCATTCTCCATTGATCACATGCTAATGTCCTTAGTTTTTGCTAGAGGAGAGCAAGAGGGGGTAATTTCATTTAGGACATCTAAAAGTTTGTCATGTTGCCTGTGTTTTTCCATCTATTCAAACTTCAGATATTCTAAAACTCTGTTTTTTTCAGGGCTACACTAATATTAGCTACATGGGTAAATTAATGCTTTTCTTCATTGATGAATGCTTGTCCAAATCTGAAATTGCCAAATTTGGTCTAGTAGACTGAGTTGTTAATCTGAATTTTGGCTCAGCTCTAGTATCTACACAGGCTTTACATTGGCAAATTCCCCCTGAAGTCAAAAGGTGTATGCTTGAGTAAGGACCTCAGGATTAGACCCAATAAACCTGACAGAGTGGAGAGTCAACCAGTTATGCCTCTTGAAAGGATTTACACCCAGAATTAAACTGATGAACAATTCATTTCAGTTCTGTTGGTAATCATGGACTGTTTATAGCACCATATTAAATATGCTATTCATTTCCTAATGATGAGCAATTGTAGTATGTTTGCATCTATTTCCTTTAAGTGTGATACTATTCTGAAAAGCAACCGTGACAGATTAGTGTAAATTGGAATAAATCTGTATCAGTCTGCAAGCTCCATTTTGTTTTCTGAATGCCATTTTGATTGTAATTTGGGCTGCGACTTCACTTTTGCCTTTCAACATCCATATCGTACTGTGATATCCAGAGACTGAGTCCGCTAGTAGTGTACTAACTATGGAGAGCAAACAAGAGTCATTAACCTGGATGGTCTACCATTTAAATGAAAGCATCTTAGGACAATGAGGTAGCTGCAGCCCAGGGGAATCAGTTTTCCTACTCTGCGCTCTAGGTGGGTTGAACCAAGCAATGAATCACCTGACAGGGCATTTGAGGTCAGCTGACAGAGGGGGCTGGAACTTTGTAAATGGGAGGTTCTCTTACTAGCCTTTTTAGAAGAGATGAGAACCAGAAAACAAGACTAGGAAAAGAAGAGGGCCCTGAGACTGAAAAGATTGACTAAAACCTGAAGAGCTCTCAGAGTAGGGAGCGTTCTGGATGGAGGGTTTTGCACGCTGGTGTTTGTTGTTTTTCCACAGCTCTATATAGCCCTTGTGTTTTGTCTGAGTAAAATGTTATTGGTTTAGAAAGTCCTTTGCAAAGTATGGGTGTCCCTTGAAGTAACTGTCACACAGTCTCTGAAGGGTGAAACAAGAATCTAGAGAGTCCAAAGCTTTGGTGGAACTCTGGGGAGCATGCAGTTGCTATTGGGGAGGCTTAGGAAGGCCAGAACTAGTTTCAGGGCCTAACCAGTTGGACTGCAGAGTCTCATATCTCATGAAGAGATGCCATTTAGAGGATCTGAACTTCAAGAGTGTGGTACTGGAGACTCTGTCCAGACCCAGCTAGCCAAGCACATGGTATCAAACGTTTGTGTCTAGGACAGCTGCCTGGTGAGTGGCCACACATGACAACTTCTTACTCAATAGATTTCCTCCCTATATGTATTCAGAGTCCTATCTTCTGACTTTTATAATGAAAAATAAGTTTGTATTGCTTGTTACTCATGTTACCTCTTCAGAGCCAACTAAGGGAGAGGGAACTGAATTTTATTCCTTTTTGGGCAACAAAACCAGAATTGTTTACTAAGCTCCAATCAGATACAGCTGTATAACCTTACTGGAGATAATTTAGCCTGTAGAACCTTTTGTACTGATGACGATGCCCAAAAGGAAAGAAAACCAACTTCACTCTCATAGCCCAAGCTGAATTTTCAAGCTTGGTATTTAGAAAAAAATACTTGTTAAACATTGAGCACACTTGATATGTAGTAACTGAGAAACAATAAATCTGGGATCCAATGACAACATTTCTAATGAATCAATTTACAGAGTGGAACCACACTTCAAAGTATTATCAAAAGTGAGATTCACTTGATTAAGCAGAACAAAGTAGTATGCATAAATCCTGGAGGTGACAAACAATGAACAGAAAGGCTGACAACACATTTCACAGATTACACTGTAAATACTCCTGATCACTAGACACTATTCGACCAACAACTAGCCTTATCATTCCACCTAGAAAGACTCTTTGCATAAGATACCAGAGTTGCATTCTAAAAATTTCACCATCCATTGGAATCATTGATATTCCTATGCTGTTCCCTCTGATATTATATACTTCATACTGTACCCACTCAAGATGGTCTTGCTCATTATGTCCCAATACTTGTTTACCAAAAGTGTCAAGCTAACAGCAAAATTAGAATTCAAATGTAGACAATGCATATGATCAAGAAAAAAGCCCTTATTGAATTCTCTCTCCTGGTGAGAACTCATTACTGTGTATTTACATAATGTTGTTTTGAAAGTCAGTGAAATGACAGTTAGTTATTAGCTGAACCTCAATGGTTTTCCTACTTTGGATCCAGCTATCACTCTAACCAGGTAAATCAAATAACCAACATATGAGACAGGCTGGCCAAATGAAAATATATCATGCTTTCTGTACTTCCATGACAGCCTTTAGGAATGCATTCCAGTGTTTTATTGATGTTTGTTGTGATAGTTCTTTTGGGTGATGCAAGGCTCACATGTCAAATCCATTTAAGATTTTTTTTAAAATATGCAAGAAAATGACTTTCCACTATGGAAGCTACATAGATTTGAAATCAGTTATTCAGACACCATGTCACACTCTATTGCCCCACTAGAACCCAGGGCATCCAGTGCAGATTTAAGGATTATTTTGTTTGCTTTATGTAATGTGCTCCCCCGGAAATAAATAAAATGCATTGTTATTTTTAGTTTATGTTCCAATGGCTTCTGTAGAATAGAAATGTCATTTTCATGAATTTAATTCCTTTTTAAAATAAAATCTGATCAACTCTAAAATCTCTTGTCCCAAAAGAACCTCATATTGCATATTTAGAGAGCTTGGTAGCCACTCTCAGATCTAATTGATGATGGCTGTTAATCAAGCACTCTACAGGACTCCTAAATAAAGGTTGTATCATGGTCATACAGGTATATAAAAGGACCTCCCTCAATCTCTGCTGCTGGTTCAGAAGTGTAAGCAGGGACTTCATGCCCAGTACTCTCTCCCACCCATCTTCCATTCATGTGGGTGGCGAGCAGACAAAGTGGCAAGGATAGTAATGATGACCCTATATTCAAATGATACCTAAAGAAGACATCACATAAGTACATAAAGCAAACATGAATATATTCACAGATCAGGCCACCCCCTAGTGTCCCTCATCAAGTTAGCATGCATCATTTTTTAATGCAGGAAGGCACACAACTTCAAATTGGTCAAAAGTCTTCCGAAATGTAATCACTCCAGGGGAACAATGCCAGTTAAAAATATAACCAATCAAAACTCAGTATTTATTTTTATCAGACCCCAGTGCAAAGAGGTTATACTCCAATCAAAATTCAAGAGTCAAGAGATTTGAAAGAGATTTCATTCGTGCATTTTTGAACAATGCTGGAAATAGAACCTATCGTCTCAGGGATTCACAACCCACATGAACCAGACTGCCAGTCTAAGTGAAATGATTTTTAAAAAGAGCATGTATAGTTATTTTAAAATTTATTTCACTGTTCTGTTATCCTTAGCTTCATAGCACAGGCCCATATACATGATGAAATTGTTTGGAAACACTGTACATGTATCTCTGGTCCCATTCAGACTAGAAAAAAATTTCTAATCATACAACAAAGGTCGCTCTTTGAGGAAGAGAAAAGGAATCTATTTTCCAGTTCTTTGTCTATATAGAATAATATTAAACACTTAATTGGAACATAATATCTATATATTATAACTTGATTAAGTCTAGCTGAGACAAATCTTCCTAGAAATCAAGATGAATTCTCCCACTCCCATTTTTTCTTTTTGTTCGTCGATAAACTATAAATTTAAGACTAAGAAGCTAAATCAAAGTCCTAGGAAAATAAAATTGTTTTACTGTTAGCTTGGTATTGCATGTGATGTGGGTATTTGGATGCCAGAGATGATTTTCAGGAGGGGGAAGGGATGAGACACTATCCAGGCAAGAATGCTGAATGGCCCCATCTCCCAAATGCAGGAAGCCCTCTTTATCCCAGTGCTAACCCCCATTCTCTTAGTCATCTCCCTAAAAGCAGCCAATAACAAGTTCCAATAAACCTGGAAAATGGTCAGTATTTTAAGCATAGTAACAATTACCACCGATTACCTTTCTATTGCTTTGAAATCAACCACACACACAAAAACCCCCAACAATAATTAAGATTTTAAACACAATATATTTAGTTTCTTGGTCCATAGAAAAAAAACGGGTACTTGTTTCTGTATATCACAAGGTGACTGTTAAAGAAAGAAAATGTAATAGGCTTAGCCTCAAATAGCATAGGAAAGCCAGTGGGGTTGGGGAGGAGACAAAGAGAGAGAGAGAGAGAGAGACCCAATAATTGAAATGTTTCTTTGGGCAAACCATTTGTGGACATATTTCATTTCAATAATAATAAAATTAGATTGTCATTTCAATTTCTTACCTCTTCACTTGTATCTTAAGCATTTTATGTCAGAGAGTCAAGAGAAATTTTTCTAGTCCAGGGAAATGCATACATTAAGACTGACAAAGATCTCAAAACATAAAACAGAATAAGTTAAAATGTAAAATCAGATAAGGAAAGTGTGCCATCGCCAGTGGGGGATCATTATGAGAGCTAGTGTCCAGAATGTCATTTCATTGACTTCACTGGTTATTGGATCAGGTCCTTGTTGAACGGCATTCAGTTACTATAATGATGGTGGCCTATATATAGACCAAACAGCTTGAACTGGATGAGTGGAAAAAACCCAAACCACAAAAATTCAGTGGTTTCACTCAGTGGTATCCTTCTAGAGGGGAAGGGTGGTTTTGTGGTTAAGGCTCTAGCTATGAAGTCTGGGTTCAATTCATCACTCTGAAACCCACAGACTTCTCGCGTGAATTGGACAAGTCATTATCTCTCTTTGCCTCATTTCCACATCTGCACAGAGGGGGTGGTAATGCTTCTTTTATCTATCTTGTCTATTTAGATTGTAAATTATTCAAGGCAGAGACTGCTTTACAATTTGTACATACAATGGAGCCCCAATGTTGGTTGTGGCCTTTAGATACTCTTGTAATAAAATAATAAATTAAAGTCAATGCAGGCTTTGGGCACACAAACAAATGCAAGAGATCAGGCTCTCGCAAATATTTAAGTCCCATTGACTTAATGCAGGTGCTTAAAGTTAATCATATGCTTAAGTGATTGACTGAGCTGTGGCCTCAATTAACCTTGCTTCCCCACTCTCATCTCTGTTTCTCTTTCAGATATTTTAATCATTCCCAAACTGGGACTTTCCTCACAAATATATACTAAACCTCTCTCATTCAGATTACACAAATGAGATATATGCTTGCTAGTGCATGTACATGCGTGCACACAATTATATATTGATACACACACAAATATGGTCTTTCAGCACCTGGCTCCTGCTTCCACACTTGGAAATATTTTGAATATTCTATTGACTTAATCTAATGCTTTCAAGCACTCTTCTTCATGTGATGCTTATCAGACTTACTCACCAAACTTCACAAGTGCTGATTAATTTTGCTGTAGAATTTAATTAATTATTACCAGTGTAGTTCATGCAAAGGGGGTAAGAAAAATAACAATTTAAATGTAAAATAAAGTAATTTAATGTGTAAGGTGAAAATTAACCCTTAAACAACAATATAGCCTCCTCTCACCCAGTGGAATGCATGGTGATAAACAACAGCTACTATAACATATATAGACTGTTGAGAAAGTTACTAACTTTTAAATATTCACGCAGCAGCAGCAGCATGGTAAGCAATCAGAATTGATTTATATGTAATATAATATTTAACTGCAGGAAAATAATTAGTCTTGTATTTAACATGATTACAGGGAACTTGAATTACTTTACTGATGAGGCCAAGTTTTTGAAGGCTTTTTCAATCAGTTTTCTAACTAAAAAAAATATACACCTGTGCATCTGAGATAATAATGTTTCTAAATATTTCAATTTATTCAGCTCTGTCCATTTCAGAACAGAGCATCTATTTTTTAAATCAGTTGTAAAATAATCTCAGCCTTTATTATGGAGTTCAGTAATTGACTCACGTAATATCTCATTTGAATGATTGCTTATGGACTCATTGCAATTGATTTTACTGAGTCCCATGTATTGATCCAGTGATAAATTTGTTTGTAATCATGTCTATCTGCCACTCACACATGGTTCTCCCCACACCCTTTTCTGCACTCTAGTTTCTGCCCTCACTCTCCCCCCTCTATTGGCTCCATTTCCCTTTCTTTGTCAGCCATCCACAGTTCCCATCAGTTCAACCTACTTCTCTTCCCCTCTTCATCGCAATCCTCACCTTCTTCCGACTAGCACATATCCAGGTCCTACATCCACATCCTCGTCTCACCTCCGGTGGCATATGCCTCACCTGGCCCTCCCTCCACCTCCACGCACACACACCCCGGCCCGTCCACCTTCCTTACTGATTTTCGCCAACATCTCCATCCCTGTGGTGCCACCATTTCTAACCTCATGCCATCCCTTTCCTTCCCACCTACCCTTCTCCTGCTGTCTCTGGAATGCTCGTTCTGTCAAAAGATCCACAGTCTCTTGATATCTTGCTCCCTCCAGGTCCTGGCTCTCAAAGAGACCTGGGTCTCTTCATCTGACATTGCCTTTGCAACTGCTTTTTGTTATTAGGGGTCTCCACCTTTTGAACACACCCCACCCTGGATCAGGCCTTGGTCCTCCTCTCCCATTCCTGCCCATTTTCAGCCCCTTTCTCTTCCCTCTTTCCATTCTTCTTCCTCTTTTCAACAGCACCGTATCCAACCCTACACTGCTCCCCACTTCCCTGTTGCTGCCCTCTACCCAACTCCTCCCCATCAGTCTTCTTCTCTAACTGACTTCTGTCCCGCTCTCTGACTCACCGCACAATCACTGTTTGCAGTTGCTGCCTGGAGTTCCATCCTAGAGCCTCTCCAATCCAACTTCTACCCCCTTGCAGTCCACTGAAACAAGTTGCTATTGACTTCTTCTTGGCCATAGTTCAGAACCAGTAATCCATCTTCCTCTACCACCTTGACCACCTCAGCTAGGCTCTTGTTCTTGATATCTTGTCATTCTTTGACTTCTGTGATTCCATTATCTCCTGGTTGTACTTCTCCCCCTCTAATTGTTCCTCCATCTTGTTGTTTAAATAATCCTTCTCACTTGCTATCCAGCTTTCTGTGGGGGTTCCACACAGGGTGACCAGATGTCCCATTTTTAAAGGGACAGTCCCTTTTTTAGGATTTTTATATAGGTGCCTATTGCCCCCCACCCCCATCCCATTTTTTCACTGTTGCTATCTGGTCACCCTAGTTCCACAGGCTCTGCCCTTGGTTCTCTCTTCTCCCTCTATAGCCTGTCTCTAGGTAATCTCATCTAGAAACTAATACCACTATCATTTCTGTGCTGATGACACTCAGATCACATCATCCTTTGTCATCTGTAATTCTATCATTCTCTCCTAGTTGTCCTACCTATCTATTCTAGCTGTCTCCTGTGCAAATCTTTGTCTGTCACTCTGACATCTTCTCAAGGATACCCAGCTATCAGTTTAAGATCATCATAGCTAAAACAGAGCTCCTAATCTCTCCCCGCCCTTCCTGCTCCTTCCTACACAACATCATCACCCTTCCTGTCACACAAGCCTATCAGCTGAGTGTTATCTGACTCAGAATTCTTTCTAGGTCCCACACCCAGGCCATGTCTAAATCTTGCTGATTTTTTCCTGCATAACATCTCTAGAATACAACCTTTCCTATCTATCCTCACAGCCAAACCTCTCGTCCAGTCTGTAATCATCTTGTATCTTGATTGCTGCAAAATCCCTTCTCTGGCCTTGACAAATGATGTCTTGCCCTGCATATATTCATTCAAAATACTGCTGCAAAGGTCACTTTCCAAGCTTGTCACTTTGACTACATCAGCCCCCTCTTTGTTTCGTTCCCCTGGCTCCCCTTTCTCCATCCTGTCAGACAAACTACTTGCTTTCTCTTTCACGGCCCTTCACAGCCTATCCTCACCCTACCTATCATCACTCATTCACTAACAAGATGCTGGCTCTCACCTCCACTCAACCAAGGATGCTAGTCTTCATCACCCACTTGTTACCACATAGCTCTACCTCATCATCATCCGTCACATCAATATTACACCTCTTCTTTCCTGCAATATCTACAAAAACCTTGGCAAAGATTTAGAAAGATGGTGTGCTGTGACCCCTGCCTATTACGCTGACCAAAACTGTCTAATTATTTCCCTGTGGTTCCCCATCTGCCTGTCTGTATCCATTGGTTGCCTCGTCATACACATATATTTGTAAGCTTCTATGTTTGTACAATGTAAAGTGTTTGTACAGAGCCAAGTACAATGCAAGTCTTAGGTATTAGCACAATACAAATAATAAATTTCCCTTAAAATTATTTTGTTTGGAAAATCTTCATTTTTTCTGTTCAGGAGAAAAAAGAATCTGATGATTCTGGAGTCTACTGCAAAAGGCAAACTTGGGTAGTTCATTATTAGAACTTGTTGGAAATATTTAACAAATTCTTGCAATTAAAAGTCCCACACAGTAATACAAAAGACATAATTAATAGCAACTTCTCCTTTTATTTTAAGAGACAACATTACATAAACTCTGCCTTTTGGGGACTTTTAAAAGGCTTTGTTCTTTTCAAAGCCTTGGTAGAAAAATCTGCTATTTTTTTGTGAAGGTCACAAACTGATGTAGCTCCCTATCAATTTGTGACTAACATTGAAAGTTACCACCTATAACAATGTGACATCAGTAACTATCTCAAAATCTGCTTTTTAAAGTACTTTCCATGAAAAAACTGAATGCACTTGATAAGAAAAACATTGGGACTACTGTCTGAGCTTTAACGGCCAAGGCCATTTAAAGATCGTCAATAAACTACAAGCTTCATCAGCAATTCATCTATGACAAGCAAGTGTTACCACACTGCAAGGCAGCCAGCAGAGCACTGTGTTCCAGACTCACCCGCAGTCCCTTTAATGCTCTTCTGAGTCTCAGCTGGGTCTCATTGATATGCAAGTAACAAGTCTTAACAAACATGTCAGCTCAAGCACTCCTCTCATCATTATAAATTTGTTTCAGAAACATCTGAGATGCACAGCTGGATGTCAGGGGTGATCCATCTATTCTGATCTTTAAAAGTTGCACAGCCCTTATATCAATTAGAGGGCACTTTTCCCTTGAAAGTAGCATTATTTAAAGTCTCGTATTAAGTCTAACAACAAAAAATTACCACATAATAAACGTTTTATTAAAGTAATAGGTTTTTCAGAGTATGTAAAGGTATACTTTCTTTAAAAAAAGAAAAAGAAAAAAGAAAATTGACATTAAATGTGATATGAAAATGTGCCTGGTTTTCCTCCCTCACAAAATGCAGCTCACACAAAAGCATACCTACCTAAGAAAACAATTTTAGATTTACTCTACCAACATTAGACATTGTAATTAGACATCTTCTTTGCTGATATGAATAAGATTAACTTCTTAAAGTGATACATGGGTTTTGAAAAGTGGAAGGTGACAAAAAAAATGACAACAGAACATGATGGGACTAAAGCTTCATCATCTAGTCAAGTTCAGGTGAATAATTTCATCACAAGTTGCCTCTCTCTAATTCATAGTTTTGACATACAATTAGAGTGGTTTTCATACAATTACAAAAGCGCTCTAGCGGTAAGGTACTGGACTGGAAATCAGGAGACGTCGGTTTTACTCCTACCTCTACCACTGGTGTGTGACCTTGAGGAAGTTGCTTTACCTCTTTGTGCTTCTCTTCTCCCTCCCCATTTATCAGTCTTGTCCTTTAGAATGTAAGCTTTTCAGGACAGAGACAGGTTCTCACAATATGTACGTACAGCATCTAGCACAACAGGACCTCAATCTTGTTCATATTACAGTAGCACCTAGAATCCTTAACCAATAATGACCCTTGGTATAATAATGTCTTTAGCAAAGGATTCCACAATGATCTTGTCTACATTGTGACAATTATTAGATAAGGATGCACCAGAACAAGATGTAATCACAAGCATAGCCAAAGAAAAAAAATTGCCAGCACTGTTTCAGAAATTATGATTAAAACCCTCTCTAGCAACAATTTTTGCAGTGTAGATAAGGCTAATCTGTTCAACAATTTTCAGTCAGGCTACTGTATGGTGGAGATGTTAATTCTTTCACCACTTACTTCAATATCTCTGGTTTACCTTGAATTCAGATTTAAATTAGTATCTCAACCTGGATGACACATCCTCTTCCAGGCAGCACTATCAGGATGTTCTGTCAACTCTATATTGTTGAGGATGTTACAGATGTCAACATTCTATTATTTTGTTTTACCACAAAAGATCATTCTGCATAGAAAATTGGAAACACTCTATATCCTATTTGTCCTTTTAGATTAAAAAAATTGTCATTTACATCTGATTTACATTTCCCATCATAGTTTAAGACAGTATCTTTTGGAATTAAAGGAGTGTCTGATGATAACGCCAATGCTCCCGCCCCCATGTTCTCTCTCTCCTTTTGTATTGTGCTTAGATATTCTGGAGCTTAAGAATGATTTAAAAAACAGATGATCTGTATAATACATGGAGATACTGAAATATGAAGGTTTAGAAAGAAAGCAAAGACACAGTACAAGAAATTTCTTAATTTAAGAGCTTCACGGCCACTGGACCATAACACTAGTTCCATTAAATCCATTTAATTTGGCATAATACATACCCGCATGGTAGATCAGTGTTAGTGCCACTTTTAGTTGATCTCTACAAGATTTCACATTGGCTCATGATATGCAGTCCACTGTTTATACACAACATAGTTTCAGGTAGATAGGTAGATTCGTTAGCTTGCACAGTGTTCACCAGTAGTAATGGTTTTATTAATGAATATCACTACTGTACGTGGCCCAACAATTTACAGATGTTTTAATTTAGTAAGCTGGTTTTAGGTTTGGCCTAAACCACCAATTTGGGTCGATGACAGAGTTTCAGGCCCCTACTATGGGATAAGTATGATTTGTAATTAACCCAATATTTTGGCACAATGTATTACATTTAGGGAATGGGTCATGTAATCTCATGCTTATAACAAAAAAATGGGAACCTGGGGAATTCCAGTTCCTCTCACAGCTAAACCTCTGACTCATTGTGTGTGACATAGACCAAGCTGATTTGGTTGTAAACCAGTAAACTCAGCTGATTTTATGGTCTAAGTTACAAAAACCTGAAACCAACCAACCAACCAGTGGTTGCTTTCTGAGAAGAGATTTTGGGCTGGAATAGTAAGGGCAACAGAGGCTGAAGTCCAATGCAGAGTTGTATGGGATACATTTTATACAGCTTTTGCTACTGATTTCTCAGTTCCACCTGTATCTTCCCATGGCTTTCACTCTGTCCTTTTGGTCCACATTTTAATATATTCAACTAATTTTTAAAATCCTCAAGAGAGAGAAACTACTAAGATGCATGTGTATAGCGCATCTCAGGATCTCTTGCTGTTGTTACTCTATCCCCATTACCTCTTAGCCCCTCCTTATATTCCTCCCCCCCACACGCTTTGTTTTTGTCTTTTCTAACTGTGCTAACTCAAATTTAGGGCCAGCTTCTGACAATCATTTTTGCAAATGCATGTGTGGGGGAGGGGAAGAGAGAGAACAAGGACCGCATAAAACACCTTCTTCCTCTTGTGAACCTGATGGTCAGAGCTCAGGGACTACTTCTGCCAAGCACCTCCAAGGGACATACATCGTCCCCTGTAAGAATGACCATGTTCTCTCTGAAGGCAGGGAATTCTGGTGCCATTTTGTTTCCCTAAGACAAAATGGTTCCCCAAAGTCAGGGTTGATATGGCTCACAAGGGCCTTTAGCCTCTAAGCACTTCATTGCAGAGACTTGTCATTTTTATTGCTCATATGTGCACACATCCTATGGCCCTGTATAATAAAAACCATTCATAAAGTACTGCCATAACCCAACATCTCAGAGATACCTAACATTAATGCCCTGATACAACTCATTGTAATGATGCGGTCTGCTATCTCACTAAATATTAGTCAGAAAATTAACTTGACTTTCCCATGCCTTTCAAGGGAAAATCAAGAAAAGTCCTTCATCTCAAGGAAAATTTGATTGATTGTCTTTGTGGGACTGCAATATTTCAATGATGCGCTGTTTTGACCTTGTTTGTATGGCATATTAAACTAAGACTTTCAAAAAGTGGGAAAATGTTCAAACATATTAGACACACATGAATCCATTTTGATGGGCTTCTTACATATTTTTTTTTCCTTACTATTAGCCCAACTGTTAAGTCCTTACTCTGGGCCCAATTTAGTCACCCTTATCACATTAGGTAGTACTTGATAGGATTGGGGAAAAAATTTTCAGCTACAACTTTTCAGCAAAAAGTGTAGTCAGTGACACCGAAACATTATGCAGATTCATGTTGTTTCCCCCACAAATTATTCATCTTGGAGAAATAAAATAAACAATGCAATTTAGAAAAAGTCAAAAACCATTTTACATTTTCAGAATGAAAACTTTTGATTCAAAATGTTTTTGTTTCAATATTTTTTTCAATTTTATTGATCTTTTTTTAACATAAAAATTATCAAAATCTTTAAAAACATTATATGGCCAGTAAAACTTACTTCATGAGTAGTCACAACAAGATCAGTGGCCAATACAGAGCCCCAGTTAGAAGGTTGAAGTGGGATTTAAATGACAGATGGGCTTTCTGGGTGACAGAATCTGGCTGTTTGAATTTAATCAGTTTTTACTCTGTCCAATTAGGTCAAAACTCCTTTGTCAGTTAAGTCAGAACTGAGTAAAGAATTCAGGATCTAGATTTAGCTCTGCTAATTGCCCAAGCTATTTCTAGCCAGTCAAGTGCTTTCTAAATCACAAACCAACTTTTCCATTTTGAGATGTATGTAAAAGCCATAAAATTGCTGACTTTCACCATCAAAGGTTTTGCCATGACAACAGATTGTGCTAAGCACAGAATGATGACTTCCCTGCTAGATCAACCAGGGGAAGAGGATGGGGTAGAAAGTCATGGGAGAGAGAGAGAATAATACTCACTCTTGCTCCAACAAACTATTAGAAATCATAGCAAACAGAGAAGAGAAATGATCAACCAAGACCAATTTCCTTTTGTCTGATTGCAAAGATGTTGTCATCGTGTTTAGTGTGGTGTTTTTAGAAGTATATTGTCCAAATTGGGGGTTGTGTACATTTTCACCAACAGTAGCAAGGCTCTTTGCCTTTCTTGCCATAGCAGTTGTACTAAAAAGTAATCCAGTATTCACTTGGTGATTGCTTTAATGAAGAGCTATGAAGGTACAAACTGAGGATAAAGGCCCATATGTTCCCCCAACCTGCACAAAAGCACGAGAGGAACAAAGTAATGGAACAACATGAAGTCTGGAAATTCTCTGCCATGTACCGTGCGTGAACAGAGTGGGAAGCACACTAGGCTGAGAAAGGAAGCAGAGGATCTGCGAAAATCCCAGCCACCAACACTGCAGCACAACCGGACGGTTGGGGGTAAGGGGGCATGAATGTGCATCAGAGGTTAACGCTGCTTCAGGCAGCACTGCCTCCCCACTTCTCCTGCAGATCAGTCATAGTCTTGAGGCAGGTGTGATAGTCAAGCTCTTCACCCCTATTTCAACCCTGCCCAGTTTTTGTGCACAACCCATGGGCCACATGGCTATTTTTCAGAGGTCCAGGTGGCAGGTCAGAGGTGACATGGTAGCATCTCTCTGCAGAATCCCAACCTGGCTTTCTGCATTGATATACTCTCCTCTGGACCATACAATGGTGTGAACATTGGTGGTAAAGTCCCAGAACATGCATCCAATAATAATATCCACCCCAGCTTCTACACTTCTTTAGATGTAATCCATTACCTTAAACAAGCACATAGCTGTCATGTGACCTCTTTTCTTTCCCTTCTGGTTCAATCACAATGTCTTTCATATTCGTATTTGAATGGAAGTTGTGTATAGTTATATAGATAGATACATTTTATATAATAATATGTAAGGCAAATGAAAAGATGCAGGAGAGAATAATTTTGCAAAATTGTATCTAAGTGTCCAAGTTGTAAAACCCACACACGCAAATATCCTTAGCCAGGAGGTTTCTATATCGATAATGTTTTCAGGCTATTCTACCAATGCCTACATTTTATATTTTCCCTTCAGCAGCAGTCACTGTTCAAGTTGGAAACACTGTACTCCTGAAGGTTTTTGATCTTTAGGTTTGAAATGATCTAAATATACATACAAAGTCTCCCAATTTCAGCAAGTCAGAATAATATCATCCCATATGAAACTAAAATGCCTATTCAGGTTCAAACAGTGAAAGCCACTTGTGTGTTTCATATCTCTGAACAGCTTAAATCATTGTTTCAATTACTGGAGCCTCTGTACATCATTAAATAGATGACTTACCTTTACTCATATAAAAAAAATTCCTTTCTACATCAGCCATATAAGTTATTATTACAGGTTACAGAAAGAATGTGCAGTACAATCATATAAGTAGTCTCAGTTACTTAAAATAATTCTTGAGACTCTATACAGGATATAATTTGCTATTTGAGGATATATCAAGGGACCAGGAAAGGAGTGAACAAGGAAAATTCAAATATGGTAAAAATGGTACAGTTTTTACAAAGATTCTAATTGTACAAGGTCCTGAAAAGAAGTGATAATACTCATCATCTGTCAACTTTGCAGCTAAATTCATTCTCTATTTCAAATATGCAGTTCTAGTTGTGACCTCTCTGTTTTAAAAAAAACATAGATGGTCCATATTGTGATGTTAGGTTTTCTGAAATCTGGTTGGTGCACCTCTTGCTTTTCAGAAGCAAACTCAGGAGCCATTCAGGTCTTGGTCCCCTTTTATCTGATGTCACAAGATGTGACGGTGGTTCACATAAATGGTTGTGATCTCAGCCACAGAGAAGGAACTGGTTCTAACTCTATCACTTATATCCCCATAGAATGCAGAGAGCTGGACTCATATGCAGGCTGAACCTGCCATTTGTATTTTTCACCATCAATTTTCCATCCAATTTGATGGCTGGAGTTAAACTACTTTATTATGCTGCTGCTTAAACATTGTTCTGCAGAAAGGTTGCTCTTTGGCTTCATGACCTCAGAAGCTGAGGGTCATCATGCTCCCAGTTTCGATGGATTTTTCTATTTCTGTGGCATAAATGTTGTCAGGCTGTTAAATTACATAAAGTATATAAGTTGACAGCTTTCTGTGACATTCTGAACCCATTATGTTGTAAATAGATCAGAATATGGCTGGCAACAAAAAATAGTTATTCCCATACTATGGTCAGTGATCAGTATCATGCAATTATCTTATATTATCATTTAAGTTACAGATTCTGAATATGAAGCAATTCCAACTTGCCTTCAGCTGGATAATTTTACTCTCACACCTCATGCTTCTGTAGGTCTTGTCATTACTGGAGGCAATCCTTGCAATGTGAGTATCAGCATGGAATAGCAAACATACCTCCAGCACAAGAGCATCCTTCTGTAGCTAGGTGGGACAGCTGGCACTAGGCTGCTATAACATTCAGTTAAGTTCTGTTCACTGTACTTGCTCCTCCTTGCTAGCAATAGCAATCTGTATACACACATGTTCTGTGGCAGGTAGCAATGTATTCTCACCCATTTGGAAACAAGTTGCCTCAACAGGGAAGGTAGGAATTTGCCTGACATAGGGGAATTAGAGAGTGGTGTAAAGCCAACTTTATGTTACCTACCTTCACTGGCAAAGGAGAATGCTGGATGGGCCAGGAGTCTGGACTGGAGCAAGAGGGTGCAGAGCCAGATCACATTATACCAGTTGGAGGAGGAGTCAGCCAGCATAATTTAGAGCAACCCTTAAGCTTCTCTAAGCTTTGCCGAGGGCTTGGGTCAGTCCCTAAAAAGACAGAGGATCAAGGGGAACATAAAAGTAGCTTAGAGTAACCTTCACTCATGCTTCTCCCTCAAGGCTACTCTGAGTGCAGCTCGGCCAGACTGGGAATCTGTCCCATTACATACAATGAATGACATTCTCACAAATTTCAGAGTAGCAGCCGTGTTAGTCTGTATTCGCAAAAAGAAAAGGAGTACTTGTGGCACCTTAGAGACTAACAAATTTATTAGAGCATAAGCTTTCGTGAGCTACAGCTCACTTCATCGGATGCATTTTTCCACCAAATGCATCCGATGAAGTGAGCTGTAGCTCACGAAAGCTTATGCTCTAATAAATTTGTTAGTCTCTAAGGTGCCACAAGTACTCCTTTTCTTTATTCTCACAAATGTCATTGTATGTAATGGGACAGATTCCCAGTCCCAAGCTGCACTCAGAGTGTGTAATTTCTCCAGCTTGCACACTAGCACAAAGAAGAGCAGGATATTTCCCTGACAGGTTTTGAATATTGTTCAGCTATGTATATGTGCAAGAGCTGACATTTAGAAGAATAGTGAAGTGAAATTAGAAACTGATATCAACTTAGTGTTTTTGTTTAAACCATGAATTATACCTAAGTGGTGAAAATTAACATTGTTTCTTCTGTAAGAGTAAGAATACAGGCAAAAACTAAACTGGAAGGTAGAGATTGGTGAGTACATGTGTTGACTTTTGTGTTTTTATGAACTTTTATTAACTTAAAGCAAATTATAGTCATACATACAGTAGTTTTAAGAAGTTATCAGCAGTACAACCAACTGGGCACCCAGGGATACAGGCAGCCACCCAGGGAGTTGGGCAATCTGAGGAGAGGGCAGGACACTAGGGAGGCAGGCAGGCTGGCTGGCTTTTGAAACTGGGATTGACAAATTCCCACTGAACATTTTGATTCTGTCAAATCAAACATGGAAAAACTGTTTGGCTGAAAAATTTTCAACCAGCTTTATCAAGCACTGAAATAGGACCAATGGGCAAATGCTGTGTGACGTTTAAACAAACAAGGATATGAAATGTAACGTGATAGGAGCAAACAGTTGTGGAGAAGTGAACAGGGGTAGAGGGCAAATCCAAGCCATTCTGTTTTTGATTGTGTGTGTGAATGTGTTTCCTACTAGGGCTGGTTGAACTGCTTCAGATGTAATAAGAACAACCCTGCTTCCTTCCTCATCAGGACCTAGCTTTTATTTTTCCTTTTGAGGCTGAGAAAAGTTCTATTCACTTTCTCTTCCAGTATTAGCCTTCATTTGCATGCTGTGTCTTCATTTGCAGGCTGCAGCCAGCACTGGAAGCTGAAGTGCATAATTTTGGTATGAGATTCCCATGCCAGCCTGTTTAAGGAGGATGCCTGATAGTATGAGATTACCACCCTCTTTTCACTAATCAAAGAAGTTAAGAGAGTTTGGCTAAACTCCAGTTTATGCATCCAAACAAAGCTCCAAAACTTTTGGAGGGGCAGCATTATATAGTCATTGAAGCACTACCTGAGAACTAGGCACTTCTGAGGACAAATCCTCAAAGTTGGTGCAAATTTTTGCAGCTCGATTTGGAGCAGATTTCTAATCCTGGCTCAACCACTAACTCTGCTCCATAGCATGGGTGCCCTTGGACAGCACACTTTGCCTCTCAGTGTCTTAGTTCCTCCATCTGTATGTTTACTTACAGACCTGTAGTAAGGATTCATTAATATTTATTCAGCAGCTTAAAGTTGTTAAGTACCACATACAATCATTACCAGGTTTGCCATCATGACTTTCCATCTTGACCCACCCCCAGATAATTGCTTGCTTCAAGTGTCCATAAAGTTAGCCTGGATTAGGGGGTCTTCTTCTAAACTATACTCTACAAAACTGAGTGCTATCCACAGACCTGGTCTATCAGTAGTATAACCAGGAAAGATGCTGGAAAATGTCAATGCCTGTATGGATGATCTGAGGAATATTTCTTTCCAGCGTTGTCTGCAATATAGCCCTAGGTAACTTTAAAAATTAATTAAACACAGGTAGCAAAAATCATATGGGACCAAAATAATAATTATTAGTTATTTGTATTAGCATATCACCTAGGAGCCCTAGTCATGGACAAGGACCCCATTGTGATAGGCACTGTACAAGCAGAACAAAAACATAGCCCTTGACCCAAACAGCTTACAATCTAAGTATAAGACAAGAAACAACAGAAGGATACAGACAGAGGAGGAAGTACAGGAATCAACATGATAGGCAGTGGTCTCTGCATACCAGCAGCCTAACCACTGTCAAATTTTTTGTAGGCATCAAGGCAAAGGAGAGGTTTTTGGAGGGATTTGAAGGTGGATCATGAGGTAGTTTGAGGATGTTTGTGGGAGGGGCAGCATGGGAGACAGTACACAGGTGCTGTTTGAAAACTTAACAAGGGGACGATGGAGGCTGGCATCATGGGCCAATTGAAGACAAGCTTTGACAGCTCAATAGCCAATGAAAGATTATAGATAGGGTGGGAATAGGTTGTGAAGGGTTTTGAATGTGAGTAGAAGCAGCTTATGTTGGATGCCATAGAGAAGGGGAAGCCAGTAGAGGAATGCAAAAGATGGGTGACAGGGCCAAAGCAACAAGCTAGGAAAATAATATTTGCAGCAGCATTTTGAATGGATATGAGTAGGGCAAGAGAGAAGGATATTGCAGTACTCAAGCAGTGAGATGAGAGATTGGACAAGAGGTTTAGCTGTGTTGATGGATAAGAAAGGCTGTATCTTAGATATTTTATACGGAAAGAATCAGCAACATTTAGATATTCCCTGGATGTGAAGACAGAGAAACATCTACGTCAAAGATGAAGCCCAGATTACAGGCCTGAGTGACAAGCAGGATGGTGGTGTTATCCACAATAATCGAGGAAGAAGGGTCACAAGCTTTGTTTTAACCATATTGAGCTTGGGCTAACAGCTAGAAATTCGCAAGGAGATGTCAAAGTGACAGGCTAAGATTTTAATTTGCAAAGAAGAATACAGATCTGGAGTAGAGAGGTATATCTGTGAATCATCACCATAGAAATGGTAGTTGAATTTGCATTTCCAGATGAGATTACTCAGAGATAAGATGTAGTGGGGGATGATAAGTGAACCGAGGACAGATCCCTATGGAACCCCTCCCCTCTACCCCCAACAAATAGAAAGTGGATGATGAGGAACCTCTAAAGGAGCAATTAGAGATCCAGGAGGAAAACCAGGAGAGGAGAGAGTCACAGAGGCCAAGATAAGGCATGATTTCAAGAAGAGGAGCATGGCTGATTTTGTTGAAGGCAGCTAAAGATCAAAGAGGATGGGAATGGAGTATTGGTTCTGAGTTTTAGCTAGGAAGAGGTCATTAGAGATTTTAGTGAGAATGTATTCAGTGGAGTGCAACAGGTGGAAGCCAGATTGGAAAGAGTCTAGGATGGAACTGAAGGAGAGGCACTCCAAACAGGGATTGTAGATCATATTTTCAGTGATTTTAGAGATTAAAGGGAGAAGGAAGGGTAGTCAAAGAGGCAGATGGGTTCAAGAAATAGGTTGGTTTTGGGTTTTTTTTGTTTATTTTCAAGATAGGAGAAACTAAAGAATGCTTACTTTGCAAGGGGACAGAGCTAGAGGAGACATAAGGGAGGGGATGAAAGTGGGCTCTTTGCAGTATATCCAGTTGCATGTGAACTGATATGGCCCCCCCAGGGACTAGAAGACAGATAGGAAAAGTATTTCATTTTGCATCTACATCACTGAAAAACCTGTGCAACAATCTTGAGATTGGAGGATGTCGATGAAGAGAGGGCCAGAGTTGGGGGGAAATGTCAGAGCAGAGGAGGCTGCAGCAGTGGAGGATGGGCATGTTAGCATCCGGATTTGTGCTGGTGGAAGCCGGGAGTTGGTTGCGGGAGAGGAGCAGGTACAGCTAGTGGGAACTGTAGATGGGTGAAGGTTGCAGGGATGGGGAAATGGAGTCAGTGGAGGACAGGAGACAAGAGGAAGATGGATGCTCTGACATAGAAGAGGCATTTGGTGAGAGCCATGAGTGAGTGGCAGATGGACAACAGGAAAAGAAACTGGAAAATGTTGTGATGGTAACTCACAGCTCCCCCTGGGTAGTGAGGGCTCTCTGAGCTAGAGAGGAAAGAGTGATATTCTATAAAGAATAAGTGCCAAGTTGTGAAGGATCAATAGCCTCTTAAATTTGTGGGCATGAATGCAAGTATACTGACTTGAAGTGTTCACCACAAATGAAGGAAGAGGAAGGAAGAAAGGAAATAAAAGAAGGGTTACTGAAGGTCAGACTTGAGATAAAAGCTTATTCAATTATGCTACACAATCAGTATGTGATAGAAATGATAACGCAACCAGTTATTTTAATTCTATTGGACTGTGTTCATCAGTTGCTTCCTTGCTATCCCCTCCTCCCTGTTTGCTCACAGTCTCACACCCACTATCTCTTTCTGCTCATTCATAGTCTTTTTGTGGTGTGCCAAATGTCCCCAAATTAAAGAAAGGTGATCTTTGAATTTAGGTCTGGACAAGTGCCCAAAAGTTAGACATTTATCTGAAGGTTTTAGCTGAGCTATCTGAGTCTCTTTTGTCTGCAAAGCTGGCCTGCAAATCTCAGGTTTTATCAAAGTTTCTAGCAATTTGCCATCCGGTCACACTTGGAAATATTGCAAGGATGCAAAGCAGTGTCAAATAAAAGTGTCAAGTCAAACCAATCTGAAGAAATTCAGCTACATCTAAATGCAATGGACCAAAGTCTTACCTGCTGAACTCCAGTAATATGATCAAGGATGAACTTTGCCCAAAATATTTTACTACTCACCTTCCTTTCAAGCAGTGACATTGCTAAAGTTCACCTAGGAACACTGTTCCCTTCTATAAAAATCATGGCAGCATGTCTCGAAATGTTGCTTTAAACTTTTTTGCCGAATGATAAAACAGTGTGGCTGTATGTTGTATATCCAGTTACATGTGAGTTTATGTGGGCCCCCAAGGGATTAGGAGACAGTAAGTAGATAGATAGCAAAAGATAAAAGTATTTCATTTCGGGTCTACGCCACTGGAAAAAAAACAAACCTAACAACCTTCACATTGTTCTCAAGCAATGCACCAAGTTCTTCCCCACTCATTTAACATGTTTGCCTTGAGGGAGAAGGGAGAAAGATGTTCCAATATACAGTAGTGGAGTGTATATGCCAATATGACATATACATCTTCAGTATTTTATTCTAGTGCTGACAGCATGCAAAAATCATAGCTTTTGTGGCTGTCAAATCCCTTTTCTGTGCTAAATATGACCTCCATGTCTGCTTCATAGTGTTACATAATATAGGGCCAATTACGTGCAAACTCCTTCAATAAATTTTAACAACTTTTATGGAGTAACAAATTTATTTGAGCATAAGCTTTCGTGAGCTACAGCTCACTTTATCACTTCAGCTGTAGCTCACGAAAGCTTATGTTCAAATAAATTTGTTAGTCTCTAAGGTGCCACAAGTCCTCCTTTTCTTTTTGCAGATACAGACTAACACGGCTGCTACTCTGAAAAGAACTTTTATGAGTCTTTTCATTAGAAATAGACTGAAGGTACAAAGAGTCCTAACTCAGAGCCAAATCCAATTGCCCCAAGGTCTGGATGCAGGTCCATTACTGCTCTAGATGAAGTAGCCCTATCTCTCTATATAGGAGTTTCATAGAGAACTGAGGACAGGTAAAAACACTGCGAGGAGAAAACCAGAGGAGATGACATCCAAAATGGTTTCAGTAGCCATACCACCTTCTCACCATACACCAGAAGAATGTCTTTAGACTGCTCTTCCAACCCTAACTATTTAGTTTCAAGGAGATGAAGTAATCATCACCTATCTCTGTATACTTTGGCTTTCCCCTAATTTCCGTGGCATATCAGGAATTAAGATCCAGCCTGTCTGCACTTCAGCTTCTTCTCACAAGGGACACTGCATTACAATACTTAGGAAGCTTTTCTAAAAGTGCATCATCTGAATGTTTCTATTCTTGAAATCATCAGCAAAGAGGTATAAGGCTTCTAGTTAGTTATATTGCATATACACTATTTCCTGAGCTAGTTACTTTAAAGAGTACATATTTATGCTCTAGGTGTGAAAACTTGAATGAAGTTAAATTTATAACCAACCAGCAAACACGATGTTATCAAATCCTCCTTACAATAAGGAATACACACAAAAGTGTCAGATTGTGTTTTCCAATTTACTGTCTTCAACTTGCAGGGAAGAGACCAACAGCCCTCCAGTTGCCTATCTTAAATTAATGTTAGTTTAAGCAGGATCAATAATTCCTTAGCCACTAGCTAAATAAAAAAAACCCCTTTTCATTTGTGTATCCTACTTGCCAGTTTATTTGTCATAGGTAAGAGTGAGTGTGCATTTGGGTCTGCTAGGGTCATAAATAAAGCACAATAGTGACTATAGCAATACAGTGGAAATTGCTAAAAAGTGATGGATTTTTATGCTAGCTATATGGGAATTATTATAGGAAACAACATACAATTCTTATGCCCAAAATACCTTTATGTGCCCCGAATTAACTTCAAATGGGAGCTGGTAAAGTCCTCATGTCAGACTATGAGTTTCAGTTGTCTCCCCTGAACATAGACTAAGTTAAACCATGGAACTTCACCATTTGATGCATTTCAGTAGGGCTAATTAGTTTGCTTACTATTTTGAACAGGGATGTGTTCAAATAAGATAGTGTACTTAGTTTGGTCAGGTGGTTATTCCTGAAGCAGACTTATAATCTGATTTCAGCTCTGCTGAAATTAAGCAGCTGTGTCTTCCTCCATAGGTACTCCATAGGGGTGATCTACAGCTTTATTTTTTATAACATCTTTCATATTAATTAATTCTGCACAGCATATTTATATATAAAAATCTTTAAAGTAATACAGACCATTGTATTGGTCAGCACACTGTATAAATAATCAGAAAGAAACAATGTGGATAAGGTAATATCTTTTATTGGACCACTTTCTGTTTGAAAGCTTCTCTCCCTCACCAACAGAAGTTGCTCCAATAAAAGATATTACCTCACCCACCTTGTCTCTCTAATATCCTGGGACTAATATGGCTACAACAACACTGCAGTTATTTAAAAGGAAAGGTAAAAACAAATAAAGCATTTGATTATAAAACAAATGACCAGGGTAAGACAAAAAAACCCAAAAAACAAAAAACCAAGAGAGACAGTCAAAAGAGAAAAGAAAGTTGTGCATTTGAAGAAGAAATTTGAAAAGAGATTGAAAGTGGATGAAGCTTAGAGATACAGAAAGGCTACTGGAAATGATAAGGGTTGCAGAGCAGAAGGTTCTTGCATGAAAATCAATTGAAGTTAGGGAGGAGACAGCTGTCAGAGGGAGAAGGAAGGGGAATAGACACAGGCCAGGGCCTGATCCAGTCAATAAACCCTGAAGAAAGCTTGAACTTTAAAAATATGGTAATTTTGAAATGGGCTGAAATGCCTTAAGATACACTGCTGCTACAGTAATTGTTCTCTCTAGTACCTTTTTGCAATGGAGAAAGCCTGGTATAAATTTATTTTGAAAGAACTGAGAGCTGACTGCAAAATGAAATTTCCATCACATGGGTAATTCCAATATTTATTTGGATATCAAATCAGTACAAAAAAAGGTCAAAATATCAAAACTTGAGGAAAATGAAATGTTCCAAAGATGTTCATTTTGGAAAAGTTGGAACAAGAGTTTCAACATTTTTGATCAAACTGAAACATTTTGACATTTCCAAACTAATGATCAAAATGAAATGTCAATTCAAACCAAAACATTTCATTTCAAAATGATATTGCAACAACTTAAAATGTCATTTGAAGTGAAATGTTTTGAAACAAAAAATTTCATTTCAAACTAAAAAACCTTCATTTCATTGTCAAATGCCAGTCCAGAAGTATAAAAAATGTCAGTGAAATCAACATTTTCCCCCATGGAAAATGTTGATTTAGATAAAAGTCACATTTCCAATAAAAAACACAAAACAAACTTTTAGTCTGCAATTTTTTGTCCAATTTTATATACATTGCAGAGAACAAGAAATTTGCATGTGCAAATCTTCCACATCTGCATGCTACAGAAGTATCTCAGCATGGCTTTTGCTTAAGTCTCTTAGTTGTCCTTTCAACTAACCAACACTTAACATTTCAAACACTTTAATTTTATAAAATGTCACCCTCAGTGGCATGTATCTGAGGGTACCTTTACAGAAGGATAAAAGACCGCCAGCTGGCCACACAGCCCAAACCTCTGCAAGATAATTTTTCAACTTGGGAGCCCGAGCCCGTGTCCGAGTCCACCAATCTGGGCCAGCTGTGGGCTTTTTAATCCCTGGGTAGATGTACCCTGAGTGACTTTACCCAATATTGTAAAGCATACATAAAACCTTGTATAAGAAAGGAGTTATTTTAACAGAGTATAAATAGCCAATATGGTATAATTTAGACTATCAAATGTTCAGGTAGCTTTGTTCTTCAAGGTTTTGCAGGCTATTTGTGTGCCACACCTCCCCTGAAGTAATTAAGCTGTGGCTGAAGTCTTTCAACAAGACTCTTCATAAATAAATGTTCTAATTGAATATAACTGCAATGTATCTGAATCATCATGCTAACAGGTTAGAGAAATGATTGCTGATAGAAAACATAAGTGACTTCTATTTTGGCTAATGATTCAAATGTGCTTTTGAGTAGAGAGAAACATCAAGTAAACACCAGAAAACAATGTCTAAAACATACACCTCTCAAGGATTCTAGTTAAGAAATATATTAAGATGATGTACTCTACATTACATATCTTGGGTTCAATTGAGCTAAATAGATCAGCCTCCTTCTGAGTCGTACAGCCCCTGAGAAGTTGTGGATTCTGGTTCTGTGGATAATAGATCTGTTTTGGATTTTCCCTCAACACACTCAAATCCCCGGGTTTGTTATACAGTTGCAATTTGTGAAGCCACCAAGGAAAAAAGGTCTTTCCGGATGAGCTCAGCTATTCTCGTGCTTCACTGTTTCTAATCTTAGCTTTTGTTAAGATCACCCCCACTCACTACAATGCTGGAAACAGGAGTTACTGTAAACATGAGCAATTCTCATAAATATGGATAATCGTGACCAGAGGGATTGGATGATCCATTTCCCAGGAGTTATTAATCAAGGGAAAACAATTATTCTGCCCATCACTCGTGGATAGTGTGTTCTGCTTGTTAGAATGCATAAGGAATGGAGTGAAGAATAATACAGAAAATATTATGATGCCATTGTAGGCATTCACCTGGAATACTACATTCAGTTCTGGTCATCCCATCTAAAAAAGGATATAGGAGAAATACAAGGGCTTCAGAAACAGATGACAAAAATGATCAGAGTGGAAGACTGAAAAGACAGACTTTTAAGGGTTAAGTAAGAGGAGGGCAAAGGTAGGCTGACTACTGCTACACCCTTTCCTATAAAACAAGAAGAAGAAAATTAAATTTAATTGAAAGGGAGCAAATTTAAAACTGATAAAAGGAAATAAATACTTTCCACACACAATTAAACTGTGGAACTCATTGTCACATAATATCACAGAGGCCAGGAACTTAGCAGGATTCAAAAAAGATTGGACATTTATATGGATAAGAATATTCAGCATTGTGATAGTAAATAAATATATTTTTAAATGTGCCTTCCTCTGAAGCAACAGGTACTGGCAACTGTCAGACACAGGTTAGCAGACTTGAAGGACCAATACTTTGATCCAGAATAGCAATCGCTACTGTGTGGATAGGTAGGAGAGTGAGCAGCTTGGCTCCCCGTATCGTCAGGGGACATCTTAAATTCTTAAAGACTATGCAGCTTGTCATAAATAAATATTCTGCTGAGGTGGGACCAGTACCACAAGTGCATGTATCCTGTGACTGACTAAGGCATACGGGCATCATTTTCATGACATTTCAATGGGCAGTTTTATCCCAGCCTATCTGGTCTCTGGAACCCCCATTTTAGAGATGGAGAACTAAGGCACAGAAAAACTAAGTGATCACATTGGAAGTCTGTGGAGGGGCAGGGAATTGAACCTATATGTCCCATGTCCTAGGCCAGTGTCCCAACCATTGTATCATCCTTCCAACCCCCCAATACTGCATGAGACAATATCAGATGCAGTCTACTTGGTAAATTGAAATCATCATTATGGAAGCATAATATGATTTTAAAATTAGAATGCTCACTTTATGTATGTGCATTTATTAGATCGTTAAAATCCCATCCCGACCCCACGTCCCCCCCCCCCATGCTGCAGGAAGAGAATGGCATTTTAAAAAGAAAAAAATCCTCTTTGGGGCCGGGATGATCTTTTTGTTCTGTGTTTGTACAGCACCTAGCATGATGGGATTCGGCCCATGACAGGGGCTCCTAGGTGCTACAGTGATACAAGCAAAACTATTCAATGGAATACACTCTGCAGAGCAAGTAAATATTAAGACTCCAAGACTGTCTGCACTTCTGAATAGATCTGATATTTTCATTACTAAACTAATCGTTGTGGGGATGACCATAAAAGAATTGTATAATAATACATGAGAAAGAATCTACCTTATATTCTCAGGGGTTAACTCAATTATTTTCTTCTACACAAGGTTCTACTTCTGTTTTTCCATGTATCACCCACTCTACACTACAAAGAGTTAAATTGTGGGGGAAGGAAGAGGGGGAAAAAACCCTTTAATCATGTTAGGATGTTCCTGACAGTCTGCCTGTAAAAATTATAATTGAGTATATTCAATTAATCTTACAAACACTTTGATATCATCAGGCTTCTCACAGGGTCATAAACAGAAGTTTGTGTCTTTATTATTCACAGCAGAGCAAGAGAATGAGGTGATTAAACCTCATGTGCTTGTAACGCAGCTTCTCCAAATACATTCCCAACTGATGCTTCTGGTGTTAGTGACTCTCTTTTCTCTTCTCTCCTGCATCCTACTTCTTTAAATATGTTCTCTGATCTTCCACATTCCAAAACAACTTGCTTGCTCTCTCTCTCACTTCTACAGTATCCATGCCATCTCTTCCTTCCCCCAGTTGTATGCATTTCATAATTTTGCACACTCCAGATCACATGTTGATTTTTTGCTGAATTCTGTGTTTGCTGGAAAGCTTTTGAGCAGCAAAACTGCAATTTTTGTATTGCAATAGCAATAATAATTAATATGCTATATTTTTGCTTCTTGCCTGCCTCAAAAGGGCCTGATACTGATCTCAGATACTCTGGTTTTATGTAAGTGCTCTTCTTCTAGAGTTCGACAGAATGACTTTTGATTTACAATGTTAACAGTAGATTAGAATTATGCAGGAGGTCCGACTAGATGACTACAATAGTCCCTCAGGCCTTTGTACCTATGACTCAGGACCCCAGTATTTAACTGTCTTGATATACAAGCACTTTCAGTATGGAACAAAAGCCACAGATTTAAACCAGCCTTAATGAAATTTAGGAATTACAGAGCAGTGCTTTATAACCCATCTGGTTTCAAATCTGGTTTAGGTCAGCAGGTCAAATTCAGCAGTGGTTCCTGGGGTCAGCATATTGCACCTGTGCTCCATGATCTGTATTCACTCCCTGTTGTTTTCCAGACGGAATTTACAGCATTTGTTTTTTACCCTATAAATCCCTAGGATGGCTGGCATCTTCTTGTTGGGGAGAGAATGCCTGGCTTCTTGTGACATATTGTTGCAGTTGCAAACAGCAGAGTTGAAATTCCCATGGTTTAATGAGAGAAGGCTAGGAGTAAAGCATTATCTAAGAGCAGCTGTCAGCTCTGGAACAAGTTCCCCAGTTTGGTGTCTTTAGCTTCAGGACACACTGCAAGGAGCATCAGTTTGTGTGGAAGGTGGGTTAGAACTCTGGGAAGTAGGGGATGTTTATGTTCTGCTGACCACTTAATTTGGGTTCATAATTTTATCGGGGACACCCTCACCCAGAGCCTTGGATAGATGTCCCTTTCTACTGCTGTGCAAATCTATATAAATAAATGTCACAATTGGTTATTATCTAATTTCTACCACTTGAAACCATGACACAATTCACTATTTCTGAGATTAGAATTGTTATCTCTGGGGTGATTCCTATTTGGTTAAATCTAAGAGCACATTCTCAAGGCTACGTGGGGAAGTGAGCACATCTGCCTACCCATATCAATTACTCAATCCTCTCTCTTCTTAGCACCAACATTTAACTCACATTTGAAGGAAATCAGAGATTGCATAGGGCCTGAAACAGTGAACCGTGAACTCCATATCTATAGGTCATTCTTTTTATAAAGAAAAAAAGCAAGTCCTACTGGTAGGAAATTAGCAAACGGATCACTTCAATACGGCTGGAGATCACAGGTTATATTTTATATAACAGCAGATGTGTACATATATTGCACTACATAATAAATACCTCCTGTGCACTCAGTGTACCTAGTAGCTCCCAAAGTTCTATTAGTATCAACTGTCTGTTTAAAACACTCTCCAGAGGAGGGTGCAGCAGCAATAAAGGGGTTAAACAACTATGTCTTCCACACTATGCAGCAGATGCATAGGATGACACATTTATCTCAGTGCATAATTTAAAGATGATCTTCAAAGAAATAGGAGTTTTTTCTCTACCTTTTTTTTAAACCTTAGAAATATGAGGAATATCTAGTCTGGTCCCTTGTTTGTTCTGGAAGTCACCTGATGAAGAAGAGACTTTCTCAAATGTTTGTTGTATCTTATACACACTCTAAATAAAAGAAAAAAGGATATTGGTTCTTTCTCCAAAACTTCTATTTGTCATTGATGTTAAGTGGAAGTTAACAAAACACAAAGATTTTTAAACAGACTGTAAAAATCCCCTTCTTTCTCTGATGCTCAAATTTCATCATCTTGACTAATTAAATCACCATTCCCTTAGTTGGCCTTATCACAAAGTCTTTCAGAGTAAGCAAGAACTGAGTCTCTAATGTGAAAGAACAACTAGAAATAAAAATAAAAATCCTGAAAACCCTCCAATCTTTTCAGGCCTTCTTAAAGAATCACAAAGCAGCAAAAATTAGCACAAATCCTTTTTTCTCCATTGTTGGACAACTCTGAGTGCATAATTCCCCACCCACCAAAATGAAACCATCTCTCACTAACAACAAAGAGTTTTAAGAAGGAGAACAAAGATTTCATATACCTTGTTTCTAACCATCAGAGGAGTGAAGTTCTGGAATAGCCTTCCAAGGGAAGCGGTGGGGGCAAAAGACCTATCTGTCTTCAAGATTAAACTTGAAAAATTTATGGAGGAGATGGTAGGTTGGGATAACATGATTTTGGCAATTAATTGATCTTTAACTATTCATGGTAAATAGGCCCAATGGTCTGTGATGGGATGTTAGATGGGGTGGAATCTGAGTTACTACAGAGAATTCTTTCCTAGGTACCTGCCTGGTAAATCTTGCCCACATGCTCAGCGTTCAGCTGATTGCCATATTTGAGGTCAGGAAGGAATTTTCTTCCAGGGCAGATTGGAAGAGGCCGTGGGGGTTTTTCACCTTCCTCTGTAGCATGGGGCCTGGGTCACTTGCTGGAGGATTCTCTGCACCTTGAAGTCTTTAAACCATGATTTCAGGACTTCAATAGCTCAGACATAGGTGAGAGGTTTATTGCAGGAGTGGGTGGATGAGATTCTGTGGCCTGCAATGTGCAGGAGGTCGGACTAGACAATCATAATGGTCCCTTCTGACCCTAATATCTATGAGTCTATGAGCAGCTGCAGACTTCTCTACGGGCTTGTCTACTCTTACTAGGGGGATCGACTAGCAGTGATCAATGCATCAGCAGTCAATTTAGTGGGTCTGGTGAAGACCCACTAAATCTACCGCAGATCGCTTTCCTGTTGACTCCTTTACTCTACCAGATCGAGAAGAGTAGGGGCAGTCAACGGGAGAGCGTAGTGTGGATCCCGCGATAAATAGATCTAAGCTATGTCAATTTGAGTTATGCTATTCATGCAACTCAAATTGACATAGGAGTACTTGTGGCACCTTAGAGACTTACAAATTTATTAGAGCATAAGGATGCTCATAAGCATGCATATGAAATGCATTCGATGAAGTGAGCTGTAGCTCACGAAAGCTTATGCTCTAATAAATTTGTTAGTCTCTAAGGTGCCACAAGTACTCCTTTTCTTTTTGCGAATACAGACTAACACGGCTGCTACTCTGAAACCTGTATTCTACTGTGAACCTTTTAACAACAATACCCCCACTTTCATACATGACGATGGAGTGGCTGGTAGAATTTTCTCCATCTCCACTGTGATACCATGTATTCGTAGGTGAAAGCAGAAGGGGAGCATTAAGCCTTACCTTGGTACCACTCCTTTTAGATTGATCTTTCAAAACTCGTCTCAGTAATATTACATAACTGCTACTCTAATGCTGCTTCAAAAAGCTACAAATACGAACACCACTATGTTACTGGAATGGCTAATACCCTGTTAGAAAGAAATGCTGCTGTTGTCTCTCATTTGGCAGCCCAGTGATTAGGAGTCAAAAGTCAACAATGCAATGCAATGCATCGCATCAGGTACCTGTATCTAACAAATATTGTATCCTCATGTGACCGGGTGTACAAACCCTGCACCAGAAAGGAAGAGATTGAACAGCTACTTTGGGCCCAGGCAGCCCCATTCTGCTACATCAGCAAAGCATGTATGGGCCGGAGAAGGAACTTAAAAGGAGAAGAGAACAGCTCAGTAGCAGGCAGCCAATGGAGATGAATACACCTATGTTTTTAGCACTGTGGGAGGTCCAGCTGCCTGGGGCCTCTGGCAATTGGGACTCTACCAGACCCACTGTGGAGAAGAGGCCTCTAGACGCTAGAAAGGTCTCAGACATACCTTTGACATACCTTTATTTTGTTTAATGTGTTCACTTTGTCCTTTGGTAGAAGGGAACTGGGAGGAAGAAATCCAGGGAAGCAGCAGAACAGCATCATAGGGCTCTGCATTGGAACCTGCTGGAGAGGGTGCACTGGGGTTCCCCTACCAGCCCCTAGGAAACTGCATGCACAAAAACTGTTAGAAGAGCATTAGTCAAAGCACTCTTAAGTTGGGAAATATCAGTATTAAGGTTCTCTGTACAACCTTAATTTGACCCCCTTATGCAGATGCATTCTGGTGCAGTCTTTAATTACATGATCACACACTATTTTTTCCACAGGACCCCAGCCTTATTTAGAGCACAGGATGCATCTGCTCTGGCGATAAATCAAGGTTGTGTAGTGAATGATTATTCTGTAGGACCCCAATTTTTCTTGCAAAAGTTGGAAGGTGTGCAGAAAATGAGGAAGAGGACTTCAGGAAGAGAAAGAATGGTCTCATGACTAAGGCAGTTGAATGATGCTTTGGAAAATTGAATTCTATCCCTGCATCTACCACAGATTTCCTATGTGATGCTGGGCAAATCACTGAAACCAAACTTTTCACAGATGGTCACAAAAATTGTGTGTTCCTCATTTTCTCAGTGCTCAACTTGATATGCTGGGCTCTGATTTACAGAAGTGCTGAGCACTTACAGCTGCAACTGAAGAAACTGGTAGCTGTGCTTTGAATATAAAGTGCTATATAATGCTAAATACTCTGAAAAAGCAGGTCCTAGGAGTCTCAGATTGAGTTTCCAAAATTAATGGATACTTCTGACCTTAATCTCTTTGCCTCAGCTCTCCATCTATAGAAGAGGAATAATAATACCCACTTATCTCACCTGGGTGTTTGGAAACTTCATTAGTATTTGTGAAGTACTCAGATATAGTGATGAGCATCATAGAAAAGCCTATGAGGAAATTAATAATTATGGATTCAGAGCAAGAATTAAATAGTGTGCAGAAAATAAAGTCTACAGACACACACTGAACAACAAGGAGAAAACAAAACACTGAATAGCTATTGTTAACTGCCCATCCTGTGCACTTAGCAAGGCAGGAGTCATATGAAAAAAATAGTATGTAATCATGTAATGAAGGGCCATATAATGCATATTCCAAGCGGGCAGAATTAACGTTGCACAGGCAATTTTCTAACTTGTGTGTTTAATTTTGCAAACAATTTTACCATATGTTTGTGTGTTATTTATATAAGCTAAATATGCACTTAACTGTTGAGACAAGCAGTTAGGACTGTTTTGCATTGCAAATTAAAATGAAATGCCGAACTGAAATGTTTCAAAGATTGTATTGCATGTACTAAAACACAGGTTATCACACCAATATTGGAAAAACGTTCACCTAAAGATATGAAACAGTTAATGAAAAATAGTTGCACCTTCCATGAATCATTCAAAGCTATTATATTAACAAAATTAACAGTCACAATTCAAAATAGCATGCAAATAGCCAAATTATACCATTAACTGACATGCAATTAACCAGAGATGACATACATGCAGGGGAAGCTCAAGCTTATATGTATCATATGGCCTTAGTGGAATTATATGCACTTAAATAGAGTGGTCTGAACTTGTCTCTCTTTTCCATCAAGCCAAAAGATCACAGCGAAATAGAAAGGAATAATGATCGATCTGAAAATAAATGTAATGTGTTTCAGCTGCATTGGTCTCATCCATCATATACATTAAGCCCACAATTTTAAAAGATCTGACAAGTCCAGGTATAAAGTAAAATAGGGGTATTATTCAATTATGTTTCAATCTACTTTATTGTATAATTTTGTAATAGAGTTGAATCTGAAAAAGCCATAAATATAAAAGTGGCCCCTGAGAAAAAGGAGAATACCCAGCTGTCTAAGATTCATTGCCAGGGAGTTCATTTACCTGAGAGAATCCAACTTGAATGTAGATATGTGGGTAGTGTTTTATGGCTTGACTGACATCTTGGATTAATCACAAGAAGATTGGTGCCATTACCTCTCAAATTACTCCTTCCTACTAACAAAAACGTTGAGTATTTGTGCATTCAAGATGTTCCATTCGATATTCTACCACATATACATGACGTTGCCATTACAAAAAGAACAATCTGGGGAAAGCTAAAGCTAAAATAGACAGGAAGTGAAAACATTTGGGCAGAACAATATTTATATGTGTGTATGTTTACAACTCTAACTCTTTGTTTTACATTGCCACTGTTACATGTTGATCTTGGTTCGTGCATTATTGCTGTTGGTAAAACTGGAGACATAATTGAATAGTGCTGTACAAATAGAAAACTTGCTTTTTAAAACTTTTTCTCTGTCTATATTTAAGTAGGATTTCTTTAATTCATATCTTAGGGAGAAAACGTTCTGCTTAGGGGAAAAAAAGAGGATAAAAGAAAAGGGGGAGAGGCTACAGCCACTGTTTATGTGAATGTGGGGGAAAATGATCTCAGAATATGTTGGTCTTAGCAGTAAAAAATAATAAAATTACTCTGCTGAAAAGGAAGTCTAACACTGTTATTCAATGCTGGTAAGAACAGTATGGAAAATATGCTGACAACAAGGTTTTAAAATGTTTTGATTTAGTAAGGTGGACTACCTTGAACAGGACAATTCATTCCTAAATCAGAACTTAACATGTGATCTTAATGAGACAGAGTGAATTCCTGGTCCTAATGAAGTCAGTGAGAGTTTTCTCAAGAACTCCTTGGAGCCAGGATTTTACCTGTAGAGTGCACCAATATTCCATAGATGTTTGATATTCAGTTATATGTTTTGAACCTTCTAAGCTTGAAATGGCATGCAATTTGTAACACCTTGGGAGGAAGCGCAATGAAATACTCTGTAGATCTCACACAGTTTGTGCATCTATGAAGCCGTACACATTTTATTTCTTTATTCCATTTCATACAGGTGTCATAGAAATGCATATGGAACAGAAATTTCATTTGAAAAACAACCACCACCACATTTGATGGGAGTTCTACTTACATAAGGACTGTAACATTGGGGCCAATTATCAAAATGTTCAAAAACTGCTGCCCGAGTTTAGCCCTTTTCAATCTATACTTAGGCACCTAAAGAAAAGGCCTGTTTGTTAAACTGCTGAGCTCCCAGCAGCTCTCTCTTACTTCTGAAGAGGACAGTTCTATTGGGTTTAAGGCACTGGACTAGGATTCAGAAGATCTGAGGTTCAATCCTCCTACTCATCTCACAGACTTCCTGTGGGGCTCTGGACAAATCACTATCTCTTTGTGTTTCAATTCCCCAGCTATAAAAAGGGGATAATACTTCTGTTCTCCCACTCTCTGTCTGCCCTGCCAGACTGTGATCAGGGTCCATCTCTTATAATGTGTATGCCCAGCACCTAACTCAAGGCTTGGACTTTTGAAGGTTTCTGTAACACAAACAATAATTAACAAGAAATTCACAAATTTTCACCATATACAAAATGTGAATTGCTTTTACAAATAAAGGGTCATATTGCATCATCACAATTTGCCATTTATTTCATTATGAAGCTCCGCTTTAATAAATAAATACACACACAAAAATCAATGGTACAACTTGGTCCAGTGTTTTTCAACTGAACATGCCAATTCTGTACCATGTGACTATATATGGTATTTTGATGGAACAATTGCAATTGGAAATTTTGTGGGCTTTCGGATACTAAACAGGATACTTGAGGCATGAGACACCATATGTGACAACAGTGTTACCCAAGTGATACAAATCTGGTTCACAGTCTATGTAGATTGGGTATGATCCAACACCCTCTGAAATCAATGGAGATACTCCCAATGGCTTCAGTGTGTATTGGCTCCATCCCATAATGTGTTATGCATTACTCTTTACATTATACCAATAAAACAGATTTGCTCAGAGAAAGGAACCAAATGTCAAAAATATCCACATGAGAATTAAAAAAGAAAAGCACACCCATAAAGTGACATAATGACAGTCCATTAAGTCTACAGATCATGATGAATATGTTTAAGAAACGAGACAGCATGAACTAAATAGGGGAGGGAAAATAGTTTCCACTAAATACCTTGGAAAGTATCGTTCAGTTAATAACAGTGAATAATAAAGTTGCACTCTATTCAACTCTTGCAATTCTTCACCTGTTTTTATTGCACAAAAGAGGGACATGAAAGATAATTGACAAAGCAGAGGACATTCTCATTAGTAAATTGATGTCTCAGCAGATCCCCAAGCTAATCAATACTGGAGTTGCTTTATGAGTTCTTAAAGGATATAGCATCAACGTTATGGTACATTTATTTTATCTTCTTATATATTGTTTCACAATTAGTATTAGATAAATAAAAGATAGATGTAAAATCTAGTTTATCTTCCAGGGGCTAAGTACCCAGCACTTTGATCTGGAGGAAATCAATTCACCTGGAGTTGTAAATAGGGAGAAAAGACTAGGGAGTGTTTAATTTTACATATAGTTACTGTTTGGGTTGGGCAAATTTGAGGTTTGAGAACCTCTCTATCTTTGGAGTTTGTAAAACTCCTGTAGTTTGAGCTCACCTTCCCCTTTTTCTTCCTGTAATTTAAAGCTATGAGCTTTCCCAAAACAAAACCCAACTCCCACCCCCCCAGTTGCAGCAAACGTTATCCTATTAAAAAAAGAATAATTCCTGAAAATTAGGCTGGCACAAGAGCATGGTATACATGTAAATTCAGTGCATGAACTTAAGGGGTTTTCATTTCCTATACAGAGGTGTTTCCAAAAAGGAAATGCAGTTTAAAACAAACAGAAGCCTTTAGAAGTGAATCTTAATTATTGGATAAGTAGGAAATGTCAGAGAAACAGTATTTGAACTGGTTTTATTAAAATTTCCTCTCTGAGATAGTTTAGAAACAGATTTAGAAGACACAAAGCCCCATTTTCACTAATGGAATGCTAACTTTAAAAAGATGATAATTGATGATATTCAATCAAGAGAGCAGATTGACAGGGATAGATGAGATAACGGGCACTGCAATGATTGTGTCATTTACATTGACAAAGCTAACTGTCAAACTTCTGAATACTACCTCACCTCTTTCTTCTGTTAAAGCCACAGAGCTGAGTGTTGAGTGACAAATCTTATCAGGCATAATATAGAACATATAATATACTTAGTCATGGAAGGATTAGATTTTTATCAGCAAATGTTAATTGTCCTGCACACACACACAAACCGATGAAAAATATTTTCAACTGTAATCAAAATGTACAGCTAGGCAAAGTAATACAAATGCTACTTATGAACTTCTTAGAGTTTGATTTAAGGTTATTTACATTGTATCTTTTGGCATACTATAGAACCTCAGAGTTAGGAACACCAGAGTTACAAACTGACCAGTTTTCAGAGTAGCAGCCGTGTTAGTCTGTATTCACAAAAAGAAAAGGAGTACTTGTGGCACCTTAGAGACTAACAAATTTATTTAAGCATAAGCTTTCGTGAGCTACAGCTCACTTCATCGGATCCATGTAGCTCATGAAAGCTTATGCTCAAATAAATTTGTTAGTCTCTAAGGTGCCACAAGTACTCCTTTTCTTTTTACAAACTGACCAGTCAACCACACACCTCATTTGGAACCGGAAGTACAGAGTCAGGCAGCAACAGAGACAATAAAAAAAGCAAATACAGTACAGTACTCTGTTAAACATAAACTACTAAAAAATTGTAAAGTTTCAAAGCTGTATTAAGTCAATGTTCAACTGTAAACTTTTGAAAGAACATTTCAGCGTTACGAACAACCACCATTCCCGAGGAGTTCATAACTCTGAGGTTCTACCGAATGATGTTGACAATTTGTGTTTTAACACTTATAAAGCTTTACATTTTTGGAATTTCAACATCTACCATACCAATTATTGTCTGTCCCTCCTCAATTTCCCACAACTGTGAAAATTTTAATAAAAACAATGCTTAAAAAAGCATTATGTCAAAACTATAAAAAATTAAAATGGAATTCTGCTAATACTAAATATACTCTAATAAGGCAAAACAGACCGTTCAAAAGACAGATTCTGGTACAAGTGTGGGAGTCATTTTCCTTTACACAGTTCTGCATAAACATCCATTGTTATTGTTAGGAATGCAGGCCATGTGAAATCAATAGGCAGTAATGTAAAAGCCTCAACACCAGTAAACAGAATCAAATAGTTCTAAATATAAACAATTCTAGAGACAGATTCCTAACAGCTTTCATGAACAACTCAGATGTTAAGTAAACATCTAGAAAATAAATTGTAATGTCCCCAAATCAGAGAGATCACTAGACAATCAACACAGCCAGTGCTCACAGTACACCAGTTGATGTGGAGTGCCTTGAAATATTCCCCAATACTGAGCCAATCATGCTGCTGTCACCAGCAAATTCATCTAAGTGTTTCAGCATGGAGCACCGAAGACCAGATGTTCAATCATTTCTGCCATTCTCTCAAGCAGTAACAATGGAGGCCACAGTTCTAGAGCCATCAGCAATGACTGGCTAACTACAGTCAGGAGTGCTGGGAGTAGGGGCGCTGGACCAGGTGCAACAGCATCCCTGGCCTGTAGTCATTTCCATCGTAAACAGGGGTTTACAGGTTTGTTCAGTGGCTTTCAGCACCTCCCACTATAAAAACTGTTTTAGCACCACTGACTGGAACTGTAAGCCTCATGCCATATGGGCTGACACTGCAAGTCTACCAACGTTCTCAAGCAATCTGATTGTCAAATATCTCCAGCTTTCAGCTCAACAGTTGAGCCTCAATCTCCACAACATCTCCATTTCTCCCACTAGCCACTGATGTATTTACAGATGTTCCTGGAAGTTATTCTGTTTCATAAAACCTATGTCCTAGAAGAGGTAGTCAAGAAAAACAACATGTCTCAGACTTAAAATTCCACCACACACAAAACTGAATTTTTAAATTGTATTTGTATATTTGTCAAGTTTCAGAGTAGCAGCCGTGTTAGTCTGTATTCGCAAAAAGAAAAGGAGTACTTGTGGCACCTTAGAGACTCACAAATTTATTAGTGAGCTGTACCTCACGAAAGCTTATGCTCTAATAAATTTGTTAGTCTCTAAGGTGCCACAAGTACTCCTTTTCTTTTTGTATATTTGTGTTTCCTTCCATAGCTTTGCAGCACTTCCATTCAGGTCAACTGAAAAGCTTTCTAGAACAGTTTTTAAAACTACCATAACTTTCAGAACAAAATTTTGAACATTTCTGAACTTTGAGTCTTTTCCTCCCCAGCAACACAAAGGCAATGCAGCCTGTCCTAGAGTAAAAGATAAACTGAAACTGCTACCAGTAATGCTAGAAAGTAATGAAGTTTCCAAAAGTAGTAGTATCTATGCAATGGCAATCTGACCAGTTGCAGTACATAACAAGTGCATTGTAAAATAAATATCCTATCACTTGAACAGGTACTTCTATGTTCACAGATCTACAGACTCTTCCAAATTAAGTCATCAGTCTGTCTCTTATATACACTAGTATTTTTCTGGAAATCTTGGACCATTGCACTACCACCAATGCAGTTCCACAACTGGTTGAGCTTAATAGCTGTGTAATCCACACTCGCAGCATAGAGTAACAACTTGGCTGGTTCTATGCAGTTGTTGGTGCAGATATGTTGGTCCCAGGATATTAAAGAGACAAGAGCGGTGAGGAAATATCCTTTACTGGACCAACTTCTGTTGGTGAAAGAGAAACACTTTCAAGCTACACAGAGCTCTTCTTCAGGCCAGCCTCATCCACCTTGTCTCTTCACTGGTCCTACAAATTTATCAACAATGTCACATCTCCTTATGTGCTAGTAGATGGAACTTTTTATATTAACTGTCTACATATACTCCAAAATATATGCAATTCCTGTAACATCAGCAGTAGTGAGAACCCTAAGGAAGACAGGAACTGGTATGTTTATCACTGAATTGTCTAATCTTGCATAATGTTTACACTGTGGTAAAAGTGCAGCTGATCTAATGTAGGCTAGGGCTAAGGTTAACCTCAACTTTCTCAGCATTCAGAAGCCTGTAAAGACTGAAAACGCTTTCCAACCTGCAGTATCCTTTAAAGGCTTACTGGTGATTTAGAAGTCAGCTTGACGACATCCCAAATGCAGGAAAAGTGAAGGCAAATGTCTTAAGGCCTTTTCTAAATTGGGGTTCTAGCTACTAAATACAGTCTGTGCTGGCATTGCCTGATTTGCATCGATACAAATCATGTCTACATTGGATATATGTACAAGCGTAGCTCCACTGGTGGCTAGAACCCCAGCATAGTCAAGGCTTCTCTCGTCCAAAGAAAACGATTAGACTAAAAATAAAAAAGGACTAAATGTTTCTGCAAATTAGACAAGAGCCTCATTAAAAAAAAAAGAGAGAGAGAGAGCTACTGGTATTTATGTGATGTTTCTTCCAGGCTGTAAGACAGTCAGTGATGTCTCTCTCTGAGTAGGATTTCATTTGACCAATCCTTTTTAGTCAGCAGCCCTTAAAATTTATGGCCATAAAGGCAGGATATCAGAAAGTTTTCCTAATAATCAAAGTCAATTACCAACAAAACCAGAGGGAGGCTGTTTCAGGTCCTAATTCACTGTTTATCACAGCACTTAAGAATGTGCTTAATTAAAGCAGTACTGTGAACCACCAAGCATTCAAAATCACTAGTCAGCCCCCCAAAATTATGAGTGGCTTAAAAATGACATATGTAGAATATATGTTGTGTTCTTTTTCTTTGGCTTTGTAATCTTTAGCATGCACTTGGGTCACATTTTCCAGCTTTTCTCTGAAAACAAGGAGGCTAGAAATTCATTGTTTTTAAACTAAAAGTGAGATTTTTTTTCATCTAATCACACAAGAGCCAACCCTTTAAGAAGACCAGTGCATGCCATAAGACTCGCAAGAAAATCTCAAGAATCGGCAACAGTGTAAATGCACATGCTGAAGTACTACTGAAATCAATTGGACCTGTTGCCATCAACAGGACATTAATCCATACCTGAAGTTATGTATGTCCTTAAGTGCTCTGAGGAACAAGGATGGACTTAGCACATGCTTTGCTGAATTGGGGCTTCAGAGAAGAGGAAGAAAATAAGCATCCCTTTACTAGGAGATGGGATTTTAGCCCTCTTTCAGAAGTTTGCTTTTGTTAGTGTAGAAGAACTAGGGAATACAGAGGGGGGAATATTTGGAACAAAAAGCAGAAATCTAAGGCCTGAATCCTGTACTGAGACAACTTTGGGGGTACAGGGGAAGTGGGACTGTGACCAGGCCAGGAGGTGTGATTCTACTCACCGCTGGGATGGCACCTTCATCTGGCTGCCCTGGGGAATAGCTTGGGAGGCCAATGCCCCTTCCTGAGGTTGCACGCCATCCCTCCCTCTCTCCCTCCAGGAGCTGCTGTGCCCTCTTCATGACTCAGTATTCCTGCCAGGGTTCCTCTTCCAGGGTAGTCTTTCAAAGTCTCTTCTATCCACATGACATCGGGCAGTCCTCATGCCCACTGTCCTGAGCCGGTCACTCCCACAGTGATTCAGGCTGTCCTGCTGTTCACTACCCCAAAACGGTACCACTCTGCAGTGGTTACTGGGGGAATCCAGCCCCGCCCTCTAATCTGGGTTCCAGTCCAGGGCCCTGTAGTGAAAAGTTAAGGTGTGCAGCTCCACCATCTTACTCTTCTCATCCCTGGACTCCCCCCTACTGGGCTGCTTCTCCCTTACATCTAGGAGGGGGAACCACAGGCTTCCCCCCTGCTGGCTTCCCTACCGTTACCAGCCTCCTAGCTTTGTAGAAGCCCTGCCTGTTCCCTCACTGGTGAGCCTTCATCTAATTAGCTTCCTCCAGGTTAAGTCTGGGGTTAGCAGACTACTTGGATAATTGGGTCCACTTGGTTTAATTCACCCTCTGAGGGCCAGTGTGGAGAGTATACCCTATCACAGGGACATAAATAGATTATAATTAAAACCAGGACCACTAAAAGGCACAGCAACAGCAATGATAAACAGGGAAAAACTTTGGTACCATACCAGGTGGATGTTGAAATCCAGCTAAAGTTATTCTCTTTCTTTATACAAGTGAAAAAATAAATAAGGGAGTCTTCTATCTGAGATTAGTGCAGATGTATCAGCTAGCACATTTCACCTCTGCATGCCTCAGACATCCCAGATCATATTTCAACATTGCTTTCAAGTGCATCTGTTTAAGGTTTGATTTTTTTTTACTAGTATTATTTTGCATTTTAAAAAACAGACCAAAATTTAGTGGGTTATATCCCAAAGTATTTTTAAACAATGCATTTTAATCATTTTATTTTATAGCAAAGATGTTCTAAGGGTTAATACATTAATTACTTTGAACTTGTATGGCAAAAATGCTGGAATATGATGTGTATCAATGTCTGCTCCACATATTAATTAATACAATTTTTGACGGGCAGTAGACACTGACTTTTAACCAAAAATATCAGTTACATCTCTTTGTTTAAAACTGGAGAAGGTGACAGAATGGGGACATAAAAACAAACCTAAGGAGAACAGATACAATAATGGCATAAACATCTTCATATTTCTCTATGTTTAAAACATGTAATTGAAATTAGTTTTTAAATCTCTATTTTTCACATTTTTATTTTTGCAAAGTGCTTTTTGGAATTCAGAAGAATTAAAATTGGATTTATCCTTAATACAAGAAATAAATCACCAAATGTTTCCAGCTATGGTGATATTTTCTCTTGCAGAGTTATGAAGCTATTTGTCATCTATCAGAAGGAATGTTATAGTCAATTACTACTTCCCTTAAAGAAAGTCTGTAAAGTGTTATAAATCTAACATATTAGCAGGAAGTCTCCATTTTATGTGACTGTTACTTTTCCAAAATCATCCAGTATGTACACAGTTGGATATTATTGCACTGCATATTATAGCACTATGAAAAAAGATGATCAAAGAAGGGAAAATCAGACCCCATCACTTGCCAGGGAGAATGGCAACTGTTATCTCCTCCAATTCAGCACAACTGTGATTTAAAGTGCATGATGCTACTGAGAGGGGTTAGATCTGATCATCATACTTTTCCTATGGCAACCTACAGGCCAACACCAATGAAAGGTTCCATCTCAATTTTCATGGTGTACATGAAACACCAACAATGGAGAAGCCAAGTTTCCTACTGACTGCTATTATTCAACATTTGTTGTACTTTGTTGCTGTGCCTGCCACTGTACAAACAGAGGAAGATGCAGTCCATCCTCTAAGTAGACTGTACAGAGAACATTTTAACAGGGGCCACCAGTAATGTCATAATCAAGAAAGAACATTTGCCTAACAACTAGGAAATGAAAAGACATGTACAATGATGATAACTACCGGAGATGGCCTTAAACCAAGAGCCTAAATCTGACTACCACCTAACTTTGGATTTGAATGCAGATCTGAAGTTTGTGGCTCCAGACCATCTATGCTAAAACATGGACAAATAAGCCCCTTTAAACATTTACAAAGAGAGTTTCATGATGTGTCTTGGGTTTTTACTGAGTATTCATATTTTTTTAACTTTGGGGTGGGTTTTTTTTAGTTTTATTCATTCATTGATTCTGGTCCAAGGTCAATACTGGAGAATCATGTTTAGAAAAAAACTGTCACTCACAACAGGATGTTTCTTTGAGTGGTGGCAAGGAGATTGGGAGAATAAGGAACGGAGAGGAAAGTAGAGGAGCGAGAAGGAGAATAGGATGGTTAATTCCATCAAAATAAGGTAAAGAATGTGAATCTAGTATTGAACTCCCGCTCCTATTGAGAGCTTGCACAGATTGAACAAAGTAAAAGGGAAATGGAGAGAATGTGGCATTTACTAATTTATGGTAATAAGTTCACAGCTTCTTTACTTTAAAAAGTTGACAGGGCAGACTTTGATTCCAATCTTTATACTCAGTAGAAGAATCAGGGTAGTTCCACTTATCTCACAGATGTCCATAATTGCCTGGAGTCTATTCACAGTGGAAAAACAATAGGTTACTGCAGCGTCCAGCTGTCATAGAAACCCACTGAAATCGATAACTTTTGTGGGAGTACACCATGCAGAAAAGCAAGATACATTAAGAGAAAAAAACAAAGACAAGTTTTAAAGTGTGATTCTAATGTACACATTTCCAGTAAGGCCCCTTTACATCATTCTGGCAGGGTAAAGGTACAAAAAGTGGTGTAAATGTAAAACAAAATTAAAGATCACATTGAAGGTTAAACAAATCTATCCTAGAAATTCAGAATTATGGCTGAATCTGTTTCTATTGTATTCTTTTGTGCCTAGATACTGCAGATATTAGAAGAAACTATGTAATCTAAAATTACTATATTCTATATGTTCTCCTTATCTAGCACTGTGTTCCTCCCTGCCCACTGTCAATCTAACCCCAACTGGTGTAAAAACTGTCTTCGGTAGCTCCTGTAACTATGATCATTGATCTCTTTTCAGAGCTCATATGAAAACATGTCCTCTCCCTCTTGCCTATTATAGGGGTATATACGCTGTATAGAACATAGTTTCTGTCCCCCACCCACCTGTCCCCCAAGGAATTTTGACACTGTCTTAGAGTTTGGTTGTGTTTGGTAATAAAAAGGAGATTCTACCACAACTAAGATCTGCTACAGTGTTAAATAAATGATTCAGCCTATGTGTTTATTTTAAACAAAGGCACGGTTTATTATTTCACATCCACAGAGTGTCTGTCTCTGTCTCTCTCTCTCTAGTATTGTCCCTTTATGCCTATCCAATGTATTTTAATAAGACGTAGACATTCTTTTTTAAAAGATCTTTGCTCTTTTTTTAATTTTCAGTCCCCTTTTCTGCAGTAAGGAAGGAATCTAAGTCATGAAAAATTAGTCTTTGGGTTCACAGTATAATTAATGAAAGCAATTTACTGGGGGACACACCAGTCACCAATTATGGAGGAGTTTTACAAAAGTTAACTCTAACAACGCAGAATGCTTTTCTTAAATTATGTGTGAGTGCTTAAGCATTCATCAAAGCACTACCATATAGACTCTAGCTTTCAACACGTAATTACTCTTAGTATTATTATACCTTCATGGCCATTTTTCACTTCTGAATACTACAAATAGAAATGAACCCAAACCCAAAGCCCCAGCAAAAAAATCCTTGAACTCTGAGGGCTCTTGAAAATCTAACCTGGAACCATATCTGAACTTTGCAGATGGCCCCCAGTAGTACAAGGGGATGAATTTCATCCACAGATCCAAATACCCCTAATTCAAATCTGTGTCTGAATTTTGTGGTTTCAGCCAATCTTTCTACTCAGTTATCCATATCTGTTCACATTTGTTTTGTCATGCTTTCAACTGAAACCATTAATATGCACAAGAAAGAGAAACTAACTTTATTTGTGGTATTTCTACAACATCATATATCAAGTAAAGTCCCAAGAAGTGTCTTCTCTAAATGTAAGTCTACACAAAAGTATTGTAGTACGTATCACATTATACAGGAAAAAAACCCTATGTCCACATATAGGTATAATGTAAAACTTCCATCTGCCTGGTCAATCAGATGAACAGTATGCAATTCAATTTACAGAGAAATCTCTAGAGTGAAATCATACCATCTGTGTGATGTGCTTATTGTTTTATAGTTGAAGCATAAAGTGTTTATCAGTTGCTTTGGATGTTTGTTAAATAAATTGACAGCAGGGATCTATTTCAAAATGTTTCCTACCTTTACATTAGAGAGAACCCCAGTCTCAAGGATTAGGATGCCAGCTCTTTCTATCTGAGAAAAAGAAATAACCAACTCTTCAGTCTAGTCATCTACAACCCATTGTGAAACATCTGCTCCACTTTCCCCACTAGTCTACTGAAAAACGCTATCTGGAGTTCTATCCTGCAGCTCTGTGCAGGCTTAGAATGGACTCTCCCCACTGACTTCTTCCCTGGAGTGGTGAAGTTACTTTCAGTGTCCACTATTTAGCAAACTATTGAGTGGCCTCATTCAAGATGTGTGTTAACTAATGTCATTATTATTAGTTGATGCAAAATGAGTGGCTCACAGCAAATAATTAGCACTCCCCTTAGTTGCCTTTTCATTATCTCAGAGTAAAGTGGATGATCTCAACAGGAAACTGCATTGGTTTGAATGTGTGGAAAGTAAGGGGGGGAAGGATAACTCAGTGGTTTGAGCATTCGCCTGCTAAACCCAGAGTTGTGAGTTCAATCCTTGAGGGGGCAAAAACTGGGGCTTGGTCCTGCTTTGAGCAGGGGGTTGGACTAGATGAGCTCCTAAGGTTCCTTCCAACCCTGATATGCTATGATTCTAAGATCTATGTCCTAAAAATAGTTGATTCCCATGTAAATTACATGAAAATATTTGCAACGTGATACGTCCATCTCATTTGCATTAAAAACTGGCATCAATTGCTCAGTGAGCAGAAGGAGGAAATAAAATGGCAGAATAGAGGTAAAGAGTGAAATATACATTGATTCCATTGAGACACGGAAGCAGAGGCGAAGCTTGGGAGAGTATGCAGGGTCATGTGCTGCACCCAGATTTCTGTCTTCCATTTCCAACTGTACCTAGAGATGGCAAGGGACTTGGTGGGCTCAGTGCTGCTTGACTCCTAACAACTCAGTGCCTTTCTGTCGCTGCATTCTCCACCAGGGCACAAAACAGCTGGACATGCTCTTCTCCTCTTCCCCTCACTCCCTGGGTTGGGCTCTCTTCCACAGCTGCTCCAGGCTCACACCCTCAGGCAAAATATCACCCAACCACAGCCTTACCCACCTCCCACAGTCAGCCCACTAGCCAGGCATCCCCACAGGATGGGACATCTCACCTGTGAATGGCTCTGTTTTGGCTGCCAGTCAAAGTCAGTAGGCAAGTTTCAACTTTCCCCATGTCTCCCCCACAACCCAGAGGTGATGCATGGGGTTGTCATGTGCCCCCGCTCCATTTATTCAGGTAGGGTGATGCAAACTAGTTCAGAAAAGCTTTGTTTCTCCAAGCACAACAGCAACCACACAGGACCATGGTTAAGCACAGTTTCCCCTTCAATGATTTGTTCCTACCAGCACTGATGAAAAGCTGTGTGAACTACTGAAGCAACGTATTGCATGAGGCAATTATTTTGCCACTTCCATCTTTGTAGGATTGTACTGATATAAAACAGGAGCTCAATGGGCCTGCATGGAACTTTCATATAGCTCCCCACCCTCATCAATTGTATTTTTCTCTTTGCTTTTCTTGCTTAAAATACTTTTGTTACAGGCCTGTGTGACTTTTACTGTCAAAAGATGCTTGTGAAGTTAAGGGGCAATGGAAAAAATACATTCCATGCCCAATGTCTTTATGTTTCAAGATGACAATAAAGTAATATGCTTCTCTTAGGGCACGTCTACACGTACAGCGCTGCAGCTGTACCAATGCAGCATGTGCGGTGAAGACACTCTATGCCAAAGGGAGAGAGCACTGTGCATACAAGCAATTATGCCAGCAAAACCTTTGTCACTCGGGGTGGTTTATTCACACCCTTGAGTGACATCAGTTATGCCGACACAGCCTGTACTGTAGGCATGGTTTAAGTCACCATCTCCCTAAAAAGGATGCATCCTAATGAGGTGGAATGGCTGCAGCAAGCTATGAATGTTGATGTATAAAATGAGAAATGTCTGTTTAGTGACTAGAGGGCCTAAAGAGCTCAGTGATATCATTACGGGGCTCAGCTATTCACTGTGCAATACACAAAAAAGTAATATGACTTTTCAGCAGTGGTTTACACCCATAGTTGCACAGTTAAATAACGCTGTCTATTTCTCCCAGAGCTAGTATTTTTCCTTTCCCCAGGCAGCCCTTTGAGTAGCTTCAATCCTGAAGACCCTACTCCGGCAAAATGGGAGTTCTGCTTCAATAAGGACTTTAGAATTCAGCCTTCAGAACAAAAGATGCCTCTGGAGCCCCAATGCAAACGTAACATGTACTTCCGCATTCTAAACTGTTACAGCTCTGCCATCTGAGCAGAGCTGTAGGTTTGGGCCCTAAGTGCTTATTTATCCTCATTTATCCATTTCGACACATTTCTCTGACAGCTAGTATATAGCCTTCCAATAAAAATATGTTAAAATGCCCAAAGCAGTCTAAAACAAATTTGGCACCAAAAAATTGTTCCCAGATTGAATTCTTGTTTAACTAGTTTTAGCCTATAGCAATTTTTTACAGCCAAGCTATAAACCTCTTTATAATGGGGTTCCTAATGGAAATACTGACAGACCCTTAACTATATCGCAGTTTTAGTGCTTATTATAACATATTGAGAGAGTATGTTCTTTAAGATCCTACATTCTCAGTTTCTAAGAACACCTGACATCTTGATCAATTCATGTGTCACTGGTAGTGTAAATTCCATATTACCTTTTTCTCTCTGGCACAGTTTAATTAATTACATTACTTTCTGCACAAAGAATGACTCTCACACTGAGTGTTAATGAATTGTTCATTAAAACCAAACTAGATATTAAAAGTAGTGGATGTCCTCTCTACTTGGTGAAAGTCTTAATGTTCACCAACTTTATATTAAGAATTCACTCTGGAGGGCATCTTTTACTGAAGTCTACTAGAGTGTGATGGATTTAAAGGATGTAATTTTCACTAGATGTGCTTAATCATTTTAATTTTGATACACAAATTAGGGCCCAGTACTGCAACCCTTCTTCACATGAGTTGCTCTTAATCAATGAAATGACATGAGTGAATTCAGGACTCCTTGCACCATAACTGTTGCAGGTCCAGACACTCAGACCCTGAACCTGCAATATACAGTGCACAAGCAGACTGCTACACCCTCTACTGGGCTCCTCAGAGGCTTAGCAACCCATCCACATACATTGTAAATTGCAGGATTCTGGCCTTACATAGCATGTAACTGGGGACCTGATCCAAAGCCTACCGAAGTAAAGTCCTACAGGAGGGAGAACTGTTTAAATTCAAATATTGAATGGAAGAGGAAACAAGATATGAACAATTGTAGGACCTTTTGCAAAATCATAGAACATAAATTGAGTTTACAACTCTGATTAGTACAATTATATTAATATTCATTGAAAGGTATATATTTTCATTAAAAATAATATATTTTACTGATATTTATTATAAGTTCTCCACTGATTCTTGAAAAGCTTTTTGAATGTTTAAAATGGTCTGTAAATCAGTTGGTTGTTGAGGGAAAAAATGGATTCCACTGTCATGCCACCTACTGCCTTGTACTGGACCTGTAATGGGACTGGCAGTTGGAAACCGGGTGTTGTTCACTGCATGCTTAATGCAGCAGCAGCAAAAAAATCCTGCTCTGATAAGAGACCTTAGGCTAAGTAACTGGTTCTTAGAATGCCATTTCTTAATGGAACACTATTAAAATATTACTAGACCTACTTTTGTCACCAACTGCTAAGTCAGTCCCAAATATGTCTTCTCCAGCCACTGCCCAGTTTTTAATTAAAAACAGAGTCCACCTTTCTGCTTCTGTGTGTGCAACAAGTGATTCTGGCTCCCTGATTCCTCCAGAAACCTTTGCATCTCAGCTTTTAAGCAACGCTGTAAGGAATTCTCAGATATTGTGACCCAGGGACCTCTTGATGCCAATTCGCATCTGTTATAAGGGGTTCATAAGGGTTATAGGATCTGGTATTTACATTCTAGTTCACTAAAGTATGTCACATAATATCTCCAATGAAAGCCTGTGTTACATTGATCCCCATAATCATTGAGAGATGTATGTACGAGTGATATTTAAGGACTTATGATGTTGTAACGGTGCCCCCCATAAGGCTGTATGGAAATATGCTTATGAAGATATATATAACTGGAATATGTTTTATGCTACATATGCCATGTAGCATATCTATGTAAAGGTTATGATCTACTGAATCTATTAATCCTTTTTGTATGCATGTATCAGTTTTGTATTCGAAGTTATGAATATTGGCCATGTACTGGCTTCATTTTTAAGTAGTCTTTGTAAAGCATTTGGTCAGCTTCTTGAGAAAGGAATGTGCAAATTAAGTGCCCAATCAAGAAGCACTTAAGGAACAATAGATCTTGAGAGGCTCCAATCCACATAAGAAGTCTGTATGAGGATGTTCAAGCTAGCATGTGAGCCATGGCTTCTACCTGTAAGTTCTGAGTCACGCGTGGACATGTGACTTGCCCATGTGACTCCAAAACTCCATCTTGTAGCCGGACTTCTACACGAGAGAGTTTATTTAAACCCCTGGGAGACCCCTCCATTTGGACTTCAAGTGGCTAAAGAGAGAGCCTGTCCACCCTGAAGGATACCTGAAAGAAACTGGAACAAAGGACAGTAACTACAGGGGGTATGAGTGATTGCTGGACCCAGACTAGAAGGAGACTAGTCTGCAAAAGCAAGCTTATGGGAATTCCTCTCAGGTTATCATCTATATTCAGTTTTCTTAGACATAGACTTGCGTGTTCTATTTTATTTTGCTTGGTAATTCACTTTGTTCTGTCTGCTATTACTTGGAACCACTTAAATCCTACTTTCTGTATTTAATAAAATCACTTATTACTTATTAATTAACCCAGAATATGCATTAATACCTGGGGGGGGGGAGGCAAACAGCTGTGCATATCTCTCTATCCGTATTATAGAGGGCAAACAATTTATGACTTTACCCTGTATAAGCTTTACACAGGTAAAATGGATTTATTTGGGGCTTGGACCCCATTGGGAGTTGGGCATTTGAGTGTTAAAGACAGGAACTCTTCTTATGTTGCTTTCAATTAAGCCTGCAGCTTTAGGGCACATGATTCAGACCCTGGGTCTGTGTTTGAGTAGACTGGTGTGTCTGGCTCAACAAGACAGGGTGCTGGAGTCCCAAGCTGGCAGGAAAAGTAGTAGTCTTGGCACATCAGTTGGCAGTTCTCAAGGGGCTTTCTGTGATCCAACCAGTCACAGATGTATTTGTATAAAAATTCTTAAAGCATGTAAGGTGACATGCCTTAGAATGGTTCCACCAGAAACCAGATAAAAAACATTTCTCTCTCTGGCTATATGTCAGTGAAGTAGTGTAACATTTATAATGGAAGCTATTTACATATGGAGTCAAATGCTAATGGAAGGATGTGAAATCAAGACAAAAAAAGCACACACAGGAAAAATCAATCTGTGTATTGGGAGTATGGGAGTTATCTTGTTTGCAAACTAAAACAATGGTCTGGGGGACTCTTTCTAGGGGGTGCAGATGAGCCTCAAGTTATTCCTTCAGTTTGTAAGTACAAGCTCCCAGTCGGCTTGAACTTATCAAAAGGGGTCTCAATCAAATTGATTGAAAATGCAATTTTAGAGTAAGCTATCTTGTAGGAGACAGGGGAATGCCTGTCTCTAGAAACTGTATTCTGAATTTGTTTTATATGTAAGCACGTGTTTCCAGTATTCTTACTCATTTTCACTTGAATCTCTGTTCTTTAAAGATAAACTTATTCTTGTTTTCACTATATGTATACCTCAGCGCTGTGTGGTAAGCAAAGTGGTACTCCAGAGAGGACTCTTGCAAGCTGGGGTGTATTATTCTTTCAGGAATAGTTCAGTGGAATAGAGGCTGAGCACTCTAGAGAGACGGTCAGAGGACTCGGGGACTGGTGCCTATTGCTAACCTGTACAGAGACAGCGAGGCCCAAGGGGGCCCAGAAGGCAGTGCTTATATTGCCAGAGACTAGTGGTTTCAGACTTCTTCACACTAAGGGCACACTAGGTGCTGGTGAGGTGCCCCACAACCCTGGGAACCCCAGAGAAGCATCATAGTGTGAAAGAACCAATAGTAGCCTGCTCCACACAAATGAGCTGAAACTGGTACATCCTTTTGTAACAACAAATTACACTGATAGGGAAACCAATAGGTTGATGGAAGAAATGGAGGAGTGAATGAGCCATTTGGGGCTCTGCTAGAACTCCATATTTGCTCAGGTCATCCGTGTAAAGGCACAGCTCTACCTGTAGCTAGCATTTAAAAAAAAATATGTATTTCACTATATTTTCCATATCAGCTGGTCACGTTCTTTTGTTTTTAAGTAATTTATTTTTATAGTAATAGATTTTTCACTTATGATGAAAATGTATTACCTACAATTTGGGTTTTAAAAAGAGACAAAAATTAAGCAACCCAAGGTCAGTCTTTAAAATGCATCCAAGACAATCACAGAAAGATGCCTGACTTTGCAATGACAGAAATACATCAATCAGATGGATCATTCAATAGGGTCAAAAATTAAGAGAAATTGCTCAGTTTTGCTTTTTACTTTATGAAACGGCTCTCAAATCAGCAAAAGAGAATGCTGCAGCGATTCCATTTCCCATTAATGCAGCGCTGATTTATCTGACCCAGTGTTTCAAAGCATCAGGCAATAAACCATAGTAATAGTACAAAATCCCTTTTTGGTCTAGTAAAAAAGGAGTTGTGAATTAGTATTGCCTTAGGGATGGATGACACTACAGTGTAGCAAATAAAAGAAACTTTGGTATAATTAGCTGAACAAGTTTTGAAGTATCCTTAGAGTCTCCCTGGGTTGGACCTTCCCCCACACACACCAGTTCAGAAATTTCATGGAGGTCTTGAGAAAAACATGCAACAGAAATTTGCAGATAAAACTTTAAAATCCAGACATCAAAGAATATATTTACAATGTGGAAAATGAAGAAAACAACAGGCTTCAGTCTATTAGTATAGGAATCTGTGGCACAGAGTTTAAGGCCAGAAGGGACCACCAGATCTAGTTTGACCTCCTATATACCACAGGCCACCAACATCATCCAACAACTGCACACATAAATCCAACAATGAATATTTATAGCAAAGTATTATAGCCCACAGGAGACTAGACTATTGTGTGCCATAGGAAGAGAACAAAAGGGACCGAGGTACACCAATGCCCCAGGCCTCAGCAACAGCAGGGAAAAGATTAAGTGAAATGTATCCAGATAATCCTTGCAAATAACCTGCACCTACATGTTGCAGAGGAAGGTGAAAACCCCCATGGTCACTGCCAATCTGATCTGGTGGAAATTGCCTTCCTGACCCCACATTTGGCAATCAGTTTGACCTGAACATATGAGCAAGAACCAGCTAGCCAAGCACCTGAGAATCCTTGGTGCCACCTCAAAGCCCTAGTTCTTCCTGTCCTATGTGCTACTTCCAGCCTGGCCAGCCCTGATGCTTCAAAGAAAGAGAAAAAATATCCCAGAATACATTGGCGGGGGGGAGAAATCACTTCCTGACCTGGCTAAAACCCTGAAGCATAATGCTTTGATAGTTGAGAAGCCCTGCTGGAGATCTCATTCCTGTGATATGACCAAGCCCATGAGCTCAGAGACAGACGTTCACTAAAAGTCATCAGAAAATTTATTTATAATACTTTGGTTTTATATTAAATGGTACTTCTCACATGAGACTCTCAAAATTCTACTGTCATTAACTACTGAAACATCATAATATCCCTACAAGGGAATTATTTTACCCATGAGTTATTTGAGGCACAGAGAGGTTATGTGACTTGCCCAAAGTCAATGGCAGTGGTGGGAGTAGTAACCAAGGAGTTCTACATCCCAGTGTCTACCTCATGCCACTCCTTCAGGAGCATAAATGTAAGACTACCATATGGCCCATGGGCCAGCCCCAGCCCACAAGATGTATATATAGATGACCCACATGACATTCAGGTTTTGCAGAATGTAAGCTTCCTCCCTCTCATCCCCCCACCCCAAAACAAATGTCTAGTCCTCATGATTGCAGAGAATCTTCCAAACATGAATGCAGAGTAATAGAAGCAATGATCTGCTTGAATCTGCAGAGAGACTGAAACAATAACCAAGAAGTGTCAACTCCCTTATCCGCTACACATTGTGAAGACAGTGTATAGTCCAGGTTTGAAACCTAGCCCAAGGACCACAAATAATCATAGAATTTGGCCCTCTCTTCTGCAATTTCCTGGCTATTATGTCCTCATAGCATAATATGATTTGTATAAAAGAACTCTCACAAGAAGAGAGATTTTACACGTATTAGGGCTGATGACCAAGGTAAGGAGGTTACTGTTAGCTCTGTTTAACAGGTATATTCTGTATCTCTGTTCCCATGTTCTTACTTCTAAGCAATATTTCATGAAAATTTTCTTTCTATTCCTGCTACTTATTTCCCCAAAGGGACTTCCCTGAAGTCACAGGGGATCCAAAACTGCAGCTTCAACAAAAAGAAAAGGAGTACTTCTGGCACCTTAGAGACTATCAAATTTATTTGAGCATAAGCTTTCGTGAGCTACAGCTCACTTCATCGGATGCATGCAGTGAAAAATACAGTGGGAAGATTTTATATACACAGAGAACATGAAACAATGGGCATTACCATACACACTGTAATGACAATGATCAGGTAAGGTGAGCTATTACTAGCAGGAGAGATAGAGTAAGGGAAAAAAAACCAAAACAAAAAACCCCAACCTTTTGTAGTGATAATCAAGGTGGGCCATTTTCCAGCAGTTGACAAGAACGTGTGAGGAATAGGGTTGTGGGGGGGGGATAAACATGGGGAAATAGTTTTACTTTGTGTAATGACACATTTTTATGGCTGACTTAAAATAACACTTCCTCAGCTCTCGTCCCCTAATGCCCCTACTCTTCTTGCGCTACATTGATGACATCTTCGTCATCTGGACCCATGGAAAAGAAGCCCTTGAGGAATTCCACCAGGATTTCAACAATTTCCATCCCACAATCAACCTCAGCCTGGACCAGTCCAAACAAGAGAGCCACATCCTGGACACTACAGTGCAAATAAGCAATGGTCACATAACCACCACCCTATACCGGAAACCTACTGACCACTATACTTACCTACATGCCTCCAGCTTTCATCCAGACCACACCACACGATCCATTGTCTACAGCCAAGCTCTACGATACAACTGCATTTGCTCAAACCCCTCAGACAGAGACAAATACCTACAAGATCTCTATCAAGCGTTTTTACAACCACAATACCCATCTGCTGAAGTGAAGAAACAGACTGACAGAGCCAGAAGAGTACCCAGAAGCTACCTACTACAGGAGAGGCCCAACAAAGAAAATAACAGAACGCCACTAGCCATCACCTTCAGCCCCCAACTAAAACCTCTCCAACGCATCATCAAGGATCTACAACCTATCCTGAAGGACAACCCATCGCTCTTACAGATCTTGGGAGATAGGCCAGTCCTTGCTTACAGACAGCCCCTCAACCTGAAGCAAATACTCACCAGCAACCACACACCACACAACAGAACCACTAACCCAGGAACCTATCTTGCAACAAAGCCCGTTGCCAACTGAGTCCACATATCTATTCAGGGGACACCATCATAGGGCCTAATCACATCAGCCACACTATCACAGGCTTGTCCACCTGCACATCTACCAACAAAAAAACTTCAAAAAACAGACTCCAACGAGAGACTACTGAATTGGAATTAATTTGCAACCTGGACACTGTTAACTTAGGCTTGAATAAAGACTGGAGTGGATGTGTCATTACACAAAGTAAAACTATTTCCCCATGTTTATTCCCCCCCACCACCACCCCCACTGTTCCTCACACATTCTTGTCAACTGCTGAAAATGGCCCACCTTGATTATCATTACAAACGGTTCTCCCCCCGCTCTCCTGCTGGTAATAGTTCACCTTACCTGATCACTCTCATTACAGTGTGTATGGTAACACACATTGTTTCATGTTCTCTGTGTATATAAAATCTCCCCACTGTATTTTCCACTGAATACATCCAATGAAGTGAGCTGTAGCTCACAAAAGCTTATGCTCAAATAAATTTGTTTGTCTCTAAGGTGACACAAGTCCTCCTTTTCTTTTTGTGGAAACAGACTAACATGGCTGCTACTCTGAAACCTGCAGCTTCAAGCAAGTTTCTACAGCTGTTCTGGAAGCTGTCAAAGATTTATTTTTTGGAAATCTCTGCTTTAGAATCATTTCAATATTAAAATGAAGCTTTTGGATGTTCAAAACATTCCCGTAAGGGTCTTGCTCCTTAGCAGAATGACTCCAAAAATTTGCCACAAGAAATCTATTTGGAAACTCATGAGTCCCAAGATACCAGAACTCACTGGATCAACAAGTCCACTCTAGTTTTAAAGTGATAGCACTTTAAGACCTGCTTGTAAATCCAGTAGAATATTTTTAAAAGCATCAGCAGTTTTTGTTTAGGATGTCTTTAACCAATACCCCAATATCCTGTCTATGTTTTTCAAATGAGACTCTTTCCCTTGTGAATATCTAAATGTCAGCTATACCTCATTTCAAAACAGATGGGAGATATCATTTGAACGGTCTAAAAATCCAAAATAATGCTTGCTTTCATCCCTCTACACTAGAATCTTCTTAACCGTATTGCTATATTTTAGTTTATGTCCCAATTTGCTTTATGAGATGTACCTATATGAATAATACATGAGCATACGGTTTCTTTGGAAATCTGAGTTCAGATGTAGACATCCTCAATGACAGTGTTTGGACTGCTTATTATCATATACAATGTTTACCCAATCCCATCTTTGTGAAAATATGCCTCCAGTCTTAAGAAATAAGTAGTAATTTAGTTCTTCATTCTATAGCCATGTTTCTATTCTAAAAAAAGCAACCACTCAGTTATACTACTATTTTAGTTTGCCTTTGTTACTGAATGAAAGCTTCCTGAAGGCAAGAAATGAGAAGCTTTTATGTGGTATTAAAGATGACAAAATAACTCAAGAAATAAGGAGGAATTATTTTAAAGTGAGAATAGTTATTTCAGATTATTCACATTTTAAATTATTATTACTTTGTAGATTCTTGCTTGTAGAAAAAAACGTTATCTATTTACTAATTCAGGAAGTACAGAGATGCTTAGTCTTGTGTCCAAAGAGCTAATTTGCATAAATTTTGCTCTTTGTACAAACCTCAGTCTTATTGCCAGAGGACCATATCCTGCAGTTCTTATTCAAGCAAAATTCCAAATGAGATTTTTGCTTGAGTAAGGGCTGCTTAAAGATTGCAGGCTTAATACCTAAAGGTTGAGATTTTCAAAACTGTGCAGGGAATTTAGCTACTAATCTTCCATAAATTTGAATCAATGCACTGCTTTAAAAGGCTCAGTTCAACTGTCTAATAGAAGATTATGAAAGGCCCAGTAATTTCACCATTCTATTTGTGGAATTCCAGAGTTCAACAGCATCAAATGGCTACAGAATTGGTCCAAAGGATAGGACTTTCAAAAGTTCCTAGCATTGGTCTAACTGCTCCCCATTGAGGTTAAAGTCCCATTGATGTCCATGGAGCAGAGTTAGACAAAAACTCATCACTTTTGAAAATCCACCCAAGCTGTCATGGGAATCCTTGGGATCATGAATTCTCTAACATACTGCTTAACTCTATTTCTTTTCTTATCTAATGTCAGTTTGTAGATTCATAGAACATATGGAATAATATATCTAATAATTATACATTACATTGACTTTACTAATAATACAACAGAAAAAGTTGAGCCCATAGTTAGTTATCCTCTTGAACAGAGTTTTCTGGTATGCTTAAAAAGTATTGATTAAATCTTAGTCTTGGACTATGAGGAGCAGTGCACATTGCTAAAGTTTGGTATTACCAGTCTGCTGCTGAGTTTGGCAGGAGCTATTTCTATTGTTCCACATTCTCAGTTAGATCTCTGAACTTCCAGTGCTTCCTGTAGCTATATTAGGTCCCTGGAACACCCTCAGAGTGTCATATTTTTGACGCAAATCTATTTAATTTATTCCCTCACCAGTCTAAAAAATAATAAAACCACTACACCAAGTGGAAAACAAAAACACTTTCCATTTCATTCTGTCAGAACTATTACTAATGGCTAAATCTTTTAACATATTGCTTTACAGGACTTTTACTTCCCCATCCTTCAGAGTCACCCAGGTTAATTAAAAGCAAACTCTGTCATTTTTTAATAATTGAAGAAAATTCCTTAGCCCAACCCTCTCTTAGAAAAAAAATCCTGTTGTGTTCCAACACTTTTCTGGTACAGATATCCCCTTAATCTTCAAGCCCAAGCCCTCTCCATTTAGCTTGAAACTTTGCAAAACCTCGACTCTGGGCAGAAACAAAATACACTCAACTGTGCCTTCCTGACTCCAATTCTGCCCTTACTGCGAGGAAAAACATCCCTTCACCCCAAATTCAAATGTAGAGAATTACCAGATAACAGTCTTCAAATATATTAAGTTTCAGAGTAGCAGCCATGTTAGTCTGTATCTGCAAAAAGAAAAGGAGTACCTGTGGCACCTTAGAGACTAACAAATTTATTTGAGTATAAGCTTTCATGAGCTACAGCTCACTTCATCAGATGCATTCAGTGGAAAATACAGTGGGGAGATTTATATGCACAGAGAACATGAAACAATGGGTGTTACCATACACACTGTAATGAGAGTGATCAGGTAAGGTGAGCTCTTACGAGCAGGAGAGTGGGGGGAAAAACCTTTTGTAGTGATAATCAAGGAGGGCCATTTCCAGCAGTTGACAAGAACGTCTGAGGAACAACGGGGCGGGGGGAGGGGAAAATAAACATGGGGAAATAGTTTTACTTTGTATAATGACCCATCCACTCCCAGTCTTTGTTCAAGCCTACGTTAATTGTATCCAGTTTGCAAATTAATTCCAATTCAGTAGTCTCTCATTGGAGTCTGGTTTTGAAGTTTTTTGTGAAGAATTGCCACTTTTAGGTCTGTAATCGAGTAACCAAAGAGATTGAAGTGTTCTACGACTGGTTTTTGAATGTTATAATTCTCAAGCGTTCTTACAACTACAATACCCACCTGCTGAAGTGAAGAAACAGATCAACAGAGCCAGAAGAGTACCCAGATGTTACCTACTACAGGACAGGCCCAACAAAGAAAATAACAGAACGCCACTAGCCATCACCTTCAGCCCCCAACTAAAACCTCTCCAACACATCATCAAGGATCTACAACCTATCCTGAAGGAAGATCCATCACACTCACAGATCTTGGGAGACAGGCCAGTCCTTGCTTACAGACAGCCCCCCAACCTGAAGCAAATACTCACCAGCAACCACACACTACACAACAGAACCATTAACCCAGGAACCTATCCTTGCAACAAAGCCCGTTGCCAACTGAGTCCACATATCTATTCAGGGGACACCATCATAGGGCCTAATCACATCAGCCATACTATGAGAGGCTTGTTCACCTGCACATCTACCAATGTGATATATGCCATCATGCGCCAGCAATGCCCCTCTGCCATGTACATTGGCCAAACTGGACAGTCTCTATGTAAAAGAATAAATGGACACAAATCAGACGTCAAGAATTATAACATTCAGAAACCAGTCGGAGAACACTTCAGTCTCTTTGGTCACTCGATTACAGACCTAAAAGTGGCAATTCTGCAGCAAGGGAGATTAAGGTTAGATAGTAGGAAAAACTTTCTAATTAATAGGGCAATTAAGTATTTGAATGGGTTTCCAAGGGACATTGTGGAATCCCCATCGTTGGAGGTTAAGAACAGGTTGGACAAATACTTGTCAAGGATGGTCTGGGTTTATTTGGACCTGTGTCAATGCCAGGGGCTGGAGCTGATGACTTCTCAAGATCTCTTCCAGCCCTACATTTCGATGATTCTATTATTCTGCATTATTTACTGCCATTTTAAGTGGACACAATAGTCAACTTGACAACCAGTGCTCAATCAACTTCCGGTGTTGTGTACTTGTTGTGTACTTCAGCTGTGTGTTATAAAAGGGCTGTGTGAAGTGATCCTTGTTTTTTCTTTAGGTACCCTGCAGTGGTGCTGTTGTGATTAATATTTGTAAAGTAGTTTTGAGATCTTCAGATGAAATGGCACTACAGAAGTGCAGATATTGTTTTTATGAAACTCATTTCTTTTGCATGCTTCACATTTCATTTTACAATTTGTACGTGACATTTAAAAGTTATACATCGCTTCCATTGTTGCAGCAAAATTATTGAAAATGTGTCTTTTCAGTAATCTGCCCTTAAGAAAGAGCATCTTCATTCTCCTTCTCTGCATTAGTAGGATTTTCCAAATATGTTTTAAGAGCATTTCAGTTATAGGTCACTGATTATTGTCTTTTTTGCAAGAAATTTACTAAACAATTCAAAGAATAATTTGGGGAAGTAGATTTTTAAAATGAAGTTGTCTGAAAGTAAAAAAGTGGCCAGTGATTAGAGTGAGAATTGTTTGCTAGTCACAAACTGCACTGTCTGAAATGCAGATCAGTTTTAAGTGTATTAAAGAATAAAATCTCATTAAACAATAAAGGAATCTATTCTGGATAATAATTAAATTACAAATCTGAGAGGGGTTAGTTTAGACAATAACCAAAATGTATTACTTACATATTATTTATGTAATTGGTAACATACTTGGATCAGATGGAAAAATGGAGGAGACTGGGTCCCTCCCTGAGGAATTTGTACTAGAAAACCCAAGATGCTATCTGCACAGTGTGGACATTAAAGCCATCATGGCACATCTCACAAAAATAGGTGTTTGCACTGGTGAGCTTGTCCGATGGTTCCACTCTTCTCAACAGTGACTAGGTTTTCATAGTGTTTCTCTGAAATGAAAGGGTCCATGTAAACTGTCTCCTCCCATTCCTCCCTCCATATATTCTACAATGAAGCTTCCTATGTGTGACATACTCTCTCCTTCCAATTCACAAGCCACCAGTCTCTCTTCATTCAAGTATCTCTTTAAAGAAAGAAAGAAAGAAAGAAAGAAAGAAAGAAAGAAAGAAAGAACACTTCTTCTGAGAGAGTTATGTGAAGTGAATTTGTAATTAAAAAGCCAACAAACAAATACTAAAAAGAAAAGGAGGACTTGTGGCACCTTAGAGACTAACAAATGTATTTGAGTATAAGCTCTCATGAGCTACAGCTCACTTCATCGGCTGTAGCTCACGAAAGCTTATGCTCAAATAAATTTGTTAGTCTCTAAGGTGCCACAAGTACTCCTTTTCTTTTTGCAAATACAGACTAACACGGCTGTTACTCTGAAACAAATTCTAAGTCTTCCTTACCTCTGGACTCCTAACATCTCAACTGCCTGCAAAGAGTGCTGTGATTTTGATTTCAACACCCCGGGAACTGGCAGTGATGTTATAATTTCATACAGTGATGAACTCCAATGAGAAACTGCTGAACTAGAATTAATTTGCAAACTAGATACCATTAACTTGGGCTTGAATAGAGATTGGGAGTGGCTGGGTCAATACACAAACTGAATCTATTTCCCCATGTGAAGTATCCTCACACCTTCTTGTCAACTGTCTGAAATGGGCCATCTTGATTATCACTACAAAAGTTTTTTTCTCCTGCTGATAATAGCTCATGTTAATTAATTAGCCTCTTAGAGTTGGTATGTTCTCTGTATGTATATATATATTCTTACTATATGTTCCATTCTATGTATCTGCTGAAGTGAGTTGTAACCCACGAAAGCTTATGCTCAAATAAATTTGTTAGTCTCTAAGGTGCCACAAGTACTCCTGTTCTTTTTTCAAAACACCGTAGTTTATGTTCTATTGAAGCCAAACCTGTAAATGATGAGCCAAACTTCAGCAATGACCTTTATCCTTAAAGAATGCAACATCGCATAAGAACATAAGAAAGGCCATACTGGGTCAGATCAAAGATCCAGCTAGCCCAGTATTTCGTCTTCTGACATTGGCCAATGCCAGGAGCCCCAGAGGGAATGAACAAAACAGGTCATCATCAAGTGATTCATCCCCTGTTGCCCATTCCCAGGTTCTGACAAATAGAGGCTAGGGACACCATCCCTGCCCATCCTGGCTAATAGCCATTGATTGACCTATCCTCCATGAACTTATCTAGCTCTATTTTGAATCCTATTATAGTCCTGCCTTCACAACATCTTCTGGCAAAGAGTTCCACTGACTGACTGTGCATTGTAAAAAATACAATGAAAATACAAATTATAAAATGAAATACAATTGAAAAAATACTTCCTTTTGTTTTAAACCTGCTGCCCATTAATTTCATTTCATGACCCCTAGTTCTTTTGTTATGAGAAGGAGTAAATAACACTTCCTTATTTACTTTCTCCACACCAGTCATGATTTTATAGACCTCAATCATACCTCACCCTCTTAGTCATCTCTTTTCCAAGCTGAAATGTCTCAGTCTCCTCATACGGAAGCTGCTCCATACCCCTAATAATTTTTGTTGCCCTTTTCTGAACTTTTTCCAATTCCAATATATCTTTTTTGAGCTAGGACAACCACACCTACATACTGTATTCAAGATGTGGGTGTACCATGGATTTATATAGAGGCAAGATATTTTCTGTCTTATTATCTATCCCTTTCTTAATGATCCCCAACATTTTGCTTACTTTTTTGACTGCCACTGCACATTGAGTGGATGTTTTCAGGGAACTATCCATAATGACTCCAAGATCTTGTTCTTGAGTAGTAACAGCTACTTTAGACCTCATCATTTTATATGTATAGTTGGGATTATGTTTTCCAATGTGCATTACTTTGCATTTATCAACATTGAATTTCATTTGCCATTTTGTTGCCCAGTCACCCAGTTTTGAGAGATCCTTTTGTAGCTCTTCACAGTCTGCCTGGGACTTCACTATCTTGAGTAGTTTTCTATCATCTGAAAATTTGGCCACCTCACTGTTAATCCCCTTTTCCAGATCATTTATGAATATGTTGAATGGGACTGGACCTAGTACAGACCCTTAGGGACACCACTATTTATCTCTCTCCATTCTGAAAACTGATCATTTATTCCTACCCTTTGTTTCCCATCTTTTAACCAGTTACAGATCCATGAGAGGACCTTCCTTCTTATCCCATGACAGCTTACTTTGCTTGAGAGTCTTTGGTGAGGGGCCTTGTCAAAAGGCTTTCTGAAATCTAAGTACACTATGTCCACTGGATCCCCCTTGTCCACATGCTGGCTGACCCCTTCAAAGAATTCTAGTAGATTGGTGAGGCATGATTTCCCTTTCACAAAAAACATGTTGATTCTTCCCAAACAAATTATGTTCATCTAGGTGTCTGACAATTTTGTTCTTTACTATAGTTTCAACCAGTTTGCCCAGTTCTGAAGTCAGGCCTGTAATTGCCGGGATCACCTCTGGAGCCCTTTTTAAAAATGAGCATCACATTAGCTATCCTCCAGTCATTTGGTACAGAAACCAATTTAAATGATAGGTTACAGCAGTGGTCCCCAATCTTTCTTGTGGGAATAGCATATTGCTATTCCCAGAAGACTGTGGTGGGCACCGGACACCCCACCACCAAATGCCACCGCCGAGAAGCGACAGCGACAAGAAGCGCCGCCGCCGAAATGCCGCTGAGCAATGCTTCTGGGTGGCATTTTGGCAGGCGGTTCTCCCGTGACCATGCTCAGTGGCGGCATTTCGGCGGTGGGGTATCCTGCGGGTGCACAAAAATGCCCCGGTGGGTGCCTTGGCACCCACGGGCACCGCGTTGGGGACCCCTGGGTTACAGACTACACATTTGAGTTTGTTCAGAAAACCTAAAAATAAAACCCAATCATGGTAGTGCAGTGTGCAGCCAACAAATAGAAAAAAAAACAAAACAGAAATAAAGTAAAACACTAAAGAGCATAAAAATCAATATTTGACATAATAGATTGAGCTGGAGGTTGGGTTTTCCCCTTTATGACATAGGTTTGATACTGCTTCTACATCCTGCAATAGTATTTGACGTCCCAGCCAACCCCCACCCAAAACTGTTTTGTAAATAGATTTTTAATAAAGAGCTGCGCCAAGCCACAAAATTTCAGTTTGGATTACCAACACTCCAAAACTTCAAAGGCGATCAGGTTCTGCATTTTGGTTTGTCCTTTATAAACATATGGACTATTTCAAACACCTGGATTTCAAACACCTTCCCTCACCTGACAAAGTTTAGTCTTGTTTAGATCTAAGCTTTGGATCGGATTGATCTCTAGTATTCAACTTTTTAAAGGGACACTGTCAACCTGATTTTAATTGGATCATTTAAAAAAATCAATTTTCTCATGGAGAACCCTTTAAATAGTATGGAAAACATGTATAAGGGTTTCTTGGCTCCTCCCTTTTATAAGGAGTTTTTAAGTTTTTTGGGATAATGCCAAAACACCAGCACCAAGCATTTGGAGCCCAAAATCCCCACCAAGCTTTCTCTCTGCACGCACACATTGTGTGCCGCCCCTTCAGCGTCAGAGCCAAGTGAAGAGTGTGCATGTGAGTTCCTCCCAGAGAACCGCACTAGAGTAATGCAACTGACCTACAGAACCCTGAAAAGGACTCTGCACAAAATGCTTCAAAGCAACAAACTGAAAACATAGGAGACTATATTCCCTCTAAGTTTGTTCTTACTAATCTTACTAACCATAGTAAGTACAACATTTTTCAGATCGAAATGGGATTTTAATGTTAGTGGTGTTCTTTTAAAAAATATTCTACATACTGGAGAATTTTCATAATTTGTGTAATTTCAGTTTACAGCCAGTGACTACAACTGGCGTCATGGATTTTACATTAGTGAACTCCCATAGAGTCTGAATGCATTGGCTCAATGACCTGCACATCTTGAACCTATGCTCTGAATCAAATTTCTAAGCCTAACACCTTTTTAAGTACTGTGAACAGGCATGGTCTAGTGAACCAAGTGAAGCATTGTAAAACAAGAACTCCTGGAAGTAATTCTGTAAACAAGTCATCTGTAACCGTGTGGGGGGACTTTTAAACTTTGCTCTCTGATCAGGACATCAACTCCAAATCAAGATTACAAATCCTGAATAATTTATGCTTAATTCTAAATGGTACCTGATCCAAAACCCATTGAAGTCAGTGGAAAGACTTCCATGTGCAGAAGTACTCAAAGGCCAAGGCCCTGGATTGTGGCTGAGGAGTTTTCAGTTCATCTCAGAATGGGGATGTAAAAGGGGGGCCATCAGGGCACTACTCCAGCAGCAGGGCATAAAGGCACACTGTCTGTGTCTCAGACACTGGCAGCTAGGTGTCAGGAAACTTCACACTACTGGGTATTTCCCTCCCCCGTGGCTAGCTAAGGTAGCTTTAGTGCAGTAAGTTGTTGAATTGGTGCAAAGCTGCACCAATTCTCTAGAGAATAAGGCCTAAAGTATGAAGAACATTTTCAAAACATCTTCACTTGTAAATAGTCCAGGGATAAGCGTAGCTATAAAAAAAAAAAAAAAAAAAAAAAGTACCATTAGCCAGTCTATCAGGAGCTCTTTGTTTATTTTTTATTATTCCCCTTGAGTAGAAGCTTTAATTTTATTCAAATACACATTCACTTCAAAACTTTTAAAACTGGACTAAACATTTCAGCATTTAAGTTCTAAACTATGTTTCTTTCTGCTTTAGTGGTGAAAGATTTTGAACCACATACTTCTGCATATTTCATCCAACTCAATTAAACCACACTACAATATGTCTTTGTTTGTGTGTACTGTCTCTATCCTGTTTATTGAGGAACTTTCTTAAGAGCTGGTTTTACAGCATATATCCATTAACGCTAGGCTACTCCCCCACCCTCTTCATCTCAGTTCCCCCTAACTGCATTATCATTGGAATGGAAGGGCTGCAGATTTGTTTACAACACAACATTTATATAAACACACAAGCAAGAATCATGCATATTACACTGGGCTCCGCAGGAACAAAGAAAGCAAATCTCTTCACATGTGGGAACAACAATTGGCTGGTAATGAAGGAAACTAAGTGCATTCCTACATTCTTGGGGAAAGGATCCCACTTCTCCTCTAACCACACCAAAAATAGTACTTCATTCTGAGCAACTTCAAATCCCATGGAAGTCAATGAAAATTGAATGCCCTAAGCACCATGCAAAATTGGGACTATGTTTTCTCACTCACTCACTAAGACCCCCACCACCACCACACACAATCTACTCTGGCAAATTGCTGGCACGATTATGATGGGTCCCATGCTTCCTCTTCTTGTTTGTGTGTGTGTGTGGGGGAGCATTCAGGGCACAGTTTCCTGCCCCTGAACTAGAGTATCTAGTGTCCCACTAATAACCCAGAGAAGGGTAGTGGAAAGGGAGAGGACCCAGGCCCACCCTCTACTCCTGGTCTCAGCCCAGGGGCCCTAGGGATAGTGGCAAACCACTTGAACTAGTGCTTCCTTCCCCTATGCTATTTCCCTCTCCTGCTCTTCAGCTTTTAGGGCTTCCTACCCTCTCTCTGCACAAGCTGGGTATCTCTCTACCTAGAGTCTTGGTCTTCTAGCCAGCCACAGCACTTCTCCAAACTCTCCTCTGCTCCAACGCCTTCCCCTGGCTGATTAAAGCAGGGGTTTTTTATCAGGTGACTGGCTTCAGGTGCTCTAATTGGCTTCAGGTGCTTTTAATTCATCTGTAGCAACCTTTCTTCCCTCTACAGGGAATAAGGCTTCTCCTCATTCTGGGGCTTAAATATCTCTCCTATGTCACTCTCCTGCTGCCTTCTGGCCATGCTGTATCACATTACACAGACACATGATTGTCCTCAGCAGTAGATCTCTTTGGTGCTTCTCAGTGCTCATGCAGGAGCTCCATCTGCTTCATGGACACAAAAGCAAGGGTGGAGGAAAACAGGGGCCATCTCCCTTCCCTCTTTCAACTCAGAGTCCTGCTTTCCAGGGAGCAGCAAGATCAAGCAGCCCCTGTACTCCCCTGAACACAGGTAGTCCAAGGCTTCTCATGATGAGGAAACATTTTGTTTCCCCTGTGTAGCCAAGCAGAGCCTGCTCACAATCTGGGCTCAAACGTCTGAATAAAGTAGATTCCCATCAATCCCCAGTAATATATTTTTCTCCTAAATTATCACAGCTTTGGACAGCACCCTCAAATCTTTTGTTTGAGACATGAGTCCAGGCCTTATGACAGATCACTTGGATTAATGCACTGCATTCACCATGGGCCTCTACTTGAAGATCCCATGGAAGCTACAGGGGGTATAGAATACAGCTGCATGTCTGCATAGGAGTTTTAACCGTAGGGAACAGATTAGACTTGTCTGTAAACTGCAGTGGTTTTCTATTTGCTTATGTGTGCAATTCAAGGCATTGGCTGTGTTCTATAAAGTATATTTCACTGCATTGGTTCTCACTACTTGAGAGTCTGCTTTTCCCCCTATGAGCCACCATTATAGATGAGGTCAGCTAAAAGTCTTGTGTTAACAGTATCTCTAAAAGGCGAGTAGCTGAATAGACCTTGCAAACTGGGCTGACAGAAATTTGATCATTCTTAGATCACAGTGTAAAATCTAGATATTTTCCCAGGCTTTTGCTTGAGAGTGTAATGAGCGTAGGGTGCTTGAATGTACATTGGAAGATTTTTTATTGTTCAGATTGTGCAGATTTTATTATATAAAATGCATGAACCCTGAAGTGGATAACTAAATGAATTTTGGAAATCTAACAATGGACAATAAAATAAATTCAACTCCCCCCACTTTGAAATCCAGAAATGGCCCTTCCTTCATTATGTTACTTCAGCAATCCCCCTGTATAAACATTTTTTTCAGGCTCATTGTTTTGTTACCAGTGTAATAACAGTAGCCATTTCAGAAACTGTTGTCTAGAAACATTCTCAGTTGTCATCATTTGCAATCAGCTTGGAAAGCACTCACCAAACACAAAGACCCTCCCAATGAATATTCCTGCAGCGATCCTGGAACTTGTGCTTATGTCTCTGGCTTTCCTGTTACAACTGGCAGAGGCGTCAGGTTTGTATAATTTTGGTGGTGCCCAGAACAAGTCCAAGTCCCGTCCCCACCCCACCCCCAAACACACACACACACACACACACACACACACCTGCCTAAGGCTCTGGGAGAGAGTTTGGGTGCAGGAGGGGAGCAAGCTCTGGGAGGGAGTTTGGATGTGGGAAGAGGTTTGGGGTGCAGGCTCTGGGCTGGGGCATGGGGTTGGGGGTGCAGGAAAGGGTGTGGGGGCAGGCTCTGGGAGGGAGTTTCAGTACAGGAGGGGGTTCAGGCTCTGGGAGGGAGTTTGGGTGTGGGAAGGGGTTTGGAGTGTGGGCTCTGGGCTGGGGCAGGAGGTTTGGGTGCAGAAGGGGTAAGGGGTCGGGCTCTGGGAGGGATTTGGGGTGTGGTCTCTGGGCTGGGGCAGGGGGTTGGGGTGCAGGAGAAGGTGAGGGGTGCGGCGCTTATGTCGGGCGTCTCCCAAAAACGACCCGCCCACCCTTCTGGCAACGGCTTCTAGGCAGGGGGTCTCTGCACGCCGCTGCCCGCAGGTACCATCCCACAGTTCCCATTGGTTGCAGTTCCCAGCCAATGGGAGTTGCGTAGTTGACGCATGGGGCAGGGGCAGCACGGAAACACTCCCGCCCCCCCATGGATATGCCAGGAGTTTCCAGGAGTGGCATGGAGCAAGGGCAGGCAGGAAGCCATCTTAGCCCCACTTCGCTGCCAGTGGTGGTGGCGGTGGCCGGGGGCCTCTGGGCCCTTTTAAATCACGTGGAGGCTGCAAGCAGGGCCGCGAGACTCTCTGAGGGAGGCACACGGGGGCAGCAGGCGGGGCTGGGGGAATGACCAGGCCGTGAACATTGGTGGAGCTGGTCTCCCGGGCCCTGAATATTCCTGGAGCACAGGCACCATGGGGCCATATAACTCGCCACCCCTGACAACTGGATGTCCCTGACCATCTCCTGGATATCTGCAGCACACACAAAATAATTGGTAAAGGGGATTTTAGGAAGTTTGTAGAGCTGGGGAAGGCAAGAGAGCAGACTGTCTGTGAGCAATGTCTGGCAAGTTTGAGGGTCTCTGCTTCTTACTGGTGTACTTTGTGAGGCTCTTATAGCTCTTCAGTGCACAGGAGAAGGTTCCCTTGTAGCTATGCTCATGTGGGCCTCTTAAAACTGATAAGGGGCCTCACTGAAAGCCAACTAAAGTCAGTTAAAAGATTTCCATTGACTTCAAGGAGCAGTGGATCAAGCCCATGGGGAAGGTAGTCTAAGGAACTCAGAGAGCTGCAGCTGCTTGCTAATTAGTCTCCTCTTCAGCAGAAGAGAATTGTCTTTGAGCTGGTCAGGGGCTTGGCAACATGGTGTCTGCGCATGGAGGAGATTCAAGAGACTTAACAGGTAAAACTTCTATTTTTCTTCTTTGATTCTAAGGCCTTGTTTACATGGTGCTTTAGAGTACACTTGAGGGGTATAAATTCTAGTCCACACTCACGTATTGCACACTAACTGTCCCACGCAGATCCCTCGGCATACACTACAAGTTTCCTAGTGCACGTTAACGCAGTCCTGTTTAAACCAAGGTTACGTTAATGTGCAGTAGAAAACTTTAAATGCATGCCAGCAGGGTGCATATTGGCCGTTAGTGTGTGATATGCTAATGTGGACTAAAATTTACACTCTTCTGGTGTGAATAAAGCACTGTGTAGACAAGCCCTAAAAGAATTGGAGTTTCTAACTCGTATGCACTTTAATTGTGCTAATTTGGGAGTTTATCCTACAAGGAGCTAAAGATCTGTAGGAGGTCCTGAACATCAATAAACCACACTGAAATCAGTGGGAACAGAAGGCGTTTGGCACCTCTAGGCATTGCTCAGCTGTTTTCAGGATCACGACCTTGATGAACTGTATAGTTGTGACCAACCTCCCAATATTTAATGAAGTGTTTCCATCACTGTGATTTCTGGGGACTAAGAGGCTGGGGCATGGCAACACTCTTTTTCATATTCAACTCTCCCATTGTTCTTTGAGGATTCTGACAGAAGTGGCTTTTTATCAAAACTCTGTGCACTTTACCCTTTCTGCTACAGAAGGGCTTCTTTACTGCAAGGCCTTACTCATGACGACAGTGCAACAAGAAGAGAAGTATAAGAATAGGGGGTTTTCATGTCAGTGGTGAAAAGAAAAGAAAAACTTGTTGCTCACCTGGCTGTACGCCTCCAAAGCATACCAGGAAAGGCTTTGTGAGAAACATCTCATACAGAAAATTTAACTGGGTCCAGTTTTCAAATTTTAAGGAAAATGCTGCTAAGTAGCAGAAGACTATCCAACACCTGTTTGTTAAATCCATAGACCAACAGGAAACACCTTTGCTGAAGTACCAGCTGCCATTGCCTGAACAAGTACCATTGCCTGACCAAAGTCCTGTTTAATTAAACATTATGTACTTATTTCCTGAATCAATAACATCATTCCTATATCAACTGGCTCTAAATTTGTACTTGAAAATAATCTACAGAATACTGTTGCCATCTCTATAACTCCTCTGAAAAATCTGTATCTGCCAGAACTTTTTGAGAGCCACAAATCACAAAGGATAAAGGCTGATGAGGTGCAATGGACTTTCTATTTTATGTGGCATAACTATGTAGTGTATTTTAAAATGTTTCTGTGGTACCCAATGTTGAGGCTATTGTCAACTCTAAAAATTTCTCACTGGAATCTAATTTACTTGATTGTGTAATAATTGACTTAGTTAATTTTAAAACTAATCAAACCTGTAATTGACATAATGAGTAGTGTATCAAGTAACAGCATTAGCTTTTGTATTACTAACAATGCCACCTGCACGTTGAAGGCTTGTGCTTAACTTCACCCATTGTCCTGTCTTGACACTAAAGTTAAAGGGACTATTCACCGTGCATAAGAGTTAAGCATATGCCTAAGTCTTTGCAGGATCGAGGCCTAAAACTATAAGGGGAAAAAGGGAGTCTTTTTTCCTGTACTTTCACATCACAAAACTTCACTGTATGTGTTTCAGTAGCAAAGCAAATCACGTTGGGAAAATAATATCCACCAGGCTTCCCCGGTGCAGCCCTTTATTAAAAATGTAAATTAAAATTTGACTCCCCATGGAACCTTAACCTCCCACCACTACAGCATCTGTTAAACGTACCTGCCTGATATAATAATGTAAATGCTTGGTTCTCATTTAGAGGGTGACTGACTAGCAGTACATACACATTCATTCATTAGAATTGTAGCTGTTGTGAAAGCCTATTGTTTTATTTATCAATCCAGTAGAATTATCTGTCACACTGCATTAGAGCGCAAATTTTGTTGAAGGAATGCTTGCATGAGCTTACCAATTTTAATTTATTGACTCCATGATAGCTCCACAGGATAACCAAATAGATGAAATATAATATGCTCCTCGCATTCAACTGTGTATTAGGAAACCAGCACATGCCAATAGAAATTTCAAGGTTCAGATTTACATTTGAATCTAGTAACACCAGGTGTTGGTATCTTTATAGTAAAGGTAACCTGGCTGTAGAGTTTATTCCCTTCATGATAAAATGAAAATGAAAGAAAGAAAATATATTACAAACTCTTTGACAAGCATATTTCAGCTTGGGTTACACTATTTTGAGATATAAATCATGTAATATTCTCTGTAGACATTTTAAGATTAACATGAGTCTTTGCATTTGTTTTGATACGATTTGGCTAATTAATTCAGATCAAATGTTATAAAGCAAGAAACATTTATTTTAGCTAGGCATTCGATGTGTTCTTATATGGCACTTCCTTATTAGCCTGAGAGGAAAATCAGATTGTTCTGCTGACATGATCAAAAGCCATAACGTTAGATTTGTTGGCAATGTTAGATTATTTTATTTTATTATTTTATTAGTTCTTCAGTGTTCTTACACAAAGGTAAAGTGCAGTAACAGGACATGTTACAATGCCATTCCTTGGAATTAATATCACATGATTTTGAAACTTACCATAGTGCTGAAATGCTGGGAAGGTGGCAATGCATTTGTCAATTTCATTACATTTGCAATGGATCATTGGAGCCCTGAAGAGGAGGATGAGGAGCTGTTTGCAACCACAAGGTGGGACTGCTCTCTGCTTTGCTCCAGAAGACATGAGAGATGGTGTAATTAGGAAATCTTGTTGAAATCCAAGCTCTGATACTGGCTTCCCACATAGCCCTTCACCTCTCTAGTTCCTAACCTGTAAAATAGAGATAATAATACCACCACCACCACCACCCTGCCAGGTATATTTTGAGGATTAGTTTGTACAGTGCCTTGAACATGCAGATATGGAGCATTATTATAATGCCTGAAATGTAAGGATTCCTGTTGCCTGCACACAGGATGATTTCTCCTAGCAACTATAGACAAACACCAGTCAAGGGCCACTTCAACCTAGTGGGATACAATAAGGACTGTCAGCTGGTTGGGTATGGGAGAATGAATGGGCTGGCCTTTCTTTTTTGCAGCTTAGGTTGATGATGCAATCAATCTATCTAATTTTAATAGGTAATAACCTTAATGTAAAGGTGGATTAGAAGACTTCTGACTCAAGAGTTTGGGATACCATTCTGCATGAGATGGAATGTGAAAACTGCCTAAAGATATTTGGCTCCCTGAAGGTGACTAATCAGGTATGGAGAGGAGAGGGGAGAACACTGAGAAATTTGAGACAATAGTCTCAGAGTGAACTTCTCCTCTGCGATATATGTATGCAACATCCACTGAAGTCAATGGGGGCAGAAGACTTATGCGTAGGCAGTATGAATACATACATATATACCCTTAGACTTTAGGGTCTTTAGGAGGGACTGGCTTTTTGTCACATATGTACAGCACCTAGCACCATGACACCATTATTCTTTATAGGTGACTTCTAGGTGCTACCACAATACATAGAATAATAAATAATGATCTATCAAACATCTTAAAATGTGCATTATATAGAATACATACATATATTCAAGCGGCAAAGAGTCCTGTGGCACCTTATAGACTAACAAACGTATTACAGCATAAGCTGTCGTGGGTGAATACCCACTTCTTCAGATACAGATATTCAATATCACAGGCCTTGTCTACCCAGTGCCTTAATCCTCACCAGAGGGCTGTAAATCCTAATGAGCACTAGCATTGAAAATACTTTGTTATTTCCAGGTGGCTTGAGGAAAAAATAAGAATTCAGTAATTATATCCCTGCTTCAGTTGCTTATTAAGAAGACAGTAGTCATTTTTGTTATCAAACATTTTGGAAAAGTGGCTGAAAAAAATAAGGGAAAATGCAAGCTTTTTAATACTTTTTCTCAATATCCATGACTTCAGGTAGCTTTTCTTCCAGAGATTTTTAAGTGACATTGTACACTGATGTCCAGAGAGGTTGGCTTATTTACTCATAGGCATTGCTATTGTGTTCATCACTGCAGCATCCCAATGATATATTTAAGATCCACTTTCCAAGATCACACTTTGCCTGCACTCTCTTTCTAGCCAGTTTCTTGTTTAAACAGCTCTATATGAAGAGTGCTGTAGAGATAATGAGATTTCAGTTTAGCTAACCTTCTGTACGTCGACTCTGGGAAAAATGCATCATATTAGAAAGTGACACATTTTTACAGCGTAGACATGGCCAAAGGGTGTTCCGTATGTTGGGCTCTTCACCCAGAAAGCCCAGAATTAGGCCACAGGTGGGCAAACTTTCTGGCCTGAGGACCACATCAGGGTTCCAAAACTGTATGGAGGGCTGGGTAGCGAAGGCTGTGCCTCCACAAACAGCCTGGACCCCACCCCCATCTGCCTCCTCCCACTTCCTGCCCCCTGACTGCCCCCCTCAGAAGCCCCGACCTATCCAACCCCCCCCGCTCCTTGTCCCCTGACCGCCCCCTCTCGGGATCCCCCACCACTAACTGCCCCCCCACGACCTCACCCCCTATCCACACCCCCGCCCTCTGACAGGCCCCCCAGGACTCCCACGTCTATCTAACTGCCCCCAGCTCCCTGTCCCGACTGCCCCCCAGAACCTCCTGTCCCTTATCCAACCCCCCTGCTCCCGTCCTCCTTACCATGTCGCTCAGGGCACCAGGACCGGCAGCCACATGGCCCGGTCAGAACCAGCCACACCACTGCAGTCTAGAGCATTGGAGCAGCCATGCTGCCCAGCAGGAGCTCGCAGCACTGCCACCCAGAGCGCTTGTGGCATGGAGAGTTGAGGCAGCAGGGGAGGGGCTTGGGGCTAGCCTCCCCGGCCGGGAGCTCAAAGTCTGAGCAGGACGGTCCTGCAGGCCGGATGTGGCCCACAGGCTGTAGTTTGCCCACCTCTGCCATACAAGCTGGAAAGTAATTTTATAGACTCCTTCATTGCCTCTTAGGAAAACTTTGTAACGCATTCTATTTAGAAATCACTCTGCCAACATACACTCATTTCTTAGTTTTTTTTCTTTGCCATATACATAATTAGGAACCAATAATAATTTGGAAATAATGTGTCTTACATGGTAATGTTTTGATGTCTAGGGAGGTCCTGATGCTGCTAAATATTTAACCTGATTATCTTGTGGTGTTGTAAATAAAGCTCCACTCTTCAATACGTAGTCTGATTGATCTACTAGTAATGGGAGAAGAAAAGGTGTGATAGGCTGTCAATGTTAATGAAGTGTTTGTGGGTGTTTCACTGTATTACACTAACACAAATGAAACTTCCCCCCTTCCCAGCCATTACATTTTTTAATAGCCAATCGCATCTATGTGTTTTGTTACAGTCTGCAGTCTGGCTGTAATGACGAATGCATAATTCCTAAAGAAAGGGAGAGAAAAAACATAATACACATAATGCTGACCTTTAATGCGACAGTTAATTCTTATGTCTATGACAGCCCTAATTTTTAACATTTACTATCTTAGCCCACTGGCTATAAAGCATTCCACATAAAGTAGTGTTAAATCAAATGATGTGCTAACGTGGTTCTTGTTGCCATATGTTTTGTTATAATGGAAAGTACAGTAAAGGGCATGTACTGTAGTGCAGCACTGAAACTAATCTGGAGAGAGAAGAAGAGAGGCTGTAAGACAGGATTCTGTCCAGTAGGAGCACTAATACTCACTCATTGTAATGTTCCGAATTTATCTTTTAAAAAGCAACAGTGCTGTAAGCAGATTTCCCTCCCACTCCCGCCATAGAACTTTTTTTAGTGTAGCTCATTTGTTCTTTTCCCAGTTTGGTTAACTATTCAGAGCTGGTAGTCCTAAGCAAAGAACAAAGATTGTGTAATTTGAACTTTAACTCATACTTCACAGGCCAGTGCCTCAGTCAGTTTGTGAGGAAAAGCAATTATTGCACTTGAGCTAGCACCAGGAACAGTATTATAAAGAAGGGTCAATGACACACCATTTCACTGGTACAAAAATCATTTTTTTAAAAGCACTATAATTTCACCTTCCTGACTGAAAAACCTTTCAAAAGGAACACTGGCAACACATTAGCTGCTTGAAACCCTACCCCTAAGTAGCTCTGGGCTATGGTTATAACAAATTATTAAGCACCATTTTTTCTCCCTCAAACCCCTTAACTAAATACTTTCTTAACCAAGATGTAAATATCGCTCACTTCAAAACAAATGAGAGAAGAAAAGTGATCTGTGCCTGACCAACATTAATTTAAATTGATCCTTGATACCGTTTGTAGCTTCTGTTTTTAACAGTGACTGCTCCCAATCTTTAAAACAATTTCTGCTCCCTTTGGAATGGGCAAATTGCTTCAGTGAGTGACAAGTTAGTCCTCTTGCTGTGAGATTGGAAGCTGTTCCTTCCATCAAAAGAGAGCTAGTTGGAAATAACTGATTTTATGCTTCATTGAATTTGGTCTTGCCTGAATACAAAAGCACATAATCTTACTGCTTGCCATGGATAAGAAGCTCCCTATGTGACTAATGCATAAAGTGCTCAGCCAGAGCCAGTGCCTGCTGTGTATGGGAGGAAGGGGTTAGCTAGGAGAAACATCCTTTCAGCAGCTACAGTGTGATGTGGGGGCAATAGCTGGCCCAAAATAATGACACACCCAAAAAGTCTTACACAGCACCCTTTCACTCCCCTCGCATGTTTCTACAAAACCCTTCCATTTCAACATGTGTTGGAAGGTTTTTCTGGGCTGACTGAATTGTTTAACACAGCTCACGAAAGCTTATGCTCGAATTAATTTGTTAGTCTCTAAGGTGCCACAAGTACTCCTTTTCTTTTTGCGAATACAGACCAACACGGCTGCTACTCTGAAACAGCATAAAAGGAAACTCAATGTCAAATATCTCCCTGTCAAGTCTATTTCTCACTCTCCATGACGTGGTCGGTCTGTGAGGATGGAAACATTGAATTAAAAACTCTAAGTGCTGAATTGCTGATTTAGAGCTTATCTGCCTCTGCCCCACTCACCCATGCAGTGTGGAGATGTATCATGTGCCAGGCTACTTATAATTCCCCAACATGCACTACTCTAGGCTTCTGAACTGAAGCAAGGAGGGCTCGATAGTCATTTGAGAAACATTTGCAGCTAATGGAAAAGCAGCTGTGGTAATTCTTATACAAATCCATCCTCTGTGGGAAATGAGAAGCTTAAGCCAGTAAATGCAGTATCAGACAGTGCTTGAACTCTGAAACTGTATGTCAGCTTTGGTGGGAAAACAAACATTCTATTTGCCATTAATGTGCTATTGGGGAACAAGTGAGACAACAGACTTCTGTATTAGGGAAGAACCCATGTCTTCAAAATCTTATATTAATCCCATTTCTCACTCAGAAAAGAAATCAATGTTGTTTCCTCGGACAGCTTTTTGAGTTTCAACTTCTAGTGTCCATAATGGTCCCAGAGTATTTATTTTTCAGATAGAAAGAATGATAAAAATACAATGGAAAAATTGGAGGCAACCTGTATGCTTCCCTAACCCATTCCCATATTCTAGAGCCTATTAACAACTTTGAGGATGAAAAATGGGACCAAATACATAGTTTTCTTTTTAATGGAACATGAACAGAACATTGCAAAAAATCTAAGCTCTTAACAAGTACTAGTATATGTCTCTTATCAAGGGGGAGTGCTCTATATGGAGAAAAATATTATTTACAAGAGAACACTGGAAAACATGTCTATTCAGCTAGTATTACATTCCATTAAATCTTAATAGGAATTTTTAATACTTATTTTGAAAATTAAATTTAAAAATGTGCATAGTGCACTATTTCAAGCTGCAGTAGCACAACTGTAAAATTGTGTTACTCCATCCTTAATATACAAAGCCTATTGAAGCACATTTAAGCACTTAATGGATTTTGCTCTTTTTAAAATACATCATAACATTGTACTTATGTCATTTAGGAAAGCTGATCAAATGGTATGTATAGTTAAGCTATAATTCTTAAATAAAAATGTTTTAGCATTCATCATGATAACTTAAATATCTAAATAAACTCTTCTTAAAATCCAATATATCTGGCAGTATATTAATATTGTATAAGCACTTAATGGATTTTGCTCTTTTTAAAATACATCATAACATTGTACTTATGTCATTTAGGAAAGCTGATCAAATGGTATGTATAGTTAAGCTATAATTCTTAAATAAAAATGTTTTAGCATTCATCATGATAACTTAAATATCTAAATAAACTCTTCTTAAAATCCAATATATCTGGCAGTATATTAATATTGTATATAAAGTATTCCATATTTCTGAAATGGAACACAATATAAATTTCCTAATTAAGTTGCAGTTTATACGTACAGTGGAGTATTTAATTGTATTAACTTAAATGCCAGTTTATATGTATCCATTGGAGGAACTGTATTTAAAAAAGATCAGTTAAGTGAAAGTGGCATCTCAGCCGGTAATATTACCTCACATTTCATGCTTGCAACCAGTTCAATTTGCACTGCTTTGTACAATAAGTTGAATAATCAAGAAAACAAAGTAACATAAGCTGGTATAAAATCTTCCGGCTTTGTTTAGCCAGGTAATGATGCACTCACATATCCACTATCTCTGCAACTAACTGGTTGCGTAACTCCAGTCCCTGGGATGTCAATAGAGCTGGTTGAAACTCAGAATTTCCAGTTCATGGGAAATTCAAAAATTTTGAAATTTGGTTTCAATCTAGCTCTGACTCTTTGTCCCCATCTACTCCTCCCATAGCTCTGGCTCTTATCTCCTTTCCATTTAAATCAAGAAGCTTCCTCCTCCAGGATGCATGGTCCCAACAGCACGGGTCACAGTGCACAGGAGAGAAGCTCCCTGCTCACAGCTTAGATGCCCAGATGCTGACCTGGCATTGCCCACAGTGGACAGAGTGGCAATTGCAATAAAAGTCCTGCTCATCCCCAGTCTGGAGCATGCTCAGTGTGCGCAAACTTTGGCAAATTTAGTGGCTAAAAATCTAAGAAGTCTGCAATGTGCATGTGAAAACTACAATTTTTTTAAGGTTTATAACTTGGCCAGATTTGGGTAGATTTTCAATGGGATGACATAGGGCCCATCCCTGACACCAAGGCCCCTCTCTGTTTTGTGAACAATGGCTTTGCAGAACTGGGCCCTTGGATAGCCTGACACTTCTACTGGCTGAGATGAGATTTTATTAACTATATTAGTTTTACACTACTTCCCTGCAAGTCAGTAAGATGACAGAATGACTGTCCTCTGAAACTGGCTAAGACAAGTTCCCATTAACATTTTTACATGAATATCCCACAAAAGTCTCAAAAAAAAAAAGGAGTACTTGTGGCATCTTAGAGACTAACAAATTTATTTGAGCATAAGCTTTCGTGAGCTATAGCTCACTTCATCCGAGCTGTAGCTCACGAAAGCTTATGCTCAAATAAATTCGTTAGTCGCTAAGGTGCCACAAGTACTCCTTTTCTTTTTGCGAATACAGACTAACACAGCTGCTACTCTGAAACCTGTCACAAAAGTCTATTTACCAAGCTTTCATGCCTGAAAAATGTCAACGTCTTCTCCATTCACTAATTTATATCACACAATACCATAAAATCAATACATGTCCACCTAGCATGCAAGCAAAGCAATAAACAAAATTTAGATTTATTTTAAATTACCTGCATCCCCAAGACTACTTATTTGCCTACATTTCTTGCTAAATTACTGACTCAAGCAAAACTAGATGCTTAAATGAAACAGTGCAAAACAATTCTACTCTGACTCGGTTGCTTTAGTTTATATCCACTAGTAAGAAGAAAAACTTATAGCACAATTAGAAGTGCTCAAATCCTGGAAAGTACCAAGACTGCAACCTTCAATAGATGTGATCACAGAATTCCATAGTGTCCAATTTTTAAAAGATGCAGTTAAACCAAGGACTTAAATTTTCAGCGATTGTAAATCCAATTTTGCATGTACTCATTTGCACAGGCAAATGCTGGTCATCCATCACTTTGTTACTGGATCTGAGTGTAACTGCTTACTTGCATGCTCAAATGAGGTAACAGTGTGAGCAAACAGATGCATCTGTAATTTAGCACATAAATAATTAGAGAATACTGTCTGAAAATTTCATCCATAGTGACTGGTCTTTTCAATTTATAGAGGAAACTATTCGTTCTTGGGCCGTAAGTCTTCAGCTTCAAAAGGTTTCAGAGTAGCAGCCGTGTTAGTCTGTATTCGCAAAAAAGAAAAGGAGTACTTGTGGCACCTTAGAGTTAGTTAGTCTCTAAGGTTAGTTAGTTAGTCTCCAAGGTGCCACAAGTACTCCTTAGCTTCAAAAGACAATTTGTTAGCTGTTTTCATTTCCCCCTCCTTCCCCACACACACATATATTATTAGATTTAACTTCTGTCAATTTATATGTTGCTTTTGAATAAATTTAGTTTCAGACTCTCTATTATGCCTTCAACAAAATAATGTGCAATCTAAACTTTCTGGTGTGAACTAACCCTTTGAAATAAAAGTGGATAGGTTAGACACATGTGGGAGAAAAGAGTGTGAATCCTCCTTTTAAAATGATTGCATTAAAACATAGGATTTGCTTCTTAAATTACCAATTTTTTTTAAAGAAAAGATTTGCCGCTTGCCTCCAATATTTCAGGTTCATATCAGATTTACTTTGAATCCTTTTGATACATAAAAATAACTAGAAAATACATAATTTTATTCAGTCTGAAAATGCGTCATTTAAATGGAAAGAAAAAGGCAAACAGTTAAATGTCTGTTTTGCATAGTCAAACAGACTATGCAGTGTCAGGCATGCTATTTCCTCCCTTATGCTGTAGGGATGATGCAAACATTCATTTCTCAGATCAATATTCCACATGGATGAAAGAAGAGCAATATTGTAGCCAGTACTTCTGAGATTTCATTCATGTCTTGTTTTACTAATGAATTACTTACTTTTCTCACTTCAAGCATCTTCTAGTTAAACATCTCCAACCAGGGTGGCCCTTCAGGGGATACCTCAATCAACCTACTATATCAGTGCTACTGGAGCTCCACTTTATACTTCAAAAACAAACTACGAAGCATGATAATAAACTGATTTAAAAATCTTATTCCCATCTCAACTCATCCTGTCCTTTCAGAATGGAGACCCCAGCGAAGTTTTTAAGCACATGCTTTAATCCATGCCCCTTCAGCAAAGCACATCTGCATATGCTTAAATCCCATCTGAGTCAATGGGACTGTAGCACATCCCTAAAGTTAAGCATAGGTTCACCTTTAGGGATGCTGAATAGAGATGGGCTGCTGAACGCCTAAAAAAATAGCAGTTTTGGTGACATAATTTACTTGATACTACAGTTAAATCAATGATGTGTGAAATGCTACATTTCTTTTACTATGTTTAATTTTTGCTTTGACTCCCACCTTCTATATTTATATGGTGAATAAATATTGAAAAACAAAATTAAAGTGGAGGCATTTGTGGCTATCAGCAGTACAACCCTTCACTAGTTGTCACTGAGCTAACCCTAGAAATCCAGTGTTTCCCTCACAAAAACAAAAATCAAAACAGCCAGTGCTCTCACATCCTATTCTCCTTAGGGAAGTTTTACTAGCAGAAAGCTGTAATGAAGTCTTATATTACTACTCTGTGCTTCATTCTCTCCTTCAAAGGTCAGCTCAGCATGCAGGGGAAATGTCAGGGAGCCAGAATACCTTACTGATTCTCAAGGCAAGCCAAAGCCATAAGTCAGAGCCATTCCAGGTAGCTCTAACTGATGTAGAAGCCATTACACAAACAAAAGATGTGTGAGGCAAAATGGTACTCTTATCATGTCCTCTCTCCATTGTTTCCCCTATCCAGCATTAAGGGGAAACGGCAATTGTAGGACCTGGAGCCAGCACAACTGCTCCAAGCAAGGAGTTCTCCTCCAATAGGGCAAGTCTCTGCGGGCCAACTGTGGCCAGTTCCCTACCCCTTTGTCCCTCGCATGGTACCGCAAGACAGACTGGAATAAAGAATCCAGCCCTCTGTCTTCATTACTTTTTTAAATTGTACATTATAATAGTATATTATGAAGATGCGTAAATGTTGCTGGTCAAGAGAAATGAAAAAATATCCCGTGAAGCAGTCTCTTTTTTTAATCTTGAGCTTTTAAAATTCTTGATCCTTTTATTTAAAAAGTCATATTTGTTCATATACTCACTAGCATGAAAAGTTTGGTAAACTCTAATGGGAGGTATTAATCCCAGTGTGGATGGCCAGCTCCAGGAACCTCTTAATTTCAATTTAAATTTTCAAAATAAGGTTTAAGAGGCATTTAGGCCTCATGCTAGCTCGCTGCACTGGGATGAATTTCATATTAGCCAAGCGAATTAGTGAAGTTCTCCTGTATTTCTTCTCTGAATATGAAAGTATTCTTCCTCTCATACACCAATGATTCCATGAAATCTTCTGAAAATGACCCTCCTAGATCATTCCACAACCTCAATCTTTCACCAGCACACCACAGATGCTGTTGGCATCTGATCTGTTTTGTCTATGTCTGAAATTCTAAATCCTCAGAGCAGGAGTTATACACACAACATACATATATGTACATATAAAAGTGTCAAATAACCTGCTGATACTCAATAAATAATACTTGACCAGATCCTTAACTGGTATAAATCAGCACAACTCCACTGACTTAGGGCTTGTCTACACTACCTGCCAGATCAGCGGGCAGCAATCGATCCAGCAGGGGTCAATTTATCGCGTCTAGTATGCGATAAATTGACCACTGAGCGCTCTCCCATAGATTCTGGTACTCCACCAGAACGAGAAGCACAAGCGGAGTTGACGGAAGAGAGTCAGCTGTCAACTTACCACAGTGAAGACACCGCAGTAAGTATATCTAAGTACATCAACTTCAGCTAAGCTATTCACCTAGCTGAAGTTGCATATCTTAGATCGACCCCATGAGGTAGTGTAGACAAGCTATGCTGCTTGTAGCTATGCTGATTTACTCTTGCTGCCACTTTGATACACCCTTTCTTTTTAGATGTGCAAAACTGTACAGCTGATCGCTTAGACTCAGAGCTGCATGAAATTCAGAAGTTTGGGAAACACGTCACAAATTTGCATGTTATCCTTGCACAAAGGCCAGGCTACTCTTCTCTGTATCATTCCAATGTTATATATGTGCTAAGTTTGTAAAAACAAATCTCTTCATGCTTTGGTTTTCACCTCCTGAGTTTCAGGTCTGAAGGAATCTCAAAGAATTCAACGTGAAACTCAGTCAAGGAAACTACTAAGTTCCATGTGGTTCTGTGCAGAAAACTATACAGAGTTGCATGTTTAACATGGGGTCAACGTAAAACTGTAACTCAAAGTTTTACTCATTTCACTCAATATTGGATCCTGTTGGCTAAAAAGGCTTGTAAACTTTCAGCAAAACCTTTGGACAAACCTGGTCTGAGTCCTGAGTTAGTGATACAATGCGAGATCAATCGAGTTTCATAAAGATTTGAATTTAGTGAAGGAAGTTTCACACAGTTCCAATATCCACATCTGCAAGAATCTCTTTACATTTGGAGATTCATTGTATGGGCACCAACCGGATTACGAATTTGTCTCTATTTCATACTATTATGAGAGAATCAGTTAAAATCTAGAATAAAACAAAGTGTGGCCAATATGCTTTTGAAATTGAATAGTATGGTGGTGTTTCTGTCAAAAGCCTATGTGGGCTTTCAGAATGAACAATCATAGGTAAAAATCAATGTGTAATAAATGCAGATGCTTTAAGACAAACTGCATAACCACCAATGGCTCATTTATAGTTAGCTTATAAGTACCAGGAGTTGAGAATCTTAAAAATGGCTATATTATTGTGAGTGGACATTTAAAGGCTTGGTTTACAGACTTTGCTGAAATTAAAAAGCAGAATTTTAATTCGAGGCATCAATGCTGAAGTTAGGAATGGCATCTACAGTAATTAGCTGCTCTAAAGCCCCACTTATTATGAAAAGAATAAGAAACCTAAAGAAAATTGGAATACGGTTGCAAGGTGATATCCCAGCTCCAGTGAAGCCTATGGCAAAATTCTGCAGTGCTTAGCTAGTAACACATTGGACTAATGGACACTGCTGGTAGAACTCTGCTCCCTGAAGCAATATTGCTACCCTCTCCTCCCTCCTTTCTTCTCACTGATCTGACATATGAACAGATCCTAACTGTATTGAGACAGGGAGCCAGGGTATCTGTGCCAACACAAAATCTGAAGTATGCAGATTGAAATTTACTCCTATCCAGAAGGCAAATAAGAGCCTATAAACCAAAGTGCCAATTACACCCTAAAAATAGGAGCTTAAGTGGCATGTAAAGCTTGTGCTGGCCCTTTGCATTCAGGGAATTTCACCCACAACATCTAGAAACACTAGTGGTTGGATCAAGTGATCATCACTGGTTCAACAAATTCCTCTATGAAACAAAAGTACAAAAAAACCCATTCATAGGTTGGAGCCACTGTGGTTTTTTGTTGTTTTCATATTTTCCTGGGCATAGATTAGAATAAAGTCACAATATCGAGAAGAAATTGAAGTCCCAGTTAAGACATATTTTAATAGGAGTCCCAACCAAATTAAATAGGGTTGATTGACTCCATGGTGTGATTACGGCCTCTATGTGTTGATTCCTCCTTTGAGGCAGTGTGCAAATGCCATGAGGGAGACCAGACCTGACCTCAGTCCAATAGTTCTGAAAAGTGCATCTTGACATATATTCACACTTGAGAAAATGAGCACCTGTGCCTCACCCATATGCACTCATGCCCCATCCACATGCAACAAACACACACTTCACAGTGTGCCAACAATGTTGGTGCATTCATGTGCCTTCCCCGCGTGTTCAATAAAAGCAAACGGAGGAGTGCAGGAAAGGGATGAACGACAAAAGGGGAACAGAAAAGGAACAGTGAAGCAATAAGAAAAAAACTCCACAGGGGCATAAACAATACAAACATAAGATGGACAAACCTTTTGGATATAAAATGTGGAGCAGTGTGTAATGTAATAGACTCCATTGAAGTCAATTTACACCAGCTAAGGAGCTGCCCTTGTATTTGTCTTATTCCCCCCCCCACATTTTCCTCCTCCTCCTGACTCCCATTCCTTTTCATGTAGCTCTATGGGACTTGGCATCCTTGTGTAAGAACTTTTTTCTTGGCCAGAGAATGACAGATAAAAATTAAACAAGATGATATAAGCAGTTGAAAGATGAATGGTGTCAAATAAAACATGCTTCCCTGTTGTGTTGTGGGTGCTCTTTTCACTGGATCTTTTTCCCCAATGTGGGTAAGTCAAGCAGTTGGAGATATCTATATCTGCAGAATGTAGTATGCTATGTAGTCAAGTATTTCCGGCACAACAATGCATGATGCTGAAGCAGCTTGCTTGCCAGACAGCAACCAATTTTAGGAGAAAATCAAATGGGAAGAGGGTGGGGGCAAAAAGAGAGAGAATAATTCATCATCTGTTCATTTATTATTCCTCATTCTGCCTTCCTCATCAACCTCATCTTGTGAGGTATAAATTAGAGGGGCAGATATATAAAATGTGTTGTATTTTAGATCTATTTACAGAGTTTATTTCAAATAAGGTCCTCAATTCTGGCTGAGTTTACCAGGGTCCATCAGTCTACTAGCTGCACTCTAGAGACAAACCCTTAGCTAATGTATATTGTCATAGCTCCATTGAAGTCACTGGAGCTGTGACAATTGACAGCTGAGGATTTGCCTGGAGATGTGCGCTAAGCAGTTTGAGCATTGGCCTGCTAAACCCAGAGTTGTGAGTTCAATCCTTGAGGGGGCCATTTAGGGATCTGGGGCAAAAATAAGGGACGGTACTTGGTCCTCCTGTGAAGGCAGGGGACTGCACTCAATGACCTTTCAAGGTCCCTTCCAGTTCTATGAGATAGGTATATCTCCATATTATTAAGTATAGAGTCTATATCTAATGTTAGCTTTTCCTATAAGGTTTGTTGCCTAAAATACATTGTGACATAGTAAATACTGGTTTCAGAGTAGCAGCCGTGTTAGTCTGTATTCGCAAAAAGAAAAGGAGTACTTGTGGCACCTTAGAGACTAACAAATTTATTAGAGCATAAGCTTTCGTGAGCTACAGCTCACTTCATCGGATGCATTTGGTGGAAAAAAAAGACACCAAATGCATCGGATGAAGTGAGCTGTAGCTCACGAAAGCTTATGCTCTAACAAATTTGTTAATCTCTAAGGTGCCACAAGTACTCCTTTTCTTTTTTTGTAAATACTGGGTGTTTTCAATTTCTGATTTTCAGGATATTTAAAATACACAGTATGACAATATGTTTCACATCACACACACCAAATATATTGGGCAAAATTCTGCTCTTAAGCTGGAAGTCAGTGGAGTTGCACAGACTTAGAGCAGAATTTGACTTGGCATGTACTGCTGAATAACTTGTATATGAAATATTGCCCATTTCGAATTTCAATATATTTTCTACATCTGTATAATATGTAAATAATAACCAATATATGAAAAATATTTTAGCTTTCCAAAAGGGCTACTCACGTCTCTTAACTCACTCTTAAGTATGTCACTGAATATCCCAAACCAAAGGAGTAGAGACGTTCCCCACTTCTCTAGTCAACTCAGTGATTTGTTTAAACAATTCCAGACCAGGCAGTCCTCTGTACTTCACAATGCCCCTATGTTGCTACCATGTCACACAAGGTTGTGTGAACACACTGTGACCAAAAAAGTTACCACATGATACAGTGTTAAGGGTACACCAAGAGTTACATGATTAAATGCAATATAAAATGAGTTGGAGCAGAAACTCCCTGTCCCTATTGTCTTCTACTAAAATATATGGTTTCAGAGTAGCAGCCGTGTTAGTCTGTATTCGCAAAAAGAAAAGGAGTACTTGTGGCACCTTAGAGACTAACAAAATTATTAGAGCATAAGCTTTCGTGAGCTACAGCATCCGATGAAGTGAGCTGTAGCTCACGAAAGCTTATGCTCTAATAAATTTGTTAGTCTCTAAGGTGCCACAAGTACTCCTTTTCTTTTTACTCAAATATATTTTTCATTTGGGGCGGAGGCAAGGAATCCTCGTGCCCTTTTTACAGCTATTGGGCATCTAAATTATATGCATTCATCATAAAAGACATTTTACTATATCTGCCATAAATACAATAAGGGGAACTTTTATTTAGGAGGGACTAACCCTGTTTCCTCACAGTTCTGTATCTCTGATCCTTCAGGACTTACATTTTGCCACTGCAATTCATTTCACTAGCTGTTCCCCCCCCCCACATTTGTCATGACAACAATGAGCTTAATTTGCTATTAAATTCTTATGGTGTGACCCAGCTCTTATTATTTCTGCTGTGATCTCTTCATGCCCATCTAAACTGTTTTTAAATCATGTTTAATAATGGTTCTTAAGTACAGTTTAAAGTTGATTGCTGTCAAAACCAGTTTCTAACATGGTTTGGCAGGTCTATGTGGGCAGTCATAAACCTTCCTCTAGAACAGATCCCTAACTTTAATAGTCAAGCCTGGAATTAAACTTTGGCTTTTAACAAATGGAGTATGCATATATGCAGAGCAGCTTCTTATTAATAATAGTGCCTAAAATACATTTCTACTCTTAAGTTATAGCTGTCCATTATAACTGAAGATTGTTACCTAGATATGAACATGTGGGGTTTTTTTTAAAAAAAAAAACTTGCTCTAAAATGAACCAGCTCGATTCATGTTGGCTGATCAAATTGTGTTAGAAACCAGTTAGGTTGCAATCGAGCTAAAAAATGTTTCAGCCTAATTATGGTTTAAAAACCCATCTACAAAGGGTCCCGAGGACAGACAGATCTATCTGTCTATGTCATCTGTGGCGATCCCATGGATAGTATATAGGCAGGTACAGATCTAGAAACGCTAGAATCATTTATGTAAATCATTTATGTAAATGAGTCCTAAAAATGAAAAGCTAACTATCCCTACAAAGAAAAATCGACTCTCCCCTAGCAATTTCCCTCTGTTACTTCTGATATTTTGAAAATTAATTGATAGGAAGTCAAAGAATGAACTGAAAACAGACCCCTCTCTACTCACTGATTCATGACGCTCTCAATCATCAGTAGTACTTTCAACAGGACATAAGGACTTTTGGACAAAGAAATGTTGCAATTAAAGACATATCCACAAGATAGTTCTGTCCCAGTTTGGGAGATAATTTTAGCATATACTTTTTGTCATCTCTGAGTGCATCTTCTCCCTCTTTCTTTGTCAAACAACTTCTCAGGCCTTGCACAGTCTTCCCTAGCAGAATGCCAAAAACACGCCAAACTACCCACTACACAATGGTTGACCTTACTTTTATACCAGCTACTTCAACACACATGAAATTATGGTATGTTTGACAACAGGAAATGAGATACCTCTAGAATCCAGGAGCACAAACGAAGGAGTCGGAATTCCACAACCTCAACTTTTATTTCTTTCAGCACTTCTTTCCGCAAACAATCTCTTCATAGACACACTCTGCCACAACTCCTGAACCTTAACAAAGACAGACGGGCAGCAAATGATGCAGCATATGAAACTAATCAGCTGAAAGGATCTGGACCCAAAACAAAGAAAACGTTGCTCCCTCAAAAGCTGCACTCCGCTTCCTTTGTTTTGTCCCCCAACTTTTTCCCTACCTCCCCCATCTGCCAGTTTTGATTTATGTCATGTCTAACTCATATTTGTGCGCTCCTTTGTGCAGGGATCTTATCTTCTTATCAGTCTGTAAAATGTCATGCACATCCTATCACGCCATGTGAATAAGAAAGTAATAATATAAAATTTGCCTTTAATGTGTTTGCTGATAGAGAGGGGACTAATTCTGCCTACATTTACATATGTGCAGCTCTCATTTATTTCAATAAAACTGACACCCATATATCTTAGGGCAGAGCAGGGCCCAGTAATTCATAAAGCAGAAACTTAAAAATATAAACTTATACAAATATAAATATAAAGCAAATTAAAAACCAATTTGAACCCCAAACAACTTGTACTTCGTTGTGGAAGCACAGAGAGTGTAAATCACCACAAAATTCTGTCTACTATAATAGGAATATGTCCTGCAGTTTGGGATATTATTGTTGGACCAGCCATCAGGGATAGTAAACAAAGGAAGTGCTCTCACTGTATTTAATAATGAAATAATACTGCATTCATATTGCACTTCACATCTTCAAAGTGCTGAACAAATACAAATCAATGTTAACAATTTCCCAAGGAAAATCTTTAAGTGTTCAACAGGATGAGCACATGCACTAAAACCATTTCTGTTGCTTCAGTGAACAGTTCATCACATTTCCTGGAAAAAAAAAAATGATGCACACAAAGGTATAAACTTTTTAAGAGACTGAAGCTCAGTCTCTCTTTTTGCAGCAACAAAAGGTATCAGAATATTTGCCCGCACAACCGATTAGTCCAACAAGCAAGTACCTAGATGCAAGGTCTGGAAAATCTGCCTTCCAGTCTGATACTAACGAAGATTAATCTATTTAGTTTATCAAAGAAAAGGTTAAGAAGTAACTTGATCACAGGCAAGTACCTACATGGGCAGGGCTAGCTCTAGGGCGAGAGAGCAGGGCAAGCACCCTGGGCAACAACTTCCTGGGGTGCCGGACTTCTGCGCCACTCAGTTGTTTGCTGGTTTGTTCATACCACTGAGTTGACTGGCTGTTGTTGGGATCTTCTTTTGTTAAGCTGATTGGCCACCTATTTGGTTTTTGGGGGGCTTTTTGCTCAGCCAATGGGGGTGAAGGGGCCTGGGGTATGGGTGAAAATGTTTTCCACCCTATGAATAAATTTCTGATATTGAGGGCTCTTTAATCTAGCAGTAAAAAGCAATGGATTGAAGCAGAAGCTAGACAAATTCAGACTAGGAATAACAGTGTACATTTTTTAATAGTGAAGGTGGTTAACCACTGGAACAACATAGGGGATACGCAGGATTCCTGAAATGAACGTATGATGTGTCTAAAATATATGATCTAGCTCATCCAGAAGTTATAGGCTTGATTCAGGAATCAGTTGTAAAAATGTATAGCCTGTGTTATACAGGAGATCAGATTAGATTATCATAATGGTCCCTTCTGGCCTTAAAATCGAAGAAGCTATGAAATCTAAGTCCACTATTAAACTGTGGACACAAAATCGCAAGCATAATTTTTGTATGTGGAAATCATCAATATAATGCTGTAAATAGAGTAGTGTGCAAACAGATTATATTAATTACATCAGGAATTGTAACTCTAAATTGTCAGTGTTTTTTTGTTCAGCATAATACTGCACAACCATTTCAGTGAGATGCTACAGTATTCCCCACAAGGCTATCTTTAATCTTAGCACTTTCTCAGGTTTCCTGCAGTAGTAAATCCATTTTGAGATTTGTATATACAATCCATAATATTTCATAAAACAGGAGATTCCTTTTACATTCTTGTTTAAAAATATAGGCCAAGTAAAACATTGTGCCAAAAAGTACCAATAACCCCTTACAGGTTTCTATTACATGGAATTGGCCTTGGAGCCTTGTGGAATCTTATAAAGAGGAAGGTAAATGAGTACAAATACCAGCTTTCTCTACCCCCTCTTTAAGAGGAGATCCTCAAAACTTTTCCTATACCTTTATAAAGCCTCAAGCTACTATAACTTCAGGATGATTAAACTATACACTATATTCTGTGGCTGGTACCTCCCCTTCAGCATGCATTAGCTTTTCTGTTGTCTCTTGTACAATACTGAAAACACAATATACAATGAGCACAACCAGCAGAGAAGTACTATTCCCAGCCCTCACCCTTGCATGCAGCTGAGATGTCAGCATTTGAATTTCTTCACCTTCCTGTTTTTAAATGGTATTGGGGTGTCATGATCACCTTTGCTACACAGGAACAGAATGTACACATTTCACTGGTTTTCAATAAAATAACACAAAAGATTCCCCTGACCTTACACTGGAAGCTCTTCAGGGAAAGGGCATTTATTTACGTATAGACCCCTGTGCATTTAAGACACCATTTAAATTAATAATTATCTTCCAACACTATATGCAGATGAAGTGGGAGTTTTTATAATGTTTTTCATTAATCTTACATGTGCCTCAGTTTCCCCTATAATTTGCATGGCTACCCAGGGGGAAAACAGGCCTATGTCTGCCTTCTGGGCAGACCTAGACACATAGGTGTGTATCTGTCACTTAGCTGTCTGAGTGGGCTCAATATGTCATTAAAGAAGGACTGGCTGAGGCCAACCCATATAATGGAAAATCTGAGAAGATGTAGGAAAGTCCAACCACCAGGACACCTAGCGACCAAGGACCCAGAGGGAGAATGGTTATCCTAGCTTCTTAACCTTTTACAGGTGAAAGGGTTTTTCCGCTGGCCAGGAGGGATTTTAAAGGTGTTTACCCTTCCCTTTATATTTATGACACGCCCCCCAAATCACAGCTAGGGGGGAACGATGGCTGGGATTTCTTCCTGGAGCTCTAGGAAAAAACAGAGTTAATAAGACACATGCACCTCTAAATATACTACCAAGTATATAAAGACTAACAATATTTTCCACATCTCAAGGACGATTTTAACCCGTTGATTCTGGGAAACTTTCACGGGAGAGTGCATCAGCCACTTGTTAGAAGCTCCTGAGATGTGCTGGATGTCGAAATCAAAATCTTGGCGAGCTAAACTCCACCAAATAAGTTTTTTGTTATTTCCCGTGGTGATATGAAGCCACCGTAGCGCAGCATGGTTGGTTTGCAGGTTGAAATGCCATCCCCAAAAATATGGGCATAGCTTTTCCAGAGCGTAGACAATGGCGTAACATTCTTTTTCACTGACTGACCAGTTGCTTTCCCTTTCAGACAGCTTCTTGCTGAGAAACACTACAGGGTGGAATTCTTGATCTGGTCCTTCCTGCATTAAAACTGCTCCCACACCACGCTTGGATGCATCTGTGGTTACTAGAAACGGTTTGTCAAAGTCTGGGGCCCTTAGTTCAGGGTCAGACATGAGTGTCGCTTTAAGTTGGTTAAAGGCCTTCTGACGCTCTTCGGTCCACTGAATGGCATTTGGCTGTTTCTTTTTGGTTAGGTCTGTCAGTGGGGCAGCGATTTGGCTGTATTGTGGTACAAATCATCTGTAATATCCGGCCAAGCCTAAGAAGGATTGAACCTGTTTCTTTGACTTTGGACAGGCCACTTTTGGATAGCATCCACTTGGGCCTGTAGAGGGTTGATAGTTCCTTGACCCACCTGGTGTCCAAGGTAAGTCACTCTGTTTAGGCCTATTTGACACTTCTTAGCCTTAACAGTTAGTCCTGCCTCCTTTATGCGCTCGAAGACTTTTTGTAGATGTTCCAGGTGTTCTGCCCAGGAATCTGAAAATATGGCCCCATCATCAAGGTAGGCGACTGCATAGTCTCCTAATCCTGCTAGGAGATCATCTACAAGTCTTTGGAATGTGGCGGGTGCATTCTGCAGCCCGAAAGGGAGTACATTAAATTCATACAGCCCGACATGTGTGGTGAAGGCTGACCTTTCCTTGGCGAATTCATCTAGTGGTACCTGCCAGTACCCCTGGGTTAAGTCCAAGGTAGAGATGAACTAGGCCCATCCCAGTTTCTCTAATAGTTCATCTGTGCGTGGCATTGGATAGTTGTCTGGGCGAGTTACAGCATTTAGCTTATGGTAGTCCACGCAAAAACGTATCTCCCCATCTGGTTTGGGAACTAGAACCACTGGAGATGCCCATGCACTGCCAGAGGGGCAGATTATACCCATCTGGAACATATCCTGGGTCTCCCGTTCTATAGCAGTTTTAGCTTGAGGACACACCCGATAAGGTTGGACTTTAATTGGGTGAGCATTACCTGTGTCAATGGAGTGGTATGCCCATTCAGTCAGTCCTGGGGTGGCTGAGAATGTTGGCTCATAGCTAGTGCACAGCTCCTGGATCTGCTGTCGCTGCATACACCCGAGGGTCATGGAGAGGTTCACCTCTTCCACGCCACCAGCACTTTTCCCTTTGTAGTAGACACCTTCAGGCCACTCAGCGTCATCTCCTCCCTGGGCTGTAAACTGACAAACTTTTAATTCTCTGGAATAAAAGGGCTTTAGAGAATTAATATGGTATACCTTAGGCTTTTGGTTGGAGGTGGGGAATGCTATGAGGTATTTAACAGCTCCCAGGCGCTCCTGGACCGTGAATGGCCCTTCCCACGACGCTTCCATTTTATGGGCCTGGAGCGCTTTTAAGACCATAACCTGTTCTCCTACTTTGAAGGAACATTCTCTGGCATGTTTATCATACCAGGCTTTTTGCTTTTTTTGAGCATCCTGTAGGTTTTCTTTATCAAGGGCTAGAGAGGTTCAGAGGGTGTTTTGTAGGTTGGTTACAAAGTCCAGAATGTTAGTTCCTGGAGAAGGTGTAAATCCCTCCCATTGCTGCTTCACCAACTGTAATGGCCCCTTAACCTCACGGCCATGTTCAAATGGTGAAAACCCTAAACTGGGATGTGGTACAGCTCTGTAGGCAAAAAGCAACTGCTGCAACACTAGGTCCCAGTCATTGGAGTGCTCATTTACAAATTTATGTATCATGGCCCCCAAAGTTCCATTAAACTTCTCCACCATGCCATTTGTTTGATGGTGGTAAGGAGTGGCAACCAAGTGATTTACCCCCTGAGCTTCCCAAAGGCTTTCCATAGTTCCTGACAGGAAATTAGTTCCTGCATCTGTGAGGATGTCAGATGGCCAACCTATCCCGGCAAAAATGTCTGCTAGTGCCTAGCACACACTTTTAGCCCTGGTGTTGCTTAGAGCTACTGCTTCCAGCCATCGGGTGGCAAAATCCATGAAAGTCAGTATGTACTGCTTTCCTCTTGGTGTCTTTTTCAGAAAAGGACCCAGAATATCCACAGCTACTCACTAAAATGGAACTTCAATGATGGGATGTGGCTGGAGAGGAGCTTTGACCTGGTTTTGAGGTTTTCCCACTTTTTGGCATACCTCACAAGACCGGATATAGGTAGAAACATCCTCGCCCATTCCCTCCCATTGGAATGACCTCCCCAACCGGACTTTGGTCCTGTTCACCCTAGCATGGCCACTAGGATGATCGTGGGCTAAGCTCAAGAGCTTGACCCGGTACTTAGTTGGAACTACCAACTGTCACAGAGGATGCCAGTCTTCCTGGTCTCCACCAGAAAGAGTTTCCTTGTATAAAAGTCCTCTTTCTACAACAAACCCGGATCAATTAGAAGAGCTGAAAGGCGGTGGGTTGCTCCGTGCTGCCGTCCAAGCTCTCTGGAGGCTTTCAACTATTTCCTGTTCAGCCTGGAACTGTTCCCTTGATGCTGGAGACATCAGTTCCTCATTGGATTGTGGACATATGCTTGGTCCCTCTCGAAGCGATGTCGGGGACGGGGCTGTTTCCGTTGACTGTGAACCGCTCTCCGCTGGTGCACTATGTTGGGGTTCAGGCTCCGGATGAGCCTCTTGTGTAGGGTTATCGGCTGCTGTCCGGTTCAGGTTCGGTGGGGCCCTCTGGTGTTGGGGTTGCAAGTACTGGATTCAGTGCTGGCAATGGGTCTGGTGCTGGTTGTTCTGCCAGTTCCAGTTCTGGGACTGGCTCTGTCTGGGTCTCTGGGACTGGATCCACTACTGCTGTTGCAGACATTGGCCTGGGGGCCAATGGTCCATCATCTCTGACCGGGTCCTGGTAGAAGTTTCCGGAACAGAGCTGGGGGTGATGGCTTGTTTAGCCTGGCTGTGGGTGACCACTCCCACCCTCTTGGCTGACTTCACACGATTGGCCAAGTCTTCCCCCAACAGCATGGGGATGGGATAATCATCATAGACTGCAAGAGTCCACGATCCTGAGCAGCCTTTGTACTGGACAGGCAACTTGGCTGTAGGCAAATTGAAAGAGTTTGACTTGAAGGGTTGAATAGTCACTTGGATCTCTGTGTTGATTAAATTGGGGTCCACTAAGGAAGCATGGATAGCTGACACCTGTGCTCCGGTGTCCCTCCATGCGGTGATCTACTTCCCGCCCACACTCACAGTTTCCCTCTGCTCCAAGGGTATCTGGGAGGTATCTGGGCCTGAGGACCTCTGGTGATTCCGGTGCAATGAATTGTAATCAGTTGGGGTTCTTGGGGCAGTTGGCCTTCACATGTCCCGGCTCGTTATATTTAAAACATCGTCCAGCTGACGGGTCACTGGGGCGAGGTGGGTTGCTGGAGAATGGTGTGGCGGGACGATAAGGTGGCTGGAGGGTTCCTTGGGGGGGTAGATGGGGCCTTGGGTGGCCCCCGGTAGTAGGGGGTGGTCTGAGGTTGTCCCTTCTGGTATCTGCTCCAACTGCGACCAGTTTTTTTCTTTTCTGCAATCTCCACCCATTTGGCTCCAATCTCCCCCGCCTCAATTACTGTTTTGGGTTTCCCATCCAAGATGTATCTTTCTATTTCCTCAGGAACACCCTCTAAGAACTGTTCCATTTGCATTAGGAAGTGCAAATCTTCTGGAGATTTAACACTTGCTCCTGATATCCAGGCATCCCAATGTTTCACAATGTGGTAGGCATGTCGGGTAAATGACACGTCTGGTTTCCACCTTAGGGCTCTGAACCGCCGATGGGAATGCTCGGGTGTTAGCCCCATTTTGACTCTCACCTTGGTTTTAAACAGTTCATACTTGTTCATGTTTTCCTTAGGCATTTCAGCCACCACCTGAGCTAAGGGTCCACTGAGCTGTGGCCTCAGCTCTACCATGTATTGGTCTGTAGAGATGCTGTACCCAAAGCAGGCCCTTTCAAAGTTTTCTAAGAAGGCCTCGGTATCATCGCCTGCCTTGTAGGTGGGGAACTTTCTGGGATGGGAAGTGGTACCTGGAGAAGGATTGCTAGGGTTTGTTGGTTCTGCTGAGCCTTTGCCTTCTCCAGCTCCAGTGCATGCTTCCTCTCTTTTTCCTTCTCCTCCAGTTCTTTGGCCCTTGCCTCCAGTTCTTTGCCCTTGGCCTCCATTGCTCTCCTGTGGGCAGCCACTTGGTGGTTCTTCTGCCTCTTTCGCTGCCTCCATTTCTCTCCTGTGAGCAGCCTCTCGGTGTTGTTCTGCCTCTCTTGCTGCCTCCATTCTGGCTAACTCCCATTTGTGTAGTGTCTTGGTTTTTGTCATCTTTACCTGTCTGTTTTTTACTAACTTTACACCCGAGGGTTAGAAATAAAACAAACAAAACTTGGCTTGTAAAATTTTGCTGTGCTGTAATAGGATACCTATTGTCTGATAGTGATTGTCAGCCTACAGAAAAATAATAAAAAAAAAAAAAGCTTAACACCTTTGGCTCCAGGCAAATAGGCAGAAAACCCCTCTAGTTGCTCTTAGAAAAAAAAAACTTCAGGTCTGTGAAGACTGGTGAATTTTCCTACAGGAGGTTAACTATCCTGCCTTTAGGTAGAGAAAACTCCAGCTCACAAAAGACAATTCCCTTTTGTCTCTGCTCTGGCCCCAAAGCAGAGAGAAAGACTCCACTACTTCCAGTTGGAAACCTGCTTTCCAGCAGCCCAAAGGGAAAAAAATCCCTTTTAAAATCTGTTCTCCCTGTTCAAAAAATCAAAATCCTAAAAAAAAAACAAAAACTAACACCTTTGTTTCCAGGAAAATAGGCAGAAAACCCCTCTAGTTGCTCTTAGGTTTAAAAAAAAAAAAACACAACAACTTCAGGTCTGTGAAGACTTGTGAATTTCCCTGCAGGAGGTTAACTATCCTGTCTTTAGGTAGAGAAAACTCCAGCTCACAAAAGACAATTCCCTTTTGTCTCTGCTCTGGCCCCAAAGCAGAGAAAAAAAAACCTCTAACTGTTTTCAGTTTAACCTGCTTTCCAGCAGCCCAAAGGAAAAAAAATCCCTTTTAAAATCTGTGCTTCTGGTTCAAAAAATCTCAAAATGATTTCAAGTTGATCCCACCGCTCTGCCACCACGTCAAGGTTCCTTCCCCACTCTGAACTCTAGGGTACAGATGAGGGGACCTGCATGAAAACCTCCTAAGCTTACTTTTACCAGCTTAGGTTAAAACTTCCCCAAGGTACAAACTATTTTACCCTTTGCCCTTGGACTTCCACTGCCACCACCAAACGTTTGACTGGGTTTACTGGGAAAGCATTGTTTGGAAATGTCTTTCCCCCCAGAATCCTCACCAAAACCTTGCACCCCGCTGCCTGGAGAAGATAAAAATCCTCTCCAATTTGCATACGTGACCACAGACCCAAACTCTTGGATCTTAAGAACAATGAAAAAAGCATTCAATTTCTTACAAGAAGAATTTTAATATAAGAAAAGGTAAAAAGAATCACCTCTGTAAAATCAGGATGGTAAATACCTTACAAGGTAATTAGATTCAAAACATAGAGAATCCCTCTAGGCAAAACCTTAAATTACAAAAAAGACACAAAGACAGGAATATCCATTCTATTCAGCACAGCTTAATTTTCTCAGCCATTTAAAGAAATCATAGTCTAACGCATATCTAGCTAGATTACTTACTAAGTTCTAAGACTCCATTCCTGTTCTGTCCCCAGCAAAAGCATCACACAGACAGACAGACCCTTTGTTTCTCCCTCTCTCCAGCTTTGAAAGTATCTTGTCTCCTCATTGGTCATTGTGGTCAGGTGCCAGCGAGGTTATCCTAGCTTCTTAACCCTTTACAGGTGAAAGGGTTTTTCCTCTGGCCAGGAAGGATTTTAAAGGTGTTTACCCTTCCCTTTACATTTATGACAAGAGCCCACGCAACACCTGGCCATGGATTTTTGCAGGTCACTTAGGCTATACTGATTTCCAGCTAAAATAATAAGGGAGGCCATTTTTCTTTTTCTTTTAAAATATGACCACAAAAAGGGTCAAATTCATCCCTTATGTAAACATTTCAACCAATATGATCAATTTTGGCCCAAAATGTTTTAAAATGCCCTAAAATGAAACAATGCTAATAGAAAACACCACTGAAAAGAACTTTAAACAACATGAAAAAAAATTAAGACTCAAAGATGGCTTCTCTAGGTTATCCCTCCAGAAGAGAACTACTACTTCTCACAAACAGAAATTTCTATGTGTACCTCCCCCCCCAATGAAAATTAATGTATCATAAGGCAAAGGAAAAGGTCCTAACAGTACATGACCAGATTTCAAAAATATCTGTGTGCTACTGATTAGGAAACTGTTTATAGACAGGGAAATAAAAGCAAGTTGTTTCCAAAACTATAGCTAGATACAGTGTTATAAAAAGAACTATTCCTTCTATCATTCAGAGCGGGTAAATTTTTTTTTTGACAGAACAGTTTTCCAATAGAAAATTCCATTTAATTTAAATCAAAATGTTTCAAGGGAACAACCACCCACACCACCATCCATGAATGGAGAGATGCTAATGAATGTAAGAACAGTTGTACAGGTTCAGACCAATGGTCCGTCTAGCCCAGTATCCTGTCTTCCGACAATGAGGGAATGAACAGAACAGGCAATCATCACATGATCCATTCCCTGCCATCCACTCCCAGCTTTTGGCAATCAGAGGCTAGGGAAACCCAGAGCATGGGGTGGCATCCCTGACCATCTTGGCTAATAGCCACTGTTGGACCTATCCTCTATGAACTTATCTAATTTTTTTAACCCCATTATAGTTTTGGACTTTACAACATCCCCTGGCAACAATTCCGCATGTTTACTGTGTGTTGTGCGAAGAAGTACTTCCTTTTGTTTGTTTTAAACGTGCTGCCTATTCATTTCATTGGGTGACACCTGGGTCTTGTGTTATGTGAAGTAGTAAATAACACTTGCTTATTTACTTTGTCCACAAGAGTCACAATTTTACAGATCTCCATAATATGCCCTCTTAGTCATTTCTTTTCCAAGCTGAAAAGTTCCAGTCTTTAATCTCTTCTCATATGAAAGCTGTTCAATACCCCTAATCATTTTTATTGCCCTCCTCTGTGCCTTTTCCAATTTTAGTATACCTTTATGGAGATGGAACAACCAGAACTACATGCAATATTCAAAATGTGGGAGTACCATGAATTAATATAGTGGCATTATGATATTTTCTCTTATTATCTGTCCCTTTCCCTAATTGTTTCTAACATTCTGTTCACTTTTTTGACTGCTGCTGCATGTTGAGCATATGATTTCAGAAAACTATCCACAATGACTCCAAGATCTTGTTCTTGAGTGGCAATAGCTAATTTAGATCTCATCATTTTGTATGTAAAGTTGGGATTTTGTTTTCCAATGTGCATTATTTTGCATTTATCAGCATTGACTTTCATCTGCCATTTTGTTGCCCAGTCAACCAGTTTTGTGAAATCCCTTTGTAACTCTTCACAGTCTGCTTTGGACTTAACTTTCTTGAATAGTTTTGTATCATCTGAAAATTTGGCCATCTCACCTTTTTTACCTCTTTTTCTAGATCATTTATGAATATACAGACCCCTGGGGGACACCACTATTTACCTCACTCCATTCTGACCATTTATTCCTACCCATTGTTTCCCATCTTTTAACCACTTGCTGATCCATGAGAAGTCCTTCCCTCTTATCAGATAACTGCTTACTTTACTTTAGAGCCTTTGGTGAGGGACCCTGTCAAAGGCTTTCTGAAAGTCCAAGTATACTATATCTACTGGATCACCTCTGTCCACATTTTTGTTGACCCCCTCAAAGAATTGTAATAGATTGGTGAGGCACGATTTCCACTTACAAAAGCTATGTTGACTCTTCTCCAACAAATCATGTTCATCTATGTGTCTGATAATTCTGTTCTTTACTATAGTTTTAATCAATTTACCTGATACTGAAGTTAGGCTTACTGGCATATAATTGCTAGGATTGCCTCTGGAGCCTTTTTAAAAAATTTGTGTCACATTAGTGTGGTGTTTAGATGCTGCTTGTAATTATTAGAACTGGGAGCACTGGCTGTTGGGAGTCTGAAAGGACAGGAAACAGGAGGGGAGGTTGTTGAGAAGGATGAGTGAGACCTACCGAGGGTGCAGCAGCAGCTTGGTAAAGAGGTTTCCACTTTAAGAATAAAGTCCCGTTGAAGTTTTTTTAGTACCTTGCCTGGTTGTTACAACGTTTTGGCGATGAGGGTGGATCTTCTGCCTCTGAACCAACCTGCATCCTTTCTGCAAAGCCCAGGTGAGCCTCCAATTGCTTTTACTGCCTGGATCCATATGTTCGAGAGAGACTTATCTGCTTGCAATCAGTACTACAGAGATTTCTGAAGTAAGAAAGCATGCTCTGCTAATCCACTGCCTTAGAGCAGAAGGGCAGCGAATATTTTACACTTTTCCCCTTGCAGATGATAAATATGAGACTGCACTCACTGCATTAAAGAACTTTTTTGTGCCAAAAGTCATGTAGTAGCTAATCGCTACAGATTTCACCAGCATGAGCTGAAAACAGGGGAGACTATAATGCAATATTTTGCTTCCCTGAGGAGTCTGATTGTAACTTGTGACTTTGGGAATATGGCAGATGAGATGATTAGAGACCAGCTCATTGAGAAAACAACCACGCTTCTTGTAAGAGAATGCTTACTTCTAGAACCACAACTTACAGTAGAAAAAGCAATAACGATTGCTACTCAGATTGAGTCAGCTACAGCTGAAGCCAAAATAATGAGCATGGATACAGGAGGCACAGTCCAGGCTGTGACTCCTTTGCAGAAAAGTTCACTACCACTGCAGACAAACGATTCCAAAAGGAAACTACTGAAAAACCACCAAATCAGCAAATTCAAAATACAGTAAAAGCATGCTTTCACTATGGATCCCCACAACACCTTACAAGCTACACAGGATATCCGGCAAAAGTAGCTCAGTGCAATCATTGCAAAAAGATTGGGCATTTAGCTAAAGTATGTCACAGCAGAGTTACAATACCAGATGTTACTGTGCTGAGCGTGGACAAAATCACTACTGCACATATTCCAGAACAAATAAAGTGCACTGAAAATGTTTCCGCCATACCCTCAGGCAAACCACACAGTATTTAGCCAATGTTGGACACTGGCTCAGCAGTATCTATATTACCTGATTCCATCTATTTGCATTACTTTAAAGATGTGCCTCTTACCAAACCCAAACTTCACTTGGTGTGCTATTTGAAAAACCATATTCCAGTACATGGCTGCCTGCCAGCAATAGCTACTTTTGGTGACTGCTGTGTAACTGCAGAGTTCTACATTGTCAACAAAGGCACTGCTATCCTTGGCAGAGAGTTATTGGCTGCTTTAAATCTCAGGGTAGTTAATGGACGAATTGATTTTCCTCAGCAAAGCACTCTTGTGGTACACACACCAGTTTCAGCTGGGACCCAATACCAAGTTGATCAGAAACTCGGCTGTGCTTATGGGTTTCTGCATAAAGTTAAAATGCGGAATAATGTGATGCCTGTATGATAGAAGTTACGGCGCTTACCATTTTCAATCAGGGAAGCTATTTCAGAGGAACTTAGAAAACTTGTTCAAAAGGACATTATTGAGGAGATTGACTCCTCAGAATGGGTTTCACCTATAGTAGTGACGCAGAAGAAGGGTGGAGGGTTTCGCCTTTGTGTGGACTTAAGTTCCTCTCTTCAGTTTTTAGCAGGGAAGGTAACCCCAAAGAACTGGTTTCAGATAATGGTAGTCAATTTACTTCCCTGGAGTTTGAAACTTTTCTAGCACAGAGGAACATTTTACACAGAAGGTCATCCCTATATTACCCTCAAGCCAATGGGGAAATCAAACGGTTTAACAGAAATTTGAAAGAGAGTTTGCAAATGGTTAAACTGGAAGGGCGATTGTGGATAACCTTCACTACTGATTTCTTGCAAGCATACCGGGCTATACGACATGCCACAACACAAAGATCACCCACAGAGTTACTGCATGGGAAACAGATGAATACTAAACTAAACATTGCTGGATTGTTACAGGTATGACCTGATGCTGCAAGCGAGGATGATGTGAGAAAAACAGCTGAACAGAATCAAGCAAAGTATAAGGCTTTCACAGACAAGTGGCGGGGTGCTAAGGAACCAAAGTTTGAATGTGGTTCCTTCATTAGAATATGAAAACCTGGAATTTTACGAAAAGGGGACCATAAATTCACAGGTCCTCTTAAAATCGTAGCAAAGAAGGGACCTTACACCTATCGACTTTCTGATGGGTGGGTATGGAATGCTTCTCATCTTGCACCTGCCTAAGCACCAAGAGGAGATATGCCAACACCCATCTGCATTGGATGACTTCACCATAGTATCAACATAACAAGACATTGCACTGGAACCAGGGCTTGAGAGATGGCCTGTCGGACCCAGACGACCACCTGTTTGGACTAGATAGCTCAGTGGTTTGAGCATTGGCCTTGCTAAACCCAGGGTTGTGAGTTCAATCCTTGAAGGGGCCATTTAGGATCTGGGGCAAAAATTGGGGATTGGTCCTGCTTTGAGCAGGGGGTTGGACTAGATGACCTCCTGAGGTCCCTTCCAACCCTAACCTTCTATGATTCTATGATTCTATGTAGTATCTACAGTATTTTCAGTGTAATAATTCTGCCAACAGTATAGTGTCTTGTTTCATATTTGTTCCTGTGGTTAGAACAGCAATGTTTATTTTAATTGGGAGAGTTTCTTAAGAGAGAAGGGAATGTGGTGTTTAGATGCTGCTTTTAATTATTAGAACTGGGAGCACTGGCTGTTGGGAGTCTGAAAGGACAGGAAACAGGAAGTGTGGGACTGAGTGAGAGTTACCAAGCATGCAGCAGCACCTTGGTAAAGAGATTTCCACTTTAAGAATAAAGTCCTGTTAAAGTTTGTTAGTATCTTGCCTGGTTGTTTCAACAATTAGCTATCCTCCAGCCATCTGGTACAGAAGCCGATTAACCACAGATTAACCACAGTTAATCGTGGTGCAATTTCCTATCTGAGCTCCTTATTGCCCTAATCACTTATCCACCAGTACAAGAGTGTTGCCAGCCCCTATGACCTCCATATAAGCTCAAAAGCTGGTCTCTCTTATCTACAGAAGTTAAACCAATCAAAGACATTGGATCCCCCACGTTGGACTCTCAAGGGAATGTATCAATTTCAACAAAATTTTTGAAGGATTTTTTTTTATCAGGATTGAGATGGAATATTTCATTTTGACATTCTCATATTGTTTCAACTTTTATATTATATTTACTATTTCATATTGTAATAGTTTCAGTATTAACAAAATTAATATTTAAATATTATTGAAACAAAGTGTTTCACTCAGGTTGTTTGGATGTTTCCATATCCAAATTTTTCAGAATTTCCATTCCACAAAAAAGGTTTTAAATTTTTGACTTTTTATCCCAATTTGGGACAAATATTTTTTTGAAATGTCTAAACTTCCCGTGGGATGCATGTTCCTTTTTCTGAATGGCTCTCTGTTTTCATTGTACTCCCTTGTAGGCTAGATCATAATTTTACAATGTGTAAGAGATCAGGAAGACAACTGTGTAATTCATAAAGTCGCAGATTTTAAGGCAGAAGGGACCATTATGATCACCTAGTCTGACTCCTTCAAATACAGATCATAGAATTTCACCCAGTGATTCCGCTATCAAGCCTATAACGGTTAGCTGAACCAGAGCATATTTTGTTGAGACATATCAAATCTTGAATTCAAGGTAATGGTTTTAACCTAAAAAGTTCCAGCTGGTTTGAGTCCTGCTTACTTTATTGATGACCACACTCTCTGAGCACCACTGGGCCATCTAAAATCAGTGAAGGCATTTTTTATGCTAGTTTCATGGCTCCACGCTTTTTTGGTCAAGCATTTGCTTTTGCTTGATTGTCTATAATTGCTGGTTAATTTTTGCAGTTTCAAGAAGGTGAGCTGTATGTTCTATCCACTGTGGGCAGTTTAAGATAATGTGCTGCTTGTATTTAATCTATGTATAGCACCCATATGTCAGAACATAGGGTGCTTGGGGGGAAAATCAATCATTCAATTAGTAACATTTCATAGAGGCAAAGATTTCACAAAATGTATTAGATTTGCTGTTACAAAAAGTGAAAACCATAAGCTTCCCCCAAACCTATTCTATACCTCTTCAACCAGGTTTCCATCATATGAAAATAATACACCATCTCAGAGGTTTATTTTCCTATCACTGCAAATGACTTCTACTGACATAGATTCAGAAAAAATATACCTCATATCTGTCTTTTAAAGCCGTATTCAGTTATTGTTTTTTTCCCTGTTCTGTTCAAATTGATGAAACATCTAGAGTTAATTCCACTTTTTCTCCACACTAAATCAATAAGAGATTTAAAATCTTAAAGGTAATAATTTAAATAATCATGGCATCTTTCCCATTCATGAAAGAATGAAAGTACGTATGAAGTAGATCCCATGGGTAAAAATCTTCATCAATGGCTGTAGTTCTTTAATTTCTTGCTTTTGTTCTCCTAGCAGATTGGAAAAATGTATGAGATTTTCCCCAAATATTTTCAGGCATTGTGCTGGTATTTTTCTTTAAAGCTTTGATAGTGCTGATAGGAGAAGCAAAGAGAGGGAAAAAGGCAATTAGCAATAGTTGCATTCCTGGTCAACATGACAATGGTTAGATGCATAAGCCCATTTTTTCTCCCTGATTACCTGACCTAGAAACTCTCACTGATGTGGTAATTTTATACATTTACTGGGGAAAAATAAAAGCACCTGTTATTCTGTGCCTCTGTGATAGATCTGCATCAATATGCCCAGACCTAGAAATCAGAGTCTAAGAACAAAACTGTAGTGCATGCCAGTTATATTGGACATATCCAGAGTCCATTATGTCTTGAGGCAGCAAAGCAAGTGTGACAGCAGAGGAGAGAGAGAGAGAGAGAGCGCGAGCATGCGAGCACATGCACATAAGCAAAGGACTAACTGAAGGATAATCTTGTTGAAGTAGAAGTCTACTAAAAATTCTGACTTGCAATCTTGCTTCCTCCGTTTATGTATGTTTACATTTTCTTTGAAGTTAGGGAGCACAAATGCTTTTGAAATAAAGCTTACTGGTAAAGTGTGTGGAGAAGAAATACCTGGTCACCTGTTAAAATGAAAGTTTCTGTCAGTTGTACCAGGATAAATGTAAAGTGAATGCAATGTGTTTGTTCTGGGAAATCTATTCAATCTGTTATAAGTGGAATGCACTGTAATGTAGCTGTTGGGCTGCTCCTTCAATGTGTTATTTTTTATATTGTGAAGAAGGCAAATGTATTTCATCTTGGCTTCAGACTGCTGTTCTTATTTGAGTATGAAAGTACAAGTCAGGGAATTCTTTTATGTTTATAGACTAGTATTGGGTGAACTGCCAAAGATTTGGAGCACAGTGGATCAAAGTCTTGAGAATAAATCATGAAAAAGACACTGAGAAAATACTAAAAGTGGTTATTTAACAAATTTTGATCCATCCTATTGAATTTTATAGAGAATATTGATACAGAATTCTATAGGATGGTTCCAAAAAACCATGAAAGCTATTCAGTTTCACAGAGTTTTTAGGTAGCTTCTGTAGTACCCTATGGGCTTCATCCCAATTCAGTTCTATAAATTTTTTCATAGGATTAAAATAATCTGATCCCTTATTTTCTTTTTGTAAATAAAACATTTTTTGTTTGTCACCTATTTATAGTCACAAAGTTCAGCCTATATGAAAGCTGCACATTTGACTATTTGCTTTTCAGTGTTATTGGCATGTGACTGATCATCTATATCACATGGTATTGTTTTTTCTCCCTGACTGGATGCAAAGTTTTTAAGTGGGAGAATAAGACTGTAAGCCCTTTGGGCCAGAGATCATCTGTGTGTGCACAGTGCCTAGTACAACAGGAACCGATCTCGATTGAGACCTCTGAGTGGTCCCACACTATGTATAAACAAACAATAATGATAAATAGAAAATAAATTACATATTTGGGGTATATATATTAGGACAAGTGTAAAACTCTTGGAGTTAACAAACCAGCCTTTCTCCAAGTACTTGAAGTAGATGAATAAGATGACTTCATCAGCAGCAGTGAAAGGTACTCTCTCAGAGTGACACTGGCCCCCTAAGAGTCAAGAGGCCAGTACACCTGTGACTGGTTAGCTGACCCCAAATGGGCCCTAGATGGAAGAGAGACTGAGCCAGTGGAGGATCAGTCAGGAAAAGGGCAGATAAGAATGCCTGGGAGCGAGAAATCAACAGGTGAGAGCTGCCAGAGACTAGGAGACTGTAGGAGGTCCCTGAAGGAAGCTATAGGTGACTCCTGGGGAAGGCTGAAGGCAGGAGAACAGCAAGAGAGTTTTACCAGGTGAGCTCCCTGAGCTGCAGATCCAGAGCCGAAAGGCTGAAGGCCAGAGAGCAGAAAAGGAAGTTGCCTGCTACTTCTAAACTGGAGAGCTGAAGCTGAGGGCTAGAGGCAGGAGAACAGCAGAGAGGCTTACCCAGTCCACGCTGGAGAGCTGGAGCCAGGGCAGTATGCAAGGGCCTCCCTGTCAAAAGATTAGCAGACCATGGAGAGTGAGGGATGCTGCCCTAATGAGGATGAATTCCCAGTAGAGAGGCTCTGCGGATTCCTTCTGGCAAGAGCAGGGTTGCACTCTGCCTGAAAGAGTTGGGGGGGGGGGGCTCTCCTGGTAAAGGACAGGAGAGGACCAAAGAAAAGCCCAGATGTGGTGGAAGATGCTGGATTGTGGTATGTGGGGCAGCTAGGGATAAGCTGTTTGGGGATTTTAAGGACTGTGAACACTGGGTGAAGTGGGTTGTTTACCCATGTAAAATAAATCTGTTAGCCTTTAAGGTGCCACTAGACTCATTGTTGTTTTTTGTGGATACAGACTAACACGGCTACCCCCTGATACTTGGTACTATGTTTTTGTAATAAACTAGCCCCAAAGAGGGGTGGTATTAGGCAAGAAAGTTGTGCAGTTACTGGGGACTCTGAAGGAGGGAAACAGTTTTGCCACAGCCTGGCACTGGAGAGCACTTGTGGTGTGGAACTGTCACAGGGCGGCCTCACCTCATTTGGCAACAAAAATACTTGGGAATCACTTCGGCTCTAAATTAGAGTTTAGGTTCAGCTGAAATTCTTATCCAATCACTTCACTGAACAACTGCCACTTCACTGACCCTCTCAAGCCTGAAAAAATGTGATTAATTATCTAATAAAAAACAAACTTTTCTGTGATATTTCCAATTCTTGTTGCTTCTAAGTTGGGCTAAAAATACTATGAGAAGTTGAGCTAACTTCTTCTGAGTAAAAAAATGAGAAGTACTTGTGGCACCTTAGAGACTAACAAATTTATTTGGGCATAAGCTTTCATGGGCTAGAACCCACTTCATCGGATGCATGCAGTGGAAAATACAGTAGGAAGATAAATATACACAGAGAGAACATGAAAAAATGGGTATTGCCATACCGACTGTAACGAGAAATTAATTAAGGTGGACTGTTATCAGCAGGAGAAAAAAAACTTTTGTGGTGATAATCAGGATGGCCCATTTCAAACAGTTGACAAGAAGGTGAGAGTAACAGTAGGGGAAAAAATTAGCATGGGAAAATAGTTTTTACTTTGTGTTATGACCCATCCACTCCCAGTCTTTATTCAAGTCTAATTTAATGGTGTCCAGTTTGCAAATTAATTCCAATTCTGCAATTTCTCTTTGGAGTCTGTTTTTGAAGTTTTTTTGTTGGAGAATTGCGACTTTTAGGTCTGAAATTGAGTGACCAGGGAGGCTGAAGTGTTCTCCGACTGGTTTTTGAATGTTATAATTCTTGACATCTGATTTGTGTCCATTTATTCTTTTCATAGAGATTGTCCAGTTTGGCCAATGTACATGGCAGAGTGGGAACCTACTGTTACTCTCTATTCTTGTCAGCTGTTTGAGATGGGCCATCCTGATTATCACTACAGAAGGTTTTTTTCCCTCCTGCTGGTAATAGTCCACCTTAATTGATCTCGTTACAGTTGGTATGGCAACACCCATTTTTTCATGTTCTCTGTGTATATATATCTTCCTTCTGTATTTTCCACTGCATGCATCTGATGAAGTGGGTTTTAGCCCACGAAAGCTTATGCTCAAATAAATTTGTTAGTCTCTAAGGTGCCACAAGTAGTCCTCGTTTATTTTTTTTGCTGATACAGACTAACATGGCGACCACTCTGAAACCTTTTTCTGAATGTATTTCAGCATGGGCCTTGCTGGAACACATTGATGTATGCAAGTCAAAACTGCTGGAGAAAAAATGCAAGAAGAATGTAACCAAGAGTCAGGATACCAAAATGCTTCCAAACTTTGAGGGTAGAGGTATCTAGTGTCCAAACTTAGAGCCACTATTGTCCCCTACTTTATCTCTATAATAGGTTGAACCAACTGCTTGGATCTGAACACCAAACTGTAAGATGTTTGAAACCTGGATCCAAATTCTATGGTTTAGACTTGACTCTTTACCTTCAAAGAACTGGATGTGGGTTTAGTGCTAGAGATAGGCCAGGGTTTATAATCTTTTTTGTTCTTGGCAATTGTTTGTTTTGAGAGTCAGTTTATCTTTAATGTAATATTCCCAGCTGCAGATGGGAGAACTCTTGCTACCACAGAGGAACTTTTCTGTATTCTCTTGGTGGCCTAAAGGTTTGCACGGAGAAGAATTTGTTTTAAAAGAAAGACACACACATTCTTCCTCACTGTGAGATCTCTTTGGGTTTTTTAAAGTGGTGATAGGGGACTGAAAACTCTGATTGGCTAACATTTGCGAACAGCATGAGACCTGTAAAGATAAGAGAAGACACTAGAGATTGAAGAGTACTGATTAACTGATGGTAGCTCAGTGAGTCAGAATATCACTCCTTACTACACTGTCTTTAAAATCTTAAATCAGTATTATACTTCTCCCAGAAGCATCCAGAAATTTTCCAGCTAAACCTTATGAGCTTGGAGGGTATGTATTTATTGATGCTTGCAACTCAGAGCATGCTGCATCTTTAGTACCAGAAACTTCACATCATACCATTTGCCATTTTATACCACCAGAAATGCCAAACCCACGGAAAAAATGCAGACATTGGGCTTGTTTTTGGCTTAATTGGCTTGCAAGTTGCTTGTTGGCTAGCTGTTGGTTTGTAGTTTGTTGCTTCTTGTTTTTGATCGGCTCCCGGCAAGTAGGGCAAGGGGGGCCTAGCAGAGGGAAGGGGGGAGAGAGTCAGGGGTGCACCACAGTCCCAGACTGCACGTCGTGGGGATCTAGTCACATAGAGTGTTGGGGTTCTTAGGGATTGGCTTGTTTTGAAATGGGAGTAGCTTGATTTTTGGCTTATTGTGAAAGTTGGGGTTCTTATTACCGCGTGAAAGTTGGCAACTGTGCCACTAGACCCATTAACTGGTTTCATGCTTAGAAATTCAGTATAAAAAGGTTACAATAATACTTCCCCTGCCCCCAAGACAAACAAATGTTGCTATTTCTTAGATGTATCCCTCCAGAGTTCCCAAGTTCTTCCATGCAGACACTTTCCACCTGGTTTCTACTAGTGTTCTAACTGTAATTATTAAAATCAGTCTGTATTTTACATGGCGGTTGCCTGGAAAATACTCTCATCTGGGGCTCTTTTTCAATTGAATTTAACTAGCATGTTCACTGTTGATATAAATAACTTTCTAGAGAATGTGCATCTTGTTATAATATATTTCTGAAGCTTTTACCATTGTGTGACTTTCTTCCACTTGAAGGCACTTAATGAAAGAGCTGGAATACAATATTTTCTAATTAGTGACCAAATCTTTTCAGGATCATGTATTTGTTTTGTAGTGTAAGTTTTGTGAAGGTACAAAAGATAGAGTTGTAACCATCAGCCACATTACATCTAAATTGCTCATTAGCACCATAAACTCATTTATTTTCACTAATGCGTTCAACTTCATAAGATTCCAACCACTGCAACACTTTTTATTAATCTTTTATCCAGGAGTGGCAGTGTGTTTAGTGGCTAGTACATGGACTGGTATTTAGGACTCCTGGATTCTATTGCTAACTTTGCTGTTTGGTGACTTAAACTAAACAGTATCTGGCTTTTAACTTCCCTTTGCCCCAATTTTCCCATCTGCAAAAGTATATAATACTACCCACTTCAAAAAGTCATTCATGTTTGGAAAGAAATTTGAGATGAAAATTACTACACATAGTAAATTTGAAGCATCACTATTCAAAATAGCATTCCCTGCAACTACTTGGCAGATAAATTGCCCTAGATTATTCAATATCTATTGTCTCTTTCTTCTTTTGATAATGAACATCATTGTGTTTTCTGGAAGTTTCTTGGGATCTTCTTTAGGTTCCATAAATATATAACACTTTGGGATAGTTTCTTTACAACTGTAAGTCTCCCTATAATGGTTTCCTTACCACCTCATATATACTTGCTCCTTTCTTTAGGAAGCCTTACTATCCCCCATAATCTCCAAATCTAATTTAATAATCATTTTCCTTCACTTAAGTACTTTCACAGCTGTTTTTCTCCCCCTTTTATCCTCCATTTCCCACAGTCTTTCCTTTTCATTTTCTGCAGCTTTCTTCAATCTCTTCTCCAGGGCTCTGAGTCCTCTAGTTTAATGCCACCAGTTTCCTTTTTGAATCTGCTGGGTTTAAATGGTCACTGCATCTCCCTACACTTATGTTATATTGAGTAGTTGTGTAAATATCTATCCTCTCTTCAGTACCAGCTAAAGATGCTGATTTCAACGTAGTTTCTAAGGCATCTATACTTCTGTCTTCTAAGAGGCATGGTAGCGAGCCATGAAGAATAAAAGGAGCATACGAAATAATTGATGGCTCTGTGGCTTTTTCCACTTCCTTTTCTGGGAGTCAGGCATGTTCCAGTTCTAACTTCTGATTCTCAGATCACTCCCCCACCACCTATGACCCTGTCAGAGTGGGATTGTCCTTAATCTTTTTTCTACTACTGTGACCAGTCTAGTTTTAAATGATCTTCCTCAGCAACTCAGCATGGTTCTGCAGCTTGTCTCTCAGGGAAGCACTTATGTCACATACCATGATCCCAACTGCAAACAGTGGGAATTACAGCAGCAGGAGCCAATGTTATTCAAGCTCAGCTGCGCCAGAATCTTATGAGATGTTGGCATGAAATGGTGAAAATCTTTCAAGATCATTTGATCTCTTGAGACATATGCCACAACAGTAAATTGTTGCCACACTGTTTTCTATAACTTTTTGTGCTCTTTCCAAGCATGGTTCTTTTTAGCATTACAAGGTGAATATACCCCAAAATGTCAACTGTCATAGGCTTAATATCTATTATCATTTTTAGACAAAGAACTTAACCATACACTTCTTTTAAAAGCAACAATAGAAGGAAGACACCTACACATTCTGGGAGGAATTATAGCTCTGAAAAAATCAATAAATTGGCTCTGTATATTGTCACAGTGCTGTTGCTGAGCTCTCATCTTCTAGTCTCGTGTATTTAACTTGGCAGCTCTCAAGGTTGACATTGAAAATGGTTCTCCCATTTACCATCAAACCCTCTGCAAAAATCATAAATAAACTTTAAAAACAATACAAGAAAATCAGATTCCTTGATAGTAGTGACAAAAATGCAGCCACCATAATCCATTGTCCCGTAATAATGTATTAGCACACATTAGAGAAAGCCATGAAGCATGCATCAGAAAGAAAAGAGATATGATATATATGCTGAGAACTACTGTATGTAATGCTTTTTATACACAGTGCCACCATTTAGCAGGGACGGAGGAGAAAAACTAGCTTTGAAGCCAGATATGGACAGATGTCTTTTTAAAAGGTGGCATCCTTCGGCATTTACCGACAATTAGGCTGGGTAGCTGAAAATCAGGCACAGCTGCACAAAATATAGCGTTAAAACCATAACTATTCAGATAAAATGATTTTTCCAGATGACAAATATACAGAATGGCAAACGAATTAAAAGAATCCCAATTTATAATTTAAGCTCCTAATTCTGCCACCCTCCCTCATGTTACATATTACACCTTACTATGGAAGTGGCCTACAATGGGACTGTTAAGGTACAATCTAACATGAATAAGGATTGTGGAATCGGGATCTAAATAAATATCAATGCCTCCCACAGGCAACAGTAAATATCCCAAAATGCTGAAGAATGAGAGGAACACCAGACACTACAGCAGAAAAGAGAAATGACGAACCACAGTCATGAGAATGCAATATCAACACACAAACGTTTTAATAAATGTGAACACCTACCGCAGTGGGAGAGTGAAAGCCAGCTAGCAGAGAAGCTCAGCCTAAGAGAAGAGCTTTCAAAAAGTATCTGTTTTGTTCTTAAAAGGGAATTGTCAACACCAACCAGCAGGAAGGACAGACACAAATGACATTGGAAACCCCATTTGAAGGAACCGCCTTTTTTTAAAAAGCGCCATTCTAATGTATCCAGAGGAAACTGTTAAAACTAAAAAGTCAGGTAAATACACTCGGTTACCACGGAACTTCGTGTTTAAGCACATCTTTCCTTTCCTCTCATAAAAAAAAAAAATCTTTTAAAAGTGAATTCAGTAGTTGTGAAAGATACCAAATTTATACCCTGCCGGATGGTGTTCTCTCTCCATCCACAGGACCAACACAGCTCAGGCAGTGGCAATCTAAGCTTCCCTATACCACCATACCAGCATGCCTCTACACTGACCCCCTTTCCATTGCTAGTCACCCAGGTACCACTTTTCTGCGAAGGAATCTACACTCATTTAAATAAATTTTAAAAATTGGCATTATCAGCAGAAAACATTACATTTTATAATATTCCATGAATTCAAATTAGAACTCACATCTATGCCATTTAAATTACTGATACTTTAACAGAGAATCCAATTGCTGAGCCTTATTATCTTTATTAGTTTGTAAAGCTTCAGTGTGACATCTTAAATTATTGTTCTTAAAATTCTGACACTGTATCAAAGTTTGAATCTAACAGCTTGCGTCTTGCATCCTAAATTGCTGGTTGAACACTTTATTTTGCATTCATTCGAAGTCTAACTTCCTATATTGGTCAGTTAATGTGACTTGTGCAAACCTTTCAATTACCGATGGAAGGGAAAACAGTTACCAAACAAACAAAGACTGCTTAACCAAAAATAGATTCAGGAGAAGAATATGTATAGTGCAATTACTTTTCGCACAGATGAAAGCACCTAGATGGCATATGCAGTAACTGTTTTGTGCCTTGCATTTTTACAATAAATTGCCCCTGCTCTGATCAAGTGCATTCAGATCAGTAGTAGAAAAATAAAGAGAAAGACATGTTATGAAATTAATGAGTGTAATTAGTGTGTCCACATACAGAACAGTCTCTCATTCTCCTTCCCTGAGTTGTGCTGGTCTTTTATCATACACACATGCCCACAGCAAAAAAATTACAGCAGAAGCAGCTAGAAAAAACAATATTCTATTTGAAAGTAGTTTCAAAACAGAGGTACAACTAAAAGCTACTCCGAGTCTACAGAAAGTTCCAGTACAGTTCTCAGGCAAATTGAAAGAATGAACAACTGCTGACTTTTCAGATTGTGCTTGAGTCATCTGGTAGTAATAGAACCATAGAACTGGAAGGGACCTTGAGAGGTCATCTAGTCCAGTCCCCTGCACTCAAGGCCATTTATTAGGCCACACTTATTTTTACCACAACAGATCCACAAACCAAAAAGAGATGAGGTGTTTAGATCACCCAAGATCTGTTACAAGATCAGGAGCTCATTCTTTCATGGCTATTTCTTCACTTACCTTAGAGCTAGCCCATGATGTTTATGTGCAAATAGAAGCACATATATTTTCTTTCATTTCCTCATCAGTGGAATTTTTTGTCTTTTTTGGTGGAGGGTACAAAGGATGGATTGAGCCAAGTAGATGAAAAAAGGAAAAATTGGCCTGATCACTAGTGTTACCTAATTTGTAAATAAACACACTGTATTTTGTGCAAAAGAGGTGACCTCAAAGAGATTCGTGAGCTATAGCTCACTTCATCGGATGCATTTGGTTCTCTGATGAAGTGAGCTGTAGCTCACGAAAGCTTATGCTCTAATAAATTTGTTAGTCTCTAAGATGCCACAAGTACTCCTTTTCTTTTTGCGAATGCAGACTAACACGGCTGCTACTCTGAAACTCTAAATGCAAGATCTTGTCAGCTAAATGGCATTGTAATTGCTAATTTGGCAGACATGGTTTTAATGATGCCAGAAGAAAAAATTTTATCCACTGGTGCAGTTGAAAACTACAAACTGAGAAACAAATAATTATTTAATCTGAAATGAGATTTGTTAAATCTGTATAAAGTGGTCATTTTTTTAAACCATTTCTATACCCTTTCTTAGTCCGCCTTCCTAATGACCCCTAGTAATGGCTGTGTTGTAATGTCACTGTAACTATTGAAAGCAGAGTCCTTACAAAAATCCATGCTTTCTTGTGTACCATTAATTTTAGTTTTATTTTCTCCTTTTGTTTCCTTTTCTCAAGAGCAACAATTGCTCTGCAGAAGGATACCTTTGCCCGCCTTGTCAAATTTCAGCACATGCTGCTAATTACAGCATTCATCATGACAGGAAGTGAATTTGCAGCCCCCAGAGGACAGCAGGGAAAAAAACACCACCACCCTATGGTACTCAGTGAAGCCAGAACACAGCAGAAGGTTCCATTGCAAATGTGGGCCACCCAAACGGCATCCTAAAAGAACCCCCATCATTAGAATACAGCTCTAGGAGCTACACTGATTCAAATAGCTTCAGATAATACGGATCAAAGACAGACAGCAGAACAAACCCAGTAGCACACTGCCTAGGTAAAAATGAAAGCTGTGAAGATAATGGCACATTACCCACTCTCTACCGCTTACCCACCAGGGATACTGAACAAGGAGCTGTTGCTAATGATCCCTGAACATGGGGTTCAAAGATTTTCTACCTGCTTTAACTGCATAATATTTTATTATCATAAGGTTAACAAAATGGGATGTTCTGGTAGAATACAAATGTAAAGTCAAACTGTAAATTCTTTGAACCTTTGACCTAATTGTCTCCTGCTATTCTACTCCATTTAATCATATTTATTCATGGTTTGTCTGTTTCTTAAAGCCACTGAGGCAATAATTCAAGGATGTTTAGGAAGTTAATAGGAGAATTGGATATAAATTTGGGGATCAGGTGAACGTTCTCCCAAGTAATCACTTTTCTCCTTTTAAGATGTGATGTTGTATTTAAATTCCTTAGAACACTTCTAATTAATCTCTGTCTCATACACACATTGATGTATATGAAGATATGCAAATAGAGAAAAAGCCTAAAAATATTAGACAGCCTACTCCTTGTACCAGTTTTCTTTTAGTATAACCACAGTATGCAGCAGCACTTTAAGAAATGCCAACATACCATGTAGCAGAGGACACTCCATATTAAAAAAATGACAAAAATATTATCCCAGATAATAAAAGGGTTTATACTTTTATTAACAACTGCAGTGTTCTCTTATGATCATTCAGAACTACATCCTGGGTCTCAGGAGGGAGATCAGAGTTTTAGGTCTGACCTCTGAGTAGTGAGGTAAATGCTAAGGGACAAAGACTGAAGACAGCTACAGCACATTAGCTCTTCAAAAGACCAACCTGGATGACATGAGAAGAGAAAGCGGAAGACAGCTGGTGGCTGCTGGGACAATTGTATAATCACAGGCACACATGCTGGGAAGTTCCTGGTTACAAGGAGTGGCTGGAGTAGGAAATCAATACTAGCTAGGAAGAAATTTCTTCTGAAATGTGGCTCTGAGTTGGTCTACATTTGAACCCTGAGAAATGCCACTGTGCCAAGAGAGAAACAGCATACATAAGCAATTGTGCTCTGATGAGGAGGAGAAGGTAATGGCTTTGAGGAAGATAGGACAAAGAAATTAGAGCTTGAACCGCAGGACTCCCAAGGCTGGAGTTCTCAGTAGTGGAAGGTGAAACTATCTCTTCCCTTCCTTGACACTAAAGAGGGAGGATCCTGTTACACCATACTTCATTACAAGAAGAGCTCTAAAATATTCTATTCCACAGGATGGAGGGATGCTAGTCTCTCCATACTGTAGCTATAATGAAGGATTTGCTTCAACTTTACATAATATTTTGCATTCCTCTCCTCTAACTTTGCCAAGTACTGATCATCATTAAATTTCAGACCGGATCTTATGCCAGGATAGATATTTTCTGGAAAGCTGAAGCAAATTGTACAAGCCATATTTTATAAGAAAGGAATGTTCTAATTTTTTCCTATAGGAAGTAGTCTTCAGTTTGCACCTTAAACATTGCTACCTCAATGCAGCCAAATTCAATAGAAATCAAGTCACCTACCATTACATCTGCACTGAGGAACCTCAAAATGTGGCTTTTTAAAAAAGAACATAATGGGACAACAGCAACTTTTGTGATGGATCCCTTAGTATGGTCTAGTTCTCCAAACATGACAGATCCACCCATTTCAGCAGTGGGGCTGGAACAGATCAGAAATGGATCTACTTTCACTAAGGGAGGACGTTATAATTGGCACTCTGTTAACCCCTAATGCAACACACAGCCAGAAGAGTGCTCTATAATCCTCCAGCATGGAAAAAGGAAGTACAGAAGGAGAATCACCACTTCTGAGGTTCACAAAAATGGGACCACTGAGATCCTCCTGAGCCCACAGAACTGGAAAGCTGGCAGTATATATTAAGTACACTTGCAGATTTCCCTGGACAGCTACCTCAAAAAAGGAACAGCTGGCAGGTGTCCGCTGAGCAACCTTTCAGATTTCCTGATACAGCTATTTTAAAAGGGGATGATCCTGTGAAAACCTGGACAGGTAGCAACTTGAGCCAGAAGTCAGAGAGGACAGTAGTCAAAAGAGAGCTGGAGCATTAAGTCAGAGATAGCAAAGTGGTATCTGGCTATGAAGAGAAAGCTGGGTAGTTAAGTAGCTGGTATTGAGAGGCCGAGAGTCAAGCTGGGGAGCATGCTGTTACTGGTAAGGAGATCAGTAGTAGCCATGGCTAATGGATAGCCAGGAATGGCCTACAAACAAGGGAGCCATGTGAACAAAGCAGAATGAGGCTAGAGGTGCTGGACAAAAGGACAGGACTCTGGCTGTGGGATCTGATCGCTGGAGCAGGTCTTTGATTGCCCCTGGGAGAAGGGTGGCTTGGAGTGAGTATCCCTCACTAGCACCAGTCCTGTGGAGCCCCAGATTCATACCCATAACCTGGCCTGCCTTTAGGGGCTGGGCAAGGCCCTCTTTGTAGGGTTGCCAACTTTCTAATTGCATAAAATCGAACACCCTAGCCTCGCCCCTTCCCCAAGGCCACTCCCCCTGCCCCACCCTTGCTCACTAATTACCCCTCCCTCCCTGGCTCACTCTCCTCCACCCTCACTCACTTTCACTGGACTGCGGGAGGAGGTGAGGGTTCTAACTGGGGATTCAGGCTCTGGGGTGGGGCCAGAAATTAGGGGTTAGGGTGTGGGAGGGGGCTCAGGATTGCGGTGCAGATTTACCTCTGGTGGCTTCCAATCAGCGGCGCAGCAGGGCTAAGGCAGGCTTCCTTCCTATCTGCCTTGGCACCGCGCTGCGCCCCAGAAGCGGCCAGCAGCAGGTCCGGCTCCTAAGTGGAGTTACTGCAGGCAGTTCCACGCACTGCGCTCGCCCATAGGCACTGCCCCCACAGCTCCCATTGGCCATGGTTCCCAGCCAGTGGGAGTGCAGAGCAGTGCTCGGGGTGGAGCCCCGTGACCGCCCCGCCTAGGAGCTGGATCTGCTGCTGGCTGCTTCCGGGGCTCAGTGCGGAGCCAGGACAGGTAGGGACTAGCCTGCCTTAGCTCTGCAGCAGCACCAACGGGACTTTTAATGGCCCAGTCGGCAGTGCTGACCAGAGCCGCCAGGGTCCCTTTTCAACCGGGTGTTCCAGTTGAAAACCACACACCTGGTCACCCTACCTGTTTATGTTGTGTTTACCATCTTGTGTTATTCATCAGACTCTGAGTACAGGAACCCAAATAGAACTAGAGCATGAGAGCCTAGCACTGGGAGAACCTACAGTACTTGGCTCCAAACATGTGTACACCCAGATACCGCCAGACACCTCTGGGACTGGAGTACCACAACAACTCCCTGCAGAGGCGGTTGTTACCATATAAGGGTTTGGATCTAGAGGGAAAAGCTCCTCTAACAATATTCTCCTCTAAGCTCCTCTAACAATATTCTTACATGAAGCCTAGAAATCCTAAACTTCCCCTGTAAGCACTGGTATCAATACAAATAAAATGTCAAAACTTTAAGATCTTTAATGGCATTTGATCTTTACTTCCCAAAGTAACTTCAAAATACAACATATAACCCCTGTCCTTCCTAACCTATCCCCACAAGTGTGCATTACTATCTTACACTGCATCATGTCTTAACATGAGTATAATTCCTATACACATGAGCAGTCTCAATCCATTCAATTTACACTGAATAAATGTGTAGGCAGGGGCGGTCACGGGGCTCCACCCCGAGCACTGCTCTGCACTCCCACTGTGTAAATTTGTAAATTTACAAATTTACAAAATTTGTCAGTGCAGAAGTAAACAAGCAATCTCACTGAAGTCAATTTACAATAGTAGCCCCTAGAACTACTTATCTGATACTCAAACCTACCTTATCCGAACAAGATTTTGCTGGGTCAGGAACTTAGAACATAGACATGGTATTTTATTTGTTTGTGAAACACTATGCACACTTATAGCATAGCATAAACAACAATATTTGGAGCCTAAGTTAGTGCCAGGTTGCCAACCTTAATTGAAATAACTTTGCTCTAATATCTGCAGTGGTACACTGTAGTTTCTAGGAAGATGTTTGATTACATGTGTTTGTAAGACATCTGTCAGCTAAATGAGAAATCCAAATAAGGCAAAATGATTCATTCAGGAATGTTGAGTGATTTGCAACTCTCCTTGAGGGGATTTCAAGACAAATCCAGGTCCCACTGAAGTCAATATGAGTTTTTTGCCACTCAGTGGGGCCAGGATTAAATCCCTCTGAGGCCACATAACAAATCATATCATACAATGAGACAAATGTAGTCCAATATTTTAATTGGAAACAGATTTAGGGAAAATTCTAGGCATTTGTTATAATTAGTTCTTATCCAGGCTGCTTAGAAGCTGGTGAACAAGGCAGAGAAGATGGCAATAAGACAGCAAAAGGAAAGAGGAGAAGGTTTTTACAAAAATACCAAGAATACCCAAAAACTAAACCACCTTCAGTTAGTTTAGCATATTTTTATTATTTTGTTTTAAATCTCAATGGTTGGTAGGTGTTGCTGGCTACCTCTGAGCTGAATTTTATAATAAATACCTTGGCACAACAGTGATTACCAAGTCCTGTCTGTATACACATTGTGTACCCTGTGGGCAGAAGATGAGGAATCAGAGGTTTTTTATATACAATATAAAAACCTGCCACACTGAATCCATAATGTTAGTACCCATTAGTGATGGACAAATTGGAAAGATTCAGAGTTTGGATTCAGAAATGGACCCAAAAGTTGACTAGTTAAGAGATGTTACAGAATCCTATGGCCTTTAAAGTTGGACTGGAAATTCTGGCTCTAGCCCAACATCAATTGAAGTCAATGGAAAGACTCCTGTTTAGTTGAATGTGCTTTAGATGAGATGTTTGTCAGTACAAGTTGTCTTACATTTCCATTCCTTCCTATCTCCAGTGAGGCCAGAAAATATCCCAGGAATGGGCTCTTACAATATCTCTGAGCTGGATAAATATTATACATTGAATAAGTCACCACATTTTGAAATATTTCCAACAATTATTTTTATAATGGTTAGGGCCAATTCAAAGCCCACTGACGTCAGTGGAAAGAATCATGTGGACTTCAATGAGCTGTGGATCAGGCCTTAGATTGCTGGGTCAACAAATCACAAACAATCACAAATATATATTAAATCCACCAATTTTTGCTCCGAGACTTTGCCCACTTGTAGCAAGTGCTCCTACTTCTTGGCAGGAGCACAAGAAACTGAAAAATACTGGGGAGAAAAATAGCTAAATTTTATCTAATTTCAAAAGAGGGTTTGGTTCAACTTTTTCAGGCTGCTCTAAATTGGAACTGGTATCCAGGCCAGCACATATTGGCCCCAGGATTTGAGTCACAAATACAACTTGAAGCCTCTTTCCCAATTCCTGCAACACAGTCTTGTGCTGAATACATAGCCTGACTAGACCAGAGAATCTGGCCTATTGTTCCAGCATTTGTTGTCTCAGTCTGCCTGCTCTGTTTGTTCATGTTCTCTCCTTTATTAATTTGCTATTTCTGGATGTATTTCAGCTGTGTTTGTGCACCTAATATATTCCTTAATGGAAGAATATATAGATACAATAAATGACAGAGAAAGCATTCCTGTTTTAATAAAAACACACAAGTGCTGCAAGTCTGGATAGAAGATTTATCTACACCCTCTTCATTGCACAAGCGCACAAGGCAACGTGACAGGAGGGTTTTATTTTATCTGACCTGTCTTCCCCGTATCTTGCATTCACCTTTAATATATTCATTGTTGATATTTTTAAAGCATTGTAATTCCTGTTACATGCATCTGTCAGATGGGTTCTGTCTGCATATTTCTGGCTCAACAGAAAGCAGGAACTATTTGAAATCCTACAAGAAAGCCCTGAGAACTTTAAGAAAAACTTTTCCTTCTGAACTCTTCTATTTGCCATTAGCTGGAGATCCAAGCATTTATAATCCATATTAGCACAGTACATGGCACATGCCTGTCTGATAACAGCCTACTACTACTACTACCACCACCAGGTAAGAGTTATCCTTTACCTCAAGCAGTAGGTATCTGAGCCGCAGTGCTGTAAGTCTTAGGCCTGGTCTACACAATACAGTTAGGTCTGCCTTGTCTTGACCTAGCTGTGGAAGTTTCTTCACTTAAATTTGGTTCTCATAACGTAAGGGCCTCTCTGTGCTAATTAGTAACATCATCTCCCCAAGCAGCATAGTCACGGTGGATGTAACCAGGCCGACACGAGGTCAGTGTAGACACTGTTACTGGCTTTCAGGAGCCGTCCCACAATGTCACACGCTCACAATACAATCAATACAAGCGCTCCTGGTGAGGATGTGCACTGCTGATACAAGGAGCCAAGTGTGCACACATGCTAGCGATTGAATAACTGCAGTGGCTTTAGGCCAACATAAGTTAGGTCAACATAATTTTGTAGTGTAGACAAGGCCTCAGGTTCTGACGTACCAAGTGCAGTGGTGGACGGGGCCATTCCACTAGCAATTCTGGCAGCTCCTCCTTTCACAGCTCCAGAGGATAGTTCCAGAAGAACAAAGAAAAGAGACAACACATTTTAGAATAACTTGTTTTAAAACTCTGACTCTGGCCTAGGCCTATTGCCATCAATTTTATTTTAATAACACTGCAGCAACAGCAAAGTTACATATTTTAAAAGAATAATCAGAAAGGTAATAGAGTTTTGTGGTTTTAATTTCACTCCTGTTTACAGAAAATGGGTACTTATTTCACAATGTTCCAACACCACAAGTAGCTACAGCAGGCATGTGAAATCCCCTTAGCATGAGCTGAAAAAGCCTACATATTTTTTGTATTTAGAAACATACTTGTTATTTACATTCCCTTCATGTGTACAATTGCACATTTCATTTGACTACATTACAGCTCAGTACCCTGTCTCAGCTAAGTTATCAACAACCTAGGTAGCTGCAAAACCCTTCCTAGTTTCAGCATCTGACGCTTTTGCTTGAGTGTGTTCCCCGAAGACTTATCCCTGCAGGACATTCTTTTTGGCTTTGAGTTTACAACAAATGTAAGTCTCACAGTTAACAAATATAATGGGAAAAGGCAATAAAAAAAGCAACAACTACTCCTACAGGTCCTGCTCCATCAAGTTCTGAAAGCTTGTCCCAGTGATTAACCCAAACCCACCTTTGGGAAGCAAAGTGATGCTGCCATCGCCGTTGATGCAACAGCTATTCTGTCCATCAAACTAACATTTCTTGATGAAAAACACAACGTAACTTCTGTCTGCCAACCTGAGTGAAGCAATTCTACTTGCTTAACAGCAAAATGCCACTAGCATTTCTTCCTTCCTTACTAAAGAAGTGTGTTCAAGATAAGAATTTAAGGTATGACCCATATAGAGTAGAGTATAGAAGGTTTAATAAGCTCCTATGTATGAGCGTTTGTAGGCCCTGGAGTTACCCTCAATTGTGTCTTATTTAAGTTGGCCTTTTGAGTGGCTATTTTCAATGTGGTTCTTTAAAAAAAAAAAAAAAAAAGTCTCATTTCTATATATCTGACCTTTACTTTTTCTAACTTTACCTTTGCACTAATGCTATCTTTGCTGTGATAAGGAAATGAATTAAGTGGGGTATTTTATTCTTTCATGCCACAGTGAGGGAAATCTGGATGCCAAACACAGTGGGCAAGATTCTGAGCTGTGCTCAGTGCAAGTCCTTGTGTCAAGAGACTCTTCAGATTCCCTTTACAGCAGCATTTTGGTTGCTTTGTGCTTCTGAGGTGCTGCAAAGCTGCAGCAGGCAAGGCTAAGAATACTGCGTACGATTTTTAACAAGGCCTAAACATAAAAAATTGTCCAGCAGGGCTACAGAAAATTGTGAGAATTTTCCTGAATTAAATTATCATCAGAGGGTTTCCTACAGCCCAACTGATCTAACCATAGCTAAAATGGCCAAACATATTACTAATATTATAAAAAGGGCTATATGCCAAGCAAACCTGAAAAGGCAGAGTAAACAAAATCAAACTTATAAAGTTTTGCTACCTAATCAGAAAGTGAGAAAAGAGAAAGATCCTCATTTGGGGATATACAGTTTTTTTAAAAACTACCATATATAATCAAAAAAGGTCTGAAGAAATGGTTCTCAAATATAGGAGCATCACTCCCTTTTGCTGAAGATCCTAGAAATAATAAAGTTTGTATGTTTGAACTTGTCCTGGAATATTCCTAATTTGTCACAGTTTAATCTTCTACAGAGCATAATGGTGGTAGTTGCAGCATGGTTGTGTGATGGATTTTATGGAAAACTTCAGCACCCAAAGAACTCAAACAAAGCTAAGGCCTGAAGGGGTTAAGGTGGCTGATTCCAATAGGGGCCTACACAGGTATGAGGCCTTTGTGATGCTCATTGCAGGCTAGGGTCCAAGTCATTATACTTTCTCCTCACTATCCATCAACATATACACTAGGGTGACCAGATATCCCAATTTTATAGGGACAGTCCCGATATTTGGGGCTTTTTCTTATATAGGTGCCAATTACCCCAACCCCATCCTGATTTTTCACACTTGCTATCTTGTCACCCTAATATACACACACACACCATATAAAAAAGAAAAAAAATTGATCTCAGGCAAGGGTAGACAACAAAGCCAATCAAAATCCATTTACTCCTCCATGTTAACACTTTTGTTGTGAAACAAAGGCCAGCTTCTGGACCTATACTGATATATATGTGCATTTAGTGTGCGCTTGAACTTTGCCTTGTAGTAGCTACACACGCACAGCTCCACTCCAATGTTATTTTTACTAGGAATATAGATAATCTGTATCACAGCTGAATCTAAAGACCCTTGATAGGTATGGGATTATATATGCATAGACATATGGGCATGCTCTATGGCCTTTACACCACGTCCTGCAATACCTCTGTGGGTACTGAAGCAATCTCTGTAAGTCTAATAAAGCCAGAATTCCATCCCATACTGTCCCTGCTGGCCACAGCTGTTGTTTACATGCACCTAATGCACTGCCTACCAGAATTCAGCTTCAAAAGATATGCAATATCAGAATACGGTTGCCAGATATCCAGTTTTCGACTGGTATGCCTGGTCCAAAAGGGACCCTGGTGGCTCTGGTCAGCACAGCTGACTGGGCTGCTAAAAGTCTGGTCAGCGGTGCAGCTGGGCAAAAGCAGGCTCCCTGACTGCCCTGGCTCCACGCGGCTCCCGAAAGTGGCCGGCATATCCCTGTGCTTCCTAAGCACAGGGGTGGCCTAGGGAACCACAGCCAATGGGAGCCTCCTCTCACACCCAAACTATCTTCTGGAGCAGGCACCCTGTACCCCAATCCCCTACCCCAGCCCTGAGTCCCTCCAATACCCCAAACCCCTCATCCCCAGCCCCAGAGCCCACACCCCCAGCCAGAGCCCTCATCCCCTCCCTCTGCCCAAGCCCAGAGCCCCCTCTCATACCCTGGAGCTCGCACCCCCAGTTGGAGCCCTCACCCCCTCCCATACCCCAACCTGCTACCCCAGCCTGGTGAAAGTGAGTGAGGGGTATCAGGGCCTAGGAGAAGGAGCAGAGCAAGGGGCAGGGCAAGGGTGTTTAGTTTTGTGCAATTAGAAAGTTGGCAACCCTGTATCAGAATGAGCCAACTAGAAAGTTATCACTGCAATGCTGTTCATAGAAATACTGTTTTATGAAGGGTTGTCCTTCTGAAACTGATGCACAAACATGAACAAAAAAAACACTGCCCTACCAGCAGAACCTTGGAACCTTATGCCTGGAAGTACCTGATTATTTTCCCCCTGCATATTTGATCTCTAAAAACTAGAGCCTTGGAGACTTTAAAATTCCCCTTGTCCTTCAGCCCAGGATTGTCTTGGAATTCAATGCTATGGTATTAAGCCTACAGAGCAGGGAATCTTCCGAAAGAATGATAGAATTTTAAGACTAGCCTGTGCTAAGGCCCAGTCCAGCAGTCCTCACATAGGCAAACTCCCAGTGAAACTCATCTGCATGTGAGCAGGAAAACTTGGCTTTGGATATAGAGATCACTCTCCTAAACTCGCAAACTTAATCATGTACTAGAGCAATAAACTGAGTAGAATAAATGGGAAGAAATTTAAAGCTGCCCTAAAAATAGGTTTATTCGAAGAAGCTGAAAATTATAAGCACACACTGTGTAAAACAAACTTCAAAATACTACTCTAATGTACACAACTTTTAATAACTATTGAATGGTTCCAGATCTTTAATAATTTTTGTTTAATATCACAGAAATTACTGAACTGAACAGCAAAATCTTAAACTAAAAATTAAGTTCATCCATCACTTTTTATGAGCCATGAAAAAAAACCTACACGGAGAATAAATCTTTGTATGAAAGTCTATTTATGTTACAAATGATTCACACTTGAATTGAATTAATACCTGAAAACTTATAACCTGTCTTGTGTACTCTCTTGCTTTGTTTGTTGTGTTGATTAACACTACAGTATTGCTGTATATAACGTAAAGTGATACATTGCTGCTGAGACTCAAAAGATACATAGCACTGTGGAAATCGACAAAGTCTAATGTGAAAAGAACCTAGATGCATCAGAGCTGTTGCATAGATTTGAACCTTATACAATATCAGGAGGAGTAAAGAATATTATATGTTCATTTAGCAGTACTAAACAACAACAGTAGCTAGTGATCATAGCACTTCTCAGTTTAAAAGTGCTGTATGAAACTCCAGAGGGAGATTTTCAAAGGCACAAAAGGAAATTAAGCCTAATTCCCCTTTATGAATCTCCCCTAAATGATTAATTTCCACAATACCCCCGTGAGTCAGATAAATACCTTCATTTTACAGATGGGCAAATTGTGACAGAGAAGTTGTCAAGAGTTGCCCAAGATCACATATGGAGTCAACGTAAAAGATGGGATTAGAATTTAAGATTCCTGTTTCCCACTCCTCTTTTCAAGACCCTAGCTCACCTATCCCCACTCTTGAAAAAAAAAAACTTGTCTCTTTTACTGGCAGTTTGCAACAAATCCTTAGCATGCAACTCGGGACTTTTAACAGTTTGGGTAGCAGGTATAAAGCTGCTATTGCTGAGAGGTTTCAGAGTAGTAGCCATGTTAGTCTGTATTCGCAAAAAGAAAAGGAGTACTTGTGGCACCTTAGAGACTAACAAATTTATTAGAGCATAAGCTTTCGTGAGCTACAGCTCACTAGAAACACAATACGCCCATGGATTCTTATCTACATTATGGTACATGGGAACAATAGTTGAGTCTATACTCAGTTAAAAGTTGTGTGTTTTTAAACATCAATAATTCTTCCTTGGGTGGAATAGCTGTCCCAAAGCTATTTTGCTAAAGATTTCTTTCTTTCTCCTAAACAGTATCAAAATAGAAAAACAAACTTCTTTATAAGAACAAGTCAAAGCTCCTTTCAGGAGAGCAATTCACAACCCTCTTTGTTGGAGCTTCATTAGTATGCATTTTAGTACAGCATAGCTGGCTTCATCAATCACTTTGCTTTGGTGACTAGAAACGTAATTGTGGATCCAAACCTACAAGGTGCTGAGCAACTTCAATTCTCGCCAAAGTCATTTGGAGTTGATGGAGCTCAGTGCCCTTGAGTGCTTGCTCAGCACCTTGCAAGATCAGGTCCTGTGAGAAGAAGCGTATCAGAGAATGTCACCATCTACAATTGCACTGAGCCCGAGGTTGTTTGTGTGGAAGTCTTAGTCTGATGCCATCACTTCCATGGAAACACTGAAGTAAAGTTTTCTGAACTGAACCCCTGAACTTAATGAGAGTTTTGATCTTTCTCCAAACTAAAAACATCCTCTCGGTGGCACCATTAATTTATTTCATTTCTTTCAAACATGGAGCAAAATACTTTTCCAAAAAGATATATACACATTCATTGAAACAAAGAAAAATGATTGACATTTTCCCCAGAAGGATCCTTGGGGATAAATTTGTGCCCTTCTTAGTTACCAGAGGGAAATGGTAAGATAGTCTTCTTCAATAGGTTTGTTTTGCATGGCCAGTCCAGGATGTCAAAGCTGCCTTTAGCTGAAATTATTTCATTTTCTAAAAGTATTTGGTTCCAGTGAGTGCCTCTCATATAAAATGGGAGAAGCACCATTGCACAGCTGCTTCTAGCTTGTCTGAAAACCAGAGTGGAAAAGAAAAAAGGCACCATTATCTTTCATTGATCACCCTCCCCTGTATCAGGATTTCACAAACTAGCATACCATAGTGCCAGTCAAGTGATAATTGCAGTTCAGATGGTTTGTGTTAAGAACTTTTGAAATACATTGTAGCAGAGGGCAAACACAGAATCAAGTCACTCTGAGATACTATGAATATGTCTTAAAGAAACCATTACTATTTTTATTCAGTAAAAGGATTTTGCACTTCATGGATTCTAGATTGAATAAAAATCTATTTTGATATACTGATGACTATATTTAGTAATAGTAATTTACACCTTGCCTTCTTCATGAACACCACACATTTATAGTCCATTACAAACTACACATATGAATCATTTCGCCTACATATGAAAAGAACTCACCTCTGGAGTGAAATGTGGCAACTGTTACTAGGGGACAATAAAAGTGCACTGTACAACAATTAAAGAGAGGAAAGAAGACAAAATACTATGCCCAACTGAAACTACAGGAGGAAGGTAGATAGATTATAATACTCCAAACTGGAACTGAGATTAACAAACTATTCTTGCCAAAAAGTGCCATAAAACCTTTAATAGCTAAAAAGTTTTGCATTTCAGTTGCATTATCTAGCAGGGTGATACCTCATAGCATCAACCTAAGTATTGGTTCAACAATGCATGGATGCAGATGGAAAAATGACACCTACTGGATTACCAGAGTCACCTGCAGGACCCTACATTCTGAGCTGAATTCCTCCAGTAAAGTACTGACCCAGTCTGATATTGCTTTAGTTGTGGTACATGGAGGATTTGCAACCCAAAGAGATATGGTATAGGGAGAGCCCTCTGCCAAGAGAAGATCTTGTTCCATGAGCAAGATTATAGCAATCAATTACTTGAATTCTTAGCTATTCAATACTCACTTTTCAAAATCAATTAACTCAGGTTTGTGATCACATGTATTCAGATGTGGTACAATAGTCATTCTTCACACCACTATTGCAACTCTCTACTAATGATCTCTAAGAACTTAAATATCAATTCTCAGACCCCTTCTCCTAAGATAGCAAGTGTTATCAAACATTTTTCAGAGGGTTATACTGAGGGGCTAAGTAACTTGCAAAGTCAAAGTCACACAGGAAGACTGTAAAGAACTGGAAATACAGGGCCAGTTCACAAGGCCATTAAAGTAAATGGAAAGATTCCCATAGACCTCAATTAATTTTGAATCAGGCCTATAATCCATATCTGCCAACTCCTAGGCCAGTTAACACTCCAAAACATGTACTTAGTCACAGTAGGCTAGACCTGACCCAAGCTATGGTGCCTTCATGCTGCTAGAATGGCATAAAGCATGTCTGGGGGAATGTCATAGTTGTGCCTGGAGCATCGCAGAAATTCCACTACCCTACAGTAATCTTGGCCAGGGTATCGTCCCTTTTGGGGTCATTACAGCCCTGACGCTACTCTAACTCAGGTCAGGAACCAGCACCGCACTTAGTGGCCCTAGAGATCCGAGACCACAAAGCTACCGTGGAACTACTTCCCCTGTTCTCCTAAATTCTGCATTGAGCTCAGCTTAGCTAGACCTGCAGACTATTTTCTTCAGCAATGAACTAAAAACTACTTGAGTCTTCATTGTAGCTTCCATAGATTCAAGGCCAGAAAGGACCATTGCGATCATCTAAGTCTGATCTTCTGTATAACACAGGCCATAGAACTTCCCCAAAATAATTCCTAGAGCTTCCCCAAAATAATTCCTTTAGCCAAACATCTAATCTTCATTTAAAAATTATCAACGATGGGGAATCCACCACAACCCATAGTAAAGTGTTCCAATGGTTAATTACCCTCACTGCTAAAAATACAGGCCTTATTTCCATTCTGAATATGGCTAGCTTCAGCTTCCAGCCATTGGATCATTTTATACCTTTCTCTGTTAGACTGAAGAGCCCATTATCAAATATTCGTTCCCCATGTAGATATTTATTAGAGTGTGATCAAGTGACCCTTAACCTTCTCTTTATTAAGCTAAATAGATTGAGCTTCTTTAGTCTATCACTACAGGGCATGTTTTTGAAACCTTTAATCATTCTCATAGCTCTTCTCTAAACCCTCTCCCAATTTATCAATTTCCTCCTTGAATTGTGGATCTCAGAATTGGACACAATATTCCAGAAGTGGTTGCACCAGCGCCAAATACAGAGGTAAAATAAATCTCTACTCCTACTCGAAATTCTCCAGGTTATGCATCACAGGATTTGCCCTTTTGGCCATATGTTTTGGAAGCTCATGTTCAGCTGATGAGCCGCCATGACCCCCTAACCCTACCTTCAAAACGAATTTAAAGTAAATGTAAAAGTAAAGCAAAGCAAAGCATAAGATACCAATGTGCAAATTTCTTTATAATTTGCAAATACAATGTACTGAGTGCTTAAAAGTTGTATTAGATGCTTATTAACTTTACTGGCTTGTTTGTATTTCCTTTCCTCTACTTAGTAATTAACCAAGAAACAGAAGATTTACCCATTGTCATCTAAAACATCTTTTATTACAGGCATGTACACATTTTGGAAAAAAGGTTTCAAACCCAAGAGGATGAAGTAGTAAGTTGGCTTCTGGGAGAGGTACTTATAACTCACTCAGTGGTCTTTTTAAAACAGGAAGAAATCTGATTCTGATAAATACATGTCTTATCTCTGATTCCTCATTGGCAGGAATGAGTCACACACCAACCGACTAGTGAGCAGCTATGCCAGACAGCAAGGGTTAGAAGTCACCTCTCAATGTTTTGAATCAACCAGTGTGAGTTCAAAAAGGGAATATAACAGTATCTTTTTCTTCTTTCTTTCTTGATAAAAATCTGTCAGATATTAACAATGCAAAGCCCTATAAGAAAGGGACAATTATAAGCAATGTCACTAAGTGCTGGTTCCAGAGTTGCTTCGTGCAGCAGTTACAGGCTATTTCAGTCAAAGTATTCTTTGGAGAAAATGCTGAACTCTGACTTACTATATACATGGTAACATAATGACATCACTGCACAAATAGAATAGAGAGCTGTCTTCAGTTGGAGAGACAGAATCTGGACTAGAAGCTAGGCCAGATCATCAGGGAATTTCTTTTCTTTCTCCCAGCATGCAACATGGCAGCATTATGGTGGAGAGTTAGTGAGAAAGGGGAATTGCCCCTCTTCTAAGGCATGTGGTAGCTGCCAGACACAATCTTCTGGAACTGTTGAAACCAAACATAGCAAAAATTGCTCCTCAATGTGTTTAGACTTCTCAACATTCATGAAAAAAATCAAATGGGAAATTATTATAGACAAGTAAATAACTACACAAGTAGAGCTGGTCAGAAAATGGGGAATTTTTTCACAGAAAAAAAATCAACTTTATGTCATGAAAATGGAAATTATACATTTCATTGTCAGTTGGGTCAATCAAAATATTTTGGCCTGTCAAACTGAATCAAACATTTTGTTTCAGGTCAGCTCAACATTAAACTATGTCCTGCCTGTGTTGCCTGAAGGGAGCCATAGCTTGACTGCTTCATGTCCCATTCTCTTCTATGGGCTAAGTTCCCTGTACAGACTACAACTCCCAAGATGCACTACAGACTCATCTCTTGCTGACCCATCACAATGCAGCATGGGAGTCACATGGCTGTGGTAGATCATGGGAGATATATTCTGGCCTATAGAGGCAAATGGGAGAATGAGGCACCTAAACTATAACTTCCATGAAGCACTGCGAAATTAAATGTTTTGACATTTCCAAATTTAAAGTTTCAGTTTTCATTTGTAAATCAAAACGTTTTCATTTTGTGTGTTTGGTTTTTCCATGTAAAGCTGAAAATTCCCATGGGAAGCAGACACTTGCGGGGGGAGAGGAGGGAGGATCATGTGTCAACAACAATTTAGATGAAAAATTGTTGATTACCCCTAATAGTACACTTTCATGAGTGACTGTTCTATAAACACTGCTCTTGTTGGATGGAACTTTATTGTCAGCCTTGTTTATGTCAATTGTGTTGCCTTTTAAACTGCAGTTAATGGACCATCTACCAGTCCTGAGAAAGAGAAAGGGTAAGGAGAATAAGTATAAGGGGATAAAGGCGGACAATAAGGGAAGAGAGCAAGGGGAAAATCTTCCATTGTCATAATTCTACCGATCCATGAATATTTTGGAGACACCAACCATTTACATTTGATTAATACTTGTCTATTAATATTCTTGAGTATACAGTTATAATATATGATCTCAAGGGAAGGGATTGTACCTCGTCATGCTTACTCAGCACCCAGTTCACTGTGAGCACTACCTTAAACAAATTAATAATATATAAATAATGCCTTACATGCAGTAGGAAATCATAATGGGGGAAATTGCCACCAGTGCTCCTGTTGGTTCAGACACACCAGCATGAAGTAGGAGCAGGGACCATGCCACATTTTATGCGTATTTAACTAAAATGGTGGTAAACATGCTGGATGTGGCTGGAGCCTTCTCTATACTAGCCCCAATATAGGGGGAACCAGTAGAAGCAGCACCACCGCCATGAAGACACATTCTACTTATTATTCCATGCTAAAGAGTCTATGTCAAACAAAGAACAGAATCATTCCTCTAGAGAGAACATAATGGAATTGCCCGAAAAAACAAGATCTCCTCTCCTTTGAGGGGCGAACTTCTTACTAATTAAATAGTACATTAATAATTTGCCTTCCGCAAAGAGCTTTTTCCAAAATTACATCCTGTCCAGTAAGTTTACTTGTGATTTTTAAACAAGTACTTCCCAAAAATACCCATACACAACAAATCTTGTACCAGTGGAATCATAAGAGATTTTTATCTTAAATAGCCTAATCTGCCTACCTTTGTTGTCCAAGCTGAGAGGAAGTGAAGAGCATAAATGGGAATAAGTAATGAAAAGGAGATTTTTAAAATTGGTTCAGTCTCATTTGATTTAGCTCTCCAGCGTGAATTCTCCTGCGCCCCGGCAGACTCCTTGACCCCCATGGAGCCCCACTGACTTTAGTGCACTGCAGATGAGGTGGGCACTAACGGGTACACAAATAACTAGGGTTGCAAACGCTGCAGGGGAATGTTTTTGATATTTTTAAAAATATCAAAATGTATATATATTCACTGGAATTAAAATAATAATAATCCTGGGGAATACTGCAAACCACTTTTCCCCCAGTAACAGTCATATTTAAACATGAATACCTTCCACAACCGTTTTAGGTCTTCTCTCCATGAACACCATTCACATCACACGAATCCTCGCAGGCCAAGTTTACCCCCACGCACATACAAACGTGCACCATTTATCTGAAATGAAATCCTGCCTGATACAACATCAGGGCAGGTTTCCCCAAATCTTTTTCCAGAGCCCTGGCACAGAGGCAATTAAACAAGACAGACAAAGATCTAACCACACAGTTTGCAACTAGAATTGTGCATACAAGTACACACAATCACTGTAAAATTAAATTTACATTTAAACTAACATTGCATCTAGCCTTACAGTACCCTAATTTTCCTAAGAATGGTGCTTTGAACAAGGCCTCTGTGGCCAAGACTGGACAAAAATTTAATATTTTCTAAGATTACCTACCACTCCTGAAGAGATTATAAGCCTCAGTCCCTCTCCTCATTGCAAGAGCTATGTTCATCCAAAAAGAGCAGAATACCACATGGCTTACTTGAGCAATTCCAGCAAGCTAACACCAATCAGATTTAAAATATTGAATGCAGAATGCTCACGATGAACCCGTTCAGATCAAGCCAAAGAATAAATTTATGCCCCCCCCCAAAAACATGTGTTGTGCAAATTCAGGCAACAAGTAAATTTGAGAAAATTCTATGAACCAAAAATTTGGCTTCATTCACAGTTTCTTCCCCTTCACTCGGCACTGCTATTTGTCCCTGTTGTACCCCAGCTACTGTGTCTCCCACAATGTTTGAATAAATATCTTTATTCCTGTTTTTCTTACGGTACTTGTTGACTATCGCTCTCATGCCAGTATTTAGCCTTAGATGGAGTTTATCACCAGCTTTGGGCTTCATTCCCAAGCAACCCGACTCCAAGACGACCCAGTCCCGGCACGCCAGGGGCCACTATCGGCCTCACGCTGTCCACGGGCACCTGTTAAGAGTTTCACACCCTCTTGAACTCTGGGTTTGCACTGTCCTTTCCCCCCACAGGCCAATTTCTTTCCTGGACCAGGCACCAGCTTTTTTTTTTTTTTTTTTTTTTTTTTAAGTGCAGCTTTACCAGGTTCTAAGGTAGCAAAGGTGGGCTAGCAGGGAGACTGGCATTTCCAAAACATGGTGGGGATTTTAAAGAGGGGCAAGCTTCCAGTTACTGCAACCCCTTGGCAAAAGAGCTCAAAATCATAAGGAAGGAAGTGCACAAACTAGCTATCTTGCTTTTAGTGAGGAGCACTATATAAAAGATTACCAGAGTAAAGTACACCAAGTATAAGAAAGCACAGGGAATACTGCAAATATGGGGGTTATATTATCTAGGTATAAAGCAAAACCTGAATGCTCTTAAGGGAAACAACAGCACTAAACATGCATGAGGCTGAAATAATCAGGTTTTTTAAGCAATCAATTCTGAAAGCAGCAGCTTCTTAACTAAATGAAAAGAGGTAAAAGGGAAGCATAAGAATTAAAAACAGAAAAGTCTTTAATTGTCTATGGATTGTGTGTGCACTGGCAGTGACTCCACCAAGGCTACATTAGAGCACTTGTGCTGCGGACAACCAGCACTGGTTCATAGAGGGCTGTCTCTATGGGCATTTAATTTCTGAATTTTGCTATAGTCATTAGCCAGAGTATTTTGAAAGGGTGAGGGGATGGAGCCACTGACTGTTACGCATACTCATGCTCATCGAGAGAGGAAGATCTGTGAGCTCTTCTTGACAGACACAAGGTTTGGCGCTACTTACACTTTCTACTCCCAGCTCTGTGTCACATTTTTCTGTCCTTAGCCAGCTCATGGCTGAAAGCTCTGAGGCTATAAACCCTCAGTCTAGAGGGCCTATTTGGCTGAGTTTGCCTTAGCTATGAATGTTTGATGTTGTGCATCTCTCATGATGCTTGAATTACTGGACTTTCACAATCCCTTCTAACAGGCAGAGCAAACAGTAATGGCATCCTTTTAAAAGTCCCTCCAAACTTGCATGCACAGTCAACTGCAAGTGAGATCTGAGATTGATCAAATTTATTTATTTATTTATTTATTTTTAAACACAGTTATGTCTCCTTTTGGGTCAATATTTAGCATTTTTTTTAAAAAATCCGTAACCAATATCATACTGCTAGGTTTTTACTTTTATAACTCTCACCTCAGTGAAAACAAAAGTACATTGTATTGATCTGAATGACAACGTAACAACTAGCAAGTACAGATGTCAGAGATTAAGTGCAAGTTTTATTAACCTTACAGAAACAAACATTGATTGCTTTCTTGCAATAATACTAACTATGCAAACTGATGCAGCATCTCAAAGCCAGGCAACACAGCAGAGCTTGAGAAATCAAGTAGTGGATTTGACAGCCAACTTTATAAGCCTTTCCTTCCAACTCTCAAACTCCTCCCCCAAAACTCTAAAAGAAAAAGACAATAGCAGTAATTATCAATATGTTCTAGAATTGCAAGTAGCTAGGAATAATCAGATATAAATGAACCAGTGCATGGAAAATTATGTTTTTCACTACCTGATTTCAAGCCATATTATTTGACTGTCCAAACTATCCACATGTGAGATCCAATTTTTCAGATAGATGAATGAGTTGGCTGAGAAGGAACCAGTACGGTTGATACAATAGATCAAACTGTAGGATTAATGGCTCCAGTTCAACAATATCTGGACTCAGGCCTCAGTAATTTTTCAAAGCATCTTTTCCAAATTTCTCAGCAGACTCTTTAGTTCCCAAAAGGGTTGGGTGGACGTGGGCCATATATACCATGGCATATAAGATTTAATTTCCTAGGGTAACATTTTGTATGGCATACCAATGAATGTTTTAACCTGTGTCCACATCTAAGATTAACATACTGTGAGGTATCTATTTCCACCTGCCCCTAATGTCGTATGCATAGTGTACAATGAGATGCCCAATCTTGGGTGATAATGTGCAGGTTATGGATACTGCAGAGGAAACCTAGATTGCCTACTATGCACACAAAATTTTCAAATTGTTGGCAATGCCCCTACAGGTCTTTGAAGAACTAGTGTGCCTGCTGAAAAGGGCAGAATATTTCTTCCTATCCTATTAATGCATACACATCATTGCAGATGTTTCTGGTGGGTTAATTGTGGTCCCAGATGGCTCGGCTGGATACAGCAACCCACAGAATATGGACCGTACTATTTAAAGGTGCAGTTATGATCTGAAAAGTAACTATGAAAAAGTGGCACCTTCTTTCTCACATTTCTTCTCCCTTTTTGTATTCAGAAACAGAACTAGGTTGTTTCCTTTTTTACTTCATTTAGACCTGCAGAGCCAACACAGCTAAGACACAGATCCGTGGTGGATTCTGTTCCATCTCTTGCCTTATCAACAAATTATTTACTCAGTTCCCCATCAGTTACTCCTGTGCAGGCCCACGGCAGGCAATTACAATCTATGATTCTTCTCTATCCACCACTATGCCCTTTTGGGATTTTCCAGTATCCATTTCTTATTTTCTTTAAGGTTGGCCTTTAATATTTCCATTTCAGAGATGGTAAATGCAAAACCCATCTGATTCTTTTTCTTTAACACAAGCTCTCTTTGTTCTTCTGCTACATCAGCCTCCATTATTAGAAGGACAGCTATAGCAAAGGTCTAGAGCAGTAGTAAATTACTTGTATCACTGGAGAGTTTTGTCAAATAAGCCTTTGGAAGCTCATTGTTAACACGAGGAGTGACACTCATATTGAGCTCAAATTCAGCTGTTAAGATCTGTAACAAAAAGCAGGACTATACATCTATGCAGCACCATACCACTAATTGAAATGCACTTCAAACTTTTGAAACAAAAGTAGTGAGCACTCAGAGGAGATAATTGTTTCATTCTGAACAGAGTTTTGTTGGTTGTGTGTTTATTTGTAGGACTCTGGCTTGGAGTTGGATTCTCATTTGTGCTTGTGTTCCGATTGTACACAGGAAGAAAGTGGAGGCCCAAGAATCCAAATTTGGCTCCCTGATCCTGCACTGCATGGCCCCAGTATAATTTAGTGCCACTGAGGAAGAACCTTAGTTTAGGTGACATCCTTTGTGACTTTAGTGGAAGACTGGGCATAGTGGAGTTCTGTTCCACCCTTGTCCCCAGCCTTCTCGGATTTTCCCCCCCACACTAAACATGGGGGAAAGTTGGTACAGGAAACAGCTACATTGCCTCTGCCACCCTTTTGCCAGTGAAGAGTTTCCTTGAACAAGGACAATTCTGCTCTAGTCAGTTATAGCCAGAATCTATCCACTTTACACCCCCAAGTAGCACAAAAAGGATTATGCGAACTGGAGACTCTGTCCCATGATTGCTAGAGATTTGAAGAAAAACAGGCAAACCCAGGGATGGAATCATGGGAATTTGGAATGTGTAGGATCAAAATTTAGGGCGCGGAGAACTACTACTAGAGGAAAATGAGGAACTGTCTTCTCCTATAGATATTAGGAAAAACTATTTCACTAGGAGGGTGGTGAAACACTGGAATCAGTTACCTAGGGAGGTGGTGGAATCTCCATCCTTAGAGGTTTTTAAAGCCCAGCTTGACAATGCCCTGGCTGGGATGATTTAGTTGAGTTTGGTCCTGGTTTGAGCAGGGGGTTGGACTAGATGACCTCCTGAGGTCTCTTCCAATCCTGATATTCTATGAGTCTATGAAAGCCAAAGTTCAGGGCACAAAAATATAATCTACAGATATTCAATTTTCCCCAGCTGGATACAATGCATTTCTTGGAGTTGCATAAGAACAGCCATACTGGGTCAAACTAACTGGTCTCTGACAGGGACCAGTGCCAGATGTTTCAGAGAATGAACAGAACAGGGCAATTTTGAGTGATCCATTCCCTTATTGTCCATTCCCAGCTTCAGCAATTGGAGGATTAGTGATATCCAGAGCAGGGGGTTGTGCCTCTTACTATCTTGGCTACTGGCCATTTATGGATCTATCCTCCAGGAACTTATTTAATTTTTTTTTGAACCCAGTTGAACTTTCACAACATCCCATGGCAATGAGTTCACCAGGTTGACTGTGTTTTCTGCAAAGACATTCTTCCTTATGTTTGTTTTAAGCCTGACGCCGATTAATTTCATCGGGTGATCACTAATTTTTGTGCTTTGTGAAGAAGTAAATAAACACTTTCCTATTCACTCTCTCCACACCAGCCATGATTTTATAGACCCTCGATCATACCCCCCCTTAGTTGCCTCTTTTCCAAGCTGAATAGTCCCAGTCTTTTCTCTCTCTCTCCTCCTAGGGAGCCTGTTCCACATTCCTAATAATTTTTGTTGCCCTTCTCTGTGCCTTTCCTAATTCTCATATAATGTTTTTTGAGACGGGGTGACCAGAACTTCACACAGGATTCCAGGTGTGGGAAGACTATCGATTTATATAGCAGCATTATGATATTTTCTCTTTTATTATCTATTCTTTTCCTAATGGTTCGTAACATTGTGTTACTTTTTTGACCGCTCTTGCACATTGAGAGGATGTTCCAATAGATTGGTGAGGCACGATTTCCATTACAAAAGCCATGTTGACTCTTCCCTAACAAATCATATTTATCTATGTCTGATAATTCTGTTCTTTACCATAGTTTCAACTAAACTGCCTGGCATTTAACTTCGGCTTACTGGCCTGTAATTGCCAGGATTGCCTCTACAGACTTTTTTTAAAAATAGACGTTACATTAGCTATCCTCCAGTCATCTGGTACAGAGGCTGATTTAAGTGACTAGTTACACATCACAATTAGAAGTTCTGCAATATCATATTTGAGTTCCTTCAGAACTCTTTGGTGAATACCATCAGGTTCTAGTGACTTATTACTGTTTAATTTATGAATTTGTTCCAAAATTTCCTCTAATCTCAGTCTGGGACAGCTCCTCAGATTTGTCACCTAAAAAGACTGACTCAAGCATGGAGATTTCCACTTTATCCTCTGCAGTGAAGATCAATGCAAAGAATCCATTTAGCTTCTCCCCAGTGGTGTGGTCTTCCTTGAATGCTCCTTAGCACTTCGATTGTCCAGTGGCCCCACTGCTTGTGTGGCAAGCTTCCTGTTTGTGATGTACTTTAAAATAATGGTGCTACTAGTTTGTGGATTGGACCAAGAAAGAATGTGAAAAGCAACTAGCTGTCTTCTTATACTTTTACACTTGACTTGCTAATGTTTATGCTCCTTTCTATTTTCCTCACTAGGATTTGAGTTCCAGTTCTTAAAGGATGCCTTTTTGCCTGTAACTGCTTCTTCTACTCTGCTGTTTAACCAGGGTGGCATTATTTGGCGGGGGTCCACTTGCTTTTTTAAAAAACTATTATTTGGGATATACATTTAGTTTGAGCCTCTAATATGGCGTCTTTAAAAAGTCTCCATGCAGTTTGCAGGCATTCCAGTCTTGTGACTATTTCTTTTCATTTCCATTTAAGTAGCTTCCTCATTTTTGTGTAGTTCTCCTTTGGAAGTTAAATGCTAAAGTGCTGAGTTTCTTTGGTGTTTTTCCCCTAAAAAGATTTAAATTTAATTACATTATGGTCACTTTTACCAAGCAGTTCAGCTAAATATATCTCTTGGTTAAATCCTGTACTCTCTTACAGCTAAACCAAGAATTACCTCTCCCCTTGTGGGTTCTATTACAAGCTGCTCCAAGAAGTAGTCATTTATGGAATTCCCCCTTTAATAGATTCATGCCTAAGGGATGTCTCTACCCAAACTATGTGCTCCTCTGTCAGCTTTCCCGCAGCCCTTACTTTAAAAAAAGTCTTCTACAACATTTTTAATTTTATATGCCAGTAGTCTGATTCCATTTTGGTTTTGGTTGAGCCCATCCTTCATATGCTCCTCCTTTCCCAAATGTTCCCTAGCTCCTAACAAATCTAAAACCCTCCTCTCTACACACCATCCACGCATTGAAACCATACAGTTCTGCCTGTCTAACTGGCCCTGCACATAGAACTAGAAGCAGAGAATGCTACCATGGAGGGTCTGGATTTTAATCTCTTAAATAGCACCCTAAATTTGGCCTCCAGCACCTCTCTCCTACCTTTCCCTCTGTCAGTGGAACTTATAAGTACCATGAACACTGGTTTCTCCCCAGCACTGCACATAAATCTGTCTAGATGTCATGGGAGATCCACAATGTTTGCACCCAGACATAGGCACTGAATTTTGTTTTTGCCAGTGACTGCTTTTGAAGAGGTGAGTGTTTAGGGGAAGGTGCCTCTGCCAGTTTTGGCGGGAAATTATTTATACACTTCTTTCATATTCTAGCTACTGAATGTTTCTATCGTTGGTATCTTTACTATTTTAATAATGGTTAAACTGTTATGAACTACATTACATCATAATTAGGGCTGTCAAGTGACTAAAAAAGTTTAATTGGCAACTAAAAAAATTTAATTGTGCGATTAATTGCACTGTTAAACAATAATAGAATACCATTTATTTAAATATTTTGGATGCTTTCTACATTTTCAAATATATTGATTTCAATTACAACACAGAACACAAAGTGTACAGTACTCACTTTCTATTTATTTTTGATTGCAAGTATTTGCACTGTAAAAAAAACAAACAAGGAAATAGTAATAGCACTGCAATACTTGTATTAAGTGAATCTCTTTATCATGAAAGTTGAACTTACAAATCTAGAATTATGTACAAAAAACAACAGCATTCAAAAAATAAAATGTAAAACTTTAGACCCTACAAGTCCACTCAGTCCTATTTCTTGTTCAGTCAATCGCTCAGACAAACAAGTGTGGTTACAATTTGCAGGAGATAATGCTGCGCTTCTTGTTTACAATGTCACCAAAAAGTGAGAACAGGCATTCACATGGCACTGTTGTAGTCGGCATCGCAAGATATTTACATACCAGATGCTTTAAAGATCCATATGTCCCTTCATGCTTCAACCACCATTCCAGAGGACATATGTCCATGCTGATGACGGGTTCTGCTCGATAACTATCCAAAGCGGAGTGAACTAACGTATGTTCAATTTCATCATCTGAGTTGCCACCAGCAGAAGGTTCATTTTCTTTTTTGGTGGTTTGGGTTCTGTAGTTTCAGCACTAGAGTGTTGCTCTTTTAAGACTTTTGAAAGCATGCTCCACACCTTGTCCCTCTCAGATTCTGGACAGCACTTCAGATTCTTAAACCTTGGGTCCAGTGCTGTAGCTATCTTTAGAAATCTCACATTGGTACCTTCTTTGCGTTTTGTCAAATCTGCTGTGAAAGTATTCTTAAAACAAACATGCACTGGGTCATCATCCGAGACTACTATAACATGAAATATATGGCAGAATGCAGGTAAAACAGAACAGGAGACATATGATTCTACCCCAAGGAGTTCAGTCACAAATTTAATTAAAGCATTTTCTTCAATGAGCATCATCAGTACGGAAGCATTTCCTCTGGAATGGTGGCCGAACCATGAAGGGGCATACTAATCTTTAACATATCTGGCACGTAAATACCTTGCAATGCCAGCTACAAAAGTGCCATGCGAACAACTGTTCTAACTTTCAGGTGATATTGTAAATAAGAAGCAGGCAGCAATATCTCCCATAAATGTAAACAGACATGTTTGTCTTAGCTATTGGCTGAACAAGAAATAGGACTGAGTGGTCTCGTAGGCTCAAAAATTTTACATTGTTTTGTTTTTGAATGCAGTTAGAACACAAAATATTTATGTTTGTAAGTTACAATTTCACAATAAAGAGATTGCATTACAGTACTTGTTGAGGTGAATTGAAAAAACCTTCTTTATCATTTTACAATGAAAATATTTGTAATAAAAATATAAAGTGAGCACTATACACTTTGTATTCTGTGTTGCAATAGAAATCAATATATTTGAAAATGTAGACAAGCATCAAAAATATTTAATAAATTTCAATTGGTATTCTACTGTTTAACAGTGCTATTAATTGTGATTAATTTTTAACTGAGATTAATTGCAGTTAAAAATTAATTGTAAGCTACAAAAATTAATCAACAGCCCTAATTATCATGAATTACAGTTTATTAAAATCACTACAGTCACCGACAAGCTGTCTTCACTAATGTCCCAGTTTAAAGACATTATGTCTCACTGTAGCTTTCTGGATGAAACTGTCAGCCATCTTATTTACATCTAGTTCCCTGGTATTGTCTTGATGATTGTTAAGGACAGCTACGTTATTCAGTTGTGTCTGTCCCATGGATAACGAAATAATTTTTAAGTCTTCTGAAACTGGAGAACAAGTTCAGGATGATACAGGCACAGTAAGAAGGACTCATAAATTTGCACTATTCTGGAAACATAGTGCTTCCAAAGTACTGCAAATGATTCCAAGATCTCTTTCTTGATGGGTAACAGTTAACTTAGGCACCATCATTTTATATGTATAGTTGGGATTATATTTTGCCATGTGTATTACTTTGCATTTAACATTGAATTTCATCTACCATTCTGTTGCCAAGTCACCCAGTTTTGTGAGATCCCTTTGTAACAATTTGCAGTCAGCTTTGGATTTAACAATCTTGAATAATTTTATATCATCTGCAAACTTTGCCACCTCACTGTTTACCCCTTTTTGTGAACATTTATGAATAGATTGAACAGCACTGATTCCCTCGGGGGACACCACTATTTACTTCAGAGTAGCAGCCGTGTTAGTCTGCATTCGCAAAAAGAAAAGGAGTACTTGTGGCACCTTAGAGACTAACAAATTTATTTGAGCATAAGCTTTCGTGAGCTACAGCTCACTTCATCGGATGCATTTGGCTCTGTATTTTCCACCAAATGCATCCGATGAAGCGAGCTGTAGCTCACGAAAGCTTATGCTCAAATAAATTTGTTAGTCTCTAAGGTGCCACAAGTACTCCTGTTCTTTTCACTATTTACTTCTCTCCGTTCTGAAAATGGACCATTTATTCCTACCCTTTGTTTCCTATGTTTTAACTGGAGTGCCTGGTAATGCTTTCAGGATCATCTAAACAACAAGGAATCCAGTGGCACCTTAAAGACTAAACAGATTTATTTGAGCATAAGCTTTCATAGGTAAAAACACCACTTCTTTAGATGCATGGAGTGAAAGTTACAGATGCAGACATAAATATACTGCCACATGAAGAGAAGGGAGTTACCTCACAAGTGGAGAGCCAGTGTTGGCAGGGCAAATTCGATCAGGGTGGATGTAGTCCACTCCCAACAATAGATCTTAATTTACTTTAATGACAAGCCTTTGTTATCTTAATCACCCTGCCTCTGTTTATAAACAAACCCCCTGTCCCAAGGACAGAAGTGGTTAGCAGCACAGAACTCAGCACATTCCACACTCATGCTCCTCAGTGTTGAGCACCTACTATTTTTTCCCCCTGGGTGCTTGAGCCCCGGAGCACCCACAGAGTTGGCACCTATGCACCAGCAAGCAATTTACCAAGTGATTCTTTCTGTCGCCACAAACCTAACTATATTTCTAATAATCAAATCTCCCTTTACTATTACCCATCTCTTCTTAGGTCCTGTCTACACTGGCAAGTTTCTGTGCAGTAAAGCAGCTTTCTGCAGCTGTAACTCCCAAGGGGTACATGCTGCCAAGCCACTTAGTGCGCAGAAACTGCACAGTTGCAGTGTTTAAAAAAAAAAAAAAAACCACCCCAAAGAGAGGCATAGAGCTTTCTGTGCCGGGGCTACAGCGCTGCGGTGCCAGTGTAGACACCGTGGCAATTACAGCGCTGCAATTGGCCTCCGGGAACACTATTCCCTCTAAGCTGTGTGCGCATACAGATCCTAAACCTGCGCATATGGCAAAACACCACACGCACAAATATTTGCACAGAATAAATTTTTTGCGCACTCGGCCTGTCAAAAGTTAGAGGGAACGTTGTTTGGGAAGTGTCTCAATACCTTTTCTCACCTCTCTGGTCATCCATTTGAACTCTACTTCCCTGCCCTCAGGTGACCAACTGTCATCCCCACCCTGTACATTCCTTTGCAAATTTGAAAGTCCCCTTCCTGTTTCCTCAGTGATGCTTGCAGTGGTCTCAGCGCATCTTTCCAGGTGGCCATACCTGCTCCATGCACCAGGTGATCCCCGCTTGGAGCAATGCCGAGCTGCTGGACTGCATCAGCATTTGGGAAGAGGAGGCTGTCCAGGCCCAGCTGCGCTCCAGCCGTAAGAATTATGATACCTATGGACAGATTTCACAATGCATGATAGAAAGGGTCCATGACCAGGACAGATTGCAATGCAAGGTAAAAGTGAAGGAGCTGTGGAATACCTTCCACAAGGCATGGGAGGCAAACCACCGTTCCGGTGCTGTGCCCAGGAATTGCTGGTTCCTACAAAGAGCTGGACGCAATACTCGGTGGCAACCCCACCTCCACTGCGAAGGCCCCTGTGGATACTTTGTTAGCTCACGTGCCAGTCAAGAGTGGACTGAGCCAGGAGAAGGAAATCTTGGACAAAAAGAAGTGGGACCCAGAGGCAGAGGACGACTCGGAGGCCAGAGATACATGCAGCCAGGAGCTCTTTTCTACCCTGGAAGAGCCTAGCCAGTCACAGCAGTCAGATCTTGACAAAGCACAAACAGGAGAGGAGGCCCCTGGTAAGTGGATATGATTTGGGGAATTGCTGAAGCAAGTTGTTGGGGGCAAGAAGGTTGCAGAAAGCAGGCTTGTCTCTCACTGCATGCCTAGTCTAAGCAGCAGAACAGGCTGTTGATTGACTCCCTCACTTCATGGGAATCTCCCTCAGAGAACTCCAGGAAACTCCCTGGAGATACTGGGAAATCCGCTGCCGCAGGTTCTTTGGCAGAGCTGCTTTGTTTCTTGCCTCATTAATGGTAACTTTCCCACACCACTGTGCTGACACAAGGGGGGGGGGGAAATGGGGACTATTGCTGCACACAGGTGAGCCATGTAGGGGCCAGGGAAGAAGCTACAGGCTTGGACAAAACCCTCCCTTGATTCCCTCAGCAGCGAGATATCTTCCATAATGATCACATCCTGTGGCAAGTGTAAGGACAGGAATGATTATCAGCCCCCCTCCCTACAGTGCTGGCTCTTCCCAAGAGCCATGTGCCAAGCATACAGCAGGGTCCAGGAAGAGTGATTCACTCATGGCTACTCACCATTTTGGTAGTCTTGGGGCTCATATGTGCTTGCCTGGGGTCAGCCAGTTATCGACAGATGTGTGAGTACTGGCTGTGTTTTAAAGCACTGAATCAATCAGTGTTGTCTGCTTCAGTAAAATGACAGGTTTCAGAGTAGCAGCCATGTTAGTCTGTATTCGCAAAAAGAAAAGGAGTATTTGTGGCACCTTAGAGACTAACAAATTTATTTGAGCATAAGCTTTCGTGAGCTACAGCTCACTTCATCGGATGCATTTGGCTCTGTATTTTCCACCAAATGCATCCGATGAAGCGAGCTGTAGCTCACGAAAGCTTACGCTCAAATAAATTTGTTAGTCTCTAAGGTGCCACAAGTACTCCTTTTCTTTTTGCTTCTGTAAAATGTTGCATTTAAACTTCACAGAGATGACCTTGGGAGCCCAGCCTCCCTCTTTGTTACTGGCAGCAGAACGACTGCACGGAATTAGAAAGCAGCCAAGAAGAACTAAGAAGGACTTTCTGCGTAAGGTTATAATGCACTCCGCTGCTGAGAAACAGAAATTGAAGGAGTGGCATGACAGCGAGAAGAGGGACAGAAAGGAGAACGCAGCACACCAGAAAGAAGCCATGGAGCAGCTCTTAAACGTTACAGAGCACCAAGTGGACACGCTCCAGGCAATACTAACTCTTCAGACCGAGCAGCTCCGCGCCCGCCATCCCCTGCAGCCACAGTTGCAAAACTCTTTCCCATGTGCCCCACAGACACTGCCAACACACTTATCAACCTCCTGGCTCCAGTCCATACCCACGGCATTCCTCCCCGCTCACAGTCCAGCACTGTGGACTCCCACTACCCACTGCACTCAACACCCATCCCTCTGCAGTTTATTCCTGCTGAAGTACAGCACCCGCTGCACAAAGGAAAAGGTTGGATATGATCCCTGGACATACACAAATCTTTAGCTATCCCGGGACCCCCTCCTCCTCCTGGGACCTTCCCTTCCCCATCCCATTCCCTGCTCAAGTATTTTTTCATTTGTCTCTCTCCTCCGGTTGTTGCCTTCTATTAAAATCATTGTATTGGTTTGAAAGCAATCTTTATTCTTTTAAGTGAAAGCAAAAAGAGCACTGCAAAGCAACATTCAATTATGTTAAACCCCCTTATTGCATCATGTGCACCAATCACCTCCTAGCATTACAAGTACTGCACTCCTGAGCACAGCAACAAATATTAGTGGATTTCAGCTTCACATTGCTGCCTCAAGGAATCCCTGATTCTTATGTCCCTGCGCTGTGTCTCTCTAATAGCCCAGGTCTCTGGCTGTTTAAACGAATATAATATGTTATAATATAATATTATATATTTATATGGCTATGTCTACATTGCAATTGCAGCATGTGTAGACATACCTGAGCTAGCTTTACTCTAGCTAACGCGAGTACCATTAGGAGTGAAACCATGTACCAAGAGCAGGGAAACCATGGCAGAGGGCTTCAACGTGGCTGCACAAGCCTGATCAGGACCCTGGGTATTTACTCACTGCTGCTTCACTGCCATTGTTTTTTGAGCTAGCTAAATCAAAGCTATGTTGGGTTTGTTTACAAGTGTTGCAACTGCACCTCTGATTTCAGTGTAGACATACCCAGTGAATTTGTGCATTTTCTATTCCTGGTTCCACAAGACAGTGTGAAGCTCTGAATTAGAAACACCCAACACCATGGCCTTCCCTAGCCATTTTGGTTTCCTATGCAGCCCCCAGCACAGGGGAAGGTGGGGGAGCTCGCCCCAGGCCTCTGCAGCGGGGCAGGAGGGAAAACCACCCCCCAGCACAAGCCAGCGGAGCCTGTTGGGGCCAGGTCGCTCCACTTCTTGCCGCCCGGTCAGTGCAGGGCAGGCCTGACCCCGCACTCATGGGTGGCGGGAAGTGGAGCGACCCAGCCTCAGCCCACTCCACTCTGCTCCCCTGGCTCCCAGCCTTGGGAGTTGGCGGGCGGGGGGAACGGCCCCCCCCAGCATTCACCGGTGGAGTGGGCTGGGTCTGGGTCGCTCCACTTACCGGCGCCGGGTGAATGCATGGCAGGTGTGACCCCTGCTGCAGTCCTCAGGGGAAGGGATGGAGTTGGGGTGGGGGTGGGGCAGAGCAGGGGTAGGAAGAGGTGGGGCTGGGGTGGAGCTGGGGCTGGAACAGCACACAGCTGCATACTGTACATATGGGTAAGGATGGCCCTGCCCAACACTAAGGACTGGATTTTTCCTTCACTTTTATGTTTTTAGAATGAGGTATTTGGCTCGGCCTGCATAGGATAAGGGATGCATGGCACTTGTTGATCTTGCAGGTGAGTATATGTTGTTGGGAGTCAGTGGAGTGCCCATAAGCGCACCTACTACAATTTATGGTCTACAACCTCAGAGAACAAAATAACAAGACATACAGAAGAAAAAATGTTGCCAAGGTAGAAGAGAAACTTAACCACTGAACACAGGTTTTGTGAGCAGGGCAGTTGGCTAGGACTCAGGAGATCAGACTTCAATTTCTCATTCTGCCAGAGACTCACTTGGAGATCACTTTTTCTGGACCTCAATTCCCCATCTGTAAAATAGGATGGGAATGATATAATGCTTTTTTCCTTCCTCTTTGTTTTTTCTAATTGGATTATGAACTCTCCAAGGCATCAGCGCTCTCAAATTGCAGCCTGATTTTGCCTCCACTTAAATTAAGGTATTAGGGCCTGCCTGATCCACAGCCAGCTGAAGTCAGTGGGATCCTTTCCACTGACTTCACTGGGGTTTGGATCAAATCTTTTGTTCTCAGAAAACCCAAATAACTGGAGACAAAAGAGGAAACAAAATGATCTCAAAAACAAACAGGGTAAAACTTTAATTCCCCACAAAATCCATATCACATCCAATATATAGTGAGAAAACTCTCTGTAAACAACCCTAATTCTACAAGAAGACTTGTATTATTGAAAATCCATGTTGGGACAAATGTGTCTGGATGAGAAACAGCAAAATTCTGAACTGGGTTTTTGAGAATAAACAATTTGATTATCTATTTGAGTGTAAACTGTTTTTAAGAATGCATATAATGGAGGTTTAGAGAGTACTGAAATTATACAACGAACAGATAGTTTTTCCAAGTGAAACAGTTTTTAGCTTCTATTGTATCGTTCAGAGCTGAGCAGACTAGCAATTTGTGCATCTCGTGTTGTACTGACTAAAAATCCAAAATAGCTAAACCATTCTAGATAGAAAAACCTCTAACAGACAACCACAGCTTTTTAACAAAAAAGACTGGACCATTTGAGGTTTTTGTAATCATTTACCTACAGAATAGATTTCATGTGCTGTTCTGTAACACAGCTGGGCAGTCTATTATCTCAGCATAGAAATAAATGCAAGAGACCGAGAACAGCATGTAATGGGGATGCATAAGGAGGTAGAGCACAAAGAAAATGAAACTTCTGTTCCTTTCACCCAGGATTTAGGTTGCTGGGTTGTGGATGTGTGTGGTTGGTTAGTTTTTATTTGTTTTTCCACACTGTAATAATCATTTTTAATGTAATTCTATTTTTCATTAAAAAAAACCTAAACCCACTAAGGGCACAACTTGCTGGACTCTGCTGCCTAGAAGCCCTCACAGGCCTGCCAAAACCCTGAAAAATTTGCTTTTGATGGCTCTGTGCTGTATTTTTTTGGCTGAATCAACCCCAAAAGGAAAGAGGCCAATTAGTTTTGAAAAGAATTGTTAAGTAAATTAGCATTGATAACAGATGGAAATATTTACAGATCTGGAAATAATTGTTTACATTCTGTTTATATACAAATACTCTGTGGACATGTGTGCATCTGTATGTGTCTATATTATCCCCAAAGACTACGTAAAAAGAACATTATTAAGGTAGCAAAGTCAAGTACTCAAAGGTTAGATTGCACAAGCAACCTTAATTCTGGCTTTTCCTATCTGTTACTCCATCAGCTCAAGTGTGGAACTAAAGGTTCCAACCCTGCTGCTGAAGGAATTTCTGTTTTCAGTTTGCTTTTATAAAAACCTAGGAACACATACACAAAATCCTACATGCTGATACAACCTTAATTCAGCCCTCTTCTGTTTATGTAGTATGATACACTCTTTAATTACATAATCACATACTACTTTTTCCACAGGAACCCTTCTTCATTCAGTTCACAGAATGGGCAGTTCTCACTTAATAAACAGCTATTCAATATTTTGTTTTCTCCCTATTCAAAAAGGTGGCCCCTTGCATTATTTACTGCCCACTGTTCAAACCTGGCTCTGAGGACAGAATTATTAATTTCTTCATGGGCTTTTCTCTGAGTGCTTCACAAGTATTAATTTATTTTCACAACCACCCTGTGACTGAGGGGGTGGTATCCCCCATTTTACAGCTCCTTGTCCCAATCTCTTTGCCCAGATAGTGCCAGTTCTCTCCCATAACCAGCTCCTTATCAAATCTTTCTCCCCTCTCCTCACCGGTTATCAATCCTAGTTTCCTTGCCCAGCCATTTTCAGTCCCTCCCTGGCTCCTCACCCGATCTCAATCTCCCTTACCCAGTATTCTAGCCCAGCCAATACCAGTCTCCCTATCAGTCCCAGACCATACCTCCACCTCTTGCTCCCAGACCTATTCTCAATCTCCTTGCCCAGCAAGTCCATTCCCTGATTCTCCCTTGCCAGCCTCCAATCCCAATCTGCTCCCCTCCAAGTGATTGCTGGAATTTTTGAATATAAGCAAAAAACAACACATTTTTTCTCTATCATTCTGAGAAACAGCTAAACCATTTGGAGTGAAATTTTCCTGAACTATTCAGCCTGCAGCAGACCAGGGGTGGTAAATTTCAGCCCACAAGACTACAGTTATCAGCAACTTAAAACAGGGACATATAAGGGGAAATGGACAACTTGATTAGCAGGCAGTGCTACCACCTCTGCCTATAATAATAAATATGTGTGTGTATTATTTATATATTTAGAGCTATTGTGACAAAGTTCCTCCTCTGCCTTGGTGGGTGCTGCGCTTATTGGTGGATTTGCTTGCCTCAGAGGTTCATGGCAGCCCTCAGTTTGGCCACTTTCATGGCTCATATCTGCTGTTCACTCAGTTAGCCTCATCACTGGCCAGCATGGGGAAAAGGAAGAGGAACAATCCCCACATTTTCTGCTGGTCCACCTAGTGGATCGGGGAATGGGCCAGAGACCTTCCTCTCTGGTGGAACCCACAGTCCAGGTTAACTCCTCCAGTATCAAGTAGGGAGTTGGGGGGGATGGAGGGAACCCAGGCCCGCCGTCTACTCCAGGTTCCAGCCCAGGGCCATGTGGATTGCAGCTGTCCACAGTGGCTCCTGTAACAGCTGCGTGACAGCTACAACTCCCTAGGCTACTTCCATATGGCCTCCTCCCAATACCTTCTTTATTCTTACCACAGGTCCTTCCTCCTGATGTCTGAAAATGCTTGTACTTCTCTGTCTTCCAGTAGTATGCCTTCTCACTTCTTGTGCCTCTTGCTCCCAGCTCCTTGCACGCACCACAAACTGAAGTGAGCTCCTTTTTAAACCCAGGTGCCCTGATTAGCCTGCTTTAATTGAGTCTAGCAGTTTCTTGATTGGCTGCAGGTGTTCTAATCAGCCTGTCTGCCTTAATTGTCTCCAGAAAGTTCCTGATTGTTCTGGAACCTTCCCTGTTACCTTACCCAGGGAAAAGGGACCTACTGAACCTGGTGCTAATATATCTGCCTTCTATCACTCTCCTGTAGCCATCTGGCCCGACCCTGTCACACTATGCATATTCACTCATATGATATATCATATACAAAACCTCTATTATAAGAATGTTAAGGCTGCAAAGTTATGCAGTAAAAAGTTAGGAAATGCAACTTTCATTCAGCCCCCTGATGTTTACGCATTATAATAGAATCTTGACCACCACCAAATAAAAAAAACAACCCTATCTCCTGTGGCCCAGCCCAGTGCCTGAAAAACAAGAAAACATTCTTGTGACAATATATATATTTCTCTTCTTGCAACCTCATTCACTGTCCATCCTGTGCAATAAATGTTGCAAGGATGCGGCAGAATTAATTAATCATGTAATTAAAGGCTATCGTGATGTATACATAAAAGAGAGCTGAATTAAGGTGGGCAAACTTAATTCTGGGCATTTTCTAACTTCTGCAAGCTTGACTTTGCAGCCTTAACATTGCGTTGCTTTTTAAATTCATCTCTATAGTTTATCTTTTCAGCTTATCTACTAACGATATTGTAATTCCCTGAGTGTGCAGATAGTGGAAATAATATGCCTATTAGATCCACATTTCAGGAGGCTGCTCTTTGGAAGTTATCATATCTATGAATTAGAATAGTTTTTTTGACCTGATCCAGTCTTTATTTCAGTGTCTAAATTTTATAAGGTGAATCCCTTACATAGGCTGGTGTGCATTGACATAAGTAATCCCTTGATCTACAATTAGGAAATCAGCATTAATAACAGGTCAGTAATGCTTCACTAGTATGATAAGGTGTTCAACGTTTTGGCCCCAAATTAGACATCTTGATGTAAAAACCCCTTGAGTCTGGCCCTGTGATCCTTATTAAGACCTAACTCCAATAGACCACAAGAAGAATTTTGCCTGTGCAAGGACCACAAGATTAACTCCTTGTTTACAAACACTGCCCCCTTCTGGACCTCCATTATCTAATGTCAAAATGGTACAGCTCCATTATAAAGTGCTATTTGGAGTACAGAATAGATCAATACTTCCACATTACAGCTAACATAATCCTTTGTTTAAGCCACTTATTTGAAATCTGTCTTCTGGATTGCATGTGATGATTTAGTTTCTGATGTCCTTCTACAGTAGTCAGAATATTTCTTTAAAATAAATATATTTTTACCTATGAGATGTATTCCATTCGTTAGGGAAAATATGTGCTACAACACCATTTAAGTGAAAGAAAAGAAACATTAAGAACCCAATAAACCAGAACTGCTCCGTTAGTTAAATAAATGTTCATAATTTTAAGGCGCTTTTACATTTTTATAACCCATAGACACCAAGAAAATGATTTGCATGCCATTTTCAGAGACAAGTAGTGTGAAAGATACAGAGTAGATAACGTACTGAGAGTGTTTCAGAGTAGCAGCTCACAAAAGCTTATGCTCTAATAAATTTGTTAGACTCTAAGGTGCCACAAGTACTCTTTTTCTTTGTACTGAGAGTGGTAAGATAAATTATTGACAATGTTGTAAAGAGGATCTCTTGTGACGCTAGTAATAGGTTACACCACATTGTTTCCAATAGAGTTACCTTGTACTATTTTGTGGTATTCCAAGGGAAATTGGTGAATAATGTATGCTACCGCCACCACTGTAAGGACTATTAAACATGTAAGAAATATTAAACATGAATGTATTCAATCCCAATTAAAATTACAGCCTATGAGTTTGATATAGTTTCTTAATAAGGAAAAACTCATTTCTTTCTTTCTTCACAATTGGCACTGATTAGGCAGCAAAACCTGATAAATACATTCGTGTTTCTCTTCCTGAGAGAACTGTTAAAAAGGAGAGATTTCTATTGTTCCTTACAAAGCAAAGAAGGATTTATAATTTGATGATATGTGATATAACCAAGGACCAGAAAAGCAAGGTTATTACAGAGCAGGTTTTATCAGAGAAAAATGACTTAGACAGTATGTAATGAAAAAAATAATATTTTTGAAAAGAAAAATTTGTGTGGTGCCTCACAAATCAAATGAAAGTTAGAAAGCTCTTTGGAGGCTAGTTCAAAAGCAACTTTCCAGCAAGCAGGATTGAGCAGCATGGTGTTCAGCTGTGGGGCCAGGCTGACTTCAGAGGGGTTGTGCAGGAGCAATCTAGGGCAGAATTTTGCCTGTATTATTAAAATGGATGTTCTTAATGTGTAAGTGACTTCAGTGTATTCTTCCTCTCTTCAGTCTGGTTGTGGCTTCTGATCTAAACCTCAATTTGTGTGTGTCATGCTCAAAATTAGCTGCAAGTAAGGCTGTATAAATAACTTGTTTTCAGAGTAAATGGAATCTACTACTTTGGACAAACGTGGTAAAATGTGAGGGAATTTGTGTTTCTACTTGTCTTCGCATTCCAAACTTCTTGCCTTCAAAGGTGCTGATTCCTACGTTGGTTGGGTTTTGTTTAAAGGGGAAAACACATGAATATATTCCTCCTCAGTACCCATTCTATTCTATATGGGTTCCAACACTGCCCTCACCTCACCCATAACTATTTCACATTTGGGGACAATGTATACCTTCAAATCAGCGGCATTGCGATGGGTACCCGCATGGCCCCACAGTATGCCAACATTTTTATGGCTGACTTAGAACGTTTCCTCAGCTCTCGTCTCCTAATGCCCCTACTCTACTTGCGCTACATGGATGACATCCTCATAATCTGGACCCATGGAAAAGAAGCCCTTGAGGAATTCCACCAGGATTTCAACAATTTCCATCCCACCATCAACCTCAGCCTGGACCAGTCCACACAAGAGATCCACTTCCTGAACACTACGATGCTAATACACCATGGTCACATAAACACCACCCTATATCGGAAACCTACTGACCGCTATTCCTACCTACATGCCTCTAGCTTTCATCCAGATCATACCACACGATCCATTGTCTACAGCCAAGCTCTACGATATAATCGCATTTGCTCCATCCCCTCCGACAGAGACAAACACCTACAAGATCTCTATCATGCATTCCTACAACTACAATACCCACCTGCTGAAGTGAAGAAACAGACTGACAGAGCCAGAAGAGTACCCAGAAGTCACCTACTACAGGACAGGCCCAACAAAGAAAATAACAGAACGCCACTAGCCATCACCTTCAGCCCCCAACTAAAACCTCTCCAACGCATCATCAAGGATCTACAACCTATCCTGAAGGACGACCCATCACTCTCACAGATCTTGGGAGACAGGCCAGTCCTTCCTTACAGACAGCCCCCCAACCTGAAGCAAATACTCACCAGCAACCACACATAGATTCATAGATACTAAGGTCAGAAGGGACCATTCTGATCATCTAGTCCGACCTCCTGCACAGTGCAGGCCACAGAATCTTACCCACCCATTCTTATGAAAAACCTCACCCATGTCTGAGCTATTGAAGTCCTTAAATCATGGTTTAAAGACTTCAAGGAGCAGAGAAGCCTCCCTCAAGTCAACCATGCCCCATGCTACAGAGGAAGGCAAAAAACCTCCAGGACCTCTCCAATCTGCCCTGGAGGAAAATTCCTTCCCGACCCCAAATATGGCGATCAGCTAAACCCTGAGCATATGGGCAAGATTCACCAGCCACATACTGCAGAAAATTCTTTCCTGGGTAACTCAGATCCCATCCATCTAATATCCCATCTCAGGGGATTTGACCTATTTACCCTGAATATTTAAAGATCTATTACTTACCAAAATCCCATTATCCCATCATACCATTTCCTCCATAAACTTATCAAGTAGAATCTTAAACCAGATAGATCTTTTGCCCCCACTGCTTCCCTTGGAAGGCTATTCCAAAACTTCACTCCTCTGATGGTTAAAAACCTTCGTCTGATTTCAAGTCTAAACTTCCTGGTGGCCAGTTTATACCCATTTGTTCTTGTGTCCACATTGGTGCTGAGCTGAAATAATTCCTCTCCCTCTCCTGTATTTATCCCTCTGATATATTTATAGAGAGCAATCATATCTCCCCTCAACCTTCTTTTAGTTAGGCTAAACAAGCCAAGCTCCTTAAGTCTCCTTTCATAAGACAAGTTTTCCATTCCTCGGATCATCCTAGTAGCCCTTCTCTGCACCTGCTCCAGCTTGAATTCATCCTTTTTAAACATGGGAGACCAGAACTGCACACAGTATTCCAGGTGAGGTCTCACCAGTGCCTTGTATAACGGTACTAAAACCTCCTTATCCCTACTGGAAATGCCTCTCCTGATGCATCCCAAACCGCATTAGCTTTTTTCACAGCCATATCACATTGGCAGCTCATAGTCATCCTATGAGCAACCAATACTCCAAGGTCCTTCTCCTCTTCCGTTACTTCTAATTGATGCGTCCCCAACTTATAACTAAAATTCTTCTTATTAATCCCTAAATGCATAACCTTACACTTCTCACTATTAAATTTCATCCTATTACTATTACGCCAGTTTACAAGGTCATCCAGATCCTCCTGTATAATATCCCGATCCTTCTCCGAATTGGCAATACCTCCCAGCTTTGTATCATCTGCAAACTTTATTAGCACACTCCTACTTTTTGTGCCAAGGTCAGTAATAAAAAGATTAAATAAGATTGGTCCCAAAACGGATCCCTGAGGAACTCCATTGGTAACCTCCCTCCAACCTGACAGTTCGCCTTTCAGTAGGACCCGTTGCAGTCTCCCCTTTAACCAATTCCTTATCCGCCTTTTGATGTTCATATTGATCCCTATCTTCTCCAATTTAACTAATAATTCCCCATGTGGCACGGTATCAAATGCCTTACTGAAATCTAGGTAAATTAGATCCACTGCATTTCCTTTATCTAAAAAATCTGTTACTTTTTCAAAAAAGGAGATTACGTTGGTTTGGCACGATCTACCTTTTGTAAAACCATGTTGTATTTTGTCCCATTTACCATTGACATCAGTGTCCTTAACTAATTTCTCCTTCAAAATTTTTTCCAGGACCTTGCATACTACAGATGTCAAACTAACTGGCCTGTAGTTACCCGGATCACTTTTTTTTCCTTTCTTAAAAATAGGAACTATATTAGCAATTCTCCAATCATTCGGTACTACTCCTGAGTTTACAGATTCATTAAAAATTCTTGCTAATGGGCTTGCAATTTCAGGTGCCAATTCCTTTAATATTCTTGGATAAAGATTATCTGGGCCCCCCGATTTAGTCCCATTAAGCTGTTTCAGTTTTGCTTCTACCTCAGATATGGTAATATCTACCTCTATATCCTCCTTCCCATTTGTCATGCTACCATTATCCCCAAGATCCTCTTTAGCCTTATTAAAGACTGAGGCAAAGTATTTGTTTAGATATTGGGCCATGCCTAGATTATCTTTAACCTCCACTCCATCCTCAGTGTTAAGCGGCCCCACTTCTTCTTTCTTAGTTTTCTTCTTATTTATATGGCTATACAACCTTTTACTATTGGTTTTAATTCCCTTTGCAAGGTCCAACTCTACTCGACTTTTAGCCTGTCTCATTTTATCCCTACATGTTCTGACCTCAATTAGGTAGCTTTCCTTGCTGATCCCTCCCATCTTCCACTCCCTGTATGCTTTCTGCTTCTTCTTAATCACCTCTCTAAGATGCTTGCTCATCCAGCTTGGTCTACAACTCCTTCCTATGAATTTTTTCCCCTTTCTTGGGATACACGCTTCCGATAGCTTCTGCAGTTTTGATTTAAAGTAATCCCAGGCCTCCTCTACCTTTAGATCCACAAGTTCTTCAATCCAATCCACTTCCCTAACTAATTTCCTTAATTTTTGAAAGTCAGCCCTTTTGAAATCAAAAACCCTAGTTGCGGATTTATTTTTGTTAATCCTTCCATTTAGTTTGAACTGAATTAGCTCATGATCACTTGAGCCAAGATTGTCCCCTACAACCATTTCTTCTATGAGATCCTCGCTACTCACCAAAATTAAATCTAAAATGGCATCCCCTCTAGTCGGTTCAGCAACTACTTGATGAAGGAATCCATCAGCTATCGCATCTAGGAAATTCTGAGCTCTATTATTATTACTAGCACTGGTCCTCCAGTCTATATCTGGGAAGTTAAAGTCTCCCATGATCACGCAGTTTCCATTAGTATTTACTTTATTAAAGACATTAAAAAGGGCTCTATCCATATCCAAATTAGATCCCGGAGGTCTATAGCACACCCCAAGCACTATCGTAGGAGTGGCTTTACTAGTTTTCTTCCCCAATGTAATTTTTGCCCAGACGGACTCTGTCTTATCCATTGCATCGCTTCTTATTTCTTTACATTCTACCTCATCATTGATATACAATGCTACTCCACCCCTTTACCTTTGTTTCTGTCTTTCCTAAAGAGCACATACCCTTCAATACCTGTAGTCCAGTCATGACTACTATTCCACCATGTTTCTGTTATCCCTATAATATCTGGTTTCACTTCCTGCACCAGTAGCTCTAGTTCCTCCATTTTGTTACCTAGACTCCTCGCATTGGTGTATAAACATCTTAATTTTTGCTGTTTGGCCTCGCTCACATTTTGTACCCTATTAGGCACAGTCATTCTACAGCCAGTATAACCTGTTAGACTCGTATCCACACCGCCCTCGCTCCTTATATACATTCTCCTACCCACGGATGTATCCTTTCTTACTTCATCTTCTTCCTTCTCAATGCTAAAATCTGGCGTGGAGATTTTCTGGACATCTCCCATCCATCTCCCCCTAATTCCTAGTTTAAAGCTCTCTTTATCAGTTGTGCCAGCCTTGATCCTAGAAGTCTATTTCCTTCCCTACTCAGATGAAGTCCATCCCGAGAGAACTGTCCTCTGTCCGTGAATGCCTCCCAGTGGCCATACATCCCAAAGCCCTCCTTATAGCACCACTGCCTAAGCCATCTGTTGACGGTCATAATCTTGTCACACCTTTGTTGCCCTTCTCTAGGAACAGGAAGGATCCCGGTAAAGATCACCTGAGCCTCAATTTCCTTAAGCGTCTTCCCCAGCCTAGCATAGTCTCCCTTAATACTTTCCAGCGAGAATCTAGCCGTATCATTTGTTCCCACATGAAGGATAATTAGGGGATTCTTTCCTGCTCCCTTTAGGATCCTTTTCAACCTCAGGTCTACATCCCGTATCTTAGCACCCGGAAGACAGCACACCCTTCTATTCTCAGGATCAGCTCTAGTTACAGGCCTATCTATTCTTCTTAATAAAGAGTCCCCGATCACATAGACCTGCCTTTTCCTGGTGACAGTGCTATTCTCCAGTCTCTCCCCTGTTCCCTCTGGCTGCAAGTTCTTTCCATTCCTATTTTCCCTTACAATCTTCAACCCATCCTGTATCCTCCTGGGGCTCATATTTGGTGTAGTCTCCCTTGACTCTTCCCCTTTTCCTATAGGACTAGCCTCTCTTCTCTTCTTCCTTTCCCTTCCACCTTCAACAAGTACCTGCTGAGCTCCTTCACACATCACACAACAGAACCACTAACCCAGGAACCTATCCTTGCAACAAAGCCCATTGCCAACTCTGTCCACATATCTATTCAGGGGACATCATCATAGGGCCTAACCACATCAGCCACACTATCAGAGGCTCGTTCACCTACGCATCTACCAATGTGATATATGCCATCGTGTGCCAGCAATGCCCCTCTGCCATGTACATTGGTCAAACTGGACAGTCTCTACATAAAAGAATAAATGGACACAAATCAGACGTCAAGAATTATAACATTCAAAAACCAGTCGGAGAACACTTCAATCTCTCCAGTCACTTGATTACCGACCTGAGGGTGGCTATCCTTCAACAAAAAAACTTCAAAAACAGACTCCAACGAGAGACTGCTGAATTGGAAATAATTTGCAAACTGGATACAATTAACTTAGGCTTGAATAGAGACTGGGAATGGATGAGTCATTACACAAAGTAAAACTATTTCCCCATGGTATTTCTCCCCCCCACCCCACCCCATCCCCCACTGTTCCTCAGATGTTCTTGTTAACTGCTGGAAATAGCCTACTTTGCTTGTCACCATGAAAGGTTTTCCTCCTTTCCCCCCCTGCTGTTGGTGATGGCTTATCTTAAGTGATCACTCTCCTTACAGTGTGTATGATAAACCCATTGTTTCATGTTCTCTGTGTGTGTATATAAATCTCCCCACTGTATTTTCCACCAAATGCATCCGATGAAGTGAGCTGTAGCTCACGAAAGCTTATGCTCAAATAAAATTGTTAGTCTCTAAGGTGCCACAAGTACTCCTTTTCTTTTTGCAAATACAGACTAACACGGCTGCTACTCTGAAACCTCTCTTTACAGTGTGTATGATAAAACCCAGTGTTTCATGTTCTCTGTGTGTGTATATAAATCTCCCCACTGTATTTTCCACCAAATGCATACGATGAAGTGAGCTGTAGCTCACGAAAGCTTATACTCAAATAAAATTGTTAGTCTCTAAGGTGCCACAAGTTCTCCTTTTCTTTTTGCGAATACAGACTAACACGGCTGCTACTCTGAAACCTCTCATCACCACAGTATCTGAGCGCCCTCCCATAGTGCACTAAGCAACTTGATTACAGATCTATGACTGTGGATCAGTCACTCATTCTCTCCCCAGGGGGCTGACTGTAAGCACATGCAGACCTGCTACTTAGGGTGGAATTGAAGTCAGGGGGAGTTTTGCTGCTGAGTTCAATATGGCCAGGATTTTAACCACGGTGTTTATTACAAGCTAAGGGAGACACTCTCATGGCAGCCACTTATAAAAATATGAGTAGTGCTGTCATCACACAGACTAAATGAACCATATCTGTGGATAATGGTAAAGATATTCAGAGAACTCATTAAATATTCTTTGGTTTTGTGGGTTGTTGGTTCAAAATAGCTTCCAACTGTGGCAACTATGTGCTGTGCAAACCTCACCAAACATATGTGGCTGCAGAGATTTTGCAGCTCCATCACATTTTCATATTAGACTGATTTTTCTTGCTCCTGGCAAATTTATCAAATGAAGGCATTAAGAATTATGCCTTCTTGTTTTGAACACACTAGTAATGTGAGTGAGCATGGTGCTGGATGGCAAGAGAAAGACTTGATGGAAAAAATGTATCTCATTCTCTCATTATGTGCAAGTGGGTGACAGGCATGAAAGACTGGGCCATTCACTAAAGAAGGATTATTAATTATTATTAATAACACACAATCTCATATAGCATTTTTATCAGTAGTTCTCAGCGCAATTTACAAAGGTCAATATTAATCCCATTTTGCAGATGGGGAAACTGAGGTATAGAGTGGTGAGGTGACTGTCAAATGTCACCTAGCAGGCAAGCAGCACAGCCAGGAATAGAACCCATGTTTCATCACCCCAGTCCAGTGTTCTATTCTCTTGGCCACACTGTCTCTTTTCTGAATTAGGAGCATGTTGAGTTAGTTCCATGATTCATTACGGACTTATTTTTAAAATATACATCATTTAGATAAGTTACTGGGGTGGAGGTAAGTGAACAAGGGTTTGAAGGGGGCAGAGAGCATCAGACCAGTTGGTGGCTTGAAGATCACAGAGGCAGTACAAGATGGGACAGGTGCCAAGGGAAGCAAACAGTGCTGATAGTGGTGAGGTGATAATTGGAGGGAGAGAATTCAGCACGGGAGAGATCAGAGACAGAGCAGATAAAAACTAGGTCTAGGGCATAACTTGGTATTGTGTGTGGTGGAGTCAATCCAGAGCCAAAAGTCAAATCAGGAAGTAAGGAAGAGGAACAGGAAACAGTGGGAATAGAGAAGTACTCATCAAGGAGGTTCATGTCACCCAGGATACAAGGTGTGGAAAGTGGAGGAGAGAAAGAGGGACAGCCAGGAGTCAAATTTAGAGAGGAAGGTAGAAGAGGAATCCAGATGATGGAGAGAGATGGAAGAGAAGAGGCAGAGAAGTGTACTTCAAAGGAGCTGAAGAAATGGGAGGGCAAGGATCAGAAGTAGCAGGTGTGGAAAAGCATCAGACCAGTGTTGCCAGGAGAAGATGATGTATGGGAGGAGGAGATACCATCATATAGGAAAGGTCAATGATAGAGGTGGAAACTCAGGTTTCAAGGGGAGGGTGAGTAAGACAGTGGTTCCCAAACTTGTTCCGCCGCTTGTGCAGGGAAAGCCCCTGGCAGGGTGGGCCGGTTTGTTTACCTGCCGCGTCCACAGGTTCGGCCGATTGCGGCTCCCAGTGGCCGCAGTTCACTGCTCCAGGCCAATGGGAGCTGCTGGAAGCAGTGCGGGCCGAGGGACATACTGGCCCGGCCCGCCAGGGGCTTTCCCTGCACAAGCGGCAGAACAAGTTTAGGAACCACTGGAGTAAGAGATAGCATGAACTACAATCAGTTTGTTGGAACTCTATCTATGGAATATGAGTTTCTGTGTGTGTTGGAGATGAGACAGAAGGAGTAGGGAAGAGACATGGGAAGTAATTGCTGCTACTAAGGGGTGGAGGCATGCGCTATTAAAGGCATGAGAGTAAGGGTACAATAGTTAGAGTGGCAGCCTGAACAGGGAAACAGCGTTTACAGAAGGAGAATGGAGGAAGAGGGAGGGGAGAAGAGAGGGGAAATAATGAAATGGGAAGGTGGAATTGGAAAATGAAAGGGAGCAGGTGACCAGTGATTAACAGCCAGCAAAACAATGTTGGTAGCATGGGGGTAAGAGCTGGTTAAGATGCAATCACAAGTAAGACGGCAGTCAAGCAGGCCAACAATCAGTCAATGATGAAAGCCAATCAGACCAGTAGAGGCAATACTTCAGATGAAACAAAGGCACGAGAAATGGGCAAACATAATGGTGGTCTGATCCTATTGGTTGTGCCAAGCAGATGGAGGGAAGAGAAATCAATCCCCTGAAGCCAAGATACAGAAGGGAGAGCTCCTGAGGCTGCTACTCAACTCACAAAGCTCCTGAAGGTGTCATACCTCATGGTGCAGATCTGATCTTCCTTGAAAGCAAGTGGACTATGTTGGTAAGAAGCTTGGTATAAGGATTATTTGGTGCAAAATTCCACTATTCTCATTAGTTCTCCTATATTCTTAATAAATGGTTGTTTTGAAAAGAACTAAGATCTGTAGAAGAAGTCTGCACCTTTGCGGTACAACTGCAGTTATTTTCCAATCCTCAGTTTTGCAGGGGAATAAAACATGCTTTAATTCTTCAGTACTCAGAGCAGGATGGTGTATAAACTGTCCTTTGCACTGCACTGCCCACTAAAATGTATTGGCACAATGTTGTCCCCCCAGAGAGAGGGGCCATTTAACATAAAAATGGAACATCAAATATATAGTTCCTTTGTTTCTTTTGTTGTATTTACAAATAATTCATTAGTCATTCAGTTACACAAGCGTTAAAATGTTCCATCAAGCAGCAGAAACAATCAAATTTCTCTTTTGTAGCCTTGTTTCTATACTGCATTTCTAAATGTTTAATTATGGTTATCCTCTTGATTTGTACTTCAACAAAGTACAATGTTCAAGCTAAAATAGGACATATTGGGATGAATCAATCCCTGATATAACTCATTGAACTCCACTAGAATTACAACAGGGAATGGTCTATCATTTTTATTTATATACTGAGATCCAATGACTAACTGAAGCAGTTTGTCTCCTGTTTGTCCTTTAAATTGAATCTGGTGAAGGAAGGGTAGTAATTGTTTGGAAACATAAATGCCTGACCAGGATAACACAGTTACTTTTTTAAACAGAGCAAGAGCAATTGAAATATCTCTAAAGAGACATTAGATGTTTCCTACCGTAAAGGCCCTATGCTGCCTTCAATCCACACACAGAATCTCTGTTAGTATTCGCGGAAGATCAATATGTGGATCAAGGTATGACGCTCCAGTATGTGGATCAAAGACATGACCCTTACTTTGTTCAAAGTTTTAAATGGAGTGTAAGATGTTTTAGTTGTTTTTTCCCTAGAGTTGGAAACCTGGATGTCTCCGCTTTTAAAGCTACTTTCAAAGGAGTCTCATTGCAGTGTTTAAAGGCCTAATCCTGCAAACCAGGGTGGTGAACTAGAGGGGAACAGTCCAAGTGTCTGGTAAATAAGAACTCAGGAAGATGGATTTGGGGAGACTCAGGACTGGAAGGTCTATTGACGTAACTCTGCAAGAAGTAATTAGGCTGGAGGAAGCCAGGGAGAGACCTCATGATTGTGGGCAAGCTGTTGGTGTCAGGGATCTGAGCCATAGCAACACAGCATTAAGGCACCTCAAGATTATAGGGCAGGTCATGTCATGGCAGAAACCATTACTGGTTTGGGTGATCCCCAAAATGTCATAGCTCCCCTTTAATGGGATAACAGGTTTTGATGGGAGAAATATTCTAAACGATGTTAGCTAGGATAAAAATGGGAGGAGCTTCAGGAATCTGTTCTTCTGGAATAGGTTACCAAAGGAGGTTATAGAATCCTCATCACTGAAGGTTTTTGCAAACAGGTTAGAAAAACACCTGACAGGTATATTTGGTCCTGCTGCAGCATAGGGGAATCAACTAGATGATGTTTCATCTAGCTCAGCCCTACATTTCTATGATTCAACATTTAGTATGATGTATCTTTGTTGATAAATTTCCAGTTCAATGCCATAAATTTCCAGTTCAATGTGCATGTGTTTACTGACAATATGCCGCAAGTATTATACTAATTATGTATATACCACACTAACTGTAAATTGTGGTTTACAAATACAGTTAGATATATTCTGTACATAGTTTACAGTCCAATGTCTAAACTCTATACTCTTCACTCAGGCAAAACATCCACTGTTGTCACTGGGTGTTTGGCCCTAGTAAGGACTGAAGAATTTGGCCCCATGACCTTACATGCTGGCATCCTTTGTCCTGTGTTATCAGTAGCTTGCAGTCTCACCTTAATAAGATGTAAGGATATTAACCTTGGCCAATTCAACAGCATATAAGAAAAATAGCTTACAAGCTTCAGGATAAGATGAATTATTTGGGAAGGGAGTACAGGGGTGGAATAGGGGAAGGAGTGGCAATCTGCTACCTTTGAAGTTACTTCTGGAGGCAGAGAACATTTAGATTATTGTTATTCTTAATACAGTTTGGGTAGTTACTGAGCTACTTCAGTGATATATGTAAATATATGTACATTTATAATTGAAGCAGACTAGATAAATTAACTTATAATGAAGATAAATAAATGGATTTGTATGTGAAAACTTGATGACATTTTCCTCATTTATTCCCTCTTTCTGTCTGAAAGAGTCAAAAATTTAAATACTCTTGAAGGGAATGTTCTTCTCCAGTGAGCCGCTTTTAAATTAAAAATGAAAAACATAATTTTGGTTCATCTAAAAGATTACCGAAATAGGCTGCCTCATTAATCATTAAATAGCAGGTGATTTAAAAAAAAATAGGTGACCAAATTAAAGGAAAGAACTAACTCAAGTCTAAAAGATTTACTTTTAGGAAATGTGGACTGTGCTCTGATCATACATGGCCTGTGGTTGTATAAAGAAAAAATATCTGAACTGCATTCAGAATCTTTCTGGATTGAGGTCCCAACCCAGAAAAGGAACAGAGAACTGGAAGGGACCTCCTGGGTCATTGAGTCTGGACCCCTGATATTGCAAGCCACCCCATCATATAATCCCATTAATAAATTGCTCAAATTCCATTTTAAAACTAGTCAGGTTGTTTTTACCCACTTTATCTATTGGGAGGCTGCTCCAGAACCTCACTCCTCTGATGGTTAGAAACCTTCATCTAATTTCCAGCCTAAATTTATTCATGGGCAGTTTATATCCATTTGTCCTTGTGCCAACATTGTTCTTTAGTTTAAATAGATCTTTGCCCTCCCTGGTGCTTAGCCCCCCTGCCCCATAGATTTAGAGAGAGCACAAATATCCTCTTCTCAGCCTTCATTTTGCTAGGCTAGACAAGCCAAGTTTTTTTTCATCTTCTCTTGTAAAATAGGTTTCAGAGTAGCAGCCGTGTTAGTCTGTATTCGCAAAAAGAAAAGGAGTACTTGTGGCACCTTAGAGACTAACAAATTTATTAGAGCATAAGCTTTCATGAGCTAAGTGAGCTGTACCTCACGAAAGCTTATGCTCTAATAAATTTGTTAGTCTCTAAGGTGCCACAAGTACTCCTTTTCTTCTTGTAAAATAGGCTCTCTCGCCATTCCCTCATCAGCCTAGCAGGAGAGGAGAGTGAAGTTTTTTGTACAAAACATATTTTAAAAATAGCAGGTTTGGCAATACAAATGTTTCATGAATTTGCTTCAGTTTTGTCAAATTGTCCCAACCAAAAAAAAAAAAAAAGTCATAAAATTAGTCCCCCAAAAATCAAAATATTTTGTTTTGACTTTTTGAAACAAAAGGTTTGATATTTTTTGGTTCAAAATAACTTTGTTTCAATATTTTTAAATTTTATTTAAAAAAAAAAGCACAAAAATGTTTAAAACTTAAAGTTAAAGCACACTTTTGAGTGATTTGCTGAATTAGGGCCTTAGTTGGTCAAGTTTGTCCAAGCAAGCGGACAAATACCGGTTTAGTACATTGTGTTCATAACTTGCTACCAACAATTCTATATTCACTTTTATCTAACACAGAATAGAATGCAAAGGTGCCTTTCTCTGAACCCAGTCTATTGTTAGCTGTGAAGCACCCACATAGTATAGGTGGATGTCTGACATGCATCACAATTTTCCAGAATATGAATTTTCACCTATTCACTCATCTGGACTAGTATCATTGACTATTGGAAAAAATATATCACTCATTTGTGTACACTCCAAGTAAAATTTTTGATCATGTGACTTGATACCCATCAAACCTTGAAGCCATTAAAGATTGTATACAGAGGGAATATGTATCTTGCCAAGGTTATTTCAAAGACATGAAAATTAGCATGAAATTAGCAGCCAAATCCATTTCAATGAGCAGTCTTTAACTTCCCTCAACAATTGTGGGTGGGGATGGGGGTTAATCCAAATGATTAGATTTTCTGTAAGGGTTTACTGAATGAAGATACGTAAATGGAGAATTAATCTGATATTTCGTGGGTATCCCAAGTGGTTAGTCAAAAATGTAAATGAGATGGCAATAATGTGTAGAGAGCCTGAACAGTTACTGTTTGATTTCTATATATGTAAGCAAATAGGAACAATATACTAGTAGACCCACAAGTACCCAAATACATCTTTGCCATCTCTTTAGGTGAATATGTTTAACAAGAGATGCAACCATATTCTTCTGAGTAAAATGAAGAGAGAAGGAGACTGTGGACAAAATGAACTTGGAAATTGCAATAGCCTGAATCGATATTAGGAGACAACTGCTAAATGCACATGAAGCTACTAAGCATTACATCTAATGCCAGCCCAAAATGGCATTAATCTTTGCATGCAGTGCTAAGCAGTAAGACAACAAGAAATTATTACAAGGCTTTTGCATACTCAAATGCCGTGTACATTCCCCTGCATATCATTATCTACAGAATGGCATACAACATAGCAAGCACCCAGGTGCCAAACGTATTTATAAAAATGGTTTTTTAATTCATAACAAAAATATTTTCCAAAGAGCTTTATTAGTGGGTGAAGCCTAATAGTCATATTAATGAACATTATGTTACATAGGCTATGGCCAAAAGTTTTGTCTGCATGAAATGCCATTTGATAGAGTTGATGGAGGAAAAGATCCGAAGATTGGAGATGCAGGTGGAAAGTGTGGTTGAGTTTAGAAGAGGGTTCAAGCGGATTATTGAGCAAAGACATGAGGCAGCTGAAGGGAAAAGCTCAGACCTGCAGATGGAAGCAGGACTGAAGAACTCTCAGGGGAGACTGCTGGATGAGGAAAGTGGACAGTGGAAGCATGTGACTAAGAGAACCAGGCAGAGGAAAAGATGAGCTAGTGAAGGAGAAATAGAGCTCAAGAACAGGTTTGCAGAATTGGAAAATGAAGAAAGGGCTCAGGAGGTGGTCACTGAAGGTAGAAGGGCAAGGAAGAAGAGAAGAGCTAGTCCTACAGGAAAAGGGGAAGAGTCAATGGAGACTACACCAAATATGAGCCCCAGGAGGATACAGGATGGGTTGAAGAGGATTACAAGGGAATGGAATGGAAAGAACTTGCAGCCAGAGGGAACAGGGGAGAGACTGGAGAATAGCACCGTCACCAGGAAAAGGCAGGTCTACGTGATTGGGGACTCCTTACTGAGAAGGATAGACAGGCCTGTAATCAGAGCTGATCCAGAGAATAGAAGGGTGTGCTGTCTTCCAGGTGCTAAGATACAGAATGTAGACCTGAAGTTGAAAAGGATCCTAAAGGGAGCGGGAAAGAATCCACTAATTATCCTTCATGTGGGAACAAATGATACCAGTAGATTCTCGCTGGAACGTATCAAAGGAGACTATGCCAGGCTGGGGAAGACGCTTAAGGAAATCAAGGCTCAGGTGATCTTCAGTGGGATTCTGCCTGTTCCTAGAGAAGGGCAACAAAGGGGTGAAAAGATTATGATGCTCAACAGATGGCTCAGGCAGTGGTGCTATAAGGAGGGCTTTGGGATGTATGGCCACTGGGAGGCATTCATGGACAGAGGACAATTCTCTTGGGATGGACTTTATCTGAGTAGGAAAGGAAATAGACTTCTAGGATGGAGGCTGGCACAACTGATTAAGAGAGCTTTAAACTAGGAATTTGGGGGAGATGGTTGGGAGATGTCCAGGTAATCTCCACGCCGGATTTTAGCATTGAGAGGGAAGAAAACAAAGTAAGAAAGGATACAGCCGTGGGTAGGAGAATGGACTTAAGGAGGAAGGGCAGTGTGGAAACCAGTTTAATAGGTCATACTGGCTGTAGAAAGTCCGTACCTAATCGGATAAAGAATGTGAGTGAGGCCAAACAGCAAACATTAAGATGTTTGTACACCAATGCGAGGAGCCTAGGTAACAAAATGGAGGAACTAGAGCTACTGGTGAAGGAAGTGAAACCAGATATTATAGGAAAGGAGTACTTGTGGCACCTTAGAGACTAACAAATTTATTTGAGCATAAGCTTTCGTGAGCTACAGCTCACTTCATCGGATGCATTTGGTGGAAAATACAGTGGGGAGATTTATATACACACACACACACAGAGAGAACATGAAACAATGGGTTTTATCATACACACTGTAAGGAGAGTGATCACTTAAGATGAGCCATCACCAGCAGCAGGGGGGGGAAGGAGGAAAACCTTTCATGGTGACAAGCAAGGTAGGCCATTTCCAGCAGTTAACAAGAACATCTGAGGAACAGTGGGGGGTGGGGTGGGGGGAGAAATAGCATGAGGAAATAGTTTTACTTTGTGTAATGACTCATCCATTCCCAGTCTCTATTCAAGCCTCAGTTAATTGTATCCAGTTTGCAAATTAATTCCAATTCAGCAGTCTCTTGTTGGAGTCTGTTTTTGAAGTTTTTTTGTTGAAGGATAGCCACCCTCAGGTCTGTAATCAAGTGACTGGAGAGATTGAAGTGTTCTCCGACTGGTTTTGAATGTTATAATTCTTGACGTCTGATTTGTGTCCATTTATTCTTTTATGTAGAGACTGTCCAGTTTGACCAATGTACATGGCAAAGGGGCATTGCTGGCACATGATGGCATATATCACAGTGGTAGATGCGCAGGTGAACAAGCCTCTGATAGTGTGGCTGATGTGATTAGGCCCTATGATGGTGTCCCCTGAATAGATATGTGGACAGAGTTACCCAGGAAAGCATTTTCTGTAGTATCTGGCTGGTAAATCTTGCCCATATGCTCAGAGTTCAGCTGCTCGCCATATTTGAGGTTGGGAAGGAATTTTCCTCCAGGGCAGATTGGAAGAGGCCCTGGGGGTTTTTCGCCTTCCTCTGTAGCATGGGGCATGGGTCACTTGCTGGAGGATTCTCTGCACCTTGAAGTCTTTAAACCATGATTTGAGGACTTCAATAGCTCAGACATAGGTGAGAGGTTTATCGCAGGAGTGGGTGGGTGAGATTCATTGTGCAGGAGGTCAGACTAGATGATCATAATGGTCCCTTCTGACCTTAATATCTATTAATCTATTAATCTATAAGAAATTGTGTTAATTACCTGCAGCGTTCTCTTTTTTGGCACCTGTGAGAATTCAGCCTCTTTTAAAGCATGCACAGAATTCACAAGATGAGTAATTTTAAAAATTAATTATCAGGTCCATTTAATCTTGGATCTGCATCCTTTGCGCTATTCATTACTCTTCTTCTATCATTTATTTCACCCATTACAGTATGAATGTCTTCAGAGGACAGAAAGTCTATGTTTATTTACTTTATCTCTTGAGAAGTTGGTAATATACCTCTAGGGTATTATATATTTAATTGTAATTATTATCAAGTTACCAGAAGCCTTTATTGTAAATCATCAGAAATACAGTATGCTTAATTACAGTGTCAGCTCGAGCTAAAAATATCATCTTTATCAATATTTGTCTTTCAGTTTCACGTAGCTCTTCAGCTACAGAGCCACACAAATACAGTCCCTTCTTTATTCTCAGCCTGTATTGCTCCCTATTTCTCTCCATTTTTAGATAAAAAGGGGACTGACTACATGAGAGCAGCAGTGGCAAGAATATATTTTATTAAAATTAATGGGAAAAACTGTGTTGTCTCATGCTATTTTACTGACTTCTAGTTCTCCGCACAACACGTAATCATATGGAATACATAGCTTATGCTTCTGAATTTAAGCAAAAAGCAGCCTCTTCCTGAAAGATGAGAAATAGTATTCAATATTCCAGTTGGGAGCCTCAAACTTTCTGAAGAGCTTCAGTAATAAATCAAATTATAATGGAGTTTGCTTTTGGTATCCGCCTTTTGTAGCATCCTCTCTGCCTACAAAGACATTTCTCTATTTCTGCATTTACACCTGCTCTTCTGAACAAAGAGCCTCTCTCTTCATTGGCCGTACAGCCCTTGCAGATATATTGCTTAATACTCAAATAAGGGCACCCAGGGGAAGCATCACTTACTCAACCTTGGCCCACATTCAGTATGTGTTACTGCTTCAATTGCTTCACTGAAGATAGTGCCCTGTATGAGGAGTAATGGAAGTGTAATACTCCAGGGCATTATTGCAGTTATCCAGTTACAAATGGTTCCAATATTTTCTAACCCTGAGTGTCTGTTGCATTTATTTCTCAGCAAAGGAAGCTTATGGGAAGAAAACAAATCTTCGGGTGCACTTTCAACTTCAGTGACTGAATGAACCTCCCCTTTCAAGTTTCGTAATCTCTGCTATTTGAGGCATGAATCTCCTACATCGGTCTACAGGCATTTATATAATGCTCATTGCTGTGCATGGCACATGAACCTACCCATTATTTGAAACATCTGGGACAGGTGAAGCATGATTTAGATAAATCATTACATACCTATCTTTTTTTCAAGTACAGATGAAAGAGTCAAAATGATGTGGATTACTGTTGCTGTTTACTTCCTTGTACAGCCACCAAAATGCATTATTACTTTTAGGCCAGACTGTGGCCCATTTTGGTGGCTGTACAAGGAAATAAAGGGATAGGTTACATTTCCCTTTACTCCCTAGCACTGGCTAACCAGATAGCAGGTAGCTATGCAGGGAGGAGAGCAGTCTCTGAGAGGATGGCATATTCCACCCCCCATGTGCAAGTGGGTGGAGTCTTGGTACTACCTTGCCAGCACTTCAACTGGGGTAGCTACTTGGAATATTCAAAACTAACTAGAAAATGTTTGGCCAAGTAGAAATGACTCAGTAAGAAAGGACTACTACTCTTTACCCAGTCCATATTTAAAATGTACTTTCAAAATCCAGCAGTTTTTTCACATTTCATTCGAATGAATATCTCCCCTCCTTTCATAGAATCACAGAATACTGGGGTTGGAAGAGATCTCAGGAGATCATCTAGTCCAATCCCCTGCTCAAAATAAGACCAACATCAACTGAACCACCCCAGCCAGGGCTTTGTCAAGCCGAGCCTTAAAAACCTCTAAGGATGGAGATTCCACCGCCTCCCTAGGTAACTCATTTCAGTGCTTCACCACCCTCCTAGTAAAATAGTGTTTCCTAATATCCAACCTAGACCTCCCTCATTGCAACTTGAGCCCATTGTTCCTTGTTCAATCATCTGCCACCACTGAGAACAGCCGAGCTCCATCCTCTTTGGAACCCCCCTTCAGGGAGTTGAAGGCTGTTATCAAATCCCCCCTAACTCTTCTCTTCTGCAGACTAAATAACCCCAGTTCCCTCAACCTCTCCTCGTAAATCATGTGCCCCAGCCCCTTAATAAATTTTGCTGCCCTCCGCTGGACTCTTTCCAATTTGTCCACATCCCTTCTGAGGTGGAGAGACCAAAACTGGATGCAATACTCCAGGTGTGGCCTCACCCATGCTGAATAGAAGGGAATAATCACTTCCCTCGATCCGCTGGCAATGCTTCTAATACAGCCCAATATGCCATTGGCCTCCTTGGCAACAAGGACACAATGCTGACTCATATCCAGCTTCTCTTCCACTGTAATCTCCAGATCCTTTTCCACAGAACTGCTGTTTAGCCAGTTTATCCCTACCCTCTAGTGTATCTACCTCTCCCCCAAGCTTAGTGTCATCTGCGAACTTGCATAGGGTGCAATTAATCCAGATCATTGATAAAGACGTTGAAGAAAACCAGCCCCAGGACCAACCCCTGGGGCACTCCGCTTGATACCAGCTGCCAACTGCCCGTTGAGCCCGACAATCTAGCCAGCTTTCTATCCACCTTGTAGTCCATTCATCCAATCCATACTTTTGTAACTTGCTGGCAAGAATACTGTGGGAGACCGTATCAAAAGATTTGCTAAAGTCAAGATATATCACATCCACCGCTTTCCCCATATCCACAGAGCCAGTTATCTCATCATAGAAGGCAATCAGGTTGGTCAGGCATGATTTGCCCTTGGTGAATCCATGTTGACTGTTCCTGATCACCTTCCTGTCCTCCAAGTGCTTCAGAACGGATTCCTTGAGGACCTGCTCCATGATTTTTCCGGGGACTGAAGTAAGGCTAACCAATCTATAGTTCCCTGGGTTCTCATTATTCCCTTTTTTAAATATAGGCCCTATATTTGCCTTTTTCCAATTGTCTGGGACCTCCTCCGATTGCCACGAATTTTCAAAGATAATGGCCAATGGCTCTGAATCACATCAGCCAACTCCTCAGCACCCTTGGATGCATTAGATCTGGACCTATGGACTTGTGCACGTCCAGCTTTTCTAAGTAGTCCTTAATCTTTCTTTCACCACTGAGGGCTGCTCACCTCCTCCTGATACTGTGTTGCCCAGTGCAGCAGTCTGGGAGCTGACCTTGTCTGTGAAGACCGAGGCAAAAAAAGCATTGAGTACTTCAGCTTTTTCCACATCATCTGTCACTATGTTGCCTCCCCCATTCAGTAAGGGTCCCACACTTTCCCTGACCTTCTTCTTGTTGCTAACATACCTGTAGAAACCCTTCTTGTTACCCTTCACATCTCTTGCGAGCTGCAATTCCAATTGTGCCTTGGGCTTCCTGATTACACCCCTGCATGCTCTACCAATATTTTTATACTCCTCCCTAGTCATCTGTCCAAATGTCCAAATTTCTTGTAAGCTTCCTTTTTTTGAGTGTAAGCTCACCGAAGATGTCACTGTTAAGCCAAGCTGGTCGCCTGCCATATTTGCTATTCTTTCTGCACTTTGGGATGATTTATAGATTCATAGATTCATAGATACTAAGGTCAGAAGGGACCATTCTGATCATCTAGTCTGACCTCCTGCACAGTGCAGGCCACAGAATCTCACCCACCCACTCCTATGAAAAACCTCACCCATGTCTGAGCTATTGAAGTCCTTAAATCATGGTTCAAAGACTTCAAGGAGCAAAGAAGCCTCCCTCAAGTCAACCATGCCCCATGCTACAGAGGAAGGCGAAAAACCTCCAGGGCCTCTCCAATCTGCCCTGGAGGAAAATTCCTTCTCGACCCCAAATATGGCAATCAGATAAACCCTGAACATATGGGCAAGATTCACCAGCCAGATACCCAGGAAAGAATTTTCTATAGTAACTCAGATCCCATCCATCTAATATCCCATCTCAGGAGATTTGGACTATTTACCCTGAATATTTAAAGATCTATTACTTACCAAAATCCCATTATCCCATCATACCATCTCCTCCATAAACTTATCAAGTAGAATCTTAAAACCAGATAGATCTTTTGCCCCCACTGCTTCCCTTGGAAGGTTATTCCAAAACTTCACTCCTCTGATGGTTAAAAACCTTCGTCTGATTTCAAGTCTAAACTTTCTGGTGGCCAGTTTATACCCATTTGTTCTTGTGTCCACATTGGTGCTGAGCTGAAATAATTCCTCTCCCTCTCCTATATTTATCCCTCTGATATATTTATAGAGAGCAATCATATCTCCCCTCAACCTTCTTTTAGTTAGGCTAAACAAGCCAAGCTCCGTAAGTCTCCTTTCATAAGACAAGTTTTCCATTCCTCGGATCATCCTAGTAGCCCTTCTCTGTACCTGCTGCAGTTTGAATTCATCCTTTTTAAACATGGGAGACCAGAACTGCACACAGTATTCCAGGTGAGGTCTCACCAGTGCCTTGTATAACGGTACTAAAACCTCCTTATCCCTACTGGAAATGCCTCTCCTGATGCATCCCAAAACCGCATTAGCTTTTTTCACAGCCATATCACATTGGCAGCTCATAGTCATCCTATGATCAACCAATACTCCAAGGTCCTTCTCCTCCTCCGTTACTTCTAATTGATGCGTCCCCAACTTATAACTAAAATTCTTCTTATTAATCCCTAAATGCATAACCTTACACTTCTCACTATTAAATTTCATCCTATTACTATTACGCCAGTTTACAAGGTCATCCAGATCCTCCTGTATAATATCCCGATCCTTCTCCGAATTGGCAATACCTCCCAGCTTTGTATCATCTGCAAACTTTATTAGCACACTCCTACTTTTTGTGCCAAGGTCAGTAATAAAAAGATTAAATAAGATTGGTCCCAAAACGGATCCCTGAGAAACTCCACTGGTAACCTCCCTCCAACCTGACAGTTCGCCTTTCAGTAGGACCCGTTGCAGTCTCCCCTTTAACCAATTCCTTATCCGCCTTTTGATGTTCATATTGATCCCTATCTTCTCCAATTTAACTAATAATTCCCCATGTGGCACGGTATGAAATGCCTTACTGAAATCTAGGTAAATTAGATCCACTGCATTTCCTTTATCTAAAAAATCTGTTACTTTTTCAAAAAAGGAGATTAGGTTGGTTTGGCACGATCTACCTTTTGTAAAACCATGTTGTATTTTGTCCCATTTACCATTGACTTCAATGTCCTTAACTAATTTCTCCTTCAAAATTTTTTCCAGGACCTTGCATACTACAGATGACAAACTAACTGGCCTGTAGTTACCTGGATCACTTTTTTTTCCCTTTCTTAAAAATAGGAACTATATTAGCAATTCTCCAATCATTCGGTACTACTCCTGAGTTTACAGATTCATTAAAAATTCTTGCTAATGGGCTTGCAATTTCAGGTGCCAATTCCTTTAATATTCTTGGATGAAGATTATCTGGGCCCCCCGATTTAGTCCCATTAAGCTGTTTCAGTTTCGCTTCTACCTCTGATATGGTAATATCTACCTGTATATCCTCCTTCCCATTTATCGTGCTAATTGTTCCTGCACCCTCAATAAGGCTTCTTTAAAATACGGCCAGCTCTCCTGGACTTCTTGCCCCCTCATATCAGCTTCCCAAGATCTGATGGGATCTTGTCCATCAGTTTCCTAAGGGAGTCTAAGTCTGCTTTTCTGAAGTTCAGGGTCTGTATTTTGCTACTCTCCTTTCTTCCTTTTGTGAGGATCCTGAAGTCACCCACAAACTCCTTTACAATACTTGTGTTAGATGCGGCTAAATACATGTTGTAAATTTTAGCATATGAAGCTGGCCTTGATACAGTCTGAAAACCATGGTTTGGCATAAGTAAGACTACTCTGCTATTGCAAAGAAAAGCCAATAAAACTACCTTTTCTATCTCGGTGGACACAGCCTGAAAGCTAACCAGTTGTCTCTTCTGTATATGCAGTGACAGCACCTTTTCAAAAGGATTAATCAAGTGCCATACTACCTCTGCCTTCTGATTTCACAACACTTGATTGAGCTTTTCCACCATTAAAGATTACTCACTTGCAAATAATGCATGAAATTTTTTGAAGCTCTACACAGTCTAAATGCTTCCCAAATGTTCAAATTTACAAGGCTACTTGATGATATTCCAGGGAGTGTTTTGATGGTGTCCCAATAATGCTTTCCAGGTTCAGTGAGCACAATTTTAAATAATGCCGAGTCTGAGTTCAGTCTGCATAATTTCCATTCATATTACAGTCTGACATGAAAAGAAAATCAAGTTATATATGTTTTATGTGGTTGTTCTAATCTTTGGACCAAGAATGAGAATTTTAATTTCCCATACATCACAACAGGCAGCTATATTCCGTGCCACTTTGCAAAAGCCAAAGTTCAGTATTTATAATTTGGTGAGCTGGCCATTCCTTCTTTCCAGTTTTCACATGCCTGGCAACCTGGGAGAACAAGATGTAAAGTTTCTTCAGGCAAAATCTAGAATATGCAGAACGTTAGTCTAGGGCAGAACTCTACTGCTTTTCACCCTGACTATTCCAAGACTGAAACCTTATTCATGGATGACTGTATATTTAATTCAAAATGCTTTACAAATAAAGCCAACCAAGCTGAATCACAGCCACATGTATTCAAGTAAGAAGGGAGTAGAAGGGACAGGGCTTGCATAGAGTCAGTGGAAGAAAACTTGAGAATTAAAGCGAAGACAGACTCCAAAAATAGTGGGGGGGTTTCTTTCCTTGTTCGGTACTTGGAATGAAAATATGCCATTTTGTTATTTTGATTGGAGGGAGGAAGATCAGGTAATTGGAATAGAAAAACTAGAAGTCAGGAACCATGAGTTCTATTCTCAACTTTGTTACTGATTTTGACCATGGCAAGTCACTTAACTTCTCTGCACTTCAGGTTACGCTATTTGTATGAAAACATAACTAGCTCATATGTTTAAACTGCTTTAGAAATCTTTGGATAAAAAGGGGTATAATAAAAGTGCAAAATATCCTATATTTCATTTTTTGCTGACAACTTCTTCTCACAAAAACCTGTAAATTGCAAATTTGAATAATAACTCATCTATTTGCAGAAATTCAAGCACTAAAATGTGTCTTTCCATTTTAAAGTTATGGTCTATATTTGTGGGAGGCTAAAGTGCTTGATAGGTACAGTATACTTCATTTAAAGCCAGTCAATAATAACTTTTCTGAGTAATCACCATAAAAATAAGACACGAAAGATGAATGAGGAGAAATGCCTGTTGATAACACACCTAGCTTCATTAGCAATTAACCCCCAAAATGTCAAAAGGTAATGCAGGAAATGAAGCTATTTAAAACAATTCTGTTCTGGAGTTCTTAGAAGAACTGGTAAAGACACATTAAGGTTATACACTGAAAAGTCAAGGCTAAAAAACATATTTCCATTTTTTATTCTGCAGAAGTATTTATTCTGATCTTAGGGAAGAAAGTGAAACACTCCAAGGTCACCCAGTTTTCATAAATTGAGTAGAATGAAATGAAAAGTATGGACATTTAAAAGCAGAGAGAGATTTGCACAAAAGTTATCCTAGGCCAGATACCCCAGGAAGATCTAAATTATGGGAGAAAATGGGCAAAGAAAAATTACTTTGAACTATTTTACTGCCAGGAATATTTCTGGCCACACACAAATCACTTTCTGATGTCATGAATTTCCACCCTCCTCCACTCAATGCCCTATTGATTGTTGAGCTTGGCAACAGAAAAAAAAATTGTTGACATTTTCCCATGGAATGGGCTCAAAAACTGCAGTTTATTTCAGGGAAACACAGCAGTCTTAGTAGAACCACACTGCCTTTGTTTTGTAGGCAGGAGCAGGAGGAAAAACAGTCTTGGTAGAACTGTGTAGCCTTTGTTTTGGAGGTAGGAGCAGGAGGAGGATGATAGTGGTGGATGAGTTTAACTCTGAATATGACAACAGCAGTGTGTGTGTGGTGGACAGGGCAGGGGACACAGGAAAGTGCTCTCTTCATAAGCATGCCTTTCGGGGACTAATGGTTCCCTCCACTGGTCTTTATCCCTAAATCTATATGGTAACTAACATCCCTCTCTAACTGAGGACTACTCCTCTCCAGAGACAATCAACAATGCACTTTAAAGTAGCAGGAGGAAGCATACAAATGATGTAAGGTGCACACTTTCCCCATTGTTTGTTTAAGTACATGGGGTGATATCCTGGCCTCTCAGAAATCAAGTGGAGTTTTGTCACTGACGTCAATGAAGCTGAGATTTCATCCTTGGTCTCCATAGTAGTAGCACTAGTGACTTTAATAAAAGACCATGACCATGACTGGGAATGGACTCCTGAATTACTGTATGGCAATACCCATTATGTTAAAAACAACAAAAAGAATAAACTTCAACTGCATAGTATGTTTTAGGAAATACTGCACCTAAGGTGCTGCCTTTTGTTAATTTGGCATATCACTTTTATGATCAAACAAAGAGGTGATGATTTAACTTCCCCATCCCTCCCACCCACCCAGTTTGAGTACTGCTTTGGGCTCTATATATCAGAAAGGTTTATAGGCCCCAATCCTGCCACTGTGCCACCACAGAGCCCCACGAGCTTCAATGGGGCTTAGTGCAAACCAAATTGCAGGACCTACGCCATAACAGGGACTAAAGAGTGGGCGGTAAAACTTAAAATTTAGATAACACCTTTAATGAAAAGTTCTGCAGAATGTAATCGAGAATAACATGGTTCCTATAGGCATAGAATTTAATAGTGAATTTTTCCCTGCTACAGAAGTCTATAAAATGTCTAAACAAACGTAAGCAGAGGAGATAATTCTCAATTACATTTTATAGGTCTTAGGGATAATTTCTACAGAACTCTATTGGTTTCATCTGTATTACATTCTAAAGGTCTTTTCCATATAGGTAAAACTAAATTAACTCACAGCACTAAAAAACACTGAGCAGACGTCCCCTTTGTGCATCTAAGTTCAAACTGGTTGAAGAAAATTTTTCAAATTTCTAATGAGCACTGAGACTACGCAGACCTCTTCAGAGCATATTCCTGCGGTCTGTTTATGAACCACTTAGAACACAAGTATTAGTTGGGAACATGACAGCATCTAGTGACTCAACCTTAACAGACTGAAAAGTGTCACTAATGAATGTAGATACCTACTTTCTCCAATTGTTCCAATCAGAATAGGAGCTCTGGAGATCAGCTGAAACTAGCAAAACTGATAGTGAATGAGTCAGCAGGAAAACCTCTGATACATTAGCAAGTATTTTTCCAGCATGCAAGCTCTGGCTTTAACTTCAATGTGAGTCAGGTTATTGTACTCCCTGCTCAACTGTTCTAAACATTTCCACTTTAATTCGAAAGATCCTTCTTTTCTGATGATTAAAGAGCTCACAATTTATAAATTTTCTGTAATATCAAAAGTCTAATTTCAAACACTGGGAGATTTACCAGGCTTACTTTTTTAAAAAAAATCAGACTAAAGGATGTCCATAAATCCCTACTATTGATACATCAAGTAGAGCTGGCTACATAATGCAAAAATGGTATTTGCAAATATTTGAATAAAAACTATGTCAGCAATAGTCATAACTTTCTGTATTAGTTTTCCACAAACATTCATACTTATTTTTTCCTGTAACCCATCAAAAACTTCTGTAGAACACTAGAGACAGCCAAATACTTCTGTGAATATCAGCTTGTCACGTGCAGCTTTATCTGGTCACCTTGAAATCTCAGATTTCCCTCCTGGTTATAAAAGTTTCAGTTATCCAATCAGCATCCCTAGTTTTGTGTTTGCTAAAAATCCTTAGGTTTACTAGAGGGGTGAGGTTGTATATAATTTTATTTTTGTTTTTTTAATAAAAACCTATTTAAAAAGCAAAGATATGAGAGAAAAATATTGTCATTGTAAGAAATTTTTTTTGATCATTTTCCATCAATTTAGGCAAGTTATAAAAGATTCTGCATGCTGGACAGAACCTTAGTGACAACTCTCCTTCCTTTCATTCTCTTCTCTATCCTTGTACCTGCTAAATACAACTCTTGCCATATGATACACATTCACAGATCAACTAAGCAATCACAACACATGGCAGAGCCAGTATCTGATGAGCTTTCTGTAGTATTCCAAGTTTCACTCCTTCAAGTGGCATTTGCCAATTTCCTCTGTTTCAGCTTCTTTGCTGCTCAGTGACATCTCCAAAAATGCTCAGAAAAACAAATAAGCAGCAGCATCCCATGGGTTGAAGAAGTTGGCCATTAAATTGAAGAAACCATCAAAATTAGCATTATCACACTACAACATCCAGGTCCAACCCAGGTGGGTTCTAGGATTGTTACATAAATGATTACAGCCATGGATTCACAGATTTTTAAGGCCAGAAGAGACAATTACCATCATCTAGTGAGTCTGACTGCCTGAATAACACAGGCCATAGAACGTCACCAAGTAACTGCTGCCATAAACTCATAACTACTGTTTGAACTATGACATACTCTTCCACACTGAAGATAAGATTCTTTGTACCATAAGATCTGCTCCATTTGGTAAGCCCACTTCTGTCCATCTCTCTCTTTCTCTCTGTTTTAGATTCATGGGAAGTTATTTTAATGTATGTTAGCGTTATGTGGAAAATTAGATAATTAGATACAATAAATGACATTGTTAGAAGATAGTCAGTCATGTGGTTAAGACACTGGACAGGATCTGCAGCAATCTGGGCTCCATTCTGGCTCTATCATTAATTCCTGTGTGGTTTTGTGCATGATATCTCTCTGTGCTGCCTCCATGATATGATGAGAAATTTATTAATATTTGTGAGGTGCTCTGCTGCTACAGAGATGAGCACTATGGGAAAGCCAATAAATAAAGTTGCGAACACGGTAATACTAATGCCAACAGCATTTTGTAGCCAAAAAAAAAAAAAATCTGTAGCACTGGCACTTATTGATTGCAGGTTGTTGAAGCCATGTGCTATTAGCTTCAAAAAATGACAACTCAAGGATGTGGGGATGTTAGTCTTCAAAAGAAAAAAATTATTTCTAATATTTTGACATTACATGCTACACAAAAACCATCTCCAAGTTTGATTGGCATGATGTGCCTAAGAATGACTAGCATAAGGCAGTAGTGTATGTTCTGGCAAACATATGTCAGTTGATGGGGAAATAATTATGCGCAGTGTCCACACAGCATGCATTTGGATTTTCTTCAACTGACAAAGCAAATCATTGTCAATCATCTGCTTCCAACTTGTAGTTCCTCAATAATCTTTCCAGTTGTTTGAAACAGAGTGCCATGTTGTGAACAGAGTTATTAAACTGTATTAACCAAGTAAAGGACAGTGAGACCTGGTCTACACTGTGGACCAGGGGCGGGGGGAGGAATCGATCTAAGTTACACAACTTCAGCTACGTGAATAACTTAGATGAAGTTCTTGTGGCACCTTAGAGACTAACAAATTTATTAGAGCATAAGCTTTTGTGAGCTACAGCTCACTTCATCGGATGAGCTGTAGCTCACGAAAGCTTATGCTCTAATAAATTTGTTATTCTCTAAGGTGCCACAAGTACTCCTCCTCTTTTTGCGAATACAGACTAACACGGCTGCTACTCTGAAACCTTAGATGAAGTTGACGTACTTACATCTACTCACCATGGTGTCTTCACTGTGGTAGGTGGACTGCAGATGCTCCCCTGTCAACTCTACCTGCGCTTCTTGCTCCAGTGGAGTACTGGAGTCAACGGGAGAGCGCTCGGTGGTCGATTTATCGCGTCTTCACTACATGCAATAAATCAACCTCCGCTGGATCGATTGCTCCGGAGGTAAGTGTAGACATGTCCTAAGTGTGAAGTGCAGAACAAAAGGTGCAGTAGACATTTCACCATGCTGTTTTTGCATTACACTATTTGGCACTATATTAGTGATAACAATGTGGTCTAATAGATAAGGCACCACAATGGGACTCAGGAGACCTCAGTCTATTCCCAGCTCTGACATTGTCCTGCTGGGTGACCTTGGTCAAGGCACTTCACCTCCTTGTGCCTCAGTTTCTCCATATGTAAAATGAGGATGATCCTGACCTCCTTTATAAAGTCTGTTGTGGTCTACTGATGAAAAGCACTGTATAAGAACTAGGTATTATTATATCCAGAGATAATGCCAAAGCCAACTGTTCTTTTCAGAGGAGGTAGCAGCCGTTCTATCAGGTTCCAAATTGTGAGCACCACTTGGCCTATGACCTTTTAAAGATATAGACCTTGACGTCAAAATTCATGTCTTTATTGGCTCAAAATTAGACTACCACAACATCCTCTATAGGAGATTACACTATAAAACAGCCCAGTAACTGAAGCTAGTGTGAACTGGGGCAACCTGCTTGGTAAGAAATGTGCAGTATGTCACCAACAGTAGGACACCAGTGGTTTAACATCAGCATTGAAGCCCTGACCCAACAAAATACTTAAGCACATATTTCTCTTCAGACCACTCACATGCTTAAACAAATGCTTCCCTGGCTTGCTGAATCAGGGACCATACATCCTGGAATTAGGGGTGCTACCACACCCCCTGGCTTGTGGTTTCCATTATGTACGGGGTTCATAGTTTGGTTCAATGGCTCTCAGCACCCTCACTATACAAACTGTTCCAGCACCTCTGACAGGGACTGGAGGCCTATTGGCTTCCAGGTGGAATAAGTTGTAGGTCTAAACCTATTATGCCTTAAGTGGATTGGGACTGGTCTGCTTAAGAGGCTGACTTTTATATTACTACAGGTGATATCAGCAAAAATGTTTAAGCTACAGCTCCCTTGTTATGAAAGAGCAGAATCTACTAGCACTATTCCTTGGGAGGAGCCTGCAACTTTGAAATTCATTCCGTACCTTGGGCTGAAACAGTCTGACTCTGTTGACCTTCAGACGCCCTAGCAAGCACCATCTTTTTGCCCAGACTATTAGTGACGTCGGGGCATGCTAAGAGCTAGCATGTGTGGAAGCAGTAAAGTATTATTGATCTTTCTGGTTGGCGGTTTTCTGGATTTGAATAAGCTACTGGCCTTGTATATTGTAATTTTTTAAATGTGAAATGTGCCTAAGAGACCAGACAAAGCAATTTTTTTTCTTCTCATCACTTTACATTTATCTATCTATTAACACACAGAGAAGGAGAGAGTATCTAGAGGAGCTATATGGAAGTCAAAGCAAAATAAGAACTATTTGATATGACTGGGAATAGGTGGATGGGACTCCTATCCCACAGAGCTAGTCATCTTAGAAGACAACTGAAAAAAGCAGGCTGCATCATTTTTCAGGGCTTTTTACTTCTAGGTCATATGGTAAAAGCAGCTCTCTTATTAACACATAATCCAGTGTCACTTCGGTTTATGCAGAGGCACCCACATATTCATACTTCTGACAGCTGAGACAGAGGCAGATTTTCCTTCAGAAGTATTTCCACTTGAAGTAGCCAATATTTCCAATATATTGTAAGGTCAGACAAGACACACACAGCATTAGCAAATCAAAGATTGCACGACACCATCTGACTAGCTGACTTGGGAATGAAGAATCTATTACATGACTAGCTAATTACAATTTCTTATTAGGAAAGCATACATTAATTTGGACAAAAATGTATATGCTTATTTCTTATCAGCATACTTGAGGCACAGTGACTTCCGCCCTTACATCGCAGAAGTGCTGAAGGGTCTAAGCCTGTAACCCTTCAAATAAGATTGTTCAAAGCTATACACGCTTTGAAGGGCCAAAAATTACATTAGCATGCTTTTCCCTTTTGTTTGTATGCATTTATTAGGTAAACCATGATCACCTTCATCCAGACAAGTAGCACACTGACATTTCATATATCCAGCAACTATATCTGTTTTGAAGGTATAGTACCAAGAACATAAATAAATGTATTACTCAGACGATCTACAGACATTTTTGGTATCTAAATTTTAAAACATGGTTACTAGGCCAGATTTTTGGAGTGAGGAGATGCATGACCCCAACCCCCATGCTATATAGGGAAGTATTCATTCACACCTGAAGTATACCTGATATTTCTCTGTGAAGTGTCAGACTGCACAGCTTTTGCCAATATGGTCTTTTCTCTTACATGTCTGTTATCTGGCTATCCTACCCTCTCCTCTGCTGTAGTTCAGGATAACAGATGGTGAATGAAATTTAAAGTAAAATTGCATAGTAAAAGGCCCTCATTGGGTAGGATAAATATGGGTTGCTGTTTTCCCATCCCACCTCCTCATCTTGACCAAGTAGTAGGTTCCTGCATGGTACAGGAAAACACATTATTTTAAGATAATCCTGTCCTCCAGTGCTACTGAAATAACCCTATTGAGACAAAAAGGAGTTTGATAAACTCCCCAGAACAACAGACTGTTTGTTTTTCATGTATTTTCTATCTTTTAGGGGTGAAGTCCAAGGAAAAATATATAAAAATCAACTTAATATTCATTTGGCCTCTCCCTTGGCCATAAGCCAGTCACAATGGGGGGTTTTCAATGAAACAGAGCAGGTTCTCCACTAATTCCTTACAATGCCAGTCTCATCCCTCATTATTTCTACTGAGAGACAAAGTTTATTGGTTGAAAAGCTATGAAGTAAATCTTTAATTGACAGGACACCATAAATACTTTGCATGCCCTTAGCAAAGGTAATTTTCATACCTGGATTTTTAACCATGCGCAAAAAAAAAAGCTTATTCTAATTAAAGGCAAAAAAAATCCTACATATAAGTAACTTGGCAGGTCTAGTTTAAACAATCAAAAGCCAAAAATGTACATAAGATGGAAATTTTCACTGTTGTGATTAAACATTGCAAGTCTCTGTGCACTGGTTGAAGATGTGTTTTACAGTCTCTGTACAATGCTATACTACACATACTGCAAGAATAATTCAAGTCAAAGTTTCAGCCTTAACTCTGAATTTTCTGGCTTTTGTCAATTATTTTAGACTATCTACATTATTTGAAGGTTTGTTATTTTACGATTGTATTTTTTTTAATTACACCAAGGAAAATATTCAGGCATGTATAATAGTTAAAGGAACAAAACAGCTCCTGTCACGAGTACAGTAACAGTCATCTATAGAGAAGTAATTTGGGAAGAGTTTGTATGTCCCATTTAAAATTATACACAAACTATTTTGAAGCACTGCCTTCTACTCTCTGTCTCTTTATTTGTCCATATTTACATTGTAAACCCCCTCGGAGCAGGGATCTTCTTTTCTATTTGGAAACTACTCAAGTACGTTATGGACATTACTGGACACACACATAAGTCACATGTTTCTTTCCAGATGCTGGACCAGAGTTGCAGGTGTATAACAGTTCTTCTGTGCCTCTGGCCTCAGCCCCTGATTCAACTCACCCTAGAAGAGGAGACAAGATTGGTAACACCCAGAGAACAAGAAGAGAGTACAAGAGTTCCAACCTGTCTGGCCTCCCAGAGGTCATGCACTATCTATGACATGGCACCTCCCCCACAAGGGACCACCTCAAACCCTGACAGTTAAGTAGCTCCCAAGACATTAAGCACTTGGGGATTTCGTCAGGGCCCAAAGGGTTGTCTTTATTCCTTGCTAGCCAAAGACCCATCACATGAGAGGATCAAATCTATAAATCATATGCCAGTTGTGGTTATTATGCATTATTTATTTCTATAGTTTAGTGTCTAGACTGCGTGTGTGTTAAACAATGTATGTGTTGAGTTCTAATTACACATATTTATTTAGAAACTAGCAAGTATGTCAGGAGAAACACTCATAATCAACAATTATTACATTAACATAAAAGTTATGTTGCTATTACATGATGGAAGACAACAAAACTTTATGCCCACTCATGCCAGCCTACAGATAATAGTGAGCTAAATAGAAAGCAGTCCCATAATACTATTTTTATAACGTGGGTGTATTTTTGCTGTTTCATTAGTCCAACTTTTACATAACAGTTTAGCTCTTGTTGTTCTGGTCTCACAGTATTTAAGGGAAATCAAAGCCCATGCCAAAAGAAAGAAATGCAAAGAGGAAATCAAACAGTACCTTTTGCTATCACCTAGGGGCTTTTGCTGAGAAAGTAGCTATGAATTCTGGGAAGTAAAACTGCCTACCCACTAAAGTCACATGATCCACTAGTTATGCCAGCTCATTTGAAAAACACTGAAGATACTTTTTTTTAAATTGCTGATTGGTGTAGAGTCTCTGATGAGGATTCAGTAGAGGAAAAAGATTTCTATTGGACATCTAGATAGATAAGAAATTTATTATAAAGATGTTCTCTGAATAGAACTAATCTACATATAGTTCAGAAAGACAACTAAGGGACTTGTAAAGGAAGAGATCTGCGAGCAAAAAATTAATGATATTGCTTGCATAAATTATAATCCACATGGCATGAAGCTCTTCCTCTTTTGGGTTGTTATAAAGCCAGCAGTAATGTCCAGACTATCACATCTTTTATTTCAAAACCAAGTTGAAATAAAAGAGAACATACCCATGGTATTTAACAACTGCTCTCATCTGAAATGAGAGCCTCACACACAACTCTCTAGTGTGGAAAAAATTCAGCATAAATGGAAATCACTGTTCAAGAAAGGTGAATATCCTTGGTATATTCCTATATGTAAGAACCAGTATGATCATTTTTATGGACCAATGGTCCATCTAGCCCAGTATCCTGTCTTCGACAATGACCAGTGCCAGATGCTTCAGAGGGAATGAACAGACCAGGGAAATTATCGAGCGATCCATCCAGTTGTCCAGTCCCAGCTTCTAGCAGTCAAATGAAAACCCAGAAGATGGGGATGCATCCCTGATCATCTCGGCTAATAGTCATTGATGGATCTATCCTCCATGAACTTATCTAGTTATTTTTTGAACTTAGTTATATTTGTGGCCTTCACATCATCCCCTAGCAACAAGTTCCACACACTGACTGTGCTTTGTGTGAGGAAGTATTTCCTTTTGTTTGTTTTAAGCCTGCTGCCTTAATTTCACTGGGTGAGCCCAGGTGCTTGTGTTATGTGAAGGAGTAAATAACACTTCCTTTTTCACTTTCTCCAAATCGTTCATGATTGTGTAGACCTCTATCATATCCCTCCTTAGTTGTCTCTTTTTTAAAATCTGAACAGTTCTTGTCATTTTAAACTCTTCTCATATGGAAGCTGTTCCATAACCCTAATAATTTTTGTTACCCTTCTCTGCACCTTTAGAAATTCTCATATCTTTTTCTAGATGGGGCAACCAGAACTGCATGGTATGAGAGTACCATGGATGTCCATAGTGGCATTGTCTGTATTATTATCTATCCCTTTCCTAACGGTTCCTAAAATTGTTAACTTTTTTATGACTGTCACAGCACGTTGAGCCCATGCTTTCAGAGAACTATCCAAAATGACTCCAAGATCTTTTTCTTGAGTGGTAACAGCTATTCAGTATTTTGTATCTATAGCTGGGATTGTTTTCCAATGTGCATTACTTTGTATTTATCAACATTGAATGTCATCTGCCATTTTGTTGTCCAGTCACTCGGTTTTGTGGGATTCCCTTTGTAATTCTTTGCAGTATGCTTTGGACTTAACTATTTTGAATTTCTGAAAAATTTGCCATCTCACTATTTACCCTTTTTCAAGGCCAGTAATGAATACGATGAACAGCACTGGTCCCAGTACAGATCCTTAGGGAACCCCACTATTTACTTCTCCCCATTGAACAAACTGACCATTTATTCCTACCCTTTCTTTCCTATCTTTTAGCCAGATACTGATCCATGAAAGGACCTTTCCTGTTATCTCATGAGTGCTTAGTTTGCTTCAGAGCTTTTGGTGAGAGACCTCGTCAAAGATTTTATGAAAGTTCAAGTGCACTATAGCCACTGGGTCACCCTTGTCCACATCTGTTGACACCCTCAAAGAATTCTAATAGACTGGAGAGGCATGATTTCTTTTTACAAAAGCTACATAGCAACATAGCATGTTCATTTACATGTCTGACAATTCTCTTCTTTACAATTGTTTCAGCCAATTTGCCTGCTACTGAAGGTAGGCTTATGAGCCTGTAATTGCCACGATCGACTCTGGAGATTTTTTTAAAAATTGGTGTTGCATTAGCTATCCTGCAGTCATCTGGTACAGGGCTGATTTAAGTGATAGGTTACATACTCCCAGAGCCATCCCTAGGGTATGGCAAATTGGGACGACTGCCTTGGGCCCCGCGCTTTGGAGGGTCCCACACTTCCTGAGGCAACAGCAGGGGAGGTGAGGGGGGAATCAGCAGGCGGGTAGGGGGAGGGCATGAGGAGAAGCCCCCCTACCAACGTTCTCCTCCCTCAGTGCTTCCTGCCTGCTGGCAGGCCCCACCAATCAGCACTTCCCTTTCCCTCCCCTAGCCAACTGCTGATCAGCTGTTTCGTGGCATCTGGACTCAGCACTGGGGAGAGGGGAGGGGAGAGGAATGAGGGTGCAGCACGCTCAGGGGAGGGGGTGGGAAGAGGTGGGGTGGGGCCTTGGAGGAAGGGGTGGAATGGGGTAGGAACCGGGCTGAGCCAGGGGGAGGGCACCCCCCAGCAGATAGAAACTGGGTGCCTATATCCCAGGCCCTGCACCCCGCTAGGGACGGCCCTGCATACCAAAGTTAGTAGTTATAATTTCATATCTGAGTTCTTTCAGAACTCTTGAGTGAATACCATCTGGTCCTGGTTACTGTTTAATTTATTAATTTGTTTCAAAATCTCCTCTAATGACACCTCAATCTGGGACAGTGCCTCAGATTTGTCGCCTAAAAAGAATGGCTCAGGTGTGGGGATCTCCTCCATATCCTCTGCTATAAAGACCCATGAAGAGAATTTGTTTAGTTTCTCTGCAACAGCCTTGTCTTCCTTTAGCACCTCCATCATATAGTGGTCCTATTGATTGTTAGTCTTCCTGCTTCTGGATGTACATAATTTTTTTTAATGTTTGTATTTGTGTCTCCTTATTAGCCACCGTTCAAATTCTTTTTTGTCCGGCCTATTTACACTTGACTTGCCAGAGTTTATGTTCCTTTCTATTTTCCTAATTAGGATTTGATTTCCAATGTTTAAAGGATGTCTTCTTGCCTCTAACTGCCTTTTTTACTCCCTTGTTTAGCCATAGTGGCATTTTTTGATCTTTTTACCATTTTTATTGGGGTACACATTTAGTTTGACCCTGTATTACAGTGTTTTTAAAAAGTTTCTATGTAGCTTGCAGGTGTTTCATTCTTGTGAGTATACCTTTTAATTTCTGTTTAAGTAGCCATTTTTGTGTAGTTCCCCTTTTTGAAGTTAAATTCTATTGTTGAGGGTTTTTGGGGTATTCCCCCCCCCCCAAAGATGTTAAATTAAATTACATTATGGTCGCTCTTACCAAGCGGTTAAGCTATATTTACCTCTTGGACCAGATCCCGTGCACCTCTTAGGACTACTCCAAGAATTGCCTCTTCCCTTTTGTAAATGTACATTGACTTTTCAAAATTCTCAGAAAAAAAACGCACAAAGTCTGTGAAATAAATTCAGTGCATAAAGTGAACGTGTTAATTATAGCACACATCATAACATCCATACATAGAGGCCTTAATTGTTTCTTCTTTTGTTGTTTTAAAAAACAGTCATGCCATATTTTTTACCACCAATCTCCAATGCAGTATTTTCTTCCCCTGACAATTTTGTTTTAATAAAAACAATGAATTAGTCACCATACAAAATGACACCTGTAATTAACATACTTATGCAAAACTAATTCCATTGTGCGGCTTACAACTGTATAGAAATTTTGCATTAGCCAGGTCAGTAAAATTGATTAATAAAAAAATAAAAACACAAGACCAAGCTCTTTCTAGCAAAGAAAAAAATCAAAAGCTATTTTAATAAACACATGTTCATTCCTAGAGCATTCTATTATAGTTAAAGTTAAAATTCACAGCTGAATGACCACGAAAACAAGAGAGGTCCTGACCAATTCAATTTACATCGTGATCAGTATACAATGATTCACAATTTGACTACTGTAATATGGTCTACATGGGGCTTTGCAAAGACACCACTCAAAATGTGGAAGCCCGTTAAATTTAATCCAGGGAGCACATTACACAACTGGTCTTGGAAATGAATAGCCAGATTTCTAGGTGACATTCACCCTATATAGCTTAGGATCTGGTTAACTAAGAGAGCACCTCTCTCCCCAAGACATGGTGCTGAAGTTGAGATCAGCAGAGCATTCAAACTGGAGGTTCCCTGATATAAGAACCTGATATAAGAGAGAGGAAGCTGCCAGCAGGGCATTCTCTGGACTTTGCAATTCATTCTCCCACACTGTGGTCTTCCAAATCCCAAATGTGTTCAACCCTCCAAGCACACTACAAAGACCATCTGTTTTCCCAGGCTTTTGAGAAGTGGTTGGGCTTACAGGTTTGGATTTATTCTATTATCACCATTGAATTTGCGGGTAGATACCGTATTTATCCCTGAAGGCAGAATTAGCAAGCATTTTCTTTACTGCAGGACTACTGGCCCTGTGTATTTAAATGTGTGTAACAGGCACATGGGATAGGCACCTATAGGAGTTTTTATAAATCTAAATAAATATAAATGAGTGCTTTACTTCTGTCTCCCTACATGACACAGCATGTGTTTAAAAAATGGCTAATTAGTGGTAATGAGAATTAATATAAATCCACTATGTGGTATGGGGGAAAATATCTTTCCCCAGTCTCTATGTCAGTTTGAGAAAGAGATTCAGTCTAAAATGGTATAGTTAAGCAGTATCTATTACAAGGAAAATGAGACAAATTTAAAATTTACAGTATCATGTTTCCTTTCTAGTTTTGTGTATGGGTTACACTTAAACTTATTCAGCATTCACTTGTGTACCTTATTTATTCAGTTGCTGATAATATTCTGCTTCAGCTAGATATGGAAGTAGAAATAACCTTATCCACAGAGGATATCAGCATGAGAATTATCCTTGAGTGACAGCAGCTGATCTGTGCTTAGTAGTCTAATTTTCTAAGAAGATGCAACTGGAATACCCAATCTTTTTTAAAAATTAAAAGGTCACCTACGTGAAAAGATATGTTAGGTTAGCTCTATATGCGTAAAACAAATGGAAGACGTATCAGATAGACGAGAGACCAAAGTGCTTAAGTGCTCACCAACTTAAGTAACGGTGCACAACTGGAACCTTACCAACAAAAACATCTCACTTCTCACAGATGAGAAACAGATAAGGATTAAATGACGGGCAACATAGTACATCAGTAGCAGAGATGGGACAAGTTTATGGCTCCCAATTACAGGTCCAGTCCACTCAATCACACTCTTCCCCAATGCTCATCCCCCCTTTTGTCATATAGTCTGATATAAGCTTTTACATGCAGATCTACGAGGTTACTGAATACATATTTTCTCATTGTGTTATAGTAATGTCATTCAGCAGGGTTGTTTCTTAAATTGTTATGCACATGGGTAACGTGTTTTTTTCTTTCAAATTCATGCTTCGATTGATCTGATGGGTGGTAGTCTAAGTTCCATTGCTGCAGGAAAGGAAAATTGAGGCCAATTGGGGCATGATGTCTTAGAGTAGACGTTCTGAGGGGTTTCCCTGGTGTAAATCTCAGGGCCCAAGGGCTGGTCTATACATAGTTTTGTACCCATTTAAATACATTAGTGTAGACCAGTGGTTTCCAAACTGGGGTTTGTGAAATGTTACAGGGGGTTCTTGGGAAAAAATTCCTTAATGGTGGACAAAGCTAGGGACCCTGGGCACCATGGAGCTGGCAGCCCGGAGCCCCTGGACTTCCAAGGGCTAAGCAGATCAAAGCAAGCATATCTATCACACTGAGGAGTTTTAAACTTCAAGACTCCTTATAAGAAATGGAAATGGAGGTGGATATTTTTTGCTGTTTTTAAAATTATTATGAAGAACAAACTTAAGCTTTGTTGTAATGTGAGTTGTTTGCCTGGACTGCTCAAGACCTGAATGCTTGTGTAGGAGGAACTCTGAACTGGCTTCTTAAATACCTTCATGCTGTTTCACATCTGATACTCCTTGATGAAACATAGGAGCCTTGTCTTATAACAGGCTTATTCAAAGTGATACAAGCTACAAAAGTGAGATCTTGGAAGAGTGTTGCCGTTTTCATTATGTAATAAAAATACTGTAATGATAAATAATAAATAAATAGTGTGTAATAAGCACGTCATAAAAACAAATTTTATATTTCCAGGATCACTGTTTTTATAAATTATACTCACGCAATGGAGAAACTCCCTGGAAATACTCATTTTTAGGAGACGGTTTGTGAAACTTGACATTTTACTGAAAGGGGTTCATTGGTTGTTATAGTTTGGGAACCACTGGTTTAGACTGAGGATATGTCTACACTACGAAAGTAGGTCAAATTTATAGAAGTCAGTTTTGTAGAAAATGTTTTCATACAGTCGATTGTGTGCGTCCCCACACAAATCGCCGACTAACTGCAATTAGCATGAGTGCATCCACAGTCCCAAGGCAACTGTCAACTTCCGGAGCGTTGCACTGTGGGTACCTATCCCACAATTCCCGCAGTCTCCGTCACCCATTTGAATTCTGGGTAGAAATCCCAATGCCTGATGGGGCAAAAACATTGTCGCAGGTGGTTCTTAGTACATATCGTCAGGCCCCCCCTTTCCTCCCTCCCTCCCTGAAAGCAACAGCTGACAATTGTTTCGCACCTTTTTTTCCTGAGTTACCCATGCAGACACCATACCACGGCAAGCATGGAGCCTGCTCAGCTCACAGTCACCGTATGTCTCCTGGGTGCTGGAAGACATGGTACTGCATTGCTACACAGCAGCAGCTCATTGCCTTTTGGCAGCGGACAGTGCAGTATGACTGGTAGCCATCGTTGCTGTACTGCAGGGTGCTCTTTTAGCTGACCTCGGCGAACATGGGAGTGACTCAGCCAGGTCATTTCCCTTTTAAGTTTCGTCTCATGGCAATTCAGTCCTGCCAGCAGTCGTACTGCACCATCTTCTAATGAGCAGCCAGGAGATGACTATGGCCAGCAGTCATACTGCACTGTCTGCTGCCAGCAAGATGTATAAAGATAGATGAAGTTGGTCAAAACAAGAAATAGACCAGATCTGTTTTGTATTCATTTTCTCCCCCTTTCCTCCCTCCCTCCATGAAATCAATGGCCTGCTAAACCCAGGATTTTGAGTTCTATCCTTGAGGGGGCCATTCTGTTTCTCCTTGATGCAAAGACACCCCCCTTTGTTGATTTTAATTCTCTGTAAGCCAACCCTGTAAGCCATGTTGTCAATCGCCCCTCCCTCCATCAGAGCAAAGGAAGACAATTGTTTTGCACCTTTTTTCAGCACAGACTGAACATGGAGCCTGCTCAGATCACTGCGGCAATTATGAGCACTATAAACACCGCACGCGTTATCCAGCAGGATATGCAGAACCATAACCTGCAAGAAAAGCGAAATCAGGCGAGGAGGAGGCGACTGCAGCGTGGTGACGAGAGTGATGAGGACATGGACATAGACTTCTCACAAAGTACGGGCCTCTGCAATGTGCACATCATAGTGTCAATTGGGCAGGTTCACTGTGTGGAACGCCAATTCTGGGCCCGGCAAACAAGCATAGAATGGTGAGACCGCATAGTGTTGCAGGTCTGGGATGATTCCCAGTGGCTGTGAAACTTTTGCATGCGTAAAGGCACTTTCATGGAACTTTGTGAGTTGCTTTCCCCTGCCCTGAAGCGCAAAAATACCAAGATGAGAGTAGCCCTCACAGTTGAGAAGTGAATGGAGATAGCCCTGTGGAAGCTTGCAACGCCAGACAGCTACCAGTCAGTCGGTAATCAATTTGGAGTGCGCAAATCTACTGTGAGGGCTGCTGTGATGCAAGTAGCCAATGCAATCACTGAGTTGCTGCTATCAAAGGAAGTGACTCTGGGAAATGTGTGGGTCATAGTGGATGGCTTTGCTGCAATGGGATTCCCTAACTGTGGTGGGGCGATAGACGGAACCCTTATCCTATCTTGGCACTGGAGCACCAAGGCAGCAAGTACATAAACCGGAAGGGGTACTTTTCAGTGGTGCTGCAAGCACTGGTGGATCACAAGGGATGTTTCACCTACATCAACGTGGGATGGCCGGGAAAGGTACATGACGCTCACATCTTCAGGAACTCTGGTCTGTTTCAACAGCTGCAGCAAGGGACTTACTTTCCAGACCAGAAAATAACCGTTGGGGATGTTGAAATGCCTATAGTTATCCTTGGGGACCCACCCTACCCCTTAGTGCCATATCTCATGAAGCCATACACAGGTACCCTGGGCAGTAGTCAGGAGCTGTTCAATTATAAGCTGAGCAAGTGCAGAATGGTGGTAAATGTGCATTTGGGTGTTTAAAAGTGCGCTGGCACAGTTTACTGACTCGGTTAGACCTCAGCTAAACCAATATTCCCATTGTTATTACTGCTTGTTGTGGCTCCACAATCTCTGTGAGAGTAAGGGGGAGACGTTTATGGCAGGGTGGGGGATTGAGGCAAGTCGCCTGGCCGCTGATTACACACAGCCAGACACCAGGGCGGTTAGAAAGTACAGGAGGCATGGTGTGCATCAGAGAAGCTTTGCAAACCAGTTTCAGGAATGGCCAGGCTACAGTGTGAAAGTTCTATTAGTTTCTCCTTGATGGAAACCCCCTCCCCCCTGGTTCACTCTACTTTCCTGTAAGCTAAGCACCCTCACCTCAATCACCGCTTGCAGAGGCAATAAAGTCATTGTTGCTTCACATTCATGCATTCTTTATTTATTCATCACAAAAATAGGGGGATAAGCAAAGGTAGCCCAGGAGGGGTGGTGGAGGAGAGAAGCACCAGGTGGGGTGGTGGAGGAGGGAAAGACAAGGCCACACAGCACTTTAAAACTTATTGAATGGCAGCCTTTGGTTGCTTGGGCAATCCTCTGGGGTGGAGTGGCTGGGTGGTCAAAGCCCACCCCCACACTGCATTTTTGGGTGAGGAGGTTTTGGAACTTGGGAAGGAGGGTGGTTGGTTACACAGGGGCTGTAGCGGCGGTCTGTGCTTCTGCTGCCTTTCCTGCAGCTCAACCATACGCTAGAGCGTATGAGTTTGATCCTCCAGCAGCCTGACCATTGACTCCTGCCTTCTTTCAGCAAGCTGACACCACCTACCATCTTCAGCCCACCACCTCTCCTCGCAGTCATATTGTGAATTCCTGTACTCTAAGATTGTCTGCCTCCACGTATTTTGCTGTGCTCTGTCAGTTTGGGAGGACAGCATGAGGTCAGAGAACATTTCATTACGAGTGCGGTTTTTTTTGCCTTCTAGTCTTTGCTAGCCTCTGGGAAGGAGAAACATATGGCAGCTGGTAGAGGAAGTGGGTGGAAAGGGACAGTGGTATTTAAAAAGACACATTTTATAGAACAATGGATACACTCTTTCACGGTAAACCTTGCTGTTAATATTACATAGCACATGTGCTTTCATTACAAGATCGCATTTTGCCTCTTATTGAGGGTATGCCGGTTTGGTGTGAGAAATCATGCATGCAGGGCCAGGCAACAGAATTCAGCTTGCAGGCAGCCATGGTAAGCCACAGTCTTTTGCCTTCTTTAACCTTCATAACATGTGGGAATGGTTTCAAACAGCAGCGCCCTCATTTCCCATATCAAGTAGCCATTGGGTTGGCCATTAAAAATGGGTTGGCAATTTAAAAGGAGGGGCTGCGGTTTCCGGGTTCATGTGCAGCAGAAACCCAACTAACCCCCCCTCCCCTCCCACACACACCCTCAATTCTCTGGGATGATGGCTTCACCCCTCCCCACACCACATGGCTAACAGCGGGGAAGATTTCTGTTCAGCCACAGGCAAACAGCCCAGCAGGAATGGGCACCTCTGAATGTCCGCTTACTAAAACCACCCTATTTCAACCAGAGTGATATCAATGAATGATATCACTCTCCTGAGAGTAACAGAGAGATAAAGAACGGACGTTGTTTGAATGCCAGCAAAAATATGCTGCAATGCTTTGTTCTGCAATGATTCCCGACTACGTGCTACTGGCCTGGCATGGTAAAGTGTCCTACTATGGAGGATGGAATAAGGCTGCCCTCCCCAGAAACCTTTTGCAAAGGCTTTGGGAGTACATCCAGGAGAGCTTTATGGAGATGTACCTGGAGGATTTCCGCTGATCCCCAGACACGTTAACAGACTTTTCCAGTAGCTATACTGGCCGTGAATGCCAGGGCAAATCAATCATTAAACATGCTTGCTTTTAAACTATGTATAATATTTACAAAAGGTACACTCACCAGAGGTCCTTTCTCCGCATTCAGGGTCCGGGAGTCAGCCTTGGGTGGGTTCGGGGGTACTGAGTCCAGGTCAAGGGTGATAAACAGATCCTGGCCTTTGGGGAAACCAGTTTCTCCGCTTCCTTGCTGTGAGCTATCTTTCTCACCCCCAAAACCACGTCTGTGTTGCCTCCCACTCCTTGGACAGAGTCAAAGCACAGGGTTGGGGTAGTGCTGGCTGCACCCCCTAGATTGGCATGCAGCTCATCATAGAAGCAGCATGTCTGGGGTTCTGAACCGGAGCAGCCGTTTGCCTCTGGTTTTTTTGTAGGCTTGTCTGAGCTCCTTAATTTTCACACGGCACTGCTGCAGGTCCCTGTTATAGCCTCTGTCCTTCATGCCATTGGAGATTTTTTCAAATATTTTGGCATTGTGTCTTTTTGAACGGAGTTCTGCCAGCACAGATTCGTCTCCCCATACAGCGATCAGATCCCGTGCCTCCCATTCGGTCCATGCTGGACCTCTTCAGGGATTCTGGGACTGCATGGTCTCCTGTGATGATGAGCTCTGCATGGTGATCTGAGCAGGTTAGCTCGCCATACTGGCCAAACAGGAAATGAGATTCAAAAGTTCGCAGGCCTTTTCCTGTATACCTGGCCAGTGCATCTGAGCTGAGAGCACTGTCCAGAGCGGTCACAACTGAGCACTCTGGGATAGCTCCTGGAGGCCAATACCATCGAAATGCATCCACAGTACCCCAAATTCGACCCGGCAAGGCCGATTTCAGTGCTAATCCCCTTGTCGGGGGTGGAGTAAAGAAATAGATTTTAAGAGCCCTTTAAGTCGAAAAAAAGGGCTTCATCGTGCGGACGGGTGCAGGGTTAAATCGAGATAACACTGCTAAATTCGACCTAAACTCTTAGTGTAGACCAGGCCTAATATAATTAAAAAATCAGTGCAATCCCCTAGTGTAGGCATAGGTGCACCAGTACAGAGAGTTTATAATCAATATAGCTTAGCTATGTGTAGGCAAGCCCTTAAGCAATTTAGATTTGTGTGGGACTCTAGAGAGAGTCAGAGACCCATGACAGTTGCTCCTTAAGCCCCAATGTCTTCCCTGAGGTTTCTGAAAAAGGGAACTCAGTTAACTGTGTGCTGTTTGTTCAAGGAAACAGAACTTGGTTACATTTTGTAAATAAACAAATCACATTTAGAAAAACCCTGATTTCATGTCATCCATTCTTGCTCCAAAGGGAGAAACTGACCAGTATGTCCCCCAAATCAGCTACCTCTGAGCAATGGGGGGTAAAATCCTATGGCAGCTGAAAGAGAAACACTTGTAAGTGTGCTATCTTGGTCTACAAAGGTTTTTTATACCATCAACATATGTTGGAGTAGGGACAATGTTGTCTTGTTTTGTGACGTGTCCAGCACATTTCTGGCTACTTAAAAAAATGAGAGATAATAGTAACTAAACTTCTAGCAAACCACCTACTGATGATGTGGAAGCTGACAGAGAGATGAGATAACTTCTTGCTGGCTATTATACATCCATCCCAAGGTTTAGTTATGAAAGATTTAGTGAAATTCTGCTAGAAATGGGGAAAACTAAACAAGGAGGAGTGAGGTGGCTCAACCAGGATTACAAGATAGCCTCACCAAGAGAAATCTAGGAAGTAAGGTACAAAAAATGGATTAGATCTTGTTTCAAGGCTTATTTCTCTCTCAAATCTTCTATTTCTTCACTGTCTCATCAGATATAACCTATAAATTCCCACAAGACTAGATTGTGAGAAACGCAATCCATTAGGCAAGCTCTTCTCCAGATTCCTACTGTTACAATGTCTTCTGTTCAGTATGAAGAACACACAAGATAGTTATGTGCTTACTAAAAGAACAAAGAAAAGGTGCAATGTATGTCACTAGAAATGGCAGAGATTTTTTTCTTGACAATTTTTTACCTATTAAATAAATAACCTCTCTACCTATTATATATACACAATTACTACTTCTTCCTCCCTTCATGATGATTTTTTCTCCAAATTTCTAATTTTCACATGTCTGACTGAGGCAGACTATACATTACTTTAAGGAATTGTTCTGCATCTCAGATAAAAGCTACATGATGTAATAGTTGCTCTGGTAGCTAGCCACGTTTTATTAAACTGCTGAGAAAACTATCAGAGCACAGTAATGCAACACCTCGTTCAAACTCCAGCAAGGGCGCAGCAAATGTTATTCTACTAGCCATGGTGGAGTACCACAGCGCTGTAGCCGCGGAGTCGGAGCGCTCTACGTGCCTTGCCAGTGTGGCTGGCTAGTGAGCTAGTGCGCCCGGGGCTCCTTTATTGTACTGTAACTCGCAAGTATAGCCAAGCCCTTAATCATATCATGTCACATGACACTACCTGTGAAATCTCAGGCCTCTCAACATTTCAGATATTAGGTAGGAGGGAAAATTGGCACTCTTTATCCATATCCAGCAGTTGGAGACAAGTGTGTATTAGACTCTGGTTGAAATTTTTAATCCAGACAATTTCTTCATGATTTTTGAGCAATATATGGATGTCTACCTTGCAGCAATGCACTACACAGAAGAAAGAGCATAGTGAAAAAGGGCAAACATTTCACCTCAAAGTGCTAACAATAATCACAAAAGCCTATGAACCAATTTTTTTTCAATATTCCCTTGGAGCCCACTTTTGATCATGAGAATCTTGTGCATGCAAAATTAGAAGCCATTTTTCAAAATCGCATCAAAGATCACTAGGAGTATGTCTACACTGCAATTAAACACCCGAGCTGGCCTGTGCCAGCTGACTTGGGTGCATGGGGCTTGGGTTGTGTGGGACTGTTTCACTGCAGGATAGACTTCCAGGCTTAGGCTGCAGCCTGAGCCCTGGGACCCTTGCAGGGTCCTAGAGCCTGGCCTGCAGCCCATGCCAGAAGTCTACACTGCAGTGAAACAACCCCAGAGCCTGAGTCAGCTGTGGGTGTTGAATTGCAGTGCAGGCATACCCTGCATGGCCTCCATGGAATTGTAGCTGAGTCTTTCTAACCACTACTCCCTAATTTAGGTAGGAGAATGTATAAAGCTACCATTGAGTGATTAAAATTCTTTGAGGAGCTGCTCAATACAGTTCCATGCACCCAAGCGGTAAATGAGTCCTCTTTCTCACTCTGGGTATGTCTACACTGCAATTAAAAACCCATGGCTGGCCCGTGCCAGCTGACTTGGGTTAAGAGGCTGTTTAACTGGGGTATAGATGTTCAGGCTTGGGGTTGGGCTTGAGTCCGGGCTCTAGAATCCTGTGAGGTGGGAGGGTCCTAGAGCTCGGGCTCCAGCCTGAGCCCAGAAGCCTACACTGAAATTAAACAGCCCCTTAGCCCAAGCCCCATGAGCCTGAGTCAGCTGTGTGTGTCCAACTGCAGTGTTGACATACCACCTCCGCACTCTCTCTCTCTCACACACACACACACACTCTTATCTATCTATCTATTGATATAGATCTACATCTATATCTAGAGGGGGAGGGTTCGGTCACAGAGACCCCCCTTGGGACTGTTCTGTGATGTGCTGAGACTACCTCTGAGCCTGTTTTCTCTACCAGTTTGGGCCTCTAGAACCCTGCCTTATTGAGGAACATGCAAGCCTGCTGCAACAGAGACCCAGGGTCTGAACCACACCCCCAAAACTGCAGACTTAACTGAAAACAGCTTAGCAAGTGTTCCTGTTTCCAGCACCCAGACCCCAATGGGATCCAAACCCCAAATAAATCCGTTGTACTCTGTATAAAGCTTATACAAGGTAAACTCAAATTGTCCACCCTCTATAACACTGATAGAGAGATATGCACAGCTGTTTGCTCCCCCACGTATTAATCACTGACTCAGAGTTAATTAATAAACAAAAGTGATTTTATTAAGTATAAACAGCAAGATTTAAGTGGTTCCAAGTAATAACAAACAGAACAAAGTAAGTCACCAAGTAAAATAAAGCAAAAGCATGCAAGTCTAAGCCTAATACATTAAGAAACTGAATACAGGTAAATCTCACCCTCAGAGATGAATAAGCTTCTTTCACAGACTAGACTCCTTTTTAGTCTGGGCCCAATCCTTTCCCCTGGTACAGTTCTTGTTTGTTCCCACCTGAGCTGGAACTAAGGGGATTTCTCATGACTGCAGCCCCCTTTGTTCTGTTCTACCCCTTTTTATATCTTTGGCACAAGGTGGGAAGCCTTTGTCTCCCTCTGGGTTTCCCCTGCTTCCTTCTAAATGGAAAAGCACCATGTTAAAGATGGATTCCAGTTCAGGTGACATGATCAGACGTCCTGTGAGACTTCATTACCAACTCCCTAGCACACAGATATACAGGAAGTCTTACAAGTAAACAGAGCCTTTTACAACCAATTGTCCTGTTTAATGGGAGCCATCAAGATGCCAAACTACCATGAATGGCCCACACTTTGCATAATTACAATAGGACCTCAGAGTTATATTTCATATTCCTAGTTTCAGATACAAAAATGATACATTCATACAAATGGGATGACCACACTCAGTAGATAAGCTTTGTAATGACACCTTACAAGAGGCCTTTTGCATAAGGCATATTCTAGTTATATTTATAAGTGTGGATATAATGTATTTTTATAAAAATATGGAGTGCAACATCACACACACAATATATATTTATAAAAACAAAAATGAAACTCATTAGTGAAATACTAAGAAAATTAGTATACAAACCTGGATAATGGATGCCCTACACCCTCTGGCTTTGCAGGTGCACAGGGTAGAAGAAGAATATTCAAGTCCCAAAGATAAAATACCTGAAGGATATTCTGAAAGTCAGAATATATTTTTATATAAAACAGTATTATTGTCCTTTCCCCCTCTCATTTTAGATCACTATAAAGTTTCAATCTAAACACTGAAAAAGCAAAGCCAGCTCCAGCTCAGAGACCTCACATTTGAAATGTTAAGGCTGAATTCATTGTGCACTCCACAAAGGTTCACAGCTCTGCTCTTTAACTTGCAGAAATGGACTAATAAAAACACATTCAAAAAAAAGATGCTGCACTTTGATTCACAAGGCAAGTCAAATAGTTACGCAATAGTTGTATGAGAGCTCCTAGTGTAGCGGGATGGTTATCCACTCCTGTCCTGTGGGGCTTAAAAGCCAGCTCTGCAGGCAAGAAAAGCTAGGCTGATTGGGGAAATGGCCGCAGCTGGGCCTATAAAGGGGCTGCTATGCTGAAGCTTAGCCAGTCTTTCTCTGAATGTAGAGAGGGATGGGCCTGGCTGCAGGGACCTGAGGGAGTAACTAGATTGGAGCAGGGCTGGGGGGAAAGGCCTTGGGAGAAGGGGAGCTCTGGCCTGGAAACCCCCAGGCTGCGAGGCCTAGATTAGGGCCTATTAGGTATTGGAGTTGCAAGGGGGCAGCCCACAGGTAGACAGAGGCAGCAGATCCAAACCCCTTCACCTGTGATGAGTGGCTGATACACTGCAGTCTGCCCTGGGGAGCAGGGCTAAGTGATGACTGGCAGTAGCCAAGATTGAGGTGAGGTGGGGGTTCCCTGGGGAGGGGAGACCCTCAGGGATTGTTGGGGTTTACTGCCAGGGGGCAGCACCCCAGTGGGAGGAGGCACAGGATCCTGGGAGGGACTGGGGCTGGTGGTAAGGTGGATCACCAGATGGCAGAGGGTGCCCCAGAGGCTGATGAGTTAATTCCCAAGGACAACCAGCAGGAGGTGCTGCTGGGTGAGTCTGGCTCTATTACACCTGGTCATTAAGAGGGAGGGACTTGAGTTTATGGACACCAGTAAATTTGTCCGCCTTAACCTATTACCCAGCGTGACACATGACTGATTAGATATTTATCTGGGATTTTTCCACCCCGGAGTGGAAATATGAATATCGAATGCAGGGGAGTTATACCAACAGCAACAATAAATATACATCTCAAACTATAATAAATATGCAAAAAGCTTGACAAAATTTTAAAAAACTGCAGATAAATATGTCAATGCCACACATTTCTGAAGCTTTAAAGCACAGTTTAAAGATTGAAGCAACTTAAAAATTAAACACACCTACATTTTTGAAGACTCACCAACTAAGCTGCCTTTAGTGTAGAAAATTAAACATTTTAAAAATAATGTTTTGCCATCAGCCTTTCAGCACTGATTAATTTGTTTGTTAAAATCTCAAATTATGCATATTACCTGTGCAGTGCCATATACCAAGTCCTGAGATAGCATTAAAGCTCTTAGATTGTCAAGGTACTTTCTTTTGCAAGTTAATGGACCTAATCACTTTATATCAAAAACTTGAATTTTTTTTTTTTTTTTTTTTTTTTTTTTTTTTAAAGACCACACTACTGACTAGAATGCCTTCCTGAAAATCTGAAACAATAAAAGGATAAAACTGGTGGTAGTAGTCAGAGTGTAATAATGCAAATGGTACATTAAGTTGTGAGTGCTAATTTTAATAGTGTCCTGAACTGTTCTACATCATTCAGCCTCTAGTTGGTGGTGTGTGTAAAATTAAAACGAACATGGCAGAGTATGAAAGAATCTTATGAGGAACACACCTGGTGTGTATAAGCAAGCTCTGTGACTAGTCCCTATCTGGTATAGAAGAATACGACTGTCAGGAGTAAACTAAGAACAGAAACAGAAAGAAAACAGCAACAAAGGTTACAGACAGAAGGAACAAAGTGAAAAAAGGTCACAGAATCTCATCAACCTGCCACTCTTCAATGCTCCAGAGAACTTCAGCTTTGACAGACCTTCACAATGGACAGACTGGAAACAGTATTTTACAAGATTTTGGATTGCAGACAAACTACATAAAAACTGGAGATATACAGGTATCTTTAATTTATGCTATGGGGAAGCAAGCAGAGCATGTCTTTAAATCCTTTGACTTTACTGAAGATGGTCATAATGATGATTATGAAAGCGGCGTTGCTATGTTTGATGCATATTTTATACCCCAGAGAAATGTTTTATGAAAGAGCATGTTTTCACCAGAAAATTCAAGAATGAGGGTAAAATGTTGAATGGTTTTATAAGAGCTTTGCATACATTGCCTGAAAACTGATTTTGGAAACGCAAAACATGAAAATATCAGAGAGGCTGGTTACTGGGTTAACAGATAAAAACTTTTCACAGAAGCTACAACTGAAGAGATTTAACCCTAGCCACAGCTATTCCAACAACTGTGTCCGAGTTGGTGCAACCTACAGAAACTTGACAAACCAGAAACTAGCTTAGAAAATGCAAACAGAAACTGAGTGAAAAGAAAAGGAGTACTTGTGGCACCTTAGAGACTAACAAATTTATTAGAGCATAAGCTTTCGTGAGCTACAGCTCACTTCATCGGATGCATTTGGTGGAAAAAACAGAGGAGAGATTTATATACACACACACAGAGAACATGAAACAATGGGTTTATCATACACACTGTAAGGAGAGTGATCACTTAAGATAAGCCATCACCAGCAGCAGGGGGGAGAAAGGAGGAAAACCTTTCATGGTGACAAGCAAGGTAGGCTAATTCCAGCAGTTAACAAGAATATCAGAGGAACAGTGGGGGGTGGGGAGAAATACCATGGGGAAATAGTTTTACTTTGTGTAATGACTCATCCATTCCCAGTCTCTATTCAAGCCTAAGTTAATTGTATCCAGTTTGCAATTAATTCCAATTCAGCAGTCTCTCGTTGGAGTCTGTTTTTGAAGCTTTTTTGTTGAAGGATAGCCACTCTTAGGTCTGTGATCGAGTGACTGGAGAGATTGAAGTGTTCTCCAACTGGTTTTTGAATGTTATAATTCTTGACGTCTGATTTGTGTCCATTCATTCTTTTACGTAGAGACTGTCCAGTTTGGCCAATGTACATGGCAGAGGGGCATTGCTGGCACATGATGGCATATATCACATTGGTAGATGCGTAGGTGAACGAGCCTCTGATAGTGTGGCTGATGTGATTAGGCCCTATGATGGTGTCCCCTGAATAGATATGTGGACAGAGTTGGCAACGGGCTTTGTTGCAAGGATAGGTTCCTGGGTTAGTGTGTTAAGTCATTATCCTAAAACCCCGGAAACAAGGACCGAGAACTCCCAGGGTAAGAGGGACAAATTCCAGCCTACATGCACAGGGTGTGGAAAAAGTCAAATACCTAGAGACTATACATGTCCAGCCAGTGTAATAAATGCATGAAATAGGGATATTTGGCTGCTATTTGCCACATCAAATCAGTCAGGGAGTTGATATATATTACAGACAAAAGCTATGTTTCTGGGATCTATCACTTGTGATGACAGAGCCTTTCTGTAGAGTAAAACTGAATATTCATGGAAAGGCTACGACTTTAAAATTGACTCAGGAGCGGATGTCAGAAAGGACTTACAATCACCTTTAACTCCTCCCAGAGCTGAAGTCACCTGAAACAGTTCTGACTAGTCCTGAAGGTATTCTAAACTGTATTTGGAAGTTCACCACAGAAACAACTTAAAAAAAAAAGCTATGTATTCAGAGCATATGTGATCAAAAGACCACAGACCAACAACCTTCTCAGCTGCAGAGTGGCAGTCATGATGGGCCTAGTGAGGAAGCTGGAAGAACTCAGTGGAATATTTGGAGATATTGGATTTCTGAAAAGGGTTACAGTACAAATAACTAAGACAATGCTGAACCATATAGTGTATACACATGTCACAGATCCCTAACCCATTACTTCATAAAGTGCAAACTGAGTTAAAGAGAATACAGTAGATTGGCATAACTGAGAAAATCTGAGCCAACAATATGTCCCCAATCATAGGAGCTATAAAGAAAAATGGAAAAATATGCATCTGTGTGGATCTTAAAAGATTTAATGAAGTTGAGCGAGATCCTCCCAACACTGGATGACTTCCTCCCCAAAATGAAAGAAACTACAGTACACTCCAAGTTGGATGCCTCAAGGAGATTTGGTCAAATTCCTTTAGCAAAGAAAGTGATAAGAAGTGACTAAATTTATCACACCCTTTGGGAGATTTTGCTTTCAAGATTACCTTTTGGGATTATCAGCCCACCTGAAACCTTTCAAAGACAGATGGCAGAACTGTTTATGAACACAAATGTAGTTTTTATGGACGATACTCTTATTTTTGCATCTGCTATGGAACAATAGCTCAAAAACCTCAGCAAAGTCTTAAGTCTAATCAATCAGTCTGAATTAAAGCTAAACATGGAAAAATGCATTTTCTGCCTACTCCAAATTGAGTTTTTTGGGTCAGACAATGGAATCAGTCCTAGCCCTGAAAAAGTAAAAAAATTCAAGAATTGAATGCACAGACATACCAAAACTGAGATGTGTACTGGGGATGGTAAATTACCTTGGTCAATACTTACAAGACCTTTCTACAGTTACAAACCCACTGAATAAACTGTTTGAAGTCCAACACATCTTAACTATGAGGACCAAATTAAGAAATGATCTCAACAGCTCCAGTTCTCAAGTACTATGAGTAAAACTCAAAAAGTCAGCGCGGATGCAAGCAGCTGTGGTCTAGGTGGCTTATTATTGCAACAACAGATCTCATTTAGTTAGAGAACTGCTAGGTCTAGTACCTGGTAACCATGTTCATGTCAAATAGGATGCAGCAAAGACTGAACTCCAGCTGCCATAAAAGAATTCAGTGCCCAGATAACTGATCGAGACAGACAATGGAAAGTTCAACAAACTATCAACATCTACAGTTTGTTCCTCAGAACAATCAACAGAGAAAACTCTACATTTGGCAGATGCAGAATAAGGTGACGACTCGAGGATTCCAAACCTACCACTGCCAGCAGTTGTAACTAATAGGCAGCCAAATGAACAAGTTGTTATGCATAAGGGTTGCATAATTAAAAAACCAGTACACCATAGAGACACTTGAGACTGATTACATACTGAACTTCAAAGACAGCATAATAATGTAAATATTGTAAATGATATGAAGGTAGAACTTAAAGGGGGAAGATGTATTGGAATGCTAACCTATATTACTCTGTTCAGCCACTAGTTGGCACTGTATGTAAAATAGCTTATTTAAAACGATCCTCAGCCATACATGGCAAAGCATTAAAGGATCTCATCACAAGCATATCAAATGTATAAGCAAGCTCTGTGACTACTCCATATCTGGTACAGAAAAATATGACACAAATAGTAAGGAAAAACATTAGTATATGGGGGGGTGAGCTGCAAACCAAAGAGTTAACAGAAAGGAACATATGTTGCTTTACAGAAATAGAATACACATTAAATAGTTCTAAATTATGTTGTAGAATCCCAAGGGATGGGAAAGAAAAGTGCAGAAGGTTAACTTGCAGCAGGACCTGCTAGTTTAATGGGACTTTTGACTGTCTAAAGAGGTTTGTTTCTAGAGATGTGTGGTTGTAATTATTAGAATTGAGAGCACTGGCTGTTGGGATTCTGAAAGGACAGGAAACAGGAAGGAGGGGGGAGGAGTTGAGAGGCTGGGGGAAAGTTAGAGGGTGCAGCAGCAGCTTGGTAAAGAGGTTTCCACTTTGAAAATAAAGTCCTGTTGAAACTTGTTAGTACCTTGCCTGGTTGATACAACAAGATGTTTCTGGTAGACAAGAAAATGTAAAGAAGAAAATTTAAACAGGTACGGTACAGAGGGAACAGTGATTTACTTTCCATCCTGAATGATAGCAGAAAGGTTTCAATCTCCTTTTTCAAACACTTGAAAAGTTAAGAAACTGGTGTGTCACACCTTACAGAAGTACTTACTAGACAACTTCGCTAGGCAAAATCCATCTATCCTAAAGTACAGTGTCAACATAATGCAAAAAAGAAATCTGGAACTAGACAAACAGCCTGCAGAAAACCCATAAGTAGAATACAGACATAATGAACTGCTTTGATAATGAACTTCTTGCATAGATTGGAATTATGTCTACCCAACCATGAAATTTATTAGCTTTTAATCAACTTTTCAGTGAATTTGTGATAAAACCACTGGACAAGTAAAACTAACTTTCCTAACCGCTTAGCTACTATCCCATTTGAAATCAACAAGAGGCCAGTTAGTCACTCAAATGTAAATGTTTGGGAACCTGCATGAATAATTGGTGGCTATTCATTCTCCCATGCTGCTATTCCAGAACATAGCAAATGGTGCAAAAAGAAACATGCAGTTCACATATGAAAAACTTCTGTAACTCACCCCTCAATATTGACAATTATATTGCTCATGAAATGCATTGGATTGACAGACCTGGAAAAAAAGGAAATCTCTCCACAAGAACATGCATGACTCAGAGCAGCAGTTCAAGCTTCTCCACATTGCCCTATCCATGTGCCTCAGTCTCATAACTAGGGACTTCAAGGGTTGAGAAGTTAATTCAGTTTCCATACTCATAATCCTTCAGTTCTTTACTAGGACTGCAAATGAACACGCTAACTAATGCCATTTTTTATGCAATCACTGTTCAAGGAACAACTAACCGTTTCACATAAACCTGTACTTTTGTTCACTACCAACCTGGGAACTAGACAGAGCTCAAAATAGTGCAATATCTCATTGCTGAGTAAGGCTGGCTGGGAAAACAAGGATTCTGTCTTGTGACAAATTTTGAGGTTTCAGAATTTGGTTTTGTTCTATATCAGAATGAAACCAAGACTTTTCAAAATTGTTCAGAGGAAGAGAGCACACACCCCAGAACAACCAAGTGGTTAGGGTACTCATCTGAGAAGTGAGAAGCAGCAGGTTTGAGTCCCTGCTCTATCTGTGTCAAATCCATGTCTGGACTGTTTCATTCACAACAGTGAATCTGAATGCAGGTTAAGATGAGTTGCTTCTAGCCTAACTGCTTCTGGTGTCCTATCAATAGCAGGGAAGATAGGCCCTTTGACTCCAGTTCCACTGATTACACTACTACCCTATTTTACAAAAAATATAAACATTAAAAACAAATTGATGCCTGGGTCCCCCTTCATGTTGCTTCAGCCAAAGGTTGCTAGCACATAGCCAACTTGAAATCCGCTGGTTACATAGTTTGGTCTCCTCAACAGGCAACCACACTGGGAATGGCCTCTTTGTCCCTCTGTCACCAGTCTCCAAGTCTAGCTGTCTCTCTGTGGAGTCTCCTCCCTGGTGGTTCTCTGCCTCTCTATTCTGTGAGAATTGCTGTATGCTCTCTCTGGGTATTATGTCTGCCAGCTCATAAGTGTCTCCCTATTACTTCAGATCACTTGCCCCTATTGCATAGTCACTTCATATGACCTGGGTGTCACTGCACTCCTTCTGACTCCTTTACTCCACTCCTTCTGGCATCTCTCTAATGGCTGGCTTTTCACAGTAATGCCAGTCTTCATGGCTGGTAGGTCCTTAGCTGACCTGCCATACTCTAGTGCCTGGTTTCTCACTGGTATCTCTATTGTTATGTCTGCAACAGGTCTCTGTTTGGTTCTAGCGGTTTCGTCCCTGATCCCTTCAGTGCCTGCACTGGACTGTTTTGGCACCCAGCAATGGTGTATGTGTGTGCCAAAAACACAAGGGGTCTGAACCAGAAGAAACAGCCATGTGTCTGAGCAGTCTCCTAGCTGTTTTCACTTTACCATTACTCTGTGGGTATGCTGGCAAGGTGGGGTGGTGGTCAAACTGCCATTTGTGTGCAAACTCCTTGAATTCTTCTGAGGCGAACTGGGGTCCATTGTCACTGAATAGAGTGTCTGGAATGCCATACCTATCCAAAGTGGGTCTCCACTTATCCCATCATTGACTGACATGTTTCATGAAGGGACCTGACCTCCAAAAATACTGAATAGTAGTGCATTGTACTCAAGCACTGCTTTTCCCTGGAGGTAAACAAGTCTGCTCCCACCTTTCCTCATTGTTGGGCAGCTCCATGTGGTAACTCTCTTTCTGCAGCTGGTTATGACATGATGGGCAGGTGTCACACTCTTCTATCAAGAAATAGAGTTTTTATTAATTCCCAGACAGCTGTCAATACCCAGGGGTGATGTGTATATTTTTGCATGACATCCTTAGGTAACAATGCAGGCATAACAGCTCTGTCCTCGAAATATTATTCTATTCTGCACACTCAGCTCATCTTTACTTTGAAAATATGGTTCTGCTCCTACATGTACTTGGTGTGTGTTTTCTGGACACCCTATTTGTATCACTCTCGAATGCCTGTAATTGGATGGTCTTTCCTGTAGCTTCTTTGATTTCCATCAGCTTCACTGTTGAAACTGGGAGACTGAATCCATCAGCATGATGCACTATTTCCTGATTCCCTTCCCCTAATTCACTGAAGCTGGGTACATGCGCCCTGTTCAGGGAATCTTAACAACAGCTGTCCTGGACAATATCTGATCTCTGCCTGGTAGCACTGAAGGCACATCATCATGCACTGCCGTCTCTTTGGATCACTAGGGGTTTGTGTTCTGATGGCACTATTACTGGTGGGCCATAGGTGTACTGATGAAACTCTGCTCCAAATACCACAGCCAAAAGCTCTTTTATTTGGGCTTACCTCTGTTCAGTCTCCAACAGGGCTCTGCTGGTATAAGCGACCAGCTGCTCCAGCAAAAGAGCCACATCCAGTCTTTTCTCTGATGTATCACATTGGAGCGTCAGTGGCTCTCCTGGCAGGTAATACTTCAGGACAAGGGCATCCATTATCATTTGCTTCAGCATGTCAAATGCTTGCTGTTGGGAACTTGCCCAGTCCCATTCAACGTTCTGCCATGTGAGCGGCTATATGGGTTCCCTCTACTGCAGGCAGGTGTGAACAGAACTTGAACAGAAAACTTATTCCTGTGTGTTCCCTTTTCACATCCACTACAGCTAGTATATCTTGGTCTCAGATTGCCTTGATCTTGCTGGGATCTGCTTTTGATTCCTCTGTTTGAACAGATGGCCAATGTATGTCCCCATATGCTGTTTGACTCCCATTTTTTCTGGGTTCTCTTAAGTTCTCATCCCTGCAGGAAAACTTGCAATTTTCTGTCATGATCTTGTTCATGTACCTTTGCTCCCTTCACCTACAATGAGGATATGACCCATAATTATTTTCACTCCAGGCACACCTTCCAATACTTCAGTGAGTCTTCTTGAACCTCTAGTGCTGGACTTATGCCCACTGGCATTCACAGCCACCGGTAATGACCAAATGGTGTTGCAAAGATTGTCAGCACTCTGGCCTCTTTACCCAAGCTTATGTCCCAAAACTCATTCTTCACAGACTATAAAGATTTTGGCTTTGGAAAGTTCTTGCAAGATATCATCAGTTGTGGGCAGGGGATAGTTGCATCTTTTCAATGCAAAGTTGAGTGGCTTTGGGTCTATGCAGATATGTAATTTGCCTGATGGCTTCTTTACCATTACCATGCTGCTTACACAGGTTGCACTGGTCTCTACATGTGCTGGGATACCCTGTTCTCTATGCCTGTGAGCTTCTTGTGTAGTGCCACTGGAATTTTCCTTCATGGTAACCACACAGGTTCCACTGTGGGTTCCAGTTGCAGATTTCCTTTGAGGCACTCACTGCCTTTGAAAGCATCCCCATATGCTTTTTAAATTGTCTCCATTGTCCATGAGACTTGCCATTCTTCTTTCTAGTGCAGCTATAATTCTTATGTTGCACCTGATGAGATCATATGGCTCTATTCCCTCCAACAAAGGGTCCATGGTTCTGACCATCCACCATGAGAAACTTCAGTCTGTTTTTTGGGTTAGTTACTATGAGATCACATTATCCTACAGATGGCATTATGTTCTCATTTTACATCATTAGATTATGCCTGCTCTTTGTCATGGGTGTATTGAGTCTTTTAACAGGATACCTTGCCCTGTAAATGAAACTTGGTTCAGTTCTCCTGTTCCAGTTCAGATATTCCCTGGTGTGGTGTAATGAAGAGGGTGGGGCTGCCCGGGGAGTTATAAATGAGTGTTTAAAATCCTGAGAGGGGAGCCTCAGAATCTGGAATCCTGAGAGGGCTTAGAGGGAGAGTTGGGAACCCAGAGTTTAGTAAAAGAGTCCTGAGAGTAAAGAAAGTAAAGGAAAAGGGTAGTGCTGGGCTGAGAGCTTCAGGGATGGGATGCTACTGAAGGAGGGAGTGGCAAAAGTCCCCGGTTGAGCAATGGAGCCAGATCAGGCAGGTGAAAGCAGGAGGAGGAAAGCAGTCAGGGAATCCACCTACACACCTCCTCAGGCAGAGAGGGCTGAAAGCAGCAGAGCGAGATGCCTGTTGGCTCTCTGAGCTGGAGACCTGAAGCCAGAGAGGGCTGAAGGCTGGGGAATGATGGGGGGGGATTTGTCCATAGGAAATCGAAGAAGCCACCACCATGTTTCATTATCAAAGAGTGAAGCTGAATGCAAGTTAAGTGATGAGGTGGAATGTCATTAAACTCTACCCACATGGCTGAATTGCTTCCAAACTAATTCTCCCAATTTCATGTTTCACTAGTGTCCCATCCGTAATGGTCTCTTCAGGGAACATAGACCCTCTGACACTAATTTCACATGAAATAACCAGCTACTGGCTATTCTGGGGTTATCCCACTCCAACCCCTGCTCCCTCTCATTTTGACCAAAAATTCCATCATGAATCAGAAACCTTCCCAATGAAAGTTTCACAGAAACCAATATATTTCCACTAAAAGTTTTGGTTTTGATGAATCAGCGTTTTCTAGTGAAAAAGCATTTAGCAGAAATTCTTTACCTGCTCTAGTGCTTAGTCATCCAATTTCCTCAAATTAAAAACAAACATTTTAAAGAGCATCAATATGTAGGATTTAACAGGTGATACTTTGTGCATAGTGCATTCAAAGGACCCTCAAGATATAGAAACACTCATGAACTTAATTCTGAGTTTTAATTCTGCAGTGCAGAAAACATTTCCCAATCTCTGAGAACTGTTTTGAATGTTAGTCCAAATTGTTATTCTAGAAACCTTGGCATATAACTAGACTACAGAACTGTGATGAACATGACTTAAAAAAAATCAGAGGGAGGTATTATAATTCTCATAAGAAACAGAGTGGAATGAATCCACAATGAAAGCATTTCCATCATCTCTAGGAATCGACAAGCAGCATCAAATGTGACAGGAAAGTCTAATCAGACACATTTTGGGGCCTTTTGAATACTCACAACTAGGACTTCTCTGAATAAGTAGGACTTATCTGAATACCCACCCAAAATCTTTGTTCAAAATTCAAACTGAACCTTAACGAAAAAAACAAAAACAAAGAAAAAAGCTAGTTCGTTTCTTTCCAGTATTTTATCAAGATAATCTTTTTTTCTGATCAGCAGGACATTGGCTCAGTAGCTTATATTTCTTCCAAATTCTGAGATGGGTGATTTGGTCTCAGCTGGAGTGCTGTGGCCAATTCAGGGTACCACATTTAGGAAAGATATGGATAAGTTGGTGAGAGTCCAGAAGAGAGCAAAATGATAAATTTTAGAACATTTGATCTAAGAGGAAAGGTTTAAAAAACTGATCATGTTTAGTCTTGAGAAAAGACAACTGAGGAAGGATAATAGTCTTCAAACATGTTAAGGGCAGTTGCAAAGAGGACTGGGATCAATTTTTCTCCATGTCCACTGAAGGGAGGACATGAAATAATTAGCTTAATTTGCAGCAAGGGAGATTCAGATGAGATGTTAGGAAAAACTTAAGTATAAGAGTAGCTAAGTTCTGGAATAGGCTTCCAACTGAGCTGTAGAATCTGCACCATTGGAGGTTTTTAAGAACAGGTGGGACGGACATTTGTCAGACATGATCTAAGTATAATTGGTCCTGCCTTAGCCAGGAGGCTGGACTTGAGCTCTTGAGGTCCCTTCCAACCCTACATCCCTATGATTCTATAAATACACATGTGAGTACACATGCACACACGAATATTAAAAAATATTCTGAGAAAAATGTTTCCATGAATGCTCATGTAGCCAATTCATGACATGCTGATATATTGTCTACTTAAATTCTAGTTTATAATAAGTATTTGTTTTTTAAAAAATACACACCTGTTTTCAAACACAGTTTTTGAAAGTCACCTTGTTGGCAATATGCACCTTAAATGGATTTCTTTGAATATTTATAATATTAGAGAATTCTGAAATGTGATTATGACTGACAAGTGTTAGCCCAGGACAAACTTTCATGGCAATTTAATTATGATACTTTGTTATCCAATAGATGACGTCTTTTGCTTCAAGGCACTAGTGGGCATCATTGTACCAAATTCATAGCATGCACTTTGATCATGAACCAAGTCTTTAAAAATACATGTAATCCTCTATTATTATTTACAATAACACTCTTAACTGTCTAAGTCCTGAGCAGTAAACTGGATCACTTACAGTACATAATGAATAATAAAACTGTAGGCCAATTGATTGTTATAAGCTTAAATCAAGTACTGTGTAAGAGAAACCTGTTTATCAGCTTTGCATCTGAATTTCTAGATAGTCCTGTCTACCTTTCCCTATCTAAAAAGAGGTTCTTTACCAAGCACAGTAGAAACCTGTCACTACTGACCTTTTGAATGCATGTTTTAACCAACAGGCTTTGGGGTTTAATTAATCAGACTACCCAAAAGATTTCAAGAAATATCATAATAAGACTGAGGTAGTTTGTTTGTTTTTGTTGTCGTTTTTTGTTTTGTTTTGTTTTTTAAAGATTATGAACTTCAATTTAGTGGGGAAAAAATGTTGGAAAAGTTTCCAGAGAACCCCAACATTTCTCCAGGCATATTTAATGAAATGATTGATTCAATAGAACTGTTTCAGCAGCAATTTCTCAACACTTTTCATAATATGAATCACTTTTAAACACAAGGTTTACCTTGCAGATTATCTACCTTGCAGTCTTCCCTTTTCTGATTGTATAGTCTCCTTTCTCCTCCCTTATTTATAATCACTCAACATCTCTTTGGCATCACTTACATGTATTCAACGTATTTTAATTTGTTTTTTGGAATGTAGCCCTAAGCACAGACTTCAATGGAAATACATTGATTCACATCAGCTGAAGATCTGGCCCAATGTTAATTTCCTATCCCTGCCACTCCTCATGGTAAACAAACTATTTCCCATAAGCTAGTTTCTAGAATTAGCCTTTTGGGTCTGTAGACAGATGGCCCCACGTCAGGCATCTTTGTTTCATATCTGCCTCTCCCTCCCTAGTGGTCAACTGGCTATTTCCATTCAAGAACATACCATGACGAAATTGATCATAGAATGGCTCAAGATCAAAAGTGTCTTAACATAAGAGGAAGTTTGTCATCAGACAAAGAGACAGTTTTAAATAAGCGTGACTCAAAAGGCTTCAGAGCCCCAAATATCACTGGGTAGATAAGAATTTGTGGCACAGTTGAAGCTCAGTTTGGAAAAATCTCACTATACTATGCTCAGCCATCTCCATCCTTGACTCTTTGGTTTAAACCTTCAATTCCCATGCTTCCCAAAATTTGTCTCCCCTCTTATTCCTCCCATCTTTCCTTTTCTATTCACCTCTGGCTATTCTGGTATCTGTGGGGACAGAACCGCCTCTCTACTCCAGCTTGGTAGCTGACTCCTCACCTCTTCTCTCCAGTCTAAACTCAAATATTAGTTCCCCCCCTTTCCCTTGAAATGTCAACAAGCCCACTGACATTGTCAACACTTTCCAGCTTATTCTACTGTGCTTCCATGACGGTTCCATGTGCTCCCTCAACACGGAGCCTTTGTTAGTCTGTCTAGTTCTTTACTTCAACATACCCCAAAGCTTCTTTGTCCTTGTTGGACAAAAACATCCTTTAAAATGCTAATGACCTTCCCAAACTAAGACCGGGTTCACATTTTCAATAAGCTCTCCTCTAACAATTTATTTTGCATTACACCAGGCTTGCCAAATTAAATCTGACATGTCATGTATACGTCACGTGTTCTGTTTTTGATCTCTGATTGGAGGAGCATAACTCTTAGGTAAATAAGAATTCGAAATTTTTACTAAAAGAAATTCCTAATGCACTTCATATACATTTTCTGCAAGACCTACCTAAAAAGTTGTTTCAGGGAACATTCCTGTTAATAGGCTTTTTTACCAAAACATTCAGCAAAATCATTTTAAAAAATACATATATTTGCCAATTTTTCCAGTCTCTGTCCGGCTCTAATTGCTACTATTTCAAATATTATGCCATTTGAAATGTATAAACAAGACACCAAAGCCCTAAACTCATTAGGCAACATGCAAGGAAATAAAAAACATGGTCAAATAACAGTGGTTTATCACAGTAAATAATTATACTGGTTACCATTTGTCATGTGTTCATTGTTAAAGTAAACAAGGCTCCTGTCAGAAACAACATTTTTGTAACCTTAATTTTGAAAATTCCAAATTATAAGAGTTTTTAGAGACACCACTATAATTTTTCTCTCATCATTTTACAGCCCCTCCCCTTTTTTTAAAGCATAGCAGCAAAACGCAAACAGGAAAATGTTACCAACACCTTTTCTGAAGTTTCGTAGCTTGTTATAAAAGAGAGGAGTTATTCCACTGTCTTCAGATCAAAAAAATAAGAGAACATTCGAAGTAATTGACTAAAACAAGTCTTGATATTGTATAGCTAGCATAGATGTTATACCATGAACTGACAGGGCTTCCTTTGCACTCGACAGCTTTCATTGCATCAAGGAAGAGGCTCTCAACAGCCTCAACATCTAGATCAAGATTCTGATCTCACTTACATGGGTGGAAACCTGCAGCAACTCCACTGAAGTCTTTAATGCTGCCAGAATGTGTCCTTGCTCTACAATACTTTATGAATTTGGATTTACATAGGCACAGAAAAGTCAGTCCACTGAGCGTCCGGGTATCAAAAGGATATAATAGGGAACCCTCATATGTAACAAAGAAATACCAACTCTGAGAGAAGAACCAACAGCTCTGAGTTTAAGTTAATAAATCACAGGAATACCCCATACAGCTAACAGAAAATGACTTTAATAATCCATACAAAAAAATGACTGCTTCACCATCTGGCAAAATGCACACAAAACACAACACAGCCTGGTTCAGTTGCCTTCCTTTCATAAGAGCAGCTGGAAAAGATCAGAATTATATAGCCAAAGCACCTCATACAGAATTATCAAAAAGGATTTGCCTCCTAAGTTTGGAATTGGCATAAAATGTTTATCTAAAGACTTACTATATAATGTAATTTAGAGACATTTACAATACTGATACATTTGGAAGGGGGGGGGAGAAAAATTGATTTTAAGTCAACATATTTTTAAGTATTTAAACCTTACTTTTTAATTTAGTCACCTGCTTGCTAATTAATATGGCAAAAAATCCACTTTTACTTCTAATTAAACCTGATATTGTTTATTATGCTTTGCATACATACATTTCAAAAGAAGAAAAGCAGCAGAAAGGGTGAACATAGATTACAGCTGAATGATTGGCACATGAATTACAGGTTATTTTGGCCTTTGAGATAAGCAGTCTTTGTTTGTATTGGGGGAGGGGTGGTAATGCCACATGAAGTGTCATTAGCTGATTAGATCTTAGCTTTGGACTTATGGTTATCAGCTGAAACTTGTGTCAAATATTTCATTTTATTTTACAAGTCCCTAGTACTCAGTTTTCTGAACAGCAGCTATTGGTACTAACAGCTTTTGTTCAGATTTAATCTAAATCACCCTTAACTTTTCCTTTCTTCTATTTCCTACCTGAAAAAACAATGGGACCAGCAGGTGCTCAGCATTTTTGTCTTTAGATAAATTCTTGCAGGGGGCTGTGGGGTAAAAATGAGTCACCCAGGGATCTCTGGGAGCTAGGGGTTAAGTTCCCAGCGTACAGCTTTCTCCATTCCCCAAATGGCATGGATATGCTCCCATTTTCTCTGCATTTTTTTTGAAATCCCACAAACTCATATGGCACTTTTCGGTGTCCACCATCTATGACAGAAGCATGGATCCTGCAGAGCTGTGCATTATTCTCATGAACACTGCATGATTCTCCTGTATTCACAGACCCCCAGGAAGAACCACAATAACCAGGGACAGAACAATTTGAGGACATATTGCTAAGGGATAAAAAAAAAAAACCCCACAACAAACTAAAGGTTGGTGGCATTCACGGTGCACCTGGAGATGATGGAGTGCCAATTCTGGACCTAAGAAACAAGCACTGACTGGTGAGATTGCATAGTAATGCAGGTTTGGAACACATCCCTGGATCTGTGTGCCAAGCTCACCCTAGCCCTTCAGTGCAGGGTGAGAGCTGAACCAACAGCTGAGAGGCGAGTGGTGATTACACTATGGAAGTTTGCAACATTGGATTACTACTGATCCATGGGAAATCATTTTGGAGTTGGAAAATCCAGAGTGGAGGGGGGAGGGGCTATTAATTATCTCCAGCTAAGCAGGACTACGACTCTCAACAATGTGCAGGACATAGTGGACCAATTTACAGGATGGGGTTCCCCAATTGTGTTGGGCAATAGACAGCATGATATTTGCATTTTGGTACCAGTCCAGCTTGCCACAGGCTATGTCAACAGAAAGGGTTGCTACTTTTCTATGGGGATGGAGAAAAGGAGTACTTGTGGCACCTTAGGGACTAACAAATTTATTTGAGCATAAGCTTTCGTGAGATACAGCTCACTTCACGTTGTTTTAGTTGCATGAAAACATTTCAGCCCCTCGGAAAGCTGTTCCAGAACTTCACTCGTCCGATGGTTAGAAACCTTTGCCTAATTTCAAGCCTCAGCCTTCTTTTAGTTGGGCTAAAGAAACCAAGCTCTTTGAGTCTGCTTTCATGAGGCAGGTTTTCCATTCTTCGGAAATGGAAATTTCATTCTAGTAGCCCCTCAGCAGCTGTTCAGTTTGAATTTGTCTTTCTTAAACATGGGAGACCAGAATTGCACACAGTATTCCAGATGAGGTCTCACCAGTGCCTTGTATAATGGTACTAACACTTCTCTGTCTTTACTGGAAATACCTCGCTTGATTAATCCTAGGACTGCCTTAGCCTCTTTTACAGCTGCATCAGATTGGCGACTCATAGTTATCCTGTGATCAACTAATATACGCATGTCTTTCTCCCCATCATTTCCAATCAGGGCCAGCCCTAGGGGGCTGCACGGCCCAGGACAGAAGTGATGAAACCATCACTTCTGGGACTGACCAGGACAGGCAGGGGAGGCAATGACTCCCCAAACAGCCCTGCTCATAGTCCACCTGCCCCAGGGCCCCACTTTGGCAGTGCTGCTGGGATCCAGGGGACTGGGCAATGCCATCCACCTTCCCGGGCCTGGAGAACCTGAGGCAACGCCACATGCTCTCCCTCCCAGTTCACCAGGACTGGGGAGGCTGCAGCGGCACTGCTGCCATGCACTCTCCCTCCTGGCATGCTCTCCCTTGAGAGGGAGGCGGGGGGGGCTGGGAGCTAGTCTCCCCCAGCCATCCATATGCTCACCGGCTAATCGCGCCCGCCCATGGGCCCAGACCAGTTGCCCCAATTCGCCATCCCCTAGAGACGGCTCTGCTTCCAACTAATACATCCCCAGCTTATAGCAAAAATTCTTGTTAGTCCCAAAATGCATGACCTTGCACATTGCACTATTAAATTTCATCCCACTTCTATTACTCCAGTATACAAGGCCATCCAGATCTTGTATGATATTCTGATTCTCCTCTGTATTGGCAATACCTCTGAACTTCATGTCATCTGCAAATTTTGTTAGCACATACCATAGGTGCCAACTTTCCCTTCGCCTGGTGAGTGCTTGACCCCCCCCCCAGCCCTGCCCCACCTCTTCCTGCCCCTACACCGCCCTCACCCCATCCCCATCCCCCAAGTCCCCGCCCCTGCCCTGCCTCTTCTCTGCCTTCTCCTGAGTGCACCACATCCCCACTCCTCCTCCTCCCTCCCAGAAAGTCCTAAGTGCTGCCAAACAGCTATTAGGCAGCAGGTGGGAAGTGATGGAAGGGGGAGGAGATGGTGGCAAGGTGGGGGTGGGGGCAGGGAGAGCTTGGCTGTCAGTGAGGGCGGAGCACCTGCTAATTTTTCTCCGTAGGTGCTCCAGCCCCAGAGCTCCCACAGAGTCAGCACCTATGACACATACTGACCTTGGCACAAAGAGTGAGTAATAAAAATGTTAAATAAAATTAATCCCAAAACTAATCCCTGAGGAACTCTACTAATAACCTCCCTCCAGTCTGACAGTTCACCTTTCAGTATGACCCACTGTAGGCACTCCTTTAACCAAGACCTTATCCACCTTTCAATTCTCATATTAAACCCTATCATATATCTTGCTGAACTTGAGGTAGATTAGATCTACTGAATTTCTTTTGTCTTAAAAAAAAAAAAATCAGTTATCTTCTCAAAGAAGAAGGTTGGTCTGACACAATCTACCTTTTGAAAAAACGTGATATTTTATCCCAATTACCATTCACCTCTATGTTCTTAACTACTTTCTCTTTCAAAAATTGTCCAAGACCTTGCATACAATTGAGGTCAAACTAACAGACCTGTAGTTTCCTGGATCATTTCCCCCCCAGCTCCCCCCCCCCCTTCTTAAAAATAGAAACTATATTAGCAATTCCTCAGTCAGAGACCTAGAGGGAGTGCATTTTCTTTTCATTCTATAGCTTCATACTGTTATGAGCTGGGTGAAACCTTACTATGGGTCAAGATAAAACCTCACTGAGACTGATGCATGAGAACTCGCCCTTCAGTTTACATACCTGCAGGGATAAATCAATCCGAAGTCCCTACTGAAGACCAAAGGTTTTAAGTGAACCTGCCCAGGCACTTGGGGTGAGTAGGTGGAAGACTTGCTAAGTATCAGGGGTGGGTGGGGGAGGCAAAACAAACTGAGAACAGACAAGAATAGAGAGCAAGGAAGAGGCAATAAAAAAAGAAAGTGAAGCAGTAGCCTATGAGCACAATGACACCCTGTAAAAACCTAGAGTGCGCGCTTTTGGCTAAAGAGGCTGTAAACTAAATAACTGCTTCTTTTGCTCTTGGTTCCTCCTGCATTTGGAGAAGCAGGATTTTGTACATTCTTTGTAAACAAACAAGGCTGCATCTAAGAAAATACCAGACCCCATTAATTTCAACTACAAACTGGAATGTATCCAGAGCCCCCCCCAATTTCACTAGCTGCTCAGCTCAGAAAAGGGGGCAACAATATCCGTTTGCCCTCCCCACCCCCTAATTAGTTTTCCTTTGAAAATTACATCACATTCCCTTCTCAATCAGGGCAATATACAGATTCCTTTTTGGTGGTAATTTAGCTCCTGAAAATTGTAATGATACAAAATTGCAAATGCCCAGTGATCACTACCATAGTGTAGCTCAGCAAAACTAGGTTTAAGTTGTATGATGTGAGCCTGTTCAGATCTGTAAAACATACTTCATCTATATCCTGTCATAAAGTACATAATTTTACATTAGATCCACTTTTAAATCTGCCACTCAAACATGGTCTTTGCCATTTGGTAATGTAGAATTTGCTAATTGCAATTGAAATACTGAGCTTTGAAAGTAAAATTCTGCAGATAAAAGAAATTATAAAGAGATTAATGGCATCATTTCAGACTCTCCTACCTGCGTTTTTGAAGTGTCTCATATTGGCCCTCTCACATACGATGCAAGTCAATATCACATTCAGGTCTTGGTAGGTTAAGACCATCACCTTCATGGACTTGTTGGGAGCCATCACATTTTATATGATTAAGACTACATACGCATGAAAGTATCTGGGATTTCTGAAGATAGTTCTGTATTTAACGGTGAAATCCTGGTTCCATTGAAATCAATGGCAAAAGTCCCATTGACTTCAGTGGGGCCAGGATTTCACCCTAAATATCTGCCCATTAAAGTCAGATTTTTTTCTGTGAATACTTGATGTTTTTATAAAAAAGAGAAGCTGTCTTAGAAGTTAATATTCCAAATAGTTAAAGTGATTTTTGGAATTATTTTGGTTTTAATTTCTTAGTTGGATACCTCAATGCAGAGACATGGCATGTCTAGTTAGATGTGTCAAACTGGGTATCATGCCATGATTCATCCACTCAGAAATTATGAACCATGTGGGTTTTTTTGGACACATTATTTAATTATATGATTTAACCTGCATCCTTCCTCTAATACTGTATACATTTTCTGTTTGTATTTTATAGTACCCATCCACTGGATTGAATGCATAACAGAGGTGGGTAGAATAATAACCAATTTATGTGCATGTTTATTATACAGTATGTCTAGAAGTGTTAAGATATGACTCAATTTCTGCCAAACCATTAATTTCATTTCCAATGGTATGATAGCGCTACAGAGAAAAGTGCTAAACAAAAAATTAGTAATAATAAAGCTGCTGTGGTAATCTGGAGCCCATTATAAATACTATAGCATTAATAATTATAAAATATTTCTTCGTATTTGAATTCTGAGTCCATAATAGCATACAAGCAAGCAAAGTGCTTGAAAAAAAAATATATATAGTTTGATGGTTTATTCTTAATCAGGGAAACTGAAGTCTCTAGTCAGGACACATGCTTCAATTGTCATTTAAATTCTCTGTCATAGGACAACTTTAAACAATTCAATGTAACTTTTTTCTTTAAACTCCCAAATTTGTATGTAGGTGATTAATTTTAAAATCTGAGAAATTAACATGAAAGTTACTGTACATGACATTGCATGGTTAGATGAATATCTCTGTTCATCCTGTCTTGTAATTTAAAAATCCATCACAGTTTTTAAGTGCTATACAGATTAAAGTAGTTCCAAAAAGAAACATTCAATGAACCATTTAATTTGTTATTTTATCTTTCTTCAACCAGGCATTTTCTTTGAATTTATTAAAATTGTCTATTACATAACTGCTAGTATGAAAACTGTCTGGATATTCAGATAAATGCAACACTGAAAAGTATTTATTTTTAATAAGCACATCACTGACACAAAATGGAAAACCAATAAAAATTTTCTTGCACCTTTTCTTATGGAGAGAAAAATGAGAGAGAGACACCTCTCATATTGAAAACGGGAAAAAATAGCATACAACAGTGATAAATGATTTCTGATAAGGTTCTTCATTGTGAACCAATAAAGCTAATACAATTTCTATCATACAGTATTTCATGCTTGAAGAATAACTAATTCCATTGCAAATAAAAATGATCATTAAGCCATGAACACCTTTGCCCCATGAGACATTAACATCCTTTCCAAGAGCAAAAAAGGATCACACACATGAATCTCAAAGGTGCAAAATATATCATTTCCCCCCCCCCCCCGTAGGGAATATTTTCACAGCCTGAATTTTTCACTTAAGGCATGTATATTTTGTAATAAGGAATCCTCTATTGCTCCTTCAGTAATTTCATAAAATGTTTCCCCCCCGCAATGTCATAATAATGTATTCTGTATACATGCCATACTAGCTTTATCTTCACTGCACTGAATGGATTACAATTTTAGGTGGCTTCCCCTTCAGGAATCAAGAGTCTGGAATAAGCACTTTAGGGGGAAGACTGTTTGTTATTTACAGATACAAACACTCAAAAACAAGTTGAGTACATTGTGATGAGAAATACAGTTTTAAAAAGTAATTTGCTTAGTTGTCAAGTCAGTATAAGGGTAGATAGATGTGAACATTTTCTATAATGACTTTTCACCTACAGTCACAGACAATATTGTCAGGTAGTCACATACTTTCTAAACTAGCACAATCCTAAAAAGACCAAACACCAGCAATACAATGGGGAGGCACTGTGAGCTAGTGAATAGGACACTGGACTGAGAGATAGGAAACCTGGAAATAAAACCCAGGTATACCATTGACCTTGCTGTGTGACCTTTACCTCTGTGATTCCATTTTCACTCAGGTCCTTTTCTTGTCAATTTAGAAGGCAAATTATTCAGGGCAAGAATAGTCTATGTGTTTATACAGAGCCTAGCACAATGGAGATCTAATCTGGGTTCCGCATTCTAGGCATTACTGTAATCCTGTTACTACTACTAATGTAGTAAAGCTTGATTCCATTTACACTGGTGCAAATCAGAGTGATCCCACTAATGTCAATGGATTAGACAGGTGTGAGATCACAATGAAATCCAATTGCCTTTGTGAAACATCACAACGAAAGAGGAAATAAAAACTCTGAACTAGAGCTGTGGCACAATTACCTCTTTCTGGTATGTACTGTTCCTGATATTCTACAAATTGACATCAGCACACAGAGCTGGCCAAAACTTGGAACTTCCAGTTCATGGGGAAATTCCACCATTTCAAAAATTTCTTCAACTAAAGATTTTTAAAAAAAATATTCATTTTGGAAACACTGACACGTGGCGTTCCAAACCCTGCCTGGGCTTGGGTGAAAGTTCATTGAACCCAAGATCAGGCACTAACCCAAGGAGTTGGACAGGTGTGCTTCCTTCAGTGTCTCTGGCAAGAGCCAGTTAAACTGGTCCATGTTATGCAATGTTGATCAATTCGAATTCAGAGCCTGTTACAGGTATAGTTTCCCAGAGACATCTCTGTGAAACATTTCAGGTTTGGCATTTTGAATCAGCTCTGCTGGCAAACTTCAGGATAACCAAACTCAAAGAAAATCAGCAACCAGGCAATGCAAAATATATGACCATTAATCTCCATTGCATAATGGGAAACATGATAGAGTATTTTGCTGTAGATGGTCCCTTGTAATAGTATTGGTACAATCATGTGTTTTTTCTTGTAACGAAACCTGCAATGCCAACAAGTAAGTACAAATAAGAGTATTTTCTACATTAATGCCAGAGCAAAAGCCCCATTGCCGTACTGGTATGGTAGAGGAGGAAAGAAGGAGGGAGACAGATTGCTTCAGCAGGGTGCTGTTACTCTGTTACTTACGGCACATTCTGTTAGTCAGGATTCAGACAGTATCCCAGTGAAATCAGGCCCCTTCTCTGAAAAGATGCAAGACAGGGATAGAGGAGGAGGAACCAGCAGCAGGGTGCCCATGACACAGCTGGTCTCCTGGGAAGTATTCCCTTGTAGAAAGAATTGAGTTAGTCGTTTTGGGTTTCCTCTGGATCTAACACCACAGGAGAAGCTTCTGGTGCTTTTTTTAATGCTAGGAGATTCTGCGTATAACTATGGGAGTTGAGCACGTATAGCGGCTCCATCACTTCATGAAGGGGAAGAAGCCTGCCACCTCATTCAAATACTATTCTAGGTTTGCTCTGTTTCTTTATTTTGCCTTTTCAGGTTAGTTGTGGAGTATGTGCCACTATTGCCATTTCAGAATGGAGAAGCAAAGTAGTTCATCCACCATCAGCCCTTTGGCAGAAGCAGCATTGTGAATACATGAAGCTCCTTTTTGCTCTCATCTTGAAAAAAAAAAAAAAAAAAGACTGCTACAATCACAGTGAATGGGCGGTCAGTGGAAACTAGAGCAATCATTTGGTGGCACAATTGACTCCTTTTGCTGCTTTTTTTTGGCATGGTAATAGTAGAGTAAAGGCAATGCCTAATATACCTATATATAAGTCTATTTTTATGGTTCCATGTTACTATAGGTAGTAACTAAGGACACAATCCTGTGTTCCTTTAATGTCATCAATGACAGATCAGTCTTACAACTACAATACATCTCCATATGAAGAAACGAATCATCTTCCATTTCTTACATACTGACTTCCTTAGAAGTTTTACCTGTGATTGAGTTGCCAGTCCATTCTCCAATGCATTTACAGGAAAATTTTCATGGAAGTCAATATATAAGGAACTCAGGACCATTTGGTCCTTCATTGTGAAGCATAAACTCAACATCAGAGCTTGAAAATTAGAGCAATGTTTTGAAGACATGTTGCATTTGTATAAAACAGAGCTAACTGATGCATATATACACTTCCTAAATTAGGCCCAGTTCCTGTTCTCACAGAATTTAATCAAACCATATTAACTCTCGTATACAAAGTTTCAAAAATTCTTAAGAACATTTCAGAATTTAATCTTTGGAAATGAGCAATGGGAAAATACCTATTTCCCCAAAACACAGATCACATTTAGTGACATTTCCAGATACTACAAGGAGTTGGGTGGCTCTTTAAAGACTAACAGATTTATTTGGGCATAAGCTTTTGTGGGCTAGAACCCACTTCATCGGATGCATGGAGTGAAAATTACTGATGCAGGCATTATACTGACACATGAAGAGAAGGCAGTTACCTCACAAGTGGAGAACCAGTGTTGACAGGGCCAATTCGATCAGGGTGGATGTAGTCCACTCCCTATAATAGTGGAGGAGGTGTCAATTCCACAATACTGTTATCCTGTTATATATTGTTCCTCAATGGAAAAGCAGAGCACTGTTCAGTAAATGCTAACATATTTATTTAGCATTTTCAGGTAATGACTTGCTTAGATAAATTCAATAACTTGGGAAAATGTTATAGGATTTCAAAGAGATGCAGGAGAGAATTAAAAAAAAAAAAAACCTATTAGGCCATCTAGTTCCTATTGTTGCCAATGCAGACTTATTCCCTGTTGTACATTTAGTAGCATTTTGTCTGTTCTAATTTTAAATGACCCAAGTAATGGGGATTCCACTGCTTCTCTTGGGTGATCGTTACACTGCTTAATAAATCTTGTTATGCACGCACACACACACACACACACACACACACACTCACTCTAGAGGTAAGTTGACTGCTACTGCCAGAATGGGAATCTTTTGGCCATTTCTGTGAACATTTAACTGGCATAGTCTGGTTGAACACAATTAAAGATAGATGAATGACAGCCTGCTTGTTAAGTTTGGTGAACATGAGGCGCACAGGATTTTGCATAAATTTTATGCTTGAAGCATCAAAAAAATGAAACAAGAACATCCAGTTGTTAGACTTTTTTTAAAAACAACATACAGAATGAATAGTACTTAACTTCTAATAGGGATGATGTAAAGATAAGCAATTCTGAAAAATTATTCAAAATAAGGCCACAATGGAGCAGTAAAAATATACTAAAGGATAAGGACCAATTCATAGGTTAGGTTACAGTTACCTGAGTAATTTTATAATTATGTATTGTAATGCCAGCTGAAAAGTGGCTCCTGCAGTAAAGGCAAACAGCTCTATCTTTAGAATCAGTCTTCCCACCTCTCCCAGTTTTTGTTCGTTTGTTCTATGTTCCTCAGTGATTAAAATGTCTACCCATCAAAGGTGAGGTGGAACTGGGAACAAATTATCTGTATTCAAATGAAACAGGCTTTTAACTTGGTTTTCTTGCATATCAATACAATGAAAGACAGACATTTTAAATATATACAGCTTTTTAAAATTTAAATCAAGATATCAATCCTCCACAGGTACATAAAATATTGTTACATTGGTGTTTAAACTTTGTGTGTGGTTTCAACTGTTGAAAGCAAATAGTTTAAAAATAAGTTTTGGCTGTTAATTATGAAGCAGGACACATCTGTAAACATGCAAAATCATTACCATTTTTTTCTTCTGAGCTTTCTTTCTCTTAGCACATGGAAAGCATAGCAGTAATTACAAACTTGGAAAGCCAAGGTTACTGTTAGCATCAGAAATGGTGGTTTCTACATGTATATGCCATGGTTTAACTGGACTGTAATTTAACTACAGTTAATGATAACTGCCCAAGAAAGCAAACATTCCTGAAAGTCTGAACATTATCGTGTGCAATTTCTTTTCCTCCAATTTGTACTGGATGGCCATCACAATTTCTCTATATGCACTGACAATAAAATTAAAAAAAATATACATATATACACACACACACACACACACACACACACCCACCACAAACAAAATGTCAAAAAAAAAAACCCCATCCACCCCCACAATAAATTAAAAAGTTCATCATGAAAGGTATTTAATCAAAGTCAAAATGAATATTTGTGCTAAAACTCCTTAACATGTGCTCTGCATGGCTTAGATTCTTGTCAGCATCAATTGCTGTATCTTCCCATTCAAGCCACAATGAGTGGATGGTTATTGGAAAGACAACAAAGACCACTTGAAAACAAGATCAGGCTTCACAAATTGAAGTGTGTTCTGAGATGTTCCAAGTACCAGTTGAGGACTCTTGGAAATTGTAAGGAAGTGGCCCATTCCCTCTTTATGACAGGGGTGGCACATGGCAAATGCATTAGCTCAGTGGTTCTCATTTTTTATTTATTTATTTTTTACTGGTGACCCCTTTCACATAGCAAGCCTCTGAATGATACCCCCCCTTATAAATTAAAAAAAAATTAATATATTTAACACCATTATAAATGCTAAAGGCAAAGTGGGGTTGGGGTGGAGGCTGACAGCTAACAAACCCCCATGTAATAACCTCACGACCCCCAGTTTGAGAACCCCTGCAAGCTGATTTGGTCAATCCCATGGACACTCCTTGCAAAGTTTTGGAGTACTCAGTAAAAAGTTGGCAGCTATGACACTAGTATGGCTGACAATGTGCTATTATACATGTATACATGCATAACTTATGCCACTTGCATAGATCTATTGTTCTTGAAATTGAACTGTAGTTCTAAAAGGCATAGACTTCACAGAGTACAGTCTGAGTTTTATTAGACTACAAGCACAGGTATTTAGCCTGTAAAACTCGGAATGAAACCAGAAATGGGTTCAGATATTTTCATAGTTGTCCCACACACAAATGTAAGTGGTGTGAGAAAAGATTACTTAAGTAAATGTTTCTCACATTCTAATAGCAAAGATTTACTAAAAATAAACAATATGCTTAATTTTAAAGTCTTTAAACAACAAACATTAAAGGTATTTTCCCAAGTGAAAAAAAATGTAGAGTATAGGAATTTGGTAGCATTTCCTCTACCAGCACGCAGTGACTTTTATGATTCAGAAAACTCTGCCAAAACAGCTGTTTATCCGTGACATTTAGGCCTTCTATGTGGTATATAGCTAGTTAACAGTTACTTGGAACCAAATATTCCCATGTTTGTTGTTCTTTATATTACATTTGTTATGTAAAGAGCAAATAAAAATATAGTCTTTCACATTTTTGTTTAACAAGTGCATATGAAGCCTGGGACTGAAATAGGTTTCCTTGCAGAACTCTCTCCAGTTCTGTTTTGTATGCATAGTACCTTGCTATTTTATGGTTACTCAGAAATGTTGGCACTGATCATAATTAAAATGTATATGGGCTTTGCACACAGATATATGAAAAAGGTAGGTCACCTCTGAGGCCTAGCAACCTTGACAAGTCTCCTTTTTAAAATATACATTGCAAGCGCATGTATCATGGTAAGTGTTAAGTAGAATGCTATTTATTCTAGTCTGTATCCCCCTAGGGAGGTTAGCTTTGGAATAAATCCACACAATATCTGTTATGAAAAATGATACGTTTGCTGTAATAGTGGTTAATTTCAGAAGATATGTATCATTCTGTGGTTTTCCAAGTATCTGAGTGGTTCTAAAGTTTCTTTGGAAGATGTGAAGAGTAACTGCTATTTGGATGTTACAGATCCTACTCTTTAGGTCATTTATTTGAAGCATAGGCTTTGTCTAAGTTCCTCCAGTAGCCACCATTTAAATGTTTCAGAGTAGCAGCCGTGTTAGTCTGTATTCGCAAAAAGAAAAGGAGTACTTGTGGCACCTTAGAGACTAACAAATTTATTAGAGCATAAGCTTTCGTGAGCTACAGCTCACTTCATCGGATGCATTTGGTGGAAAAAACAGAGGAGAGATTTATATACACACACACAGAGAACATGAAACAATGGGTTTATCATACACACTGTAAGGAGAGTGATCACTTAAGATAAGCCATCACCAACAGCAGGGGGGGGAAGGAGGAAAACCTTTCATGGTGACAAGCAGGTAGGCTAATTCCAGCAGTTAACAGTGGCTATACTTCAACAAAAAAGCTTCAAAAACAGACTCCAAGGAGAGACTGCTGAATTGGAATTAATTTGCAAACTGGATACAATTAACTTAGGCTTGAATAGAGACTGGGAATGGATGAGTCATTACACAAAGTAAAACTATTTCCCCATGGTATTTCTCCCTCCCACCCCACCCCCCACTGTTCCTCTGATATTCTTGTTAACTGCTGGAATTAGCCTACCTGCTTGTCACCATGAAAGGTTTTCCTCCTTCCCCCCCCTGCTGTTGGTGATGGCTTATCTTAAGTGATCACTCTCCTTACAGTGTGTATGATAAACCCATTGTTTCATGTTCTCTGTGTGTGTGTATATAAATCTCTCCTCTGTTTTTTCCACCAAATGCATCCGATGAAGTGAGCTGTAGCTCACGAAAGCTTATGCTCAAATAAATTTGTTAGTCTCTAAGGTGCCACAAGTACTCCTTTTCTTTTTATTTAAATGTTGACTTTTAACATCTGTAAGTAATTAGGGTTACTAGGTGCAGAGAATACCTGTAAGGCCACAGTAATACTATTAGCTTAAAATGGAAAATGTCCATCTTTTAATGATCACCACTGTATGGCTCTCATTTGAGAACAGAGTTGGGACAAATTCTGCTTTCAGATACACAGAAGTTACACCCACTAAAATGAATAGGAATTGCCCCCATCTAACAAAGCCAAATTGGCCCTGTGTCTAATTGGCCCTGTAAGTGAATCGTTGCACCTTTATTGAAAGAATCGATCCAAGAGTGCAGTGAGGGGAAGACATTTTTCCCTTTATCTCTGTCACCCTCAAAACTAAAACCCTGAAAATGAGGCTCATAGGAGACCAATACAGAATTAAAAAGAATAGTTTCCTGCTGTTCCCTCTAAGGAGTCTGTTCTGATGTACACAACATTTTCTGTTTATTTCTGACAGCATGCATTATGTGCAGCACAACTGATTCAGCCTCATTAGCATGCTCAGGGGAAGGATAGCAGGGGAATCAAAAGCATTTGACACATGTTCTTCAGGACCATCAGATGGGGACTACTCCATCTCTGATGGGATCTCAATTCCTCACTCTTCCTCTGGCATTGTTTCCACAATGCTCTTCCATCACTGGATCCTGGCTATGCAAATGTTGGGTTAAACATAAAACTGACAACTTTTAAAGAAAAAAGGGTAACTCTCTGAACTAGGAAAATACATAACTGGAAATTATCTAGACTGTGTGGAATAGGTAGTTACTAATAGGTACTCAGACCTAATGGTCAACATTCTCATGTAATTAAGGAAATACCACCTCTAGAAAAGCACCTCAGAAAGAGAAAGTCATGGCATGACCTAACAGTGATGTCATTCCCAGAACCAACAGCATCAATCCTATCTACTGTAATTTTGACTTTACAATGAAGGTGTCACAACTGTAAGCAAGCAGGACCTGGACTGTTGAACAGAAATCCATTCACATTAGGAGATAGTACTGTACTCCTAGGAATGAAGATGCCTAAAATTATAGGACTAAGACCACATAGGAATCCTCAGGTTGAGAGACTTCCCTAAATACTGCAAAAAGATGACCACAAATAGTGACAGTGGTAGTACTTTGCTCAAGTGACTTATCTCTGAGTCAGTAGCTACCACCATCACTGAAAAACTAGTCCTCCAACCTATCGTGACAAGCTCTTCTGACACTAAATTAGAAAATGCTGTAATTCCCGCAAAATGATCTGACTCTGCCACACTGACATATTCCATATACTGCAGAGGGAGATAGTAAGGGCTAGAGCACTTTCAAGAGTGATGTCAAACAGGGCATACCCATACCCCGCCCCCTCAGAGCAATTAAGCAAGGGAGTAGATGTCTTTATCCTATCAATTAGCTTTCCTTCTCCCATGTTTGGCTATGTATGTAGGTAAGTAAGACTTTGTAGTTACCTCGATTCCCTTTTTTAAGAAAAGGTGAACAACTGTAGGCAATCAGACTTGGTTCTTACTATTGACAAACTTATCAGTCTGCAGAACTATAATAATAAAGAGAGCTATGGCCCAGTGCATGTAAAAATCTTTCAGTGGGTACATTGCTGTAGTAATATCTGATTAATGATGTTGGCCCAGTGTAATGTTCTTGGGGTGGGTCTAAGAGAAGCATTTGTCATGTGGTAGCTATGTGTAGACAGTTCAAAATAAAATTAACAACCATTTCTAACTCGCACTTGTCTCTGAAGGAACAATATACATCAGCTGCTCCATATATGGGAGTGGCTCTTACAACACATTAAGAGTTATTGACTAAAATAAACCTGGGACATATTTATGCACCAATGCATACAACTCCCATGGCTTCAATCCGAGGGCAGTGTTTGGACTCTGATGGCCAGGCCAGTCATTAGGTAGAAGAATTCTTAGGCACATCTTTAGTTTTTCCTTCCCTCAAACTTTTCAAAAAGCAAGGCAGGTTCCCAAACCATATCATCATATGGCAAGTAATTAAGAATATTATTTTTGCACCAGTGTGATTATATTCGATTAGTGAAACTAACATTAAAGCACAGGGATGCGTCAAGGAAATTACTTGCAGATGTTCGATGGTTTGAGATCTAGAAATCTTCATGAATTATTCGCAAAAAGAAAAGGAGTACTTGTGGCACCTTAGAGACTAACAAATTTATTAGAGCATAAGCTTTCATGAGTTACAGCTCACTTCATCGGATGCATCCGATGAAGTGAGCTGTAACTCACGAAAGCTTATGCTCTAATAAATTTGTTAGTCTCTAAGGTGCCACAAGTACTCCTTTTCTTTTTGCGAATACAGACTAACACGGCTGCTACTCTGAAACCAGTCATGAATTATTGTAAGTTTGAATTTTTGAAATATTACTCTTCCCCAATTAGTAAGTAATTACAGGGAACACACACCAGGATCTCAGTGGAATGTTTAAAGAAAGTTATTTATGGCAACAATTGTTTTTAAGATGTCATCAGCAAGCAATTAGATCATATTGGTATGTGGTTTTGAACATTTTCATTGCATCTCTGCATTTATTATGTTGATGACACACACACATACTATATAAAAAAGCAATTACAAGATTATTCTTGTAGTAGCTTTCCAGATGCTTTCTTTATGGCAAAATGGCTTATGTGAAAAAGAGTATGTGCAGTTATTTCCCTCTTTACAGCACATACCTTGCAATTTTTTAAAGCTCTGATTCACAAAGTAAAATTTTTAAATAACCAATATGTGGATAGTTCTAAGATTCAGCTTTTCAAGTTCTTATTAAACAGGAAACTACAAAAGCGCCATCTTTTTCTCTAAGGAATAGTGCTGTGCTTAAAGCCACAATTGTACAATGCAAAGAGAAATATAAATGTCTCTCCTATTGTACCTTTTGGGGATAATCTTGCAGTTATCCCACATGCACAGCTCCCATTTAGCACCATAGATTTCCCACCATAGAGTCATAGCAGAAATGCCATAAACAAAGAATGGCATGCCATAATATGACAGAACTCCATGTATAAAGAGAACTACTTACAGAGGTGCTAAAACTGCAGCTAGCATTCTAGCCACATTCTGGCTTCCTAACACCTACAAAGCCTGAGCCTCTTCCCAACTTTTCCCTCCTGCAACCTGTGCTACACCCTCCAAGTTCCATGCAAGTTGCTACAGTGGATGTACAGTAATTAGGGCCAATTAGTAATTACGCTCCTGGTGGAAATTGACTCAGTTCCATTGACTTTAATGAAGTTATCCCAAGTTATCCCTACAGAGAGTTTGCTCCTATTGTTCACAGGATGGGAGGAATTCTTTGCTGCTAATTCTATTTACTATGAGCCCGATTGTACCTTGTGTATTAATTTATCCTAATATATAATGAATGAAGTTCCATCATTCTGATCCAGTAGTATTTTACATCCATTTTGCACAGGTAAAAAGCAGTGGAGAAAAATTAGGCCCTACTTCATGCACAGCTTTGTGAATATAAAAAACAGGCAAATCTACCCTCATCCACAGTTCATCTCACTACTAAAAATATTATCTTAACTTCAGCTCATATACTATCCATTGTTTAAAGAAAAGGAGTACCGGTGGCACCTTAGAGACTAACAAATTTATTAGAGCATAAGCTTTCGTGAGCTACAGCTCACTTCATCGGATGCATTTGGTGGAAAAAACAGAGGAGAGATTTATATACACACACACACACACAGAGAACATGAAACAATGGGTTTATCATACACACTGTAAGGAGAGTGATCACTTAAGATAAGCCATCACCAGCAGCAGGGGGGGGGGGAAGGAGGAAAACCTTTCATGGTGACAAGCAAGGTAGGCTAATTCCAGCAGTTAACAAAAGTATCAGAGGAACAGTGGGGGGTAGGGTGGGGGGGAGAAAAAAATGGGGAAATAGTTTTACTTTGTGTAATGACTCATCCATTCCCAGTCTCTATTCAAGCCTAAGTTAATTGTGTCCAGTTTGCAAATTAATTCCAATTCAGCAGTCTCTCGTTGGAGTCTGTTTTTGAAGCTTTTTTGTTGAAGTATAGTAATTTGCAAACTGGACACAATTAACTTAGGCTTGAATAGAGACTGGGAATGGATGAGTCATTACACAAAGTAAAACTATTTCCCCATGGTATTTCTCCCCCCCCACCCTACCCCCCACTGTTCCTCTGATATTCTTGTTAACTGCTGGAATTAGCCTACCTTGCTTGTCACCATGAAAGGTTTTCCTCCTTCCCCCCCCCCCTGCTGCTGGTGATGGCTTATCTTAAGTGATCACTCTCCTTACAGTGTGTATGATAAACCCATTGTTTCATGTTCTCTGTGTGTGTGTATATAAATCTCTCCTCTGTTTTTTCCACCAAATGCATCCGATGAAGTGAGCTGTAGCTCACGAAAGCTTATGCTCTAATAAATTTGTTAGTCTCTAAGGTGCCACCGGTACTCCTTTTCTTTTTGCGAATACAGACTAACACGGCTGCTACTCTGAAACCTATCCATTGTTTAGGTATACAACTTACAAAGTATTATAAAAGTTACTTGGAAACAAAAGTCTATTGGAAAGAGACAGATTGGAGTAACCTTTTACCAGATTCAAGCTTTCATCCTAGGCCACTGGAAAAGGGTCTTCCTTACAGCCAGCTAACCAGGGTTAAGAGGATTACTTCAGAAGAAGAAGCAGAATTTAGTTTGCAGTTATGTGAGATGGCAAACAGATTCCGTACATGAGGATGAGAGACCAGTAAAGTGAATTTAGCAGTGGAAAGGATAAAAAGGGTTGCCTTTCTAACATTATCACCAGTGAGTAGATGAGATAGGGAGGAACTGATCACCTGCATGACCACAATCAGTTCAGATTCACACTGACTAACAGCTAGAATTTACAGAAATTGGAATATACCGAAGAGTGATTTGAGAAACAGAGCAATGCTGTCTGTTAATATTAATACCATACACAAACATAGCACTTGCATACATTAATCTAAAAAGGCTTCATAAAACATGAATTAATCTTCTCAAAACCCTCAAAGTAGATAATACCTATTTCCATTTTACATATGTAAACTGAGGTACATGAGGAGTAAGTGGAAGTTCAAGGAATAGTAGGACCCAGAAATCCTGATTGCCAGTCCTTTGCTCTAAGGGAGCAAGTACCACTGGGAAAGGCACATGGTTTAGAGCCAGAGGCTCTGGGGAAAATTACAAACCGATGAAGTGAGCTGTAGCTCACGAAAGCTTATGCTCTAATAAATTTGTTAGTCTCTAAGGTGCCACAAGTACTCCTTTTCTTTTTGCGAAACCAGGAGATGAAACAGCCAATCCACTTCTAAAAATGTGGGAGAGCAAAAAGGATAAATGAGTGCAGAGTGAAATATTTCAATCTTCTAGTTACACATTGGGAGGGATAGCTCAGCAGTTTGAGCATTGGCCTGCCAAACCCAGGGTTATGAGTTCAATCCCTGAGAGGGCCATTTAGGGATATGGGGCAAAAATTGGGGATTGGTCCTGCTTTAAAAGCATTGGGTTGGACTAGATGACCTCCTGTGGTCCTTTCCAACCCTGATATTCTATGATTATTGGACCTGATTATTCATTGCCCTTCATCTTGTGTATCATTTACACCTGTGCAGAATGCAGCCAAATCAGAATTCTCACACTCACACTGGTCATGGTGTTTTATACCCACTCTGCTCAGGTGTCAATGACAACCACTGTACAAGCTGAGGAGAACTTGGCCCACTATATCCTACAGGTCTAAAGAGTGGCACCAAGATATGTTTTTAATTGATAAGATAACAGCATTTATCTACTGTTCTTTCTTCCAGGGGCTATCGACCAATAGAAAGAAAGAAAGAAGGGAGCAATCATGAAGGGACGGAAAGAAACCTTAACTGAAATAAGTGACCTTCTCTTTAAACAGGGTCCCTTCAAGTCAGAAATGCAAAAATTTCCCACAGAATGGAACTGTTTGAACAATTCTTTTTCTGGAATTTTTTGAACATTTCCAGCCAATTCACTGGATCCCTACCTTCCAGGCAGACAGTGTGAGGACCCAGATATTTATATTAGTTAATTCAAAAGGGGGGGGTTAATGTTACCCTGTAGCAGGTTGCAGACTTACCACCACAGTGCCTCCTTCTGGTCATCTGGGAATTAGCTCTTTCCAGCCTCAGAGCGCCTCCTGCTGGCCAGTGTCTTGCCTACCTCAGGCCCCTGGGTCCCTATTGGATCCCAGTGCCCCTTAACTTGGGGTTCTAGCCACTCAACACTGTCAAGGGGGTTGGACAAGCTGCCTCTGCAGCCCCAGTACCTCCTGGGCCTTTAACAAACGCTCAGCCTGTGCAGTGGCCAGGCTGGAGCTTCCCGGCCCCGGCCCCCTATGCTCCCAAGCAGCTAGGCCCTTCTCACTCAAGGGCTGGAGTGAGTCTGACTGCCTTCAGGCCCTGCAGCTCTTTTATAGAACCCAGTCTGTCCCTGATTGGCTCTCAGCCTCAGGCCTCTCCCAGGGCTGGCCTTTAACCCTTTCAGGGCTGAAGTGGGGTGACCGACCTGCTACATACCCAAAGAAGTAAAAAAAATTTATTGCTTGTTTTTTGTGATTAATCCTTAAAGTTACATTCATTTAATTATTTGGTTATTTTGTGTAAAGAAAAATATGAGCATTTCAGTAGCCCTAATTAAGTTTTGAAGCTCATGTCTCAGAGACAGAAAAGGGTGAAAATTCACACTTTACTTCTACCGTTGCTTAGTCTGTTTAGAAGGCAGCAGCAGATCAGTTTATAAGGGGATGACTGCATTTTCAAAATGGAAAAAGAGAAAAATCTTCCTCTTTCCCCTCCCAATAAAATCTTTAGATGTGGGCCTAAAGTTTCCTACAGACATCACTAATTCCTACTGGTCCATAAGGGTGTGAACAAATTCCCATTAATATTAGCGTCTCAGGATCTGATTCCTTGAAGAAGTTCCCCATATCTAATTGGTGATTGCTATGTTAACTCTCTCCTTAAAATACTTATTTTCCATATTTTTTCTCCCTCCAGAATGATGAATGTGAACTGAGTTGCTGCTGTACCAGACATTGCTAATGTACCAATGCCTATCAGCTGACTACTCAAAAGGAAACTCATTCTAGATTTATCATTCTGAGTATGATCTCTGTACTTAATTGTGTCTAATTAAAGATTTCTCAAAGAAAAAAAGATCAGCATCTGTCATAAAGTTAGGATCCTGCATGATTCACTGCACCACCAACTCCCAGGAAAGTCAACAGGAGTTGAGTTCACCATCTGACAGGACTGAGCTCCATTTGCACATCAAGTTTCTAATAGTAGCTATGCTGCTACATAACACTAGATAAAAAAGAATTATTAGAATTGTATACGTAAAAATCTGTATTTCTTCCCCCATACACCCAGCCAGCTTTAAAACAGCTGAAAGGATTTTGCTCAGCAGTTAAGCATGGTAAGTTTAGCCCTGAAAGGAGCATTTTTCAGTAAGTTATGAGTAAGCGAAAATAGTGTTATAAAATTAACCATCCTAACTATAAGTATTTGTTGGTGAGCAATTACCATGATATTGATTGAAGTTTTTAGGTTGCATTTAAAGCATTATATCCCACTATTTGTCAATTTTCAAACAGTGGGCAATAATTTTTCTCTCTGATTATGAAACAATATTTTTGTGTCTGTATATATCATATTATAAAGTCATCATACAACCAAGGTGATCAAAGCTTCATTTCACCTAGCAGTAAGATCAGCCTGTTCCTTCCTGAAATACCTTTATATATTGTAGTAGCTTTTTCTTCAGCTTACCCAACCTCCACTATATTTTTAATGCCATTAGATGCAGACTTTTGCCCTCAACACCTATGAGTTGTTAGTCATTCAGGATAAGGTACTACATTTTTCTAAAATGAAATAAATTCATGTTTAGCTTCTGGAGATAGCCTGGAAAGCTTTTATAGTCAACTGAATATTCTTTGATGAAAAAAGGTCAGACATATTGGACAGAATCCATTTTGACAAAGTACATCTGCATTTTCCAGCAGCTTCAGCTATCTGTGTTTGCTCAGGCCAGATAAACCAATTTATCCACATTTTTAATATGGAAATGATCAACTTGGTGTGTTTAGTTTTCTCTTCCTGCATAACTATATGATCCATTTCAAGACCAAAGTGGAATCTAAATACGTTTCTCAGGCATCAAGACACAATTTGGGAACCACATTTCAATGAATATACTCTTGGCCTCCAGGAATTTTTACAATTTTTCTGTTAAACAACAAGCTACTATGACAGAATCTTCATAATTATGCGTAAAATTCTACAAACTACACTTCCAGTTCTCTGTTCAGTTAATGTAAACTTATCATAAAACCATTATGTTTGATCTGTGCAGCTAATTTCAAGATTGCCCTCATGTTTCTCTTCTATACGTGATGTCCAAAGCACATCACCTGACTCTTTTTATTTCTTCGTTAAAAAATAAGGGGATGGTCTTTGGAAAACCCTGGCCGCTCTTCATGTTCAGTTGTGTTCCTGAAGAGGTGGAATGTAAGATCACTCACTCATTTTAGAGTTTCTATGGGAGCAGGAAAATCTTGGAAGTTCAGATTGTGTGAGTGTCTCAACCTACTTTGTGGGTTTGCAAAGCACCTTAGAGTTCAGAAACCTTTTCCCCTGAGAATTTAAACCTAACGAAAGGGCTTCATTTGTTTTTAAAGTGTTTTTCTAGTGAAAGTGTTGTCGGTCACAAGTGGATACCACTAAGTAATTTTTCCATTTAAATTGTTCTCTCGCTTTCTTCCCATTTTGATCTTTTCCCCAGTCTCAGTATTTGTCTTTCTGTCCGCCAATTTTCTACCTTATTTTTTCTTCGATTTTTTCCGCATCATTTTCAGCTCCCTTTCTCTTCCCTAGTGTCTCCTCAGAAGTATATTAAACCCAATATCATTCATGTCCGAGTTGGACTTTTGAACCCACCATATACTACTGATTCAAAATTTGGAAGAACAGATTTGCCTTATCACTATCTTTCCTGAAAGAACTACAGATGTTGTATTTCCTAAGCTTGAGCTGGGACAACAGACCTCAATTCCCTCACTATTTTGGGAAGGATCTGAGACATTCAGCTCAGATGAGCCTCTAATTATAAATGGTGAGACCTGCACATAAAGACCAATTGAATAAATAGAAATACCAGCTGTGAGATAGTGAATGGTGACTAAGCAAGAAACTTTATGACACAATAATATTAATTACAGCCTATTAGACAAACCATTTGCTCATTTCTTCAATGAAAGCTTCTAGATGATGTAGGTCACAGTCTAAGGATCCAAAAATATACTATTCTGAAATTGGAGAGCTGATTTCAGCCCTGAACATCCAAGAAAGCAAGACACAAGCAGTAAGCGGATGAAAAATTCTATATCCAGCCATCTGAGATCCACAGAGATCAGCAAGAAGTAATAAGCAAAATTCAGGCCATGTGTGATCAGATTGTCTGAAGCAGTTAAGCAAGACACAGGCTGAATGATAACTAAATAGTAATTTTTGTTTGCTTCAGAATGGTGATATTTAGTGCATGAAATGAGTTCCATGGGCAAGGACAATGAATTGTCATTTGTTTCTTTTTGTTTGGAGTATTTTAATTACTGAAAGTTTAGAATTAGTTTATTGTACTTTGCTGACTGTACAGTATTTATTCTTTCTGAAAATAATCTACTAGAAAAATGGCCAACACAATTATAAACAAGTTTGTGTGTTCTCTCCTTACTTTAGCATTAGACGTTGTAGGGACAAATCTTGTTCCACTGCATGAAGATGCCCTAGAACTGGAACCAGTAAGATTCCACTCCTCAAGAAAGGGGTAGGGAATCCCTGTCCAAGAAGTCTGTATGCCCTGCATGAGGACTAGCTCTGCACAGGACCCTGTGGTGCCCTATTCAGGGGATGGGCCATGGGCTAAAATATTTTTAGATAGGGTATGTGTTAAGGCTGTTGATGCTACAGTAGCAGCTGAGGTGGGGCTCATTAACCACTCCATATGAGGGCAGGGGGATTAGGCATGCTCACATGGACCAGTACAATGCACAGCCCATTACTCAGGTTGTACATTGCTGACGGAGATTTGGGCTTAAGTGAATTCGCTGCCCAGGACCTTACCAAAGCAGATACTCGTATGTAAAAGACCCTTGATAGCATTGACTGTCCTCACCCAGCACAATTTCTGGTATCTTGTTTCAAAGTGTATTTAAGATCAACTGCTTTTGAAAGAGGGGCTCGTTATAATGTCCCTTGAGTAAGACTCGTGCTAGGTTTGTTTTATACTAAAATCAATATTTAACTTCCCATTGAAAAAAAATGTAAAATTAACGAATCACTTCAAAAATCTTCCAACTGCCACAAGCATCTAAGACAAGTAATTGAAGAGCTAAGACCATTGGAAACATGCCTAAGAAAGTCAAATGCAAGTGAAATCCACCAACTTTTTAAACTAATTAAGGCAACGGATTAATGTATAGCATAGGAAATGGATGGTAGTATATCCTTTACAGTTCACTGAGCCCTATTGATAAAGCCATCAACATTTTCCACCCAGACAAGGTTTCATATTCCTATTAAACAGCAAACTAAACAAGTTCCATCTTTTTCTCTAGGCAGCATTCACACTCTCAAAGCCATCACTATAACACCAGCAAACTTGCCCTACACATCAGCAAAGTACAAACTAGACTCTGACCATTTTGTATGTTTCTTCACTTAAACCCAACAGTAAAAGCTTTCGCAAAAAGAAAAGGAGTACTTGTGGCACCTTAGAGACTAACAAATTTATTAGAGCATAAGCTTTCGTGAGCTATAGCTCACTTCATCGGATGTGAGCTGTAGCTCACGAAAGCTTATGCTCTAATAAATTTGTTAGTCTCTAAGGTGCCACAAGTACTCCTTTTCTTTTTGCGAATACAGACCAACACGGCTGCTACTCTGAAACCAGTAAAAGCCTTGCATCCTAGCAGCAAAGACATTATGAAAGGAAAAAGCACATGCACACACTTGAATTTATCATAATATATTTATATTGTATTTGTTTTTATTCCAGCTTGTGCTTGAGGGACAAGTCTCACAGATGTGATAAATTCTCTCTCTCTATATTTTAAATATTGCTGACTTTTCCCTTTTTAATCTCGAATTTGAGATAGAGAGGCAGGAGAGAAAACTAAAAATATAATTTTTAGGGGACCAATAAACTGATGGACAGATCTGTATCCATGACATGGGAGGTAAAATTGTTCAGCCTCCTTACAGCATTAGATTATCTATGCTATGCCCAAGATGCTACTTTATACCATTTGAGGTCCAGTTCCTACCAAACGCATTACTATTGGTTTCAATGGGATTGCTCATTGTACTAACTAATACACGGGGTAGTGTTTGAAAGATTGAGCCCTTGCGGAAGAATGAATGGTGTTTCTAATGAAGGGCAAGATCAATCCACCAAGAAGAGAGATTTCAGATTATTTAAACTTTTCCAGATACAGCTGCACATCTAACCTTTTGTGTTACTTAAATCAGTCCAACTCCACTCTGGTGCTCCATTAACTCACTCCAGAATTTCTGCTAATTATTACAAACTGCACATTTAAGAACTAAATTTATTGAAAATGTAAGTGTTAAGAACTGTTCATCTGTTAAAAAAACGAGTAAGTGAGGACACCCATAGCAATGGCATCAGTATTCAATAGGAGACTGCAGGATAATTTTCAGCTATCACAAATCTTAGTAATTGGCTTTTTCACACACAAGTTCAGTAGAGTGGGTTCGTGCTATATTTCAGTTTTACTAGTTATATGACAAAGTTATCAGCTCATTGTCAAATTAGTGAAATTTCTTTTCTTGTTCTCTCCATTATTTGACTGTACAGGTAGCTTTCCTTCTATCCTTGTTCATTACCAAGGTGTCCTTTATAAAGCTAAATTAGACAGCTCATAAACATACTATTTTATGGAGTACACAGTCTAATCTATGAAATGTAGGTGGCTCTGCTGCCTGTCAAGTGAAGGTAGTAATGAATAGCAGCCATAAATAGACTAATGGAAATACCTAACAGTCCCCCCATCCCAATGCAAATGACCCACAAGGCTACTGCAAGAAGTGTCTGGTCAATACAATATTCCCTATTCCAGAATGCTCATTTCAACAGGAAAACATAATAATCTGCCTTTAACAATGCAACTGGAGAGCATCATGATGAAATTCCTGCATGTCTCCAACAAATTGGATGTTTTGAACTTTTTAAAATAACGCTGAAAGCAATGGCAGAGTTAAATAGCTCTACCCAGTATTCCTCTCAACATTCAAAACTCAATTATTTCTAGCTTTTCATTTCCTTCTTAGTCCTAAATTTCCTCACAAAAGAACAAAAACAAAAAACACCACACACACCGAGCATGGGAAATGTCATGCTTATTATTCTCTTTTGGATCAGTAAGTGGGTTTGGTAGCACTGCATTTCTTAAGCTTGAGGCATAGGTTATCTATCAGTTGATAGCCACCCCTGGATTTTATCAGTTCAGGATCAGAGTCATCAAAAATCTCCAGCTATACATTTTGAACCAATTCCTTAGAATGCTGCTTTTCCCTTAAAGAATACAGAGTAGCCCCCTGCTAAGTCTTACATTGACAGTAATATTATACTTCTAATCCTATGCACACCGTTACAAAACTTGAGGGCTGATGTCAGATGCAGTGCAGTAACTTTCTTTTCAGGGCAGCAGCTTTCCTCACTATATTTGCACAAAATGGGTTGAATCCTCATAATTGGCCAAGATCCACTCAGTGTAGAACCCAAAGGTCTGGGGAGGGAAAGGTAGAAGATAACCACATTTATATCCCCTAATTCCTGCAGCCACTATAAATCATACTGGCCCCAGGTATAAATTAGCGACTCCCAGAAACTGCTCTAACTTATGTCCGATTTTAAACAGACCATTAGAAATCAATAGACTGGTGAGGATCAGTAGAATACAATATGCTCTAGCCATATCCCCTCCCACTGGGGGTAACCAGGTCATGGTGACAGAGCAAGCTATGCCAGTTTTACATGACCTGGGATTCCTCATGCCAGGGGAATTTCCCAGTTTCCTTATAAACATTAATTAGAATTCTGCCATGAGAGCAGCACAAAGCAGACTTAACATGGAGCAGGAGCTGATCCCGTATTTTCAAGGGATTAAAAAATATTTCACACCTATGATAGGCAGACTGTAGAAAATCTGAATAAGCACACAAAGTCAGCATGCTTTTCTGAACCTCCTGTGGGCTGCAGAATTGGACCAGAAACTTCAAGGGAACAAGCTCCCATAACTTCTTGCAAATTCTGCTTCCCGCTGAGTTAGAAATACCCTGGGCCCCCACAATTCTGGCCCCTGTCCCACCTGCTTGGCCCGGCTTCAGCAGCACAAAGCAGGCAGAAAGCTGGCTTATAACCTACCTGCTGGAGTTTCCTCCATTATTGCTCATGGTAATTAATTCAAAAGCATAAAATATTTTAAAATTAATGGAACAAAAAATAAGTTTGACAGTGAAAACTGGAACCTGAAATTGCAATCACTGCAACTAGCCCCAAATTCAAGTGCATTTCTATTACAGAAGAGTCAGTATATGTGCTTAGCCAGCTAGTATTCAAATGAAATATGTCATTTGCTTTTTTTTTTTTAGCTATTTCAGTGAAACAAGATGCTATCACAACACTCAGCTGAAGAGGAACATTCCCCTTGGTTGCATAATTAGAAAATAGAAATTTCATTATTATTTGTTAAACCCCAGTGACGTCTGAGGAGCTATAAAAGTCTGAGGAGCTATAAAGCCAGTCCTTGTCCTCAGGGCTTGCCTACATGGAGTTATTTTGCCAGTTATTCTGATATATTTATACTGATATAACACCCACACACACCCTTGGTGAGGACACGCTTGTTCTGATAAAAGAACGGCTTTTTTCAGTTTCATTTAAACCCCGTTCCCACGCAACATAACCTCTACTGATAAAATAGAGAGTGTCCACTTGGTATAAAGGCATCTGTTTAAATTCACACCAGACCTTAGACCTTTATAGCTTTCCCTTGTAGACAAGGCCTAAGGACTTTACAGTATATACAGACAAATAATGAGATGTTCTGGGACACCCAAAGGAGGAATGCACTTCTAATTTAAATATGTTCACCAAGGCCACGATTTTCAAAATAATCAGTGATTTCAGATAAGCGTTAGAGACACCTTAAAGAGGCCCAATTTTCAGAAAGTTCTGAACACCCACTCCTTTTATAAATCAGGTTTCTTTTATGGCATCTCAAAAGTTGGGCATTCAAAAATCTCTAATCACTTTTGAAAACCTTGGCCAGTTTTTTTCCCACCCCCAAAATCCAATTTCCCTTTTATTTGCCATAGTTGAATGTTAAAGGGTTACACTGCTGATGATTTATCCCGTCAAGAATGATTAAGCTCTATTTTAATTCCCACCCTTCCAGTCATGTGACAGTTCAAAACAACTGATTACAGGATCAAGAGGGTGACCCAGGTCGTTCTATGGGCTAAAGTTAAAGACCTTAGTATAGGAAAATTCCAAATGGAAGTGACCATTGGAGACCCTATTTAAAAGTTTGTTTCTAGGGCACAGAGAATCTCAGCCAGCCACTGAGAGAGCTGGGAACAACAGGTGCATCAGAGTCATAGCACTGGTGGGGTGAAATATGAATAACCGTGGTAGTGAATAATAGCATAAAAATGAAGAGGATCCACATATGTTATTGCCACCCTGATAAACTAGTGAGCTAGGGAGAGCAGCTAAATAGAGGCCTCACAGGAGACTTCTTCCTCTGTAAATGAGGCAAAGGAGAGGACACATGGGAACACAGAGAACGTTAGGAAGAAAAAGAAAAGGGTGCGCCAAAGTGTGGATTCACTGCTGGTGCATCCCCTCTTGGCTGGGTGTGGCGTAGCAGCTCTTTCCTGGCTAGCGCCCCCTGCTGGTAGTCTCGCTCCAGTTCTGTGGTGGTTTGCCTCTTCTTGTGACTCAGCCCTCCAGCCAGCATGCACATTTCAGTTCCACCCCTTCCAGAGTATCAAAGTTCAACAAATAAGCCTTTGTCGTCATCTCCGGCCGCTGACTATAGGCCTAGTAGTCTTTACATCCTTCTCTCAGAAATCATCCTTACTTATTCATTTATTTCAGAGGGGCTTCACACCTCCTTCCTAGTGGCTGATTGGGGAACCCAAGCCCACCCTCTATACTGGGTGTCAGTCCAGGGACCCTAGGACAAACAGCCAAGGTCTGTTCCATCAGACACCTTGCCACTCCCTCCCTGGGCTCCTTCCTATCATTAGCCTTTCTTTAGGCCTTTTCTCCAGCCCCTTTTTGAGTTCTTTGTAACAAGCAACACTTCCCAGGGCTCCTTTCCCTAAAGGTCCAGTTCCTACCTTTGTCAGGGTCAATCACAGGACATTGTTCCAATCCTGTGTCTTCCAGGTATCTTCCCCCATCGGGCTTCCACCTCACTCTGCAAGAGCCTTCCTCTTCCCCACAGGTCACTCCAATCTTTACCATGAAGAAAATGACTATAGGGTTCTTACCTCCCTCCCCCCTCCAGGCCCCTTCTTGTCTATGAAACAAAACCCTGTTAGGCATCATATTTAATTATTTCTGGCTCACCCTCCAGTTGCAAACAGGTGAATCAATTGGTCTCAGGCCTACATCCAACCTTTTCACCTATCACAGGGGGGTGCTCTCAAAAGCAAAAATAATAATAAATAAATAAATAAATAAAAATAGAAGGAAGAAGTGGCCTTCAAGGAGGAGGAGATCGTGAAAGAGTGTCCTGAAAGAAAAAGGACTCCTAGAAATAGAAAGAAAGAAAAAAATCAAAAGAGGACGAAGGCTTCTAGGAACAAAGCAGAAAGGCACGAGGGCTCGAGGAGAAAGCTAAGGCCAAAAAGCCTTAGAAAGACCGGTGGTTAATCCACCTTTAGAAAATCCATCTAGTTAGAGGAACTATGTAAGTCTATTCAGACCTGGTGTAAACCCATTATAAAAACAATAGTAATCATTTACACAGATTCTGAAATTGACCATGAGTTTTTTAAATGCCTTACTAATCTCAAGATGCTCTTCCCCACATAATTGTCAGTGTTCTGTCAAATCCTAATTTCAGAGAGATCAGTTAGCCTTTGAGGCTTTCACTGGCACAGACCCTTAGCAGAGGGCCTGCAAGACGGAAAGTTCACCAGCAGCTGAGACCACAGCAGTAACAAAAGAAACCACAACATCCCCTCTGCCAGTGACTGGGCATAACCCGGCAGCTGAGGAATATGCCAGTTCATAATAAAAAGCTACTCTTCTCCAGCAGAAAACCACAAGGGAGAGCAATGCCTAAGGCACCATCACCTGCCCTTCTTCTGTGTGAATCCCACTGAGGGGAGGGGAGGGGATGGGGTGGGAGGATATACTTTTTACGGCTCTGTGCCAACTTCACTGGCTCTGGCCCATTATGTTTATTTTGTACAAAACCTCTATGGCCTTTGGGAAAGTTTTAAAGACTCCAGTGCAACATAAGTGGCCTTCTAGCTTTGAAATATAGGGGGGGGAAACCTCTTCTTAATGTATGAGAGAGGGAACCAGTAATGGGTGCAAATAACTGCTACACTTCCTTCTGTTTAACGTTTTACTGTCAGCCATGTTTCAATTCTAAAATCTTGAACCCATCATGGGCAGGGGTCTTCCTTTTGGAGCATTAAATTTAAATTCTATTCTACTTCACACCACCTGTTCTGATCTCAAATTGACTGAAGTTCCACACAGCAGCAATTCCACAGGTCTCAGGCTGCAGCCCTTCTGGTAACCACAAGTACATCTTTTTTTAAAAAAATCATCTTAAATGTACTGCAGTTGGGTAGTCTCTGTTTAGGATTGATGTGGTTTTAAAAGCAAGTGCATCATTTCTGCCAGCAGAGGAGGAGAAAATTTGCTCTCTGTTTTGAGCTTCGGATAAATCTTAAGAGTAGCTGAAGGCAGTCAAGTCATCAAACGAGAATAGATATAGTACTTGCATAATACCTATTACAATATGGCTAGCAGAGCCTATTTACGTCACAAGAATGGTTCTTCACACAGTGAGTGAGGCACAGAGTTTGGTCAGATTTTCATGCCTCTGAAGACAAATCTATTTCAAACCCAAAACTTTTCCTGTGTCTATTCCCAGTGTCATCTTGGGCAGTAGCAACTCATTTTCTGAGAAGCAATACTCTGGAGGCACAGTGCTTTTTTCCAGTAATGGGTAAAGCTCCAAAGGTTCAGAAACTGAGCGCAGTTCATCTAAGCACCCAAAAGTTCAGCTGTTTAGTCTAACTATCTGAGTTGCTTTAACCAGTTGGGCTCAAGTTTCACAAGGACAGGAGTTAAGTGTTGGTTGCAGGTTCAGACTGGGTCTTAGCATTTATCTGAAATCAGGTTTCCCCATACCACTTCCTTCATCTTTGTGAGCCTCTCTCTTTCTCCCACTGTCTTGCAGGCTCTAGAGAAATTTGTATCTTGTTTCACTAAGCCATATTTCAACTGAAAAGGCAAGTGTGAAAAATGTGCTTATTTTCTTTGGTAGGCATTGTGTTTATTCCTAAATATTTCTAAGAAATATCTTTGCATGCTTCCCCCTCTTCCCCTGTTATTTTTTTAAGCTGAGCCTGCATCTGTCAAAGCAAAGCAATGCATAAAGATAACACTGGAACAGACAGGTATTATTTGTGGTTTTTTAAATAAGTTTGGTAGCATAAGGATTCTGATTTGTGGTGTAAACCAGTTTTTACTGATAAAACTGTTTTGGAGGCAGAGGAAGATATATACACTGGTAAATATTAGTAGTCTGCTTTGAGGTGCTAACTACTTGATTACTTTGAATTCTGTTCTCCTTTCTTGATGCAAGGTGGTACCTAGGATCTGAACAAGTTTGAAGGATAAGAGATAGCACCAACTAGAAAGGACAGATGGACCGGAAGGAAGGTGATTGATCCAAATCTAACTCCCAGAGGTAGGGTTGTCAATTTTGGTTGGACATATTCCTGGGAGTTTTATCATAGGACTATCTTTAATTAAAGATGAATCTTTAATTCCTGGAAACTCCAGGACAATCCTGGAGGATTGGTAACCCTACTGAGAAGGAACTGCTAGAGAAATTTAGTGCAGCCAAAAGTATGAGTAAAGACCTCTACGTCAGAGAGAAGGAATGGTAGAAATACTGGAGACAGTTGCTGTTCAGAAGGTGGTTGTGTTGGAGAAAAAAGTTTGTGGTTGGGCAAGCAGAGACTTGGTCAATGCTTCTTCAATATGCATTTACTGGAAAGGACTAGGGTAACCTATTAAGTAAGAGAATCCAATAACTTCAGAGAACCTTTGCAAAAGAATCTTGGACCTTTCCTAAACAGTTCAGAATCCCAGAAGCTTTTTTATTATTTGTTTTTATGGTATCATTTCAAGAGTTCCAACTAAGATTGTACAGACAAGATAGTAAGAAGCAGCCCCCACCCTAAATAATTTATTTTCTAAAGTAGACAAGGCACACAAAGTATTATCCCCATTTTACAGATGGGGTGCTGAGGTACAGGTAGATTAAGTAACTCTTTTGAATGTTGCCCTTCAACCAGTCCAAGCTAACATCTTAGAACAGGAAAAAATTGAGTGAAAACAGGATTAACAACATTTTAATGTTATTTTTATCTTTTCACTTAACTGTCAGTACCTACTCAAAGAAGTTGGTTTTAGTGGGATCAGAATTCTATTTTGTTTTCTGTATAATTAATTGTGACTACATTGTCTGCAAGGAAAATGTTCTCTCCACATAATATTCTCAAAAATAGGACTAAAAGCAATTAATTCATTGGTACTTTCAATAGAACTGGTGTTAGAATTATAGGGTTGGAAGGTTCATCTAGTCTACCGCCCTGCCAAGATGCAGGGATTTGCTGAGTCTAAACTATCCAAGACAGATGGCTATCCAGCTTCTTTTTGAAAACCTCCAGTGAAGGAGATTCCATGACTTCCATTGTCCTACTGTTCTTACAGTTAGTAAATTTTTCCTGAGATTTAATCTAAATCTGCTATGCTGTGGTTTGATCCCACAACCTCTCATCCAGCCCTCTGTAGCAAGAGAGAACAATTTTTCTCCATATTTTTATGGCAGCCTTTCAAGCATTCAAAGACAACTATCATGTGCCCCCCCTTAATGTCCTTTTTTCCCCAACTAAAAATTCCTAGTTCCTTCAGCCTTTGTTCATGTGGCTTGCATTCCATCCCTTTGATTGTCTTGGTCGCTCGCCTCTGGATCCTTTCCAGTTTCTCCACATATATTCTACACAGTGATGACCAAAACTGGACACAGTACTCCAGCTGAGGCCTAGCCAGTGCTGAGTGGTACTATCACCTCCCATCACTGGCATGCTATGCCTCTGTTGATGCAACCCAAAATTGCATTTGCCTGTTTTGCACAACACAATCACATTGTTTTGCAACAGCATCGCATTGTTGACTCATGTTGAGGTTGTGATCCACCACAACTCCCAGATCTTTCTCAGCAGTTCTGCAGCCAAGCCAGTTATTCTTTATTCATGCATTTGATTTTCTTCCCTATGTGTAGCACCTTACATTTGTCTTTGTTGAATTTCATTTTGTTGTCTATAGCCCAATTCTCCAATTTATCAAGACCTGTTTGAATTTTAGTTTTATCCTCTAAAAAGTTTCCAACCTTCCCCACTCCCAGCTTTGTGTCATCTGCAAATCTGATCAGTATGCTCTCTATTCCTACATTCAGGTCATTAATAAACATGTTAAACACCACCGGACGCAAGTGGCATTCCACAGGAATCTCTTCTGAGATCTCCTTCCACTCTGACATCATTCCATTAATAGTTACTCTTTGTTTGCGGTTGTTTATCCAATTATGTATCCACTTAATGGTAATTCTGCCAAGCCCACATTTCACCAGCTTACTTATGAGAATGACATGCAAGACTGTGGCAAAAGCCTTGCTAAAGTCCAGGTATATTATGTCCACTGCATTTCCCCTATTCACCAAACCAGTTACTTTGTCAAAGAAGGAAATCAAGCTGGATTGGCATGATTTGTTCTTAGTAAATCTATGTTAGCTGTTAGTGATCATCCCTTCATCCTCAAGTACTTGCAAATTGAATGTTTTATACATTGCTCTAGTAGCTTGCCTGGTATCCAGGTCAGGCTGAATGGTCATTCTCCTTCCTCTTTTTAAAGATGGGCTACATTAGCCCTTTTCCAGTCTTCCAGGATGTTTCCTGTCATTCATGAATTTGCAAATATTATCACCAGTGTCCCAAAGATTTCTTCAGCTAATTCCTTTGGCACCCTGGATAGACATGTTCTTTACTTATCCTGATCTGCATCCCCTCTCCCCTTTATGATAACCTTGCTAACCATCCAGTCACGTTATTTTTTGTGGGAAGACTGAAGCGAAGTAGACACTGAGCAGCTCCTCCTTATCTTCCATTACCAGCTCACCTTCTCCATTGAGTAAGACTCACACCATCCCTGATCTTTTTTTTTTCAGATATATTTGTAAGATCCCCTTCTTGTTGTCCCTAACATTTCTTGCCAGTTGTAACTCATTCCTTATCTTGACTTTCCTGATTTTGTCCCTACATGCTGTGCTATTCCTGTGTATACTTCCCTAGTAATATGCTCTTCCTTCCATTTCCTGTCTGTATCCCTTTTGGTTTTTAGATAGCTAAAAAGATCCTTGTTCGGCCACGTTGGTCTCCTGTGGCTCTTCTTACCGTTCCTCTGCATCAGAATAGCTTGATGTTGAGCCTCTAGTTTTACATTTTAGAACAGCCAACCCCCTTCAACTCCTTTTCTTCCTAATTGGTCTCTCCATGGGACCTTGCCTACTATTTCTCTGAGTTGGTTGAAATATGACTTTTTGAATCCAGTGTCCATGTCTTGCTGTTCTTATGTCCTTCTTTCCCTAGGATCTTGAATTCTAACAGATCATGATCACTTCCTCCCAAGTTCTGGACCACCTTCATATTCACAGCATGTGTTTGTGTTCTTAAGATTGTTAGGTGCTTTTGTAAGTCTTCCCCTAAATATTTTCCTAACAGTAGTTTTTCACATAGGCAATATTGTAGGTGCCCCAGGAATGTTTTACAATTGGGATGCGGAGAGGATGTGGCCTACACTACTGTGACTAAGAGGGGCAATGATCTGGAAGATCGTGAATGGGAGGTAAGGTGATGCTCAATAACCTCTATTAAATTGTGCTTCTATATTTTGAAGTTAGAGAAAATGCTTACCACGATTTAGGATAACTTCTTATAGTACAAGAAAGTTCTCTGCCACCTTCTGATAGTATGGAAAATACTTCTTGGTGCTACTGTCACAGTTGCAGGGTGAGCTGTGCTTTAGACTTCTTTCAGTTCCTCTTGAATACACACCTCATGTGATAGGCCTAGTTTCCTACACTTCACTACTGGTGGAACCATGCAGTCCAAATACTCAAGTCTGGATGTGTGGACTGCATGGTTCCACCAGTCCTCTAGTTCACAGTCACATAACCTGACAAGCCCAAGTGGGTTTGGCATCGGTAAGCTCTTTTCTTCCAGGAGCCTGTGACAGAATAAGTTTGCAGTGACAGCAGCAAGAGAAACAACTTCTTCAAAACAAATTAGTATTTATTTGCCAAAGGGAACCCAGCAATTAGGAAAATGGGTTAAACAAAAAAAAAATCCTATACGCCTCATCTTACCTAAGCTTAACCGCTCCATTCATAGTTCAGTTAGGTGCAACTTACTACAGATCCCCCTTCTGAGTCTAAGGGTTGCTTTGCATCCCTGAAGACCATCTCTGTATGTCAGCCTCAGTCTTCTGACAATAGCAGCCCCCAGCCTTTCTGCAGGGGAAATCCTTTAACTGGCCTGTGTCTTTTGATCTCTCTCATCTCGTCTGTCTTGGAAAAACAGCAACACCATGCAGGTAGCTTCTTTACAGCTAATAGCCTGGCTTTTGTGTCTGCATGCTTGCTGGGATGCTATTTACCTAGGCCATTGTTTTTCCTTTTCTGCTCGGTTCCTCTAAACACCCCTTTTGATCTCACCCTCTAGCAAGTAATTCATCATAAACACAGACGTATGCACAATATTCATAAACAATAAGTGATATTTCCTAGTCTATCACAGCTACTTTTTAATTCAAATTAGATGTGAAATCCAGGAGACATGGGCTATTAAGCCAGTAAGGTCTTTTGTCACTATAACATTACACTTTCATGTTTTATCACTTATTAAATTAAGAACTATTAGTTGTTTAAAACATTTTACTGTATAATTCTTATAATTTAGTTTTTTAAATCATTTATTTAAACCTTACAAAACCTCTAATTATTTTGTTCTTTTATCAAACTAGGCTTGGAATGATCAGATTTTTTTCAGTAAATGTCTGTAAACATCAATTTCACCATACACACACAAACTGACAAAAATATTTCCATCAATCGAAATGTATAGGTAGGCAAAATAATAGAAATGTTGCTTGACCATTTACCTTTATTTAGGGATATTTACTTTGTAGGTTTTGACATGTGATGTTGACAATTTTAATGTAATGGTTATAAAGCTTTAACTTTTTGAGTCTCGATGTCTATTATCATTAACGATAGTTTTTCCCCCCCTCACTGTCTGATCCCAGTGTCCCACAACTGTGAACATTTAAAGATTATAAAAGCTTTAAAACTCATAATTTTGCACAAAAATTTAAAAATTGATCATTTTAAAAATCAACATTGATATTAGCCATCAAAATTATAAAACAATAAAAATCTAATTCTGCCATGCCTAATTGTAAACCAATAAAAGACATTTGGCATATGACAATGTCAAGAGAAATTTCAAAGTCCTTCAGCTTTCAAAGTCCTCTGCTTTTAAAAAAAATTCCCAAAACCTCCACTTAAATTAAGATTCCTTGGAGAACAGAGAAAAACCTATCCCAATAAGCAAGCTCACTAAAATACATAGTTTTCCTAGTTCACCTGCTTTCATTGTAGATCTACAATGAGCTTAATCAGGGCTTGTCTACACCACGCAGCTTTTAGTGACAAGACTGTCAACACAGCCCTATCACTAAAAGTCAGCGTGTATAAACGCTCTTTGTCGGTACTTTGTCGGCACTTTTATACTTCCGACAAAATACTTCCAGCCCCACGAGCAGCACGAGTTTTGTCGGCAGGAGAGTGCTCCTGCTGACAAAGCCGCGTTCACACTGCCACTTGCGTCAGTCTTTGTCTTTCATGGGGGGGGCTTTTTAAAGTACCCATGAAAGACAAAAGTTTTGTTGACAACTTCACAGTGTAGACATACCCTCAGAGCTGATGAAGAGTTAAATGTAAAGCGGAGAAAATGGCAGAATTAAGAAATTAACATGAAAGTGGAATACTCGTTTAGTTAAAGGGTTTGACCCTGCTCCCTCTAGAGTATTAAACTAGAATGGGGGCAGAATTGGGCCCAAAATGTGGTCATATGAAACCAAAAGATCCAGTTGCCAGTCTTCACTGATACAAAGCATGATATAGGGAATATGTTGAGAAAGCTCCGGTGAACCACAGACACTGAATTTAAAGCATGCTGGGTTGTTTGGTATTCAGTTTTACTGAGCTGGCCCTGATCCAATCATAAATAAAATTCCTCGGTAAGAAGGAAAATGCATTTTAAAACTTATGGGTTGAAACACTCTTGTAAGTGTTTGCTTTCAAAAAACCTCCAATAATAATTTAACTCTATGGCTGGCCCTTCCTTCAGTTATTTGCAGTCAGAAGAGTCAGGGTTTTCAAATGCTAACTGTTATGGTGCCACAGGATTCATGTTGAGAGGATTCCTTTTTATTGTGCTGTAGCTTTGCATCTTTAAACTGACATTACATACTGCCCATCACTCAAATCGGAACTCATGACATCTATCATAGCTGAAGTATCTTCTAGATGGAAAGTCTTCACATTTTCCTATAAAAACATCAGTAATTTGACACTCCGTATTCACACTTACTCAATGGATGCCAACAACATTCCCAGCGACGGTGCCCTAAAATGTTTTCTGAATAAATGCTAGCAAGAGGGACTCTTGAAATGTTTGACAGCATTTTCTTAAGGAAACTTTTTTTGGTCAGATACCAGTAGTACACCAATGGATCTTCCCATACTTCTCCATGGTTTTGTTGGCTTTCCCCAGGGATTAAAGCTGATGTTACAGGACTTTCCTGGAAACAATACAAGGGACATCATGAACTTGAAAAAAAGACATCTTCTAGTATATTCCCCTTAGTTATGTTACCCATGCATCTTAGGAACCTGCAAGTAAAATCTGCTTTTGGATCAGGTTTGTAATTTTTCAGTGTTATGAATTCTAGCAGTTTCATTCACTACCTCCTAAAAGGATTGCACGAGTTTATCCACACATTGTCCTTTCAGCTCACATGCACCTCTATGCCATACTCATAGACTGTTCTGAGAGTGACATGCTCTCTCTCTCTCTCTCTCTCTCTCTCTCTCTCTCTCTCATCCACTCGTCTGAGAGCAACTGCTCCCATCTGTGCATAATAAACCAGAATGGGACTAAAGATATCCCACTATGTCATGTATTATTGTTAATAGCATTTGATTAAAAGTTGGGGGAGGACAGCAATAGCATTTTTGTGGTGAGGATGAGGCACTATTCTTTGGGGGGGGACAGAAGTATTTTTTAATCCCTTCCTCCTCACAACAGTAGCTCCAACCTGCCAACAGGATCAGCCGCGTAGCCAGGTTGAGGGAACAGGAGGAACGACCCCCCCCCTCCCGCAAAAAAGGCGCCACCTGCTGCAGCGTTTTTACTCATCCCGCGGCGCTCCGGCAGCAGGCCCTCACTAGCTCCAGGTGTCTTCGGTCCCGCCGCTGAAGACCCGGAGCACCGGCGGTGAGTAAAAGTGCCACAGCGGGTGGTGCCTTTTTTTGGGATTGTTCCCCCTGTTCCCTCAATAGGGGAAAATTTAAAAGGCGCCAAGACATTGACGAGGCGCCACTTCTGCTCAGTGAGGGAGCGGCCGCTGCCCTGCTCCCCCCCCAGCTACGCCACTGAACAGGATTTTTTGGGAGGGAATTTCCTCCTATTCTTCCCCCACCCCATTGGAAGTAGTGGCGAGGGCTACGCCCCATTGGAAGAGGAGGAGGAAACTTCTGACCACCCCCCAACACATAGAAGAGGTGCATCGGGCTTGAATGTTTCCTTATTGTCCACATTGTCCCTCTTGCCTTTCTGGAGAAGCCCTTCAAGATGGCAGGAGCCCGGAGTTACAGGTTATGCACCAGAGACATGTTTTCAGGCTCTTTAGCCGGGTCTTCAAATGATCAAAACCCACACATTTCAGAGCAAGATGGAGCAATGGAACAGACAGAGAACCTATTCAATAAACAGGGATTCTAAATGTACATTATTTTTAAAAGTACATTTAAACTCTTGGTGATCCTTTAACTGAGATCAATACTAGCAGAAGTTCCTTCTTTTCATTAGATTCAAGAAACTGGAGAAAAGAATAGTTATCCATACACACTTTATTGTGAAAACTGCTTTAGGTAATAAGTCTCCACCAGATTATACCTTTCATTTCATCAGTGCCTCAACATGGGACACAATGTGTGCTAGACAACAGAATGAGGGACACGAACAAATTATTCATAGTAGAAACCTCAAAATTCTGTGGGACTATTTTCTTTAGTATAGCTACTTCTGTGACTTCAGTGTCCTCATTCTTTATTTCTGATGGAAATATGTTCAACAATAAAAGTGAGGAGATGCCAAATTTTATGTAGAACATAGGGAACTTTGAGACTAAAGTGAGTGACATAGAATATCAGGGTTGGAAGGGACCTCAGGAGGTCATCTAGTCTAAGCCACTGCTCAAAGCAGGACCAATCCCCAATTTTTGCACCAAATCCCTAAATGGCCTCCTCAAGGATTGAACTCACAACCCTGGGTTTAGCAGGCCAATGCGCAAACCACTGAGCTATCCCTCCCCCCTAAATATCAGAGTTAGAAGGGACTTCAGGAGATCATCTAGTCCAATCCCCTACTCAAACCAGGACCAATCCCCAATTTTTTTTTGCCCTAGATCCCTAAACGGTCCCCTCAAGGATTGAACTCACAACCCTGGGTTTAGCAGACCAATGCTCAAACCACTGAGCTATCCCTCACCCCCAGAGGTGACAAGTTTGGTTTTTATTCATTTGCCATCTGATAACATCTCTCTCTCTCTCTCCCCTGGATTTGATTGAAGCGATCTCATAATTTCAAATGTAGTTCAGTTCAGCTTGAATCAAAAGATGAAATTTAAGACCACTCTTATTTTGAGCAATCTGTCCCCCACCCTCTGGCCCTGTAAGGATTAGATTTATGTATTTATTGTAATCAAAGATAAAAATAAAAAGGTTGCCTTTGACACTGGAAATTTTCTATTGCCAACAGCAACAGTGGCAGCCACATGATCAGATGAAAATATAGAAGTAAAGTGTTCAACAGTTCTGTGATCATAATATATGCATGGCAAGCTGCTCTTATGCATCTGTTATAATGTACTTTTTTAGTGATTACTATGTTTATATAAATTATTTACATTTAACACTTTTTAAAATCCTCTACATGTAAACAAAACTTAACTCCTTTAAGCCAACTTTTGTATCTGGGTTGACAACCTCTGAATAAATCCATGAAGAATGTGTTTGAAAGGAAAAGTTTCTGACCTTTCATGATGGCTCTGCAAACTAGCAGGCACCGTTATCAGATGGCAAATGAATAAAAACCAAACTTGTCACCCAAAACATCAAGCCTCTCATGTCAACTGCTATGCATTTAATAAGACTTTCAAAGACTTTTAACATCAAGGAATGTTATTCAACTAAGCTTCATAAAAAGGCATTAATAAAAAAAATGCAATCTTTAGCTGCTGGGATTCTCTTGAATAAATTTTATGCTCAATAATGCATTTAAATAGGCCAATACGTACCTTTGTATGAAAACTTGAGTTTTATGGAAGTAAATTATGAAATCATTTGCTTGCCTAATTACAGTCATATTGACAATATATTTGTTTCCAGAGACTCAAACGTTGTTTACTAATATTAAGGAACAAGTTCCCCAATAATGAGACTTGACCAGAAAAAAAGCCAATACTTAGTAACACTGAAACAGTGTTACACACACTCTTTGTAGATTACTGTATCCAAGCAAGAGAAAACTTAAGATCAGGTTGTAATGAATGTTCATCTTGTAAGTATGGCATCTGATTCTGTCAGTAATATGAAAGTCTTTTCTGGGTCTCTTGTTTGTTTGTGTAAGGATTCCTTAAATCTGTTTGTTCCCTATTTTTCATGAATATATGAGAGTAAATATGAAGAAGTTTTAAAGATCTCTTATGTGACTTATTCATATTTGTATCTGACAGTAAAATTGGTAGATACAGAAGAGCGAATACACACATTGTTTGTGCTGGAAATATGAACAATAATGATAAGAGTCGGATCCACTTGTGTTATTCACATCCCCAACTGCTTTTGCTTGAGGGGGAGGGGGTATTTTGTTTTATTAACTTCGTTGCTAGTTTTATGAGCATACGATGAGATTGCTTAAAGGTGGTAGAAGAGCATCACACTAAAGCCAAAGTGATTCACTTAACCATATATACTGCTAATCTGAATTGACTTTCAATCAGTAAACCAGAGCTGACTGGCTCTCCAATTCCTGGAATCAATTCATTCATCCATTCATTTGTGTCTCAAGAAATTAATGCTTTAAACATTCAAATTTATCATACAGTCACCATATTTAATGTACTGATGCCATGTGAGTATTTAACTATGTTAATGTTTGTGCAGATTTGAAAGAATACAGAAGCATCATTCAAGGAGGAGAGAAAAAAAGAAAAGCAACAACTCCACTAGCATCTTCCTGGATTCATAAAAAACATCATCCATGCCCAACATCAATAAGCATAGTCCCTAAGATATTATGATCCATAAACTGAAAACTTGACTGTTTCTATACAATTCAGCCATCCGCTCCTGCCTGAGCTTAAGATGACTTTCCTTTCATTACATTTATTGCCAATTGGCACAGTTCTCACACTGGCCCTATTTGCAGAATGTTAATGTTTTCAAGTCCCACAGTCTCAACATAGAATTCTGTCTTGTTGATAGTAAAATTCAGATACTGAGGACAAGATAGAAATAAATCATACTTCCAACAAATTATTTGCTCTACCATCTGATGTTAGGTTACTATTGTACAATACCAATGAAATCTTCAAATGCAAATCCAAATCCTAATATAATGCAAAAGCTATTGGAAATTTAATATTGAGTAAAGAAATCAAACACTCAGTCCCAAAATTTAAAAATTCAATGGGCCAAATCCTTACCTTGTGCTGAGGCAGAGTAAACTGACTAAAATCCGCCCTTAAAGGGGTAACCAGAGATTCCCCTACACTGACGGCATTAAGGTAACGGAGCAGATTCTATGTCTTTCACTCTAGACACAACTCTTACAATATAGTGGATGGTTCAGGTCCAGGAAGGGGCACGTCTGGAGATCAGAGCACTTCAAGCTAGCGGAAGCAGCCTTTCAGCCTGTGTGACTTAGGCTACTTGAGTTACATCAGGGCCATTTTGCTGTCTAGCAGTCCCAGCAATGGGGCAGAAGAAACATGGCTCAGAGCTTGGTCCAGCTGCGGGTTTGTCCAAGGTTTCTCCAACAAAGTTAGCTCTCTGAATATCCAGAATATTTTACAGAATATACAGTAGATTAAATAAAGAGTGATTGGAATTTCACATGCTCATGGTCATTTTGGGTATTGTCTATACTGCAGTTGCAAGTCTGCTTCCCAGCTCAGGTAGACAGACATACAGTGGCTCTGCTCAAGCTGACACACTAAAATAGCAGTGTGGCCAGGGCTAGCATGGGTGGTGGCTTCGGCTGCCACCAAAGTACAAACTTGCTTGGACCCCTGGGTACATAGTCAGGCAGCTAGCCTGAGTCACCGCCCATGCCACTCCCGGGTACACAGCTATTTCATTCTGTCTAGCGGAGCCCGGAAGCATGCTCCCAGCTGCAAAGTAGGCATACCCTTTTTGAAAAAGAAACACCTTTATTTTGCCGACTGAACAGAAGCAGTCTGTAAAAGGAACTGCAAACAATAGCGTCACCAAGCTATGGAACATAGCACTGAAGGAATCATATAAACTATCCCATATAAACTATGGCACAGAGGTCGACACATGCTGCACACTTCGCAGTGTATGCTTGTCTGCTCTGAAGCAAATCAAGCCGTGAGGCTCACATCTGCAGAGGTCCCCGAGGCAGTGGTTTCACTACACAATGGAAGAGACATGATTCTGACCCTCCCTCCACAGTGGTGCATCAGGAACATGCAGTATTGCAGACAAACCGTCGCAGGAAGCTAGAGCTGTTGGCAGAACCATCAGTCCTGTCTTTGCCTGTGCTTCCCAATGCTGAGACAAAGATTATGTCTCCCCCGATGCGTGACAATCTGGGCCTTTTCTCCCCCTCCCACCCCGCACAAAGCACACCACATAAAGGGAGGATGTTTTTGCCCTATAACTGCTCACTATGCTCCCAGTGGTATTTTCAAGAGGCCACACCTATATGAATATAAGACCAAATAAAGTTACTACACATTACTGAAAACCATTTGCACAAAAAGACATTTTAAAATTCATCCATTTTTAGACACCAGCAGAAATAAAATACAACCTACCACAAGAATGTGTGCGTACTCATATATTAATTAATATGTCAGCTATCCAAATTTTAGTGTTGGCCTGTTAGGTTACCACAGATCAGAATTTAACCCATATCCATTTTCTCTGTATTACTGTAGTTGGTGTTAGACTCTACCTCTCCTTCTCCCACACAAACACACACACTTAAAATTCCAATTTGAGGCTACTGGAACTTACATTTATATTATTTACAAAATTTAATTCCACTGTGATGACATCTGAAGTGAATTCAGAAGGCCCCATCGGATACAGTTGCAAGTGCAAATATTTGGATGAATTATCTAGTCTGATAAAGGAAAGACTGCTACAAGAATAATTAATACAAAGGCACATCAAACAATATTTCTAGTGCTTATCACTAGTATTAATGTGATTTACTGTAGATGAAGTAGGTTAGATTGGGAATAGCAGGTTCACTGAGCTTTGCTTTTTGTGTTCCAGGAGATTTCAGCGGGAGCATGCAAATTTCAGCAGGCTGACCAGAAACCATCACCAGCATAGAATTATGCAAATTCTTTGCTATTTTCAATTAGTCTGAGTTAACTCTATATCGAGTGTTCTCCCACGCTATAAAGTTAGCTTTGAAATGTTTGTTCTTGTTTAAAATCAACATTGTTCCTGTTATTTAATAATAAGATACATAATTATCAGGCACTTTTCTATCATTTCATGTTAAAGATGTCTGATTTTGATTGAGACAAACAAGCTTCCAAAACACTTCAACAATCTCATCTACCTTTGACACTATTGCAGTTTTCCGGTTACTTTTAGTGTTAATGGTTGAAATGTTGGATTGATTCTTCCTCCATCTAGTAAGCAAGTAGCAGAGGAAATAGAAGAAATGCATGACAAGGGTGGTGAGGAAGGATTAAGAAGTTGAGAAGCAGCATCTTAAAAACAGTCATAAAAGTACTAAAGACCGATAAACATGCTGGACCTTCTGCAGCTTAAGGATGAGTGCCTTAACTCTGCCACAGTCCAATGGAGCTCCAAACACTGCATACAGATTAGTAAGTGTGATAGCAAATAAACTCATAAATAAAACAGTCAGAAATTATTTTAGCCAACAAAAAAAAAACACTGCACTGCAGCACACAAACCACAGAAAGAACAGATTTGTACTTACAGAGGAGCAGCTGTACTGAACTGAGTAAGGGGTGGGGGAGTCAGGAATTCTCAGTTCTACCTACAACTTGGTCACTGACAGTAAGTGTCTTGAGCAAGACACTACTCTAATACTCAGTGACATCTGTAAAAACAGGGATAAATAATTCACACTCACTTTTAGAGAGAACTTAGTTACCTACAGAGGAAAATCAGTATATTTATAAGTGATTACTTATGTATACTGCAAAAAATTATTTTATATTAAAATCCTCAAATTCATAAGAGACTACAGCATGGTTTAGATATGCTATGGACATGCTATGCAATCCAAAATTTAGCCAGGTTTACTAAGAGGTTTGAATTCCCTAGACAGTTGCTTTATTTTTTATTGTCTGTTCTTAGAAATTTAAGTGATCAAATCTGTGAACTGTAGAGTAATCTACAAACTGTTTCTTGCAATTAGAGATAGGCGAAAACAAAAAGAAAAAAAGGTGAAATGATCTAGCTTTCAAGCCAAAGTCTGAGAATTCATATCCAAGATATTTATTCACTGAGATTTGCAGTCCAACCTTTTCACTCCCCTTTACCATCTACCCAAAATTTGGAGATCTAGGATTTGGGTTATGCTTATCTCAGTTCAGTAAAGGAGTCCAACACTTGCCTAAATCCATTCTTATGAAACAAAAGCACTTGAATCAGTGGGACTTCAGCAGGGATGTACTTTCATGCTTTGCTGAACTGGGGCCCATATAAAGAAAGAAGGAAACATAGATAAAGTCATGCTCCTGGAGGCTGAAGAACCGGCAATAATACAAAACAATTAACATTATATGTTAGACAGATATTGTGAAGGGAGCTATGTTGTTAGTTGTCCTTCACATATGGGTCTCTCTTCCTACATATGAAGTGACCTGAAGATCACTCCTCACTGAGGGGGACGGGGGGATGGAGAGAAAAGTAGGGTGATTCTGTGTCCCTACGCTCCTTAGTAAAAGGAGAATTTTTTAAGGAAAATTGGCCTGAATTATGTATGGTGATTTTGTTATTTGTCCAGCTACTCCTTGGGGGATGAACTGGGCTTTTACACTTGACTGAATGTCTGACTTGGACTTCATCCATCACTTCAACAAAACATGAAACAATATTTCCAAACACCTTAAAAACTAAGGGCAAAAACAGAGTTTTCTATTTGGGCGTGATGTCTATTCAGGTCAACAGTGCTCGAGCAATGCACGTGTCTATATTTAATTGACATAGATGATAAGCAATGGCAGGAGGCAGGTTTCAAGGATATTTTAATGATCTTCCTGACAGGATTATGAAGTTTGATTTTTCTCATAGTTTCCAATTTTATGAGAGGCTGGGTTTCTCCTTCTCTTCCCGCAGCTTGTATTTGTTTCTTTCATACCTTTATTTATTTTTCTAGCTTTATTTTTATTTACTTTGGTTTCATTTCATATAGATATCTTTTATTCTTTTCTGTTCTTCTCATTTCTTGATTAGGATCTCAGTCCTGCAAAGTGCTGAACACCTAAAGTCATTTTAAACAGCACAACTTCTACGTCTCATTCACTACCACATTGCAGCAGCAGATTCGCAAGTAGTAAGTGAATGTCTAATTAATTCTTTTCGTGAGACCTGCTCTTAATTCGATTTTATGCTGCGTGAATAGTCAAGTCCTCCCAAATCAATCAAGATTTATAAAAAATACTCTGCACTCATCTAACTCCTTCCATCCAAGGATTTCAAACCACTTCACAGACATTATTTAAACTAACCCATATCTCGAGTCTCAGAGTCCTATGTTTGAACCAACACCTCACACTTCCCTTATGTGGCATTCGATCCTACAAAATGCTTGAGTCCCTCAACTCCCACTGACATTAGATGTTCAGCACCTTACAGGACTCAGTGCCTAATCATGAAATGAGAAGAATAGAAAAGAATAAAAGGTGGTTAGGACAAGATGCCTTTAACAACAGTGTTATTTCTTAAATGTTAAAAGGGTGATAACAGTTAAGTTCTAAATCAATACTGGGCCAATTCAAAGGAATAAATGTGGGCAGAATACATCTTATATTGCTTTAAAGTGTTTTATTTTGGTTTTCTGAGTTCTCCCCATGCACAGTGAAAATGGCAGTGTTTCCAAGTCCTGATTTAGAAATCATTCAGATCATATATCCCAAATGGGAGGTAAGCAACTGTAAATCGAAGTATTTTCTTCAGGATTTATACATCTGATTTACAAACCATTGCAGAATTTATAAATCCATTTTAAGATTTGTAAATTTATTCTATCGTTGCTATGCCTATTTCATGACTGACAAGGTAGGCCAATGCTTTGGATAAAAATGATGTTTAAAATAATTATTTCAAAATAAAATGTTTATAGTTAAAGATTCACCAGCAAGTTTTATAAACCAAGGTCAAAAATGACATCAACTCATCTTGGAAACCAGAATAAAAGATTCTTCTTGGTTTTCTAGCTTATATATTTACACACAAAAAATTTCTTGCTTGTTAAGATTATAAATATTCTATTAAAAAGTTAAACTTGTAATCAGTGAGTTTAATAACGGATTTGGTCAGGCCACGACAAAACAGTTAGATAAGGAAAACTTGCATCACAAAGTCACTAAACAGTATTTATTAAGTAGCTGAAGGCTTTCACTAGCCTCATGATTTTATTTTTAGTGCCTATACAATTAGTTTTCTTCACTGTAAGAAATATCAGGCAACTGAATTATGGAGTCAGAAGTCCATGAATATATTCACAAAGGCTCACATACTGTGTTCCAATACGCATTTGCTAATGACAGACAGATCCATGGATCCGACTCCTGTTTGCACCCAGTACTGTCATTCCTTCACACACCTGAACCACCCTGACAGCTCCCACCTCCCCTTACTGCCCCCCCTTCAGTCCCTTTTATTTCCCACTCCCTCTATTGCCTTTTCCCAAAAGCCTCAAGCTTGCTAATAGCTCCAGCCACTACGCCCCACTTTCAACACTCAGCAGTTCCCACCCCTGAAACACTTTCCACCTAAGGCCTGCCATTTCCAGACAGTTCTGCCTGCCACCTCCATTGCCCTCCTTCTCAAGCTTGAATCTCTCAGACTTTGGCTACTTCTCCACTCCCTTTATTTAAATCCTCACACAGGCCTGAATGGCCCTGTTAACTTTACTGCCTTCTCGCCAAGTCCAGAAGCTCCCTGATGGTTCAGCAGGATATATGAGGTGCTGGCAGGCACCAAAGCAAAATGGACATTTCAGCCTCTACCACTGAAGGGATTAACAGAATTATGGTTTCCATGGTGATTATGTTTTTCCCCAGCTGGTGGAATAAACCCTATTCTTTCAGAATATTATTTTATATTTATATAGTGACTTGTATACCAAAACACTTTACAAAAATATATTATACATATGTGTGTGTGTGTGTGTGTGTGTGTGTGTGTGTGTGTCTGTCTCTCTCTCTCTCTCTCTCTCTCTCTCTAACTCTAGCTATATTAGAGAGAGAGAGAAAGACTGCACACATGTGTGCCATCTCAGGAACAGAAAGTGACAGTTATCTATTCACTTGACATAACAGTGGTGAGAAAATCTTGGCCGAGGATGGGGTCAGACACTTGTCAATTCAAAAAGCCCCACGGCATCTTTAAATCCATGCAGATACCTCAGTTTTCAACAACATCTCATCGGAAAGACCCTTCACACAATTCACTGCATGGAACTCAGTGTAACTACTTCATGATGGAAAGCTGAGTGAGCCTTGTCATGGGCTAGATTGCAAGGCTGGGGTCTCACAGGGAGTTCACTTGACTTAAAAGCAATGGGAAATACTTGTAACATGTGGAGGAGAATTGGGTCCCTGGTTTAACAGGGTAGCAGAAAGAGGATGTAGGTATTACAAACATGAGGTTTGCAATGCTCTACAGCTAGAGATGGAAACCTGGGTTTAAAAGTCATCAAGTTTTTGTTAGCTGCAGTTAAAAGCGTAAGTGGTTGTGTTTTAGTGACGTCTCCCAACACATTTTAAAAAGCTCAAAACATGATGTTAAAACAAGGGATTAGAGAAAGTCATTATTATTCAGGACACAGTGCTCCTTGGCACAAGGGATTACACACACTACTCTACTGGAAAGCTCCAGTTCACACATCCTTCTGCAGCCTGTTATAAATTTAACTAAAAATAAAATGTTTTTCTTACCAACGGAGAAAGAAGTAGGAACATCTATTGCCTAAATAGTGAAACCAGAAAAAAAGAACACTGTTGGAATGTCACTGTAAAAAATGCCTTGAGTGCTCTGCGGATGACACTCATTGTTGCTTCAGCCTTTTAATGAAGATTTGGGAAACCAAGTAGGATTAATTATTGCAGGTGTTCAGAATGAGTACCAGCTTATTCATCATTTCAATGATATAATGATGAGGAAGATGCCAAAAAACAACCTTCCTCAGATCTAAATTTCAAAGATAACTAGTTACCTTGTATCTGTTATATTTATTTTAATATTCTGCTATCATATATGTGAGCGTGAATCATTTTAAAAGAAAAACACCAAGACAGGTTGCCCTGTAAGTTCTTCAGACAAAATACCATGTAATGAAAATGAAATGTCCTCCATTGTCTAGCGTGGGATATGTATGGGCATTGTGACAAAGCTCTGTCCTTGCCTCCATGGGTCCCGCATTTCCTGGCGGATTTCACTAGACTCAGAGGCTCACTGTGACCCTCCACGTTAACCCTTCTTTCTCTAGAGACAAGGGTCACAGTCTACTGAGCCATTTTCATCATAAGCCAGCAAGGGAGGTGAGGAGAAGTTATCCTTCCTTGCACAGGCTCTGTTGTCTCCCAATCTCAGTGATTAAACCGGGTGCAAAGGTGGGGGGGGAAGACCAGGCCCACCCTCTACTCCGGGCTCCAGCCCAGGGACCCGAATAGTATCAGCTATGGTAGCTGACCTTTTAGAAACATAACATGTACAATTCCCTGGGCTACTTCCCCCACATCAGCCCTCACTTCCTCAAGATCCACTTCACCCTTACCTCAGGGCCTCCTTCCTTGTGCCTGATATGGTGTGTACTACTCAGCCTCTCCAACCGCGCAACTTCTTCCCACAGCTCCTGACATGCACCCACCTGACTGACTGGGCGGCTTTTAACTAGTTTCAGACAGCCTCTGATTGGCTTCAGGTGTCCCCATCAACATAGCATTCTCCCTGCCTTCTGGAAAGTTCTTAATTGGCCCCAGGTGTCTTAATTGACCTGGAGCAACTTCCATTTCACTTAACCTGATTTGTTTAGCCTGGAGCTAATATATCTATCTCCCACTACTTTTCTATAGCCATCTGGCCTTGCCCCTTCACAGCACCTAACAACATTGGTTTTAAGCTCAACTTACTCAGGATATTTCTGGTCAGTAAGAGTCATCTGATTTTGAAAGGCTTCTGTCTTGTGCTTCATTGTTCAAGTAGGTCATTCACTATCCTGCTGGACAATTCTAGAATAAAATCAGAACATCGTAGATCTTTGAGTTTGCTTATGCAGTTGAACTTACCAGCACTCAGTTGTTACCTTGTGTCCTCTAGACTCTACTACTCTTAGTGCAAACACAACACTAGGTGTACACACACAAACACACACACACACACACACACACACACACACCTCTGTGTCTTCAGGTTGGTTTTTGGATGGATATGTCAGTACTAAACTGACCTCTGGCACCTTGGGAGACCAACAAGCACTGCCACTTTACATCTTCTAGATAGAACAGGGATGCTACCGGCCACTACTGCTGAATGAAGCTTACTGTGGATTGGAGCATCTCAATATCTCCTGTCCCAACATTTCTGTATGAGGGTTAGGTGACAGGCCAAATGTCTGTATCCCTCAGAACACCCGTGCTATCAACTGAGAAAGCTTCCTGAGACCTCCGCGCTGGCAATGGTGATCATGACATAAGCCAAATTTTAGGCCATCTGTGATGCCATATCACAGGAGGTGCCAAAAAATATCACCTCCATGTGCTTGCTTGCCCTTTCTCTTCCTGTCTGCTGCTCCTGCCACCTCTGTGCTTCTGAAATGCCACTTTGGGCCAGCCAATAGCAGTTGTTTCTCTCCTCGTCTTCTGATGGTTACCTGCTTGCATCTCAGCATACATAATGGGCAGACAAAATGCCTTGCACTCCCCACCACTGACAGACAATTAGTGCTGTAAAATAGATGCTATATAAGCAATGGCTAAAATATGTATCCTGTACCACTAGGAACTCCATGGCCTGGATAGGAGGATATTTTGGCCAGACACAGCCCAGAAAGGGAGACAGAGAAAAAACTATGAGAAGGAGACTTAAAGGGAGGAGAAGGGGAGGGAAAAGCAGACAAAAGAATGGAAAGATGCAGAAAGGGTAGTAAAGGGAAATAAGGAAGGATAACAATGGGTAAGTGGAAAGAGTGTGTTTGTTCTGGGGTGTCCCAAATGGGGAATGTAAGAGAGTAAGGAGATGGAGGGAAAGGAGTAGGAAGTGAAAGGGAAAAGAGAATGGGGGACAAAAAGGTAACAAGGTGGGAGGGGGAGAGAGTACAGGGAAAGGGCCTAGGAAACAGGGATAGATAGGGACAGAATGGACTTGGGGAAGAGGAAGCAAAATAATAAAAGGGAAAATCAGGCAGAAAGATGAAAAGTAAAATAGAAAAGGAGAGAGAATGGAAGGAGGAAACAAAGTTATGGGAAAGACCAGCAAAAGGGAGACCCTACACAGTTTCAGACAAAAGTATACATATGTTTGATTCATATTAATTCAATCCTCTGTACTAGGGCCCATTTGTTAGAATGCGATTAATTTAAGCGTTCAACACCATCTTTTTTTCTGGTGGGGACAGAGGTGGCAAAAAATTCTCCACGGCGCCTAAGACCATCTTGCCTACCTGCTTCTGCTGGGTAGTCTGAATGACAACACTTACTATTGCCACACTATTCTGCCCATGTAACTGATATGCAGGGCTGTGTTTGATAAGGTATCACATTTTATAGTTTTGGGGATTATTGAATTAAGATACTCTACACAATGTACCATCCTTTTATTGACAACAGAATATTCCACATTCTCTCATATGCAACAGCACGCTAAGGAAAAATGCCCTGCCTCCTTGGTAATTCAAATAAACCACAGAACAAATTTACTGCTAGTGTAAGTGGGCACAACTCACGGGACTGTACCCACATACTGCACCATGCTTCTCTCCTGTCCTCAATTCCACACCCAAATGCAAACAGCCAATACCACAGAATGAAAATATAACCCCAACAGGAATCAACTTCAAAATAATACAAAGTCATATTTTAGTCACCATAAACCTTTCAGCATAAAACATTCTGCAAGATATGTTTCAATTACAAAAACCCTGCTGGAATAAGGCTCCGTTTCTTTAAATAATTGGTGACCCAAGCTGCCTACCTATGTAGCAGAGGGAGCCTACTCCTTCATTGACTTCCTGTCCATTACTCTCTTGGATTCCTGCTGCACATTGTCCCCAGAGGTCTAACTAGCTGTATGAACTTGTGTCCTCATCTTGTAAGAGGCCCTTCTTGACATCCTCTTTTATTTTAGTTGATGAGTCAGGGAAGGCAGGATTCTCTCTGCAATTCATTTTATCTTTTCCCACAACGTTACTGTAAATTTCAGAAGAGTGGGGGTACTGCTAGAGCAGAAACAGAACTGATCTACTGCTGTTTCCTCTCTGTTCCAGAAGAAAGTAGGCTCCATGGATGGTGGCTGGCCCCTGGAACACCCACAGGACACTAGAGGTCCACAGTCTCATTGACTACTCTGAATCACAGAAGGAAACACCTCCTTCTATAGCAGACTGGGATTTCTCTGCTAGGCATTCAGCAGACTCGCCTTTTTAAGTCTGTGCTCTGCCCAGCTCTGAATTGGAATCAGGAACTATGTTGAAAGACTCTGAACCTGCTGACTGAAAACCTGCAACAGTGAATACACATGCACCTAGTTTTGCTCATGTAAGTAGTCCCACTGAATTTCCATTTAATTCAGTGGAACTTCCTCATGAGAGTAAATTCTGCACAAATGTACGTGTTGGCCCTTCATCCTGCCATCAGTGGGTTTTTTCCCTGGATGACTCGATGCTCAGATGGATGGGGATTTTGAGGCAATCATGAACTGCAATAATTGGGACACAGGCCTCTCCTTCAGAAATTGATTGAGTGGTGATCCCTCGATTAGAGGATGATCTCTACCATGGATTTACATATGGTCCTGAGATGACTCAGGAGTCCGATGCAAGATGTTATTTCCCATGGTAGAAGCCTGCACATGATTTCTTTTAATGTGGGGAAGCTGGTGCACCGACAGCAACAATGTAATCATGACAAGTTGGAGGTCTTGGGCGCAGTGGCAGGGAAAGTCCAAGATGACTGGAGATCTCCACTTCATCTGCTTTCACAGCCATTGAGAACGGAGGACCCTCTTCCACCTGATCCACTACTGAGGACTTGGGGGATTGGACCGTGCTTTGTCTGGGACCTCCGCTCAGATTTGTTTCCCTGGGGAGACCCTACCAGGAACATGACACTCCCAACAACTTATCTCTCTCCTTCAGAGAATAACCTTCCTCAAAAACAATGGTAGGAAAGAGGTTATCATCCCGCATCCCCTGGCAGGAACTAAGGAGTCTGATGTGGAAACTTCTTTCACCCTCCATCACTCTATCTTCAGCAGGTCCATCCTGGGACATGGCCTTTCTTATCAAATGTGCTACAAAAGCAGAGGCAAGAAGGAAGCAGTCAAGATATATGGCCGCTGCTGTTACGAAGTGTGGGGCTTTTAAAGGACATGTGACTACTGGATAAAAGGAATCTCACAGCAAGATGAAGGAGGCTGTGAATGTCTGGGTCAGAAGAAGTGAATACAATTGGCAGGCTAACGCTGCCTCTGATCAGTGGCTGAGGTTTCCCCATTGGGGGTTGGCGGATGTAAATCACACCTTAAGCTTGATTTTGGAGTGAGCTGCACTAAGCCACAAAATATTTGTTCTTTGGGATTTTGGAGGATAAAGGAAACTGGCCTGAGATGACACTTTATGCAGGGTATTAAACAGCATACCCAAAATAAAAGTAAAACCATAAAAGAAAAACAACATTAACTAGAAAGGCTTCTTAAAGGAACAGGACTGGCTGAGAAAGAGGATTGCTGCCTGAGAAATCCAGATGGGGTAACATTTTATCCCCCCAAAAACCTCTGTAACAACTTATTTACTTTGTTTGCAGGTGCAGTATTGGGCCTAGAGATAGTGACGCAGATCCTTTGCTTGTGTAAACTGGTGTAGCTACATGAGATTCCAGCTGCTTTATAACTACCGAGGATCTGACTTGATATGTTTCCTCATGGGGTCCACAAAAGAAGTTACTCTTGCGTTAGAAGGCAGCTGGTCTCCTGAGAACCAGGAAGACAGAACCCTGGCATCTGGGGCCTTTTGCAGTGCCAGGTAAGTTAAATCCCAACTTATTTTTATATTTCGGAATTAAAGGTCCAGGATATGCATTAAAAGACCAGACCAATTGGTCCACTGATAAATTTGAGAATCAGAGAACATACAAGAACCACTGCCTCTCCTGCATTTGTCATGAAAAAAACATAAAAGGACATCCAATAATAAAAGGACATCTCAGTCAACATCTCTGCATGTGCCTGTGACAGGATGTTCGTAAAAAAAAGGCATGTATGTATTTGGGGAGGGAAAGGAAGTCTGATTTTTTTAATAGAGTAATTTATATTGGCAGAAAAGTTTTCCATCTTTCCTCCTTTGGGCTTCATTTCTGTGTAGACTTTTTTGGTAACAGAATACTTTTCAAATACTAACAATGATTGTATACAGAAAATAGAACCATTCTTTTTTAAAAAATTCAGAGTTATAATTGAATATAATCTAGTAATAACAAAGCATTCTACTCTGACATTTTCCCACAAGGATTGAAAAAATTTAATACAGAGCAAGATAGTATGCAAGAGGAAACATCAGAGGGATAGACTTGAATGGATAAAGAAAAACAATTCAGGTGTGAACAAATAGATTTGTAAACGCCTCAGGGACTAGCAGTGTTACCTAAATGAATGATGAGGTCACTGAAAGATATGTTGTAAGCTGAGAAAAGAGGGGAATGACCAAAAGACAGATCCCTGAAGTAAACACACACCTGGTGAAAAGAGTAGGACCACCTACAGAAGGAGTAACTGAAGCAATGATCATAGAGATAGATCAGTATTATGATAGCACAGAAAGAACAAGATGCCAAAGAAGAGTGTGAATGACAGTGTTACATGCACAAAAAAGTCCAGGAGGATAAGGATAGAGTAGAGGTAGTGTTTAATGAAAACAAAGTCAAGTGAGCAGCCATTTCATTGACAGGGAGAACTGATTTATGTCTGAAGGTCAAACAAGATCAGATGGCAAGAGTACAGGAAGCTAAGAGAGCAGATGGGGCAACAATACAGAAGGAAAATTATGTGATGGTGGATTACTATCAGGTACCACCAATATCTGCATCACTGAATCCTCTCCATTTGATATTGACAAAGTCTGTGGTGTGTATTCAAATGAGATACTTTGGGAGAGGGGTAGGAAAAGGGTAAGGAGATAAAGACTTATTTCATAACCTTTAAAGATTCTTATTGCTTCTTCATAACACCTCCCTCAAGGCTCATTATTTTAAATCAGCCTAGAAAAATGTCACCACCCTTGCCATGCTATGTTCCGCAGAGCCTCTTGTTGAATTTCCCCCTAGTGGGGGAGAGACTCAGATGCTCAAAATGTTTCTAGGACTACAAGTAAAAACCCTTTAAATAATAGCTGGGTACGTGCAGCTTGGGATGAATGCATTACCTTTCCAAGCTAGGATAATAAGATCCAAAAGAAATTCAGTTTCAGATTTAGGCTCTTCTAGAAAAATTCATCACTTGTAGAATAGAAATCAGAATGTCTTGAACAAAGATTGAAGTGCAATTTGAAAGACAAACACAAAACGATATTACAGCAAAATGGGACTATAAACTGGAAAAAGGCTGTTCTCAGTCAATATTTAATGCTACATACAATATGCCCTTTAGTGATGGATTACGTGATATAGTACTAGCCAATATTCAAAGCCAATTTAGAATCTATTGTCAGTCTCAACACTTACTGGGCTCTTTAGCTGAATGCATATAGTCATGTATTACCCTTTACCAATGGCTTTCAGAATGATTTTATGATAGTTTTAAATATGGCTTGTTTCAAGCCATCTGCCTCCAACTCTCAGGTAAATTGGACCCTCAGCCCAGCCAAAGTCTTCTTTACACCACTAGTAAAGCTGACTGCCCTAAAGGAGCAGCTAGGGATTCCCTTTGTGCAAGGCTTTCAGGGCAGTCCAGAACTGAGAGAAGGCGTGGCTCCAAAGTGCTGTGCTCCAGTGATCCCCAGCCAGCAGAACAGTCCTTAGAGGACCAGACCAACTGACATAAGTTAGAGTAGCCCTGAGACTGCTCTAATATGCTAAAATCCCAACATCACTGCAATTCAGGATCAAGTCCTTATCTCTGTGGATCCTGACTGGTGCTTCCTATTAACAATGTAGTCATTGTCTAGATACATGGGCACACACAGCCTCAGACTCTTACCTAGCTACACTGAAACCTGTACAAGAGACCTGCCTTGAAATATCTCCACATGTACTGCATATAATTCCCATCTCCACCTTTATCAGAGATCACTGAAGATAAGTTTCACTTTTTTGCAGGCTAAGTTAGAAATACTATTCTCCTATGGTCTAAGCATGGTGGCGGTAAAAGGAGGATTTAGTACTGCCATTCCATCCCTGTTGTGATTTCTGTCAACCTGGCTCAATATATTCAGTTGAGTGTGGCACACTGTAACCAACAGGGATTTCAGTCACTCCTACATCATTAACACAACACTTTGGGTTCCTTCTGGCAGTCAAACTCCAGGGGTCATATTCTCCCCCACAGGACAAAAATAATTTCAACTGAAGTCTGTGGGAGTTACTCTCATCCCGAGTGTGTGGGGAGAGTGTTTGTCCCAATGGAAACAATCAGCAACCATTTCACATTCACCTTGTTGAGAGAGAGATTTAAGCAAGTCAGCCCCAAAAACTAAAGGAGGAAAAGTTAGCAAGGGGCTGTGAGGTATGGCACAAATCATAAGAAGGGCATTGGGGCTTGCTCATCATGTGGAACAATGATGATCTTTTCAAAGACACATGAACAAACCGAGAGAATCTTTCAAGAACTCACTGGCTCACATTCTCTCTCTACCTCATTCATTTTGATTTGAAACTGGTCACTGAACTCAAGGCTTTCACAGTGCTACGACTTTTCTAGAATAGTCTGGAGCTGCTTTGCTATATGACAGTTATTGTCAAAGAAAGTGGCTCCAAAAGAAACGAATGCTTAAATAAACAAGGTTTTATCTCAATATCAATTCTCTTAGGGCAGCTTTCGTTCTTCTTGCCAACAGGAGCAGCTGTAAATTAATGGACTGTGTTAAGACACACATGTACGCACAAACCGACCTCCCAAGTAGAAAGCTTTTATCTGTAGCCTTTTCTCTGGTAAAGGACCAGGCCCTTTCAGAATGGTTAGTATGCTTTCTGCCTATTAACCCCAGCTATTCTAATTTTGTTCACACACTAGGGACGTGATCATTAATATTAACAAAGGCATTAGGGGCAATGGGAGTTCAAGTCCTATTCAGAAAAGAGTGACAAGAAGGCAGTGCCAGTCACACAAAGCGGTGCTAAATTTGAATATTTAATGAAAAAATATTATGTATGCAAACTCCATAGCACACAGTTAAGTCTTTATGGAACAAAAACTCTCTGAAAAATAAAAAGAATACCCCTCCTTTACTCCCCTCTCCAAACAAGAGAAGAAATTTGAAAGTTTTCTGGCCATTAGTGTGACAACCGATTGCTGTCTTGAAAACACTATCTTCCTTGAGTTATGCCTATCGAAAGATGCCTTAGCACCAGCTACCAATGTGCCAGCTTCATTTAGGCTGAATTCTAAGTACCTAGCTTCACTGCATCTGCAAAGTGGAAGAAGGAAACCATTTTCTCGCACCTGTTCAAAAAAAAAATCTTTGAATAAACTTTAAAGGGCTTTTGCACAGCCCTGCAGCCATGGCCCCAAGATACTGATTTCTCTTTGACTGAATGTACCATTTCACTGTGGAAAAAGTTTGTAGCTGAGTGCTGTATGTAATTAATTTGATTTGCTTTACACAAAATACTTCTTAACACCAGTAGAGTAGAAAATATTTAAGTAACTGACCAGGCACTTTGTTTTCTGTGAGCTTGGTGAAATAAAAAAAGCAGAGCTTCTTTTCCACGATCAATTTTCCTGACAGCCCATCTTCTTTCTGTGTTATCTCTCTCAGTCTTTTATGAGGAAGGCCTCAGAAAAAGATGTGCTACAGTTAAAGGGCTGCTGTCACTGCAAGACAATCTAGAAGAAAAGTATTGCCTGGGACCACAAGAGAGCTTAAAAAGATAATTACTATGGCTGTGAATGGTTAGAGGCATGTTTTGTTTGTACGGGACTGGAGAAAAAATTGTAAATCCAAATCTCCTCTTCTTTCATAATTCACATCCAGTCTGATAAAAAGATGAGATTCGCTGCCTCTATAAATCAGATATGGAAAGTGAACACACATCTAGAACTCCAACAAACAGACTTGGCTTACCAGGTTGAGAAATGTGCTGTACTTTTAATAGGGTCCTGATCAAGGTTTTGGTTCATTTCTTTTCAAGCTAATATTTAAAGGAAAAAATATTTGGGTCTAACAGTCAATTGCCTTGCACCCCCTTGTTGTAGTAATTTACACCAGCGCAAAAAAGTGAAAAATGCTACCTACTATTCCAGCATTTTAACTCATTTTGCATTCTATAATTCAGGGCAACAGAGAATTGGGCCCTTTAACTTCAGCGTGAAACATGTCCCAAACATTTGTAAAATTGACTGAAGTCATTTTGACATTTTAGCACACAAATAAATTGTACTAGTTTTGTTACTGATAAATAGTCATAGACCTAAATACCTTTCCTACATGATTGAGATATATATTCATCTGTTTCTTTGCCTTATCCAGTCAATTGGGTTGGCGGCACGTGTTCTTTGTCTCTATGCATTCTTGTCAAATGTGTCTTCCAAGCTAACACCAACCTTTACATCCTCCTCCAGCATCTCAACCCACCTTTTTCCAAGATCTTACTCACTGTCTGTGTCTCATGACTACGGAAGTAATATATCTATGTTCTCTCCAACCAACAGATCCACATTTCTTCTTCTCACATGACCAAGCCATCTCAGTCTATACTCCCTCACAGTTTTTCCATGATGGAGGTTACCTGCATCATGGCTCAAACTGTTTCACTGCCTATCAGCTTTCATCTTAACCAGCATCCACCTGATCAGCCTCATTTTGACAGCACAAAGCAGTCCTTCCTTATTAGGCCATCGATGATGTATGGGTCAGAAATCTGGCCAGTCATGATCTTGTACACTTTGTACTTTAGTTTAGTTGGCATACTCTTTTTGAAGAGATTCAGAGTAGCAGCCGTGTTAGTCTGTATTCGCAAAAAAGAAAAGGAGTACTTGTGGCACCTTAGAGACTAACAAAATTTATTTGAGCATAAGCTCTCAAATAAATTTGTTAGTCTCTAAAGTGCCACAAGTACTCCTTTTCTTTTTGAAGAGAATTCCCACCATCTCCCTCCATATACACAAAGCGCTCTTCATGTGGCTGTAACATCCACATCCCCATCATGGCTCAACACTCAACCAATCAGGATATATAATGTATGAAATTTTTTTATGTGATTTTGTTTTTAGACTTGCTAATCTAATAGGTGACATGACAAGGGAAGAAATAAATGTACCCCCTTTTTCCTTATGTTTGATATATAAAAAAGGCCTATGTTTGTTATACTTTGGTGGTCCTTTCCCCAGTCACCCATCCCTCCTACTTTTTTAAAAACTTAAGATATATCAAAAGGGTCAAATCTAGTCTCGCCTAATTTTACTAGAAGATTTCTTGGCATTCTAAGATGTAGACTTTGACATCTCTCAGTCATAATTCGAAAGGGGGAAGGAGTTGAATCTTTAATATTTTCCCCCTATTCTTTTAAGGTGTTTGAGTTAAATACCCACTAAAAACAAAAAATAATTTGAAATGGTGACTAAAGATTGTTTTCGTCCTCAATCAGATTTAAGTGTATGGTTTAGCTGATACTTCAATCATATCAGCTCTTTAGTTGTCAGAGTTTTCCAGGAAAAGGGCTGTAGGCAAGAAACTTGATTTTTGTTTATAAAACCCAAAGCCTTTCAGACCTTCACATATCAAAAAGAAGCAAAACAGGCCACAAATTCAAGTTTATACATCACAAGGGGGTTGGGGATGGGAAGAAACAAACTCATTCCCTTTTCCTTTGCAGATCCCTTTTTTTAAAAATGGGGCTTACTCAAGACCATGGTATATTTCAGAGTATCTGAGGAAATACCCGCTTACAGTCAGCAAATATGTACTGACATAGTCAAATAATCACTGAGCTTCTTGGTATACCTTTTAGTCCCTTAAGATATATTTTGAGATTTTCCGTTTAAAATATTATTGGACGCAGTCATTTTTTCCCCGCAAGCAGTCAACTCTGCTTATAAAACCTACTGATAAGATCTCAGCTTCAAGAGGACAATGGACCTTTAAAATTATACACTCAATTAATGAAACTGGTGAACACAGAGTAGCTGTTTTATGTTTGGATTAAATCTACACTGGATTTATTTGCCAAATATTATAGTTTGAAAACAGGCAAAATACTGAACTGATGGAGGCCTCAATAATCTATAAAAAAATGAAAGCTGGCTTCTGCAAAAGGATCTGCCTGAATGGTGCGCTCAGGTGGATCAAAAAGGATATTTTTATTATAAGATTTATTTAGCCACTGGAGGCAGTATCATTTGGTTATTAGGACAGAGGAGACCTGTGCCTGTCTTTATTCAAGTCACATAATGCCATTTTTGCATCTATAAGATGGAAATAAAATATTTACCCACCTTTTGTAAAGCACCTTCAGATGAACGACTCTGCATTCTGGGATTTTTGTAATAAACTGGCTAATACATTTGTTTATCATAGATCTTTACTCAACACAGAATCAGAACTGCTCAGCTATTTCTCATAACCTCTATTCTAGTAAAAGGTAGAGGAGATTCTCCTTCAGCTCAAGAGGCCTTTTGTAACAGGGGGATTCAAATTCTATCTCCACTCTCACCAGAAAATTCCAAGTGGCCCTGGTGTTCAGCATTGTGACAACATTACAGTTCCTAGTCATCCATGGATATATTACTTCAGTGTTTTTTATATTTGTAACATATGCCAATTAAAAATAAGCTCTAATAGAGTAAGCTTGGTGTAGCAACACTGAAGAGGTACAAAATCATGGTTGCAAAAGTGTTGAGTTGGAGGAAAGTAATCTGAACTAGGCCTAGGTTACAGTTTCATAAAACAAATATTACTGAAATGAAATATAAACCGTTTTCTAACCAGTTGCTACCAAACTGAAAATGTATTCTATGACAACAGTGCTTCAAAAGGTGATGGGCATCAACAACTGTCATGGAAGATGTCTTATTTAATGATTTAACTACAAAAATTGCACAGTGCTATTAAATGTACAGCTATTGCAACAGGAAGTACTGGACACAACAATTTTAGTCTGACTGGAAGAAAAATTCTAATTGTTAATTTTGGAAGTTGCTCCATTTTAAAACTTCAATTTACTTTACAATTTCCACTTTTCCCACTTAAATTAAAAAAACTATCAAACTAGTTTTGTTAACTGGATGATATAGGATGGAGCCTCACTTTTGTGAACTGAGGGGATTCAGTTCCAGTTCTCTCAGAGTTATTCCAGAATAGATATTCCTGATTGACTCCATCTGTGAACGCTCTTATTCCAGAATAACAAATTAACTTAATCTACTATGGATTAAGCTAAATCAGAATAATGTACTCTCAAGGCTTGTCTACACATAAAAGTTAATCTGGAATAAAGTAGGTTATGAATTTCAAGTGAATTAACTAGTTCGGATTATTTCCACATTTACAGCCACATATGGAGTGAATCAAGAAGAGTTATTCTTGGACAACTCCCATGTAGACAAGCACTTACTCTGAAATAAGAGCATCCCTATATGGATTTTATAGGAATAGTTAGGCCACTCTAAATTCACACCCTACCTTATTTCAGATTAGATTTCATGCATAGGCAAACCTTGAGTAAATAGAAAGGGGGAAAAGGAGACCTAAATTCAATTCTTGATTCTATGGGGCTTCCTGTATGACTTTGGCTGAACCACTTAATCTCTTTTGCTAGGATTTTGAGAAAAGTCAGAATTTGTCACTGAACGAGCAATGAAATTCAATGGGAGTCAGAGCCTAACTTCCTTAGGCTCCTTTGGAAATTCCAGCCTCCATACCTGCATTTCCTGTCTGTAAAATGAGGATATCACTTTCTTTCTCACACCCTTTGTCTGGTCTACGTAGACACTACACTCTTCAGGGTAAGGGTTAGCCTTATTATCTGTTTGTTCAATGCCTCCCATAACCAGGCCTTGATCTCAGTTGGGACATTTAGGTGCTACTGTAATAGAGATAAAAGGAAGGACACTGCTGAGATATTGCTGCTCCATCTCTTCCAAGCTCTGGAACCTATTCAAAGCCTCTCAGCAGTGTTGGAGCTCTCACCACTCTGTGGCACGTTCCCTTCCATTCCCTATGAATTTCCCTGCAGAAATCTAATTGAGAATTAATACTGCTGAAAAGACCATCAACACCTTCTGGGTCTCCATTGCAGCTGCTACTGCACACTATCAGCAGATTCGACCAATGTTATCATGGATTTCTGCTACCAGTGGGGAGCAGGAGCCAGCAGAGTATCCTGGAGGTGCTTTCTGCCTCAATGGTACATCCTTCTCCATCAGTTCCCTGGATCCACACAGTAGGGAGGCCGAAACTGCGGTCTAACACTGAGCCCATCAACAATTGCCTAGAAACTAAGTTTTGCAGAACCTCTGGCCCTCTCCCATAGGTTCCTCCCAGAGAGGCTGTCAAGGTTCCTTCCCCACTCTGAACTCTAGGGTACAGAAAAATCCCCTAAGCTTATTCTTACCAGCTTAGGTTAAAACTTCCCCAAGGTACAAACTTTTACCTTTTGTCTTTGGACCTTATGCTGCCACCACCAAGCGTGTTGAACAAAGAACAGGGAAAGAGCCCACTTGGAGATGTCTTTCCCCCAAAATATTCCCCCAAGTCCTACACCCCTTTTCCTGGGGAAGGCTTGATAAAAATCCTCACCAATTTGCATAGGTGAACACAGACCCAAACCCTTGGATCTTAAGAAAAATGAAAAAGCAATCAGGTTCTTAAAAGAAGAATTTTAATTAAAGAAAAAATAAAAGAATCACCTCTGTAATCAGGATGGTGAATACCTTACAGGGTAATTAGATTCAAAACACAGAGATTCCCCCTAGGCAAAATCTTAAGTTACAAAAAGACACAAAAACAGGAATATACATCCCATTCAGCACAACTTATTTACCAGCCATTTAAACAAAACAGAAATCTAACGCATATCTAGCTAGATTACTAACTAAGTTCTAAGACTCCATTCCTTTTCTGTTCCCGGCAAAAGCATCACACAGACAGACAGACCAACCCTTTGCCCCCGCCCCTCCAGCTTTGAAAGTAACTTGTCTCCTCATTGGTCATTTTGGTCAGGTGCCAGCGAGGTTAACCTAGCTTCTTAATCCTTCACAGGTGAAAGGGTTTTGCCTCTGACCAGGAGGGATTTTATAGTTCTGTACACAGAAAGGTGGTTACCCTTCCCTTTATATTTATGACAGAGGCATAATTCTATCTTAACGTAATTGGTTGAAAATTAAAATATCAGAACTACTAATAACTTTATGCTTTAATCTACACACAGCTTTTAGGCCAAACGTATCAGGGAATTAGAAATTACAGCAGTAGCTCAAATAAACTATAAAGATTTAATAGCTTTTTTTTTAAACACTAATGAAGTTAAAAAGCTGCCTCAAAGGGAAATCAATAACAATACACTGAAAAAAATTCAAAAATTTGTAATACTATTTTCACAGCTTAAATCTCTTGAAAGATTTATTTTGAGAGGAAAGTGTAAATATTTGATATTAAAGAATTTATAGTTCCTTTAAACAGCAACTCAGAGTACAGGCAGAGTTGTACTTTGAGAGCACAGTAGACTTGAGCTTAGAATGTTAAACAGTATCATTAACTTCCAAATGCATAATTCCTCTAAAGACAATTAAAATATAATGCAAATATGTTGCACCACTAATTTGTGTTAGGGTATAAATCATTCACACAAATTCCAGCCACTGGAAACCGCTCAGAGTCTTGGCTAGTTAGAAAGCGTGAGGGCTTGTCTACACTGTCAGTCTGCAGCAAGCTGCAGTCTACAATAAGTCTACAATGCACTAGCTTGCCAAGCACTAACCAGCTGTGACCCTGCTATTCGGCACTAAAAGTTCTATACTGAACTTTGCCCCAGTGCTGGTACAGTACATCGAAGTGCTATGGAACTTTTAATGCAGGGTAGCGAAGTCCATGTGGCAATTTAGTGTGCAGCAGGCTAGTGGCACCATAGATTAGAACATACCCTAGCCAATCCGAAATACATGCCTACTCTCTCAGAGGGCTACGTCTTCTGGGCAGCTACCCACTCCCGCTGTTTGTGCCACCAGCGTGTTTTTAGCACACAAGCTCAACCAGAGCTAGTTCAGGTATGTCTCCTTGAGTTGTGAATTACACCACCAGCTCCAAGTATAAATGTAACCCTACGACTCCATGTGGACAAGCCTTAACTGTAACCTACTGGAGAGGATGCATTTTATGTTCCTCTCCGTGTCCACACAGGATGAGAGTCTGTTACTACTCTCAGCTAGACAGCCTGGCTCTTTCGCTCAAGCTCTAGTTAGTGCTTTTAGTGCTGGAGGTAATCAGTTCAATCCCTGACCAAAATGACAGCTATCACATGAGCATTTGGCTTTATTTATAAGGAAGAATATTGGAAAAGGCTCCTATCCCAGGCTCTAGACACCTTTGACAAGAATTTAAAAAAAAAAAAGACACTAACAAAAACCTCCAGAGTTTCACCATTTACCAGCAGAAGCCAGCTAACCCCCAACAAAAAATGAAACGATTGCTAATCCCTGGTTCACACCACCCTGGCCAAAAATGCACCATAAACTACACCCCCTCTCCAAAAGTTCCAGTGACGCACTGGACTTTGCATTGTGCTCAGGTGGTTAGTGAATTTAGACTTTATTGGAGTAAAGGAAGCAACAAGCTCCAAAGTCCAAGATTTCCCATGGAAAACACCTTGTCAGAGATCCCTAGAAATACAAGAGGGTACTTCTAACTTGTGCACATCCTCCGATCTCACCTGCAGCAGCATCATGCAAGAGAGCAGGGTGATTGTTTCACTCCCAGACCAGGCAGAGTTTTAAAGGCAGACATATGAAACTTAGCATGAAGAAAACAAATACACAAGCCGCATTGCTTCTCAGTCCTTTTAGAGCACACACAACTCTGCTGATGCAACCAGAGCTATTCCTTTTGATCCCCTCATCAGATCTTTAATCCTTAAAAGGGACAGGGCACAGGTAACACTAACCCTGATATTCCCTTAAGAAAGCTATCCCCCCCACAATAAACATAATGCTATCCTGACATTTCTATTAACTAAATATAACACACAATCCATTCATTTTCCTTATTAGCAGGAGTCCATGAATATCACAAGTTCTTAGCTGTCATTCTCAGTGAAGACTGTGGGTCTCTCCTCTGCCACAAGTTCTGGTATTGATGATGATGGAAGCTTCTAAGTCTCTCTTCAGTTTATTTCACGTCAATCAGAAAGTTCCTGAAGTAATTTTAGTTCCACTATCCAACTGAATTGTCAGTTCTGAACACCTTAAATCCCCAAAGATATTCATACCTCCTGTGTGATCAACGGTATAATGATATAACTCCAAGTCACTAGGCATACGGCAAGCTACTGAGAAGTGTACTAAATTAACAGTTACAAACTTAAGAACACTTAATTTAAAGCAGTAGCCATACCATAAATCAATATTACTTTATTTACTAAAGTTGCACCAGTCTTAGATAGAATGCAGGGTAAGATACAGGATTAGGCACTTTGTCTCACACCATACCAATATGAGGATAACCACACCGTGCATTCACCAGTCCAGTAATTGGAATTAGACACTGATAAGTAGGCATCCCTGACAGTTCATATGTCAGTGTCTGTGAGGCTCTACTCTCTCTGGTTGGACGACCTTGCTTATGAGTGGATTGTTCTACTGATCTGTCCTTTTATGCACTACTAGTTTCAGGTTCCATGGTCACATTTTGGCATTCATGTCTTTCCATACCCATTGTGAACGAACAGCAGTCTGATCAACAGTTTCCAAGTTTACAGGAGCAACATAATCCTTGGTTCCCAGATGTGGATTAAATATTTCTGCCTTTGGTTTCAGAGTCTCTGTGCCATGGGCAGTATCTGGTACCATTATATAATGTAGTTCTTCTTTACTCTCACTATCAGAATCTAAATTTCTGTCCTTATTTTGATCTCTTATTGCCTAGTTTGCCTTGTTCTGTCTCTTCCACAGTGGTGATTCTGGGGATAGTGTTATATCCACAGGAGAGTAAAAGATTGCAGTAAACAACTAATACATAAAACATTCTGAGTAGCAGCCATGTTAGTCTGTATTCGCAAAAAGAAAAGGAGTACTTGTGGCACCTTAGAGACTAACAAATTTATTTGAGCATAAGCTTTCGTGAGCTACAGCTCACTTCATCCGATGCATCCGATGAAGTGAGCTGTAGCTCACGAAAGCTTATGCTCAAATAAATTTGTTAGTCTCTAAGGTGCCACAAGTACTCCTTTTCTTTTTTCATAAAACAGTCTGGTTTTACTTCATAGATTGGACTATCCCTTTAAAGACTACATGATCCTTACCTGCCCAAGAGGACTTTTGTTTGCCTGCCCTGCCCCTCTGAAAGATTCCAGACAAGTTCTCGGTTACCTAGCCTGAGAGCAGCACCATGCATTTTCTCATTATGATTCTTTCCACGAACAACAGACTTGAGAACATTTTGAAGCCTGTTCATAAGCTTCTTTCATCTGCTGTTTCAATTTCTCAATGTAATCTTTACGGTCCACAGGTTCAGACTCATAGTTTATAGTAAACCAAATGTGATGTCAATGGACAAATGTGGTAAGTTTCCATATAATAAATAGAAGGGTGAGAACCCTGTAAAGATGGTCCTTCCAGTTTGACTTTTGTTTTTTATGGCAGAGTTTTCAACATTGCCAGCAGAGTTCAGTTTAGCCTTTCTACTTGCCCTTTCCGCTGTGGGTGGAATGGGGTTGTGTGAGATGTTTCAATTTTACACTACTGCTGTAACCTTGTGAATAATTAATTTTCAACTCTGCCCCAGTCATGATGTATCCTGTTCGGAAACCAAACGTTATAACAGTCATTGAAGATCTTGTCTCACATAGTCTTGCCTGCCTTGTTGGCAATAGATTAGGCTTGAACAAACCTAGTGAAATGATCCACTCTAAGATGTATTCATATCTAGGCCTTACATATTTACTCCTGTCTAGATACAAGAAGACTATTGATACAAGTTCAAATTATTCTGTTGAGACTATGTTAGTGGAGCTTTCGCAGCCAGTGAAGTTTTTTTTTGCTTAACACGTACAGTGACTTAATATTCTATGATCCTCTCCATCTGTGGCTAACAAAACCGATCACTTGAGAAACTGATTACTTACTCTGCTCCTAGATGTCCCATCACTTCATGTAGCTCTTGGTATATTCTTTGTATTTTTCTGGTAATACCAGTTGGTTTCAAAACTTGCTTTCCCAATAAAATATTCTATCTGTATCGAAATGCAACTGCATCATTCATACACCAGGATGGAGATTTTATCACATCCTTCTGTGTACTCTTGACTATTCAACTTGTGCCCCCAAGGTCTTACAATAAAGAATTTTAGCAAGAACTGAAACTTCCAACTCTCCCTGCTCATTTAAGTAGCTTCTTATATATTTGATGAAAGGAAAATAGCCTTTTGCTGCAGTTTCACTGTGACTTTTCCCAGAATTGCCTAGTGAGTCACAGATTTCTTTTAAATGTTCATCATTTAGCTCGTATTAAAGTCCTACCTCCATGCGAAGGTCCTCTAACCCTTTCCCAGCCATAGTACTTGAAAAATAATAAAACCTTCCCTGGCAGCTTTTCCTGGAACTATCTCCAGCAGCTTCTAGGTAGGTTAATCTCTCAGAGAGGTCAGATCTGTGCAGTTTATCCTCCCCGTCTGTGCTTGCCAAATGTTACACTCCTAGATCAGGGACAGCTTTAAAACTGGCATTTTATTAAAAACAATAAAGAAAACCCAAATACAGAAGCCCCACTGATACTCAGTCCTTTTAGCTCACATACTACTCTGCTACTGCTACCCGAGCAATCCCAAGGAAGCCTGGCATAGTAGACTAAACATGTAACTGAGACCAGTGGACTTCCCCATTCTAAATGCTAGTTCTGACTGACTCCTGTAACAAACCACCTACCCTCTCTGTATAAGTCTCCCCTCTCTAAAATGGAGACAATACTGTCTTCACTTGAGTGTCCAGGTTACTGATTAGTTAACATTTGTAAAGTTCTGTATACAGTACAAGAATGCACACAAAACACTTCAGTAGCTGGGTGTTAGTGACTCCAACACCAGTTGATTGAAATAACTGTCCTTTGAAACACTTTTTAAAAAATAGGTTGGCACATATGTCAGATTCCAGCACAGGCATCTAGGTTTCACTCCCCCTGCAGCTAGATCCCTGGGAAACCCAAAAACCTTTATCTCCCCATCCCATTTATATAAAATTAGTTAAGTTTGTGGTGCTCCAGTTACAATTACGGGGTAGAAATGGGGAAGGCTGAAAAAAGATTTCATTGGCTCAATCAAAAACCCTAAAGCCAACTCATTTATTTATTATTAGCCCCTACGAGGATGCAGTATTACCAACCTCAAGTGTTCAAAAATTGTGAGTCTGACCCAAAAATCAGAAGTTTGGCTTAAAAATGATGGCATTTTCAGATCAATAATACATTTTGGCTCAATAATAGCAAGACATTTTACTTTTAGACTGTATAGAAGCAGAACTTCTACAGGTCAGTAAAATAGCAGATATGATTCTTTTATATAAGCACTCATTTAGTGAAATAGGGAGCTAAAATTATTACTTCATTTTTTAATTTCTTATCCCTCTCAAAAGAGCATAGGATAGGAACATAAACAGGGCTCATTCTCTAATCAGCTCTTGAAGTGAGCTGTAGCTCACGAAAGCTTATGCTCTAATAAATTTGTTAGTCTCTAAGGTGCCACAAGTACTCCTTTTCTTTTTGTGAATACAGACTAACACGGCTGCTACTATGAAATCAGTTGAAGGGATCATTCTACATCAGGGATTTCAAACTCATTCTAAAGGGAAGTGGAAACATATTTTTAATTGTGGTCTGTGAGTGAGGGCTACAAAGTTAGGGACGTATACTACTCATGATCCACAGTGATGACAACAGGAGGTTTTCACCTAGATCAACTGTATTATTTAGCCATTAAGAAGTGCAGAATGGTGACCATCAAAGCAGGAAGGCAAAAGACAAAAAGAGAAATAAAAAAAATTGATAAATGGAACATAGTAATAGGTTTTGTAAACAGAAAAGCCTTTCAAACTGGGCTTCCTTGCATGGGGCATTGAGTGATATACCCCTTAGTTCTGATGTCTTTACAACTGTAGATGAATGATTTCAGACAAATATTACATTATAGCACTATATCTCAATCACCAGTATATCAACTTTATCAGCATACTGTTTTACAGACATAAGCAATATGGTTGCCACTTAACATTAAAGATAAAAACCATAACTGAACTGAATAGCTATGTTCAGGGTCTCTTAAAAAATGGGAAGGGGAGGTCCTAAAGAAAAACTATAATTCTATAAATGAAAAATGAGAATACCCTTTAAAACCTGGCCTTTCATCTGATTCTTACAGCAGAAAGAGAAATGCATAGAAAATACAGTACACATTGTACTATCACCATCATAAATGTACTCATGACAAAAATGAAATCTCTGACTTTTTATATTTGAGCGGCATGAAAAAAAGTGACCAGAAATGAGTTATTTACAATCACACTTTGAAGTTATTACTGCAGAAATTGATTTAATTTAGAAAGAAGATAGTTATATGGAATGACAATTTGGGAATATGTTTTTATAATTTATGAATTCTGGTTTATAATTTGAAGTTGTATTATAAAAACTGCTGTATCAAATGCCTATATGTATGTGGCTCCACCATTACTGACAGATCCTGTAACATGTATACACCAGATGGATACAACAAGAAATACTTAAGATTAACAATGGTACTTATGCCACCGTGCCTGGTATGGATCACAGCTGAGAGGGCCAATCTCAGGTCAGACTGCAAAAAAAAATTGAGCAGACATCCCAACACTGGTGCTATATCTATAATTAGATTTAACAAAATCAGCAACAAATGTGTGTACCTGGATCACTATACTAGCTTAACATGGAGCACAGACAGTCCCCTTAGACACTCCGGCCTATATTACCACCCAGACAAACTGGGCTTCTGTGATGACAGGTTATTAAAACCAAAAATCACCACACATTAGGTTCTTCCAGCCCCAGAAGGCCAGTCACTTCCCCAGGTCAATGGATGCTCAGGACCTTACACCAAAGACAACTCTGTAGCCAATCCTTTAGTAAACTAACTAAAGATTTATTAGCTAAGAAAAAGAATGAGAGTTACTAAAATATTAAAGCAAATAAAATACATTACAGTTGGATCAAAGAATGTAATCGAAAACAGCAGCAGGGCTGTCAAATTTGCCAGTTTTCTATAAAACCTTCTGGGTTGCCCAAATCGTTTTGGGGAACCTTAATCCTTTTGTTCAAAATTTCCCGTCAGAAATTTCACCAGTCCAGAGATGGGGTCAGAAAAAGGTGGCCAGAGGCCTTAGTTCTCCCATTTTATATCTTGACCTTTTTTGCTGGAAACATCCTTGCTGTGCTGATTGGGTCAAGCGGTTCCATGGCATTCATGCTTTGCCATCAGTTCTTCATATGAATTGCAAATTTTTGTTTGCACATTCTGCATACAAGCCATTTGAAGTGTCTTCAGGGATGACTTGCAGGAGCTCTTGTTTAAAGTTCCTTTGTTATTCCTGAAGAACTAACTTGTGGGCATTTCTCAGACTCACAATATACATCAGTTACAATTATATTGCAAAATTTAATAACTCCACACACACACACACACACACACACAGTGTCTATATGCTCATTATAACAAGATAATAATACTCAGCAGATTACAACTTTTCCAGTGATACTTCACAAGGCACTCTTTGTACAAGATTTATCACAATTTTGTAAAAGTGGTGACCATATTAGTGAAGCCAGTCACCTTCCCCTTTAGACAGCATCACAACTTTCACCTCACAAAGTTATCCTAAAAAGCAGCTCAAGCCTTGGAAATCTGAAGGGAGGAGAAAGGTAGAAGCAGTGGAAACATACCAGGAGAAGAAGAAAAGAGGCCAGGTGACCAGGAGGGACTTAAATACAGAAATACACAGGAACAGGAAGCCTGGGGCAAGAGAGAGCAGGATCACAGAAGCTGGGTGAGGGGCTCCAGAAAGAATAGGTCACCCATAGCAAGCTCATGGGGAGAGGGGCCCTGCCTTCTTTCCTAACCCAAGATTTCCCCAAGGACTCTGGCCAACTCAAGGAACTCAGACCCCAGCCCAAAGATACCCTTGATTGGTAAGGAAACTAAGGTAGGGACATGTGTTTAGTGTTTATTGTTTTGTATAAGATGTACTCTCCTGTGCTTTACATGATTAAGTATAAAAGATCACAAAGGTGTCAGACTGTACAAACCATGTGGTGTCTGCTTCACAATGACTGCATGATCCTGAGAGAGTTAAACTGTAACCAGAAGTAACTTGGGTATCTCATGGGGGGTGGGGAGGGCAGTGCTGGTCCTAAGGCCTAGAGCAGGTAGGCTGAAGAGCCCCATTTCCAAGGAGGGGGTAACAGATAAATTCATTGCCCAGAAAACATGCCATAGGGAGGAATCAGTGCTGCAGCCTGCTGGGGCTCTAGAAGCTGAACACAACCCAGGGGATGCAAAAGCACAAAGGCTTGAATTCGTTTAATAGCAGTCCTAGTGGGTGGCTGCAAAGGGGCACTTGCTAGGGTCTGTGCCAGATAGAAATTAAATACACATTAATTGAGAATTATCAACTACCAAACCACAAAAATTAGGTTAAAAAAAAAAGTCTGTTGGTATCAGCATACAAAAGCTATACTATCTAATTTAAATAAAAAGCTCCCCCAGGCAGAGTTGGCACATTTAGCAAGTTCTCTGATTTCCTGAGTTCTACTGTGCAGATTTCATCCAGGATGTAAAAGCAGCTTTTACAAAAAAAAACAAAACCAAAAAAATAACAACCTGAAAAATTGTGCTCCACAGACTAAGGGGAAATTGAAGGGCAAAGCGCAAACTCATCTCACTGCATCAATCTCCATCAGTATCTCACCTGAGTGATCAAGATTATTTACACAGCTGGGAGACCTTGCCAAGAATCCCTATACTCTCTTTCAAGCTAATTTACACTCGGAACCTAGATCTTTTTCCATTTATCCCAACTTCTATCATATTAAACATTTAGACTCCAATTGTGAGAAACTGCCTTGTGTTAGAGAGCTTGTAAGAAATAATATATGGTAACTTGGAGGAATTAATATAGGAATCATGACAGTAGGTGTTTCCTCACAATTACAATATAAACATTTCATGTGAAAGAAGAAGAAGAAGAAATATAAAAGAGACAAAGATCTAGGCGTAGAGAAAAATTACTTTGAAAGAGATTAGAGGTTTCATTAAAGTGTGTCTAGTGTAATATTGGGTCTTGTAAGTCACAGCACACGTTTAAGGAGTGGTGCAGAAGGATTTCACAGTGGGGGAATCCCTAGAGATACGCAGGCTGATTTAGAGAAATTCTTCACAAGGAGCATGTATGCTGGAGGGGGAACTCTGCCGTCCTTTGAGAATGTGCAGCATGAAACTCCTCCCGAGTCCCACACACTTGTTCAACTCCAGAGGCCAAAGTGGAAGGAGGAAAGGCCACAGCCTCGTCACCTTTAAGATTTGTCTGTACTGAGAAGATGAATGTTTCGAAATGCTTTGATGAACACATTTCAAGCAACGTCACTTAGAAGCTAGTATAGACGAAACAATGAGGAGTCCTTGTGTATAGACAAAGACATTCAATGTTTTGAACAAGTTAGGTGATCAGAGCAGGGTCCCTAGGATCCCTTCTTGGGTCTAGAAGCAGTGACAGGGCTGCACAGTCCTCGTACTCCACAGCTGATTGACATTTTTTGGTCAAAAAAGTTTCCCACCAAAAATAGGCATTTGCAGGGCAGGAAAAGCCATAAGAAAATATTTTGATGCTTTTTTCTGTATTGTGGGAATACAATTTTATTGTTTTATTTTTAATTTAAATTTTCAAAAACTGAAAACTTTCATAGTTTCAAATTTTTGTTTTCTCTTCCCTTCCAACTCCTGCCACTGAATACTGTGGAATGAATTACACCGTGTCCCCTCCTCCCACACCCTTTTCATTTTAAATTTTTCCACTGTGACTTTTCAAAACTGCCTTGGAAAAGCGAGAGTGGCAGACTTAGTGTTTCACTTTTCATAGAATTATAGATTTTAAGGTCAGAAGGGACCATTATGATCATCTGGTCCAACCTCCTGTACAACGCAGGCCACAGAATCTCACCCACCAACTCCTGTAACAAACCCCTAACTTATGTCTGAGTTACTGAAGTCCTCAAATAGTAGTTTAAAGACTTCAAGGTGCAGAGAATTCTCCAGCAAGTGACCTGTGCCCCACGCTGTAGAGGAAGGCAAAAAACCCCTGCCAATCTGCCCTGGGAGAAAATTCCTTCCCAACCCCAAATATGGCAATCAGCTAACCCCTGAGCATGTGGGCAAGATTCACCAGCCAGACACCCAGGAAAGAATTCTCTGTAGTAACTCAGATCCCACCCCATCTAACATCCTACCACAGGCCATTGGGTATATCTACTGCTAATAGTTGAAGATCAATTAATTGCCAAAATTAGGCTATCCCATCATATCATCTCTTTATCGAGCTTAGTCTTGAAGCCAGATATGTCTGCTTCCAAGGGAAGCAGTGGGGGCAAAAGACCAATCTGGCTTCAAGATTAAACTTGATACGTTTATGGAGGTGATAACTTTTTTTAACCTTCCCTCAGCGGCACTTCATGGAGACGAAATTCTTTTCAGGTACCCCCTCCAGGATCATGTACATGCCGCAGCTTCCACATCCAGTCATCTTCATTGCGTCTTCCACTGCTTGGGTCACTACCACTGCTGCCTCTCTGTCTGTCATAGCCTTCTCGCCTAAGTCCCGTTAGTCCAGGAAAAACAAAAACAAACCAAACCACCACCACCCACTGCAAAACAAACCCCCAACAAGCACCAAAACACTGCCAGAACACCACACATTCCCTTCATTAGCCTGTCTGTTCCTTTGCCTAGCTCTTATTCTTGCCTCTAAACTCCCCTTACAAACTCCCACTCAAACTCCCCCGTTTCCTTTCATCACTATAACATTTCCAAAGTAGTTTTGTGAAGTTAGAATGAAAAAAGGGAGGCAAAGAAAAAAAAATGTAAACCCCCTAGGGATACTCAATTTATTGCACTCAGTGGCAAAAAGGAAAAAACGGGAAGAAACTGAGAAAAAAATCAATTTTTAAAAAAATTTTGCAAAAAAAATCTGGAAAAAACGTTATTCGACTTTGCACCCTTCAAAATGGAAACAGCTTCAAAAATTTTTACTTTTTCCATTTTCTGACTCACTCCACTCCACTCCCTACTGAGATTGTACCTGAGCCTTGCTCAAGTAGCAAGAGAAGTTTCCTGGGCACAATCCAAAACTTAATATATAGGAAATGTCTGTCTGATCCAAACAGCAACAGCACTTTACAGAAGGGGCCATTCCAGAAGCTAGGAGTCCCCAGAATGTTGCAGTGATCCTGCTTCACTCCCTTCCTCTAATATTATTGACATGGCTTCTACATCAGGGACTGTGAGGGGATAGTTTAGGGCTCTTAATGCTGGCTTTATGCCAGTGGAGCAATCTATATGCAAGGACAATCCTCAGCTGGCCAGTTATGCTAGCTTCAAGTCTAATTTGTGCCACCAGATTAGCACAAAACAGACTTAATGGATGCCAGCATCTGACCTATTATGTTCTTTAAAGTGGAAACCAAGACAGTGGCCCAGCAAATGGGGTTACTTGGCTTATATAGTACAAAATGCTAAAGTAAGAGGAAGCAACAACAAGGAGAAGGAAAATGGAAAGGAGCAGCAATTGTTAGTTTAGGAAAATCTGAGTAAAAATAGAAGTTCAGCATGTGAAACAACATTGCTACTTTCTCAAAATAAAGTCATACGGTGATTGTAAAAAAAACCTTCAATCCTGAGTTAGATTGTAAGGAAAATTTTTAAAAAATCCTCCCCATTCAATTCCCAGTCAGTCCTATCCTTCAAACATTTACACACAACTTTCCTCAAATGAGTAATCATATATACAATAAATAAACTTCAATGGATCTATTCCCATAAGTAAACTTATTCATGTGTGTTTGTAGAATCAAGGTCCTGTGTTTCTACAATCAAAGTCTTGGTAATAAGGTTAGGAAGCTGCATATTAATTTCAATAAAGAAATTATATACATATATTATGATGGTAATATAAAATCATCCAAGAAACTACATTAAAAGAACATTAGGGCTGCAAAGTCAAGCACGCAAAAGTTCTAGAATTAAGTCTATCTGCATGTATGTATTGTAATAATGTCTTAAGTGTCATGATGATCCTACCATTTTTCCTCAGGACAACCATTTTATTCAGGAGCCACCGGTGCCATCTTTGTTAAGGGCATAATAATTCTTTTGACATCTGCTGTGACATAAGTTACAATGGCAATAACTTTATTGGCGGAACAATGTACAAGCACATCAGAGTGACTCCTGCCTCTCCTCTCCCCCCAGCAATTGAAGTGGTGCACCTACAACAGGAAGGCTGAGTCATGTGCTGGGCACACTGGGAGACAACATTGCTCTGTTGTGCCATGTAATGGGAGCATCACCACAGGCCAGACACACATGCCAGGACCACCCCTTATGTCACTTCTACAGTCAATCTCAACAGTTTTATTTTGGATGCTGAGATCTGTACTCTTTTTTTAATAGAACTGCAAAATAACACTTTTGACTTTCATATTCTTATTACAATTGCACTGATCCAAGCCCCTCTGCTTTATTACTCATTCTTGCAAAGGATAGGATTTTCCATTTTGTGTTGTCTTAGTAAACTATGGGGATGCATAATTGGATTGTTGGGTTTTTTTGAGCCCTTAGCTTAGGGAGACTCACTATGGCAAAGTTTCAGAACCCTGCATTTTACTGTTGCTGCAAGTTGCTCATCTGTTTCCAATTTGCTTTTATAAAACTACTTGTATATATTTTTTCTGATCAAATTTCCTCCTTTTCCAAGCTATCCCTATGATCTACAAAAAAGTACCTTTTTTATGGCATGCCTTTAAGAGGTTCATTAGTTTTCATACATGGACAGTAAATCTGCTAACACTTTACTGTTCCATAGGTGCTATGAAACACTGAGGCCAGCTCCCAAAGATGCACTTCTGAAAGCCTCGCTGACTCAACAAAATAATGCATATTAATTGAGATAAAATGCGAGTTTTATTGATGTGTTCAGTTATGAGTAATAATATTAAGTACTTTATTACCAGAATTGCAGCTACAACCCATAGTTTGACTTGGTGCACAGTTGCTTAAATTATTCATTAGAATTTCTAATTTGGTATTCTAATGAAAACAGAAAAAAAAAGTTATCCTGATCTAGGTGACACTCCCAAGGTCAGCTGTATTTGTGCACCTCAAATTGGCTAAATCCAGAAACAGCACTGAAAGTTCGTAACTCCACACCAAGATCTGCCCTAAGATACGCAATGGGTGCTGTACGCACATAGCTAAGGCAGAATTTTTCCCTCTCCCTTGCATTACAATGGATAGCATGCGAGATCATTTACTACTGTATTACTTACTGAATGTTGAGAGTGTGTTTGGTGCATCAAAGAACAAAGTCAACACGACAGCTTACACTTCAACTCAACCTGAAGATAGTATAATGCAAGGTAATGTAGACACTTAAATAGTTTATTGTGGATTGTGCTACAAACAGCAAACTTGCTATTGTTAGAGCAGGACACACACATTGCTCAAATGTCTGTTAGTATTTCTTGCCCATAGTTTGTGGGCACTATTTGTAATGAGAATAAAAGCAAGCTTATAAATATGTAACAATATTAAGGACAAAATATTAACCCACAGTACACTAATGAGTAATCCTAATGAGCAGTGGACATGTAACCATAAAAGACAGTATGATCCAGAATGCAATATGTTCTCTGCTTAATTATTTAAAACATTACATGATATAACCCGTCTGATTCTGATCTCACCTGTGTTTTACACTGGTATAACTCAAGTTACTAGAGTGAAGTTATTCCTAATTTAGAATGGAACTACTTACATCAGAATTAGACTGATGAATGTTCAGTAATAAATTGAAATTTGGTTGCACCAGAGTTTAAATACCACCAGATACAGCTCTGGATAGGAGGCATTGATTATACTACAGTGACAGAATACTTTCATACAGCAACCAGATGTGAATGCACAACTTTCAAATGCAAAAAACAGAGGTCTCTGACTAGTGGTTTAAAGGAGCAGCTCCAATAGGTGATCCAGTTGAGGACTGCAATGTGTACACACACACACACACACACACACACACACACACACACATTCATCTCAATGTTACCCCAATGGTTCACTGCCTGTGGTGGTACGCTCTCAAAACTAAAAACCCCAAACACCACGGTAGTCGTGAGGTTAGTACACAGTTGCTTGAAATGATTGGGAAATTGTTCTTTAGTGGATGACAGTACTTGGTCAAATTATGTGATGCAAGCAAAAAGTGCTTGTTCTAAACGAGCACTGTCATGTATAGAACAAGTTTTCATCTCAAGCCTGAATTCTGCTTGACCCCCAAAGTTAATGACAGCACTGCCCTCACTGCCGCTGTTCTCCTAAAAATAAATTGCTGCTTTACATGCACTGTTCTTTCTACAGCGCTATTCTTAGAAGCCTGTTTTGTGTGCATTACGAAAAGGCATTTTTAAAGTGAGAATTTATTTTTGGTTTCAGTGGAGGGAATGAGCAGTTGCTTAACGTCACTGGCATCCCTAAACCACATAGAACTTTGGCAGAACAGCATTTGAGCAGAGTTAATGTACTATTTAAGGTTCTAAATGCAAAACAGACTTTTGTACCTCATTGACTTTAAAAAATCAGCTAGGCCTCATACATTTGCTTAGTTGTGCTCAGCTACTAGGCACTTGCAGAACCACCCCACAAACCAACTCTGAGGCCAGAGACAATAAAGGGATGTCAAAGGGGAAAAATAGGTGGTTAGAAAATCTTTTGTTAACCAGGCTAGTTTCTGAATAAGAAACACAAAGTATTTGGACTGAACAGAGCTCTAAGGGACAAATTCTACCACCTTTACTCCCATTGAAGAGTATCTCCTCACACTGAAGAGTGCTTTAATTAATGGAACTATTCACAATGTAAGGGTGACACAATCTGATCCTAAGTTTGCAGGACCTATGTGGGAAATTAATATACTATATGTCTATAGCTTCTCCCATTGCCCACCCCATTTCTTCATCCCCCAAAATTCCGGGGTGTTTGGAGCCGACATTTTACATCGACCCAGCATGGAGTAAGGTGCCAGCTACAGAAACCGGGTCCGTATCTGGGTTCGTATTTCAGTCCTCCTCCTTCCCTCCAGCAAAGTTAGCGTAGTGTCTTATAGGAGTAAACCCTGACACAGGGTTAATCCTGTTTTATTAGCAGTTTACAGGTTGTACATTGGACTAACTTATCAGGTTACAATACAAGTGCTCTTATAGGACATCTTAGTAGAGATCTTTCTATTTGGGCCTGGCATTTTGGTTTGCACCCATCTCTCAAAAACCAATATATACTTCATGTGCAGAAGAATTGCACTAATCCACATTTTGTTCATTCAATCATTTTATGAAATTCACACCAAAAAATGCAGTCTTCTCACAACTTCTCATAGCAGAAAGCTCTAGTGGGATCTTACATAGCTAACCGTTACTTTTACAAAATATACTACAGTACATTTACTATCCTAGTATAAGTACTAGCAACAATTAAGCATAATAAAAAATTAAAGCTTAACAATAAATTAAGCATAATAAAAAATTAAAGCTAAACTATAATTATTAAAAAATGAACAAATCACATTTTGCATTGTACTACCCTTACTTTTTCACTTCTATTACTTGCTAACTCACATAAATTGATTAAATTTGCAGTGGGTATCCCTATCATTTGTTGGATAAAGAGAACTGCACATATATATTTGCAATGTTTTAAAAACTTTGATGGATATAAATTACATGCAATACATAAAACATTTTCTTAAAGTAAGCGGTTACTGGTTTATAGAAGAGACATGCAAATAAAGCACACTAAAAGAAATTAGAATCTGTTGAATAGTATTCATTGAACCGAAAAATTCAACACACTTTAGTTTTTGGGAAGGGTTCATGAATCATTCACAAGCCAATATCTGCAAAAATGTTCTCAAACGTTCACCAACTAGTCTGGATGACTAATTTTCAGACTGTGGGCTGTTTTCAAACCATTCACTATTCATGGTGTAGGGTTGGTCATATGGTATTGTTTCTGATCCCTGGCTGACTAAAATTTAACTTATGATGAGCCCACTGTACTTTCAGGATTCACCAACATTTTCATGAATAGCAACAGCCAATTAAGTAATCAGAATGAGTATGAATTATAGGACCCCTATGTCTAGCAGTGAATCAAATTCAAGCTACTAGCAAATCTATTCACAAATCTATTCTATTGTTCAACCAGCTTGAAGCATTATACAGGCATTGCACTTTGAGGCCCTGATACAGCAAGGTACTTGAGTATGTAACTAGGCCAATCAACTAAAAAGACCAACAACTCATATGGTTAAAATGAAGCAGATGCTTAAGTGCCTCATTGGATTGAGTCATAAAACATTATCTGTATCCCATCTCTAGATATACTGAGCCATTTTAGTCAGAAGTATATACAAGAAGTTTAATACACAAAGGCAAGAGAAGAGTGTAAAAGGGGTGAGGAGAATTAGGTTTTTGATTCATCACATCCCAACTCTACCAGTTGGCTTTGACCAGGGTAGGTGAAAGAGAACCTCATTCCTGACCAAAAAAAGTGCTCACAATATACATCTAGGACTACCTCTATTTATAAAAAAATCTGTTTTTTTAATTTAAAAACTAAAAAAAGAAAGACATCAATAGACAAGTCCCTTTACACTCAGAATAAAGTGAAATATGACAGCATTCAAACTCAGACTGAAGAAAATGGCAAAAAGTTTGTGGGTAATTCTGTAAAACAAAAATTGTGATTTTCACACAGTATTAGTTAAGAGTCACCGTCTTCATTTTCTCTACCTCCCCCATCCATCCTAGAATAAGCAATGCTTCAGCTGTAGCTAGAAAACAGGATTATAACAGAAAGGTCTAGGGCATCTGACCCTGCTTGCTAGTTCAATTTGCAGCACTGACTCTCTTGCCAGTCATAATGGATGCAAGGCACGGCATCCTGGATATCCAATAATTCAAAGAACAGGTTTGAAGGTAAGTTTTAACTTCCACATTTATCTCACAGTGATCTAACAATAACAGGCTTGAACTGGTTTGATGTAGCTACAAAATTACAATTTGTGAAGCCCTTCATTCCCCAACACTATTTCTTACCACTATGATGCTATTTGCAGATCACCATGTGTCACTCTCATAAAGTGATGTGATGTTAATAATAGGGCCTTTAGTACTGTTTTGTAGAGCTTGGTTATATTATTTTATGTGACTTCCTGTGCCAGAACTTCATTTAAATTGAACATTTCAAGCCTGCTACTCCTGTTCTAGAAGAAGGTTTAATATTTTTTAATTGCAGCTTGCTGTTTCATTCCATCAGAGAGGTGTAAAGCTATTCAGAATTGTCATAAATATAAAGGGAAGGGTAAACACCTTTAAAATCCGTCATGACCAGAAGAAAAACCCTTTCACCTGTAAAGGGTTAAGAAGCTAGGATAACCTCGGGGGCACCTGACCAAAATGACCAATGAGAAGACAAGATACTTTCAAAGCTGGGAGGGTCTCTCTGTCTGTGTGATGCTTTTGCTGCGAACAGAAAAGAAATGGAGTCTTAGAACTTAGTAAGTAATCTAGCTAGATATGCGTTAGATTCTGTTTTGTTTAAATGGCTGATAAAATAAGCTGTGCTGAGTGGAATGGATATTCCTGTCTGTGTCTTTTTGTAACTTAAGGTTTTGCCTAGAGGGATTCTCTATGTTTTGAATCTGATTACCCCTCTAAGGTATTTACCATCCTGATTTTACAGAGATGATTCTTTTACTTTTTTTCTTCAATTAAAATTCTTCTTTTAAGAACCTGATTGCTGATTTCATTGTTCTTAAGATCCAAGGGTTTGGGTCTGTGTTCACCTATGCAAATTGGTGAGTATTTTTATCAAGCCTTCCACAGGAAAGGGGGTGTAGGGTTTGGGAAGGATTTTTGGGGGGAAAGACGTTTCCAAGCAGGCTCTTACACATTTGTTAGACGCTTGGTGGTGGCAGCCATAAAGTCCAAGGGCAAAAGGTAAAATAGTTTGTACCTTGGGGAAGTTTAATCTAAACTGGTAAAAATAAGCTTCGGGGGTTTTTCATGCTGGTCCCCACATCTGTACCCTAGATATCAGAGTGGGGAAGGAACCTTGACAAGAATAAATGCACATACTTCACAAGAGGAGTAGATCATACAAAAATGGCGAAGAATCAGTCATTTTCTTTAACACTGAACAAGGAACTTTATTAGTATAAAGAAAACAATATTATTATTAAGGCTACTCAGTGTTTCTTTCTGTGCTTCAGTGCAGAAGTTCTGCTAGCAACTTTCCTCAGCCCTCTCTTGCGTAGCTTCTTACTACAGATTTCAAGAACCAATAAGCATCCTCATGGGACATGGGTACTGGGTTGATTTGTTACTAACTACTTGCAGTGGGAGCCACCAAAAATACTGCCTTTAAAAATGGAAGCTCACTGTGCTGCACAGCTTAAAAAAACCTGATTGATGGATGCTGTACCATCAGTAATTGGATATACTGCCCTTTTAAAGCCAATGCTGAAATGTACAGATGATCGTTTCACAATGAGATGTGAGGAGGTGTAGATCTACTACACAGATATTAGAATATTCATAGATACAGGTAGGTGGTGACATTTCCTCTCTATCACAAAAACTAAAACAGAAAAATCTATGTCAGAAAGGGACCCAAAACAAGATGAAACTACTAAGAATAGCATAAATACTTTATTACATATATGTTCTGATAATATATTGATGCTTAAGAATCCATCTACATCCTTACCTCCACTCCCTGACCTTCACATGAAATCTGAATGCATGGCTGGATATAAGGTTAAATGAACCACATCTAATTAGTGGATGTATCCAAGAGATGAAATGCTATTCAGTACCAACACTTTTCCATTGCCAATACACACACACAGCATTTAGGAGTAAAGCTGTGTTTTAACTTATTTACTTTGAATCACATTTCTAACATATTGCATGCTGGCAACAGATTCCATGTCTTCTTACATTTCATTGAAATTACAAAGATAATGTAGGACTCAAACTCTCATACTTCAGGAAATGTTACCTCTGAGGTTTTCTCCCCCTCTCTTTAAATGCTAAGCAAGCATGTCTTTCACACACAGGATAATAAGGAGACCACGAAGGAAAAGGATCTTCCAGATATGTACCTTCTATTTCAGATTCAGACACTCACCAACTCAAATTGATTGTACTCAATTCCATATGGGACAACTGAAATTTTAAATTATTTCTACAGATACAGGATTAAAAAAACAAGTAAATAAAACAATCTAATTGCTACTTCTATTTTCTAAACAAACTGCAAACATTTCCAACACACAATACTTTTGAATAGAAGTAAATTATACAAGAGAAATTAGGCAACATGTGGAAAAACCAAAGAAAGTATTTGTTATAGGATTTTGTTAAGAAGTTTGGTAATGAAGTATACCTTGCAAATAATAGATACAACTGGCTTGATTATGTACTCATTGACACCGGACATAAAAGATAATCAAGAAGCTCAATTATTTATCTCATCTTCAGAAAGACTGGGAAGAAAATTGGCAGAAATTCAAAATTGCATCATATCCAATTTTTATGGTTCCTCTAGAACAAACTCTTCGCCAGATTTTACTGGAAACCCATGTGTTTAATGCATATTACATAGAACAGTTTTCTCAAACCATAGTAAATGCTATAGATATGGAGCAGACCAGCTGCCGGTTGGCAGTATCTCTAGCATTTACTGTGGTTAGTGCAATCTGCTTTATACACATTAGTATCCAGTAAAATCTGTTAAAGATTTTGTTCTGGAGTATACAGAGATAATAATTTGTTTTGTGGTAGCTAGGCACTGTACAAACACACAACAAAAGGATGGTTCTTGCCCAAAGTGCTAACATAGCTTACAAAGAGAGAGAATATTTTGCTACTAATTACAAGAGTACTAGAGAAACATATGCAAAGGCGTTTTCACAATTTTGAATACCAAGATACACCCCTCTACAAAAATCTATATACTGGAATGGGAAGATAAATTAAATCTGCCAGCAAGCACTAAGTTATTGGGTAACAAAATTGGAAATCCAACATCTAGGGTATTCAGAATAGTTGAGGGGGGGAAAAAAACCCTGTCAAATCCAGATTTAATGGAGAAAGTAACTTTCTATGGAATTACACTAAAATTAGGTGTCATACTGATACACGTGATATAGTATGGCTTTCCAGCTTTATGTTTTTACTGAAAAAGCATTTTGCAGATGACATCTGTAACTAGTGTACACTAATCCCATTATCTATCCTGTGATGTGTCAACTCCTATTCCAGAAAGAGGGGGAAAAAAGATGCATGTGTATATCCCAATGTCCTGATGTTGATGATTTTTATATTAATTTGTCCTAAGGTTAATGATTTTTGTATTAATTTAAGTATCTCATTGACTGTTCTATAATTTATTTGTTTTAGGGGTTTTTTTCTTGAAAAGTTTTTGGTTTTGATTTTTTAAATAACAAAGCAGTGAAACTAAGACAAAAGGAATTGGGAATTGTTTGTAATCTCTAAAAAATGCTATTATTCTCCTTTTATTTATTTAGACTGAAGAGAAATAATTAATGTTGGGATTCAAGGAAAATGTTCAGAGTCATATGGAACTACACATGAGAAATAATCGTACACTGGACATTTCATGTGGTTAAGCGATTTTTGTCCTGAATATGGTGTTACATTTATTTAGAAGTTTCACCAATTTTGATTTGCTTGAACTGCTGGACCTCATCATTTCCGTGGTGTTTGTTACCTTTCAGAGGAAGGGTCGTCTCCTTGACCACTAAGCATATATCGAGTTCTGCAATATGTCTAGTAAAGATTCACTTCAAAAACATATCCGATGGTGTACATATTGCTTTACAGATATACTTTATACATCTTTGCCTGTACTTTTTCACAAACATCCATGCAGATTTACCACCTTAATTCTTTAAAATCATTATTTTCTAGGTGTTAAGAGGAAGGCTTCATTCAACATGCATTCATATACATATATACCCTGAAATAATTATTCAGTACACTAATCTCTTATCTATGAGATCAATAAAATAAAAACTCATTTCTAGCCGTTCAGGCAAGCCTGGAAGATGTGTGGCCTCATTTTCATCTATGCATATTTAGGGTTGTCAGAGGAAGGACATGCTGTGTTAATTTGGACAGCTAACAGGAAGCTTACATTGGATTTTTACATCTGACCTAAATCTAGTTCCTTTTCCAACACTATTAGTAACTATCATAGGAAAGACTGAATTGAAACAGGTGATTTATCAGAAAACCTGCAATAGATTTACAGCTGATAAATTCTGAGAGGCAATTACTACAGATATTATGATTTGGAAGTCATGTCTGATCCACTTTGAGATGCTGCTTGGGATACATTAAGCACCTTTGGGGTTTGATATAAAATCTGGATATACAATTCAGTTCTTAAACTAAGAATTCATAAAGCATGTTCTGAAATTCTGTAACGTACGTACAAGATTTATATCAGAAATAAGAACTGTTGTTTTTAAAGAACCTTTTTCTAAAAGTCCAAAACCAGGTCAATGTAAAAAATTGGATCATCATCAAACTTTAAAGCAAAATAAAACTCAAAATATACTGAATCTCTTGGGCTCAAATATTACACTCTATTGCCCAAAGCCTACCTGAGCTTCTCCATATGAAGCTGGGGCTTCAAGGGGTATGTCAAGCCAGGAGATTAGATATAGGGAACAGCCACTCAGCAAGCAGATTTCTCTTTAGGAACATTTGTAAAAGCTGATGCTGCTTCAAAGAGCATGCAGCATCCATGTACACAAGATGGCCTGTTTTTTATACCATACAGAGTGAAATAGTGCTTGGCCACAATGGAGGACCTAGTAAAAAGCATAGTCTTGAGTGATGTTTTTTTATTTCCTTACTTGTTGTACTTCTGGGCCTGAGATGGTCAGTAATTTGAAGTTAGAATAGTAATTGAAGATTTACATGTTGATGGAAAATGGGGAAGGATGAAATTATGCATTTTTAAAGGGAAAGAAGTTTGGTTGTTACAACAGGTAACAAGAGGGTGGTGGTCTCCATCAAAACAGCAATATATGCTGTGGTGAGGTTTTCCATGTGGAAAGGACTATTTCCCTTTGCACCTGTTTCTCAAGTTCCCTTTTGGGGTTTGGCCGCCACTGTAGCTTCAGGCCAATAAAGGCTAAGGTGTCTGAATGCTAGCATTTCACCTACCCCTCCACCCCGCATTGGGGTGAGAGTGCCCAAGCGTCAGGTGGAAGCTGCATGTTTGAAAATTATCTTTTGGGAATAAAGCGTTCCCACTGGGAATAGTGCAGAGGATCAGGAAGGGGGGGGGGAATTCATCCTATTTTGGTATTCATACATTTAAAGAACAAAGATCTAGTCAAACTTCCTACATAATACAGGCCTTTGAGTGTCGCCCAATTATTCCTGCAGTAGAAGGAATTATTGTTCCCTCCTACATAAGTGAACATTGTCAAACCCCATAACGTGTGGTCGAACTATAGCATCTCCTTTAGAAAGGTAGTCAAACTCAATTTAAAGATTAAATGACAAATATACAGCCTCCTATAGGTTGGGGAAATATTTCTGTCATGTTATGCTTTCCTAGAAGTATGTGTCTTATTTGTCCTTTGTAGACTACCTGGAAGGTCCTTACACCCAAACTGCAGAGGTTATGTACTTTTGATGGCCACAGTGTGGTGGCCAAAGGGACTAAATCATGCTGCTATGGACAGGGATGGTTACAGGCAGCCCAAGTCCCTCAGTCCCACTGGGAGAGGGGAACCAGGTAAGCATGAGAAAACAAGGTAAAAATAGACCATTTGTGACAGTAAAGAGCAAATTCAATTCAAGCTATTTACTCCTATTTTAAAATTAAATTTTCCAAAACCAATTTCATTCTTTTTCATTTAAATACCTCTGGGCAATTCTGCTTTTCATTTGGGTGAGGTGAAGGTTTGCTTTGTTCCTCATTGCTGAGTAGAAGCTTATCACATTTTCAGATTCTTGTCAGAAATACCCTATGGGTAGACATGTGGTTTCCATTCAGAGATGTCAGGCCAAACTCCCCCACTTCCTCTTTCATTTCAGGTCATGTCATTTGCACGTGGGAAAAAAATAAAAATAAAAAAAGGAGTGTATTTTCCCTAGTTTGGGGTTTAAACCCAAGTTTTCATTCAGTTTAGATCCAGGGTTATAAACTAGCATAGATTCACTTCAACATTGGGGCATGCTTATCAAAAGGTATGAAAAACTTCATGAACTTTTTTGATGTCCCAAGGCAAGGTTCTGGGCTTGTAACAGAATTCAAACCCAAGTAATGTTTCCCTAATTTCAGATTTCAGTACAGAAAGGATTTTTAATTTCATGTAGTGATGCTGGTACCTTGGACCACTTTGTTCAGGAAAGTGACTGTATATACTTTGGTTTTTTTACTTTCTTTGAAGGCTCTAAGATAAGGCCTAATACAAATATATTTCCTTAAGGACACCATGATGGGAGCCATTAAGTTCACAATACCTAAAGTAAAAACATCAAATGTGCAATGCTTTTGGGACCATTTTCATTTGTGTACCGTTGCAGCCAATAGCTTCATTCTTTTAGCTAGAAGGGTTTTCATAAGTTCACTTAATACTGAAACTCAATTTCTAAATACCCAGCCTTTTGAACAGAAAGCAAAAAATCACATGTTCTATATTCAGTCGCAATACAGAATGAGTCCTGCATCATATTTAATTATGTTGTAGCAGCTCACTTCATAGTTTTGAAAGAAGGATTTTTTAAAACAGTCTCTTAAAACCTAATACTCAAAAGTACATTTCCTACTCCCTCTTTTATCAAGTCACACAGGATACTCCTGTTAGCTTCTGGCCTAAGGTGCCTTTTTAATTACGGCCACACATTCAAGTTCCATAGGAACTATATCAAAGAGAAAGACAGAAGTGAAAGTCAGGTAAATCTGGATAAATATCTTGGCATTTCTACTTGCGTTTAAAGTTGTCACTGGCTTTTTTAATGCCTCTGGGAGCTATTGATGGAGCCAAAATAACAAGCCATCTGCCATTCTCATAATATTTCCTCCACCCAGGAACTGAAATACCATGGCTACTAAAGGGCAAAATGAAGAGAAAGCACAATATAATGTACATGCATTGCATGAAGATGCAATTTTATATCGTAAGTTGTAACTAATGTAAATATCCTCACGCAAAACCGATTCATACTTTGACACATGTACAGTAGAAAATGAGTGTATCCAATGACAGGCTGGTAAATATATGTTGGTAAAACAATGTATACTGAAGGACCCCAAGAGTATTGGCATACTTTGAATTTATGTGATTAGTGTCTAATTCTACACTGCTAATAATCCTGCTATGCATCAGATCTCAGTTTTTCTCAGTGACAGAAATTTACTCCTAATTCCCAGGGGCATCTTCTAAGAAGAATGCATATAATGTGCCCAACTATTGGCATTAATAGCCATAAGCAACAGGGATGATGCGTAGGGTTTAGGATGCGTGTTTATTTGTATTACTGCTTTTCCAAAAATGAAGTGAGCTCTGACCTTCTTATGGCATTTCCACCCTCCAGCTATGAACTAAAATACTGCAAAATAATGATTTCTCATTATATCAACCCCATCAATGACTTCCTGAGGTATTACAAATGCCGGAGAAATGCGCGTACAAACACAAGACAACACTGTGCACACCCTATTTCTAATTAATTGTATGCATGTGGAAATCTGTGGGAGAGAGTCATTTGCAGCAATGATTCAGTCTTGCACAACAGTATATTTACACCAGAAAGTAGAAAACTTGTGACCGAAAACAATATCCCATCCATACAGTCCATTATATTGTGTGGTGTCTTCATTTCTAAAATTAGCTTCATTCATAAGCTTTGGTCACCACATTATGGGCCAAGGACTAGATTTAATGAAGGATTTAGGTGCCTAAAGGAATTTTACAAACCTAAGAAAGCTAGGCACTGAACTACCATTAGCTTTCAATGGGAGTTACATGCCCAACACCATTAGCTACTTTTGTAAATCCCACTATGTACAGATCTGCATCTTTAGGTGCCTAAATCCTGCATCATGGTCAGTGGAACTGGCGTCACAGGGCCCATATTCCCAAAGGGACTGTGATTGATGGAACATCAGGGAAATGGAATGCAAGGAGTTAACCTGTAAATAACACAGTCATACGGACAGAGAAGTGCCTAGGGCAGGGGTGGGCAAATTTTTTGGCCCGAGGGCCACATCTGGGTGGGGAAATTGTATGCTGGGCCATGAACGTAGGGATCAGGCAGGGGGTTGGGATGCGGGAGGGAATGCAAGGTGCAGGGGTGAGGGCCATGTGCAGGAAGGGGCTCAGGGTAAGGGGTTGGATGCAGGAGGGGTGCGGAGTATGGGAGGGGGCTCAGGGCAGGAGGTTGGGGTGTAAGAGGGGTGCAGCAGGGGGTTGGGATGTGGTCTCCATCCCAGCACCGCTTACCTGGAGTGGCTCCAAGGTGGCAGCGGGGCTAAGACAGGCTCCCTGCCTGCCCTGGCCCTGCGTCCCACCGCTCCCGGCCACATCCCTGTGGCCCCTGGGGGAAGCTCAGCAAAGGGCTCCGCGCAGTGCCCTCACCTATGGGCACCTCCCTCGAAGCTCCCATTGGCCACAGTTCCCCATTCCCAGCCAATGGGAGCTGCGGGGGGTGGTGCCTGCAGGTGAGGGCAGCACATGGAGCCCTCTGCCCCCACCCCTGGGGTCGCAGGGACTTGGTGCGGGCCACTTTCAGCTGCAGCATGGGGCCCGCGGCACCACGGGGGTGGCAATCCCACAGGCCAGAACCAAAGCCCTGATGGGCCAGATGCGGCCTAGGGTTTAATAAAGCATGGTGGCAGCATCCGAGTTGCAAGTTCTCTGCTGTGCAGTAGCTGGCAGTATGAGCCATGGAACTTGGTCTGAAGCCCTAGATTTTACAGACACAAACCTAGCCCAGCTACATACCCGGTGGAAGGAGGTGTCTGCGCAGTACACAGACATGGCCGCAGGATGACGACAACAGCAGAAAAGTAAAAGCTGTTACTTTACCTTATTGGGGAACAAACCAAGGAGACCTGTGCCACTCTGAATTCATTGGAGACCTGACAGACTTCCTAGTTTGGGACCGGATAGTCTGTGGTACCTGGGATCACCACCTACAGGATTAGCTGCTCTGGGAAGGTGATCTCACATTAGACCAGGGGTTCTCAAACTGGGGGTCGGGACCCCTCAGAGGGTCAGGAGGTTATTATGTGCGGGGGGGGTCACGAGCTGTCAGCTTCCACCTCAAACCCCGCTTTGCCTCCAGCATTTATAATGGTGTTAAATACATAAAAAAGTATTTTTAAATTATAAGGGGGGGGGGTCGCACTAAGAGGCTTGCTAGGTGAAAGGGATCACCAGTACAAAAAGTTTGAGAATCACTGCATTAGACAGATGCTTACACATGGGGTGGGCATCAGAGGCCTCAAGAGAAAGAATGAAAGCTCCAGGAGGCCCAACACCCTCAGAAGTGCACGCAGTGAGACAACAGCTAAGGAGAGCAGGTGGGCAGAGTTCCATACCCATAGTGAGTTGCAGTTACTGTAGGACACAGTATGAGTAGGTAAAGAAGTGCCCTGCTAGCACAGCATTGAAGGAATGTGGCAAGCTGAACCATTTTAGCAGTGCGTGCAAAAGCAGAGGAAGGTCCCAGAAAGTTTCAGTCAGACTTGTACAAGAAGAGGGGAGCACATCAGACAGCAGTGATGACATCTTGACTCAGAAAGCATATCAAGTTCATGCTTGTCAAGGCAGGAAAGCAACAAGGAACTTCACCAACCTCCAGGCATGCAACAGTGCTAATGGAGAAGTGCCCTGTGCAATTTCAATTGAATAAAAGGGAACTTCTGCAAGGTGATTTCTCAGTGTAAATCAGACTTGAAAATACCTATTACAAACAGCAGGCACAATCTAGTAATGTACAATGAGAACATAATGCAACCTGTAGGAAAATGTGACCTCAGAGTAACTAATCCAAAAAACAACAGATAGCACCAACTGAAGTTTGTGGTGGTAGGTGGTAAGCACAACAGACCTCTCTGAGGGAATTACAGCCACCTAGGCCATGGATCTGATTTGGGTGCAGCATCAGAGTTTTATAGCTGCAGTGCAAGAACCAAAAAGGGAATCCCATGGGCAACAGGGACAATTTTTAAAGCATATGGGGATGTTTTCAAAGGAACAAAGCAACTGGCAGTAGACCCCACAGTGGAACCTGGGATTACCACAAAGGACAATTTCAGTGGCATTATGTAATCCAGCACACATGGAGCTGGAAAGCCTGTGGAGCAGGGATTTCATAGCACTTGTAGAGGCCAGTACAGACCGGGTAGGCAGCATGGTGGAGGTAAGAAAGTATGCACCTGCACAGAACCAAAGCCCCTGAACAGGGTACCGAAAAGATGCCACTATCCTCTGCCCACCATTAATATCTTGCCAGGAATCTCCAAAGCCAGAATCTTTCTGGTCTGTGATGTGAGGGACAGGTTTGGGCACATAGGCCTGGATAAAGAGTGCACCATGCTGACAACCTTTACAACACCATTTGGTCATTACATAGGGCAGCACATGCCCAGCCCCAGAGATGTTCCGCTCACCCATGCACTGGAAGGAGTTCCTGAGCTGAATATTATTGCAGAGGATATCCTCATTGTAGGTGAAACAGGCAATGATAAAGAAGCTGAGCGAGACCATGACAGAAAACTACAAACTTTTCTACAGTGATACTGGCACAGGAACATGAAACAGAACCCAGAAAAAAAATGGGACTCCAACGGCACATGGGGACATACATGTGACATCTGCTCAGAGCAAAGGGACTGAAAGCAGATCCCAACAAGATCAAGGGAGTCAGAGACATACCAGCTCCACTGGATATGAAAGGAATAGAGCGCTTAAATATGATAAACAGAAATGTTATTGTTTGTCTTCACATAGCAGGATATTAAGGGGGACTGGCCAGGTTCCCAAAAGCAAGCATTTAATGTGCAGAAACAAATGATTATGGATGTTCCTGTCCTGAAGTACTACCAGCCAGCCACTGACACTCCAGTGTGATACAGCAAAGAAAGCATGAGGCTTAGCTCTTTTGCAGGAGCACCTGGTCGCTTATGCCAGCAAAGTTCTGTTAGACTACGCAGGGGTATGCCCAAATAGGAAGAGAGCGTCTGGTTTTGTATTTGGAGTGAAGCATACCCACACAGTAATAGTGCAATTAGACCACAAACCCCAAGAGACTTCTTAGTGCTCCAAAAAGAGATTGCAGCATACATTGATGCACCTCCAGTGCTACCTGGTAGAGATCAGATATGGTCCAGGATGATTACTGGTGTTAGCAGACACCCTGAGCAGGGCATATATACCCAGCATTAGCAAGTAGAAGGAAGGGAATCTGGATGATCAATTCACTAACATGCTGCACTCTCAGTTTCAACAGCAAAGCTGATGGAAATCGAAGGGGGTGCAGAAAAGGACATCCAACTATGGACATTCAAAACAGCAATACTAGCCAAATACCTGTAGAAACAGAACCATATTTCAAATTAAAGATGACCTGAGTGAGAGAGCTGTTGTCCCCACCTCTATAGCTAAGGCTGTGATGCAAAAAATACAGGCCTCACAACTGGGTATTGGCAGCTATCTTAGACATTCTCAAGAGTGTATTTGCTAGCCAGGAATTAATATACAACTTCACTCCTTGATAAAAGAATGTGGTACCTGCCAGTCGTGTGATAGCCACCAGCAGAAAGAATGTATTACTTATTACTACATGAGCTGCCCACCCGACCAAGTGAAAAGGTGAGAGCAGACTTAGTTATCTTCAAGGAAAAAGCAGTACTTGATTACTGTGGAGTATTATTCAAAAATTTTTAGAGGATGATGCCATGCTTAATTCAAGAAGCAAATCAATGAGGCCCATTTTGTGAGATATGGCATTCTAGACACTGTATCCACCAACAGCTGCTAATTTCCCTCAGAAGAATTCAAGGAGTTTGCATACAAATGGGAGTTTGACCAGCACTCCTCCTTCACAGCATTTCCACAAATAAGGGTAAGGTGTGAAAATAGCTAAGAGACCAATACACAAAGAGTGTTTCTCCTGGTTCACATCTCGTTAGCATTTTTGGCACACAGAAATACCCCATCACAGGGGTGCCAAAACAGTCCAGCATATGCACTGATGGGACAACACCCTGCTACCAGTGAGGCAGACAGAAGGATGGAGATACCACTGAGAAGAGATGGCCAACAACCGGAGAAAGCAGGTACTAGAGTCTGACAGCTCAGCCAAGGACCTACCAGCCCTAGAGATAGGCACTCCTATGAGGATCCAGCCAATAGAGACACCCCATAAGGAGTGGACTAAAGGAGTTGTGAGGGATACAGTCACCCCAGGTCATACAATGTAACTACACAAGAGGGATAAGTGATCCAAAGTAATAGGAAGCACTTGTGAGCCAGCAGACATAACGTCCAGAGACATCTTACAGAGATGGAGATCATCACAGAATCGGAGAGACAAAGAACCATCTGGAGGCCAGCCCCACAGTCAAGAAGGAAACTCCACAGAAATAGTTAGCTAGACCCAAAGACAGGTGATGGGGGACAAAGATAGGTCACTCCTGGCATGGTCACCCATGGAGGAGATCAAACTATCTCAAAAACTATGTAACGAGCTGAGTGTGTGTGTAAAGACAAGACTCCACCTTGGCTATGTGCTAACAACCTCTGGCCAAAGGGAAACAGGGTAGAGGCCTGAGCATCAATTATTTCAGGAATTCTCAAACTGGGGGTCACAATGTTATTGCCTGGGGATCGCAAGCACATGCACAAAACAGAGAGCAACTGCTATAAAATATACAATTTAAATCTAGCATTTTAGAAAATTACACACACCTTTCCGTTGCAATGTAGTGTATTTACTTTAAAAATACTGTAAACCTATAAAGCAGCAATCATTGTTCCTAACTAAGATATATATTTGTATCATCATCACTTTAAAGACATGCACTCTGGAGATTGTAATATTGTAGCCCAGCGCAAAGGTCAAAACGTTACACAGAAGAAAGGATGGTGATACTTCTGCAGTTCTGCACTGCTGTTGGCAGCAGTGCTGCCTTCAGAGCTGGACACCTGGCCACCAGCTGCCGCTCTCCAGATGCCCCGCTCTAAAGGCAGCACCTGCCACCAACAATAGCCCAGAAGTAAAAGATGCAATGGGCACTAAGTCTGCTGTGAAAAGAGATATTGACAATGTTTCTTTGCTCCCCCCCCGCTATTAAACAGTAACTATTTTTCAAAAATAACTTTTCTGCCCTTAACAATAATTCGATAAAAATGTGTGTTCATCTTAATTTAAAAAATGAGAAAAGGTAAATTCCATTTTAAACAACAGGATTATAAATTTAGCATTTCAAATAGGGTTAAATATAAAGAATGTGTTTTTAATTTATAAGGAGGGAGTGTGCCACACTCAGCAGCTTGCTGTTTGAAAGGGGTTGCCAATAGAAAAAGTTTGAGAACCAATGAATTATTTGTTTTAAATGTTTATATTAAAGTGTTTGTAATATATGGAATATATATTGTCATCAGTGGAACTGGAGTCAGGGGGCCCATATTCCCTGGAGAGATTGTGATCGATGATACAACAGGAAATGCTAGGTATTTAGGCTGGAATCAACTCAGCCACTAGGGCACAGAGTTTAATAAAGTTCCACTTGTTCAACTTTACCTGTATTCAGCTTCACTCTTTGTGAATGAAACAAACCCCTTTGTATATCTGGCCTCAGATCCTCAGCTGTCGTACATCAACATATCTATATATTCATTTTGTACATAGACTTAAGAAAACAGAAATTTACAATTCCAATCCAAAATACCTGTGCCAGACATTGAAATAATGTTTTCCAATATCTATAAAATTTAAATAAAGCAATATAGTGTACCAAGTGAACTATTTGATAAGTGCTGCTCTTGACATAAAACTATTGTAGTCCAGGTCTCAGTTCTTATGGCAATTATAAACTAAACTTTAACGTGCCAAAATGTTTGTCACTCATGTCACTTCAGAAAGGCCAAAAGCAACAGGATTTTCCTGTGCGCCACTTCCAATACTGCTGAACACCTAGATATGTTTCCTTCCACAGATAAACCCCTACTGCTGATTTCTGTATGTATAGTATAGGAAAGAACTCTTCACATTTGCAACTGAATGATTGGGCCTCTGACATCTTTTCAGGGATTGCCATCGGATTCATGTCTTTTCTTTGCCTTGTCATCTAATTCACAATGCAGAGTTTTGCTGCAGAATACACTATGTGTATATTAGCATCCATTTTACAATTTTATTGATAATTGTTATTTGCAAAAAAGGATAGTTTTCTATGCCTGCAATTGCTTTTAGCTACTATATGAATATTCATGATACTCTCAAATATCCTCAGTATTTACTGCTCAATTATTATTTTTTGTGGTTGTGTCTCTTTGATTTATCTGAACCAGGCACTATTGTGGAAGCCATTATCACATATAACAATCTTTACTTTATTGTGTATAGGGTTTTACACACAATTTTTGTCCATCCTTCTTTGCACTGATTTAGTGGAACCAATCAAATTCATGGCCTCTATTAGCACTGGCGCAAGTCACTGAAGTTCTGCTTATGATTTCACTGATGCATGCTAGGTTCCTTTGAAGCAGATTTACAATGATAACAGAAGAAAACTTTCAATACACTTTTACTATGATTATTAGCAGCACTAGCAGGACTAAAACAAACTTGACAGATTAAGGCACTAGCAGTAATAATACCAATGCTAGGAAAGTGAAAGACAGTCACAAACAAAAAGTGAGCATTAGCAGATGTGCTTGTTAAGTGGTATATTGCCATAAGTGAGAACAGATGTACCTATAACTGTGTCTTGTGCGGTCCAGAAAAACCTGCACTTATGCAAACAAATGAGTAACTGCATACACCTACCTATATTTTAAGGTCACAGTTACCCAAGTTTCATATATAAATCCTTATTTACATACCAAAATAGTGGTTGTATGGATGTAAACTCTAGCCTTATATGTACATATATATTAAAATAAATTTTAAAACCTGTTCTATTAAGTTGGATGCACTACCATTCCAAATGACTGCTTAACCATACAGCCTTCACCTTTGTACTTCCTGTTTCATCAAATCTCTCCGTGTGATGTTGTCATCTCTGGTTCCTCTCATCTTAAGGCAGACGGTAAGCTCTTTGGGGCAAAGACTATCCAGTTTGTATAGGGTCAGGTAAATCTATAGTATTATATAGTCAAAAAAATAATTTGTGAGTGCATAATTTTGAAGGTACACTGAGGTGGGGCTCGTACCTCGACGGCCTCTTAAGTCAAGAGAGCGGGAGATAACACAGCCTCTCTACGGTCAAGTCCATGTTCTAAACCCCTCTGTAGTTAGCGCAGTGTGGCCCAACGGCCAGAGTCCATCTAATTCCCCTTCCCTAATGAGATACTGTGGCCTAGCAGCCGGAGTCCATATAAGCCCAATAGTCAGAGTCCATCTAATTCCCCTCCTCTGGTGTGGTAATGCAGCCTAGCGGCCGGAGTCCATACAATGCACCCCTAGGGCAGCGTGGCCCAATGATCAGAGCCATACAATTGCCCTAGGCTCAGGGCTACAATTGCCCTAGTGGCCAGAGCCATAGAAGTAGGCCACAACTTAGGGGCGGGTAGTGGCAGAGGTGGTAGGGAGAGCCAGCCCCTCCCTCTCCACCGGGTCCCAGCCGTCAGCAGTGAGCATGGTCACCACTCAGGCAGCGGGGAGCCTTCCGCAACACGCTGACGTTCTTCAAGTGCGCGGTACCACGCACTCCACCCCTCTGGGCCACATCCCATCATGTGTCCTGAAGCCAGAGTCCGTTCACCATCAGGGTCTCCAGGCTCCTTGGCGCAGATAACTTGTTGGGACTCTGAGTCCTGCCGACTTGCTGTGGACAACTGGTTTCTGGTCTGGGCCTCAGACTTCTGGTTTCTGCAGTCAGGGTCTGAAGCAGCTCCCGAGCTAAGCCTCCACCGAGCATCCTTCTTCCCCAGTGGTCAGCCCTTGCTGAGCAGCTCTGCAGGCTTTTATACCTGACTTCTAGGTGGAGCATGCCCAGCAGAACTTCAGGGGCGGGGCTTCTTCTGGTAGGAGGGAAGGATTAATCCCCACCATACCAGTGTGGGGCCGATCCACCCCACCACACACACCTCTTGCATTTACTTTTGAATATTTGATGAGTGGAGGTGACTAATGCAGTGTCACAAGCAATTTCTGTAATCTTTTAAATACAGGCAGAGGTGAAAGTAAGCCAGTACAGGCAGGTATGGCATACCGGTAAGGAAGCGGCCGAAGTATTCAATACAAATAGGTAAAATAGGCTAGGTTTAACTGTAGTAATAACAAAACAAAAACAAAAAAAAAGATTTATCGCTTGAATTAAATATATTTTACATTCTCTAGAAACAAAACACCCTTCAGTTTTCAGTTCTTGTCAGGTGGAAGACGTTCACGTGTTTCCAAACGTTAGCTTTTGAATGCCATCATGGTAACCTCTTGCTTCTTATTGGTCATGTCTGTTGTGTCGGCGCGTGCAATTTACAGTAGAAAGCAAGTGAAGAAAAAAAAGTGCCGCCTAAGAAGATACACATTCAACAGACCCTAACGGGTGGGTTTAAACATAAAAGTGAGGAAACGAAGATTCTCAGTCAAAAAGAACAGCAAGCAATAAAGAAGCTGAAAGTCATCCACAGAAGGGTATAGCTACACAGCTAACGGCAGCGCTTTAACGTGGCTGTGTAGTCACAGCTCCCAGCGCTGCAGCACTGTCTACACTGCCACTTTACAGCGCTGAAACTTGCATCATTTGGGCGGGGGTAGGGGGGTTCCACACCCCTGAGCGAGAAAAGGTTACACTACCACTTACAGTGCCGAGACAGTGCTACAGCGCTAGGAGTCACACTCCCAGTGCTGGTAGCTATTCCCCTTACAGAAGTGGTTTTATTACAGTGCTGGGAGAGCTCTCTCCCAGTGCTGGAGCCACAACTACACAGCCATGTTAAAGTACTGCCGCTGTGTAGACATACCCTTAAAGCTACTACCAATACTCTAGAATAAAACTAGTAGACAGCTACTATATTAAAGTCATGCAAAGGGATTCAAGAAGTTAAGTATGTAGGATTAGAGGTGGAAGGGGGGGGTGTGATACAATCGTACCAGTAAGAAATTTAAGTTACTTTCACCCCTGAATACAGGAACCACATTTTCAGCACATTTCAAACTAGCTCCTATTTTGTTTATGAAAATATTATATTTACATTGGTTTAGAATGGAAAATTTGATTTTCAAAATACCGGTTTTAAATATGCAAATAGATGTACACGTTTTTGCTGAGAAAATATTCCCCAACAGTCTGTTTCCTTCACAAATATTTTCATGCCTCTTACACAGGGTCTGCAGTGTAATGTCCTTAAAGTCCAGAGATCATCAATATTCACCACCTAATTATTTTCCTTATTAAAAAGCCACAGGAACAAATTAATTAAACCTTGACATGTACTGTGAAGTAGTCACAGCTATGGATTTCCTAAATATAATCAGAAAGCTGATCATCCCTGGTAAAACAGTGCCCTTTGACTCCAAAGGAAGAGTGCCACCTGCTGACTCACCAACATGATTTGTCCTAGGTACCTAAGTGATCCGGGGATGTTTCCCGTGCAAGTACGGAACCTGGCTAGCACTGCTTAGACTGCGAGATATGGTATGATATCCATCCTAAGCAGTTATGGCTGCAGAACATACTCATCAGTTTTGGGCCCATTTAATACCACCTCAGTCTCTGACTGGGTTCATGGCCAAAAAGGAGTGTGTCATCAGTCCTTGATGCGGTCTTTCAGGGGATCTCTACTGTTGCCTCAGTGACTTTTTTTGGTTAGCCCCTGGTCAAGGCAGTTCTTGGCTCCTGGCCCCTAATTAGGCCTAGTGGTCTGCTTTGGTCCTTCTGAGTCATGTTTCTGGAGGTAGTTAGGTGCAGGAGTATTGCCCCTTCACTGTCCCAGGTCTTTCTGACCCCCTTCTTTCTCTGAGCTCTCTCCTTTTATAGCAGGCCTTAATTCCTTTATTGGTTGCAGCTGAGGGTTCCTACAGCTGCATGAGGGTGTGGTCAGGCTGCTTGTCAGTAAGCAGGAGAGGTTCCCTTCCCACTTCTGCATCTTTCACACATTACAGTGTGTTTTTAGATTGCCACATTCTAGTGTAGGGAAGGCGCTGTTTTTACATCAGTGTAGCACAGCACAACATTAGCTGTAATGTGAATGTGTGTTTAAAGTACACAAAACCTTACTAACCATATTCCATTTTACTCCATATAATAGGCCCATGAATGTTGCTGAGTGGTATGCCCTCACAGCAGATAGTCATTATGTGGTATGTAAAGAAAGAGTATTATAAATAATATGAAAATCCAGTATTAATCATTAACAAGATAGCAAAGTATTATTATTTTTTTAATATTACTCTAGTGCCTACGAGCCCTAGTCCAAAGAAGACTCTAGGCCCTTCCCATGTTACACTTGTTTGTTTATTATACTTTCCTTTTCAGCTCTGTTGTTTGGACTTCTTACATTTTCAGCTCACTGGCTCTTGAGCTTCGTTTGGTGTTTGTTATGGGTCTATTGTCTTTAAGATAAGATTGGTTTTTGTTACTTTTTAAGGCACCCAGAAGTCTGTGTGTGCCTTATTAAATAGCAGCATAGGGGATAGCAATGAGGCATGACAACATTGTATAAATAGCCAACAAACTTTAATGCAGTCTGAGCTTTCACTTAGCAGCACCTGCCTCCCTGGCAGATGGAGACTGGCAGCGTCACACAGCAAAAGAATAGCGTTTCAAGTTGCATGCCCCCAGCTCCTCTCTCCAACCACATCCCCATGCAACCTGGATAACGGGACCGGAAGCCAATTAAAATAATTGTAACAAAAATTGTTCACTTGCTTCAAAGTAAAGGCTGCGTCATAAATGCAATCATATTTAGCATCAATAGAGATTCAATTCCAGCTGCACAACAACCCTTTTGAGCCACTCTAGCAGTGCAAAGGGACCAGAAAGCTGTCTTAAAGGCTCGTTTGCAGATTCCCCATTGATATTATCTCTTTGTCACACACATAATCCAATCCCTTAGCAAGGATGGGAGGGGTGCACCCAGAGCACCCAAGGGCCATTACTCATTATTAAACCAAGAATAAGGCAGCCTTGGCATCCCTGGGAATCAGGGAAGCATAAAGGTAAAGCAGCCACCTCAGAGCTGTAGTGCAACAGAGGACATGTTTAACACACATTCTTAAGCTTAAATATTGCTTAGGGAGTCTTCAGCTATGGGTGATCAGCTACAAAATACCTCATATGGTATATATCACATTGCAGGCACACATATAAGGACTGCAGCCAGCCACAGATAGGCTAGCCTATTTCTTTCAGACTACAACCAGCTTATAAACAAAAGCAGGAAGTCAAACAAACACCAAAGGGCAACACACTGCTGAGGTTCAGACAGAAATCCCAGTCATAGGCCGGAAAAAGTAAAGTTAATCAATTAGGCCCAAATTTTCATATGGGACCTCTAATTTTGGCATCCAAAAATGGAATCACCCCAAATTTACTCACATGGTCCCAAACATCTATATCTCACAGCAAGCAGTGAGCTCTCAGCACATCTTAAAATCATACTCCTGGTGCCAAAAGTTGGGCAGCCAAAACTTAGAGGAGTCTCCTTTAGACAATTGTACTCTTAAGGGAAAGCAAGAGCACAGGAATTGCTATACCAAGTAAGTAGTCCATCTAGTCCAGTATCACGTCTCCATCACTAGCCTGTACCAGCTGCTTCTGAGGATGGTGCAGAAAACCCACCATAAGCAATTTTAGGATGACCTGCCCACAAGGAAAGTTTTTTTTCTAACCCACAACGATTGGCTTAATGTCATGAAGCATGCGGGTTTCTCTCTTCCAAAATGCATGGCTTTTATAATGTTATTTATAATAACTCCAGATGGTCTCATTCAATATACATGTCCAGTTCTTTTTTCAATCATGTGAAGCTCCTGGCCTTATTGACATCTTGTGGCAATGAGTTCTACAGAGCAATTGTGCATTTCCTTTTAGCAGTTTTGAGGTCCCTTGTGACTTCATTGAATGTTCCATTATTTTTGTACTGAGACAAGATGAATAGAAGTTCCTGAACTACTTTCTCTACACCATTAATTTTTTGACAGGTTTCAGAGTAGCAGCCGTGTTAGTCTGTATTCGCAAAAAGAAAAGGAGGACTTGTGGCACCTTAGAGACTAACAAATTTATTAGAGCATAAGCTTTCGTGAGCTATAGCTCACTTAATCGGATGCATTTGGTGGAAAAAGCAGAGGAGAGATTTATACACACACACACACACACACACACACACACACACACACACACAGAGAGAGAACATGAAACAATGGGTTTATCATACACACTGTAAGGAGAGTGATCACTTAAGATAAGCCATCACCAGCAGCAGGGGGGGGGAAAGGAGGAAAACCTTTCATGGTGACAAGCAAGGTAGGCTAATTCCAGCAGTTAACAAGAATATCAGAGGAACAGTGGGGGGTGGGGTGGGAGGGAGAAATACCATGGGGAAATAATGACAGGTTTCAGAGTACCAGCCCTGTTAGTCTGTATTCGCAAAAAGAAAAGGAGTACTTGTGGCACCTTAGAGACTAACAAATTTATTAGAGCATAAGCTTTCGTGAGCTACAGCTCACTTCATCGGATGCATCCGATGAAGTGAGCTGTAGCTCACGAAAGCTTATGTTCTAATAAATTTGTTAGTCTCTAAGGTGCCACAAGTACTCCTTTTCTTCATGGGGAAATAGTTTTACTTTGTGTAATGACTCATCCTCTGCTTTTTCCACCAAATGCATCCGATGAAGTGAGCTGTAGCTCACGAAAGCTTATGCTCTAATAAATTTGTTAGTCTCTAAGGCGCCACAAGTACTCCTTTTCTTTTTTCATTAATTTTTTGTACACCTTTCTTATGTCCCCTTTCAGTCATCTTCACCCCTAGATAAACAATCAACATGAGTGTTTTTCCATGCTTTTAATCATTGTCACACTTCTCCAAACCCATTTATATCTGCTATCTTCATTTTGAGATGAGGTGAGCAGAACCAAACATGGTGTTGCAGGCGAGGACATACCATTGATTTATAAGTTAGCACAATATTTTCTGCATTATCCTCCATTTCTGCACACAGTAATCTAAGGACTCTCCTGTACCATCTCTACTTTTATTCCCCACTCTCCCACTGGAATTTTAGGGCTAAAAACATAAATTATTTATGTGGCAAGGTATGATTTCATGTTATCAATCTGACATAAAAATAACTTTGTATTCAGCTTCTTGAAACTGCATTAATTTAACAAATAGCATGAAGTGGGCAGCCCCTTGGATTAGATATTTGCACAATCAGATGTAAAGAAAAATATCTAATTTATGCTTCTTAAAGTAATCTCTTGTAGAATACATACATTCTGAATAGATCACAGAGTTGTGGATGGCTGGGGGAAGCCAGCCTTGTGTACTTAAAACCAAAGCACAGGTTTTTTCCTAGCTCAAAAAGTAAAATATATAGTTAAGGCATAATTACCTCATGATAAATCTCGTTGTACACTTGGATTCAACACGACTAGTTAAAATTGAGTAGTAAGTGCTGATTCTTGTTTAATACCCTGCTCTTTGATCTACTTTCATACGCTTTGTCAGGCATAATGTATAATTGGTGTTTAAACCTCAGCAGACAAACAGTGATTTTATTTTTGCCCACATTTCATAAGCCTGCCTTGCCATCTATAATTCACATAGCTCATGCTAATTCTTGTTTACATTTCTTATTTTATTTCCCAGTCTTTTTGTGAGTTTTTTCTGCATGAAATGCGGTCTGATAGAGCTGATGGAGGAAAAGATCCGAGGTTTGGAGATGCAGGTGGAAAGTCTCATTGAGTTTAGGAAGGGGTTTGAGCAGATGACGGAGCAAAGATATGAGGTATCTGAAGGGAAAAGCTCAGACTCACGGGATGAAAGCAGGGCTGGGGAATTTTGTGGGGAGACTGGGTGAGGAAAGTGGTCAGTGGAAGCATGTGACTAAAAGAACCAGGCAGAGGAAAAGACGGGCTAGTGAAGGAGAAATAGAGCTCAGGAATAAGTTTGCAGAGTTGGAAAATGAAGACGGGGCTCAGCAGGTACTTGTTGAAGGTGGAAGGATAAGGAAGAAGAGAAGAGAGGCTAGTCCTATAGGAAAAGCGGAAGAGTCAAGGGAGACTACACCAAATATGAGCCCCAGGAGGATACAGGATGGGTTGAAGAGGATTATAAGGGAAAATAGGAATGGAAAGAACTTGCAGCCAGAGGGAACAGGGGAGAGACTGGAGAATAGCACCGTCACCAGGAAAAGGCAGGTCTATGTGATCGGGGACTCCTTACTGAGAAGGATAGACAGGCCTGTAATCAGAGCTGATCCAGAGAATAGAAGGGTGTACTGTCTTCCGGATGCTAAGATATGGGATGTAGACCTGAGGTTGAAAAGGATCCTAAAGGGAGCGGGAAAGAATCCCCTAATTATCCTTCATGTGGGAACAAATGATACGGCTAGATTCTCGCTGGAAAGTATTAAGGGAGACTATGCTAGGCTGGGGAAGACACTTAAGGAAATTGAGGCTCAGGTGATCTTTAGCGGGATCCTTCCTGTTCCTAGAGAAGGGCAACAAAGGTGTGACAAGATTATGACTGTCAACAGATGGCTTAGGCAGTGGTGCTATAAGGAGGGCTTTGGGATGTATGGCCACTGGGAGGCATTCACGGACAGAGAACAGTTCTCTCGGGATGGACTTCATCTGAGTAGGGAAGGAAATAGACTTCTAGGATCAAGGCTGGCACAACTGATAAAGAGAGCTTTAAACTAGGAATTAGGGGGAGATGGTTGGGAGATGTCCAGGAAATCTCCACGTCAGATTTTAGCATTGAGAGGGAAGAAGACGAAGTAAGAAAGGATATAGCCGTGGGTAGGAGAATGTATATAAGGAGCGAGGGCAGTGTGGATACTAGTCTAATAGGTTATACTGGCTGTAGAATGACTGTGCCTAATAGGGTACAAAATGTGAGCGAGGCCAAACAGCAAAAATTAAGATGTTTGTACACCAATGCGAGAAGCCTAGGTAACAAAATGGAGGAACTAGAGCTACTGGTGCAGGAAGTGAAACCAGATATTATAGGGATAACGGAAACATGGTGGAATAGTAGTCATGACTGGACTACAGGTATTGAAGGGTATGTGCTGTTTAGGAAAGACAGAAACAAAGGTAAAGGTGGTGGAGTAGCATTGTATAGGCCCATAGACTAAGCAACACAAAATTGACAGCATGGGAGAGCAATAAAAATACTTTATGCTCCTGAGTGTTTAGTGATCTGGTGATCATTGCTTTACAGTATTTACCCTTGCCATGCTAATATATGTTGTATAGGAATACAGAAGATGCAGAAAGCACTCAGTAGCTTCGCAAAATGTACCCCAATCATCTGAGCTACCGTAGCTGTTAAGTACATGGTTTCTGGAAATGCAATGCAGCTGTTTCATAATACAACAAATATGTTATTTACGCTAGTGCTACCTATAAATATAGCTTTTATTTTGTTTTGCAGTAGTCTAGTATCCGGATGTTGCTCAGGACATAGTTTTCTAGCTCCTTAAATATATACCAATTTGCTAACATGCTATGTGGTTTGTTACAAAACATACAAAATAAGATGTGTTTTATGCTAGTGCATAATTCAAGATAAACTGCCTTAGCATAATAGTAAGACAGCGTTGTATTCAAATGTCTTATGAAAGAATGAACACACACACACCTTTTCCGACTGCCAAACACGTTGTCTTTACCACTCAGCAACTCCCAATGCCACAGGGTCATTTCTAGGATGGGGAGGCAGTATATATCAGGAGAGGGAAAAGAAAGACATCACATTGTCAAAGAGGAAGAGAACTGAGTTACAGAAGTAAGCCTGTGAGAACATGGCACAAGATTAGGGTAGGTAGGAGCAGCAGCATGTGGGGTGAGACCTACACCATTCTTAAAATGGCTGCCATTGTTGTGCTAGCCATTTTAGGCACTTGCTGTTCATATCAGCATTGGAATTACAGCACTGCCACCCCAACCATTCAAAAATAATGAGTCAAGTCCCCCTTCCCCCAAATTTCAACAATGGCTTAAAAATCATGAGGTTTTTTTTTTTAAATATTAAATTTGAGATTTAATCCATCTTCTGGTTTCTGAGCCTTTAGGGTGCTCTTGGATCACATTTTCAAGCTTTTCTCCACAACCATGAGGGCTCTTAATTTAGGCCTAGTCTACACTTAATTAGATCAACCTGACTATATCACTTAGGATTGTGAAAAATTTGGCACCCTGGGTGAAGTAGGTTGGTCAACCTAACCCTCAGTATAGATATGGCTAGGTCAATGTAATTATTCTTTCATGAGCCTAACTACTGCCTCTCAGAGAGGTGAATTAGCTACAGTGGTAGAAAAACCACTTATATCAATGTTGGAAGCGTCTATATTACAGCACTACAAAGGCACAGCTGCAGCTCCATACTTGTGCCTCTGGAGCAGCTATATTGTAGAAACAACCTTAGCATTTTTAAAAATGAAAGCTAAAATTCTCATGTAATTGCATGTCTTGGGGAGCCAAGGCTTTAAGAAAAAACACCAAATATGAGACTCAATATAATTATGAGTTGGCAACAGCAGAATCATATTTATAGGAATTCAACAAGAGGGCTGTGGATTCTTCTTTACTATAATTCCTGTTATTTATTACATCCCTATTCATATGAAATGCTGAATTTTGCTTAAGTTAATTTATTGGAAAGAGAAAAAACAGAAAGCCTACATATAATTTTCAAAGGTTATTCAGAATGTGTATATTTTATGGCTATACCTTGTTGGACCGGGGGTGGGGGGCACTCAGGGGTTAGGGGTCAATGACCAACACTGGGTGGGATTCCAGCTCCTCTAGCTGCACGAGGGGAGGGGGGACACAACAGCATTAGGGGTGCACTGAAGAGGGTTTAAACTAAAATGGGGAGTGGCACAAGTGGATGAGAGGGGGCACAGGCACACAGAGCAAGGGGCTACACAGGCTGGAGTTAGGACAGGGAAACCAAGAGGCTAGCTTCAGAGGCTGGGATGGGGCAAACAATCAAAGGCTGCAGAGGGAAATGGACAGGGCAGGCAAACAAACTGAAGCTAGTAAGGGGGCTGGGGCAAAAGGGGAGGCAAAAGCTGCAAAGGACAAATGGGGCAGGTAGCAAGGGGAAAAGCTGTGAGGTGGGCAGTCTGGGGGAGGGGGCACATGCGCCCACATGCGCTTGCACAAAGTCAATTTGGGCTGGCCGCTGCTTCTGGTCCAAATGGTGGAATCAGGGCGTGGCAAGCCAAGCAAGCAGCTGAGTCCAGAGGCAGGAGCTGAGGCAGATGGTATACAGCCAGTGGGGGTGGTGGAGGAGGCAGCGGTGGTGGTAGTAGTTGGGGGGGGGGGACAGATGGATCAGGGGGCAGCTCCATACCACACCCCGTGTCCCTACAAACACAGTCAAGACCCCCACCACAAAAGCATAGTTTGAAAGTTACTCAGTTCCAAAGACCCCCTCCACGGTGGTCTGCAAAGTCTCTAGGTGCTCCCCTACTGGTAGATGGTCCTCTCCTTCTCCTCCGGGCTTCAGCAGCTCCAGGAACTCCAGGTGGTGGACCAGGCAGGCAGAAAGGACCCCTCTCAAGTGATGGTGGTGGTATCCACAGCAGCAATGGCTGGGGTCCCTCACACCCCCCAAGGGGCTACAGTTGGAGCAGTAGCAGCACCTGAGGGTGGGGGGTCCAGCAGCTGGCTAGCAACCAGATAACAGAGAAGGGTGGGTGGGGTCCAACCAAGAGAGTAGCTAGAGCAGCAGGGAGAGCCCAGGGCCTAACAGCAGCAGTATCAAGCCCCAGGCTAAGTAGATCCCTTTTCCCTAGGTAAGATAACAGGGAAGGTTCCAGAACATTCAGGAACCTTCTGGAGACAATTATGACAGGCTGATTAGAACCCTGCAGCCAATCAAGAAGCTGCTAGAATCAATTAAGGCAGGCTAATCAGGGCACCTGGGTTTTAAAAAGGAGCTCACTTCAGTTTGTGGTGTGTGTGAGGAGCTGAGAGTGAGAATGTGGACAGTTGGAGGATTGAGGTGTACAAGCATTATCAGACACCAGGAGGAAGATCCTATGGTGAGGATAAAGAAGGTGTTGGGAGGAGGCCATGGGGAAGTAGCCCTGGGAATTGTAGCTGTTGCACAGCTGTTCCAGGAGGCACGCTAGACAGCTGCATTCCACAGGGCCCTGAGCTGGAACCCGGAGCAGAGGGTAGGCTCTAGTTTCCCCCAAATCCTCCCAACTCCTGGTCAGACACAGGAGGGGTCAACCTGGACTGTGAATTCAGAAAAACGGCCAATCTGAGGGCTGCCATGAAGCTCCAAGGCAAGCAAATCTGCCAATAAGAGAGCAAGACCCACCAAGGTAGGGCAGGAACTTTGTCATACACCATATTCCTGTCTGAGGAGGGGGCTATAAAAGATGCCCTAAATATTGCTAAGCCCAAACAGCCCTTTCATATCATGCAGTCAAAATTCAAACAAGCCTCAAAGTTTCCCTTTTGTCTCAATGCTATGATATGGAATGGTATTACGCTCCTGATCATCCAAACCAAACTGATCATCCTGCCAGGCAGACTGCTCTGGTTGCTCGAGAACCTGAAAGACTTTATATCAACAATGCAGTGATGAAATAAATGACCTGGTCTGATTGATTCCCTGTGAAGAGAAGTCGATTATTTTAGGTGACTTTAATGCTTGTGTTGGATATGATTCTATGCAACGTGGTGTAACTGGCAAACATGGACTTGGCAAGATGAACAGCAATAGCTTACTTCTCCTGAGGACATGTCAAGTACTATTTAGTTATTTCAAACACTGTCTTCCAACTCCCCAGCAAATATTAAATGACCTGGATGCACCTGTGTTCATCCTTGTACATCACTGGTGTGCATAACTCTGATATTACGTGAAGCTGATTGTTAGACTGATCAAGCTTTGTGTGAACTAAGCTTTCCCTCTCTATTTGGCCAAAAATGCATAAAAACCAGTCAGTTAAGCATGTAAATATTGCTCAGCTAAAAGATCTGTCAATTGCTGAACAATTTTCAAAACAGCTAGCTACCATTTTAGAAATTTTTCAAATGATTGGTGACAACATATCTACAAACGGGTATCTCTGCATGACAATCTATAACACAGTTGTGGATTGTGTTTAGTATACAAAACACCCTCATGCAGACTGATTCAATTATAATTATTCTGAAGTATCAAACCTCCTTGCTATCAAGCAACAAGTGCATGCTACACTCCTGGCTGTCCTACTCAGTTGAAAAATGCCAGATATAGAGCAGCATGCAGCACATTCCAACGCAAACTGTGCCAAATGCAAAATACGTGATTTGACCATAAAGTGGGTGAACAACAGGCCCTTACTGATAAACGTGATTCCATAGGTTTCTATGATGCAGTCAAAGCTGCATATGGCCCCACCCAATCTGCCTTGACACTACTAACAAATACTGATGGTGAATCTCTCATCACTCATTGCACTGCCATCAAACAACAGTGGGAAGAACATTTTAGTAAACTACTTAATCGTGTATCTATGGTTTTTGATGAATTGCTGAATAATGCCCACAAATTATCCACATTTACCAATCTACCCACACATGCTGAGGTATTGAAGGCTGTTCAAGTAATGAAAAATATCGTATCTCCTGGTACTCATGCCATTCCAGCTAAAGTTTTAAAAACATGGAGGAAATCTTCTCATTGACAGGCTTTTTGAATTTTTCTTACATCTGGCTTCAAGAAATTGTATCATAACAACTGAGAGATGCCAGCATTGTCGCTATAAGCATAAAAGCTCAAAGAGCTAATGTGGTAACTGCCACAGTAGCTCTTTGCTCTCTACGGCCAGCAAGATTCTTGTACAGATCATCTTGAACTGACTCCTGACCCAAATCACTGACAATATTCAATTGAGTGACAATGCAGCTTTTGTGCTAAGCAGAGCACCATTGACATGATTATCATTTGTCAATTACAGGAAAAATGTTGCAACAGCCTTTGTACATCATGTTTCTTGATCAAACCAAGGCATTTGATCCAGTCAGCCACACTGCCCTCTGGAAATTATTGACTAAATTTGTGTAGACAAGTTTATCAGCAATGTTTGGCTATTCCATGAAGATATGGCTGGAAGAGTTAACATTGATGGTGATCTAATAGACCAGGGGTGGGCAAACTTTTTGGGCTGAGGGCCACATGTGGATGGGGAAATTGTATGCAGGGCCGGGGCAGGGAGTGCAGGGTGTGGGAGGGGGTGGGTGTGGTGGGCAGGAACAGGCTCAGGGCAAGGGATTGATGCACGGGAGGGTGCAGAGTGTTTGAGGGGGCTCAGGGACAAGGGTTGGGGTGCAGCAGGGGGCTCAGGGCAGGGAGTTGGGGGGCGGGGGTGCAGGAGAGGTTCGGGCTCTGGCCCTGCGCTGTTTACCTAAACGGGCTTCAGGGTGGCAGCAGCGCGCACCAGGGCCAGGACAGGCTCCCTGCATGCCTGCCCTGGCCCCACGCTGTGCCGTTCCAGGAAGTGGCCGACACTACAACCCTGTACGGCCCCTGGGGGAGGGGAGGCAGCACAGGGCTCCGCCTGCTGCCCTTGCCATGCCTCCAGGTACCTCCCCCAAAGCTCCCATTGGAGCGGTTCCCCATTCCGGGCCAATGGGAGCTGCAGAGGGCATTGCCTGGAAGCAAGGGCAACGCATGGAGCCCTCTGCCACCACCCCACCCGTCTGGGGCCCCAGGGACGTGGGTGCCAGCCGCTTCTGAGAGCGGCGTGGGGCCTGCGACACCACGGAGGGCAGTCCCGCGGCTGGATCCAAAGCCCTGAGGGGCCAGATCCGGCCCGTAGTTTGCCCACCCCTGTAACAGACCCAATTCCAAATCACAAATGGGGTGAAGTAAAAATGTGTGCTCACTTTTAGCTTTGTGGGTCTTTTTGTTGCAATGCTAGGAAAAGCCCTTTGTGGATCTTCAAATGACAATTATATGCTTCCACACTGGTAAGGTCTTCAGTCGGTACGGGCTATGTGCAAACACTAAGGTGATAGAAGTGTTGATCCAGGAACTGCTCTACACTGATGATTGGCCTTGACAGTGCACTCTGAAGCAGCTTTGCTTTGCTGTGGCAGTTTGCAATTTTGGTCTCACTATTAGCTGAGTGAAACCTGAGGTTATGTACCAGCCAGTCCCTCAACTACTTTACCAAGACCCATCAACAAGTCTGGAAGGTATCATGCTCCAAACTGTCAAACTTGGCAACACACTGAACAATGAAGCAACCATCGACCATGAAGTGGATGTGTGAATTAAGAAAGCCAGCACTGCATGTGGTCACCTCCATCACTAAATCTGGAAGCAACATGAAATCTCTCCACAAACAAAAATCAAAGTCTATAATGCTGTTGTCCTCACAACACTGCTCTAAGGGTATAAAACAGACTTATTATCAATGGCACATTAAAAAGCTTGACAGTTTCCATCGCAAAAGCTTGTTCAGTCAGCATGGAGGCTCATTTGATCTGTACCCAATTGAGATGGACTATGTAATTAATTTGCCTGACATCCGTTTAGCAAAACAAATCATATTCCAAATTAAGATCTGGCAATCATACATACGGAGGAGGGCAGATGAAACACTTCAAAGACTCCCTGAGACAAAACCTTCACAAAAAGTGAACATTTCTGATATATTTCAGCAACTGGAGATTTATAGCATTGCATGGGGCCATCCTGCAAGAGTCAGTGTCCATGCCTTTCAGGAGAATTGTGTTGAACAGCTGGGAGCACACCACCAGGCATGAAACAAAGTGCAGCTCACTCAACACAAGTAAGCAAATGGCTCTGTGGCCAGCGCAGTAAATAATGTTCTTCGCATATTGCATTATAGTACAAACTATAATTGTCAATGTCATCCTCAGAACTGAGGTGACTAGCATCATCATAAGCCTCTTAATTTCAGAGTCTTTCCTACTTTGCTTCAGGTTTGTCTTTATGGAGCCTTCTTCTCAGGTGGGACCCGATACTGAACTGGTCTTTCCTGCCCCATCTCGCCCTCCCACATACACAGGTGGTAACCTGGTGAGCTAATTAGGCCCTCATACTCCTGTTAAATCTCTATTTGCCAGCGTAGGGCATACATCCCATCACTGAGCCAAAGGGACTCATTTATAAGGAAATATTACATTTAAATATTGGGTAAGCACCAACTCAAGTGAGTGGGGGAATATAAAAAGCTACTAATAACTGAAAAGATAAGGACTGAAGAAGAAGAAATTATTCTTTGGGCAGGGACTGTCTTTTTGTTCTGTTTGTACAGCACCCAACACAGCGGGGTCCCTGATCCTTGACTGGGGCTCCTAGGTGCTATGATGAGATAAATTAATAATTTAGAATTGATGGGATGAAATTAAAAGCAAAAATTTAGGCATAATATCAGGAAGACATATCAACAGATTTATTATACTATGAAATAATCTCCCAGAGGATATAGTTTCAACCCTATTGTTTGGGAAATGGAAAATTAGCTTGGATTAGAGTTAGAAACTTCAATGTAGACAGCAATACTACATCAGTGGAGTGGTGGGCTGGATGACCTAATAGCTTTTGCTATTTGTATTATTATATTCCATTGCAAAATGAACAGAATCTGTAAGACGGATGCATTTCTCAACACAAAAGATTGATTTACCCAAAGAAACATAATATATTTGGATTCCAACGTACTGCCACACATAACCGCAGCATCCAACACACACTAAATCATTGAGCATACTTTTTAAAGAATGTCTTTAACCTTCACATTTGTTTCGTTTTCTATTTTAAATCACTGAATCAAATCATATCCTCAAAATAGGTTTCTAGTTTAATATGAACTTCTACAATACAGTAGCACAAAGGGAGATTAACATTTTTTCTTTATAGGAAAAAGGATGGCTGGGTTCCTTATACAGAACTCCATCACCACTCCAGATTGGAAAGCTGCTCAACAAATCATAACAGTGCACGACTTTTTAGAATAAAAGCTACTGAAATCTGGGAGGTTCTTGCAGTAACATGTCAAAAATTAAGTTGTGTTTTGTCTCCCAACAAGTACGTCTATTTCCTGCCTCCCCAACATTTTGCTTTGCATCTGTCTAGAACTCCTTGTGTGACCCTACAACTGATAGATACATGCAGAAAATAGAAAAGGAGTACCGGTGGCACCTTAGAGACTAACAAATTTATTAGAGCATAAGCTTTCGTGAGCTACAGCTCACTTCATCGGATGCATCCGATGAAGTGAGCTGTAGCTCACGAAAGCTTATGCTCTAATAAATTTGTTAGTCTCTAAGGTGCCACAAGTACTCCTTTTCTTTTTGCGAATACAGACTAACACGGCTGCTACTCTGAAACCTGTGATGATGCAGAAAATAGTATCAGCGTTACCAAGGAGCCATCTTTATCCTTCAGCAGAACAAGAACAAGTCCCTGGTACGCATGTTAGAAACAATATGATGCATCTTTTCTCAGAGGGGTAAAAGACATGACAAGGCATGCAATGAGAAGTAGCAAAAAGATGATTTGCTGCTGTCAGAATTATTTCCTACATGGATGCACTTTTGATAATAGAATTTTCTACTGATGTTCCACATTTTCCTCCTCTTGCTTCAGTATTTTCTGCAAGGCTGCCCATAGTTAAAGCTGGCTACCACTAAGACACGAAGAGGCTCTCTCATGAAATATTTCAAAAAAAAAAAGACAGTAATTATTTTATAGACTATGCATGGACACCTGACCTAAAGTGAAATAATTAAATTACTGTGTTTTTAATTAAGAGCACATGGTAACACTTATTGTTTAGCATGCCCTGAATGGGAAGACCCCCAATTCATTTATGGCTAAGGTCAGCCAAGAAAAAAAAAAGGTTAAAAAAGGACCTTAGCGCAAATGTACACTGATGCTCTGCCTTGGCTACTAGAACTGTTCTAAACAGGAGGAAAAATTCAACTTAAGAGCAGAAAATAGTCAAGCACCTTGCAGTTGGCCATTTTCAGTAACTGAAGCTGCTTGCAGTCCTGCTATAGTGAAGCTGATTTGGATTAAGAATTATTTTTAAAACATCCATTTGTACCTACCTGGAGAAGAGTGGTTTAGAAATCTCCTGTCTCATTTGATAGTGCATAAGACAAGGCAAATGACAGGCTGTGGCATGAGTATTTCTAGGTAAAAAACCCGTAACACAAAAAGGAAAGGGAATTGTATCCGCTTACACCTCATCTACCCCAGTATAATATAAATTCATTTGACTAGCATTCTGGATTAACCCTACTGCTTTAAACTATAACCTGAAAGCAAATGAGTTGAGTATATTGGTATCTAGATACATTGCAGGCCTGATTTTAGGTTTTTCCTTTACTGAGCTCTACCTTTATATCTGCAAAAAGAAAAGGAGGACTTGTGGCACCTTAGAGACTAACAAATTTATCTGAGCATAAGCTTTCGTGACCTACAGCTCACTTCATCGGAATGCATCCGATGAAGTGAGCTGTAACTCACGAAAGCTTATGCTCAAATAAATCTGTTAGTCTCTAAGGTGCCACAAGTCCTCCTTTTCTTTTTGCGGATACAGACTAACACAGCTGCTACTCTGAAACCTTTATATCTGTAATTTTGCAGGCCCACATTATTTGTGTGCTATATTGTGTCCTCACTTATTTGTGGGTGCAGTTCAGGTTGTGTAGACATTTAAGTACTTGATTTTGGAAAGAAATCTGAATGCATATAGGGAGGATAATGTTCAAAGTTCTGGCCCTATCTCAATCCTATGTCAATATATGTATTGTAAATTATTTTCAGAAAGTTTAGAAATACTTAGATCTTCTAAATCCAGTACACTTTTCTTAACCAATTCCTCCTCCTTACCTTCTCCCATATGAAATCCAAAAAATATTTGAACACTAGTACAACTGGCAAGTTTCACTGCACTGGATCTTAAATCATGTCTAAAACCAGACCTTTCACTCTGTTTAAACAGGATTCTAGCTACATCAATTTCCAATCTAGCTGACCAAGTAATTTATCAAGATGTTGACCAGGGGACTAGCAGTGCAGAAGCACCCACTGGCTTCAGGTAATAATAGCAACCAAATGCATAGCTTCAATCATATACAAGTTTACAGTTCTGTTCAATGGCTTTCAGCGCTCCCACTATAAAAATTGTTCCAGCACCCCTGTGTTGACCCCCATCTTCACTCTACCAACATTTACCAACCAACCATCAAATTCCCTCAGATATCCTGTGCTTTCTACCACATCGCTTTTATGCCAGGGAGAACTCCCCTAAAATAGCCAAACAGCCTCTACTTCATATTCCTTCCAATCCCTCCTTAAGATTTATCTGTACCTTGATGCCCACAAAACCCTGCCTGCTGATAATGGTTGGGCAGGTGATGAGCTGTGACTGTCCCTCTTTTCACTTCTATCCTCTTCATATTCCCATACACTTTCCCAGTAGCCGCAATTAAAAAAAACACCACCAGCTGAAATTATCATCTGCCAGTTCTTCACAGTACTAATTTGCACATATATTATATCCCATCTTCTAGCCTTCATCTGTGTCTGTTGGATTCAAAATCCTCAAGGGCAAGGATTCTCTCTTATCAATGTTTGTACAGCCCCCAGTACAACAGAGCCCAATGCCAATTTGGGCTTTTGGGAGCTACCACAATATTTATTACAACTTCTACTAAACTGGCCCCAAACAGGGTTTTTTAAAATGTTTTTTTAAAACAGTCATTCTGTAGACCCTGGTTTGCCAAATCCAGTTGGAAGCTGGTTTAGGCAGAACAGTGTTGAAACCAAATGTAAATAACGTTTTCAAATACCGTTCAACAAATAAAGAAAGGGTTCATAGACCCATACAGGCAAGAGACAACTTTTCCCTTGAACAGGACTATGAACTGCTCAGTACCCAACTAAGAACTCACACTTCCTCCCTTTGGAGTCAATGGCAAAACTCCCATAGATTTTAATAATAGCAGCATTAGTCCCTAAAACAAGTTGTTCAGGTCTGTGTCTTAATCCATGTTTTGTGAAATGTTTTGCCCCTAGACAATTTTATGTTGGGAACATGAGGAAGAAAGGAAATGGTCTAGTGATAGGACCATAGCACAGAGAGAAGCCGCACTGAGTTCTAATTTTGGCTCTCACAACGGTCTTTTTGTCCTGGGATAAGTTACATATCATTCCCACGTCATTTTCTCTTTTTTTCTATCCCTACATATCTTTGCAGACACAGTAAACAGTCATTGTTGTCATTCACTCCTTGTCCGCGGCTTGTTCCTCCATTAAGTCCAGTCTGGTCAAATCCATGCATACAGTGTCCTGCCATCTAGTCAGTGGTGAGCCTAAAGGCTTTGGCTGTGTTTGCATTTTTTTTTTTTTGCATCCTATCACAAGAATGGCCATTCTGGGTCAGACCAATGATCCACCTAGCCCAGTATTGTCTTCCAACAGTGACCAATACCAAATGTGTCAAAGGGAATGAACAGAACAGGGCAACCATCAAGTGATCCATCACCCGTCATCCAATCCCAGTATCTGGCAATCAGAGGCTTCGGGACAGCCTGAGCATAGGGTTGTATTCTTGACCATCTTGGCTAATAGCCATTGATGGACTTATCCTCCATGAATTTATCTAATTTGGTTTTAAATCCAGTTATATTTTTGGCCTTCCCAACCTCCCCTAGCAATGATTTCCATAGGTTGACTGTGTGTTGTGTGGAGGACTTTGTTTGTTTGTTTTAAACCAGTTGCTTATTAATTTCATTGGGTGACCCCTGCTTCTTGTGCTATGTGAAGGGCTAAACAACACTTCCTTAGTCACTTTCTCCACTCTATTCTCGATTTTATAGAAGTCTATCATATCCCACCCCCCTCTCCTCCAAGCTGAAAAAATCCCAGTTTTTTTTAAATCGCTCTTACTATGGAGTCTGTTCCATACCCCCTAATAATTTTTGTTGCCCTTCTCTGTACCTTTCCAATTTCTAATGGATCTTTTTCAAGATGGGGTGACCAAAATTGCATGCAGCATTCAAGTTTTTAGTTTCTTATTGGCCTTCAAAATTGGGCTATTCCTTACTAGCTCACAAGGGTACTGTGAAGATTAATGAATGACAAGGTGCTCTAGGAATGAAAAATACTAAATTTCTCAACATTATCCCATAGCACGATGAATAGCCATCAACCAGTAATCCATCCCAGGCTGTGAATAACTTTAATCTGGTTCTGTGGGTGACTGCAGGAGATTACTGAAGGGCAGAAAAAATGTGTCTGTCCACCAACCGCATAGTATTTCACTTGATTCTGAATAGTTTCAGAAGACTAAGAACTGAATTAAAACCCAGTGGTCAGAATTTTCATCTTTTTTCAGGACATATTATAGAAGATGTTGTCTCCCACTCTCAGCATTTTTAATTTAAGTTTGTCTAACTTGAAGATATGATTTAATGCTCCCTTCTAATAAATCCAGATTAGCTACCTATGAAACCAGAGATGCAATTCCAAGCATCTTTTAGGCGTGTAGCAGCTGCTGAGTCCTGGAACACACTGTTCAGACCCCAACTCACATTAACCATTTGTTACAGAGCACCAAAAAGATGTGTGGACATGCATCTCTGGTTTCCTAGGTAACTTCTGTCAACCTAGATGTTCCAAGGGGTCCAGGAAACGTGTCATTTCATAAGGCTTTTTTTGAGCAGAATAACTATGATCAAAGCTGTCATTCTGCCTCAGAGATTCCTCCTTTTCTTTGTGTTAACATTAGTAGATTCAATGAATATACTCAGCCAAAGTACAGTAAATAGTCACTGTAGACTGCAATCCGTACTCATAGTTTCTGTAATGAAGGTGCAATACACAGGAGTACTGATAAGAGACTTGTATTAATTTCCTGGCCAAAGCCATATGACTCAGGCCAGGGTTACAAAACATTAGAATCTTCTCACTGGACTGAAGTCAGTTTTCACTGCCTTCAATGGATACTGTTACAGTATCCACGATCACAGAGGTATGGGTAATGGTTCTGTAACATAGAACGATGACTACATACTGCTTGCCTTCTAGAAATTAAATCAGAAGTTACCTCCAATGAAACTAAGAAAAGTTAACTCCATAGAAACTCTACTGACATTCATATGTTAACAGTGGGGAGTGGGGGCAAGGTTAAGTAGGACAATATGAAGAAAATCTGCAATTTGGGGATTTTTTTTCCAGTCTGATAATGATCATGCTTTTGCACTTATTTAACAGCTTTCATCCAAAATCAACAAACTGATTGCACAGAGGCATTACAGGAAGTACCTTGTTTCCTAACAAAGTGCAGCTCCCTATGATATGGACTGCAACAGCTGTTTAGCAATACATGACAACAGCATTGAACAGTTTAGGGCACGAGGTAAGGAATACTGTAGTCAATTTATGGAATGACAGAGGGAATTTTTATATAGGTCAAGTGTGATTACCACCCAGGTAGAGATTTACAAGTGAGAATAGGGATTTTGGTGTGCCCAACTTAATTTGAACTGGGCCTTGAGCCATGTCTAAAAACAGAGCCGCTTTCTGAAAATCAGACTATCCTAAGGTGTCCCAGATTGGACACCCAAAATCCTTAACCACTCTTGAAAATCTTAACACGAGGCAGGAAAAATTTGGTGAGGATACTAGGACTAGAATCCCTAGTCTTGCAAAAAAGTGCAAAGGTATTTTGAACACACACTAGTAGCCAGATTTTTAGTTTAATGGCTCTTCCAACAGATGGTGATGCCAACAATACAGAACCCTATCAATATACTCAGAAGGACCAGTGTCACCTCCTGATCATCAACAACTTCCTGCAGCATGTGCCACCAAAGTAGTGACCCAACGTCAAAAGATTTGGGGAGACTGAAATCTTGAGGTTGCAAGCCATTCTTGATGCACAAATAATCTAAGGATACACAAGTTATATATTCCCTTATAATGTGTGATAAGTATGTTTACTCTGAATAACTATATAGCAGATGGCACTGTATTGCAGCAACCCTAAATCAGTGAACACGCCCTCTCCCTTGTGCCCTAACCACAATCTGAGCAGGGTCAATATACTATATTCAACTCAATTTTACTCTTCTTTCCCCTAGGGTATTAACAGTCAAATCCAAATTACCAGGGCTGTTGAACAATGTATTTTCTTAAAAAACAGATAATAAAGGAAACCATTTACTCTTGTGTAAATAAAGCGTTGGTGAGTGACACTATTACAGGTCCAGAAAACATAAGGATGAAAAGCTAGTGTGGGTGGTTCTTGCATGCTAATAGCAGTATGCCAGTTCATAGTTGCTCTTGGGACCTGACAATCTCTGTTTGCCCAGAAGTCTGTTTCCCTTGCTTCTAGGCTGAATTATGTATAATAAAGCCCAGCTCTTTGCTCTTTTTTCCCCCCCTCAAACCCACCTCATAGGCAGCTGTCTGAAGACATTACCCTAATAGACATCTTCAGGCATACTTGTTGGCCTGATGTATTTATAGGGTATTCACAGAAATTTTAAGACATATTCAAAAATGCAACAACTATTCATCCTGAGTCCACAGAAAGTCATCTGATATACAGAGAACTCTATTATAGTAATAGAAATTACAGGTGATAGTTCCCTGTCTAATAGGGAGAAAGGATGGTTTAGTGCAGGGGAGGGCAAAATTTTTGGCCACAATGGGGTTTCGAAAATTGTATGGAGGGTCGGTTAGGGGAAGCGGCATGGCTCACCCCCCCATCTATCCCCCCAGCTTCTCGCCCCCTGACAGACCCCCCCCGACCCCCGGGACTCCTGCCCCATCCACCTCCCGCTCTCTGTCCCGACCTCCCCTGGAACCCCTGCCCCTGACTGCTCCCCACTGCCCCATCCAACCCCCCCTTTCCTTCCTTACTGCCCCTGGAACCCCTGCCCCATCCAGCCACCCCTTCTCCCTGTCCCCAACTGCCCCCCAGAACCCCTTCCCCTGACTGCCCCCGCCGCCCCATCCAACCCTCCCTCCTTCCTGACTGCCCCCCCAGGACTCCTGCCCCCATTCAACCCCCGTTCCCTGCCCTCTCACCACCCCGACACCTATCCACCCCCAACCAACCCCCAACCACCCCCCTGAACTCCCCTGCCCTCTATCCAACCCACCCTACTCCCTGCCCCCTTACCACACAGCACAGAGCACTAGGTCAGGCTGGGCTCCGCAACTGCACTGCCCCAGGAGCTCGCAGCTGCGCCGCCCGGAGCATTGCGCTGGTAGTGCAGTGAGCTGAGGCTGCGGGGGAGAGGGAACAGTGGGGGAGGGGCCGGGCGAGCCTCCCAGGCCAGGGGCTCAGGGGCCGGGCAGGAGGATCCCGTGGGCCAGATGTGGCCCGCAGGTCGTAGTTTGCCCACCTCTGGTTTAGTGGTTAGGGTACTAGCCTCTAACTCTATAGACCTGGGTGCAATTCTCTACTCTGCCACAGGCTTCCTGAGTGAGGTTCTTTTGAAAATTTTGCCTTAAGTGACTTTAGATATTTCAAAAGCTCTGTCCTATTGACTTTCAGTGGGTCTTTGGCTCCTAAGTGTTTAAGTTATTTGGAAAATGGGACTTGGGCACTTTTGAAAAATTGACTTAGTCTCTCTGTGCTTCAATTCCCCATCTGTTAATAAGGACAACACCGCTTCCCTAATTCACTCAAAATTGGGAAGTGCTCACATATTACAGTAATGGGAACCGCATATGTGCTGTTGATAATACAGTTTCAACTGATTTGTCCAATCTAGTTTTAGATGTCCTAAGCAAGCAGGGCTTCCACTACTTCCCTTAGGAGACTCTTCTACAATCTAATAGCAAAAATAATCCAATTAATTACTTTCACGAGTTCTCTATGCATATTGGTCTGTATTTCAGTCAAACACAGCACAGCAGTTTATTCAGTCCATCAGCACTACAATCAGCACTCAGCTGTCTGTCATCCTCAGCTTTATAATGAACTAGGATGCTGCAGAATAAATCTGTAAATGTTGTTTTTACCACAGATATCTGTCACTCATCTCAGTCATTACCACTTTTGGTGGTGGAGCAGAGAAAATATAACTGCCATTCACATTTGATTTGGGTGCCAAACTGGTAATAGAAATTGTACAGGTAGTTAAGAATAGCAAGATAAAGTTCCTATGATTGGCTGTGTGACAAGGAGACGTGTGTCATAAATGCCAAATGCAATAAAGTTGAGTATTTCAGTGAAAACAGAATAAAGGATATTCAGACAAAAACAAAATTGGACCTTGTTAGATATTGGGTTGTTATTGTGGGCAGGATGGGAAGTGTTAGCTGAGTGTTCCTAATGCTATATTTCCATTCCAAATACACTTCTCTAAACACACCAGGGTATTCTTTTCAGAGAAGTTTGCAGTGACTTTGCCATGCAGCTCCCATTGAAATCTCTGGGAGTTGTATTGCTAATCTCCACACACTACTTTGAAAAGTTTCCCATTATGTTGTAAATGTGCATCAAAGTCGTAAGTTTTCTCCTAATAAGTCTTGTTCCTTTTGATGTTCACTGGATAACAGTTTTAGCACTAAAAGGGTGCTTTACCCATCCTACGCAAAAGCGCCAAACTACTGGTTTTATCATAGACAGTCACAGATCTTACTTTAAAGACCATTACTTCTAAATATGAAGGATGAAAGGTGACTCATGTCTTTTTTGCCATTGAGAAGTAATGCTTTTGTTATCAATGATGAATAATGTTTTACATTTTGTAACCCTAATATACATTTGGTAGCTAATGCTATTCAGGTTAGAAATCAACATATAAAGTTAAGTAGTGTATAAATGTAATGTTTAATGTAGTGTATAAATCATTCCCATCTTAAAAGTGCTTTAAAATCATTCATTTTAATGTAGTAATTTGCAAAAGACTCTGGAGAAAATAAATGACAGTTTAAGGAAATTCGCATGAGATTCTGCTGAGCCTGACTTCTGAGTGTCTAGTTCAATTGACATCTCTGATTTTAGTATCCTTAAGTACAGAGTTTGCAGACTGAACAGTAAAATCTGTACAGAGTGCGTACAAGCATTACTGAAAATTAGTATTTAATAGACTTCATCAGAGGCACTTGCTAAATTAGGATAAATAAAATATTCTGCTTATGTGCAATTAGAAAGAGAAATTCACAGTAAAATAAAAGATTTTTAAAGCATGCAGAAGTACAGAAGGCCTAAAAAACAGGAAAGGGCAAACTAGCTTCCCTCCATTACCACTATCCACTCCCACCTTTGCAAAGCTTTCCGCAGCGTTACGAGTGAACTGCAACCTCTGAGGTTCTGATATATTCACTTAAGAGGTTTTCTCTTCTAATTTCTGGTAGATGGGTCCAACACTTCCTCAAATTTGGGGATGTTCAGATTGGAATTTTAGGACTCGAGCTAATCTTTCATTGCATCAGGGTCAACCAAATGCCAAAATATCACAAGATATGATGTTTGTGTGATATTTCAACTAAGACCGGAAGCAGGTGATCAAACTTCGTAAGAATGCCGGTTCTCTTAAAATTTCCAACCTAGCTTTTCAGGGGTCTAGATGGGGTTTCTCAGAATGTTTCAAAGGGTCACATAGCAGCTCCTGTAGCTCTTGTCTCACAGGGCTGGCTGGGCTCACCTCCCTGCTCCAGGCACTGCAACCTCTGGAGTCCCAGCGCCACTCAGGTTTGGCCCAGCCATCATGACAACGGGAATCCAGGTAGACCAAATTTGGCACTGCAATTCCATGAGCCAGGTCACAACTCCACTCCCACAAATTGAGTCCAATCAGGGTGGCAGGGCCAAACCCCAGAGCGGAGAGCCAAATCTAGCCAGCCCCACAGCTGCTTCTGTAGGGTTAGTGCCAGAGTAGGACACAACCCTCCTGGGGTGCAGGATCCAACTGAAACCATCCCAGGGCCTCCATCCCCAGACATTTACAAATGGGTCCTGAGCCCCAAAAGTTGGAGAATCACTGGTCTGGATGGTTTGCATAAGCTTCTCAAATTGTGCCTGCCAATCCAAACTGAGCCTTTTGAGCTCCACTCATCCCAACCACAAGAACAATAAATTACCACCTTAGCTTAAGTAACTCAGTTGCCCGGCCCGCCAACACTTAATCACTACTGCTGCCAACCACATTCTGAAAAATCCCCAGGTGTATATGCTGCATACTATGAACAGTTATCATGTAAATCACACAGATACACAAAATGCTGGGATTAGAACCCTGATCTATCAGCTCCAAAAATCACAGGCTAAAGGCAAATGTGCTTAGCTGCTATGAAATATCAATCAGTAAGGGGCAAAAGTCAACTTATAAAAACTCAAAGCAAGTACATAACAATAGGGCAGGTAACTGCTGCTCCAGTTGCCATTTATCTTAATGTAAGAATAAATAAGTTACTACCACTTATGGGACCCAGTTGTTGTTCCTTATTCAGAGAACATGCTCATTGACTTCACTGGGAATCTTGAGCAATAAAGGCATGTAAGATTTTGTCTTATACTGTACAACATCACCATGGGACCAATTCAGACTCCCTTTGATTAGGAGAGGGCCAGTGCTCGAGGAATGGAAAACTTGTCTTATGAAAGGAGACTTAAGGAGCTGGGCTTGTTTAGCCTAACTAAAAGAAGGTTGAGGGGAGATATGATTGCTCTCTATAAATATATCAGAGGGATAAATACAGGAGAGGGAGAGGAATTATTTAAGCTCAGCACCAATGTGGACACAAGAACAAATGGGTATAAACTGGCCACCAGGAAGTTTAGACTTGAAATCAGACGAAGGTTTTTAACCATCAGAGGAGTGAAGTTTTGGAATAGCCTTCCAAGGGAAGCAGTGGGGGCAAAAGATCTATCTGGTTTTAAGATTCTACTCGATAAGTTTATGGAGGAGATGGGATAATGGGATTTTGGTAAGTAATTGATCTTTAAATATTCAGGGTAAATAGGCCAAATCCCCTGAGATGGGATATTAGATGGATGGGATCTGATTTACTATAGAAAACTCTTTCCTGGGTATCTGGCTGGTGAATCTTGCCCATGTGCTCAGGGTTTGGCAGATTGCCATGTTTGGGGTCGGGAGGGAGTTTTCCTCCAGGGCAGATTGGAGAGGCCCTGGAGGTTTTTTTTGCCTTCCTTTGTAGCATGGGGCATGGTTGACTGGAGGGAGGCTTCTCTGCTCCCTCGAAGTTTTGAACCATGATTTGAGGACTTCAATAGCTCAGACATGGGTGAGGTTTTTCATAGGAGTGGGTGGGTGACATTCTGTGGCCTGCGCTGTGCAGGAGGTCGGACTAGATGATCAGAGTGGTCCCTTCTGACCTTAGTATCTATGAATCTATGAATCTATGCTGTAGCTGTGAAAATTAATTTTTTTTTAATTATGTATACACTCAGGCTGGAATTTTTAAAGGAAGGGTTGTTTACAGGGAAAAGTTTGGACTCACACAGTCTCTCTCTTTCTCTGGGAAGATGGAAGGCCTTACTATGTTGTTTAACTCATATCTCATGGGCCAGCGCAGGACTGTTCCCTACAGTATATTCTCAAAAGCTTTGTCCAGTCTCATTTTAAATGTCTCACATGGCAGTGTTTCCAAGCTACAGCTGAGCAAATACAAAACTAAATGCTAAAATGCTGTCAGTGCAATTTGTCATTTTTTTGGGCTCTAAGCTTTGCTAGTCTCATCTCTGCAGGCCACTCTGCCTTAGGCAACCAGTGTAGATAAAAAGTCCTAAAACATAATGGAAAGGGTGAAGTCACAATAGAGAGAATTAATGACTACAGCCACTGCTGTCAATCCTTATGGTTCATTAACAACAAGCAAGATTCATTAACTGTCGTTGATTTTATGTCTGCTGTCATGTTAGATTGGGATACCAAGAACACCGCATCTAACTGAAAGAGCTGTTGATCAAACCAGGCCTGGGAGGTCTAGTAAAATGCTAGTAGAATAGTTTCTGCCTCACAGTTGCAAGTGGAGTATCAATGGTCAGACCATACAGGGCTTGAGAAGCACAATGGACGTTGCGGTGTTTGTTGCCAAAGTGCAGCATGTTTTCAGAGCATGCTTTGGGGCATTTTGTGCTAGGTATTCAGAGGGAAAAATCAGCTCTCTTCTGTCTCTCTGCCACACATTACTAAATCTTTCTATAAAGTAATTTTTTTTTCAGAATTTCAGAGACCCTAAAGCTATTTGCTATAGTCTACGTTCACTGTCCTCTACTTTTCATTCAACGTTCTTAAATTCGTATTTTAGTCTCTTCTCCGCACCTGTCTGGCTACAGACGGAGCAGGAATGATCTTGAACTTATTTAATGCCTTTCATCCACATGGATCACAAGCTGTTTTGCTAACACCAACAGTTCACTGCAACCACAACTCAAACGGAATGTGGCAACTGTCCAGCATTGTAAAGCAGTGCCATAAGAGAAACATGGAGAGGAAAAATATTTTACTTCAATAGAAATTGCAAGGGGGCTAAAATAGACAGAATGGGCCAATGGCATTACTATAGGGACATATTTGACCTAACAATTATCCAAACTGAAATATGGCCAGGACAGTGGGGCCAACATCTCGATATTTGCAATATGTGTCATGGGATCTTCAATGATCACATACATTTTCAGGCCTTATCCAAACAATGTATTTTACAACACTGCAGTTCCTCTTACTACCACACTGAGGCTTGGTTAAGAATGCATTTTCTAGTGTTTCTGAACTGACAGAGGCTAGTAAGCAGCAATAAAATCTAAGAAGAAAAAGATCTTTTCTACAAGACGTTACACAGCCTTCATTGTCATACATTTCAGGATACTAGAAACTGTATCGGCAGTGCAAAGAACTGTAAGTGGCATTCTTTTACCAGACCACATCTCCTTTCGGGAATGAGTTGGAGCCAACTGTATGTATGTGGCAGAAATGGCAGGTTTTTTTTTTGTTTGGAGTACAAAAGCAGGTAAAAAGCCAAGCTGGCGCTCTGGAACCAAGATACGCCAATTTGGCTTATAGCAGCCCCATGAATGTCATGGGAGAATATAGTTTAAAAAACAGAGATACCCTACACCATTTCAACCAGCAAGAAAAAAGTCATTTCGACTGTAATACTTGGCTGCCTCTACCTTTGTTGTTTAAAGATTTGCATTTTTTAAAATTAAAATGAATTCTTCTTTGAAAGATATTTGAGTCATTTGATGAGACTTACTAGAAGACAATGGGGAGGTTTTGGATAAAAATGCATACAAGTTGTTACGAGGTCAAGCACTCAAAAAGCTACAATAGCCCAGAACCTGTGAAACCTTTGCTAGTACATATGCATTATGATACAGCCTTTAATTACACTATCACATGCTATTTTTTCCCCTACAGGTCCCCCACCTCATTGAGTACACAGCCTGAGGCAGACACCTGGCATGGAAAATTTCAGTCTGAATACTTAAAGTATGGCAAAGGTCATAAGCAACTGAAAACAGAATCTTATTATCGGAAGCATTGGACAACATCAAGTATGGGCTCACCATGAGTTCATCATACATATATAAAAATTATTTTCACTACAACTCACATTGCAGAGCAGCACATTAATCTTTGAAAACAATTTGGACCAAAGTTGCATTTGCAGCAGTTAGTCTACATGAAGTTGTGATAATCAGAGTGAAGAAGATACATTTTCTCTAAAACGAGCATCAGAGCTAGAAAGTTATCGGGGAAAAATGATCAAGATTAAAAGCAGTCTAAGGGTATGTTTACACTTCAGTGTAAGCCCATACTTGAGCCTGGGCTCAAGTCTAACCTCCCTTTGCATCTATACTATAATTGCACTAATCCAAGGCTCAGACCCAGGGTTCGAGAATCCTGCAGGACTGGAGGGTCCAAGCTCAAGTTAAGCAAGGACCCAGGGTCCGAGCCCTATTTCTTTGCAAAGTAGACACAGCCCCACCTGACTCCGGTCCTGGGAGTCACCTGGGAGTATCCCACAATTCCATGAGACAACTTTCCTTAGTCCTCTGTATCCCAACAATCTGCAATCCACTCTATGGAAAATGGAAGCCCCTGCCCCTTTGCAAACAGCAGCAACTCAGGTCAGCATTAATCCATTCTCTTTGGATCACCAATCTGTGAGCACACTATCAGAGAGCCTCCTGGGTTTGCAATGGAGAACGGAGCAAGCCGTTTGCAGTGTGAGCTGCTTCCTGGTCACAGGAGCACAGCAAGATCTTGGTGAATCACTGGTACAAGGCCAGTAAAACTGTGAGCTTCAGTAAAAGCACCAGGAATGACCACGTGTACCAGCAGACAGCTAAAAATCTGGCAGCTCTGCAGATTTTCCAGACAGGTGGTCAGTGCAGGGAGTGTATTAAGAGGCTGAAGAGCGAATAGGGACAAGAACTGCACATCGGGCCCTCGCCAATGACATGCCCATTTTACCACGACTTTCACCGGGTCCTGGGCACTGCTCCCAGCAGGGAGTTAACCATGCTCCAAGACAACTTGGTGAGCCGGGATAGTGCCCTGCTGGCCCCTGAATCCAGCATTGGGACTGATGGGAGCCAAGAGCAAGTGCCCAGTCAGGAGCATACAGTGACTGTTAATGAAACCAGATCCAGAGCAGGTTGTGGATCAGGAACAGCAGCAAATTCTTGGTGCCTACATGCAAAAGCTGTTTGATTTCCCTCCTCTCCCCCCCCCCCCCTTGAGGAACAGGCCTCTGCTTAGCCTGCCGAGCACCCAATGGAGACAGAAGCCGCCTCAGAGCCCGGTCAGTGTGTAACTCAAATTAAAACTTTATTACAGGAATGGGAGGGGGAGGGATTTCTGCTGTAAGAAGCAATGCAAAAATGGTAAGCCCTGGCTACCGGTGTTTGGCCACTAAAGGTGGATCATATCACAATGCCTAGGCGTTCCCCCCACACCCAATCCCATGTGGAGTTCAAAATGGCGACAAGGAATTTCAAACATTCATAAACAGCTGTAAAGGTTATTTGAACTGTTAAGTCACAGAGGTTTGCTAGGTTCATTGTCATTTTCCTTTCAGTAATTAGAAATTTGCAACTCTGCAATCACTCCTCCTGGGTCTATTCAGCTGCTTGTAAACAGTGAACTGAGTGTACGTGTTTGGGAAATGGTATTTTATTTCCAAATCTAATGTATTTCAGTTAGAACTAATGCATGCAGTCTGCAGGTTACAAAATCATTTCTCCAAAGTACAAGTATGGTATCTGTTTTTCCCCCAGAACTGTGCCAGGTGGAGGAAAGCTGAAGATTTCAGCATGTTTGCATACAGCAGTAACAGTGTGAGCTAATACTGCAACATGTTAATTCCAATATAGATTCTGACCGAATCCTAGCTGCTGATGGCTGCAAACTTCTCCTAGAGCAAGAACTCCAAATAGCTAGTCACATTGTGGGGAAGAAGAAAAGGAGTACTTGTGGCACCTTAGAGACTAACAAATTTATTTGAGCATAAGCTTTCGTGAGCTACAGCTCACTTCATCGGATGCATTTACATTTACACTACAGACTAACACGGCTGCTATTCTGAAACCTGTCATTGTGGGGAAGGTCATATTTTCCAGGCCCACCTGTAGAGTTGACTAGTTCATTCCACTCACAAATGTGCTGTTCAGTCATTATTTGTTTGAATAATTCAGCTGCAGACACTGCAGATTTCCCTTCAGGAGCTTGCAATAACATCTCTCCCTCTGCCAATAGGGCACCACAAGAACGGTTACATTTCCCAAAATTTGAAAGGCCTGAAAGGACAGAAAAAGCCTTTTGCCACAAGTGCACTATACATCTCCACCCATATGGCAATTAGTTATGATTTTTTTATAGAACAGAATAGAGGTTATAATTTTAGACTTACAATTGTCTCTGTACTTCTGTAACTGTGATTAACAAGGCTGTATCCAGAGTGTGGACTGGAACATCCCCTTCAGTTCAGTTTAGAACAGTTAGATTTAGGTCCTTGAGACTCCACAATATTAATTCTGTGCTGCCCCACTGAACTACTTTAAACAATAACCTCCTGTTTCTTATAGTATTTCAGGACACTCGACCTATTCTGCCTGCTGATCTTCAGGAATTTGATCTTGGGCCCAACATATCATCACAGACCATTCCAAAAGGAAGTGTTTCCATGATGAAGTTATATCGATGTTCTTGAGACCGGCAGGTCCAGTAAAAGAAAAAGAGGGAAGAAATACTGGAAAAATGGCGAGCTGACAGACAGGACGACAGGCTGAGGCTCACTGCCCAGGTGGAGGACAAAGTTTCAGCAAGGAAGCTGACACTTGCAAAGCAGTTCCTGGAACAGGAATGGCGGCTAAGGGAGTAGGACAGAGCTCAGAGACAACTGCTTCAACAACACCTGTCTATAATGAATGCAAGAGTCTCATCTCCTGCTGCCTCTCCCACACCATGGCACACCTTCAGTCCATCAGTAGCTTGGACAACTCCATGTCAGGACAGCCCATGCGTTCAGGACTCATTAGTAGCTGGGCAGGGCTACTAAACACTATGCAGCCTTCCTTCTTCCAGCCATCTCCAGCAGAAATCTCCGCCCTTGTCTCCCATGGGAGGGGTGCTCGAAAAATTTGTATAGTGGGGGTGCCGAGAGCCATTGAACAAAACCATAAACCTTGTATATAACGGAAATCACTTCAAGCCAGCGGGTGCAGCAGCATTCCCAGCACCTCTAGTTCCAGCACCTATGAAGTGAGCGGAAAATATGTAAAGAAGGAAAAGGAGAATGTGGGGCCAGGGGACACATAAGCAGTTGGGGATTGTGTCGTGTTGTGTATTAACTATTTCCTGCTGTTTCTTTTTGGGTGTGTGGTGCTGTAATTGAAGTTGGTCTGCCCAAGACTGTGCAAGTGATTTACTGTTTTAAGACATTTATAAATAAAGCATGTTATGTTTTCAAGAAAGTTTATTGCTATCACTTTATCACCTCATACTCTCATGATTTGAGATAATACAACTAAAAACATGTTCAAGAGGAATTACACATCAGTAAGCAAAAAGCTATTCCACTATTTAGCTCGGTACAGCAATTCACAATTCAACAAATTCCATTTGTGCAGCCATTGTGGCCTCCCTCCCAACAAATTCATTATTCATTATGTCATTCAGACTGAGAATGTAATTAAAACTTTTTCTTTTGCAGGGCCTCAAATCAGGGTACACTAACATAAGCCAAGGCAAATAGGGGTACATGGTGTCCCCCAGAACAGTGGGGACAGTAACACTATTTATGTCCATGTCATTTGGTGGGAATAGTGTCCCAACCTGTCCATGACTGTAGATTCCTGAACGGCAAAAAACTCTGGCACCATGAACTCTTCCTGCAGAGCTCACTTGATATTCATAAATCTGACCCTGTGGTCCACTAGTGCCTGCATATCAATAGAGTGGTACCCTTTGTGGTTTATGTACTCATGTGCTCCTTGAGGAGGGCAAACCGCGTACAGGAATCCCATCAATATACCCGCCACAGTTAGGAAACCCCATTCTCTCAGCGATTACCTCTAGAATATTTTTAATGCCCACCACCTTGGGCTAAACCATACACCACTTTACCTACAGTCAACTTTCCTACACCAAACTGTTTGGCAATAAACCAGTAGCCATCTGGGGTAGCCAGCTTTGAGACAGTTTTAGCAACCTGCTTCTGGACTGGGAAGAATGACCTCAGATGTGTCTCTTTACACTGGAGAGTGGGGGCAAGCTGCTCACAAAGCTCCAGAAATGTGGCCTTCTTCATGAGAAAGTTCTGGACCCACTGCTGGTCATCCCAGGTCTGCATGAGGGCGTGGTCCTACCAGTCTGTGCTTGGAGCCCAGTGCCAGAAGAGACAATCTACGTTGGGAGCATCAGTGGCTATGCCAATTCTGCTCAGCAGCATCAACCAGTGAGTCTGCGATGCCAGGGTACTCCTGTCTCCTCTTCCTTCTTCTGGAGCGCCATCAGGAAATCCATCAGGTACTTTTGGTGGGTCAGAAAGCGCCACCACAATGTCCACCAGTACCTCGCGGATGCTCTGCTAGTTTCTTCCCATAGGAGTGAAAGTGCAAGCAAGAGAAGTTAGTCCAAAGGCACCTCCTCCTTGTTGCTCGCTTTGATCGGTGGGAGTGCACAAACAAAATGACTGCTCGGAAGGCTGCGTTGATGGGCTATTCAAACTTCCTGTAACATGCAGGGTGGGAGGTAAAGTTTTGTTACATTGCACCACAGTCCTAGGGCTAGAATGGCCGCATTTCAGTGGGGATGGCAGGGGCGGTTCTACGGACTCTAGAATATGGTTACTTTGACTTGGGTCTTCACATTGCAGTGTCGACGCCAGAGCCCTAGGTTTGAGCACTAATTAGAAAAGTCTTAACACAGGCTTAAAATACAACGTAGATGGTTCCCTAGTATAGGTCACAGCTTACTTGAGTCGCACTAACCCTGGGTTTACATTGCAGTGGAGACATACCCTAAGAGACTATAGTAAACAACAATAGAATGGTGGTACACCTCTACCCCAATATAATGCAACCCAATATAACACGAATTTGGATACAATGCAGGAAAGCAGCACTCCGGGGGCAGGGGGGGCTGCGCGCTCTGGTGGATCAAAAGCAAGTTCGATATAACACAGTTTCACCTATAACGCAGTAAGATTTTTTGGCTCTCGAGGACAGAGTTATATTGGGGTAGAGGTGTATTTGCAACATCTAACTGTGTCATCCTCTAAGCATGCTATCCCTATGCAGCTGAGCGAACAGCTCTCAGAGCTATTAAAACTAGAATCTCTTTACAGTTTCTGTAGCTTCTCTTGTCTTTGGTCCTCATTTGTTGACAGGAGCTAAACACTTATATCCATTCTCATCCATTACACGAGTTTCATCGCTTGATGGTGATGGTATGGTGACATGTTCTGCAACAGCAGCCCTAGTTACTCCACTATGATAAAGAAATGAATGGCTGAAGATCCTGGAGCAGTCATTACCCTGTGTGTCTCCTTCACTGTATTTGTCATTCAGCTGAGGAACAAGTAAGAGTACAAGTCTGACACTGCGTAGGGCCTCCTTTGTTCATTTGTTTTATTTACACACAATCCATCTTGCCTTCCCCTCAAGATTAAGGATCATTCAGACAGTAGCATGATGGGGCACTGCAATCCTTGTCCAAATGCCTGTAGGATGTGCTAACAGCAATGTAGTCATTATAGCAGCATCTATTTTCAGGAAAAGAAAACCATTATTTTGTTTCTTCTAAAAATGTTCACAGAACGAGCCTAGCCTGTGAAAAGGTAACTCTTTACTCCAGATCCTAGTTCAAATTTAAATCATGGTTAATTAAATTCCTCCTGTTCCTGGCACCACGAAAAAATCCAAGTCAAAATTACAGGTGCAAGTATCAATTATATCCAAGATGCAAACAAAAAAGAATGTCTTTTTTAGACTAATTTAGAGATATTTTATGTATATTGTTTGAAGAGCTTGCCGTAACTTGGTGGGCCTCTACTCTGACCTACTGTCTGCAACATAGCTGCTATTGAAATTCATAAGATTTACTTCTTTAAATAGGACAGTCTCTTAGAGAATTCTGTCAAGCCTGATTTACAAAATGTATCATTCAGTCATCTTAAAGACTATTTTTAGCAAGATATTAGAGGCCTGATTTTGATCTCAAACCTGTGTAAATCAGCTGTCGTCTATATGTGAGCTCATGGGGTACTCACTGTATTATGGCACAAGCCCAAACACTTGGGATAAGCTTTTAAGGAAAATTCAGAACATCTCAGGAGAAAAGTTATGCATACACTATCCTGTGTTTTCATACTTGGTTATTCACACTCAACCTGATAGCATGGCACTCATGGAGGAGGCAAGCTTCCAACCAGCTGGGCCCATCAAAAAGTTCAATTGCAAGACAGTCTAATTTTCTTTAGAGATATCAATTTTTGTCTTTTCTTACAAGTACTCTGTGACCCAGCATCAGTCCGAAGTGGGAATACTGGAACAGTTCCAACAGCTAACAGAAACATGGAGCTTCAATTACCCGCTTCTTCATAACAGGAGGGATTATCACTTACTTTAAATATTTTTCAGAGCTATTCCATTTCCTTCAAATAATGAAGTACAAATTACAACCATACAAGCTGTGCTGATTTAAATTATCCATGCTATCTAACCAAACACTGAAAAGCTAAAGCTATGCTTATGTTACTGTAAAACAACGTATGTTAGATTATTAGTTGATGAAGAAGCAGAACTCCACTTGTTTTACTTCTCTAGAACCAGATGTGGCACCAACAAAATATAATTCAACCCTAAAAATATCAGATTTGCTGATGCTTCAGGACCCTGGATGGTTCAGGAGACTGGTAATGAGATGCAGAGCTACTCATCTCCAGGTCATCTACTTGGATTTGATCCAGTTCAGTAACGTTTCATACCATTGGATCACACAAACTGTTTGATGATCTATGTGAAGTGACCAAGTGGTCTCATTGCAGAGGACAACAGCCTCATTTTCAGAGGTGCTAAACTCCCACAATTCCTACTGAAGGAAATACGAATTATGGGTAGCTCAGTGCCTCTGATCATCAGTCCACAAATGTTAGCATCAAAAACCCCGTATAAGGTGGTGACGGGCTTTAGTATACTATTGGAAGATGCAGGCCTATGCTGCTGGCAGGCAAACCCAGTGGGTTGCTGTCACTCCAGGTTAGGGATATTAAGGGCTGAGAGAGGAGTGAGGTCAAGCTGAGAAAAGCCCTTTTATGTTGGTTAGACGCAGTCCTATTTTAGAGATTTGGTACTTCTGTTAAGGTTAAAGACAAATTTTGAGGAGGAGGAAGGTTCTGGAACAATCTATCTTATGCATGTCACCTGTTCACATGCCACCCATCGTCACAATTTATACCCTTCTTCAGAGCTTTAACTAGGCATTCTAGCGCCCAGGGCAAGCAAGCATAATAATTTGTGCCCCCTAGCGGCAATGGGTGGGGAGGTTACCCAGGGTCACGTGCCCCCCAGATTTCTGCCTTTAGTACAGAGGTTTTCAAACTATGAAAGGAGGTTTTCCAACTCCTGCAGCAGAACCAGTAGCCCCAGGGCAGCGGCGATCAAGTGCCTTGGGGAGCATCTCATGGCAGCTGGGCTCTGCAGGCAGGGGCTAGCTCCAGGGGCATCGCCAGCCGGTACTGGGCTTCTTCGGGGAGAGGCAAGAGTGCCACCTGGCCTGCCTGTGGAGTGTCCAGTCTGGGGAGCAGGGTAGGGGGAGCTCCTGGGCAGCCAGCAGGCTCCCACAGCAGAAAGAGCCAAGGGCCCGAGCGGGCCCAGCTGCTCGTATCACTTTCCAATCCATCAGCTCCTGGGCACACACCCCAGTTTGAAAACCTCTGTGCTAACTGGAAGGCAGACGTCGGGGGGGGGGTGGCACATGACCCATATGTTCCCCCCACGCAGCCCCATTTTTCCACCCCTGTGACTTTGCACCCTGGGTGGCTGCCCTGCTCACCCTGCCCTGGTTATGGCTCTGTCCCTCTTGGTAGTCTTTGCTAAAACAAACACTGAACGCTCATGAAGACATAGGCCTTGTCAAGGAGTGTGTCTACCCTGCAGCTGGAGGTGTAATTCCCAGTTCAACTAGATGTACATGCACTCGCTCTGATCCAGCTAGTGCACTAAAAATTGTGCTGTGTCTGCAGTGGAGCAGACAGCAAGATGGCCTAGCCAACCAAGTACAATCCTGTCCAAGACCCTAGGCGCAGATCCAAGCAGCTAGCTCATGCTACTTCCTGGACTGCCCCACTGCTATTATTAGCATGCTAGTTCAACGAAAGCTAGCATGGGTACCTCTACCCGTGCTTGAAATTACACTGCCAGCTGCAGTGGAGACATACCCAACACTCAAAAACTGATTTATAGTTAAACCGGTGAAACTTTAAAACACTTGGTTCAGTTTCTTCCTGGCTTAGATGGGTGTAGCTTAACTTGATTTCTTTTTGAATTGGGCTAATCTGATACAAGCCAGGTTTAATCAAATTACAAGTGTTTTTTCACTGGTTTAAGTACACCAATTTAAAAATCACATCTTTAGTTAAACTGGAGCAACTTTGAACATAAAACCACAGCTAGAACTGTCAAAAGCACCAAAATGACTTGAGCCTAATTCCCATTATCAAAAGTGATTTAAGAGCCTCTTTCTCTCTCTGAAAGCCAATGGAACTTAGGTTCCTAAATCAGCTCTGCAGGTGGCCCCACCAGATCAGGACTCAGGCATGCTGATGGGGTACTGTGGGCAAACTATCACCATTGCAGCCTATGGCATACCTGCTCTATAGTTAGAGGATTTCAGTCTCCAGAGCAGTCCACTTGACACTTTTCACCATTCAATAGATTCACTTAAAAAAATTGCTAAAGCCCAAGCCAAATACTTGTTAAATCCCATTTTAAAACACCTTTCTCTGTAATTTTAGATAATTTCACTTCCTACAAACTCAGCCAACTTGCCCTGTAGTCATTAACCACCTTTTTTTTGGCCAGCAATCAAGTTGGATTACAGCCTGGCTAATCTTTCCTGCACAAGCGCTTCAGATCCCACCCCCTAAATCCATCCTCCTAAATCCCCTAAAGCAAAAGTGTTACCCTGGCAAGTAAAACGATTTGTCATAGTGAGCAGAACTCTCATTAGTTAGCTTCAGCTGCAGCAAATAGTGCCATGCTGAAGATCAGGACACTGCCAGCATAGCACTATCAAGGTTGATGCAGTGGAGGCTACATGCAGAGATCTCCAAATCAATGAGAAATTTATGCTCCCACTAGGAGCCAAGATGGCTGCAATTTTGTCTTGGAAATTCCAAGCAAAGAGAAGCAGTGTAGTGCTTTATTTTTAAATACAAAGAAGAGTTCAACATCCTTGCCCCAATAATGAACTTGCAAGTAAAGTACAGGGAAAGGAAATAACACAGTTAAAGTTTCTAATGTGCCAAAGCTCTTTATCAATGGATTTAACTAGAAAGGAGAGAGCAGTACAAAGCAAATCCTGATGCCTCTCAGACGTGGCTGGTTTGGCAGACATTTGCATCACTGTCTCATGACATAATGTTGTAAAGCAAATATTGTGTGCCATGATGCAATGCACTCCGCCCACCCATGGAGAGAGTGGGACTGAGAAAGCTAGCAGCACCCTTGCAGCTGATACATCCCTGCAGCGTGCAAGGAGCAGAAGGAAAGCTGCCCTGTGAGCTTTTTTCTAGAGCACAGGCAGGAGAGAAGGGCTTGAAAACTAATACAAATGCCCAACAGTCTTTACCAAAATTGTATCTCTCAGTAATGTCCAATGAGCAAAAACTAGATAAAACTAGGTAAGAGAAGAGTGTCATGCTACAAAAATAGTCCCGCCCAGAAAACCTATGTTAGCATGAAACATCCCATAAGCTTCTTAACATGCAACAGGACTCATTTTTGTTTTGTCATAATGTCCTCCAGTGCATTCCCAGCTATTGCAGTGGCAACTTATGTTGTAGAGCTGCTATTTTCTGTAGGAGTGCAGAATGCATGTCCTCTCCCAGACCAGCACTTCATGTCTCTTCAATAATTAGATAAATAGCAAGAAATCAAAATAGTCCCGCCCCAAGCCAAGGGAAAGAATCTGGTCTCCTCCACACTATGGATCTCTTGCACACACTGCTCTCAGTCAATGCACAGAACTTCCATTTATGTCATGTTCACTGCACAATATGTACTAGCATCTTGATTCACCCTGGGAGTGGGGGAAGGGGGCACTGCTCTGCTGCCTTCTTTTGAAGTTTCCAACAGCAAAAGCATCTTTAAAGATACCAAAAATTAGCATATTTTTTGCCTGCCCTTGCCGTGCTCCCTTCCAAGCCAGCAACACCAGCTTTAGGGACTACACATCCAGGTCCCTAGCAGAAGGGAAACTGAAGCCTCTCTGCATTGTTGAAACCACATTCCAAGCAGACTTTCTGCCTCTGGGGTGAGTATGCTTTGAATTGGGTTAGCAGATGTTCTGTCACAGAAGAAATCAACAGGAAGAAGTCCAGCCCAAAAGACTTTTACTCTCCAAGTCTAAGTGACATACTAAGAGCATGTCTTCACTGCAGTGTTAGCTCAAGGTATTACTCAAGTTTTGCCCTAACCTGACTCCTGTAATAATTCACAGCTCATGCACAGAAATAGATCATCAAGCTACAGGACATCTAACATCGTGTAATGAAGTGATTTGAAGAGTTTTATGCAAGTGTAAGCGGGGGAATAGTCCCGCAATTGTGGGGAACTTTCCTGGCTTCTGCACTACCCCGGTGAAGTAGGCTACCGAAAGGATTCGAGTCCTCGCTCCCACTTCCTTTATCCAGAGGCCTCCCTGCCCTTGAGGGCTCCCCTTCCACTCTCCTGGCTGCAGAGTTCTTGTAACCCCAACAAGGCTGGGCCCAAGATTCCTGGGGGCTCGACCCCCAACCCTGCAGTGGTCACCTAGGACAGGGTGTTCCCACTCCAGGGTACTCTCTCTGCACTGGGCACTTTTCTGATCTACTGATCATTACATACAATTCAAAGGAAATGCAAGTTATTTAATCAACAATTAATTTTAAAAAGCATATGGAAAAATGGGAAAGGTTAAATGAAACATCACCCCGCTCTGTGGCGGGGAACATCATAACCAGCGTCTCTGGAATGTCCGGGCAGTTCACAGTCTGTTCCTTGTAAGTCCCAGGCCTTCTTCTCAGGCCCTGACTGTGTTGCAGGGATGCTGTGGATTGGACACTCGGTCTGGTGATGGCCACACGCTCTCAGGCTCTGGGTGGCAGGGCCCTTCTTCCCAGAGTTGCCCCCGCCCTGTCAGGGTTACCAATCCCGCTCCTGCAGAGCCTCCTGGCTGAGGTGTCTCCCTGGGCTGGGCCCACTGCCCAGGGTCCCCCTCGCTCTCCCCAGCTGCTCACCATGCCTGGCTCTGGACTGCTCCAGCCCCACCTCCACTCTGCCTCAGCACGGCTGCTGCTCTGCCTCCAGCTCCCTGGGCTGCTTCTTTGGCCCCTCTGGCTCTGGTTGCTACAGCTCTCCTCCCAGCACAGATCTGCTCTGCAGGCTGCTTCTGTGACTCTGCTCTCAGCACTGACCTGCTTCCTGGGCTGCTTTTCTGGCCCCTCTGCCTCTGTTTGCTGCAACTCTCCGCCCAGGGCAAGTCTGCTCTCTCTGGGCTGTGCCTCTGGCTTTGGGGCTGCAGCTCTGCTCCCAGCACAGGGTCTGCTCTCTCTGGGCTGCTTTTCTGGTCTCTCTGGCTCTGGCACAGCTCTGCTCGGGCCCCTGCTTTCTCCTGAGCTCAACCCCACTCTGTGACACTCAGCAATTCCAGCTCACAGGGAGGAGAGGACCCCCCCCCGCACCCCAGCCTCTTGACTCCCTGATTAGCCTGCTCACCCTGTCATTCAGGCTGACCCGGAGCATTGGCCTCTCCCCATTGTTCCTGGGGACTGTCAGTCTCAGGGTCCTGATTTCCCATCAATCCTTTCCCCTTTTAGTACTGGGAGGTAGCAACTAAAATACCCCCACTGAGTGTTAGTAAGGGGGCAACAGTCCCCTTACACAAGCAGAGTGCAATCCTGCTGTGAAGGCTTAGGTACATCATCTCCTGGGGGCAAGTGCTCCATTCCTACAGAAAAATCCGTGGAATGGAAAAATGAGCTATGGAAAAGTTTGTGCAGGTCACTACAAAGATTCCGCCATTGAGGAGAGGCATTTTCAGCTATGCAGAAGAACTGTGGGATATGTCTTCACAACTCCATGGAGCCCAAATGTGTACGAGAAGACAAGCAAGTTGACCGAACATTTCTCCTCTATTAAAGAGTTTCCATTTCAGTTTGGTTCTAAAAAATGGGTAAAACTGTGGGAGTATCTCCACTACATAGGCAAATAAATCTGATTCACTGAAGGACTGAATGGAGAGCTGAATAGTAACAGACTCTCACTTCTAGGTCAATGGACTAATTCAATATTGGATAGTTTTAAAATGCTCATCACTGTAGTGTCAAAATGCTCAATATAGTAATTTAGAATGACTTGTTCCTGTCCAGAGAGGACATTATAATGAATTATGAACTAACCAGAGCTGCTGCTGTGTCAGGAGTTACTAAAAAATCAAATCTTCGGTGGCCTACGGGAGATGAGTTGTCAGTATCAGACCAGTTCCTAACAGAGAGGTATCTGCATAACCTCCACCACAGATGGCTCCATTTCCCTAAGTGTAGGGGCCAAAGATTACAGAAGCATGAAGAGTAAACCACCCTCTCCGGGAAATCTGTCTTGGTTAGGGCTAAACCACACTGGAAGGCAGAATATGCACCACAACTATCCATACTGTACTAGTTCAATGATTCAATTAGGGACGTGGCTACTATCAATCTGGTACTACAATCCAAATTTGCAAAAAGACTACAAAGCACCTACAGAAATTTCCTTCTGCCCGTAGAACATACTATCTCATTGCAGGGAAGGGTGTATTATTAATGCCATCAAACAGTGTTTCTGTTGTAATCACAGAACTGCAACAATACAGCAACAGAGATGTTCTGTACTATCACTGTATCCTGCACATGTCTGCCTCTCTCTTACTCCTTTCAACGCATGAGTTGCAAATTAAAAGAAAAATAGCATCTCCCAGATAGTTGTGCCTTCCTGCTGCTGAACACTTCCCTCAATACAAGTAGCCCCATTGGCTTCAATGGGATTATTTGTGTGAACGTTCGCTGCCATGAGCAAAGGTTGTAAAACCCGACCCCGTGGCTAAAAATTACTATACTTGCTGAGAGTGCAGTTCATGCTCATAGGAAATACCAGTCTTCTCCAACTAGTTCTACTCAAGTCACAGAGTAAGGCACTACCGCTCATGTCTAAGGGTCAAGAACAGGGACTTGAACAAAGAAAGGACTCATTTATATGTTTGGTGTCAACCACAGAGATCCTAGCTTCATGCAAAATTGCTGGAGTAGTTCTTGAGCTTAACGGGTTCTATATTTCTCCCAGTGCCAGGCTACAAGTCTGCCTACCTTATTATCCCACCTGCAGGGAGTAAATCCTCAAAGCACATCCAGGTTCTGTAAGTGCTATGTGTGTCTGGTTCCAGTTCCATTTGTATTGATTTCTGTTCTGTCTTATTAATGTGTCTTTCAAATAGGAAGACTGTTGTTCCCAGATTTCTAAGCTTTACTTGTAATGGTGCCCTTTCTCCACCTCACCTCACTCACACAAGTACTCCTATAAAATGCCCTCTGATCTTCATGTAAGATAACTCCCTTCCCATAACCAGTATGTGAGCTTGCAGAGCTGTCATTTATTTCACAGAGTATTATAATTGCTTGCTCCATCCAGGGGGAATAAGGTTTTGATATACCTTTAGGTCTTACAAAGGTTCCATGGGGGCCTGATTGCTTATTATGCTCTTGCCTGTATCACAGCTTATTGTATTTCTTATCAGCTCTTCCGATAAAAGAAAATAGCCTGAGAATAAAATTTCTGAGTCATTGAATAGAATGTATAATCCCCGCTTCTGGGTTTACACAGACTCCAGAGATCACAAAGATAATTATTCATTGCCAAAAGCTGACATTAATGCAGTGTTATGGTTCAGAAGTTGAATGAGCAAAAGGAAAGGCATTCTGGGATTGCACTGGGATGTGCAGTTTCTAAGCCAGTTTCTAATCTCTACAACAAGCATTTCATCCACGGACGCCATGGTGGTTAGACTTGCTCAAATCAAGAGCAATCCAAATAGTGGGGTAAACACCTGTGCGCCATTGGCATCAATTCAGTATAGACATGTGGTATGTTATGAGGCAGGCGGGTCAAAATGTGGTTACAATGCCAAATTTCTACGTGTAGAAGAGGCCTTTGGCTCAAATCCTGATCCACTCTCCATCTACAAATGTGACTAGGGCTGTGGAAGGGCCTAACTGACATAATCCGAAAAGGTTCTTGGGCAGCCCTGATGTTGCAGTAGCAAATGCAGAGTGACAACACCGCTGTTTGCAACCTGTAGAGGGGCAAACTTCTCAGTCCTTGCCCCTTAGGCTGGTTACTCAAGCTATACTCCACTAGGATTTGCTCCCTAAATAAACACGCATATTCAGCTTAATAAGCTTGCTGACTGTCCTCTTTGTTTTATGGTGCACACATTGCTTGCAGAATATGGAGGTAACACCTATGCACAGGAGGTTGGAGGTTGGCATGATAAAGGTTTTAAAAGTTAATGACCAAAAATGTATTCGACCCTCTTTCTACGTAAAGTAAGCAAACAGAATTCAGAATAATTTTTGGTGCATGCATGCCTGCTAAACCACTTTTATTAAAACTCCATTAGTTTCACAGTCTGAAACTAACGGCTAATTCTTCTCCTTAGGGAGGTAAATTGCCAACAATGACTAAAACTAGCCAGGGCTACTTGCAAAGTCCTCCAACTCACACAATGTACTGACTGTTTTTCTAATATTATGTGTTTGGGTTTTTTAGTTAGAGTTAACGAATCAGAACCCCCTTGCTTCATCATTTGGGGCTTAATGCATCATAACCAAAAGATAGGAGTTAAGCAAGTGGAAACGAGAATATTTTGAAGTGAAAGGCTTTTTCCTCTATTAAATTCTGAAGTCCGTTTTATTCCTTGGAAGAATACTGAACTCCCACCAGAAACGTATTAATCTAACGTTGGGAGCCAGTAGGCCTTGTTAACATAAGGGAAAAGGCTGTTAAAAGAAAATGGAAACAAAATAAAATTGATTCAAACTGGTTCGGGAGCACAATAGCTGTGGGTACTTTGAGGGGTAGCTTGTATTCCTAGGTCATCCCCTCGGATTTGTAATTATTGCTAGTTATTTTGTCTTGTGCAGCATAACATTAGGACCAGGAATAAAGAGCCAAAAATTTCCTATTTCCAGATTTTTTTTAAATCTGGTTTTCAGCACAGTAGATGTTTTCCAATCACTCAAATTAGTTTTCAGCCACTCAAAAAAACTGAGTAAAGAAGTCATTGCTTATTTCAAATTCTTCACTTAATAAAAAGTGAAAGTATAGCAAAAATCAAATAAATATTCCTTTGCACAAATTAAGTACAGATAAAATGGTCCAAATGATTGATTTACAGCTGCATTTTTCAGAAATAATGCATTTATAGAATCATAGAATATCAGGGTTGGAAGGGACCTCAGGAGGTCATCTAGTCCAACCCCCTGCTCAAAGCAGGACCAGTCCCCAACTAAATCATCCCAGCTAGGGCTTTGTCAAGCCTGACCTTAAAAACTTCAAAAGAAGGAGATTCCACCACTTCCCTAGGTAACGCATTCCAGTGTTTCACCACCCTCCTAATGAAAAGGTTTTTCCTAATATCCAACCTAAACTTCCCCCACTGCAACTTGAGACCATTACTCCTCGTTCTGTCATCTGCTACCTCCAAGAACAGTCTAGATCCATCCTCTTTGGAACCCCCTTTCAGGTAGCTGAAAGCAACTATCAAATCCCCCCTCATTCTTCTCTTCTGCAGACTAAACAATCCCAGTTCCCTCAGCCTCTCCTCATAAGTCATGTGTTCCAGTCCCCTAATCATTTTTGTTGCCCTCCGCTGGACGTTTTCCAATTTTTCCACATCCTTCTTGTAGTGTGGGGCCCAAAACTGTACTCCAGATGAGGAGTACTCCAGTATTCCAGATGAGGCCTCAGCAATGTCAAGTAGAGGGTAACTATCACGTCCCTCGATCTGCTGGCAATGCCCCTACTTATACAACCCAAAATGTCATTGGCCTTTATGGCAACAAGGGCACACTGTTGACTCATATCCAGCTTCTCGTCCACTGTAACCCCTAGGTCCTTTTCTGCATAACTGCTGCCTAGCCATTCGGTCCCTAGTCTGTAGCGGTGCATGGGATTCTTCCGTCCTAAGTGCAGGACTCTGCACTTGTCCTTGTTGAACCTCATCAGATTTTTTTTTGGCTCAATCCTCTAATTTGTCTAGGGCCCTCTGTATCCTATCCCTACCCTCCAGCGTATCTACCTCTCCTCCCAGTTTAGTGTCATCTGCAAACTTGCTGAGGGTGCATCCACACCATCCTCCAGATCATTAATGAAGATATTGAACAAAACGGCCCGGGGACCGACCCTTGGGGCACTCCACTTGATACCGGCTGCCAGCTAAACATGGAGCCATTGATCACTACCCGTTGAGCCCGACAATCTAGCCAGCTTTCTATCCATATTATTGTCCATTCATCCAGCACGTACTTATTTAACTTACTGGCAAGAATACTGTGGGAGACCGTGTCAAAAGCTTTGCTAAAGTCAAGGAACAACACATCCACTGCTTTCCCCTCATCCACAGAGCCAGTTATCTCGTCATAGAAGGCAATTAGATTAGTCAGGCATGACTTGCCCTTGGTGAATCCATGCTAACTGTTCCTGATCATTTTCCTCTCCTCTAAGTGCTTCAGAATTGATTCCTTGAGGACCTGCTCCATGATTTTTCCAGGAACTGAGGTGAGGCTGACTGGCTTGTCATTCCCAGTATCCTCCGTCTTCCCTTTTTTAAAGATGGGCACTACATTAGCCTTTTTCCAGTCGTCCGGGACCTCCCCCGATCGCCATGAGTTTTCAAAGACAATGGCCAATGGCTTTGCAATCACATCTCCCAACTCCTTTAGCACTCTCAGATGCAGCGCATCCAGCCCCATGGACTTGTGCTCATCCAGCTTTTCTAAATAGTCCGAACCACTTCTTTCTTCACAGACGGGTGGTCGCCTCCTCCCCATGCAGTGCTGCCCAGTGCAGCAGTCTGGGAGCTGACCTTGATCGTGAAGACAAAGGCAAAAAAAGCATTGAGTATATTAGCTTTTTCCACATCCTCTGTCACTAGGTTGCCTCCCTCATTCAGTAAGGGGCCCACACCTTCCTTGACTTTCTTCTTGTTGCTAACATACCTGAAGAAACCCTTCTTGTTACTCTTAAAATCTCTTGCTAGCTGCACCTCCAGGTGCGATTTGGCCTTCCTGATTTCACTCCTGCATGCCTGAGCAACATCTTTATACTCCTCCCTGGTCATTTGTCCAATCTTCCACTTCTTGTAAGCTTCTTTGTGTTTTTAAGATCAGCAAGGATTTCACTGTTAAGCCACGTTGGTCGCCTGCCATATTTACTATTCTTTCTACACATCGGGATGGTCTGTCCCTGTAACCTCAATAAGGATTCCTTAAAATACAGCCAGCTCTCCTGGACTCCTTTCCCCCTCATGTTATTCTCCCAGGAGATTCTGCCCATCAGTTCCCTGAGGGAGTCAAAATCTGCTTTTCTGAAGTCCAGGGTCCGTATTCTGCTGCTCTCCTTTCTTCCTCGTGTCAGGATCCTGAACTCGACCATCTCATGATCACTGCCTCCCAGGTTCCCATCCACTTTTGCTTCCCCTACTAATTCTTCCAGGTTTATGAGCAGCAGGACAAGAAGAGCTCTGCCCCTAGTTGGTTCCTCCAGCACTTGCACAGACAATCCAGGAAGTTTTTGGAAAGTGTAGGGGACAATTTCCTGGTGCAATTGTCTCTATTGCTCTCCCAGCCAATATCAGGGTGATTGACGTCTCCCATAAGAACCAGAGCCTGCGATATAGTAACTTCCGTTAGTTGCTGGAAGAAAGCCTCGTCCACCTCATCCCCCTGATCCGGTGGTCTATAGCAAACTCCCACCACGACATCACCCTTGTTGCTCACGCTTCTAAACTTAATCCAGAGACACTCAAGTTTTTCTGCAGTTTCATACCGGAGCTCTGAGCAGTCATACTGCTTTCTTACATACAATGCAACTCCCCCACCTTTTCTGTCCTTCCTGAACAGTTTATATCCATCCATGACAGTACTCCAGTCATGTGAGTTATCCCACCAAGTCTCTGTTATTCCAATCACATCATAATTCCTTGACTGTGCCAGGACTTCCAGTTCTCCCTGTTTGTTTCCCAAGCTTCTTGCATTTGTGTACAGGCACTTGAGATAACTTGCTGCTTGTCCTGGATTTGCTATTCTTGACATTTATTGGCATACGCAAAACATCTCTATATATTTAACCACTATAAGTCAGATAACATTTATCAACCAATTACCTGTTAAACAGCTCCCTGAAAGGGTAATCTGCTCTTTTTCCTTGTACATTGGCTGACAAATTGGAATAACGTTTGTGGCTTTTGAGATAGAAATCTCACCAAACATAGTACATTTACACACAAAAGATGAAAAACCCAGCTTTCGAAGAAGCACAACCAAGTTAGGAGACACTGTCCTATATCTGGATCTAGGAATTGGGGCTTAGTTGCCTAAAAAGGGTATTTGGATACTTTTGTTAGAGTTTGGGCATCCAAGATTGAAAATGGCTCTCCACCCTTTCCTCAACTTATCCCAGCATAAAATGCTTTCTGTGGATGTTTGCTTAGTATTCAGACATTTTGAATTGCTGTATTTATTTTTCTGTATTTATTCTATTTGAAAACTGGCCAAAGAAGACATGAAAAATATTTGGCTAGTGGAGGTGGAAACACTACTAGTATGGGCACTCACTGGACTATTAATGCTGATTTTCAATCAGGCTTGGAACACCGGGGAAGTTCTAGGAAATTGGAAGAAAACTAGTGTTGTGCCAATATTTTAAAAGGGTAAACGGAATGGCCCAGGTAATTATAATCTGATCAGTTTTTCATCTATCCAAGGCAAGATAATTGAGCGGCTGATATAGCATTTGATTAATAAAGAATTAAAGGAGGGAATTATAACTCTTGCCAATCATCATGGGCCTATGGAAAATAGATCCTGTCAAACTAACTTTTTTTTATGAGCTATCAAGTTTGTTTGATAAAAGGTAATATTGATGTAATATACTTAGACTTCTGTAAGGCATTTGACCTACTATACAACACTCATTAAAAACTAGAATGATATAAAATTAATGGATTAAAAGATGGCTAACTGATGCATGAAGAATAAATATCAAAAGTGTGTGTTTCTAATGGGGTCTCACAAGGTTTGGTTCTTGATTCTAATCTATTTAACATTTTTCTCAATGACCTGGAAGAAAACATAAAAGTCACACTGGTAAAGTTTGCAGGTGACACAAAAACTGGGGAGTGGTAAATAATGACCAGGACAGGTCATGGATATCAACCATTTCAGATCATTTTGTAAGTTGGGCATAAGCAAACAAACAATGTGTGTTTAAATATGGCTAAATATAATTGCACACATCTAGGAACAAAGAATATAGGCCATACTTACAGGATGGAGGCCTATTTGGGAAGCAGTTACTGAAAAAGATTTGGGAGCCATGACACATAATCAGCTGAACATAATCTCCCAGTTCAATGCTGTGGCTAAAAGGGCTAATGTGATTCTTGGATGTATGAACAAAGGAATCTCAAGTAGAAGTAGAGAGGTTATTTTACCTCTGTATTTAGCACTGGTGTGACTGCTGCTGGAATACTGCATCCAGGCCTGATGTCCACAGTTCAAGGACAACGTTAGTAAATTGGAGAGGGTTCAGAGAACAGCCACAAGAATGTTTAAAATATTAGAAAAACCTGTCATAGCAATAGACTCAAGGAGTTCAGATATTTAGCTTAACAAAGAGAAAGTTAAGGGGTGACTTGATTACAGTATACAAGTACCTACATGGAGAGCAAACATTTGATAATGGTCTCTTCAGTCTAGCAGAGAAAGGTAAAATATGACCCAATGGCTGGAAGTGGAAGCTAGACAAATTCAAACTAGAAATAAGGCATACATTTTTAACAGAGAGGTTAATTAACCATTGCAACAATTTACCAGGAGTCATAGTGGATTATCTATCACTGGCAATATTTACATCAAAATTGGAAGTTTTTCTAAAAGATATGCTCTAGGAATTATTTTGGGGAAGTTCTATGACCTGTGTTATACAGGAGGTCAGACTAGAGGATTATAATGGTTCCTTCTAGCCTGGGAATCTATGAATAGCTGGAGAAAGCTCTGAAAAGTTTTTAATTCCTTTTGGTCACAAAATATTTCCCATACAGCTTCAGAACTTCCTGTATGAATACGAGTAACGAGGACCAAGCAGAAAAAAACATCACTTAGAGCTTGGAATTATTCTTCTGACTTAGTCCCCTGGGATATTGGAAATGGACATGAAAACTCTTAAATATCCTTTTTGCTCATATGATTGACAACTTTAATTTACTAGCTGCGCTTCTTAGTTGTTACAACTGTAATAATGCAATAAAAAGATGCAGAGTTGACATAGTATAGCAGAATTACCTTGGCAACAAAACAAACAAAACTATGGCAGGAAATGCTAAGGGACTAGCTAGTGTGGGTTGATTCTCTCTTGATCCAAGAAAAAAAAAAAAAAAAAAGACTTTCAATTCAAGGCAATTTATAGCTATTTAATAGCATACCTGCCTGTTATCCATCCCCAATGTTTATAATACATGGCTTAAAATGGTCATTATTAAAACTATGACTTGGAATGTATCACAGTTGGAAGATGGTCTACAAATCTTTTTTATTAAAAAAAATACCCAGTAAGTGTCCTAAATAAACAAGATAAACAACAGGAGGCATTTCAGCACATCAGCAATTTATTTTGCCTTTTTTTCAGTTCTGTGAAGCTGAAACCCTTCCCCACCACAATTACAAATTCCCAGCATGCATATTGCTGGAGTCTTCACACCCACCACTGAACAATAGCATGAGTGGAATTGGCCTATACTGGGTGTTTTTCATAATCTTATTCTGTATAGTCATCTGGCAAATATAACCCATTGCTACCAATTTGCATTGTATTTCTCCTGCATTTAACATAGCCATGCAAAATTCTTCATACTACTGTTCCCAGGGTAGTAATTTTGTTTGTTTGACATTGTGGTGTTGACGATGATGAAAAAACTCATCAACGGAAAGCAGATTTTGTACCCGAGGAAATATATTTTGATAACATTGTAAGGCTGGTTTACAATTTTCTAGTAAAACATACATTACCTTTTGTTAATAAAAACCAGATGTTCACAAGGAATGCTGAACTTTAAATAATCATAATTGGCAAAGAGTTGAAAAGAAAAAGAATTAAAGATACAGCATTCCAGACCAACTTAGAATGTGCCAGGTTTTCTGGGAATATCAAAATCCTCTGGTTAATATATATATATATTACTATTATTATTACTACCACTACTACCACTACCACCAGCAGCTAGCTTTTTATTAATTAGTTATATAACACTTTTCATCAGTTCATCTCAAAGCACTTTACAGCAGAGGTTAGTATCATTATCCCCATTTTACAAAGGGGAAACTGAGGCACAAATAAATTACTTGCCCAAGGTCACCTAGCAGGGCCAGCAATAGACCCCAGGTCTCCTGAGTCCCAATCCAGTGCTTCATCCACCAGGCCACATTGCTGGAGCCAAATTAGGCCAGCACATCACACACATTGTCCCATTTCCTAGTTTAAGAGTTTACTCAGTTCCGTTTACAGTCTGGACAAATTGTTCTCCACTTAATTGTACATGGTGTCATAATTTACACCTCTGCAAGAATGATGTGAAACGCTGCCACTTTGATTTGATAGCTCTTTATGTTCACTTTGCACAGTTGTAAAATGATGCCACATGGTGCAAGGCTCTGGGGAATGACACCCTGTCTGTCTGTCTAGAACGTGTTAGTTCCTAAAACCTGTAACTCACCTCAGCCCCAAGCTCTAGGTGCTCTCTTCTTTCTGTGACCAAATGAAGAGATCCTCAGAAGTTGATTTTAAGTTTTCTTTCACATTTTCTGCCTTGTTTCATCCACCCTCAAATCACACATCAAAAAGTACTTATACCAATGGGTATATGGTCAAGAAGAAAGGACTACTATCCAAACTATTTTAGGTTAACAGTCACATAAAACAGCTAAATCAAAGATAACCACTCCTCTTGAACCATAACTAAGGGTTATGGTTTGCACTAACCCAACACAAATCTACTCTGCAGCACCACCTAATGAAACTGGACCTGATTCTCCACCTTGCTCTGTTAGTTTTGTCCATTCATAACTGCCTCTGTGGCATTGCACTGGCACAGATCCGAGAGTCAGGCCCACAACAATGTGAACATTCCAATCAAGTCATGCAAATGCACCCATGATCCAAGGAACAGAAAGAAAAAAAGTGAAACAATATTTGGCGGAGGAAAAGACTGACCTGTCTTTAGTCTCCAGTGCTGTTCAGCAGTGAGATGGACATGGCGGCAAAGCATAAGAAGGGATGTCACATCAGGTGGCAGCCAGAAATTGTTCATCTTTGTGGGCCTGCCAAAAAGGAGAACAAAAAGTTTAGGAATTCTAACCAACTCCTTGAAGTCACCATTCTATACTGTACCTGCAGGGTGGAAACTCAGAGCTCTAGTTGCAACAGGCAAGCAATTTTTTTTAAACTGTGCTCTTCAAGTCGGAATGCATAGCATACCTACTTCCCCACCACAGATGAGGTAACAAAGACTGACTTCTTATGGAAGATATCCCATTTTTTTTAATCTTGGAATTTGTTTCAGTGACAAACAAACCTCTGCTCTACTTATAAATGTATATTTACTGAAATGCCCCTTACTGTCTTTATTTGGACTATTCTGCAAAAACACCATATGTAATACTAGAGCAAATAGATTTTTTTCACTTCACATCATATTTGAATGAGCAATAACTTTAGGACTAACATCCCCCACCTCTATCTTCTGCCGGGACCAAAACTGGATCAATACTGCTGTGATGGGTTGTATCACAGAAACCCCCTGGGAGCTGCCACCTGATGTGCTAAGACTAGTTCTGCTCCTGCTTTCATGCCCAGTCAGCTTGGGACTTCACTGCCCTGCCTAGTTTGAGCCAGACCCGCTAGCCTGCTGAAAATCCAGACCCAGGTCTGAACCACGTCCCCTAACAGCTGTAGGCTTAACTGAAAGCAGCTTACAGAAGTGTTCCTGTCTTTGACATTCAGATGCCCAACTCTCAATGGGGCCCAAACACTAAATAAATCCGTTTTACCCTGTATAAAGCTTATAAAGGGTAAACTCATAAATTGTTCACCCTCTATAACACTGATAGAGAGATATGCACAGATGTTTGCCCCCCCCCAAGTATTAATACATACTCTGGTTAATTAATAAGTAAAAACTGATTTTATTAAATACAGAAAGTAGGATTTAAGTGGTTCCAAGTAGTAACAGACAGAACAAAGTGAATTACGAAGCAAAATAAAATAAAACACCCAAGTCTAAGTCTCGAACAGTAATAAAAACTGAATACAGATTTAATCTCACCCTTAGAGATGTTTCTTTCACAGACTGGACCCCTTCCTAGTCTGGGCACGATCCTTTCCCTGGTACAGCCCTTGTTCCAGCTCAGGTGATAGTTAGGGGATTCCTCATGATGGCTGCCTCCCTTGTTCCATTCCACCCCCTTATATGGCTTTGGCACAAGGCAGGAATCTTGTGTCTCTCTGGGCCCCCACCAATGGAAAAGCACCAGGTTTAAGATGGGTTTCATGGTCACATTTCCTGTGAGACCCCAAGCCTTCATTCCTCCCAGCCTGACTCACAGGAAGGCCTGCCTGCAAACAGAGCCATCCACAGTCAATTGTCCTGGTTGATGGGAGCCATCAAGATTCCAAACCACCATTAATGGCCCACACTTTGCATAACTACAATAGGCCCTCAGAGTTATATTTCATATTTCTAATTTCAGATACAAGAGTGATACATTTATACAAATAGGATGACCATACTCAGTAGATTTCAGAGTAGCAGCCGTGTTAGTCTGTATTCGCAAAAAGAAAAGGAGTACTTGTGGCACCTTAGAGACTAACAAATTTATTTGAGCATAAGCTTTCAGTCCACTGAATGCATCCGATGAAGTGAGCTGTAGCTCACGAAAGCTTATGCTCAAATAAATTTGTTAGTCTCTAAGGTGCCACAAGTCCTCCTTTTCTTTTTACTCAGTAGATTATAAGCTTTGTAATGATACCTTACAAGAGACCTTTTGCATGAAGTATATTTTAGTTACATTATATTCACACTCATCAGCATACTTTTATAAAATCATATAGAGTGCGTCACAACTGCAAACTTAAGCCTGCTGTGTTCAGCAATTAAATGAGTACCACCAGCTGCATCAATCTCTGTGCGGTTGAATTGATAATAGTAGGCACTCTTGAAAATGTCACTTGCTATTCAGATTCTACTGTTGTGGATGAGTACAGTTAATAATTCACCCTACAGCAACTCTGACAGAACACAGGGTGTTTCTCTTAGGACTTGGTACTCTCTCTTCTATGGGCCCAATGACCCACAAAAATGGCACAAGAAATGCCATACTGGGTCAGAACAATGGTCCGTCTAGCCCAGTATCCTGTCTCCAACAGTGGCCAATACCAGAGCTTCAGGAGGAGTGTACAGAACAGAGCCATTTGGAGAGATCCATCCAATGTTTTCTCCTCACAGCTTCTGACACTTAGAGTTTTAGGGCTGCTCCGAGCATGGGGTTACATCCCTGACCATCTTAGCTAATAGCTACTGATGGACCTATCGGACTTATCTAATTCTTTTTTGAGCCCAGTTATACTGTTGGCCTTCACAACATCCCATGGCAGTGAGTTCCACAGGTTAATTGTGCACTGTGTGAAAAAGTACTTCCTCTAGTTTGTATTACATCTGCTGCTTATTAATTTCACTGGGTAACTGGTGGTTTTTGTCCTTTGGGAAAGTGTAAGTAACACTACTCTATTCACTTTTCTACACCATTCATGGTTTTATAGACCTTCATCATATCCCCCCCACTGTCTCTTTTCTAAGTTAAACAGCCCTAATCTTTTTAATCTCTCCTCATATGGAAGCCTTCATATAACTATAACTCTAATAAGGTTTTGCAAGTATGAATCACTTTTCATTCAAGAAGATTGAAGCACTTTGCAGACATGCTATTTTATAGGTGGGAAACTTGCACAGAGAGCATTGATTTGAACAAAATGACACAGAAAAATCTCTATAGAGCCTTATTTTATTTTTTAAGTTTTTTGAAAATACAAAGTGATAACTGGGCTAAGTATTATTATTCAGTTGCAGAGCCAAATACAGAACCCAGAAATTCTGACTCCCTTCCCGTCTCTTAGTTACTCTATATCTTCTGTTTCAGTACAACTGAAAATATATTAAGAATTCTCTAATTACATATTCCAGGTAGAAATTAGATTACACAGGAGACATGACCATGTATATATTTTAAATATTGAAGGGCTAGCTTTACATTTTTGGTTATTGATTTCTTGAATTGGTTTGGACTGTATAGTCCAGTTTACTATTTTAGCTCATTCTCAACTTCAAGGTTCCCTATGGCTTGGCCTTTGACTAAAATCCTGGAATGATAAAGCAGCTGTATAAGGGTTTTGATATCACTTTTTTTGTTGTTGTTGTTCCTATAGAATAATGATCGTAGCCAGTACCCCACATCTCAGCTCTGTAGGTTCCATATCAACCTGGACTGAGCAAGTGCAGGCTGTTGCTGCTATGACTTAATATGCCACAGGAGTCTTACCTAGACAAACAGCACAAAGTACTGATCCTATGCCCACTGATGTTGATGGAAACACTCCCATTGATTTCTATTGACTTTGGATCAGGCTCTGAACAAACAATACTTAGCACTGCTACAGATATTTAAATGGCTTTTAAAAACCAACAGCACAGTGCTTATGTTTGTTGTCAATCTAGGAAATGGTGCTGATTATATCAATTAAATACATAAAGAGTATGTCAAGATTAGGAAGAGAAACTGAGGTTCAGCTGGGGTTAGCTAGTATGCGTTAGCTAACCCAGGCCTGAACACGATCTTTTCCCTTGTGTTCACAGGTGATCTTGACCAGCTAACCTGCGATAAAAGGTATCAAAGGATATTTGATATCCACACTACGAAAAACGCTGAGACTTATAATAACCTAATCTTAACCTTTATGTGTAGTCTAGACAAACCTAAAAGAGTCTATCTTCCGTAATCCACTCATCTACTAAAGAAATTGTCAAAAGAAGTAAAGAATTTGCTGTGAGTTTGCTCTGTTTAGACACATGAAGTGCTAGGTTGCCTATGACTACATAATTCAACCTAAAGTTAATCCTCCTTTGCCTTTCTTTAAAGCTGCATGAATTCAGAAGCATAGGGAAGTGAAAAAATACTATTTTAGTCAATATCTAGAAGAGGAGAATTATAGAACGCTTCTCTACTCTATTTCCAACATCTGTGTGAAGATCAGTTCCTGATCCACAATACACTCAAGCCTTTTTTTTTAAATTAAATTTTTGAATACCTAATGGGGAAATTTATATGTACTTTTAGATTTGGAAGTTTTCCACTGTTTAAAAGCATCCTATGTTTAAAGGTTTGAACGCAAAAGCATCGGGGAAAGGGAAGACAGTGGTGGTAGCAACACAGATATTTTGACTGTCTCATATCTAATGAGCAGGATTCTGTGGTGGGTAAAGAAAGAATGGAAATGTCCTAATATAAAGCAAGCGTGACACTGACTATTATAGCTTCACTTAAAAATATGTTAAGCCTGGAATAAATGAATATTCATTTTGATTAAGTCATTCCAAAATCTCTGTAATGTAATTCTCAGAAAGCCTATCATGAAAGGTGTGCTGGCAGGACTTCTATAAGAATAACAGAATAACTAAATAAATAAGTAAATAACACATTTACTAAAAATGCTTGAGTCAAGCTAGAACAAAGACCAGCATTATGCTTGATATGCAATTATCTTAAATATTTATGCATAAAAAAAGAAAAACCTTTAAACATACATTCTTGATTTTTTTGGTTTTGAAATTAAACCAACAGAACTTGTTCTTCAAGAAAGAAATGTTTAAAAATGTAAACAATCAAACTCTCATCATTTTAGATTAGAAATACTCGCTGCTGGATTTTTCTTACGAACTTTTATGAATTCTATAGGGAGTAATAAGCCAAAAAACACATACATTAAATGTTGGAAATAATATATTTCAGAAAGATTTAACTGAATCTAAGTGCCTTGTGTTTCACTTATTCAGTACATTCTGTTGAGAGTGTTTTCTTTGTTATAGCTGTTTTTTGAATCCTTAGTGCATTATGGTACTAGCACTGCACCAGCATCATTGGTTAAAAGCAGCTACAGTACAGTATAATTAAGAATCAATTCAGCCACAGTCAATATCTACACTATTAGTCGTAACTCTGAAAGGCGGAGTATTGGTCCGCATGAGTGGTTGCAATCATTCTGTACTAAGAGGGATTTGATCAGACAGTAAGTTTCACATCAGAACAGGAGTACTGGAACAATTTTTATAGTGGGGATGCTGCAAACTCTGTATGTAATGAAAACTACTTCAAGCCAGGGAGTGTGGCCGCACCTATGCATCAGAAGATTGTATAAAGAAGTCATTTAGGAAAGCTCACTCAGCTGACCAAAGAAATCTCTTTAAAGTAATATTTTACCAGAAAAGTGAACAAGTTTCAAGTATAACACTCTCACAAAACAAGGGATAATAAGCCCTTTCAACATTAATCCAAAGAAAGAAGTGTATTTTATCTACAAAATTGTAATATTTGCACTACTTTGGGATTTCTGATCATCACCAGGTTATCCAAAGGGTTAAAGCCTCCTTTCAAGATGGAAAACTACCATGCACTCTGCAACCACCAGGAAGACCATGACTCCTACTATCTAATAATGAATGACCTAACGACACCGATCCCAATCGGTCACCAAGATCACATAATCCCAGAGCTCAGTTTTTCAGAAATACAGATACATTTCATAAAAATGTTAAATTTCAAGAGCATGGACTTAACTTTAAGGCCTCTCATGGCCCTGAACCAAGTCACTGAAAAGAACATCTTTCACTAATGATAGGTTTCAGAGTAGCAGCCTGTTAGTTTGTCTGTATCCGCAAAAAGATAAGGAGTACCTGTGGCACCTTAGAGACTAACAAATTTATTTGAGCATAAGCTTTCGTGAGCTACAGCTCACTTCATCCGATCTGTAGCTCACGAAAGCTTAATGCTCAAATAAATTTGTTAGTCTCTAAGGTGCCACAAGTACTCCTTTTCTTTCACTAAGGGACCAAGGCTTCCCTCAAAAGTGACATTCAACAGGAATGGTGAGATTGTCAGCCTTGAAAGTCAAACCTGAGAGAGTGGGAGAAATAGCTTGCTTAACAACTGGCCTGATCTTATGGATTTCTGCCTTCCAGACAAGACATCATCCCCATGATCCTTAGAATAACATGCAAGGCTTAACATTCTTCAGCCTCGCTTCCCCATAACAGCAACAAGAATGGAAGACAGAGAAGTGGGGCAGGGAGAAGGGAGGAACACACATCTACTAAATTTAAAATCTCTGGCAACCTCCAAGAGGAGAGAGAGAAATCTAGTACACGGACTGGGCCCTGATTTGCATTAGTTCTGTTTTGAGAGGTGCTCCCATACTACAGTGATGGATGCCAGACAAGAAGCTCAACAGATGTGTGCCTAAACTGTATTGTCTGTCTAACTTAAGTTTCCACTTCCACAGTTTAACAGGTGTTTTGTCCAAAGAAGAGCTATAGACTCGGGCCCCTAAATTTTACGTTCCTTGTAGCAGGAACCATAATCTTCCTCTGTGTTTTGTACAGCACAGTGCACACTGATGACAGCCCAATAATAAACAAAAAAAAAGATTCAGTTATTCAGAAATGTATTTTTACTGGTAACATGATGCTTATTATTCTATTTCTATCAGCCTTGATCAAGAGACACAGCTGAATGAGGACAGACACAGAAATGGATTTAAAGGCAGGCTGCAACTTCATTAACTGAACATTGGCTCCATCTGCCCTGTCTCCCAAATCCTCACATACCAGGTACTGAAGTGGGTCCAGGCATTTACAGGGTTCCCACCATATAACCCATCACACAGGGTATACTCTCCCCAGCCTACTAATAGGCTTATTTCTAAAATATTAGAACAAAACATTTTTAAGAATGTTGTTTTCTAAACAATTCAGCAAAATCAACATGAATTTGCAAAGTGTTTCAGTTACATCAGATCTGCATTTTTCACACAAAAAAGATACAGCCAAAAAATTTCACCCACCTTTATTCTGGACTCTGAATGGACAGAAGGTGGGGAGCTCTATCAAAAATGTGCAATTACACCTTCTAGTCTTTTCAGTTTCTCATTCATGATTCTCATTTCTTATTAATACAGACAAAATCAAATTGATTTTTTTATCATTTGGATTTGGGATTAGAGAGCAGATATACTGTGGATAGTGTATTTCTGAAAAACAAAGTTTAATGTCAGCACCAGATGATAAAATGTGTACCACCATAAATTCACTGGAGTATTAGAATGATAATAAAGCTACTCTGCCTGCCACTGTAGATCCAATATTATATAACCAAGCTTAAACCAATGCATTATACAGTAAGTGCTTAGACACAATAGGTTGCTTACACATATTTCAGTTTCTAGAGGGAACCCAAAGCAAGCCAATCCCTGCCTATGACCTGTAAATACAAGAATGAAATGGTAAATTGTAGTTTACTACAGAATTTTTTGCCTACATGATATTTACATTTACTAGAGTAAATATTCCTAGTTCAGAGCAAGTTTTAAAAACAGCCTTGTAGCGATCACCTGTCCCAGTAAAATGTGTTGGGTTTTTTTTACTTTGCTTTTCTAAGAGTGTTATAAAATAGTGTAAACTACAGAATAATTGGATATATATCTACTATAAATAAATATCCAAAATAAACCTGCCAGTTAAAATGTGTGCTATGTTTAACTTTTCTAATCAGTTATTTTTGTAAACTTTTTTATTGATGTTTGCATACTTTTAGAAAACATGTATTATAACATTTCAAACCCAGCAAGAGGGATGACAAAATGACCCAACAAAATGTCAGCAACGCAAGTCTGTTCACAGGAAAGACGAGTGTTTATTTTGCTTAACAACAACTGTAAATCCTATCTGGATTGTGCTGCTTTCTAAACCCTTCACATTCCTGTAGATGTTTACTGACTGCTCTGATGGAATTTTTTAATGTACGCATTTAGAAATTCCATCTTGTTCTTTTGGTGATAACAGGTCAAAAAAGGGGTATTTTGCAACTTGTTTTTGCCCGAGTTGATCAAGTAATAACATGAAGAAATTATGAAGGTTTATAAATTTGGGGTGGACGTTTTTCCCCATAACACAATGACACTTTTTAAGAAAGGAATGAGATATGGCAGGTTTTCATAATATGAAAATAAGGAAAACCACATGTAAAAACACCATGGGGGCCAGATCTCACAAAAATATGCCCTGTATGGATAAAAATGTTTTAAAATATAAATCAGATTTTTATTTAAACTACGTATTTTTTTAAAAATAAAACTGTTATAAGATGTCAAAAATTAAATTAAATTAGAAATTATAAGACCTAAAACTTGCAATAACTGATTAAAGTTAGGGCTGTTAATTAATTGCAGTTAACTCACGCGATTAACTCAAAAAATTAATCGCAATTAAAAAATTAATCATGATTAATCAGACTTATAACAATAGAATACCAATTGAAATTTATTCAATATTTTTGGATGTTTTCTACATTTTCAATATTGATTTCAATTACAACACAGACTACAAAGTGCACTTTGTTATTTTTATTACAAATATATGCACTGTAAAAATGATAAAAGAAAGTATTTTTCAATACATCTAATACAAGTACTGTAGTGAAATCTCTTTATCATGAAGGTTGAACTTACAAATGTAGAATTATGTACAAAAAACTGCATTCAAAAATAAAAATGTAAAACTTTAGACCTGCAAGTCCACTCAGTCCTACTTCTTATTCTGCCAGTCACTAAGACAAACAAATTACAAATTTACAATGTCACCTGAAAGTGAGAACAGGCATTCGCATGGCACTTTTGTAGCTGATGTTGCAAGGTATTTACAAGGCAGATATGCTAAACATTTGTATGCCCCTTTCATGCTTTGGCCACCATTCCAGAGGACATGCTTCCATGCTGATGATGCTTGTTAAAAAAATAATGCATCAATTAAATTTGTGACTGTACTCCTTGGGGGGAGAACTGTAAGTCCCCTGCTCTGTTTTACCTGCATTCTGCATATATTTCATGTTATAGCAGTCTCGGATGATGATCCAGCAAGGGTTCATTTTAAGAACACTTTCACAGCAGATTTGACATCAATGCAAAGACGGTACCGATGTGAGATTTCAAAAAATAGCTATACCACTTGACCCAAGGTTTAAGAATCTGAAGTGCTGTCCAGAATCCGAGGGGAACAAGGTGTGAAGCATGCTTTTAGAAGTATTAAAAGAGCAACAATCTGATGCGGAAACTACAAAACCCAAACTACCAAAAAAGAAAATGAACCTTCTGCTGGTGGCATCTGACTCGGATGATGAAAATAAACATGCTTCAGTCCGCACTGCTTTGGATCGTTATCAAGCAGAACCCATCATCAGCATGGATGCATGTCCTCTGGAATGGTGGTTGAAGCATGAAGGGACATATGAATCTTTAGCACATCTGGCACATAAATATCTTGCAACGCCAGCTACAACAGTGCCATGTGAATGCCTATTCTCACTTTCAGGTGACATTGTAAACAAGAAGCAGCCAGCATTATCTCCTGAAAATTGTAACCAACTTTGTTTGTCTGAGTGATTGGCTGACCAAGAAGTAGGACTGAGTGGACTTGCAGTCTCTAAAATTTTAGATTGTTTTATTTTTGAATGCAGTTTTTTTGTACATAATTCTATATTTGTAAGTTCAACTTTCATGATAAAGAGATTGCACTACAGTACTTGTATGAGGTGAATTGAATTTTTTTTTGTTTTTTTACAGTGCAAGTATTTGTAGTCAAAAATAAATATAAAGTGAGCACTGTACACTTTGTATTCTGTGTTGTAATAGAAATATATTTGAAAATGTAGTAAACATCCAAAAATATTTAAAATAAATGGTATTCTATTGTTAACAGCACGATTTATAGCGATTCATTTTTTTAATCGCTTGACAGCCCTAATTAAAACAATTTTAATAAATAAAAAAACATGCTGCATAAATGAGCATACCTCAATTTTCAGGGAGCTTTCAGTTTTTTACAAAATCAGAGAAAACATCCAACTTTGGAGGCCAACTCAAGCTTTATAAACGTATCATGGTGTCGTACTGCAAAGTATCTATATTCTTTTCAGTACCCTGTATTGACAATGGAGTGAATGCAGGTATTTCTGTTTTTCCCAGATACATGTACTTTCAGTTTCTTTTGTGCAGAAAAACTTTTGCCCTAATTACTTTCAGTGTACTTAGCAGTTGCAGAGAGGATATTTTCTTCATTTGCGCTAGTTCATTCGAAGTTGAGAAAGCAACTGGAAGTGGGAAAACAAACTTTCCTACTTTTTTTCTTCCAATCTATTAATAAAAGCTACGTGGGAGAAGATGAGATCTACTAATTCTAAAAACCTGAAGGACACAGGGTCAGAATATCAAATGTATTTAGGCACCTAAACCATAGATGCCTAGAGGAATTTTCAAAAGCACCTGATCTGGGCAGGCACCTAACTCCCATTGGTTTTAACTCCTACTGATTTCAATATCTTTGTTTCTTGTCACCACGAGCCAGATTTTCAATCCATCAATTCCCTAGCTACAAGTTAAACTTTTTATTAAACAGAAGTAGTATATCAACAACTTTTTAAAAAATAAATATATCTGACACATTTCAGGTAGTTTTACTTAATAAAAACTATTTTAAAATGTTGGGTTTTTTTACATTTTTAATTGAATTCCAATCTCTATCCAAATACAGTTGGACACAAATCCTGAGTAAAAAAGAATCTAGTAAAGAACATTTTCTAACCTAATAAAAAATAAGAATCTAAATAAAATGTTTGTTAAGTTATATAAGTGTTTAATGAAATGTGCATAGCTATAGGGTATCCTCCAGGTTAGCAAAAAGAAGTTCCCAAATTTAGTATAAAAGCTGTATTTGTTTGCAAATCAGCATGTTTCAATGCTTATGCCAACCAATTATAATTAACTTTTCTTTAGAAAACAAAAAAGTACAAATGCAAAACAAGATCTAAATCGATTCTTCAAATCATTTCCTGCTTGCTGATATAAATGATTAAAATCCATGATTCAAACTGATTTGATTTTAAAGCAATCCATCCTGTTTATGCCTGTGCTTATCTTTACACAGTGAGTAGTCCCATCAAGGACAAAGTTAAGCATATGTTAATCAATGAAGTCTTTGCAAGACAGGGCATAGGTCAAAATAATGTTAAAGAGACACTACACTGACAAGCGCAAGAATTAAACTTACTTCCTTCTAAAGAGGAAAAGAAAATTGTAAAAGGACACTACCAAGTTAAAATTTGTACTTTTAAGTAGACAGTTTTCCTTACCTTTCGTTACTTAAATGATGGATAAAACAGATTTTAAACATTTCCTTTCCACCATATAGGTAGTTTGTTTATGGAACTCTGCTTAACCTTCTTAAATTGAACCCGGTATCTTTCATTCATTCTACTGAACATACATATTCTAAACACACATGGACAAGGGCCCTAATTCATGAAAGCACTGAACGATGTGCTCAACTCTATCCCTGTTCAGGAAAAGCCATAAGTACATTTTATAGACCTACTTAAGGGCTTTCTTGAATAGGGATGAACTTAAGTATGTGCTTAACTTTAAGCACACCAGTAGTCTCCATTACTAAACAGTCTTTTTTAAAATATATTGGCTTTAACAAGACTTACCACTTTCTTAAAGGTCTCAGAGTAGTAGTCGTGTTAGTCTGTATCCGCAAAAAAGAAAAGGAGTATTTGTAGCACCTTAGAGACTAACAAATGTATTTGAGCATAAGTTTCGTGAGCTACAGCTCACTTCATCAGATATAGCTCACAAAAGCTTATGTTAAAATAAATTTGTTAGTCTCTAAGGTGCCACAAGTACTCCTTTTCTTTTCACTTTCTTAAGGTTAACCATGTACTTAAGTGATTGCAGGACAGAAGCCTAAGAGTCTGCCAAGGAAATAACCTACCAGGAAACAGACTGTGGGCCCAACTTGTCCCTGCCTAACTATTCAAAAGGTCAGAATTGACTGTAAGCTCTTCAGGGGAGGGACCATTACTTCCTGTATGTTTGTACCGTGCTTAGAAGAATGGGGCCTGCTATTGACAGGGCCTTTGGGCATTACTACAATACAAACAGAGCAAATAATAAAAGGATTCCTTTCCCAGCAGCACAGTGCAAGAGGGAAGGTAACTTTTCCATATATTTCATCCCATTTTGACCGTTTTCAAGGTTCATCTCACCCTTTCTAATCAGTTTCATTGTCTGGTTCTCTACATTAGGTAGAAGATTGCAATATTGCAGACACTGCAGAGGAAAGTTATTTCTTCAAAAATAAATGATTTCCAATGAAAATTAAACAAAATAAAAAATTATGGAAACATGATGTTAGGCTTTGGAAAAGATTGTTTTATGAAAAGCTAGAATTATAACCTAACTGGATCTAAAAGCATCCCCTCTCCTGGGAAGTGACTTAGCTCCCAGAAATGGGAGCTAAACCATAAAGATCAATGAACTCTCCCTCTGGTAGGCACTCTGCCAATATGAAACCTTGGGCATTGTGCTTCTCCATGACTGGGGCCAGTCTGATGATTTATCACTCCCCAACCTGCCAAAAGGAGAAATCAGCATGATTAGTGCTGCTGGATAAAGAGGACATCTGGCAGAGAACTAATTCCTCCATTTCCACCAAAGAGAGACATGGCTCACCCTGGAGCTGCAGCACTTGCAGTGCCCTACACTCCCACTTGTTTAGCTTGCAACTTACAGCCGTGGACAGCAATGCATTTGCACCGGTGTAAGGGAGTGAGAATCCCCCCCCACACGCATTAGAAAAGGATAATGCTGTGTTTTGTGGCAGCCCAACAGAGCTCAAAGTTAGCTGTAATTCCTAGACACCGTAAGAAGTGATGCACTTCAAACACAGATTCAGTTCTTTGAAGGCACAGCATTCTTTCTTACTGCAAATAGTACAAACACTGGTTCTGCAGAACAGTGAGACACTCAGGGGTCTCTGTGAAACAGGGCTCAAACTAAGATGTCTCAAACACAATTCGCCATGACTAGAAAACATGATTCAATAACCTCTCAACGGTAAGCCACCTGGTTTAAGTTTTTCTGCTCCTTTTACACTACCTAGTGTTCAAGGCCTGTCCTCACACAGAGAACAGCAGCAAACTGCAAATTCTTTTAGGTAACTACATATTCCTAGTACTTTGAACCATTTTATATTTAAGCAATGAATGTTTCAGAGCTCTCTAAAGTATAAGCTTATAGGACATGTGTATAATGCAGTGCAGAGAAAAACTCGGGGTCTGTGCGAAATAGGGCTTAAACTAAAACGTCTGGCTGAGCTACAACACCCAGCAAGGGTAGGGGCATCTAAACATGTAACCGATGGGGAATAGAGTTGCCACCTGTGAAATACATAAAACCAGGGCATCTAGGATGATCATGATCCCATACAAGTGGACAGCTGGTAGTGTGTATTGAGCACCCCTACAGATTTCCCAGAACAGCTACCTCAAAAATGGGACAATCCTTGGAAAACCTGGGCAGTGGTATCCCTATTGGGAACACAGCAGTGGATTGTTCAAGAAGTTCAACCATTGTGAAAATTTCAGTTATCAATGTAAGATTATACGACTCTTTTGTGCATGCCCAACATTAACACTGGATTTTTAGCCTTGTTTCACTTTGATCCAGATTGAGTGTGTAAATTTGTCATCCTTCCAGGGACAGCAGAACCAGGGCGGTGGAGGTGAGAACAGGACCCAGAGGGCTAGAGTGGCCACCAGGGGGGCCCAGTATTGGGTTGGGGAGCAGGTAGGAACACCTGGATCCTCCGTCCCAGCTTGGAGCCAGCTCTCTGCTAAATCTCAGTAGCTCCCATCATTCACCCTCCATCCCCCCATTCAAACGGGCTCCCACCCGCCCCCACACACTCCCACATTCTTCCCATTGGTTTTGACAGGAGTCACTCGTATGCAATGAATGGAGGATTGGGTCTGTAGATTAGAGACTCATTAACATTAAACAACATGAAAATTAGACAACCAAGTACTTCTTAGTACCAGTAGCTTCCCACAGAAGATCAGTGTGAAATAAGTTACACACATGCTGTTTCTATATCATATATAGCGCAGGCTAAGTACATTCTCTGTCCCTCTGGAGCCCTGTTATCATGCGGGGAGAGCTTCTTCTCTTGCCTTCAGCAGTGATTTGAGAACATTTTTATCCATTTCTTTTATCCTTTGAGTTACAGATTAATTTAAACATCTTGAGAGGAACAGCAGAGATGAAGGGATTGACAGAAGGCCTGGAAACGGTAATGAAGAGAGCCAAGTAACTGACATAGGAGAGAGCTTGCTGAAAACAGAGAAGCAAAAAAAGGAGACAAAAGACAGAAGGTGGATGTGTGAGAGAAGGTTTCCAAGGCAGAAACAATAGGCCATTTACAATATATATACACAATAAAGGTCTCTAGTATGTTGTTCCAAGTGTTCTGGGTTCATATTTTGTGATACAACCAAGACCCTTTTACAATAGGTTCCATTTCTAAGCTAGATACATTATGGGTATGTGAAACCCCAGACATTTAAAAAAAAATTTCTGTTCTTTATACATTTCATTCCTGCTATAACAGTCAAATGAACACATTGTCTTTTTAATTTAGTATACTTTACAATGTATGAATAAACTCACGTAAATTGTCATCTACTTCCCCACCTTCCACCCCAACTACTTCACTCATTTATTCTGTGTAAATCATATCATTCTCAGATGGCAAATTAAAGTTGACAAGAGTTCTCAGCTTTGACTTGAATTCATCTCACTTTTCTTACCAGTCCGAGAAAGTGAGAGGGAAACAGACATGTCACCCACCACCACCACCTTTATTTTCTTCAAAGCAAGAAATTAAACAGAGAACACATTCAGGATTAGTGAGCAGAGGAGAGTGTGCCTTTGCAATCAACACTGTAATTAACTAACTGAATCAAGGAAGAAAAACACCAATAGCACAATAGAAAGCAGTTAACTCTCCTCTGTGAAAACAATGAGGAGTTCTTGTGGCACATTAGAGACTAACAAATTTATTTGGGCATATGCTTTCGTCGGCTAAAACCCACTTCATCAGATGCATGGAGTGGAAAATAGAGGTAGGCATAAATACACAGCATGTGAAAAGATGGGAGTTGCCTTGAGTTTTGGTTTCTCCCAGATGGCCCAGCTGGTTAGTAATTATTTCAGTTGATACAAATCAGATTTCCTTCACCGGACTGAGATGGGGCAGGGCAAGAAGGCAAAGGAATCTTATCTTTGTGACTCCTTTTAGTCTCATGATAGATATATGAAGCATACTAAATGACTGTTGACTAAGAAGATTTTACCAAATGATTATACTCTTCCTTTATTTTATCTTCCCTCAGATTTGCTCCTTTACCTCCTGTGATCCCAATTGGCATCCATACTATAGTATCCCATAGGTTTACAGGACCTCAACAATCTAAACTTGCCACATCACCATCGAAACTAATCCCATTAGCCCCTATAATTACTATTGGCACTAACTGCAGCTGTGAGCCAAATTGATCACACAGGGGTGCCCACAATAACATTGTCACTGCCAGCCACACGCTGCTTAAAAAAACAACAACACAGTTTTAGCAAGGAAGTTTCTTTGAAGCCCAACTTAGCATGGCAGGGACAAAACACAACAACTACACTTCGTAGTTTTCTTGAATATATTTCTATTAAATGAAACAAAAATAAACCCTCTACCAAAAACCTGAAAGCTCTAACACCACTAAGTAAAGCAAGAGTCTATTTTGGGGGATTGGGTTGATAAGGCGATATAGATTCTTGCACATTTATGTTACTGGTGTGAATTCAGTCCCAGGGTAACATTTTTCAAAAGCGTCTGCATGACTTGGGAGCCTAATTCCCATTGACATTCAGTATTAAAGTTATCCTGATGATACCCTGACTCCAACCCATACTCATCTGAAAACAGTCTCCCACCTGCTGTCCTCTTCCACATTATGGGTATGGTTGGGAGTTGGGCTCCTAATTGCCCTTTGTGCCTTTGACAATTTCTCCCCTAATGACAGGTTTCAGAGTAGCAGCCGTGTTAGTCTGTATTCGCAAAAAGAAAAGGAGTACTTGTGGCACCTTAGAGACTAACAAATTTATTAGAGCATAAGCTTTCGTGAGCTACAGCTCACTTCATCGGATGCATTCGATGAAGTGAGCTGTAGCTCACGAAAGCTTATGCTCTAATAAATTTGTTAGTCTCTAAGGTGCCACAAGTACTCCTTTTCTTTCTCCCCTAAGTCACTGAGGCACTTTTGAAAATCTCCTCCTAGGTCAGTGAGCAAGAGTAGTAACCAGCTCACATTTGTTCAGTTGCCTCGAGTCCATTGAGACAGCAACTAGCTCTCTTGTGGGCAGTCTTAATGGACTCCAAAAAATGGAATAGACCTGGACAATGAACGCTTTTAAAGAGGGTCCCTCAAGGCCAAGGTTAAAGCATTTCATTTAAGTGGTATAGGGAAGCAAGCACCGCTCCGCTCCTGTCTACACTGCATTTACTCAGTGGCCGAAAAAAGGATTTTACCCCAGAGCTGTCATCACAGCAATTTTCATATCGCATTAGTTTTTGTGAAAGGTAACTTTTAAAGAGTCCAGTCCTGCAGAAATGGGCTAGATCTCATAGATTCATAGATACTAAGGTCAGAAGGGACCATTCTGATCATCTAGTCCGACCTCCTCCACAGCGCAGGCCACAGAATCTCACCCACCCACTCCTACAAAAAACCTCACTTATGTCTGAGCTATTAAAGTCCTCAAATCATGGTTTAAAGACTTCAAGGAGCAGAGATGCCCCATGCTACAGAGGAAGGCGAAAATCCTCCAGAGCCTCTCCAATCTGCCCTGGAGGAAAATTCCTTCCCGACCCCAAATATGGCGATCAGCTAAACCCTGAGCATATGGGCAAGATTCACCAGCAATTTTCTTCGGAAGCAGCTAGTATCAGAAGTGTTGGTGACAGGATACTGGAGGAGGGGGACTGCTGCTCTGATCCAGGATGGCAACTCCTAAATTGCTTTCAGAAATGATTCCACATCATCCCATCAGGGTGGGGCAAGAGGGCAGGATTAGTCCCATGCAAGAAAGGTCTTAGGGCCTGGCCCCAAACCTGATGGATTCTAGAAGAGCTATAGGGAGCCAGAGCCATCCACATATAGGCAGTGTCTCTCCACACCAGCTCAGGACATCAGTGACCCAGCCTCACAAATAACATGGCTCTAGTAAGGTAAGGTTTCGCTACCAGGGGACTCACCCTCACTGCAATGGCCTAGGACTGCAGTACTACTTTTTCCAAGGAGTCTATGTGAGAACAAAGAAAAGGCAGGATATGTGGAATAGCTCAGTGGTTTGAGCATTGGCGTGCTAAATCCAGGGTTGAGAGTTCAATTCTTGAGGGGGCCATTTAGCGATCTAGGGCAAAAATTGGGGATTGGCCCTACTTTTAAGCAGGGGGTTGGACTAGATGTCCTCCTGAGGTCCCTTCCAACCCTGATATACTATGTGCCCCACACACACACACACCACTCTCCTATTGCAACCACATGGGCCCCAGACACAGAGAGACTCTGCATGTCCAAGTGGAAAGCCATAGAGAAAGGGCAGCTGAACCGCCTTCCACACAGAAGCAAAAAGAGATTCATGCATGAATGACACCTACCATATTTGGACGGGGTGGGGAAGCAAGTGGATATTCTGGGCCAACAGTTGCCCACCATCTCCCTTCTGTCTGCTCTTTTCTACCCCTTTTCTCTTACCAGCAGGAAAACAAATGGTCAGATAAAACCTCTTTCTAGGAAGAAAAAAAAAAGTTACCCACATATAGCCCTTTTTCTTCTCACTCCATTTAGCTGCTTCTCTGCCACAAGCTGGGGTTGAGTTCAAAAAAAAAAAAAAACCAACATGGAGGACCAAGCTTTTACAGAGAAAGTACCTCCCACAGGCAGAGTTAACCCAATTAGAAATAACTGGGACCCTATTTAGACACAGTTGTGCCCCCAATTGTAGCAGTTTGGGTTGCTCCTGAAGTATAGAGGAGCTGGAGAAACTCAGACTGCTGCCTTTCTATTAGCTGAAGGCAGTGCAGGGAGAAGAGGTTAGAGCTTCCATTTTACTGATGGTTTTAGAAGAAAAAATCCACACACACCCCATCTTGTTCTCTCCTTATCCTCCCTTCCCAGTTTGTGTATTGTGTCTTTTGGAGGCTCATTTTCCTGTTTATTATGTGCACCTTTCTCATTCTTCTATCAAAGGAATGGGACATTCATAAAAGCCACATGCCATTTTAAAAGGAACTTGATTCTGATGTACAGAGCTGATGTGGGAGTCAAGGAGCACAGACAGGAGTTTAACTGGCTTTGTCTGAGCCTAGAGAAGCACCTAGCAAAGGAAGACCCCATTCTGATATATCCACCCCGCACAAGAGAAGGGGGAAAAGAGAAGAAGCTGAGAAATAGAAACCTATTATAGCTCCCTGATTCACTGCCCCAGCCAAGGTTAGAACAGCCTGGGATCTGCTCCAAAGTGTACTTTGGGGCCATAAACCAGCTGAGGATAGGGAGAGCTGAGCAGCTCCTATGCTATCAGCTCCAGGCTTATGCTTTAGGGGATGTGGCTTAGGGAACGATGAGATGGCCAGAGTCTTGCTGCACTTTTGTGAGCCCCAGCCCCTCAAAGTTTCATAGGGATCCAGAACAGTCTCCAGTCACTGTCTAATGTTCAAGATAAAGCCACCCTTTCTTACTACTCCCTCTCAGTTGTGCCAGATACACAAACAGCACAAGTAAGGATCTGGGCCTCACATTCTACATTTGTATTTTTCCTTTTTGCAGTTTCTGCAAATTCAGCAATAGGCTGTGGTCCTTAACAGTATTTTCATAACCAGAAATGGCTCTTAACAGAAACCAAGTTTGTATTAATGACCTTATTTTGTCCATGCATAAAATGTGGTTCTGCTCTGAAAAGTTATACTGTAAATACACTCTTACTCAGAGTGGATAGTATATTCATTTTCTTCAGAGTCATATTTCCCTACTAAGTGGAAAAAATACATTATTATTTTTTTAACTTGTCAAAAAGCCTTGACGGTTCTGGGAGGAGGAGGTGGATTCTATTATAGTTTACATATCATCAGCAGAATTGTTAACCAAGGTCCAACTAGAGGACCAAAATCTACTTTCATTTCTGTAGCTTCCATCACATTAAATTTGAAGACAATAGGGTAGTACAGGTGTGGAGATCAGGGCAGAACTGACATGCCAGATTTTTGTTAGTGGTGGTGATCATAGTCCAGAAAGAACTTAGCATGACTTTCAGATCCCAGGTAGAGTTTGCATTGGTGGCCACTTAAAAAGCACCAACATAATTTTACTTGTATACTGAGCTGGAATCATTAATAAACAAACACAGACCTTCACAATACCCTTTTTTGCACTATCAAAGACAAAGCACACTTTAAATGTCGGAAATGTAGAAAGAAATGTCTATGGAGAAAAAAAATGAAATAAGCCTAGACACAAATACAGACAGTAGGAAAATACCTTCCACGTTTTAAATAATCTGTTATTTAAAGGTAATCCTGTATTAGCACATAATAGCACAATTATGGTTTTAAGCACCCCCTTTAAGCGAGAAGTAGACCTCTCGCATACTTGGTTGTCCTTACAATGATCACTTAAAAATATTTCCCTACCAAGATAACACATAAGAAATCAAGTTACCAGTGCAGGAGGAAAAACACATTAATAGCGAATGAATATTAGTCTTAATTATGGATTTCAAACACATGATATAAGTTTGGTAATGACAATCAGTGTGTTTATCATAAAATAAATGCATCTTGCAAGTCATTTGATCTGCCTCAAGACAATTGCTGATAAAAAGTCCAGGGGGCTCTTAGGGAACATCTGTTCAGATTGGTTTTAGGTGTATTATTGTGACTGAAAAATGAGTGTGCTACCAGGTGAATAATAACTTCAGTTCTTTATTATCTATGAAAGACAGAAATTGAACTGGAGAGCTGAACTACTCATAGTTTTGATCAAAATTTGGATCACAAAGGCTTCACTTTGCCTTGTTTACCGAGTCAAATTTACTCCCAGTACACTCTGGCTACCTCTGCATCGCATGCCACTGGTGGCAGCATATAGTGTAGCTATACATCACATTGAAAAGCAGACTGCTCCCAACAATTTGCAGATGGTGAATCCACCCCAGCTGTAGAGAGCCCCACTGTTCAGACTTTATGCTGGTGGTATGGGGAGATGCTAGGGCGGAGAAATCCAGACCTTAAATCCAGGGCCAGCAAGCAGGACTACTGCACAATATCCCCATCTCCCTTAGCAGCTGTTATTACAGCCTATGGGCTGGAACAGTAGCCACAATTCCTCTGTGCCACTGGCAAAGGATTTTTGTGTCACTCTTTCCAAGAATACATATGTCGTCTCTTGACCCTTCCTCTAACCCACTTCCCTCATGGCTTCTCCAGCAGCTTTTCTGGGGCTGGGCCAAGAATATTTTCTGTGGTAGGAGTGGATTCTGGGGAGCATTGTGTGCCTCGTCTATCTGTGTTCCTGCTACACACACCCCTTTGCGCATCTTAAATGGTGCAGGGGAGCTTTCAGTGATGCAAAGTCCCCTGCTCCTGCTCTGCAGCATGGGGGAATTTTACCTAAACAGAAAAAGTTCATTGAATAATTTATCGAACTACCCTTACTCAGCAATATCTATGGGCTAATGACAATACCTAGAAATGTCTTGCAGCGACCGATGAAGTTTTATTTAGCCTGAGAGATATTAATGTGACAAATCTTGACGTCCTTATTCATACAAGACTCCAGCTGATATAAGAGGAACTAGGCCTGAGGTAGGACTACAGGTTTGTTCCCAAAGTATTTTAAGGAAAGTGCAAAAAATAGTCAGAAAGAAGAATAAAAATGTTTTAAATGGGGGGGGGGGGAGTAACCGTGGGAAACATCTTGAAAGCAATGGAGCATCTGCTCTCATCACAAATTCAGCAGCAGCCAGTAGCAGTAGCTGTTTTGTTCCAGCAAATTCACCTTGTTTTAGGGTCAGGGACATTTGAGATGTGGAAGACCCAATAGGTCATTTACTCTAGCTCTATGCCAGTGCAGGACTGATAGGAGGCATTTAGTTACATTACAACATCTCTGTTTATGCTGACCCTCTCTAGATTTTGTTTTTCCACAATAATCTGTGCTCCCCATTCCCGGATTTTACAACTACACCCGTCTATGAAAGGCCTGAGTTCTTTCAGACGTGCAGAGTTGCATGTACAGTGCTGTACAGAGTCAAAAGAGACACAGCAAGAGCTGTGGTCTTCATTTGACCTGCTGCAATTCAGAAACTGCATTCTGATAGGCAAAGTGCTTTATTTCCTCCATTCACTTTAGCAACAACTGCTTGAACTATTAGCAGTATTTTTGCAGGTGCTTAAATTTATTACCTCTTTTAGTATTAATGTTGTCAGAGATGGGTGAGCTGATTTAGTAAAAATAAAAGATCTTTCTTTTGATCCCCCAATTCTTTAATCATTTCTGGAACTGAGTTCAAACTGCACCCTTTAATGGTTCTTTTTAGAGTCTCTACTCAGGCAAAGCACTTGCTGAAGTCAATAGGATTGAATAAGGATCATAAGATCAGGCCTTCAACCATCCATAAGGAAAACAAAAATGCTTCATTTTGGTTGTGATTTTTATGAATTTGCTTACCTTTGTGAGCTTGACTGGTTGGCATTTCATTGCATCTTTTTTTGTCTTAATGATTTATGTATTCCAGAGAACACTGAAAATATCAGGGCTTGTGCGCTACTCAAATTATGTCAGGCTCAATAAATGATGATTCAGAATCCCTGGCAATTCCTGAAATATCTTTAACCTACAAGCTAACATCAAAAGAAAAGAGAATATTAAAAAAAGGGATGACATTAAAAAAGGATCTGCTCCCTAAAATATAGATGACATAAATTAATCTCTATTTTAAAATAAATCTTCAATCGTTGGTTTCTACGAGATTCACAAAAATGTAGGTTCCTGAAAAAAACATGAAAAAAAAATCACTTTCAATGCAAAGCAGAGATAAGTAAATATTACTTTGTTGCATACAGCTGCCTGTGTACTGACATTGGATTACCTTTAAATAATAGATCGAAGCTATGTAAATTTTTATTTATTTATTTATTATCCCTTTAGAGGAACAATTTTTCTAAGATCCAAATGAAATACCATTACAAACTTAGCATAATATTTCAGAGACTTTTCTTTCTATGGATATTTAAGGGAGTTTCTGTGATAGCAAGAAATACTTAAAATACACCACCACAAGAAATGCAAATGTTTCCCATGAAGCAGTGTGTCAAGTGATTAGAGCAAGGTACTGGAGTCAGGACTCTTAGATTTTGTCCTGGACTCTACCAATCTCTGCTGTGGCACTGTGTGCAAATCACTTACTTTATCTCTGCTTGAGATTTCCTATGTGTAAAATGATTATATTAACTCCCAAAAAGGGGTTATGAAAAATTCTAAATAAAATTTGAAAATTCAGGTCTAAATTGTGCCACCTTAACTTACATGGAGTAGTACTTTACTCCATGAGTGGTCCCTTCCTGTGGAATAGCGAGCTATTCAACATGAGTGAGCATGGCAGAGTCAGACCTTTTATCACTTATGAGGAAACTTCAAAATGGTCAGTGTCCGAGTTCAATTCAGAAACAGAAAAAAAACACCCTACACAGTTAGGGCTTCCTTCTGACTTCACTGTTCATTAGGAATACATCCCGGGAAATCAGTGTAGTTAAAATCACGTAAAGGCAGTGTAACTGAGGTCAAACAATCAAGCCCAGTTTATCCTGGAGCTTATCAGTGCTCCCCAGTTGGGGCATGTCTCCACTACAAACTTAAGTCAACTTATGTTAGATTGACTTAAAGCCACTGCATGTCCACATAGACCACCTTCTGTTGGTGGTGTGTATCCTCACCAGCAGTGCTTCCACTGACTTAAGAGGGGCAGTGTTGGGGACTGCAAGCCCATGCTCAGTTCTGCACAGCTCCCCACCACAAGCCCAGCTGCCCCCCCCAGGTTCTTGGCTTCCCGCTCTCCACCAGCAGTAGGGCAGCCACCCAGGCTCCCAGCAGAGAGCTCCACGCCCAGAGCCTGGTGGTCCACTATGAATCCCAGACCCCTTTCTGCAGTACTCTTTCCTAGGCAGTCATTTCCCATTTTGTATGTGTGCAACTGATTGTTCCTTCCTAAGTGGAATACTTTGCATTTGTCCTTATTGAATGTTATCCTATTTACTTCAGACCATTTCTTCAGTTTGTCCAAATCATTTTGAATTTTAATCCTATTCTCCAAGGCACTTGCAACCCCTCCCAGCTTGGTACTGTCCACAAACTTTATAAAAGTGTACTCTCTATGGCATTATCTAAATTATTGAAGAAGATATCAAACATAACTGGACCCAGAACTGATTTCTGCGGGACCCCACTAGTTATGCCCTTCCAACATGACTGTGAACCACTGATAACTACTTTCTGGGAACAGATTTCCAATCAGTTTTGCACCTACCTTATAGTAGCTCCATCTAGGTTGCATTTCCCTAGTTTGTTTATGAGACGGTGATGCTAACTGCCTACGCTAAACAATCTGTTCCACCATGTATTTAGCCATCATGCTCCGAGTACCTTTGCCAGAACTGAAGAAGAGTTCTGTGTAGCTCAAAAGCTTGTCTCCTTCTCCAACAGAAGTTAGTCTAATAAGATATTAACTCACCTACCTCATCTCTCTAATATCCTGGGACCAACACAGCTACACCACTGCATACAAGCATAAGGAAATAAGGCATCTGTGGTTCATGGGTCAATCTGCCTTTTGGTTCTAGATTAGCTCACATCTCATTCTAAACAGAGTGTTTCAACTGTCAGTGCTGCCTCCAAAACCATTTCAAAGGAAGGAAAAGAAAAAAAAAAGTTTTATGTTCTTCTACTTCTCTCCTTTCATTCTCCAAGCAAACAAACAAACAGAGAGAGGAAAAATAGGTTACAACAGCAAAACAGAACTGCAGTGATCATATTCATTTCTTCCCACCAAGAGAAAGAGCATTGAAGAACTGATTAAAGGCTCCATAACTGCAGAGCTGGTGGGTGAATAATTCAGGACCAATAATTTTTAGATGAATTTCACCTCTTCATTGGTTTGCGATCATCTGAACTGACAGTTATTTTCTCAGTTATATTTGTTATTCAAAATTATTCACCAAGTAACTTGTCATCTGTAGCTGACTAACAAGTTCATTGTGAGTATTTGATATTAGAAATTCATGCTGTTTTTACTAAACACAGGAGTTACATGTGACTGGATGAGGCTAACTTAGAATTGGGTTTCTGTTGAAAATATTCACCATTAGGAATTTGAAATTAACTCTCAATGAATATGCAACAGTAAGCTCTTAAAATTTACTGGCTTGCTTTATATCCCTGCAATTCACTGGAAAATTCATTTACAGAATACAAAAGGAGTGAAGCAAACAGAATCAAAGCAAATTCACACCAAAGTTTGAACATAACCAGGGAAAATGCAATGTTCATCTAGCTCCACATATCAGTAACTTTATGACGATGATAATGATACATCCAACAATTAGGGCCAAATCTTGGACCCATTGAGGTCAATGGAATTTTTGAAATTGACTTCAATGGGAACAAAGCCTTTGAGTGTTTATATACAAGTCATGAATGTAATATTCAGAGATTTGGGGTTCTCAGTCTTAATATCATGCGTTGGACAAAATGGCCACGCTTTGCATGGAGAGAAAGAAAGAAAAATGTAATGATATCACAGCAGAATAGCTTACAGAGAAGAAACCAGGTAGTGAGAGACTAAAAGTAATCCACAGCTTGTGTTTATAAAAATTCATAAGCATTTTAAGCGCGCCTCTAAAGGAATTCATAGAATCATAGAATCATAGAATATCAGGGTTGGAAGGGACCCCAGAAGGTCATCTAGTCCAACCCCCTGCTCAAAGCAGGACCAAGTCCCAGTTAAATCATCCTAGCCAGGGCTTTGTCAAGCCTGACCTTAAAAACCTCTAAGGAAGGAGATTCCACCACCTCCCTAGGTAACGCATTCCAGTGTTTCACCACCCTCTTAGTGAAAAAGTTTTTCCTAATATCCAATCTAAACCTCCCCCATTGCAACTTGAGACCATTACTCCTCGTTCTGTCATCTGCTACCATTGAGAACAGTCTAGAGCCATCCTCTTTGAAACCCCCTTTCAGGTAGTTGAAAGCAGCTATCAAATCCCCCCTCATTCTTCTCTTCTGCAGACTAAACAATCCCAGCTCCCTCAGCCTCTCCTCATAAGTCATGTGCTCTAGACCCCTAATCATTTTTGTTGCCCTTCGCTGTACTCTTTCCAATTTATCCACATCCTTCTTGTAGTGTGGGGCCCAAAACTGGACACAGTACTCCAGATGAGGCCTCACCAGTGTCGAATAGAGGGGAACGATCACGTCCCTCGATCTGCTCGCTATGCCCCTACTTATACATCCCAAAATGCCATTGGCCTTCTTGGCAACAAGGGCACACTGCTGACTCATATCCAGCTTCTCGTCCACTGTCACCCCTAGGTCCTTTTCCGCAGAACTGCTGCCGAGCCATTCGGTCCCTAGTCTGTAGCGGTGCATTGGATTCTTCCATCCTAAGTGCAGGACCCTGCACTTATCCTTATTGAACCTCATTAGATTTCTTTTGGCCCAATCTTCCAATTTGTCTAGGTCCTTCTGTATCCTATCCCTCCCCTCCAGCGTATCTACCACTCCTCCCAGTTTAGTATCATCCGCAAATTTGCTGAGAGTGCAATCCACACCATCCTCCAGATCATTTATGAAGATATTGAACAAAACGGGCCCCAGGACCGACCCCTGGGGCACTCCACTTGACACCGGCTGCCAACTAGACATGGAGCCATTGATCACTACCCGTTGAGCCCGACAATCTAGCCAGCTTTCTACCCACCTTATAGTGCATTCATCCAGCCCATACTTCCTTAACTTGCTGACAAGAATGCTGTGGGAGACCGTGTCAAAAGCTTTGCTAAAGTCAAGAAACAATACATCCACTGCTTTCCCTTCATCCACAGAACCAGTAATCTCATCATAAAAGGCGATTAGATTAGTCAGGCATGACCTTCCCTTGGTGAATCCATGCTGACTGTTCCTGATCACTTTCCTCTCCTCTAAGTGCTTCAGGATTGATTCTTTGAGGACCTGCTCCATGATTTTTCCAGGGACTGAGGTGAGGCTGACCGGCCTGTAGTTCCCAGGATCCTCCTTCTTCCCTTTTTTAAAGATGGGCACTACATTAGCCTTTTTCCAGTCATCCGGGACTTCCCCCGTTCGCCACGAGTTTTCAAAGATAATGGCCAAGGGCTCTGCAATCACAGCCGCCAATTCCCTCAGCACTCTCGGATGCAATTCGTCCGGCCCCATGGACTTGTGCACGTCCAGCTTTTCTAAATAGTCCCTAACCACCTCTATCTCTACAGAGGGCTGGCCATCTCTTCCCCATTTTGTGATGCCCAGCACAGCAGTCTGGGAGCTGACCTTGTTAGTGAAAACAGAGGCAAAAAAAGCATTGAGTACATTAGCTTTTTCCACATCCTCTGTCACTAGCTTGCCTCCCTCATTCAGTAAGGGGCCCACACTTTCCTTGGCTTTCTTCTTGTTGCCAACATACCTGAAGAAACCCTTCTTGTTACTCTTGACATCTCTTGCTAGCTGCAGCTCCAGGTGCGATTTGGCCCTCCTGATATCTTTCCTACATGCCCGAGCAATATTTTTATACTCTTCCCTGGTCATATGTCCAACCTTCCACTTCTTGTAAGCTTCTTTTTATGTTTAAGATCCGCTAGGATTTCACCATTAAGCCAAGCTGGTCGCCTGCCATATTTACTATTCTTTCGACTCATCGGGATGGTTTGTCCCTGTAACCTCAACAGGGATTCCTTGAAATACAGCCAGCTCTCCTGGACTCCCTTCCCTTTCATGTTAGTCCCCCGGGGGATCCTGGCCATCTGTTCCCTGAGGGAGTCAAAGTCTGCTTTCCTGAAGTCCAGGGTCCGTATCCTGCTGCTTACCTTTCTTCCCTGCGTCAGGATCCTGAACTCAACCAACTCATGGTCACTGCCTCCCAGATTCCCATCCACTTTTGCTTCCCCCACTAATTCTACCCGGTTTGTGAGCAGCAGGTCGAGAAAAGCGCTCCCCCTAGTTGGCTCCCCTAGCACTTGCACCAGGAAATTGTCCCCTACGCTTTCCAAAAACTTCCTGGATTGTCTATGCACCGCTGTATTGCTCTCCCAGCAGATATCAGGAAAATTAAAGTCACCCATGAGAATCAGGGCATGCGATCTAGTAGCTTCCGTGAGTTGCCGGAAGAAAGCCTCATCCACCTCATCCCCCTGGTCCGGTGGTCTATAGCAGACTCCCACCATGACATCACTCTTGTTGCACACACTTCTAAACTTAATCCAGAGACACTCAGGTTTTTCCACAGTTTCGTACCGGAGCTCTGAGCAGTCATACTGCTCCCTTACATACAGTGCTACTCCCCCACCTTTTCTGCCCTGCCTGTCCTTCCTGAACAGTTTATAACCATCCATGACTGTACTCCAGTCATGTGAGTTATCCCACCAAGTCTCTGTTATTCCAATCACGTCATAATTCCTTGACATCACCAGGACCTCCAGTTCTCCCTGCTTGTTTCCAAGGCTTTGTGCATTTGTATATAAGCACTTGAGATAACCTGTTGATCGCCCCTCATTCCCAGTATGAGGCAGGAGCCCTCCCCTCACAGACATTCCTGCCTGTGCTTCCTCCCGGTATCCCGCTTTCCCACTTACCTCAGGGCTTTGGTCTCCTTCCCCCGGTGAACCTAGTTTAAAGCCCTCCTCACTAGGTTAGCCAGCCTGCTGGCAAAGATGTTCTTCCCTCTCTTCGTAAGATGGAGCCCGTCTCTGCCCAGCACTCCTCCTTCATGGAACACCATCCCATGGTCAAAGAATCCAAAGCCTTCTCTCCGACACCACCTGCGTAGCCATTCGTTGACCTCCACGATTCGACGGTCCCTACCCAGGCCTTTTCCTTCCACGGGGAGGATGGACGAGAACACCACTTGCGCCTCCAACTCCTTTATCCTTCTTCCCAGAGCCACGTAGTCCGCAGTGATCCGCTCAAGGTCATTCTTGGCAGTATCATTGGTGCCCACGTGGAGAAGCAGGAAGGGGTAGCGATCCGAGGGCTTGATGAGTCTCGGCAGTCTCTCCGTCACATCACGAATCTTAGCCCCTGGCAAGCAGCAGACTTCTCGGTTTTCCCGGTCAGGGCGGCAGATAGATGACTCAGTCCCCCGGAGGAGAGAGTCCCCGACCACCACCACCCGCCTTCTCCTCTTGGGAGTGGTGGTCGTGGAACCCCCAACCTCAGGACATCGCATCTCATGCCTCCCAACCAGCGGAGTCTCCTTCTGCTTTCTCCCCCCAGACATATCATCTGGTCCACTCTCCGCAATGGTACCTGTGGAGAGAACATGAAAGCGGTTAGTTACCTGTGTCTGTGTTACTGGAACCCGGACATTCCGCTTACCTCTTCTGGAGGTCACATGTTGCCAAGCTTCTTCACTGGCCTCTTGGCTCCTCTGTGAAACCTGCTCTATATCTTTAGAGCTTTGTGCCCCTAGAAGGCTATCCTGAGTTTGGTCCAGAAAATCCTCAGTCTCTCGTATACAACGCAGGGTCGTTACCTGTTGCTCCAGACCTTCAATCTTCTCTTCCAATATGGAGACCAGCTTGCACTTTGTACAGACAAAGTCGCTTCTGTCCTGTGGAAGAAAGACAAACATGGCACATCCAGTGCAGGTCACAATAGCTGAACCCCCCCCTTCCATATCACCTACCTACTATGAGCTTCCTCAGAGACGTTGGCAAGATGTAAGCCTCACTGGGCTCACTTCAGGCGAACTCCCAGGCAAACTCCTGCTGTGAGCTGCTCTGCTGTCCCCGCTGCTCCGCTGCCGCTCAGCTGGTTCGCGAGGCTCTGGCTATTTTCAAACAGCCAGGCTTCCCTGACGCAAACACACAGACACCCTAATGCCCGCCCCCTGCAGGCTAGCAGCCAATCAGACACTCACTCAGGCTCTCTCCCTGCCCTCCCAGCAAACACACGCTCGGATACTTCCTCAGCAAGCAAACACACACACTCGGATACTTACCAGTCCCAGGCAAACTCCTGCTGTGAGCTGCTCTGCTGTCCCCGCTGCTCCGCTGGTTCGCTGCCACTCAGCTGGTTCGCGAGGCTCTGGCTATTTTCAAACAGCCAGGCTTCCCTGACGCAAACACACAGAATTATGCAGATGTTGCAACAAACTACTGTATAATATAATTAAACACAAAAAACTACACTAGTAAAATAGCATTAAGGGAGAGATTTTCATTGCTGTAGTAGTAACAGATTGCAAGCAGGGCTGCAGTTCTAATCCACAGTGCACAGTGCTGAAAATAATATCCCTATGGGATTGACTTAAACCAGCAGAGTGAAGACTGCAACTTATTTCTAATTCTCTCCATTGTGTTCCAATATTGAAACTCTTACAATGCCTTTATCCTTTTCCTGCTTTCCGTCACCTCCCCCTACCGAACACATTTTGTAGAGTCCTGCAATACTTGAACACAACAGGGTTAGTTCAGAATGAAGTGGCATATGTCTGTGTATTTCCCTTGCTTTTGTTGGTTTAAAACAAGCACGTTAACTCCATTTAGAGTGCTAGTGATTAGAGCAGTCAGAACTCCTGAGTTCACACCTCTCAGAGCTGTTGCTTCAGGCTGTCTGCAGACTCAGATAGACATCACTGCAGAAGTTACACTTTGTTCACGTTTTCAAGCTGCTTTGTTGTTTTGGATTTTGTTTTGTTTCAGCAGGGACTGTTTGCAGCCATGATTGCTTGAAAAATAAATGTTTTAAAAGAAAGCCAAGATTCTGATCTCATCCTATGACACCTAGGCCAGGGCCTTTAGCATCTATGTCTTAATCCACCCTGAGCTACCCGGACATTGGCTCCAGCTCCCGTGCAGAGCACAGGGACTGTAATGCCCCTGCTCCGCCTCCGAGCAAGTAAGGTGAGAGTTGTGAAGCGATGACTGTGCCGCTTCCCTCCCTTCCAATGTGCCATGCAGGGCACACAGAGGACTAAGTTGCATACTTTGAAAGGCTGCAGTAAGTGACTCCCTCCCCAGAGCAAGAAGGAACTAGTGGAAGATCTGAAGCTCTTTGATTACTCTTGGGATGGTGCAGCTATGTGCCAACCATTAGACAGGGTTATATCTTAGGGCACAAACTAGTCCTTAGCCTTTCTGAACCTCAGTTTACCCATCTGTAAAATAGGTGTAATACAAATCCACTCAGAGGGTTATAGTGAGGCTTAACCAAGGTTTCTAAAGTGCTTTGAGAATCTAGGGTTAAAGACACAACATAAGAGCAATGTATAATATGATTATTGTTATAGCTGATGTAGCTCTTAAATTCTTTTGATTTTTCATGGAAGTATCAAAAGAAAGGGCACATTTTTAAACCCTCCTGAATGTGCAACAGGCTGAATTCAAAATAGCAGGAGTTTTCTGATTTTATGTCTCCCTTTTACATACTATTGAGTCCAGGTTACTTCTGACCTGATGCCATGTTAATAGACACATTACACAGTTTATTCTTAACCTTGGATTGTTGCTACATGTTCATAGGTAATTTCATAGAAAGGTGTTTATTATTTATGGTAAAATTATGTATGTATTTGAGGTTGATATGTCATTAATGTGTACAATTAAAAGTTAACCCCTCCCTCCTTCCCTCCCTGTCCAATAATTAACTACTCTCACAATATCCCCCCCCCCCCCCCGCATACCCCTTTTCAGATCCTTTCGGGGTGGGGAGAATCAGCTTTGCAACCTGCCTAGGAGGTCATCAGATTCCACATGGCAGCACATTCAGGGAAGAGGAGCAATTTTCTACTATCACCTTCTGAAACCTCTCAGCCAAGAAGAGAATAATCCAAATAATTTTTACAACACCCCAGTGCACTAGGTAATTATTCCCATTTGACAAACAAGGAAACAGACACAGGCAGACAAATTCATGCAATCCTGTGGAATTGTGCTTACTTCTGCAATAGCTCAATTTTCCCCAGATTGGCGAAGTGATTTGCAGAAAGGCCCACAGTGAGTCAGTGGCAGAGCCAGGATTAGAATCAAAGAGCTCTTTGCTCCCAGTTCCATGTTTAGTCCAAGGTGACCAACACTTTCACTCCACCACCCATTGCAGAACTGTGATCAATGCACTACAAATCCTGAGAGACCAGCACCACAGGAAGCATCACCGACAGATGATCCAATTCAGCAACCCCCTGACCTCTGATTGGTCTAAGCACACTCTTTAAGCATGGAGGAAGTTCCCGGAAGTGGTCTGTGCAACCTGGCAGTATCTGGCCTGTTACCACACAGACCCTGGCTCTGTTCTTTGTCTCTGACCCTTGGCTTGACTTCTGATCCCTTACTCTGCCTATGATCTCTGACTAGATTCCTGAATCTCATTTTGACCTTTGGCTTTACTCCCGATTTCTGACTCTGGCTTTGACCCCTGGCTTACCCCTAATTCCTGCTCTGCCCACCAGGTCTGACAGACTCCTGGTCCTATCCACTAGGCAAGACTGCCCACATCCCTGTCATGGCAACTGGGTAGAATGTCCCAGGGTTGGGGTAAATTACAGGATGCTGAGGTAGGTTAATTCTATATACTGATTATGAGCTCTAACAGCACAACTTTAAATAATTCAGGGACAAGTAAGGCCACTTGTAATGACAAGTGATAATGTGAATATTGAAAGCTCTATGTAGGGACTATCTTATTTGTACGTGATTGTACAGTATCTAGCACAATGAGGCCTGCCCTTATCCGTGATTAGGTTTCCTAGGTCCTGCCAAAATTCAAATAAATAACAACAAAGTTGATAACATTACAAGATTTGGAGCTAGGTATATACCCCATCTCAATACTTGATTTACAGTGGCCAGAGGGGAAAAAAAAAAAAAAGTTTACTGCAGCTGTGTGCTCCTCTTCCATCTTGTTTTTCCTATCCCAAAACTCAGTGACTTAACTGAATAGTCAGAATGAACAAACAAGAACTCAGTAAGACCAACAAACTCACATTTAATTCCAAATAATTTTTAGATTTACCACTCTCCCACAAACCACATTTAAAACCCCATCTGTCTCAAACTAACAGCAAATGGAAAGTAAATACCAGTATGAATTTGATAGGTACACTGCTGGTTTTTAATTAAATGGACTCTCCTAGCCTAAATCATTTTAACTGCCATTTTAAATTTCACTCATATTCTTGTCCAGTCCATTCAAAAGTTCATTTGAAAAAAGAAATTTGTGATCTGGGCTCATTTCCCAGGGAGACTATAAGAAATGCACCAAACTTGTTAATCCACGGTAGTAAAAGGATCAAGTACAAAGTCATGTTCCACTTCCAGTATGTTCCCTCATGGAAAACAAGTTTTAGATGAATTGAAAATGTAACAAAGAAATCATACTGTGTACAATAAGTCAGAGACATATTCCAGTCTATAAATATCATAAAAAGGAGCAGAGATTTTTCTGATCATTTTCAAGATACTTGAAATGACTGTTCCCATATAGTATGTTGTTTCCTCCACCACCACTGATTTATTCCATTATTTGGTTGTTCTCACTATTTATGCCACTGTCTTTAGAAAGGTGGGTTTTTTTGTTTTTGTTTTTTGTTTTTTTTTTTACTGTTTGTGTTTAACATAACACAAAACCAATGAACTATAAACTAACCGGTAGAGATGGGGAGTGGACAAAACAAAATATATTAAAGATACAACTCAATCCCTTCTGCAGAGTTCACACTTTAATTGGGGCGAACAACTGTGAGTGAAAACCTGGCTCTGCTGAAAGAAATGGCAAACCTCCTATTGACTTCAGTGAGGCCAGAATTCCATAGAGTGTATTTTTCTAACCAATTTAATGGTCAGTAAAATAGGAGACTGCTGTTGTCCACAGAACAGTCATAGTGTGGGCACAAGCAGGGCAAGCTTCTCAATATTTTCCCATTAGTATGCCTCAATAGTGAGCTAGAGGACCACTATTAGAGAAGGTAGGGTAGTTCAGTGGCTATACCTACAGTTCTTTGTCTATCTGATAACATGGGGAGTACCAATTATTGTGGCATCACTGTCACTGTACAAATAGGACTATAAAGAAAAGGAGTACTTGTGGCACCTTAGAGACTAACAAATTTATTAGAGCATAAGCTTTCGTGAGCTACAGCTGCATCCGATGAAGTGAGCTGTAGCTCACGAAAGCTTATGCTCTAATAAATTTGTTAGTCTCTAAGGTGCCACAAGTACTCCTTTTCTTTTTGCGAATACAGACTAACACGGCTGCTACTCTGAAATAGGACTATGACACAGCTCATTTCATGAAGGCCACTGAACAGAAGATAAACTTTGCAATTCTTCACCTGTCTATAATAAGCATTTGTAAAGTGCTCTTCATCATAATACCTGTGTGCAAACTGGATGTAAACTGGCAAAGTAAAAGGCTCCATAAGCTACTGTCAATACCTTGAGCCATTTATACCCCAGACATAATTTTTCAACTATCATGCAGGACTTCCAGACTGCATAAAATGGAGGTAGGGAATGGTACAGACCCATACATAGCTCTATTAAGTGGGAGTTAGGTGCAAAAATGGAAAGAATATTAATCTCTTAGGAATGAGAAACATAACTGTAAAAATGCCTCGGAATCATCAAAGTCAGGGAAAACATATTGTGTGTTCTTGTAGATAGCTCATTTTGGCACCAAAAAAAAATGTTGCATTAGCTTTCAGTTAAATAAAGTCTGGTTTCAAAATTTATACCAAATGTCTGTATTATAGAAAACTAACACATCTTAATAGCACAATTTGATGAAGCACTATTTTCTATAAATTTAGATCTACGTTGTCATCACAGTTATTTTTATTTATCCACATTCACATTTTAACAAATACACATGCCATTTATTCATTAAAAATTCCAACAATTTTTTCCAGCATCTCTTAGATGAGTCTAGGGATTCGATTATTTGAAGGGACAATAGGTTTGGGAGGATGGAATTTTTAATATAGCTGTTTGTTAACATTTGAAAGTAGATGAATAATGAAGATATCTGGAACATAGTTAGTGTAATACTGATTTTTTTAAAAGGCTCCAGAAGTGATCCTGGCAATTACAGGCTGGTAGGCCTAACTTCAGAAGTGGGCAAATTGTTTGAAACTAAGGTAAAGAACAGAATTATCAGACACAGATGAACACTATACAATGGGGAAGAGTCAACACAGCTTTCATGACTCACCAATCATTTTGAATTATCTGAGGGTGTCAACAAGTGTGTAGACACGGGCAATTCAGTTGATACTGTGAACTTGGACTTTCAGAAAGCCTTTGACCAGGTCCCAGACCAAAGGCTCTTAAGCAAAGTAAGCAGTCCTGGCATGAGAGAGAAGGTCCTCCTATGGATCAATAACTGGTTAAAAGTTAGGAAACAAAGGGTAGAAATAAATGGTAAGTTTTCACAATGGAGGAAGATAAATAGTGGGGTCCCCCCAAGGATCTGTTCTGGAACATGTGCTGTTCAGCATATTCATAAGTGATCTGGACAAGGGAACGAACAGTGAGGTGGCAAAGTTTTCAGATGATACAAAATTACTCAAGATAGTTAAGTCCAAAGCTGACTGTGAAGCCGATTGTGTAGCGTTACAAAGGGATTTCACAAAACTGGATGACTGGGCAACAATATGGCAGATGAAATTCAATGTTGATAAATGCAAAGTAATGATTATTAGAAAAACATAATCCCAACTATAAATACAAAGTGATAGGGTGTAAATTAGTTGATACCACTCAAGAAAGAGCTTTGAATCATCATGGATATTTCTCTGAAAATATGGGCTCAGTGTGCAGCAGCAATCAAAAAAAGCTAACAATTTTAGGAACCAAAAGGAAAGGGATAGATAAGATAGAAAATATCACGTCACCATAGAAGTTCATTGTACTCCCCTTCCTTAAATACTGCATGTAGTTCTTATCACCTCATCTCAAAAAGATATATTAGAATTGGAAAAAGTACGCAGAAGGGCAACAAAAATGAATAGGGGTATGGAACAACTTTCATATGAGGAGAGATTAAAGAGGCTGGGACTGGTCAGCCTGAAATGAGATGTCTAAGGGGGATAGGATAGAAGTCTATAAAATCATGAATAGTGTGGAAAAAGTTAATAGGGAAGTGTTATTTTCTCCTCATAACACACAAACCAGAGCTCAACCAGTGAAATTAATAGACAGCAGGTTTAAAACAAACATAAGGAAGTAATTCTTCACGCAATGTACAGTCAACCTGCAGAACTCATTGCCAGGGATGTTGTGAAGGCCAAAAGTATAACTGGGTTCAAAAAAAGAGGATGGGTCCATTGGGGATAATGGAAGATTGACCATCTTAGCTAATAGCCACTGATGGACCTGGAACACAACCCCATGCTCTGAACATCTCTAAACTGCTGACTACCAGAAGCTGAGACTGGATGACGGGATAGATCACTCAACAATTTCCCTGTTTCATGCATTCCCTCTGAAGCACCTTGCAGTGGCCACGGTCAAAGCAGGATACTGGGATAGACAGAGCACTGGTCTGACCCAGTCTATGGCCGTTCTTATGTTCTTATCTGGAATATGGAGAAAGTAATAGTTACATACCTGACAGCTATGATGCTTCTTTAGTTAATGTTTGTAAAGCCCTCCAAGGCCCAGAGTTTCTATGATGTCTTCTCTCCACTAGATGCAGCCAAGTCAGAGTCAGATTCCCACCATGACGCCGATTAGGTCTCCCTTATTCTCAAGGGGCTCCAGCCTTTCCCCAATCTGATAATGGCACTAAAGAGTCACCTATCAACTGGGGCATACTGAAGCACACTGGGCTCTGCTACTAAAACAGGTGCTGTGCTGGGAACTGCAGGAAAAGTGTCATAAGAGCTGGCTATGATAGCTTTATACCCACAGAGAATTCCCCTACACTTCAGGAATCCAGGCTACGAAGATCTCTCTAGTTTCCATTCCCAGGCACTGCGAGAGCAGGCTAAATAATTTGGCCCCAATAGTGCTGTAAGTGCTAGCTGTGATCAATATGTAAGCGGAGGAATAGTCCCGCTATTGTGGGGAACTTTTCTGGCTTCTGCACTACCCTAGTGAAGTGGGCTAGCGAAAGGATCTGAATCCTCGCTCCCACTTCCTTTACCCAATGGCCTCCTGGCCCTTGAGGATTCCCCTTCCACTCTCCTGTCTGGCAGAGTCCTCATAACCCCAACAAGGCTGGGCCCAGGATTCCTGGGGGGCTCGACCCCCAATCCTGCTATGGTCACCTAATACAGGGGCTAAGGTGTCCCCACTCCGGGGTACTCTCTCTGCACTGGGCACTTCTCTGACCCACTGAGCATTACGTACAATTTAAAGCAAATGCAAGTTATTTAATCAACAATTAATTTTAAAAAGAATAAAGGAAAATGGGAAAGGTTAAAGGAAACACATCACTCCACTCTGTGGCAGGGAACATCAGAAACAGTGTCTCTGGAATGTCCGGGCAGTTCACAGTCTGTTCCTTGTAGGTCCCAGATCTTCTTCTCAGGCCCTGGCTGTGCTGCAGGGATGCTGTGGGTTGGACACTCGCTCTGGTGGTGGCCACACGCTCTCAGACTCTGGGTGGCAGGGCCCTTCTTCCCAACGTTGCCCCTGCCCTGTCGGGGTTACCAATCCTGCTCCGAGTCTGGTCTGCAGAGCCTCCTGGCTAAGGCGTCTCCCTGTGCTGGGCCCACTGCCCAGGGTCCCCCTCACTCTCCCCAGCTGCTCACCACACCCAGCTCTGGACTGCCCCAACCCCAGCCCCAGCTCCACTCTGCCTCAGCACGGCTGCTGCTCTGCCTCCAGCTCCCTGGGCTGCTTCTCTGGCCCCGGTTGCTGCAGCTCTCCTCCCAGGGTAAGTCTGCTCTCTCTGGGCTGTGCCTCTGGCTTTGGGGCTGCAGCTTTGCTCCCAGCTCAGCTTGGGCCCCTGCTTTCTCCTTAGCTCGGCCCCACTCTTTCTGACCAAGGCAATTCCAGCTCACACAGAGGACAGGACCTCCCTGGCCTCCTGACTCCCTGATTAGCCTGCCTGCCCTGTCATTCAGGCTGACCTGGAGCATTGGCCTCTCCCCATTGTTCCTGGGGACTGTCAGTCTCAGGGTCCTGATTCCCCATTGACCCTTCGCCCTTTCAGTACGGGGAGCTAGCAACTAAAACACCCCCACTAACTGTTAGTAAGGGGGTAACAGTCCCCTTACAAATATCTAAGATTGTTACTCTAATACATTCACATGTTCATTTATAGAACGGCCAAACATGCATTTTCCAGAAGTTCAATTTTTTTATTCCCATTAAACGTGTTTGATTTTGGGCGGGAGGGAGGAAGAGGATATTTTTCTTTTAAACGGAAGCTAAAAACCACAACTTGCTCTCCCAAATTATATTTTTCAGAATGAGAACAGAATTGTATTATTGTTGTGTTTAGTGTCCCAGCTGAGACTGGCGCTAACGTGTGCTACGAACTGTACAGACTCATAAGCGACTTCCCCAAAGAGCTTGCTAACTCAGTAGATGGATAGGCCTAGGGTGACCAGATAGCAAATGTGAAAAATCAGGACAGGGGGTGGGGTAATAGAAGCCTATATAAGAAAAAGACCCAAAAATCAGGACTGTCCCTATAAAATCAGGACATCTGGTCACCCTAGATAGACCACAGGTGGGAGGGGAAACAGTCAAAGTGACTTCCCAGTGGGTTAGTGGTAAAACCAGAGTCCGGGTCGCCTAACTTGCAGGCCAGCGCCTTATCTATTAGATCATACCACCTCTCAAAGTAGACCGGACACCATCTAAAGCTGGACTTTTACCACCGAAGGTAATTAAACTGACTACAGCATTTGTAGTCTCTCTCAATGCAAATACAGGGACCACCACCACTCACAGCAATGTTACATTCTCCAGTGCAGTAAACATCTGTTTATTAACAGCAGCTACTGTATACTGCTTCAGGCTGAGAAAGAAGCATGTTTGGCAAACTTCCAAAAAGAGAGTTTCACCTGTCTGATTTAGCAAAGCACAACAAAAACAGAGTTTTCATTGTTTTGTTTTAAAACACTCTTTTGGGTATATCCTTGCTTGACTTGATCTTCAGTCCAGGGAAATAAACCTGTTCGTCTCAATCAGTGCACTTCATGTGCAGTCTGTTAGCCACCTTCAGTGTTTTGTTTTTTAAAGGGCATAGTGGGATAGATGAGAATATCAGTAAAACTTAATTGCTCTCAATATCACCACAAGGAAAGGGAGACAGACAGCTATGCAATAAAATATTAGATCAAACAGGCAATGTTTATTCTCCACACTCAAAATAGTTTCTTCTAAACATGAAACTGTCATCACTGACCATAAATGTTTGTTTATTATGGATCATTTACAACCTGTAGTTCTCATAAAGTACAAGAAACTGCAAATTCTCTCTGGTTTGGAAGCCATTCTGATAGCAAAAGACCAGGGACAAAATTGTACTGGCCATTTTTTTTAAACATATCCTTATTTTATAGCTTTCCTTCCATCAAAGCTTATATTTGAAGTTTTGAGTCTCTCTTGTATTAAAATAGTTCTAATTCCTCTGCAAAATCCCTCCAGCAGAAGACATCTTATAAATCAATACATCAAATTGGGGGTACCTCGTATGAAGGAGAGTGTATTCCAGGAATTATTTATGAAATCCTGGAGAGGAGCTAAGGCAGCAGGGAGAAGCCACAGAAAGTTCTCAAAGCTGCAAACTGAGTTAAATAGTAGAGCTAAGCAAACCACTGATTATGAAACTGAAGTATGCAAAATTTTTGATAGTTGTCCCCACCCACCTGCCCTCCCGAACTATGTCACATTTAGTCAGATTTTCACATGTTGTGGCCTTGACTGTGTAGTAGAAAATTTCCTTACAAGAAAGATCACATCCTGTACAATCTCATTCACATCTTCCTCCCGCTACCCCTCATTCTGATTATGTACTACGGGGGTGTCATTGTATCCTATCTGAGTTGGAGAAGTAATGCTTGGATCACCTAGTCTGTACACAAAAAAATATTATTTACATTATCAAGTAGGTAGGCCACTGAAAACGCAACAGACACCAAAATGCCTTTGAAAGCAAGTGAAAATACTAGGTATTAAATGCAATGATTATTAACAAATGCTGAGTCTTCAGAGTTCAAATACTCATCTCCATGGTTATCCATAAAATAAAGCCAGAGTATCTGCCATGGAGAAACATGCACAAGAGGCCCTGTGACACCTGGCAAAAGGTTCACTGTTCTTTACAAACAACTCCTGTCTCAGACCTGACAAACTCACTACACCTACTACACCATTTCATGGTATGTATCTAGAAACGGTAGCATGTAAGGTCTCTACTGAAAGCTAGTAATTTACTGATAATCATACTCATTGTGAGATGTGCGTACAGGTGAGATATAAGGGAAAATGTAACTATATTGAAAATTGTGGTCTTGGTGTAAAAGCAAGTCATCAGGTACTCTCATGTTTTGGTGATGGGTCATTCAAGCAGGAGGGAATTGTCCCCCAACCTGGCTAGCCCATTATATAATGTATTGCTCAATTGTCTATCTTTGCACTAACACAGAAAAGTCAGTGAAGACCCATCAAAAAACAAACTAGAAACATTGAAACCACTTGGAAATGAAAAGGAATGAAATGACTTTAAGTGGATCGCCCTGGGAATAAAGACCGAAGACTGATTCAGTGTATCAAAGGGTGGAGAAAGAGGCTCTGGATCCATTCACTGAGGAGGTATCTTGGAACAGTGGGGGGTGCTTTATGAAAGTTTTGGTCCTGGCTCCTAAGGGCTAGCAAATGCTGCAAAAGACCGAACTTTGGGGTAAGAATCTATCTTCTCTATTAGATAGGATAGTTAACTATCAATAAGTGTAGGACCTAGTTTGCATTTTCTGATTTTTGTATATAACCATTTCTTTCCATCACTCACACTTTTCCTATTTGAATCTCATCTCTCAAATACATTTCCTTTTATTATAATTGAACTCAAATGCTGTGCATGATACAGGAGCTATGGTCTAAGATAACACTGGGAAACACTGTTCCTTTAGGAACAGAGGATCTGGGATTTCTGTGGGTATCCAGTGATCACGGGCTAGATACCAGACTTTGAAGGACTCAGGGACTGTGGTGCACCTATTATCAACCAGCAGGCTGGTACAGACCAGAGAGAGTGCTTTAGTGGCTGACAGGCTGGTTGTGTTAGGGAGCTAACACCCAGTTTTGGCACAGGCAACCCTCCTTCACCCTGGAAGAGGGCAACAACAGGTTTATTCACAGACCTGGGTGCCCAAAGAAGCCTCACAGGCCCATGAAAAGAACCCCTCCATCAAACAGTCCTCAGAAGGAAAAACTGATAGGACTTAACAACACAAAGGATATACAAAGAGCATCCCAAGACAGGCAGGGATGGCAGAGCCTTGTTTGTGCCCTAAGTGATGTCTGATGGTAAGAAATTCCAATCAATGGTGGATTAAGGCTACACTGGGCTCAGATCAAACTTGCCCTATGGACCTCCCCCCTGTACCAAACCCCATAGGCATCCTTTCCAAGGTGTTTGTGGTGGTGCTGACTCCCCGACCTGACAATGCTACAGCCTACTCCCATCTCCACATTGATCCTTGAATAAAATGTTTTATGGGTCTTCTTCCTATTCAGATCCAGGCATCCTGACTTAATCACCTTTTTGCTACAGAGCTTGGTAAGAAATGTCTTAAGACAGAACACTGATCTCAACAAAATGAACAGGTGGTGCATTCAGAAGGTTTGACAGACATACTTCTACATGACTTAAGCTTCTACAAGCCAGTGTGTGGCTATCTGGTATATTTACAAGGAGGAGGAGGAGGGTTGTTGTTGTTGCAGAAGATTTATGTTTGTTTGAAAATTACAATAGAAAACAGGTGAGAGGGAGTGGTACTATCTTTTTCTTTTGGTTCTCATTAGTTAGCATTATGTTACATATGGATATTGTAACTTTGTATATTCTGAATCAGCTATAGGTTCAGGAACTTTTTAGGCAAAAAGCCAGGTTATCCCTGTTTCAGTACTGATGTTATCTAGTGAGGTATGGGTTATGGGAAAGCTATGGGAAGGTCAACAAATTCCAGCAAAATCAGACTAGATCAAGGATACTTATCCTAGAGTCAGGATTGAGCTTGAGAGCCTGAGTTTAACTATTTTAGTTGATCTCAACAGCTAGGAGTAAAACACAAGAGTGATGGTCTCTTACATATGCAGGACCCAGTCTAACAATGTTTTATAAATCATAGCTTACATCTTACACCTGAATTACACCTGGTATCAAACCAGAAAATCAGTGCAGTTTCTGAAGACCAGTTGTAATCCATACAAGAATCATCAAGAAGGAATTATGCGCACAAACACACTGCTACTGAAGGTTTCAAGTGGTCTTCAGATGTAGCGTTCTGAAGCATTACAGAAATTTAGTCTTGCAGTGGCGAAGATAAGGATAACTATGGCAAAAGTGGACCTGTGAGGTTGGAAGCAGCCATACAGCGAAGCACAGATGAGAAAGGAAAAATGTTTATGAGTTTTCTATCTGGACATCCAGAAGCATCTTAGGACCCAACAAAAACCCAAGATCCATATCTGAACAACAAAAGGAAAACAAACTCCCTCAAGTGAGGGATCACAGATTACCTTCATCATTTCCTCCTGTTTCCAAACTAGCAACACTACCTCAGAATTATCCTGAATTAGGCTTAAACACCAGCTCTCATCCAAGCCACAATCATAGTTAAATACCAAATACTGGGAATGCTGCAACTGCATCATCCAAATCCAGTGAAATGGACACACAGAGATGAGTCATCCATATATTGATGAACTGTGCAGTTCACTTTGCCTTGCTGTCTCTAAAACACCTATTATACATGTGAAAGATGAAGTACTGGATATTTTAAGAAAGTTAATGGCCAGTGCAGCAGGTGATCAAAATTCTTTTTTTCCACTCCGAATAGTCTTTCAAGATCACAACTACTACTTTCTTTCTCACTAGACAGAGAAAATAAAAGATATGCTTACCTGTGTAGTTTCTACCAAACACAACTACTGGAATAACTCACATTTGTGCTGTGATCTTCAAAGTGAAATATACAAGTAATTGCTTTTTTAAACATTTAATTGTGTTTTCAAGCACTCATAGCTGTTGTATTTACTGGTACAATTATTCAAACATCAAATCAATTTTAGTGTCACCTTTAAAAGAGGTTTTTTAACCAGCAGTTTCTGGTATTTTAACCTACAAATAGTAATGGAAGTCAAGTAGAATAATTACAAATTGAGGCAGTTTGTGACTGCATACTACATTATAAATGTATTAGTTTGACAGAGTATTATTGCAATAGTTATTGAAACACAATGTCATACAATGTTACTAATCACAGACAAAAACTGCATTTAAACAACATTAGCAGTGAGATGCAGGTCCTCAAAAGGCCAAAGAGTTCAAATCTAGTTTGATGGTGCCTTTAACTCACGCCACTATCTGAATAAAAAACCAGACAATGTCATTCCTAATTTGGAATTTCCTGGCTCCTGTTGTCTTGCATCAGTCTTAATATTATGTTTTAGAATGATATCATCAAATTGTGTAAAGGCAAAATTTAGGTGTTGTATAGAAGATTTTTCTAGTTGTAACATACTAGAAACATCTTAAATGATTTTTATGTATTTATTTTCTATCAGAAAATGTTAGGGTGTTTTTGTCTGTTTACTTTAATTTAAAAATTCCTCTGTGGCATTGGAAACCACAATATATCACGTCAATGCATGTGAATCAGAAAGTAAAACAATAAATTAAACGGATTGATCTACTTTCATCTTCCAAGGTGCGTGACATGCAAAAGATAAAACAGACAGCATAAATGGTGAAAAATAAATTAATTTCTTCACTCAATGCACAATCAACCTATGGAATTCATCAGCGAATGTTTTTAAGGCCAAAAGTATAACCTGGGTCAAAAAAGAATTAGATAGTCATTGATGGACCTATTCGCCAAGATTGTCAGGGACACAACCCCATGCTCTGGGTGTCTCTGAGCCTCTGACAGTCAGAAGCTGGAACTGGATGACAAGAAATGGATCACCCAATTATTGCCCAGTTCTGTTCATTGATTCTGAAGCATCTAGAATTGGCCACTGTCAGAAGACAGGATACTGGGCTAGAGGTACCATTGGTTTTACCCAGTATAGCTGTTCTTATAAGGCCATGCAACTGTAGAGGTAAGTCTTGTCCGTCTGTGCCTTTGTCTGCAGGAAGGAGAGCTTATACGCCATTGTGATTTTCACAAGAATCCCTGATATTCGGATATTTCCTTGGGGAGGGAAACATTGCCAGAGAAGACCACTTGGGCTCAGACCCAATTCTGAACTTTGCAGCACTACTCATTGCCTCATTCCCATTAAAATTAAACTAAAGCAGCAAGGTCACCGGTGTCATTATGTAAAGGGATACATAAATAAAATAATTAATAATAATTAATCTGCTTGTGTTGGCTATGATAGTGCTTTAACTATCTTCCTTATGAAGATATTCTACTGCCCAAGTGTTCTTAATGTTACAAACTTTTCTTTAAGCATGTTACCCATGAATAGAGCACTCACTGAGTGTTAATATATTTTTAACAGATAAAAAATTAGAAAAGGATTATATACAGGTAACTGTGGTTAAATTTAATATTGCCCTAGTGGAAAAGCTTTCAAGGATCCTTTAGTCCTAAGAATTTCCAAAAGACTTGAATGTAATGAAGAGACTTCTGAAAATCCTTTTAAAAAAAATCATGCTTTAAAGTCATTCTAAAGAAATCATTAAAGAAAAAGGAGACAGAAGGTAGGAACCATCAAGAAGATCAAGACCTTTAGTGGATATTTTTCCTATATGTTCGACTTTAAAATATGACAGAATATGGGAGTGTTAGCTCCACAACCTCCTCATTCCCTTCCCTTGACCCTAGAGAAACTGGAACTCCACCATATAGAGACTGGGAAAAAGGATGATCTTTGTCCCACTCTCTACCCTTTCCCCAACACTGACCTTCTGATCAGCAGTTTAACCACTTTCCCCCTCTGCAACATTCTGTGTGCAAAGACTTCTGGGTGCAGCAGCTGGAGTAGTCGTCTTTGGAAGCATAGAAAGTGAGGCACTGCCTGGCAGCCCCTGAGACAATGCAGAGACACAGTCTCCAAGGATATGGTTCTGGCCTCCATGAATCAGGTGGATTTACTGGGATAGGGAAACAAATTCTGTTGTTTCTAAGGGGGTGAGGGACAAACATAACCCTCCCCTCTTAGAGGTTAGAATGCAGCAAATGAAACTTTGTGGGTGAGATTTTCAAAGCCACCTCGGGGAACAGGGCATTCAGATCCTGTTAATGTTAATGGTAATTGGACTTCCAAATTCCTTAAAGCTGTTTGGAAAGTCTCCACCAATGTACAAAGTCCAAACTCATAAAGATACATGTTTCAAACTTGGGAATGTAGGGGACAGTATGGCTTGGTTTTCCTTTTCTTTGCTGCAAGTTTGGCAGTTGCTAATTTCATCAAGAACCCCCTTTGTTCTTACATGAAGAACTGTTCAGTTTTGACTATAACTTTTATAGGTATTATGGCCCCAGAAACCACACAGCATGTCCCACTGGCATATGTGGAAGTTGGTGACATTCAATAGAGATTTCCTGAAGAGAGAAACTCTCAATGAAAGAGAAACAGCTTTACACAAAGGAAACTAAAAACTTGAAAAGTAATACAAAGGCCAGTGAAAGAGTTTATTTCTAGGAGTGTATTTCTAATGTATAATTTTGGATATGTGTTGTGGTTTCTTAAAGGATTTATAGTAAAAGTTTTTGAAAAATACATAGCATGATTCTCCAGCGATTCAGTGAGGAGCAATTTTCCAGAAGTGTATATTTTTTTTAAATAAAAAGTACTGCTTTGCAGCTCAAGCTAAATACTAACACCTGACAAGAGGCTAGATCTTCTGCTCCAGCTGAGAACTGCTCAGCACATCTGAGGAGAAGGAAAAGATGGCTTTATGGAAAACTAATCCTTGAGCCAGCTCTGCCTTTAGTGTAACTAAAAGCAGCCTCAAGGCTAAATTAGACCAGTTGCCATTCTGGAAGTTGGGGATCAACATATTGCACGGTTTGGCCAGGTCCTCTTTCCTCAGCTATGTCGCTTGCACTTGAGATTGATAGAGGGAGTGACAGACACACATTATGGTAGCTCCAGCTGGGTATCCCCCTAACAATGGGGAATACTGAAATTGACAAAAGTTCCAGGGTGGCCCAGAGCAGCTAGAATCAAGCCAAGGGTCTGGCCAAGTTTATTTCTCTTTAGACAATTTTGCTGTGCATAAGCCCAGAGTTTCTCTGTAGTATTGTGAATCTACAATCAGCTTTAAAGCCATTTGGCTCACCCATGCTCTCCTTACTCAGCTATAGCTCCTGTTGAAACCAGGGTAGGATCAGGCTCAATGTGGTTAAAAATTAGGTCTGGTTTGATTTGTGTGCATGTTACAGATCTCTCAGCACTCTTCATAAGAGTGGAGGTTTAACCTACTATTGTTGGCCTAACTTTCCCCGCCCCACAACCATTATTCTGGGAGCTGTGCACCCAGTGGTTGCCACCATCTCCCAAGTCTAGTCCTTAATATGTACAATGCCTTTCACTGATGCTGTACATATTAAGGACTAGACTTGCAAATCCTTGCTTAGCATAACTCCTCAACATGTTAAAACTAGAATTCCTCCAGGTCTCCCATTTCGACCTTTCAACAACCTCTCTCCCACCCATTTCCTAAGCCAATTATCTTTTACCCTTCATATTCAGGTCATTTCTACATTCTGTTGTTTCTACCTTTGTAACATATCCCAAATCCATCTGTATCTGTCCCTATTAGCCAAACCTTAATTCATAATCTCCCATCATGACAATTAACCTTCTCTCTGGACTTTCTAGCATGGCCTCACTCTCTCCAGTATACCAACGTGGCCATCACCAAACACATTTTCCTCAACTGCTGTTCCAGGCATATCACTCCCTTATAGCAGTTCCTTCACTGGCTCCAAATCAATTGCAAACTCATAATCGTTGCTTCCAAGGTACTGAGCAGGTCTGCTTCTGCCTAGATCTCATCACCTTCCACTCACCTCCTCAGGAAAATCTATCAATTTTACCTCTCTCCACAACTCCTTTGTTCTTTTCTCCAACAAGCACCTACTTTGATGTTGCTCCAGTGCACTGTCCTTCTCAATCAAAAGAAAAACAAAAACAAAAAAACCACAAAGAAATCTAGAGACAGAGGCCGAGCTTTAGAAGAAGATAATATTTAAATTAATTAGTCTATATAAAGAGTTGCTAACCGGGTCATGACCCAAGAGAGGTTGCGAACAAGTTTAGACAAGTTGTGACCTTCCTACCTTTCTTAGTGGCTAGAAGGGAGAATTGAGCCTGAAACTCTTTTCTGTTATAATATTGGGTCATAGTACAGAAAAGGTTGAGACCTACTAGACTATAACATCTATTTATTATTAATTATTATTATTTAGTTAGACTGTGGTAGTATCTAGGATCCTCATTCATGAATCAGGGCTCCATTGTGCTGGGCACTCTACCAACACAGAACCCTGCCCCAAATAGCTTAGTATTTAAAATCACTTAACCTTGAGCACAAGATATATTTAACACATTTTTAAGAATCTATTGTAATAGACAGTAAAACTGTGAGCTAGCTAGGAATGTTTTACATTACTTCTATCATGTTTTTGTTTGGTGCTTCAGTAAGACCACTAAAGGCCCATTCTTGCTGTCCTTATCAAGGCAATTCTGCCATTAAAATGCAGAGTATGGACTGCTGAATAGGACCCAAAATGGTGCTTCAGTAATTTGCAATATCATGACTGTACCAACTGAACAGTCTATAAACTTTAGCTAACAAGAGATTTTTGTTAAAAGGATTACACGGGCCTGGTCGGAGCCCTCCAAAATGTTGTAAGAAAGTTTTTCTTCACAATCAAACCAGATTTCTTTCAAACTGTCCTTCCTGCAGTACTTCCTCTCATTATTCCAGTTTATTCTAAAACAGGCACATTTTGATCATGAGGCTCTATTTATTCTCAAAAAAAGAAAAGGAGTACTTGAGTCACCTTAGAGACTAACAAGTTTATTTGATCATAAGCTTTCGTGAGCTACAGCTCACTTCATTGGATGCATGCAGTGGAGAATGCATGGATCCGATGAAGTGAGCTGTAGCTCATGAAAGCTTATGATCAAATAAACTTGTTAGTCTCTAAGGTGACACAAGTACTCCTTTTCTTTTTGTGGATACAGACTAACACAGCTGTTACTCTGAAACCTGTATTTATTCTTGATTACTTTTACTGTTATAATCACTTTGTTTCTAAATGTAAAGCCACACTGCTCCACAATCCAGAACAGAATTTCAACTAATTGGGAACTAGCTAGACAAAGGCACTCAGGGCAGCATGATCTGCAGTTTGACCTTAAATCTGAATTAAGTGCATCAACTATGATGCCATGCAGTATTCAAGAGAGACATCTGCTGGCAATAAAGACGAAGAACACCCATCTTAAGCTAGCATGAAAGCTTTACACATCTAAATTATGCAGATATCTACTTATCCATGAAAATGAACTATCTGGGGCTAATTAGAAATACCCAGTCTGCTAAAAATTTATTTATTTATTTTTGTTGCTCCTTTTTCCAGATGCATCCTGTTTCCTTTATGATGTGTAGTATCTGTTTATGTTGCTTATGATTTGTTACATTATATTGCTTCCCAAAGGTTCTTAATGCAACAGGCAATGTACCACAAGGACCAGGTGTTAATTGTAAAGCTTGAATTTGTGATCTGAGTGAATGTTACTTTCCTTTTACACCAGTAAATCCTACCACCTCACTGCGGGATTAGCCTGGTCACGGATTTGTAAATTCATCTGTGATTTATGTCACTAAATCTCATTTTAACTGGTACATCAATCCAAAGCAACTCCACTGAAGTCAATGGGTCGCACTGGTGTAAATATGAGTGATAGCAGAATTTGGCCCAGAACAGCGTCCAACAAAGCGAACAAGCTTAGAATAGCTTAAAAATCTGTTTTTACAAACTTATTTCCTCTTACATTTGACCTTTCTGAAAAGGAAGTTAAGGCTATTTTTACTATAACTGATCCAGAGATTTTTTTTGAAGTTAGTTTTCATATTGACTATAAAGAAATACATTCCTTATGCAAAATCTACCAAAGATATAGGATATTTTGTAGGGTTCTGTCAAAACAATCATCTTTGCACTGTTCATCTCTTGCTTCAAAGCACTGAAATTTCCCATAGGTAACAGCATGTGTTATATTAGATGAGGTGACTAGTTTTCTAAAGACATTAGAGTGATGACAGAACTGTAATCTTTATGTTCACACACCAACCCTCTCTAATGCTATATTTATGCCAATACCACATTTAGAAGCTATACAAGTTCAATGGGGCAAATCCAGCCTTCTTTCTCACCCTCATGAGGATATAAAACCAGAGAAGCAACAGAAACAGTGTTGCTCTTCTGTGTGACTGCAAATACCTTGTACCCCCTGCTTGTTTTACATTATTCAGCAATGATACTTAGTTACAGGTAGTGTTTTGTTTTGTTTTTAAAAAGCACCTGTTCCAAACTGTGTCAAGAGACACGGAAAGCAGGAACATAATGGTTAGTATATGGAATATGCATATATTTATGGTTGCCTGGCAGCCTGTGGAAGGCATTTCAAAAAAGATGAAAGAGCACACAAGCAGAGGAAGCAGTTGGATTACTAGTGGACCCGGTTGCCTCAGTTATCTGCAAAATAACTACACTGGACACATTTAGTTCTGACAGGTTTCAGAGTAGCAGCCGTGTTAGTCTGTATTCGCAAAAAGAAAAGGAGTACTTGTGGCACCTTAGAGACTAACAAATTTATTTGAGCATAAGCTTCCGTGAGCTACAGCTCACTTCATCGGATGCATTTGGTGTAAAAAACAGAGCTGCATCCGATGAAGTGAGCTGTAGCTCACGAAAGCTTATGCTCTAATAAATTTGTTAGTCTCTAAGGTGCCACAAGTACTCCTTTTCATTTAGTTCTGAGAGTTTTTGTATTTCCCAACATTCCCTTTTCTGCTGTGAGTCAAGTTCTCTCGGTCCCACTCAGTGATATGGGGGATGCAGCCCCCTCTTAAAATTCTACTACCCAGATGGAGAACTGGATACATTCTCTGCCTCAGCTAGTCACTCCTTTCCAGGGATTGCTAAATCATCCCTGTCAGGTGCGAATTATCCCTGCAGCTCAAACATTTTCTTTGGAATGCACTGGACTGTACCAAATAACCAATTAAAAATTTTTTTTCCTCAGGGAGGAAAACATGTTTCACCCTCCCAACAGGGTCTTTACTCCACTCACCTCACATGCATTGTGCTATCTTCTGTCTACACTCAGGTGTTCTTTTCAAGAACTAAGGGAACTTCCTGTAAGTTGGTTGCCCATTGGTGTTGTCTCCCTGCCTGGTTAGGATTATGAGACTGGATTTGTTTTAAAATGCTAGTTCCTCCCTCCTCCCCTCTGCAAGGGCATGCAATCTTGATTCACAGACTGGCTAAGGATACACTTTTAAGGGGGCCTCTTGATAAAATATGGGCTGTATGTTATTGGACTTGCATAACCACTGGCGGAAGGCTCCTACTAACAGGTCTCCTCACCCACCCATGAATCCAATGTTAAGGATTCCTCTTCCCCTTATTCTTGTAGAATGTGGTATAGGATCAATCTTGATAACAGAGAGGCCACCTGAATTCAAAACCAAAACCTCTTCCATTTCAAAATGGAAGTTGTGTGTGTGAAAATTGGTTAGGACAACCTAAATAATTGCTATAGTTAGTATGTATGAAGCTGGACAGATGGTAGGACAACTAATTGGTCACCAGACCACTGTGACAAGCCAGTGTGAGTGGGACTAGCAACCACTGGAGAGAATCCAAACACCTTGGGGAAGGAGAGTGTTTTAATGGGGGTGTTGCAGGGACCCCTTGATGCCAACTGGCAGAGGACAGGGGTGTATAAGGTTTTACAGGAATCCCCTGGGTTGGCAATCTGAATAGTTCACCATAGCGTGGCACGTGAGGTATCTATCGAAAGCTAGTCACCCACGGTCATCATAATCACTGCAAAATGTATGTAAGAAGTTGTGGATCTATTACTAAAAAACTACATTGTTAAGGTCCTGGATTTAAGACAAATCACCAGGCAACATACCTGGAAAAATATTCCTTTCAGGCAGGAGGCAACTGACATTTATCTCCCTGTCTGTTAATTTGTGTACTGTATGCCTATTTGCATATTGAGCCTGGGGCGGACAGAGATTGTACAATCTACAAGTGAGAAAATCTGCAGGAATAAAACAGCAGGGGGTATCCGGTATGTATAGTAGAACCTCAGCATTACAAACACCTGTGTTACAAACTGATTGGTCAACCAGACACCACATTAGGAACCGGAAGTATGCAATCAATCAGCAGCAGAGAGGAAAAAAAAAAAAAAAAGAAGAAAACACAGTACAGTACTGTGTTAAACTACTAAAATAATAAAGGGAAAATTTAATGAAAGATTTAACAAGGCAAGGAAACTGTTTCTGTGCTTGTTTCGTTTAAATTAAGATGGTTAAAAGCACCATTTTTCTTCTGCATAGTAAAGTTTAAAAGATGTATTAAGTCAATATTCAGTTGTAAACTTTTGAAAAAACGAAGTGTTTTGTGCAGAGTTATGAAATTTCAGAGTTACAAACAACTTCCATTCCCAAAGTTTTCATAACGGAGGCTCTACTGTAAATAAGCACAAATGATTGTTCTAGTACATCTTGAAGTGAAAAGTGACACACTGAATCCATCACCTATGAGGCAATCTGAGAGCATGCTTGTCTGATGAAAGGAGGTTCACAGCCAGCCTGGCTGAAAAGCTCCGAAAGGATTTTGTATGAGAATTCTCTACAAGACATGAGTGTATCTTATTAATTAAGTCTAGGCTCTAGAATGCTGGCTAGGATTTTATTTTTAATCTGTAACCATTTATTTCCAATACTTTTACTTGCTACTACTTGAATCTCTGTGCTTTGTTACACAGCCTTATTCTTGATTTCACTGTAAACATACGTAAGTGCTGGGTTTTTAAGTGGAGCAACGACCTGATGTGTAACTGGTAAGTGAAGATGTACTGCTTTTTCGGAACCAGCAAATCTGTGAATAATGCAGGTGTCCAGTGGACCAGCGGCTGGGCATTCCAGGGAGATGCTCAGAGGGCTCAAGGGTTGGAGTGCTCTTTCTGCTAACCTGTAGAGCGACAGCAGGGCCTGTGAAGCCTAGAGGGGAGTACTTGTGTTGCCAGTGGTGGGTAGAGCAGCAAGCACACACAAGGCTTCTAGATGATAAGGAGAGGTTGTAGCAAGGTGCACCACCAGGAAGCGTTACACCACTCTTTTAAGGGCCAGACAAAAATCCTTCCTCCTGGGCTTTCTTCTGCCCATCCCCAGTAAAAATAAAGGAGGACTTACCTCAGCCAGACCAAAGTAAGAAGTTCACTTCAGCATAAGAATCTGTGAGCATGGAGACAAGCCACTAGCTTTCCTTCCCACTCTCATTCTCAAAAACCCCATGCCTGACTCTCCTCATCCCTTTTCCGGGAGGCTGGGGACTGCATTAATTCCCCACAGCATTAATTCCCCTGCCTTCTACACCTGCACTTTCCTGCAGTCAGTCCTTTCTGCCACCCACAAGCTCCCCATCACAAATAACTACAAACACCAATTTTCTCTAGAAGTCGCACGCCAGAGGTCACATTGACATGTTGTCAATCAGGATATACTCCCCTGGGAGCAGTACTTCTGAGAAGAATATCACCACCCTAGCTAAGCTGTGTGGTCCAGTATTAGGGTGACCATATGTCCCATTTTGGCCAGCACAGTCCCTTTTTTAAGCCCCGTCCCAGCCATCCCGACTCTTTTGCCAGAAGTGGGCATTTGTCCTGTTTGCTCTTGCCAACTTGATCAGTTGTCAAAAAAAAGGGGGATTCGGAGGAACATGCGGGGGGGGAGTGGCAATGCCAGCCCCACGCGGGGAGGAGGCAGGGCTCGGGCAAGCAGAGACACCAGCCCCAGCCTCACACTGGGGGAAAGCAGCAATGCCAGCCTCGCACTAGAGTCGGGGGGGTAAAGAGAGGGCTCGGGCTAGCCCCACACGGTATCCCATTTTCCCTTGGAGAATGATGGTCACCTATCCAGTATGGCAATGCCTTTCCTGAAAACTTTCCTGAAAACAGATTTCATAGCCAGTACAGTAACATTATTCAAGAAACTCTGAAGTTCAGGTGAACTGATTATATCAATCCAGTATTAATCCCAGCCTCTAGAGCTGTACAATTAGGACACGTACCTGCTCTTGCAGGGCAATGGGATCAGTCACCTGCTCAGTCTTTCCCACCTCTAACTTCTATTATCTTAACTGACCTGACACCATGCTGAATGCCTACATCCTTCTTAAAAGTAGATTCTTCTTAGTGAGGTATTAGGTCGTCCTAGCGCCGTTTGGTTCCTTACACAACGGGTTAACCTCATTTGTTTTGTTTTGGAGGTTTTTTTTGTGATAAACTAAAGCTAGAAATAAACAGAGAACTGTCACAGCACTGCTGCAACCAGCTAGCCAGTAAAATGATATTCCAGGGGAGGTAAGGAGGTCTTGGCAGCTAGACATGGAGCTGTACTGAAGCCATTTAAAACCCATGATATGCTATCAATAGAGACTGTAAGTCTTTCAAACACTTAAATTGATACATCTCTCAGAGAAAACAATTGAAAGAGAGACCATGATCCCCCACAGCAATATGAGACATGGCTAAAACAAGATGATAAACATGATTTTTGTCAAGGCCAATAACTGCTTTACTGTAAATCTGTTTATTGTTCATCTTGTTTAAGCTGTTTAAAATAAAAAAGCAGTGTTAAACAATTAAAGTGCATTGAGTGCTATTCATATTTATGAAACACACGCTTTATTAGTACACTTACAGAATCAACTTACAGAGCTTCAAAGAAAACACTGACCTGATCATTTTTATTCATGAATGGGTGGGGATGGCAAACTGGCATGAAATGGTGGAATGACATCTTTGCTCTGAATCAATAAGCCAAGCTGTAAGATGAAATTCTGCCTCTTAATGAAAACCAATGTACCATTGCAATATAGTTTCACTGCAATTACTGTACTTTTCTGTGTGGCATGAGCCAATCTCCATTATCTTAAGTGGTTAATGTAAACTGAGCAGATTGCATTCTCTGATGTGTTTTCTTGATAGGACGGGCTGTGGCACTGAAAAAAATTTAGATTGTCAGAGCCCATCCACATGACCAGGCTGCTATAATCAGAATCCATCCATAGGCTCAGACTGCTGGTATGCATAACACATTAAAGCCTGCCTTTTACTTTAACAATATTTACAAGTAAGTATGGATAAAGACTCATTATGTATGCCAGTAATGTTCCAGTATCACTGGAAGAATACCTCAGATAATTCCACACCTCAAAAGATATGACAGGTTTTTGGTAAGGTGCATTGCACTCATGCCCAGCTATTACATAAACTGACATAAAGCAAATCTTACAGCCACATTACGGAGGCACGAACAGTATCTTTCTAGTATGCCTACTTCAGATAAATCCATGAGATTGCACCCACTGGTAATAAAATCCACTTGAATTTGAAAGGCTTTATTCAACCCACTTTAATTTTCAGGGCTGCAGACTACACATGGGGAGGGTAACTCCTAGCACATTAGGATAAAAATATTTCACAAGTTTTGGAGTGGCTCGTGACTGTAAATGCCTACCTCAGGACAGGTTTCATAGTAGCAGCCGTGTTAGTCTGTATTCGCAAAAAGAAAAGGAGTACTTGTGGTAGTCTCTAAGGTGCCACAAGTACTCCTTTTCTTTTTACCTCAGGACAGACACCCCAAACTTGTGGTGTGTTCTATAATCAGATTTCACTAAGCCAGTGACAATGTGAACTGCTGGATCACTATACCAGTCTTACCATAGAGTCGCAAACTGTCCTCTTAAACTCTTCAGTCTATCTTGGCACCCAGACAAACTGGACTTTTTGATAAAAAGGTCACTTACACCAAAAAAACACACCACATCAGGTTGCTCCTAGTCCCAAAAGACCAGTCACTTACTCCAGATCAATTGGTACTCAAGATCTTACACCAAAGACAACGTTGGTAGCCAGTGCTATAGTAAACTAACTATAGGTTTATTAGATAAGAAAAGGAAATGAGAGTTATCGAGAGGCTAAAGCAGGTAAAATATATGTACAGGTAAGTCACAGTTTGTAATTCCAAATGATGTCAGTGGCATAATAAACTGCCAGGTTCCTGAAAGTCTTTTCAGGATACCCAGATGGATATCCCCAGAGACACAGCTTTGTATTTGGTACGTTTCCCTTTAAGAGCCCGAACAGTCCAGAGATGCAGGATATTTCCTTGAATTCATACTTATAGCTTCTTCTCACAGAAAACAAGCTGACAGGGTCACTACGCACATGGGCTTCTCCTTTGATGACTGTGAGTGTGGAATGCATTTTGAGTTTTCGCCTCTGATCTAACACACGACCACTTGCTTTGAATTTTAGCACTTTTGCTAAAGATCTTCATTTGCATTCCACAAGGCTTTTCTCATTTGATGGGTTATGTAGTTACAGAGGAGTAAACCAGGTAAGTGTTTGCTACTGCATTGTAATGGGATACAGATAAGTCAAAACAATGCACGTAACATCCCACTAGCTTTCATGAAGTTTAAACACCAAACAGATTAATCACTTTGATCTATATTAATATACCAGTGAATTGGCCCAGGGCTGCAGCATGTGTCACATACGACACAAGACACAGACCTTCTCCCAACCTCATCCACGATGGATAGGAACAGACCTCTGTAACAGAAGATAACGTATGCATTATCTTGCTCTACTATTTTTTTAAAAATTGAAGTAATCCTGAGTTGATTTTCTCAGTCGTTCAAGGTGATTTACACAATACTTTTCTGTAAATGTGTGAAATGAATCCTTGAGGGTCTACACACTAGCCTCATTCTGTACTTCTTTAATGCTGGTTTTGGCACCATGATAGCTGAAAAATTCAGACAAGGGATTTAAGCAAAGAGCAACAATAGTTATCAATAGGTTTGAGAGATCACTTTATGAGGAAAAGTTAGAAGAGCCAGATGTGTACAACTTGACTAAGTGATGCCTAAGAAGGGAAAGAAAAAGTTTCCATAAAGGATTTGAAGTGTGTAAACACAAAAGGAGAGAGAAGATTTATTTAAGGTGGCACCAAGGATATAACTCGAAGTAATTTGATAAGGTTAAAAAAGGGAGATGTCTGACAAATATATAAGGAAAGCTTCTGATAGTGAGTTCTGTTAGACTATGGAATGAACGCTGCTGTTACTCATTTCCACGTGGAGTTTAGGCGGGGTGAAAGTAACTTAAAGGACTTACCAGTATGCCGAAGTTCTGAGCAGGGGGGTAAGGGCCTCAACTGGAAGGGTGTGGTCTCAACTGGAAGGGGCGGGGCCTTAGAGCCCCAGGCCCTTTAAATTAAGATTTAAAGGGCTCCGGGCTCCAGCTGTAGTAGTGGTGGCTGGGCGCACCGGGCCCTTTAAATCACTGCCAGAGCTATCAGCTGCAGAGGTTTTTTTTGATAGCCAGCCTCAATGCAAGTTGTAAGTGCCAGAACTTGTCACAACAACAACTATGTTTTGGCCTGCCTGTTCGACAGGGATAAGGAAAGCTTCTGATAGTGAGATAATTTTATTCTCCTGTGGGTTATGCATATGCACCCAGAGAATTTGAAATTGGTGTCCATTGGTCTGCCCTGGCTCACCTTGTATCTCTGTCTGAGGGGATAAAGAGCAGGGCAGACAGACCATCTCTCCAGTTCCTTCTCTAGTGGGAATCACAGACAATCCAAAGCAGAGGGAAAAGGGGGCAGGCAGTAGAATACAGATGGGGACCACACATCTTGAAGGACTTCCAGTTACAGGTCAGTATCTTCTGCTTCTTCAAGTGATGGTCCCTATTGTACACACTGACTAAGTAGCAGTACTTAAGGAGGAGGGTGCAATAATGTAGACAGGAGAGCTGAGCTGAGGACTGCTGGCCCAAAAAGGCATCAGCAGGAGTCTTGCATGACAGCAAACTGTCTCACAAACATGAGAATGGAGCCCCACGTGGTTGCTTGACAGATATCAAGGAAGGGCACCTCCTAAAGCGATGCCATAAAGTCTCTGCTTGTGCAATGAGCTCTCACCTCAAGGAGGATCTGCCATCATCGCTCCAAGTTTGCCAACCCTGGTAGTTGAGGTGATGGCTCTGAGGAAAGCTACCTTGGGCAAGTATGAACTGGTAGTGATAGTCTTCAAGTTGGCCCAGATGAAGTTCCGAGATTGTGTGGGGTGAGAACAGATTTCAGTGTTTACACTGACTCCCAGCGAGGGGGAGAAAAAAAGAGGTGCAGCATCATAGAAGTTGATGCATAGTCATTCTGTTACACTGGGGGCCTCATGAGCCCCCCTACACACACACACACTGCAGGATGAGTGAGCATCCAAGGCAATGTCTACTCTACAAACTTACGTTATGGCAGCATAAAGCCACAGCAGTTAGTAAATCACTTGTATGTGTATGTGTATGTGTGTGTGTGCGCATGCGCGCACACATAATTGGCTCCTCATGGCGATAGTTCACGTACACACCAGGAGTGCTTGTATCAATGCACAGTGCAGTACACCATAGGTAGGTATCCTAGTATGCAACCTACCACTTTTGGGAAGTTTTGGCAATGCAGGATAGGGACAAAATGAGTTACACAGGAGTGACTGGAAGCATGGGGTCAACTTCCCAGTGTGCAACTGCTTCCATCTCATAGTATCATATTTTTCACTTCACTGCCTTTTTTCAAAAATCACACAAACCCATGTGGCCAACCTCATTGACCATAATCTCCAATAGAAGCATGGAACCTGTGTAGCTCTGCACTATTGTCATGAGTGTTGCAAGCACAGGGCGCACAATCCTGCAATATTTGCAGAGCTGCAAGAGGAGCCAAATCAGTGGTAATAGGACAATTTTTTGGAGGACAGATTGCTATGGGACACAGTAAGAACCAATTCAAGGTTGTTGGTCACATTCATGGAGCAGCTGTAGATGGTGGACCACCACTTCTGGGCCAGAGAATCAAGAACTGAGTGATGGGATGGCATTGTAATGCAGGCTTGGGATGATGAGCAGTGGCTGCAAACTTTGAGATGTGCAAGGCAATATCAGATAGGTGGACCTAAACCCTGAGCTCACTCCAGCCCTCCAGTGCAGGAACACTACGATGAGAGCTGCACTGTTAGTGGAGAAGCAAATGGCAATCGCACTGTGGAAACTTGCAATGCCAGATTGCTTCTGGTCAGACGGGTGTCAATTTAGAGTTGGGAAACCCACCCCAGGCTGTTGTCATGCAAGTGTGCGGAGCCATTAGTTACCTCATGCTATACAGAACTGTGATTGGCAATGTGCAGAGTCTAGTGGATGGATCTACAGTAATGGGGTTCTAGACTGCGGTGGAGTGACAGATGGCATGTATATCCCTATTTTGGCACAAGAGCACCACTGAGTATATCAACAGAAAGGGCTACTTTTCTATGATTATCCCAGCATTGGTGGGTAATCACCAGGGATGCTTCACTGATATCAGCATGGGCTGGTCAGGGAAGTTGCAGGATACTCACATCTTTAAAGAACACAGAACTTTTCAGAAAGCTGCAAGCAGGGATTTTTCCCGCCCTCAACCAGTGGATTACCATTGGCAATGTTGAAATGCCAATAGTGATCCTGGGCAACCCAGCTAACCCATTGCTCCCCTGGCTCAAGAACAGGTTTGCAGAGTTGGAAAATGAAGAAGGGGCTCAGCAGGTGGTCACTGAAGGTGGAAGGGCAAGGAAGAAGAGAAGAGCGGCTAGTCCTATAGGAAAAGGGGAAGAGTCAATGGACACTACTCCAAATATGAGCCCCAGGACGATACAGGATGGGTTGAAGAGGATTACAAGGGAATGGAGTGAAAATAACTTGCAGCCAGAGGAAACAGGGGATAGACTGGAGAATCGCACCGTCACCAGGAAAAGGCAGGTCTAGGTGATCGGGGACTCCTTACTGAGAAGGATAGACAGGCCTGTAACCAGAGCTGATCCAGAGAATAGAAGGGTGTGCTGTCTTCCAGGTCCTAAGATACGGGATGTGGACCCGAGGTTGATAAGGATCCTAAAGGGAGCGGGAAAGAATCCACTAATTGTCCTTCATGTGGGAACAAAGGATACCGGTAGATTCTCGCTGGAACGTATCAAGGGAGACTATGCCAGGCTGGAGAAGACGCTTAAGGAAATCGAGGCTCAGGTGATCTTCAGTGGGATTCTGCCTGTTCCTAGAGAAGGGCAACAAAGGTGTGACAAGATTATGACTATCAACAGATGGCTTAGGCAGTGGTGCTATAAGGAGGGCTTTGGGATGTATGGCCACTGGTAGGCACTCATGGACAGAGGGCTGTTCTCTCGGGATGGACTTCATCTGAGTAGGGAAGGAAATAGACTTCTAGGATGGAGGCTGGCACAACTGATTAAGAGAGCTTTAAACTAGGAATTTGGGGGAGATGGTTGGGAGATGTCCAGGAAATCTCCACGCCGGATTTTAGCATTGAGAGGGAAGAAGACGAAGTAAGAAAGGATATAGCCGTGGGTAGGAGAATGGACTTAAGGAGGAAGGGAAGTGTGGATACCAGTTTAATAGGTCATACTAGCTGTAGAATGTCCATGCCTAATCGGGTAAAGAATAAAAAGAAAAGGAGTACTTGTGGCACCTTAGAGACTAACAAATTTATTAGAGCATAAGCTTTCGTGAGCTACAGCTCACTTCATCAGATGCATCCGATGAAGTGAGCTGTAGCTCACGAAAGCTTATGCTCTAATAAATTTGTTAGTCTCTAAGGTGCCACAAGTACTCCTTTTCTTTTTGTGAATACAGACTAACACGGCTGCTACTCTGAAACCGGGTAAAGAATGTGAGCGAGGCCAAACAACAAAAATTAAGATGTTTGTACGCCAATGCAAGGATCCTAGGTAACAAAATGGAGGAACTAGAGCTACTGGTGCAGGAACTGAAACCAGATATTAGAGGGATAACAGAAACATGTGGAATAGCAGTCATGACTGGACTACAGCTATTGAAGGGTACGTGCTGTTTATGAAAGACAGAAATAAAGGCAAAAGGTGGTGGAGTAGCATTGTACATCAACAATGAGGTAGAATGTAAAGAAATAAGAAGCGATGGAATAGATAAGACAGTCCGCCTGGGCAAAAATCACATTGGGGAAGAAAACTACTAGAGCCTCCCCTGTGATAGTACTTGGAGTGTTCTATGGACTGCTGAGATCTAATTTGGATATGGAGAGAGCCCTCCTTAATGTTTTTAATGAAGTAAATACTAATGGAAACTGCATGCTCATGGGAGACTAACTTCTCAGATATAGACTGGAGGACAAGTGCTAGTAATAATAATAGGGCTCAGATTTTCCTAGATGTGATAGCTGATGGATTCCTTCACCAAAATAATTGCTGAACCGACTACAGGGGATGCCATTTTAGATTTGGTTTTGGTGAGCAGTGAGGACCTCATAGAAAAAATGGTTGTAGGGGAAAACCTTGGTTCAAGTGATCATGAGCTATAAGTTCAAACTGAACGGAAGGATAAACAAAAATAAATCTGCAACTAGGGTTTTTGATTTCAAAAGGGCTGACTTTCAAAAATTAAGGAAATTAGTTAGGGAAGTGGATTGGACTGAAGAACGTATGGATCTAAAAGCAGAGGAGGCCTGGGTTATTTCAAGTCAAAGCTGCAGAAGCTATCGGAAGCCTGCATCCCAAGAGAGGGGGAAAAAAATCATAGGCAGGAGTTGTAGACCAAGCATCTCAGAGAGGTGATTAAGAAAAAGCAAAAAGCATAGAGGGAGTGGAAGATGGGAGGGATCAGCAAGGAAAGCTACCTTATTGAGATCAGAACACATAGGGATAAAGTGAGAAAGGCTAAAACTCAAGTAGAGTTGGACCTTGCAAAGGGAATTAAAAACCAATAGTAAAAGGTTCTATAGCCATATAAATAAGAAGAAAACAAAGAAAGAAGAATTGGGACCGCTTAACACTCATGGAGTGGAGGTTAAGGATAATTTAGGCATGGCCCAATATCTAAATACTTTGCCTCAGTCTTTAATAAAGCTAATGAGGATCTTAGGGATAATGGTAGCATGACAAATGGGAATGAGGATACGGAGGTAGCTATTACCATATCTGAGGTAGAACTGTTTAGTCCCAACAGCTTAATGGGACTAAATCGGGGGGTCCAGATAATCTTCATCCAAGAATATTAAAGGAATTGGCACATGAAATTGCATGCCCATTAGCAAGAATTTGTAATCAATCTGTAAACTCAGGGGTTGTACTGTATGACTGGAGAATTGCTAACAGTTCCTATTTTTAAGAAAGGTAAAAAAAGCGATGCAGGTAACTACAGGCCTGTTAGTTTGACAAGTGTAGTATGCAAGGTCTTGGAAAACATTTTGAAGGAGAAAGTAATTAAGGACATTGAAGTCAATGGTAAATGGGACAAAATACAACACTGTTTTACAAAAGGTAGATTGTGCCAAACCAACCTGATCTCCTCCTTTGAAAAAGTAACAGATTTTTTAGACAAAGGAAACACAGTGGATCTAATTTACCTAGATTTCAGTAAAACATTTGATACGATGCCACGTGGGGAATTATTAGTTAAACTGGAAAAGATGGGGATCAATATGAAAATTGAAAGATGGATAAGGAATTGGTTAAAAGAGGAGACTACAGCGGGTCATACTGAAAGGTGAACTGTCAGGCTGGAGGGAGGTTACCAGTGGAGTTCCTCAGGGATCGGCTTTCGGACCAATATTATTTACCCTTTTTATTACTGACCTCGGCACAAAAAGTAGGAGTGTGCTAATAAAGTTTGCAGATGATACAAAGCTGGGAGGTATGGCCAATTTAGAGAAGGACCGGGATATCATACAGGAGGATCTGGATGACCTTGTAAACTGGAGTAATAGGATGAAATTTAATAGTGAGAAGTGTTAAGGTCATGCATTTAGAGATTAACAACAAGAATTTTATAAGCTGGGGACGCATCAATCAGAAGTAACGGAGGAGAAGGACCTTGGAGTATTGGTTGACCACTGGATGACTATGAGCTGCCAATGTGATATGGCCGTGAAAAAAAAAACTGATGCGGTCTTGGGATACATCAGGCGAGGCATTTCCAGTAGAGATAAGGAGGTGTTAGTACCGTTATACTAACGGCCCTGGTGAGACCTCATCTGTGTGCAGTTCTATTCTCCCATGTTTAAGAAGGATGAATTCCCAAACCTTTGTCTAATTTCAAGTCTAAAGTTCCCGATGGTCAGTTTATATCCATTTGTTCTTGTGTCCACGTTGGTACTGAGCTTAAATAATTCCTCTCCCTCTCTGGTATTTATCCCTCTGATATATTTATAGAGAGCAATCATATCTCCCCTCAGCCTTCTTTTGGTTAGGCTAAACAAGCCAAGCTCCTTGAGTCTCCTTTCATAAGACAGGTTTTCCATTCCTCGGCTCATCCTAGTAGCCCTTCTCTGGACCTGTTCAAGTTTGAATTCATCCTTCCCACAGTCACCTGTCCCCCATCCTCCTCCTCTTCCTCATCCATGGCAGGGGCCCATGACTCTGGTTCTTCGGAGTATCAACAGTGCTGTGCATAGTGATGGTGGGTCTCCACCAAGTAGTGGCATGCAACTCATTGTAAGAGCCGCAGTTCCATGGCTGGGCACCAGATAATTGTTGGCCTCCTGGAATGCCTGCTGCAGCTCCTTGGCTGCTGCTGGTTTCTGACATACCCATTCTCCTTCATTCCCTGAGCACCCTGCTCATAGATGTCCACATTTCTATGGCTAGTTCCGAGCTGTGCCTGCACACAAGCCCAAGAGATCCAATATCTCCTGTCTACTCCAGGCTGGAGTGCATCTGGCCGGCGTGACAATATGGGAAGCTGCACTCAACAATGGAAAGCTGTTAGGTGTGCTCACCAAGCTGGGCAATCAGGAAAATGCATTTCAAAAACTCACAGGGCTTTAAAAGGGGAGTGGGGGCTTCCAGTCTACTTGACCCTGGGCAGTGGTATTCACAGAGATGACCACAGTGATTAACGTGGGGCATTGTGGGACAGCTGCTAGAGGACTGTTACTGTCAACATGAGTAACAGTATCTACACATATGCTGTGCTGTCCTCTGTACATTGACTTTGGCTCAATGCCACTTGGGGAGGTGGTGTTACTATGTCAGCATAACTGACCACTTGCATTGGCAGGAGACAAAATTTAAGCATAGATGCATGCACAACTAGGTCGACGCAAGGCAGCTTAGGTTGGCATAAGCCTGGTCTACACTATAAAGCTAATGAGATTTCCAGAAAGGAGAGTGACCATCAATCCTAAGAGTTTTAAGACAGAAGCAGTCATCCTAAAAGTGTACGTAGTGCCAGAAAGTCCTGTTTTACAGATGTCCTTGCTTGAAGCACAAGCGGCCATCTATAACTCAAAGGCAGATCAAGGTAAACAATATACTGAACCGTCGAACTATTGTGTAGATATTATTTTGATATAGCAAAGTAATCTCTTTCTCTTCTTCCACCCTAGACATAAAACTTATAGGAAGGCTACGATAGATAAAATACAGGCAGTTTCAAAGTAGCCTTACAGAAAGCACAAAAAATAGAACAGCTTCCGTGCTGCTGCTATCCTCTTTATTTATGTGCCTGGCATGACCTTTGATATCATCCAACACTGAATATCTAAATCCATCTGAAGACATCAGGTCCATGGTCTTAGTACTCTACAGAACAATATGACATGACAGCACAAGGAAACAGAAGCTTTAGTACCAAACCCCAGAGCCAAACAAACAACAACTTTAGCTGTAAAGTTTAAAATTGCCTATAAGATTTTAGGTTTGTTAAAGGTAGGCTCAAATTTGAAAGCTGAGATCCAGATTTCAGTCTATTGTTTCCTGCCTCTTTCACAATCCTTGCCATCAGAGACTGACTGTCCAACTCTGCAGCATGGAATAATCAGAGACACAGAGGGTCCAGTTTTCAAATGTGACCCGACAGGATCTCCAAATCCTAGGTTTGAATGCACTAATCAGCACTTAGGCATGTAAAATGAACATGTACACACCCTAATGCTGATGTGACTCCCCACTACTACAGGATCAGCCTATTAAGGTAACCTTATTTAAAAATCTGGCTGCGTTACCCATTTCACTACTACTTTATTTTATTTCTGCCTCACAATGGAAGTAAGACACAAAGTCGGCCACTCCGTCATAAAGATCAAGTTACAGCTGGGATGTAGAACTTCTCTTTTGAATCCAGATGCATTATAGGCCCTTCCCTCTGAATGCCCTCTGGAGAAAGAAGCAAGCCACTAGCAGTCTTCCCTTGGGGCAAGACCCTCTCCCTCCCCAGTAGTGTGCTAATAAGCTCCCACCAGGAACCCAGGTGCTTCCCCTGCAAGGCAGAACAGATCTCTAGCAACTTCCTCTTCTCTCTATCACACACCGCGCCCCCCACCTTTCTGGCTCCTGCTGCAACAGTCTGGAAGTGGCAAGTTACATCCTATGTGTACCCAGTTAATCTACTTATCTGGGTATTTCCATACTGATATTGAGATACTGGCTTGGCTTATACAAGGTTTCCCCATGAGCTGGTGCACAATTAGAGAATACTGTACATCTCTTCCTGATCCTCAAATAGAGACTTATTTAAAGTGAAAAAACCACACAGTCTCAGATCTTATATAGCTAGAGCTTTTATTTTACTCATTTAGTCCTAATTTCCATTTGTATCTCAGATACTCTAGCTACTTTTACACTTCAATTAAAGGTTCATCTTTTTTAACTGCTTTTAATTAGCTTTGCTTTTAACTAGTATAATTTTTAATTAGTTCCTTGCTGTTGATTTTAAGTTCACTGGCACTGTGCTTTGAGAATCCAGACAGCTGCATGCACACTGGTTTGCATTGTTAGCATGTATGCATGAACACACGCCCTTTGTGGGGGAAGGACTAGGCCCGTTTTTAAAAATCGGTTTCAGGTATAAATCCGTGTGTCCATAAACCCAAGTCAGTATTTACTCAAAAGAGATGCAAAGTATGCTTTATGCCACAGTCATATGTATATTGGTAGTACAGGAGGCAGAAACAGCACATTGTTATTCCTACTAAGCATTCATATTATGGTAATGCCCAAAGGCCCCAGTGAGGATTGAGTCCTACTGTGCTAGGTGCTGTACATACACAGAACCTGAGAATCCCTGCCTGCGAGGGCTTACAATCTTCAAGACACAAACAAATGGAGGGTTGGAGATAAGGATATAAAACACAAAGGTGACGACTGGCATGGTTTAGTTGGTTACATTTATGGCTGGGTTTTATTTTTAATTGGAGGTAGAGACAGGATGGGAAAGGCAGGAACATGGGAGTTAGTAAAATTGAGAAGTAGAAAAAGGAAGGGAGGGAAAGTCACAGCTCTTTACCTGCCTACCCTTGGTCAGCAGGCAACGTTTTGTAGGCACCAGCACAGAGGTAAGTCATACAGTGGGATTTGAGAGACAGTAAGGCAGTGGCGGTATAGATTTTTTTGAGGAGCTTTTCCTATGCATAAGGGGGTGCATAGGAGACAGCACAGGAACACTTGAAGGAGATGCGGACTGACGGGCAGTGAGCACTAGGAACTTTGGCACAGCAAAGGCAGAGGTTGACATGAGTGCAAGTTACTAGATCAGCTGGAAGGATTCGCAATAAGTTACTAAATGAGATAGGTAAGGCAAAGTTAAGTTGTGAATGGCCTGAATGGAAAAAGAGAAGTTTGTATTGGATGCAGAAGTGAAGGGGGAGCTGGTAGTGAGTTGACGTGGTCATCGCAGCTAGATAGAAAGATAATCTTAGCAGGAGCATTTTGAATTGATTGGAGGAAGGGCGAGGGTGCAGTAATCAAGAGGTAAAATTAAGGCTTGGGTGAGATTTTTGGTGGTCTAGATGGAGAAAAGGCTAGACAACTGGAGGAGATGCCAGAATGTCTATAAGGAGATTGATGAAAGACCAGAGATGTAGGGTTGAACAGAAGGAAACAGAACTTGATCAGAGAGAGATTATTTTGAGTCATCAGTATATGTTTTAAATGATATGTTCCATAGAACCATTGCCTGAATTTTATTTACACATGGGTTTTCAGGCTCACATATAATTAAGAGAAGTGTGGGATTTCTGTTACTATCCTTTACACCTCCACTCTAGATTTTAGAGTGACTATCTATCATGGGTTCTAGCCCATGAAAGCTTATGCCCAAATAAATTTGTTAGTCTCTAAGGTGCCACAAGGATTCTTTATTGTTTTTGCTGATACAGACTAACACAGCTACCACTCTGAAACCTATCTATCTATGTGTGTGCGCGCGCACACACACACACACACACACACACACACGTTGCTTTTTTGATTACTGATTATTTTAATCGGGTATACTGTTGGGGACTGTAATTTCAAGCTATAAAATCAGATTTTCTCTGCATCTAGCAGTTAAAATATCAGTGTTGGTGCTACTCTCTGGGAGATGCTTCTCTTGTAGTCTGCAATTAGCTTTATAAAGTGGGTCCTTATATAACGGACATAATAAAAAGTCATCGTAGATTAGATCCTGAGGCTGGCAGTGACAGCACAATTGTGTTTACCAGTCTCACAAGCAATTGCTTATTTGAAATATCAGCAGTCCTACTGAGGCTGTGGGCCAAAGTGCACACCGCACAAGTGAGAAGTAGGCAGGGATATATGCATGCATGTGCAATGATGCCTTATAATTCACCTACACCCTCATCTGCTACTGGTATAGTTGGTCCTTCTGTGCGGTAATAGGGTTGTCAGAAAGCTGCTCTCACATTGGAGTTCTAGAGCACTTTTTCTGCCAGTGATTGTGATGCTTGGTCACAATGTAATTTTTTTTTTGTTCTGTGTGGATATATCCTATAGCAATGATTCTCAAACTGTGGGTCAGTATCCTGTTTTAATGGGGTTCCCAGGGCTGGTGTTAGACTTGCTGGGGCCCGGGGCTGAAGCCAAAGCCCAAACCCCACCGTCCAGGGCCTAAACGTGGGACTGTCTTAACTATACATGTCAGCGCCACAACTTGCAAATAATGGACTTGTTCCCTCTGAAACTGATGACAGTTTTGCCATGGAGCAGAACTGGGTCCAATCCATTTATTGTGTCAATATAGTAAAACTAGGTAAAAAAATCTGTCTGAAACTTTTCAGTGAAAAAAAAAAATGTAAATTTGGCAACACAAACATTTCACAAATTTGTGTCAATTTCAACAAATTGTTCATGTAAAAAAAATATGAAAGTCAGAACATTTTGATTTTCAGTTTGAAATGACTTGTTTGAAAATTTTAGAAAATTTAAAAAGTTAAAAAATAACACTCAAAATCCAAGTGAAACATTTTAGTTGGAGATGAACAAAGAAAGTTGTTCAACCTGAGACAATTTTTTAAAACTTTTTCATTCGCTAAAAATTTCAAAACAACAACAAAAGTGGTTTTGGTTAAAGCCAATATAATTTTTTGTGTTTCAGTTTTTTGGAATTGCCAGTGAAGCAAAACAAGTCAGTTACTCTCATAGCTCTATATGAAACACCTGCTGATTAAGGAGATAGACCAACTGTAATACAGGTGGATGCTAAGAAGTGAAGAGTTCTGTATGGGTTTAAAATAACATAGCTAAGTGTTAAGAATGATACTAGGTAATGGGATAACTAAAGAATCAGAGAGTCAAAGAAGAAACAAAAGGAAAAGATCTGTTAGGTCATGCTGCCCATCACCTTGCCTGTAAGATTGTCCTTTGAAGCATATTTTCTAATGATTTGTCCAGTCCAGCATTTTAGCTCCCAAGAAGCCATTGGTTTGAGTCAAACAATTTGATTGATCAATAAACCAAGCCAGATTCTTTCCCCAGAAATGTCCACAATAATGTTCAGATAATTCAACAAAGAAAGTATTTCCCTTGTATTATTTAAAAATATTTGTCACCTTTAGACACAAGTCTGAATCCAGACTGTGGCAGGTTTCCAATGTCAGATGCTGGAAATCAAGTCTCCAAAATGAAAGGCAACTATACTAAGTCACTGCATCACCCTCACCAATAGAAAATCCAATTTAATGAGGAAATTGACAATAGTCAAATGGTTGAATTTCTTGGTCATCAACAATAATTTTGAACTGCTGTGTTGCCATTTATTTGGACAATTAGAGAAGCTACATACCAAATAGAGGAAACATATTCCATATGATCACACAACATACAGATTGTGTAAGCAGGCACTCTTTTATTTCATAATGGCAATATATCTAACCACCTTCCTTCTAACTGCATTGATTTGGCCTTTCCACTTCAGATTGGCAGAAACTGCCACTCCGAGGAGTGTGATTAAAATAACATGCTAAATGTCTGTTAAAAACAAAGGCAGATGACCAGAAAAGCCATCATAAAATCTTGATATATGATTATTACATTTATCTTGACAGCATTAAAAAGTATGCCTAACCACTTTATACCAAGTAAAATTTATGAGTTCATAAGTAAAGTCCATTTAATGGAGATATTTCATCATTCATTTCTAATTAACTGAAAAGCTTTGCAGAAATCACAAAATATTTTATAGACATTGATATTGGATATAGTCCTAGAATAATGCAAGTAGCCATAAATGATTTATAGGAAGAGAAAAGTGCTGATATCTAACACTTTGACAAGTGCCTTTTTAAAAGGAGCAATGTAGAAGAAAAAAAAAAACAGGGGAACTCCAAATTAAGAAACAGGATATTATATAGGTCCACAAAAAAGTGGACAACAAATCATCATATATGCTCCAATAGCAACAAACACTTAACTTCATCAAGTAAAAAAAAAAGATGTATAAATCACAGTCTATAAGGAGAAAAATTGCATACATATGAATGTCCAAAGTGTCATAATAATATTTGTTCACTAAACAAGATGTGTATTTAAGGATAGATCCTCAGCTGGTGAAATCAATACAACTCTCTTGATGCTGTTTTATACCTGCTGAGGAACTGGCTACAAATATATACAAAATATGAAGAAATAGAGGACCCTGAGGACATATATTGGGATATGGCATGTCTGACAAAATATGAGGGTTCTCTTTAATAGTTAAGACTGTACCTTTGCCTGCCTGCCACTGGCTATAGTGTTTTCTGTACCATAGAAAGGACTGGATATTTCACTTAGGGTTTGTCTACACCATGCAGCTTTTAGCGACAAGGCTGTGTCGACATAGCCTTGTCGCTAAAGTCAGTATGTGTAAACGCTTTTTTTTCGGTACTTTATTGGCACTTTTGCTGACAAAATACTTCCAGCCCCGCGAGCAGCGTTAGCTTTGTCTGCAGGAGAGCGCTCCTGCAGTCAAAGCTGCGTTCACACTTCCACTTGCGTCAGCAAAACTTTTGTCTTTCACAGGTACTTAAAAAAAGCCCCCTTCAGGAAAGACAAAAGTTGTGTTGACAACTTTGCAGCATAGACAAGCCCTTAGGAAAACAGGAGCTGGCAGGAGAGCGCTGCTGCCGAGAACGTACTGTTCACACTGGTGCTTTTCGCGGCAAAACTTGTGTCTTTCGGCAGGAGGGGGAAGTTAACACCTCTGAAAGACAAAAATTTTGTCATTCAATTGCCAGTGTAGACATAGCCTAACAGTAGCTTAACAGTTTACACGTAAAGAAAAGGAGTACTTGTGGCACCTTAGAGACTAACAAATTTATTAGAGCATAAGCTTTCGTGAGCTACAGCTCACTTCATCGGATGCATTTGGTGGAAAATTCATTTGGTGGAAAAATTTTCCACCAAATGCATCCGATGAAGTGAGCTGTAGCTCACGAAAGCTTATGAGCTAATAAATTTGTTAGTCTCTAAGGTGCCACAAGTACTCCTTTTCTTTTTGCGAATACAGACTAACACAGCTGCTACTCTGAAACCAGTTTACACTTAAGGGTCGTTAAGACACAATGCAAGAGCAAATAAACTTAACTGCTATATCCTCCTCTTGTGGGGAGCACCAAAACCACTTTAAATGGCATCAGGTCAGATGGGGGCTTTGTCTACACTGGCAAGTGAAAGACAAAACTTTTATCCTTCAGAGGTGTTAAAAAGCACGCCTCGAAAGACAAACGTTTCGATGAAATGACAACCGCTAGTGAGAACAGCACTTTATTGGCAGGAGAGCTCTCTCCTGCTGGCAAATAGCAGCTGCACTGCGTGCCTGTTAGAGACACAGCTGTAATGGCACAGCTATGTCACTAAAAGGTGTGTCCGGTAGACATAGCCCGAGACTGTCTTCAATGGTTGGGGTTTTGTTTATTTGTTTTTGAAAGCAAGGAAACAAAAAGCAATAATTATCTCACAGTGAAATCCAAAGCCACTTGTACGGTCTCCCAGGAGATAGATAGCAGAGATCAGCACTATACCACCCACTAGTAGTTAACCTTGTATTTTGCACTGTTGTCGTTGTTTTGGTCCCACAGTATGAGCCACAAGGTGAGTGAGGTAATATTTTTTATTGGACCAACTTCTATTGGTGAAAGACAAACTTTCCAGCTACATAGACCTGAGGAAGTGCTCAGAAGTTGGTCCAATAAAAGATATCACCTCATTCACCTTGTCTCTCTAGTTTACCTGGTAGCAAAACTGAAGTGCCTTGTCTCTATTGTGTTTTTACAAGAATATCTCACACACATTAGTTATTCCACAGTTAAAACACATTTTGTCAGTGAAGACACAGCCTGAGAGAACCAGATTAAGAATCACAGACATAGAAGGAGCTGGGCTGGCTAGGAGAATATATGGTTCTCTTCTATTCCTGAAATTTAAGAGGAAAGCCTGTCTAACTTAACTTATAGTGAAGCATAAGATTACATGTATATTTAGTCTGATCCAGACTGTTTATGTTTTAAAATCCTTTTTCTCTAGTGATTTGTTCCACCTGCTAAATATAAAGACTAAAGACTGTTGATCAAAATCGTTGGTCCTGAAAGGAGGAAAGGCAGATGCCTGAAACCTACTCAGGCCTGCAGGGCAATAAGCAGTTGGTTTTGACAGGTTAGCATACCTCGCTCCTGCTCTAAGAGTGAAAGAATTGCAAGAATCCACCTAAGCCAGGTAAGAATAAGAGGCCCAAGACTAGAGGTGGGTGCACTCTGAGGGTATGTCTACACTGCAACTAGACACCTGACCCGCTACTCCTGGGGGGATTCTGAGCCACTGTGCATATGTAGAATTCACGTCCCCCTGCAGATTTCTTTGCTTCCCTTCAGAAAATGAAAGGAAGCAAAGGAAAGCTGCAAGAGAGGTCACGTGCCCCTCCCCAGCAGCGTGGGTGCGTTGCTTCAGGTGCCTAGAACAGCCAGCAGAGAGGTAAACCACCAAGGGGGAGCATGGGACTAGGAATGCCCCAGCTGGTGGCTCCTACCCTGTACTGGGCTCAGCTGCTAGTCCCAGCTGGCCTGGGGAGGACAGAACTCCCTCTTCCCCTGCAAGGAGCAGGCAGGGATGTGTCAGACCCACCCCCAGACACTCCCCTGGCTGCAGAAAGTGCCGCATCCCATGCTACTTCCTGCCCCCATCACTCCACAGTGGGAGGGGGCACCATACAGAAAGCTGCTCCCTCATCTGCCCAGCCTCCATGTATCCAGACCCTCCCAGCGAGCCTCCTGTACCCAAACCCCCACCCCAACAAGCCCCAGCCCCCCTACACCTGGGGGAATTCTGCGCCACTGCACACATGCAGAATTAATATCCCCCAGTGATTTCATTGCTTCCCTGTCAGAAAGTCATTTTTCTGTGGGGAAGCAAAGGGAAGCTGCAAGAACAGCCATAGCTGTGCAGGTACATTGTCTCAGGGGCGGAAAATAGAGCTCAGCAGGGGGGTCAGAGTATGTGGGGGTCTAGATGCTGGAGGAGTAGGACTTGATGGGGTCGGGATCCAGGTGGCTCATCAGGGTGGTCCAGGTGCAGGGGGAATGGGGTTTGGCGTTGGGGGTTCCGAGTGTGTGGGGCAAGACTCGGCGGGAGGGTCTGAGTATGAGCGTGATCTGGATGTACAGAGGTTTGGCGGAGGGGGGGAGCAGCTCCCTGTAGTGATCCCTCCCCCTGCAGCTGAGGAGTGATGGGTGCAGGAAGTGCAGGGGGAGGGGGGAGTAGTTTGCAGGGCTTCCTGCAGCTGGGGGAGAAATCTGGGTGTGGGTGTGACCTGACCCCGGATGCCATGCAGAGGAAGAGGCAGTCTTGTCATTCCCAGACCAGCTGGGACTAGCAGATGAACCCAGCGCAGGGTAGGAGCCACCAGTTCGGTCTTTCCCAGTCCTGCTCCCTGCCCCACAGTGATTTACCTCTCTGCTGGCTACCCTGGGCAATTGAAACATACTCCTGGGGAGGATCATATGACCGCTCTTGTGGCTTCCCTGTCAGAAAGTCATTTTTCTGTGGGGAAGCAAAGAAATCTGCAGAGGACAGAAATTCTGCATATGAGCAGTGGCACAGAATTCCCCCAGGAGTATATCATAACACAGACCTATTAGGATGAAGATATTCATTTAGCCAACATAAAACCCTCTTTAGCTAGCACCTCTGGCTAACACAGATAAGATTCAGGATTTCTTGACCAGGCCTCCCAGACCTTCTCTCAAGGTCTGGGTCCCCACCATATATTGATTGCTCTCCATGTTTATTCCTGTCACCTCAGGTCGGTCTTTGGAGGCAGCTGTCTCATCTCCAGTTCTTTCTTGCCCTTTGTCACCATCACCCCAGGCCTGCTCTACTACAGCCATGTCCCTGCTGTAATCCACTAACCCTTTCTTCCTGCCCTTAATCAGGACCTCATCCTTCCCCAGGCAACAATTCTGTTCCTTGTGAGGGCAACGCCTCCTTGTATGCCCGGATTCCCCACAGAAAAAACAGATGCCTCCCGTTCCTTCTCTCTCCTCATGTAAAATGTCACCTTCCCACCTTCAGGGTAGGGCTTCCTGTCTTGATCCCACTAGCAGTGTTCTCTTTTTGTGAGTCCCTTCTGCTCACAGGCTCACTCACTCACAGGCTCATCTGCTCACTCTCATTTTCTGGCCTCCTGGTGCCAGAACCATTTTTTCATTTCCCATCTCTGTGGCTCCTACTCACTTCCCAGAGGAGCATAAGTAAATATTACTGTTCAGCTAACTTTGCAAAATAACCTTGTAGGTATACCCCCATTGTCTCTGCTGGTCTCCCGGGATCTGCATAAATTGGGCCTGGATCTCTCTTTGTCATCTGACAGTCCCCTTCAGCGGGAGTGGCGACTCTGGGCCCAGCTCAGGAGGCTAAATCTGCCTTCTGCAAAGAAGGAATCTATACACAACAGATCTATAGTCCACATTCCCTATGGGCCTTCACATTCCCTTTGTATCAGGGGTGACTGTCATGCCCACATTCTCCACCAAATTGTCACAGGGTTTCACTCATCACTGGGACACCTCCTTGAGAATGTATCTGGGGAATGGTTCTGATTCCCTCTTCCATCACTCACTCACACCAGTCTTTCTTGTTTCTCAGTGTCACAGTGCTTCTTCTTTATGGCTTAGCTCTTTGCCAAGGTCACTATACAGTTTTCCCCATTCCAGGGCACCAAAGTCTTACCAGACTAGCTATCTGTGTGTCATTCCAGGCAGTCTTCTGATTCAAGCCTCTGCCATTTCCCCAGTGGCTGATAGAGGGATCAAAGGCCTGGGACCTGAAAATCAGGAGCCAAAGTCTGCACCATCTCAATCCTTGGTGCCATTTCCCTAGGCTTCTTACTACCCATCCTGTGCAGGTTTTTTTCTCCACTCTCCCTACCACAGTTTGGGTAAACCATTTCCCTCAGGGAAAGACTCTCAAGGCTTCTGTTCTCCCCGTGGGCTTGCTCCTTTCCTTTCTAGGCCCAGAGTGTGACGGCAAACCTCCACACTACAACCCTCTGCTCCTGTTCAGATGGGTTCCATCTTCAATTAGTGCTGGTCAGTCAAGCCTAAGTCTCCCCCCAGGTTCATCTTACTAGGGTAATTAACCCCTTCTGAGCCACCTTAGCCCCTTCAGGGGTGGTGTGAGATAAACACTCCATCATAGTCCCTCCATAGATACTTTATGAGATTGCACTTACCTTTTCTGCAGAGATTGAGTGTGTTACATTACCCCATTACAAGACACTGCATATCCTGCCATCATGTTCAGCCAGCTTGGCTGGCAGGCATGCAGGAGAGGTGCCTATTCCCCACCTACTGCACTTACTCACAGGAAGGAGGGTCCAAAACACATCCCTGCTCAATCCATATACCAAGCCTCAATCTACATACGGTGTCACATGTGAAAGGCTTACTTCCCTGTGCAGCTGCGTAGGACAAGAACATCACACAGACCTTAATGAACTTCTAGAAAGCTTAACAGGAACAAAAGTAGTTATACCAAACAGCAGTGCTTTTTCCTCTGATACCAATGTCTTTTATCTTATTTTGTAGAAGAATGGCCATACTGGGTCAGATCAAAGGTCCATCTAGCCCAGTATCCTGTCTTCCAACAGTGGCCAATGCCAGGTGCCCCAAAGGGAATGAACAGAACAGGTAATCAAGTGATCCATCCCTTGTTGCCCATTCCCAGCTTCTGACAAACAGAGGCTAGAGACACCATCTCTGCCCATCCTGGCTAACAGCCATTGATGAACCTATCCTCCATGTATATTTGGTTTTCTGAATGCTCTGCTCCAAAAGACATCAAAACAACGTATCCAACTTAATAACCTCCTATAAAAGTAATCTCAGTATTTTTGCTGTTTAGCTTGACCCCTAGACATGACTATTAACATACGTTATTAGACACACATTAACCCAAGATGTCTGTAACTAACTACAGAAATACCAAATTACACCGAAAGCATCTTGACTAATAGACACAATTCCAAGAAATGACTAGATAGCAATTTGAAAGCTGTTATCCTCATTTCAGAATATCAGGACTAGGAGCTTTTACTTGCCATCCAGGCAAGCTTGCTGTCAGTGATTACACATGAAATCAAGGAGAGAATCACGCAAGTTATGAGCATCAGGAGAGCTTTAAAACCCATACTATGCCATAGTGAATTATATCTGACAGCCTTTCCATGTTACAGCTGTCCCGTGCTCAGTGTCACTCTTCTGCCCTGTATCTGATCCCTAATTCTTTTTATAGCTTTCAAAACTTTTTTGTGCTAAAGATGTTACCATCATATTGACTGTCACATGGAAATTAAGCACCCTTTAATACAATGCCAGAAACAAACACTAGATGGCAAGACAGCAAAATCCATTTTATTAGCACTGGTAGCATATGCTCCCCAATTATTTTTTGTGAAGATAAAAAGAATCTTGTACCACAAGAATTTTCTTAACTATGTAGAACCCATTTATTTTGGGGAAATGCAACTAATCACTTTTATATTGCCTATCTTTGTAGTATCTAATCATGGGAAAGGAGACTAGCAAAGGAAAAACTGCATGCTATAACTACCTGTATTATTTTCAGAGTAGCAGCCGTGTTAGTCTGTATTCGCAAAAAGAAAAGGAGTACTTGTGGCACCTTAGAGACTAACAAATTTATTAGAGCATAAGCTTTCGTGAAGTGAGCTGTAGCTCACGAAAGCTTATGCTCTAATAAATTTGTTAGTGTCTAAGGTGCCACAAGTACTCCTTTTCTTTTTACCTGTATTATGTTATCTTCTCTCAAACTTCCCTCTTGAATGGTTCTTCATACCTTCCTCCTACTCTTGCCTTCACATCTTCTTCCATGTTGTCCTTTACAGTTGAAATTCCCTCCTCGTTACAAGAGTTTCCTCTTCACTTCTCTCTCCCAGGAGCACAGTTTTGCAAACTCTGTATCAGTGCCAACGTCCATCTCATCCAGTGTCCTGCCCTCTGATAGTGGCCAGTACCAGATGCTTTAGAGAAAGGTGTAAGAACCACACATTATGCAGATGTCAGATATCTGCCCCCACATTATTTCTCATCCTGATCCCTAATACTTGGAGATTGGCTTAAGCCCTGAAGCACAAAGTTAATATCCCTTCCAAAAATTTTATCAGTAATTATGATAGCTCTGGATGGTCTTGATATCTAAATAATCATTCTAAAATCATATTAAAACATATTTCTTCCATGAGGGCTTTCGATAATACATCAGAGACAGAGGAATTTTTAAAAAAACCTGTGCATCATATTGACAGGTTTCAGAGTAGCAGCCGTGTTAGTCTGTATTCGCAAAAAGAAAAAAGGAGTACTCGTGACACCTTAGAGATTAACAAATTTATTTGAGCATAAGCTTTCATGAGCATCCGATGAAGTGAGCTGTAGCTCATGAAAGCTTATGCTCAAATAAATTTGTTAGTCTCTAAGGTGCCACAAGTACTCCTTTTCTTTGTGTATCATATGTACATGTATCCTCTGTGTCAGATTTACAGTAAATTCCTTAGAATACTTTTATGACATACAGAGCCAAACACACAAATAGTGATAAAATAAAAGGGACTCTCTTTTATTTAATTTCATCATCATCATGAAACACGGTAGGTCTACTGAGGACCACTGCACCAGCCAGAGCGGCCACAGTTGATGGCTTCACCCCAGCATTGTGAAGTTCCCAAATCCGGCACAGTCCTGCAAATCCACATATCTCTGGGACTGCCTCATGGATGGCATCAGGTCGGCTCAAAGTGCACTTTTTCATGCACTGACGGAGAGATCGAGAGCATGGTGTCCTGGGGTGTTTCTGTCCAACCTTGCAATGTGGATGAAATGCATACAATGCTGCATTTGAATATGAGTGAATGAAGGAAGGCCAGATATCTGACAGACTGACATTTTGTTTTAAATCAACCCATTTTATGGTCAGGATTTGTCACTGTATATATGAAATGCCTCTAACCACTCCAAGTCTGCCTGTAAGAGGTTACATGTTTCTGACCTGTTTAGCAAATGAGATAGTATACAGATTTGATAGCTTCTGAACTTTTTCTCGGAGCAAAGACATTTTTACATCCATAAGTGAAACATGGACTTCATGGAGGAGCCAGCAAGATCTATTTGTCAAAGAATGACAATTTGGTGCAACCACTTGAGCTTCTGCGTGCCACCAATCCAACGTTCCTCCAATCTAACTAGGAATGACCATCTCTAGAGAAAAGGGTAGTTTTTACTCTATGTCCATTCAATGCTCAGCATCTCTACTCACATTGCCAATCAATGACAAGTGATGTGGTGGTTCCCAAGATGCTGATACCTGCCCAGTAGGAAATGGGCTAAAACTGACAACTCATTTCACATAAGCCACTCAAGAACCAACATACAGAAATTATTTTTGGTCACTACTAACATGAACTGGACTGAAATCTGTAAAGATTATCTCATTACCGAGAATTCTGAACCATCCAGTACCCTTCTAAAATCAAGTTATAAAGATGTGTTCAGTTCCTCAAGAACACGGGTGGTGTTAATATTTTATAGTCACACTTGGGGAAGAATAAAAAGAGTTTTACTAGCTGAAGCACCTTTCACATACCACCATAATACATCTGTTCTTATTATCCATTTAAATTAAATATATTCCATAAATAATACAACAGGAAATAAAGTTATGGCATGAACCCAGCCTTTTATCTTTTAGCTTCTAATCATATTCAAAGGCACTGTCAGTTGCTTTTATATTTACTGTCTGTATCTGCAAAATTTCAAAAGCAACACCCACTCATATATTAGCCAGCAGCACAGAATATTACAACTAGAATAAGAAAGCTGCCTGTTTCTAGCAAGATAATACCAAAATATTCATTTTTAGTGCCCTGCAAATCCACAGATATCTCCTTTATATCTGCTGATGGTGGATACAAATTTTGTTATCTATTCAGGGCTCTGACGGTAAGAGATGTGCGGGCAGCTGTGAGGAACCGCGGCACGGATCCTCCACCTGCCCTGGGGGGGTGGTCTGCTTGGGCCCAACGCCCAGGGCAGGTGGAGGGTACACTGCGGCTCCCCACAGCTGCCCGCCCAGCTTTTACTATGACTGAGCTGCAGCTCCGAGCCGCCCCCCTCCCCAGCCAGAGGCGAGTCAGGGAGAGCTGCGCTGGCAGCTGTGCGGAGCCTGGGTCCCTCCACCTGCCCTGGGCAGAGGGGCTGTGGGGCAGGGACACGTGCCGGGGGCTGCTCGGGCTCCCCATCCAGAGCAAGTGGAGGTTCTGCTGCAACTCCACCCAGCTGCCTGCCTGGCTCTTACCATGGATGGGCTGCGGCTCCAAGCCACTTCCCTCCCTGGCCACAGATGGGTCCAGGAGAGCTGCGCTGGCAGCTGTGGAGAGCCTGGGTCCCTGGGCGGGGGGCTGGCACACTGCCCGGGGGCTGCTTGGGCCACGGCTCCCCACAGCTGCCAGTGCAGCTTTCCCTGACCCTGCTCCGGCTTGGAGCTACAGCCCAGCAATGATAAGAGCCGGACGGACAACTGTGGGTAGCCGCAGTGGACCCGCCACCTGCTCTGGGCGGGGGGACCCGAGCAGCACCCCGGGCAGCTCCACAGGTCTCCCCTCTCCCACTGACCTGCTGTGCGTGGGGAGAGGTGGAGCTGAGAGCAGCCCCCAGCCATGTCCCTGCCCCCAAGGCTCCCCAGCCGGCTGAGGGCAGGTGGAGAGTCCGCGACTCCGTGCAGGCTTCTCACAGCTGCCTGCAGCTCTCCCCGACTGAGCTCTGGTGGGGGGAATGTCTCAGAGCCTCAATGTGGCCCCCGGTGTAGAGCCCTTCAAATCCACAGATATCTGCATCCACGGATGAGGATATCTGCAGATAATTTCTGCGGATAGTAGATTGGATGCGGATACACATTTGTGAATCCACACAGGGCTCTATTCATTTTATTCAAGAAAAGAATGAAAAAATATGATGGGTTGAATCCACCTCAATGCATGGGCTCTATGCAACACTTAAGCCTACATCAGCAGTTCAATGGGGCTTATGCAAGCTCAGTGCACTGTGGTTAGCTTCACCCTATGTGAATTTACTAATTGTGATATGGCCACAAGCCCTAAAGACCTTTCACCCACAGAACTAAAATTTTCAGGCTCCCTATCCCATGGAAAAGGTTCGCCTCTCAGTCTAGATTATCACCAAGACTGCCAATTAATGCCACATGATATGTGGAGTTTTTTTTATGGGAACACTTGTTTACTGAGTTCAGGACTGAGATCACCAGACTGATTTCACACAGACCACCAACTAGCCATCTGATGTTAATGACATAATGACTCCAGATCTTGGAGTCCTTAAACTCCCAAAATTTCCACTGAAATCAGTCGGAGATTTATTTGCAGAAGAAATGCAATCTTGGGCCCACAGACACGTTCAACCTGGGCTCAATTTGAACAAGCAATCTAAAAGCAAATGCCACTATAATGTCATTTTTAATTCACTCCTGGTCCTCCCCCACCCCCAAAAATCCACTTCCCCCTATTCATGGGTGGGCCTAGGGATAGACAGCTAAAAGACTGTTCTTTTAAGGCACTATTCAATAAGTAATTGCAAAAATGCTGCTTTCTGAGTCTATCATGCATCCTTGACAGGCACATCACATTTTCAATAAAGGAAGTGTGCAGAAGATCCCTTGTCTCACTACATGCACAGTTCTCAGGAGGCATGGATTTGCTCCATACACATTTGAGCGATTTTTAGTAATGTTAGGTGCTACTGATAACGATAAAGGATACAAAAGTAATTTTCAAGTTGACAGTGTCCCTTTAAAGTACACTTTTACTAGGCATCCAGATTTTCTTGGGGCACTTGGTTGGCTGCTTAAAGACAGAAATAGGTCTTTTCTACTGACTAATTTCTTTAACTTATTTCTGACACAAAGTGATCTGTAACAGTAGTGACTATTAATATACACCAGAATTGTTTCTGTGCATTATACCTTTCAAGTTACTCTCCTCAGCTCAGGCTGTGGCCTTGGAGGGACGCACACAACGTCTCTGTGAGGAAGTGATATTGGATGAAACACAGAATCTCATACCCATCAAATTGCTGTCAATATTGTTGACACGCATTTGTTGTAGGCCATGTATCGCTATCAGGAACTAAGTTCCATGGATAGAGGGGCACTGTGGTTCCCGGGCAATGGGAGCGGTGGACCTGGCATTCGGGGAGGGGGCAGTGCGCTCGAGCCCCGTGGCTGCCCCCGAGCCAGAGGGACATGCCAGCCACTTCCGGGAGGGAGCCTGCCAGCCCCACTACGCCGCCAATGGGACTTTTAACAGCCCGGCCAGTGAGCTGCCAGGGTCCCTTTTCAAAGGGGCGTTCTGGTCAAAAAACGGACACCTGGAAACCCTGCCAGCAGGTCACTGAGAAAGCGGCGCTCTTGGCACCAGCTCCTTGACCCAGAGTTGGACTTGGGGAAACAGGGGAGCCCTGTGCCAGGCTGAGCTTTTGGCCAGGGCAGGGCCTGGGAACAGCTTCAACGTCCCGCCTGGAATGAAGCCTCCCCCCCCCCCCCAGCACAGTCACCAGGGGGCTCCACCCCCACGCAGGTGTCGCTGGCACCTCTGTGTCCAGCGCCTCTCTCCCCGCAGTTGCCCCCACCCCTGAATCCCTCTTCCCAGCTGGTGCCCTCACCCCATGCCCCACAGGCCCCCCACCGCGGGTTGCCAATTTTGGTTGGGCGCATTCCTGGAGATTTCATCACGAGGTAGTCTCTGATTAAAGAGGGGGGGGGAAAAAAAAAAAAAAAAAAAAAAGAAAAGGAGGACTTGTGGCACCTTAGAGACGAACACATTTATCAGAGCAGAACCTTTCCGGAGCTAAGAGTAGTCTTTAATTCCTGGAGACTCCCGGCCACTCCTGGGGAGTTGGCAACCCGACTCCCGCCCCCCTCGCCCTCAGCTAGTCGGCCCCGCCCCCTCCCCTTGCCCCGCCCCCGCTCCACCGTCCCCAGGGCGGCGGCGGTTGGCCGCGGTGGGCGGCGCCATGAGCCGCCAGCAGCCGCGGGCGCCGCGGCCCCTCTACTTCCCGTCCCTCTATGACCGCGCCGCGCCCAGCGCCGCCCCGCTGGCGGACGCCGGCCTCTGGCGGAAGCATTTCGTGCCCCTGCGGGGGGGCGCGGCCGGGCCCCAGCGGCCCCCTCCCGGCCTGGGCCCCCCCCGCAGCTGCCCGCGCCCCTGGCCGGCCGGCCTGGCCCCCATCCCCTACGAGCCGCTGCGCTTCTTCTGCCCCGCCGCCCCGCGGGGCCCCGGGCAGCAGCCGCCGCCGGCGGACGGGGAGATCTGCGAGCTGGGCATCCGCCTCAAGGAGCTGGAGCTGCTGGCGCTGACCGGGGACGGCTCCGACCCGCAGCAGTGTGCGTGTGCGGGCCCGGCCCCGCTACCCCCGGCCCGGCCCGGCCCGGCCCCGCTACCCCCGGCCCGGCCCGGCCCGGCCCCGCTAAGCCACCCGCACGCTGCCCAGAGCACGAGCACACGCCCCCGCCTCCGCCTCCGCAGGGCCTGGCCCCCAGGGCCCCGCTCAAATCCTCTGGCTCAGGGCTGGTCCTGGGCGGCAGCTGTCCCCACCCACGAACTGAGGCATGGGCCCTGGCCCCAGCCCTAAGCGCCCCTCACTCCCTCCCTTAGTCCCCCCGAGGACCCCACAGCACAGAGGCCTGGACCTTCTGCCCTTTCCCCTCACCCCCCAGCCTTTGGGCAGGAGCATTTGTAGCTCGAGCCCTGGCCAGGCACAGCTCTGCATCCGTGCCCTTCAAGGAGCTGTCTCCCTTGGGGGCTACCCCATGTCCTTAACCAGGACAGCACTTTTGAACAGACGGCATGCAACTTCCCAGCCTCACAGCATTAGACGTTTTGAGAGGTGCTCAGGATTGCTCCTACCTCTGAAAATGCTCATGCTTGGCCAGAAAAACGGAGTAGAGGCAGAAACAAAAGGGTGGTTTTTTTCCCCCTCCTGTGAAAAACGGTATTTCCCTTTATTGAACATAGAGGGACAGATGAAAGGAAAGTTACCTTGCTCTCACCGGTTTCAGAGGGGTAGTAGTGTTAGTTTGGATCAGCAAAAAACGAGTCGTCCTTGTGGCACCTTAGAGATTAACAAATTTATTTGGGCATGAAGAACTGAACAGACCCCAGCATTGGTACTGGGATATAGAAGCACTCAGCAGCAGATCACTCCTGAAACCAGCATAGGTCAGTAGTGACGTGATGTTGAAGGCTAGTGGTGAAATGCCTTTGGTGTTTTCATTTCAGTTCCAAGTGAGCAAAATATCCACAGGAAAGGAATAAAACAAGCATGGCTGATATCCATTTTTGGCAGCCTAAGCAGAGCAGCCAATCATTGATTGGACATGAAGATTCTCATCTCTTCCCCCAAGCAGAATCACATTAGAAATCTTTCAGGAGAGCTAAAGTCACACAAAAACTAAAAAGAAAATTTAAATCTATTAGATACAAAAACTCTAAAATATCTAAAAAATTATAAGATGCAACTTTAATTCAATTACTTTACCTAAGAACAAATTAAATGGATTTTGTGTCTCAAAATAGTGGATACCTTTTTCCACTTTAATATCCGATTATCTTCAGTGAGTTACAGTGGTTTACTGAGTTTCCCATGAAAGTGAGAGTTTTTATGAAAATATTTTGTATTTACATTTTTAAGTAGTAGAGACAAATTAATGTTGTGTTCCTTTCCTTTCTAGATAAGCTTTTGAAGGCACTAAAAGATGAAAACGTTCAAGGCATAAAGACAAGACAGAATCTAAAAAAACAGACACCTACATCATCATAAGGATTATTTCAGTTAGCTGTTCTATCATTATGTTACCTTACAGCTTTGTAATGGATTCTGTGTGATGTATTATTTTACTGATTATATGCTATTCAGTTATATTGCCAAGTTAGAAATTTACAGTATATATTCTCTACTTGGCTTTTTGTACTTTGTGTCCAATACTGAATATTTCAAATACACAATATTCCTTTTTGGGTATTAATCTTTATAAAATAACTTGAATATTTATATCTGTTTGATTTACCCTAATAGCAGAGAGGAGAGAAAAAAAAAAAAAAAAAGAGAAAGTGACATCTTCTCTTGCGTATGTTTCAGGATGAGAGCTGATCTTGATCACCTGGTTACAGCTTTACAAAATTGATGAGGTATATTACTGAAGGGATGGATATTGCCTTCCTCAGAAATATCAGGAATTTAACACTGCTGGAGGCAGGATACTAGTCCAGTGACCCAGCATGGTAAAATCCTATGTTCTTATGACAGAGAAAGCACAATAATTCTAATATACCATGCAGCTCCCCAAAATATACTAAAATACACACCAAGGACAAGAAACTTTTCCCCAGTGTCTCTCTGATGTACAATATTATGCAATAGCTGAGCTTATCTAACTCCCCACAAAAATATCATCACCTCCTTCTATCCTAGCTCGTCTTGTTCCCCAGCACGACCCATTTCTCACTAACTTGTTCATGGGCCTAGGAACAACAAACAGCAATATAAGGATTTCAGGGTGCAGGTAGATGGGGGTTCCCATTAGAAGGAAGACAGCACCCCATTTTCCACACAGTGATTACCCTAAAGCAGTGGTTCCCAAACTAGGGGCACCACTTGTTCAGGGAAAGCTCCTGGTGGGCCAGGCTAGTTTGTTTACCTGCTGTATTTGCAGGTTCGGCCAATAGCAGCTCCCAGTGGCTGCGGTTCGCCGTTCTCGACCAAAGAGAGCTGCAGGAAGTGGCGCAGGCCAAGGGACTTGCTGGCCACCACTTCCCACAGCCGCCATTGGCCTGGAGCAGCAAACTGCAGCCACTGGGAACTGCGATTGGCCGAACCTGTGGATGCGGCAGGTAAACAAACTGGCCCAGCCCACCAGGGGCTTTCCCTGAACAAGCGGCGCCCCTGGTTTGGGAACTACTGTCCTAAAGCCTAGGAATTTGGTCAATTCCCAGATGGCTTATAACAGCAGGTTTTTCTTTTCCTGAAAAGCCAGTCCTCTTGGATCTAATATGGGACAGGTTTTTTAATACTAATTTCAGTATTGCATTCCATCTGCACTCAAAATATATATAGTGTGGAGCACAATGTTATCCATAAGGGGAGGGAGAACTACTTTGTATGGACTACTTTGTTTTAGCTGTTTTGAATCATTAGATTTGTAGTGGTAGAGCACAGAACAGATGTAATCTATAAACAATAGATCATATGTCCAAAAATCATTTTAAAACATGATGTAGTGAATGGGACAATGGAAAAAGAGGATATTGTTGAACTAAATATATTACCCTGACTGCAGTTTAGATGAAAATGATTCATGGGTCCCTGGCTATAGAAGCTGCTATTGCCTCAGAAAAATATAAAGGAGTTTTATCAAAAAGGAAGAAATGGATTTACTATAGGCATTGTTGACCATGCAGCTGGTACCGCAGACCACAGGTCTTATGACTTGAGATTGTGTAAGTGCAGCTCTGGAAGTATATTTTCGTTTTGGCAAAAACAGAGGACTTGTACTGCTTGGCTAAAGAATGCACTTCTCTCCGACACTTTCAACATGCCACATACATGACTGACTACAAATGGTGGGAGACTTAAGAAAAAGCTCATTGTAGACCAGGCCAGTTTGATAATTATATTGCAGCAGAGAAAGGATGGTCTTGTAATTAAAGCGTAGAACAGAGTCAGGAGACCTGAATTTTATTCCTAACTCTGCCACAGACTTCCTATTTGTTCTTGGTCAAGTCACAGCCACATTTTCAAAAATGGATCTCGAATGTTGAGTGCCTTCCTTTTTGGCTGCCCAACTTCAGTCTCCCAATATCTGCACCCCTGCAGTTGCATTAGAAGTCAATGGGAGTTGTGACTGCTCAGCATCTGAAAGTCAGGTCATATTTGTCTAAAGCTGGGCACCCAAAATTAGAGGCCATTAACTGAAGATTCTGGCCATAATCTCTGCCTGTGTCCCAGTCTGTAAAATGGGGACAGTATCATCTACCTCAGGTAACTGCAAGGCTCAGTTAATTAAATGTTGGTAAAACAGAGGTTTTCACATACAACTACAAAGGTAATTTTTTTCTTAATAAATTATTTGATTAAGTTCATGTTTTATGACTTTTTGTGTTTGATTGGATTTGTATTGCCGGGGCCATAATAGATTTTATTGTTGTTTAGAGGCATGTAGCATTTTTGGAGCAATAAATGTCCTGGTGCACCTGAGAGGACTAACTGTCAATTGAAAACGGTGTTCAAAAGGAATGTCATTTCACAAGCAAAAACAGAAGCAACAGTGGTAGGGAGATTGAAGGCCAAGAGAATAGCTACAATAAGTGCGTAGAGCTGCTTACTGTGAATTCAATAAGAGCACAAGGAAGAAAGCAAGTAGGAAACATGATTATCTAGAATTACATGACTTCCTGTAGGAAATAAAGAGACTTTTTTAAACCTTGGTGCATGTCCACTAGATGGTGGTATGAACTAATATTTACAGCAGCTCAAGGAGGGACTTTAGAGTGCAACAAGGTAATTAATACATCATCGTTCCACCCCTGGGACTAACAAAGTGAACAAACTATTCAGCCCAGCTTTGGGACAGGAGACTATCTGAACTATGGGATGGAGGCAAACAGCATATTAACACCACCTTGTTGCTGGTCTTCCCTTAGATTTAAGCTGCACCATATATCGGGTTAGCACCAACTGTGCCAAAACAAATTCTGCAATATTGTCTAGTCAGGTTCAGTGATACATGCAATGGCAAGTTTCAGAGTAGCAGCCCTGTGAAGTGAGCTGTAACTCATGAAAGCTTATGCTCAAATAAATTTGTTAGTCTCTACGGTGCCACAAGTACTCCTTTTCTTTATGCAATCCTTCATACAAATACGGAGTTGAACTTTAGTACCAAGACCTTGTATTAATTAGTATGAGCCAAAGAAATGATTACAGGTGAAACCAATGGAATCAAGATTAAACATAATTCAGGTTTATGCTTTACAGTCATGTCACACCCATTACCACAGAATTCAAGGCACCTACGTCCTAACAACCAAATCTTTCAGGTTTACATATCCCTGGACATATGATTCAGTAGTTGGGACACTAGCCTGCAATTTGGAAGACAACTCCTGCTCCACCACAGTCTTCCTGGCTGACCTTGGACAATACAGTTAGGCCCACATTGTTAAAGATATTTAGGCATTGTTCTGCTCAGTGTTGCAAGGCCAAAGTGATTCGGATGGCTAACTCCCATTTTCAAAAGTGACTTAAGCCCTCAGGAGTCCCACAGACTCAGTGAGGATTAGGCCACTTCTCCTTAGCATACGTGCAACAGGCCGCAGGTGACGTGACCAGGATTCGTCACCAAATTTGGTCTGCTGGTGGGATCATTAGCTTCCTTGGTTTGGGCCAAATACTGATGGGAAGTGCAATGTAAATTCAGATCCTTTCCCCCCATTAAGCTACTAAATGCCTTGCAATGATGAGCAGAGCAAACCTAAACACTTCTACAAATCTGGACCTTAGTTTCTCTGGGCCTTAGTTCTCTATTTGAAGAATAGGTATAAAAGTACCTTTTAGAGGGGTGCTGAGGATAAAGACAAAGACACATTATGAGCACAGGCACTCACTTTTCAAAGGATTAGGTTACTCTGTCAACCTTCCTTCCCTCAAATGAGTGCTCCTACAAGACTAAGAAAGTTACAACTTTATTAAACATAGCAGGACACATTGCTGTAGTGCAATGACTTCTATGGAGTCTATGTTGTTCACTAAAAGGTGAACTTCGCCCAGTATGTATAAATTATCAATTACAAAGTCAAGCAACTACATAAGGGAAATGGGGGATATTTTATTAAATATCTGTCACCGGGTTCAGGATGCAATCCAGCCCAGTGAGAGGTTGTGTCAACACCTGTCCTGCAACCCTGGGTGCCTTACAATGCTTTGCTACTGTAGCTCCCAGCCTGGGATGCTCACAACCAGCCTGCAAGTCACATGCTGAAATGTCTGTGTACTAGATACAGCCCCTCAGGTTCAGCCACTCTGACCCCAGCAGCCTCTCTACACCTTCATAGCCCCACTCTGACTTCCAACCAGCAAGGTGACCCCAACACATGTCCTGTTCCAAACTTCCCCAAAATGGTGTGCTCTACAGTGTCCAGCACTCTCCAGGACAGCTCAGAGAAATAATAAGGTTCATTTGTTCCTCTGAAGACACAAAAGCATATCATAGCTTATTAACTCAGCTGGGGTGAATACACTCTTACTTTCAAACTCCAGCATTGAGAGTTGGTTTACAGTTAAAATAATATGAGTTTATTAAGAGGACATAATGATAGATAAATGATGCCATGTAAAAGGAATAAAGTTAGAAAGGGTTACCTGCAAATAAAAGTGAAAACATATCTAGAAGACAAGAACTTAATCTAGCAAAATACAGACTTTGTTCAAGATGGTTTCTTACCTATATTCAGTTTTCAGGGACTTCAAAACACCCCCGCCTTGGTTGAAGGACCATCTTTCTCAGCTTACAAGAGCTGTTCCCTTGTGTCTGTGTAGCGAGGGATGTCAAAGATGGCTTTTCTCTTTGCTTGTATCTTCCAAAGGTCAATAACTTTGTTTCAAGAGGCAGGATGAGAGTGTCCTATCACCCTGTATGTAAATGAGACTTCCATTGTTTTGTTCCCACAATTCTTAATTTACATAGGAGACAGGTAAAGAGCTACCTTATCTCCTGTCTGGGAGTGTGCAGGTGTGAACTCCCCCACACTATCCCAACAAGTACTGGATTAGGCTGCAAGCAGGGGAGCTTTAGGCTGGAGGCAACTAATTGGAAACAGGATCACCTGTGCAAAGCCAGATAGCTGGCTGTAGTAGGGGCAGCTGGGGAAGGCTTCAGAAAAACAGGCAGCAGTCACTCCCTGGTAAAAGGGAGATGGGTTGTGGTGAGAGAGATAGAAGGAGAACCAAGTATGTTAAGAAGCAGCCCAGAGAAGGAACAATGAGCAAAGAGGAAAGCCCACAACTGCTGAGCTGAGGGTCCCTGGACTGGAACCCAGAGTAGAAGATTGAACCTGGGCTCCCCTATCAGTGCCTGGAGAGTGGCAAGGGTTTTGTAGGTGCCAGCCAGCAGGTCTGGAAAGACTGAATTTCCCTGGAAGGGGAGGACTTTAGTGACCTGGCCGGAGCGCCAAGCCACAGAGAGGAAGCTGCAGACCCAGGAGTGAGCAGGGTAAGACAAAATGGGAGAAGACCTCCCTGGGCAGAATGCAAGCTGGCAGAGCTAATCCCTAGAACAGCCAGCAGGAGGTACTGCTCATATTGAGTGGACCCTGTGACAGGGAGGAAACCCGTTTCTCCCTGTTTGGCTACAGACCTTAAAGTATACCAGCACTGTGTTGTTTCCTTATAGTGTTAATCACCAGTATGTCATTGGCTTTCAAAAAAAAAGACCTCATTATATACACTTCCATAATGCAGTAATATTGCATACAATCAGTTGATTCAACTGCCTATCACTTTAAGTTCAGGTCCCTCAGCTGCCCCCTGACTTTATAGTAAACCTTTGCAAAGTATTCTTTGAAAAGTAAGTCAGAGTAAGCTTCTCTCTCATGCTTTTGTCTCCTCTCCCACTTGGGTTGAATTGTTCACCTAATATGTAAAAATGAATTTTCATTGTGGTTGCCTGAAGACTGGGTGGTCAAAGACTCATATACACATGACCTTGTCCAAGACAGACTGTGCTTATGCCTTTCTTGTCAAATAAATTTTAAAAATATAATTGTAGCATATTCATAAGTTTTTGTACACCTGTGCATACATCATGCAAGAATATTAATGGTTAGCGAGTTACTGGTTTTCCAATGATACAGATTATAACCATAGTGAATTGAGGTACACTGAACCTGTCAGACCAGCTGAAACTTGTCATCGATAACAGTGAGCCTCTGGCACTCGGATGCTCTTAGAGTCACACCTTTCTCCCTTATACAGCTGCAGGAAGGTTAGCCACTGGCTGACAATCGGAGCCCCCCTTTCCTGCATGGGCAATTGCCACCATATTTTCTTTCCCCTTCATATGGAAGAAACCTGGTTTGTCACCTTTGTCTGTTTACAATCTTCAGGACATAATGTCAAAGTATCCATAATTTCACCTACCAAGCTGTTACAAACATTTCTTAATGTCATTAATGACCAGTGTGGTGTTAGATTTTAAATGATATATTACATATCACCTTTTAAATAAATATCATGACATAAATGTGTGAGGTGTAAAGAGCATGCAAGGCCTGACGAGTTTCTGGATATGGATTAGTGAACCACAAAGGGGCCTCTGCCACAATCTCCCACTGAAATGAAGCATAATTGTTAATCGCACTTGGAAATATAAGGACGTTTGCAGAACTGTAGGCATGCACTTGCCTGCAGTGCGTGTGTGCGCACAAACTGCGTATGCTATTCCTACAGTTTGAATACAATTGCATTAATGAACCATGGAAACGAAACAATCAACATTAATGACATCAAAATGGTTATTTGTACATGCAACATTTTTCTATTTTTCTTTCCTGTTTTCACTGGATTTTGTTACAAATAATTTCTCAATTGTGGCGGCATATAGTGCATTCTTTCTTTATACTAGTTAGTGCATCTGCAAACCTTATGTATATTGATTTTTTTATAGATATCATAAAAATATATGAACTGGAAAGAGAATACCAACTTACTATTCACATTGTTTAAATTGTTTTTGCCTGATGCAGACACTAGTTAGGAAAAGATAACTAGACATTTAAAGGTTTGTGCCTCTCAGACCAATTTTGTAAAGCACTCTGGTGAATCAACCAATCTATCTACACTGCACTCAGGGAAGTAACAATTTGGATCAAGATTTTGATTTACGGGCAAAGTTTTCAAAATGTCAGCAAGGTGTCCCCTTTCATTTCCAGCTTTTTAACAAGAAAGGCTTCTCAAAGAGCAGCTTGTGACATCAGGCAACATCAGGGTTGAGCAATGATACCCATTGCTCTGAAAGCAGTGTGTGTCCACAGTGATACTCATTGTTTCCTCCATGGAATGCAGTTAATTATTTCACTTCAGAAATCTGAAGCGGCTTTGGCTGCTTTGTGGTGGGAACAGTTAGATACTAAGACTTCAGAGACGAGAAAACATTTGAGCTGTATTTTAAAGTACTTTTACAACAAGCAACCAGGTCCACCAGCTTTCAAATCTCTTCCTCTTCTAAGCTCACTAGGACAAAATGTTCCAAACGTAGGCCTGACCTCACCATAAGGGATCATTAGAGAGTAAAATAGTCAAACTAGAACTACTCTAATTTACCCTGGAACAGCTGATGTACAAAATCCAAAAACAGTATGCTACAATACCAGTACCGCTTCTATTTTCAAAGAGGTTTGCAGAGTTTTAGTCACCTGACTTTTGAAAATTTAGGGCTAAGGGCCTAGCATCCATACTTAAAAGCAAGGAAATTAAGAGCTATCCCTTAACTCTAGGAAAACTGGCCATTTTGAAGGTGGTTGATAACTGGAGACTGGGCTTGAAAGCAAATAGGAGTCACTAATCAATAGATCAAGCATGATTTCTAGGAGCTGATAGGTAGGACAGGTTGAGATCTTGAAGCAAGTCATGAATAAGACTAGTCAGTTGTTTAGTACCACAGATTTACATAAGGAGATATATGCTATGCCACTACATGGGCTGAAAAAAACCCCCACAGCATAAAAATAGAGCAACCCCAGGGGTCATTTAATTTTTTACAGCAGCCTCCCAAAGTCTGACCTACAGTCCAGAAACACTGTAGTAGTGTCCAGTACTGGGACTCCATTAATGGCCCTATTCTGTGTCTGTCCTGGGGGGAAATTCCCTCCTGGGTCTTTCTGGCACAGTTCCAGCCTCTATATGCCACCAAGGTGAATGGTCCCTTGAAATGTGTGTTAACTGCTTGTACTAAGCAGTGACACTTTGAGTTAGTTTCCCAAACCCGAAGAAGAGCTCTGTGTAAGCTCATAAGCTTGTGTCTCTCTCTAATAGAAGTTGGTCCAATAAAAGAAATTATCAGTCCCCCCCCCCCCCCCGTCTCTCTAATATGCTGGGACAACATGGCTACAACACCTGCATAGAACAACAATGTCAAGACTCCCAGAAAATGAGTGGGAAGGGAATATTATCAGGCAACAGCCCCTCTTCACTGCATGCTCCCTTCAAGAAAAGAAATCCATCCAAGAGTAAATGACTTTCCTTTGCAGCTTCTGGCCCTGCCTGAAAGGGATAATGTGCACAGATATAAGGGAAGTAATCAATTGCAACAAAGATCCTAAATTGAGAGGGAAACTCCAGAAAGGAGACTTGGGGTCTACACGCCATCCCTAAATTTTGTGATGCTTGGCGGTTGTGTGCCTGCCCCACTTCAAGGCTGCACACACCTCCTCCTTGGAGGGAAGAGCAAAACTCCAACATGTGGCTCTTTTAGCCTTATTTTCTCCCTCACTCAAGTTTTTACATGTGAGGGGAGCATCAGGGCCTAAGGAGGTCACTCCATGCCCTTGGAAGCTCTAGCGATTCCAAGAGAACTGCATGATCATCATTAAACTTCAGGGAAGCATATTTCAAAAGATCATATAAAATGCTGCAAATAACTGTTTCGGTTACATGCTTTACTTTGGGGGTGAGACAGAAAGGGAAATAGTAATCAAAAGGAGAAAAATGAGGCATGTTCCACAATAATGATGATAATATACAATCTCCAGCAGGCAGTCAGAGCATCTCGTCTGTTGGAAAGGACACATCAGGAACAACCACCAGTTAGCAAAGCATGTTTTAAGATGTTTTGTTTTAATTTGCCAAAATTGCCAAGAAAGAACATGTACAACTTCAGCTTAGTGAAATCAACTAACATTAAAAACAAATTCTATGAAACCATATGCTTCTATTCTGTAATGACGCTACAATTCAGAATGAAAACAAATCCATTTGTAATGACCCAAACGTTAACTGGTTATTTGTCAATGATATGTATAATTGTAGCATTAGTACATGTCATGTTTTTAATCAAAAAGGATACAATTCCTGGATATTTCATTTTAATTGCATAGTATAGTATTAATATTCATTATTCTCTTTCAATTTAGTCTCCAGACTTTGTCTAACAAATTGCTGCTCTTAATTATGCAACTTTTCTTCATTTCAGAAATCTAAAATGGACCAATTGGCTTGAGAAGTTATGAACAATTTTCATTTACACAACTTGTTACAGTGAAGAGGAATCATGCTGTAAACAAGATAAAATGACTATTTTCATCATATGCCGGACTAGTCCTTTTGATAACTCAAAGATGCAAAAAAAATATTTTAATTGAAAAGTGGGCTGATTTGCATGGAACAGGAAGCAATTTATGTAGTTAATATTTTATCTTAGGAAAATCTTCTAAAATTTAGAAGCTAATACTGGAAAGGCTTCCTAGCAAATATGAGTACAGCCTCAGGTGGAGTTTTTCCCTTTAAATAACTGCATTTTCCAATGTTTTTAAAACATCTGGTAATTTGGAGACTCCTGTACAGTCGAAAAAAATCCACAACAATAAACATTTTGTACTATTATAACAGCTTCCACCCAGGGATCTCAAAATACCTAACCAATATTAGTGAATTACACCTCACAACCCACCGGACAGGAAATGCAATATTATTACACCCCTCCCGCCTTTTACAGATTGAGAAGCTGATGCTTAGCAAGAAATGATTCATTGTCACGCAGGAAGACTGTAGAAAAGACAGGAATAGACCTCAGATCTCCCAACTCCCAAACCTGTGTTTTAACCACAGGACCATCCAGCCTAAACAGATGGAAAAAGGGCTCACGCCTGCTCCCATGAAAAATCAGAGGGAATTTTGACAATGGCTTCAATGGAGGAAGAGAATTATATTTGGTGTCTTTTAATGCATTTTCTACCACATCATCAGCAAGCTTCAGCAAACAAGACACTGATATATGGAATATCACAGCAGTTAATTAATATATACATTACCTTTGGGGCCTGATTCTCCTGTCACACCAGTTTTATACCAGTATTTTTAAATGAAGTTACTTTTGATTTACACTGGTGTGAAAGCAGAATCATAAACTATATGTATACAGCAGGTAAAGTGTTATATCAAGCAAAAAGTTGAAGAACTTTTGATGCTGTATCCATTTTCTTTTTTTAGGAGATCAATACAACCATAGCGAAAATGTTACTTGAAGTTGGGCTAATGATGCTGCGTTGTTGAATTCTGACCCATCGTTCACATCCAAAGGCTAGCTCCATCTTGTTTTTGAGTTTTTGGACACTACTGTTATTATCAATGATGCTACTATGTTTCTGGTACTATACTAGCTAAGGGCTGAATGAACAAGTCAGAGGAAAAAAACCTAAATATTTGCAGTCTTTGTGGCATGAAAGTTCTATGGAAACTAACTTTGGTGGTTTCTAGCACTTTTCACAGTTCAGAACGTAGACAAGGCCAAAGACAGCGTGTACATCCAGAGTTTACCTATGCTTAGATTTTTCCTGTTTCTGAGGGGGGCTTTTTAAACAAAAAGACGAAAAGAACAAATGCTCCACTAAAAAAAAGTACATAAAACTGACTTTAAACAGCTCTATTCAAACCAATACTGCTGCCACTTTCTAATGTATGTTAACCCACATTTCCTGTGAGCCCATGCACTACAAGAATCAAGAGATCCTGCCACTTGCTGTTTTACCGTGGTGACAGGCTTCTTAGGTCCTGGTCAATCAGCTGGCATAAGCTGCATTATTTTGCTGGTCCATGTGATCTATACTAAAATATCCATTTTTTGAAAATTTAAGTAATTTAATTGAGCCTAAGAGCATGTGTCAGAAGGAGCTGTTTAAAAAAAATCATGTACACAGCACTCTTCACGTGGTCTCATTGGAGTCTGCTAAATCCAGTGCTCCATGCCACAGGTATGTGACTTTAAATGATGACATTGTATGCTATAGTGTTTTGAGAACAGTTTACAGGGCATAGAAATGCATTCAGCTGCAGCAAACAAAGGCATATCCTTGAATATTTGACCTCCTTTGTAAATGTGTCACTCAGTGGAGACAATTTTCTGTATCATTTACACTCCTTTGGAGCCTTTACTATCTACTATGTAAATGCATATTTATTAATTATTTACAGACTATAATAGATTGAAACTGCTCCTTGGGAACTGACAGTCGAATGTTGAAAACTATATTCAGGCACTTTTAAAAACAAACATTATTTTGACCCAACGTAAGGTTTCTTACAATATCTCTGTATTGTATTTAAACCATAGTCAAACCACATATTATATACTTGATAAACTAGCAGCTCCGGGCCTGATTCTTTCACCAGCTTTACCCCAGTGTAACTGTTTGGGGCTAAATCCTTTGCCGTGCCTGCGGAGAGCTTGACGTAGCAAAGATGGCTTTAAGGATCAGACTTTTAAAGGTATTTAGGGGCCTAAAGCTGCAGATAGGCACCTAGTGGGATTTCAAAAACACTTAGGTGCTTCAATGGGGATTAGGCACTCACTGACTTTTGAAAATCCCACTGGGCACCTATCTTCTTCTAAATACTAAATTTAGATGCCTAAATACTTTAAAAACCTAGTGCCCCATGATTATGAGGCAGGCTGGCTGGCTGGCGGCCTAAGGGTTGCTTTAATTCACATCTGCTTATAATGGCTAATGATAAGCAGCTGTAACAGAGCACACTAGGCCCTGTTAGCACCTGTCCCACCACCACCAAGGCATCTATGCTACACTGGCTTTATGAGGATTGCCTATACAAGGGACCTCACCAGCTGTGTCTTTAGGGTAGTTTTCTAACTGCCAGGCACTGCCTCACCAGTACAAAGCCACTATACTGGGGCGGGGGAGAAGGATCCGACCTATTAATTTCTGTGGAGTTACTGGTGCAAGTGAGAACAGAATTAAGCCCAGAATTAGTTTTGTGTCATTTCCCAGCAGAGCTATTTTAGTGTTAGCTAGGGATGATTTTCAAAAACAAATTACTTGGTCATCTTTGTTAAAATTCATTTTTTAAAATAGCAAATGAGCACCCAGTACATATGCTGAGCTAAAAACTTATAAATCTCATTTCACAAGCAAGGCTTTGTATTGTTTGGTCAGATTAGACATGTAGTGTTCAAAAAAGCATTCAAATCAAGGAAATCTGTTGTTCTGTTTTTGCACTCCTACAATTTAAAAAAAAAGGGAAAAACAACTTTGTACTTCTATAAATTGGTAAAACAAATATCTCACTCTTGGGCTCACAGTTCGAGAATCAAGCTGTAGCCGAGAGCAAAGGTTTATTTTGACCAAGGGTTAAACGCTTGAAAGAGAGAGTTTGACAGATAAATTGTGATTGACCGTTAGCTATATTGGCACTGTTTGGCACTGCTATGACATTTACACACAAAATACTACCTGTAAATAACATTCTACTCCTAACACAAATGCTGATATACATTTCACCTTGAACTCTCACCCATTTGAGAAAATTGCTCAACACACCAATAATTTTCTTTGGAGCCATTGCAGAAGATTGGTTACAAAGGATCTGGTTCCACACACATTTTGAACAGTGTATATCGTTTACTCCAAAAGCTGTACTTTGGCACAAACATGTTTAAAAAAAAAAAAGGCATGAGGGGAAGTTGGAATAGTCTTTGATCTGACAGGTTGGAGCCAAGGTAGTATACTGGGTACAAATATATTGGAATGCTTAGAATACATGGTATTTCTTTGTGAGTGATTTTTCCCCCATTGTATTTTGGACCCATTTCACTCTACTCCAACAGTTCTTCAAGACCAGAAATGCAGTCCCTATCAAGGCAAAAATCCTGGTGCAGACAATGTGCCTGATTCCTCCTACAGTTTTGTCCATGCAGCCCTAGGGATTCTTTAGGGTTCCATGGTGTAAATAAAGGCTGTTACCCTGTGAACACTTAGACGAACACAACACCGAACACAATGAGCCTACCCCGCCACTGCCATGTGCATTTATACCAGTACAGTGTGACTACAATGAGTGTGAAATGTCACCATCCCTATAATAAGGCTACAGTATATCAATGCACAAGTGGGTTAAAATCCATTTGATTGCGAACATATTATAACAAGTGCATTGTATGATACTGCTTTTTAAATTTTACATTAGTATACATTCAAAATATATTAGAGTGACATGTAACATGCTAGTACACATTATACATGTCATGTCATGCACACTCTTGGTAACTAGAAGCCATTCTGCCAAACAGAAGCCTGACGTAATTCCATTGCCTCACATGGAGTTGCTCCAAGAATAAATACAGCTTATTGTGGCCATAGAAAATAGCGGTAATTGGAGGTTTTAATTCACAGGCTATTTTGGGATAGTATGAGGTATAACGGATATCATTGCCCTATGTTAATTGGATGTTCAGTGATCCTCAGCAATGAAAAGCAGTGAAGCTGCTGTAACCCCAGAATTTTCTGATCTTCAGGAATCACCATGCTCAAAGGGACCTATAGATCCCGGAGTGCATAGATACTCTTATTTTTGAAATTATATTGAACATGTTCTCTCCCTAACCATTTTGTGGCCATGGCTACTCTGAAGCTATGTCATATGCACAAAGACACTCCGGTTCTTTAGGATCCATTCCCCATTTTTACAGAGTAGATAGGATTTCCATGCAATGCTACAGAGACATGATGAGACACAAATATTGTTCACATTTCTACTGTGTTCAGACTTCTTGCAAAACCCAGATAAATTAGTTCCTTCAGGAAAAAAAAAACATTATTTAACAAATCACACCCCCTTATCCACCTCAAGTTACTGTTCTACAGTTAATTACAAAGAACACATATTAGAGACAGATTATTGTGTTGTAGCACATATACTGTAATGTAGTTCAGTATTTTTCAATTTGAAGAGTTTTTTTTTAACTAATGATTTACACATTTGAAGACAAGGTATCTATCAGGATATCACCATTTCTTATAAACAACATCCTAAAATGTTAACATGGAAATGCTATTTAAAAGAATGTTAAAGATTCATGGGCAGATCTGAGAAGTCACTTTCAGGGTAGGTCTTTTCGAGTAAAAATTGCATCAACATACTTCTGATGAGACTGCAACTCTAACTGGTAGGTACAGTCCATTTCCTTCTTTTAAATCACTGTTGGAAAAACTATATTGCAACTGCTGGCATACAAAATGTTTATTATATTACAAATTATTTGTACACTGTATTTTAACTGTCATTGCATTGTGCTCAGATAGCATAATTATAACATGATTTCTCTTTCCACAAATGTCCTTACTGTCTTCATATAACCTTTTCCTGTAGCTCTTTTAAAAACTGAAAAATATTATAAACAAGATAAAAAGCCATTATGAATTAAGAGATTAAAATGTATCTGTGAATAAAGTGCACCACATTTTTTTCGAAGTAAATCATGGAATATTTTAACAGATAGCACATTTTCAATACAATCCCAAACAGAATTAACTTTGGATATCTAACAGTTCTTCCCCAGGTGAGCAGGGTGGGGGTGGGTGGAGGGGGAGGAGTTGATTTAACTTTGCCATCATAGTTTTGTCTCTCTAGAAGGATGCTAAGCTAAAATTTAAATGAAAATTATACTTGTGAAACTTGCGTGTAGATAAGCCTAACAGACAAATTCAGCCCTGGTGTGAGTGTGTGCAGTTCCTATTGAAGCCAATGGGAATTAGTCCTGCTTACGGCAAACTTAATTTGGCCCAATATCTATAAGTCTTCACTTTCAAATGCAATATTTTCAGGGAGACAGCAATTAACACAAAAAGATATTTGGATGCATTTTGTTACGCTCATGAGATTAGTATTAGTTGGTTGATAGGGAACTGAGACACCAGTCTGTCTTCATTAGACTCATATTTATATGAAAGGCTGAGTTTCTTTGGTGCTTTGTTCACTCAAGTTATCCAACTGTCTATTTGTGTACGCTAGGCATCAGGTATCAATCTTCACCAATAAGTTGCTCAAGTTTTTTTTCCCTTTTTTGCGATTAGTTTATGGTAATTTTCTGTCCATAATAGATTGGTCAAGTGTATAAATATACAGCATATATTTACATAGAGATTACAAAAATACATTTCATTTACATCTAATTAAGTAACAAAAATGAAATTTCACATTTGTTTAAAGATCAACTAGCATTCCAAAATCTTTGAATAGTTAATAGTCTTTAGAGCAAGAGACATCTGTTTCTTCCAGGGCAGCTATGCATCGCTATCTGGAATGAGTTTTTTTAATTTTAATTTTTTGAAAAAATAGCTCTGTTTTAAAAGTTTGTGCTTCAACAATTTCAACATCTCATTCCAATCTTTTCTTTTCCTGTCCAGTCAGTTTTTTTCAAATGGCCATACAGCTAAACCAAACTCCCTTTCTCACCTCAGTAAAGACCAAAGAAACTCATTACAAAAATGGAATGACCAGATAAAATAGCATATGCATCTGAAGCTGAATAAATTAACAGGATGAACATTATCTTTAACTTCACTAGCCAAACATGCCCAGAACACAGCGTCCCATAAGCAACTTCAGTTCCCAAAGCTAAATTATTACTGAAAGAACTGGAAGTATTTTGCATCATCTCCTAACTATTTTGTGTGACTGCAAAAGATGAATATTGTCAAATTCAGCTGTTTGGTTTTTTGTGGCAGTTGGACTCATATAACAGTATAGCATAACCTTTATCTTGAGCAGTCGACAGTCATCGTAGGTTCAGCAAATACCCCCCTTTTTCACAGAACAATAATATTTTGTTAAATCCACAAACTTGTTTACTTATTTATACTTTAATGTAATCAACCGGTCCTCTACATTCAGAATTTCCTACAGAGACTGAGAATTCTAGAGTTCGTGTATTCATTGCTCCAGTGTAATCAAACTCAATCACAGCTTCAGGTAGCATTCTCTGGCATCACTTTACTAGATGTCATTGTTCAAGAAAGAGTACAAAGCACTATGTTAAATAGAGGTTTTTTGTCGAAGCAGGTGTATTCATTATTCCAGGCTGGATAGATTTGCTCAAGGTTCTCAAATTTACCAGCTTCACAATGCATTCAGAATGAATACCTCTTGAATGTAGGGCAAAACTCAAATAACTATTTTTCATTTGTGGGTTTCTGAAAGCTTTTAGCACCCACTTCCTTTGTTAATCTTTCTTACCATCGTGTAGCATAGCTCTCTTAATATTGCAAACACATTCTCTGTAACTCAACAGTGGCATTAATGAACACTGAAGCCACCAATTACCCCAATGCAATTAACTCTCTTCACAGTCTTCTCTTGTTTCTGGCCTTTGTACTCATAATAGGATGAGAGCTGGGACTATTTACAGGGTACATTGTTTATATTACTTATTCACATCAAATTCTTGTGGTTTGAATGTGGTCTCTAGAAGGAAAAGACTGACGTTGCTTTGTTGCATTCAGCCCTGCTTATTCTGTAATGAACTATTAATATGATCTCTACCATAGAAGATATATGGCCTTTAGTTTACTCAGTACTACTGTATTTTCTTCTTTAATCACAGAAATGAAATTGACATGCAGAAGTTATTTTAGACAGTTCTACTTTTGTGCCTCTTGTGATTCTTAATAGACTGTAGTACTACACAGACATATGTTTAATAGGATCCTAGTGAAAAAGGGCTCATAAAACAAGAGCTAAGTGACAAACAATTGCATATCATAAATAGAACTTATCAGTATTAAAGAGTTGCCTGGCAGCATATCCTTATCCAGCAAACAAACAGAGTGTGTATCTTCAAGTCCTCTTGTTCTATTTCATTCCATTTCACAATAACCTAGTGTTAATCTTTCAGGAGAAAAATTCCATCACTTTGGCACAAGTTGCAGCAAGTTTTTAACTGAAAATTAAGACTTACTTCCTTGGCTACAACAAGGTATGTGATACAAACACTGTGCACAAAGGTATTAGACCTGGAACTCAAACATGTCTGTCTGTTTCTTGGCCAGTTTAGCAACCTCCTCTCTTATTGCCTTCACTAGAGCAGCTGTAGAAATGTTGGTAAGAGGTGCGTCAGAAGGGTCGTTTTCTGAGAGGCTCTGCTGAGAAGCTGCAGTAGAAGGCAATGGAGCCTGTTCCAGACTAGGATGCATGTTTGTTGGCTGACTATATTGGCGGGGAAGTCTTGAAGGAGAATTATGTTGGTAGCGTGATCGTGGATAAGCCTCTATGTAACCAGGGAGTGGAACCTATAATAGAGAGCAATCACACAAAATAGCTGGCCTTCAGGTCACCTATTACATAATCTAACACTCCAGAGAACTCCATGCAGTCGGATCCAAATGAATATATGCCTCTTGGGGCTATGTTAGCAGAAAGCATACTCATAGTGCCACTTCACTGTGTACATTTTTGTATGTGCTGTTTGTAAGCAACAATCAGTGTTAAATTCCCAGCTATTCAAATTGTGTGAATAAATTCTCCTTGCAGAGGAAAAAAACCTGTACATGCTAAACTGATCACCACTACAAGGGCAGATGGATGCCTTGTTGAAAGAGTGTCACTTTATTATTTTGTAAGATGCTTTGCTTTCCCTATAGCTGATTTCAATACATAGATTTATCACAGTATCCTGAAAAATATCTAAGGCATAAATTATACTTAAAAAGCCAAGAAAAGAAGAAAGGAGTTTAAAGCACCACTGTCTAATCCACATCAAGCAAGCAGCCAGGTTCTGCGTCTTAACGCTCCCAATAAAAACTGACAGTGGACATAGCATTAGAGACAGGCTATCTGGGGTTTTTTCGACTTCCTCTGCAGCATAAAGCATGGGTCACTTGCAGGTTTAAACTAGTGTAAATGGTGGATTCTCTGTAACTTAAAGTCTTTAAATCATAATTTGAGGACTTCAGTAATTCAGCCAGAGGTTATGGGTCTATTACAGAAGTGGGTGGGTAAGGTTCTATGGCCTGCAATGTATAGGACGTCAGACTAGATGATCATGATGGTCCCTTCTGACCTTAAAGACTATGAGTTTATGAGTTCAGCACTAACGAGCTGCCTCACCATTTACTAAGGGGAAAAACGAAGTGTTCAACCTGTCTGCTAAAATTGGGAAGAAAATCCTCTCTCTATATATCCCCGAACCCCATCATTACACAGTGATGCATTATTGGACAAGGAGCTTTGACCTCTCTGAAACATCAGGTTTTATGGCCAAATTCAACGCCAGTGGAACTCTTAACTCAAATGCAATTATACCAGAGATGAATATGGTCCATCATGTCAATCATAAATAATGGTAATTGGAAGATTTTATTCCCACATTGGACCAGATATGCCACAGTTACATTTCAGTTTTACTTTGCCCTAACTCTATGGATTTCAGTGGAGTTTCAGTGGCTTAAACTAGAATAGCAGTGAGGAATCAGGCCCTTCGTCCCTACAGGATACTAAATGTTGCTGGTACAACACAATGATCCACAATGGCAAGCTCTAAATTCTTATCAAAAACTGAATTTGAGGAAGTTTTAGAACTCTGCTTCTAATTAATTTTATTTGTTTTGCAAACTGCCTAGCAAATTAGTAAAGAAACGACGGTGCTTATTTTTAACGGATGTTTTAAGCCACTGTATTTAAAGTTGTGGTTCATTTTCTTAATTAGACAAAGTAATTTTACCCAAGAGTTTACTGATACAGAGTAACCATTTTAAATCCAATTAGAAAAAATTAAAAGGAATCTCACTGATTTTCAGATTTGAAGAAGTGGTTGGCACAGAATCCTATGGTCATCATAAATCAATAAAAAAGCCATTAAAATGCATAAGCATAGAAATTATTTTATTTTTAAATAGATAATTCTTTTACTTTTAAATAGAAAAGGACACGGGGCCAGATTTTCATATGAATTTTGTTCCCATTTAGGCATCTAAATGAAGTTGCCAGATTTTCCAAATTGTTCAATACTAAGCAGCTTCCACTGAGAGCAATCATCGCTGTTGGGTAAACCGTTGATAGCCGAGCACCTTTGGAAATTTGGCCATTTTATTTAGGTGATAAATGGAAGCTCTTGGGTACTGAACTTCTGAAAATCTGGTCACTAAGGGATGGATTTTCAAAGATATTAGGTGTCTAAAGTTGCAAATAGGCGCCCGGTGCGATTTTGAAAAGCACCTAAACAGGTGGGGTGGGGGGACAAACTTCTATTGAAACCAATAGGAGTTAGGCACCTAACTGCTTAGGGCTTTTTGAAAATCCCATCAGATGCCTATTTGCATCTTTAGGCACTTATCTTTGAAAATCTGGTCCTTCATATTACATATGCGCTGCACAATTCAGGGTATTTCCATTCACTTGATGCACAAAATATAAAATCCACCAGGCATAGTGTTTGCCTGAATACTAGATGAAAGTTGTATTTAAATACTGGCAGGAGGCTGCACCCCTGTTTTAGTACAGAACTGGACTGATCACATAGGAAGCATTCCTATTGAACAATATATAAAAACCACTAGAGGTCACTATTTTACTGCTTTTACTCAGCAGCAACTAAAGATTTGCTTGGACGATCATAGCCCCACTAGATACATTTCCCTTCCTCCACCAAATATAAAGTTTCAAATCTTTGCTTTTCTTTGAGAAAGAAATGCATTAAAGTAAATGACGCTTAAAGTAAATTCTCACAATTTCACCAATATTTGGTGTTTTTTAAAGCCCCAGCTCCAGGAGACATGCGATTAGTGGAGAATCTCAGTTTTCATTTTTTAAAAAAGTAAGGTTCTAGCCCTCGTGGTTTCAAAAAGAAAGCATGAAACCAAGACCCAAGTGCATTCTAAAGGCTCACAAATGAGAAGACAGAGAAAAAACTCCAAATGTTTTATTTTTAATTTCATGATTTTGAGGACCAATATTTTTGAACATATTGAACTGACAATATTGTGATTCTATTCCATAGTGACAATTTTCAGATTCAGGAGGTCCCTGAGCATGATATAAATCATTTGGAGGCAGGATCTTGGTTTAAAAAAAAAAAAAGATATTTTTTCCACATTTTTTCTTTTCTTTCTCTTGCCTACTAAGTAACCCCACTTTCTGGCTGTGGGCTACTAAGGAGATGCCAGCCCCGTTTACCGGGAGGTAGGGGCTAAAAACTCTGAAGGGTAAATGTAGCTGAAGGAAATCTGCTGCCTTCTCCTCTAGGAGAGGGATTCATACCTCCTCCTGCCACAATGAGCTTTTGGGAGCCCCTCCTCCCCCAGTTCTTCCTCTCTGCCTCCTCATATACAAAGTTGGGGACTACTGCCTGTAGCAGCTTCCCCAATACCGCTCCTGTGTCCCTCTCTCCGCCCCCCGGGCTCTCTGGCCTTACCAGACTGTTTCCCCTTCCAAAAAGAAAAGGAGTACTTGTGGAAAATGGTGGAAAATTTGGTGGAAAATGCATCCGATGAAGTGAGCTGTAGCTCACGAAAGCTTATGCTCTAATAAATTTGTTAGTCTCTAAGGTGCCACAAGTACTCCTTTTCTTTTTGCGAATACAGACTAACACGGCTGCTACTCTGAAACCTCCCCTTCCAAAGGAATAGCAGGCTGGAGTTTCCCTCCAGCTCCATTCACCTTCTTCAGAGCCGCCAGTTCCCACTTCTTGGCAAATAAGATCTGGCCATCACTTCCTTGGGCTATAGACAGAAAGTAGGACCACAGGGAGGAAAGAGGTAAAAATTAAATATTTCACCTATGTTTTTCAAAGTAGAAGTCTAAACTCATTGATATGGTTCCAAGGGGCCTCCTGAATTTGAAAGAACTAGTAAGGTTACAAACCAGGCTTACCACAATTTAACAACTGAAATTCTCCTCTGAAAAGGGACTCTAAAAATGACACCACAGGGCACCATATCCCAAGGACTCTTCAAAAGACACTTTTTCTAATGGCCCGTGCTACAAATTCAACTGGAAACAGAATCCAGCTGGGTTCTTTCCTTCTCATGCGGTAGTAATAAAGGTCTGATAGGCCAAATGGGGCCCTCAGCAATACCTCATTGTTTCCAGTGGAGTTGCATGGGGTAACTTATTGGCCCTGCAATGGCAATTTACTAAACAATTCTAATGATCTACAGGGAGAAACTGAACCCATCTCCCTTTCTGTTTCGCTGAGTTGGTTCGCAGAAACAGGAGTAAACTGAATCCACAGGGAGCAGATTTGTTGAGTAGGAAGTTACCATTTTTTAAAGGTCACTTTACAGGAAAGTGGGAAAACAAAGTCTAATTGTGAGAAATGGTTTCAAATATGAAAAATGACTCAAGTTCACGTTAAGATCTTTGTATTTCTACAAAGCTACTTAGATTATGGACTGTCACGCTAAATATTATAATAAATTTGTGCTCACATATCTAGAGCATGGGTTAACCCTGTAATGGTTATAATAATAATAAAACAATTTATTTTACTTTTACTGAACACTATCTATTCTTATTTTAAGTATCATTCAGCTACTTACTCTCAGGCTCAACTGGGCTTAACTGAGCAACAGAAAGCCTACTCTTTTTTATAAAAACGTTGTACCGTTTACCGTTAAGGGAAATTAAAACTACTCTCATGCTCCATTTTTGTATCCTCTTCCAAGTCTCTTCTTCACACTCTCTCCCATGCTACTCCTTAGCTGTGGAAGAACATTCCCATCTTTTCATGAGCCAATCTCTTGCTCCTCTTCAAATCTCTCCCCAAAATACAATTCTTCCACGAAGCTTTTTTAAAAATGCTAGATTCTTATACCACATCTGTCTCATGATAGTATAAATGCCTTCAATCCCAGGCAATGCCCTGGCTGTTTTGTGCCATTCCTCTTGCCCGGGGGGATACTAAGAAAGTAAGGATCCACCATTGCAGCTCCTATGCCACATCCCATGCCTATGACTGTAATAAAGGGCATGGGCATGGCCAAGGTTTCCCTTGAACCTTTGCAATACACACCTTGTGTAAAAAGCCCTTTGGGGCAGGTTGCCCCACATAAATGGAATGGTGGCTTTTTGCTGAATTGATCCCAATACAGTTTGATGTAAGACAGTCAGTTAGCTATTTGCATGTTGTCTGTAAAGTTAACAGTCGCAGTTCTCCACTGCCTCTAAGCTACAATCAGACATAGTGGAGAATGGTGGCTGTAGAGAGCCAGTTGTGGCTTCCCAATCCCTCAGATGCCCTATTCAAGCAGAAGTTAGAGCAGCCAGTGAGGGATCAGGTGCAGTGGAGTGAGGCTCCCCTTTCCACCCTGTCTCTGGCATTTCCCCAGCCTGTCCCCTCTTTCCCATTCCTATGACATCTATTACATCTTTACCTTGCTGAAGATTCTCCGTACACTGGGAGAATTCTCCTGTCCAAATTTCCAGCCTCTTTAAGTTCACTTTGCACTACTTATGCCCTCTATGTGTAAACCATATAACATATTATTACAGAGAAAAACAAGAACACTTACCGAGTCTGCCCATTGCCCTGGTAATTCATTATCTCCAGCATAGGGCATCCAGGCTTGGTTCCTGTATGCTGTGGGTGGTGTTGGGATGAAATAGCCTGTGAATCCAGGTCGGTTTGCTGCTGGTATGGCAAACACTGCTGGTATTGTATTTCCTATGAAGCAATAGGGTAGAGATGATTAATAGTTGATAATCTTAGCTATAAACCTAGAGGATCATTACAAAGTATACCTCAAGCAGCCTACGGAGACACGCTGAATCTTTGCGAGAATGTTGATAACAACAAACTAGAATATGATTGCTCCCATCAGCTGCACAGAGCCCCTTTCTAAAAAGGCAGAGCATATTAGAGAAGCTAAAGACTGTATGTTGCAGATCAGGAGTGAGGTGTATTTGTAAAGTTGTCTCAAGAAGTATGCACAATAGTTGTGTCAGAAGGAGGAGAGCTCAGTGATATGTAGCGGATATGGCTAGCTTCTCCCTTCCTACATCGGTTGGTCGTCATGCCCCTTGTACACTCATTATCTCATGACCACCCTCCAATATCTATCTACAACATTCATAGAATCATAGCATTGTAGACCTCGAAGAGTCATCTAGTCCAATCCCCTCCACTCATGGCAGGACTAAGTATTCATGAGAAAGCAGAGGTCTTTTTGTGCTGGATTTTCATTACTTTTGCCCCTTCTCCCAACTGACACACATATTTTGTCTTTGTAGGTCCAAAGACCCCCCCACTGGGATCAGACCCATTCTCAAATAACTGATTTCTATTAAAGTTGAAAGTCATTACAAAAGACTAGTGTAACAGGGCACACAAGCCTCCACACAAGGCAGGAAATTAGCTAAAAATAACCCCAACAAGGGGTTTAAGAAGACCCCCCTGCTAAGCTGGAGAGGAGCAGGCAAAGGTAGTAGATGTAGAGTTCTTTCTGTGGGAGAGAAACTGGCCAAGGCCAAGACAGTGCTTAGCACATCTTCCGGAGGAAAATACACTTTGTCTAGTGTATTGTTTTGTCTGAGAATAACTGGCAGCAGCTAGTCCCACCGATTTTGTTGGCATAAAAAAAAAAAACAGTCATCCAGAGTGTTGATCACAACGATGGCATACAATCTCTTCTGATGTCCCACCTCAGCCTCTGTTTTTAAACAGACTTGTAAAGAATGTTAAGCTGCCAGGGCTGACAGATGCTTGGAGTACTGCAGATGTGGTATGCTCAGAAATGGGAAGACTCAGGAAGTGCACTTCAGCCTCTAGGGGAGTGCCCTAGGGCGCACTCAACACAACTCTACAACCCTGTTAAGGAGAGGAGTAGATAAGCTCCCAGCGGAGCTTAATGCAGCCCTAGGCCGGAAGGATTGTGAATGCAATTCAGGGCTCATAAAGAGGGGAAAGATACGTTTTACTGCTAACTTCCCTCTCTAGGACTATTATTGTTAGGGAAGATTTATAGGGAGCTGTACCTTTACACTGTTCTTTATAGTCACAGGGCTAGATTGTGGCGGTTAGGCACAGGCCCCCAGCAAGAAGTGGTGTGGAACTGCACTATAGCAGGAAAAGCATTGGAGATACTGTCTTAGGCAAGTACAGTCACCTTGATGCTGGTCCCTGGACAGGGAGGTGTGCAATTTATACCAGTCATTATGACTGGCACAGAATGCTACCTGCCATTTGCCGGCCCCTTTCCAGGAGCAAATAGTGAAGTGTTGGGCCATTAACCCACCTCTTCCTCATTCCCTTTTCAGAGTACCTGCTCCAGGAGTTGCCAGGGTGGAGGGAGGAAGAGGGGCAAGTGCCTCTGTGCATCCCAGAGCATAGAGCACATGGAGACTGGTATTGTAAGATGATGTGCATGGCTGGGGGAGAAGCTTCCTGCTCAACCATGCACAGACAAGGGGGTGGCCATCCTGCACTAAAACATGCCTTCTGCCCAAAAAGCTTACCACCTAATTAAGACAAAGCAAACAAACATACATACTAAGTGTACAATGATAATCCGGTGTGATACCTTATTGTAATTCTTACTGCAATATAATTGTAATTCTTACTGTAGTTTCAAATTAACGGGCAGGATTTTCACCTGAATTAGGGCAACTTTGTGCTGCTCCAGGCAGAATTAGGATCTGGAGCAATATATAGATATATTTAAAGCTGGTGCTTATCTAATCGGAGCAGTAGAATCTCTTTGACTCTAAATCATTCCATTGACTACTCTCACACTGAAGGATAACTCAAGCATTCTCAGCTGTCCAAGTACTTATGATACTTTAATATTTCATCCAAGGAGCCCATTTTATACCAACTTAAACCAAATATACACAGATCATTTTATCCTCTATTGAAGTGCAGCACCTCTGAGAAAAAATGTCATTTTCCTTTTAATACAGCACAGCAATAAATCTCCAGAGTACAGGAGAAGAAGTGAAGAATGTTATCCAGTTGAAACTGCAGGACATATAGCCTACCGAAGGCAGAGTATATAGAAGGGGCATTCTAAAGTGTAGGATATTGTATACTTCAAAATGTTTTAAAAACATAGGGTTGAGCCTCAGTGCTTCCTTTTAGATACTTATGTTCCACAGAAGTTACAGGCAACATATTACAGTTTAGGGTATCCAAATTTTTATACTCAGCAGTACATGGTGAATATGATGCAGATAACTAATACTTCTTAGGAGGCTGCAAGACAAACTGTTCACAAACATTAAAGGAGCGATGTCTAATAAGCCGGCCAATTTCAAGACCCAAAGTCTCAGTCTTTAGAATTTAGAAAGCCAAATTTTTGTAGCTTTTCATTAATAGTTATATTTTGTCAATGGGAAGCCATTTTCCCAGGCAGATGTTAGCCAGCTAAATAGTGTCAAAACAATATGGCCCCTTGGTCTCTGCACTATTGTGCCTCAGTCAGGCACTATGCCCCAAAACACACAGAGGGAGCAAAGTCATTGCATTACCCACTGACCGCATGCAATCTGGTGTGTTGGGAGTGGGGATGGGATCACTTCTTCCTATCCCTTCTGGGAGGCTCTTGGCTCATAGGTTGAGATTTCAGAAGCTAACTAGGGGATTTAGCTCTCTCAATTAGAGTTGTATGATTAAATCTCAGTCAACCTTGAAAATGTCAACCATGTGCTCCGGTGTGTGCAAGGACTGTCATTGTGCCCAGATCCTTGCACCTTTCTCTTCCCCTACCTTACACACCTGTTCAGGGCCAAGCACCGTAAAACCTACAATGGAGATGTTTCTGTGGTGCTACCTATGGCCTTGATCCAGCAAAACACTTAAACGCTTATCTCTATGTACTTGGGTAGCATCAATGCAACTATCCACATGCTTAAAGTCACAAGGAGAGTATCCATGTGATTAAAGCTAAGTGTAGTTTAAATATCTTGCTGGGTCAGGGCCTGGCCTACACTTGACTGGATTTGCCAGATCAGCAAACCCCCTAGTGGAGATGCAAATTATACCTGTAAATGATCTCTCTGTTTTTTTTTTTTTGTTTGTTTTTTTTGGTATAGCTTAGACAAGTTCCTTGAATGTAGTTAGCTATCCTGCCAAAAGGCCTTTTGCATTGGTATAACTACATCTACACTAGGGCTTTTGCAAGCACAGCCATGTCAAATGGGGTGGAAAAAAATCACACGCGTGAGCAATAGAGCTATGTCAGCAAAACTTTTAAGGGTAGACCTAGGGCCAAAGGCATTTAAGTGAAGTGTAAAGGAGCCCTTCCTGTTGGGCACAGTACAGCTATTTATTTGTTAGTTATTCTTTTGTGAGTAGTCTTGTTAATATCAACGTACTATCCCATACCAGCATGTAATTATGTTAGTGATTTATCAGAGAACAGACCAACAAACTAACGCCCTGAAGATCGGTGATTCAAAACCTCTTTATTTCAGATCCTCATAGCTAGACTTAGGCTTTGTGCAAGCAGCAAACACAATTAACTACTAATGTATTTTATTTCAAAGATTGGAAGTTTTTATAGTACCGAATTCAGAGAAATCCCCACCCTAACTAAAGTCTATCTTCTGATGATGTCTTCACTCATGGTGTGGAGTGTAAGTGTGTGTGTAGATGGGGGGGATTAGTGAGGTCAATACACAAGTGGAGAAGGTGTTTAGATTTGTTTTATTAAACAGTCAGCTAGGCTGACTGACTGACTGGTGTTACAATATTATTGGGGGGAGGGGAATCTCAGACTTTGCTTGAAGGGCCTGAGGCTGCAAAGAGCCGCACTCTCACTGTGAGAGGAGTGAACAGAGCTAGTGAGTGGACCACAGGAATTGCATTAAACTAGTGAGAATGTGGGAGTAAAATAAATGCAATGAGTGCTGGAGAAGAGAGAGAAAGTCTCTCTTTTGGGCCTGATTTCCTCAAACATATTTCACCCCTTTATTCATGGTTTTCTTTTCCTCTTTTTCCAAGTAGAACAATGAGAAACTTCGTGTTTTGTTTTGCAAGCAGCTCCTTTCTGGGGTCAAAGTGCAAAAGACTCAGCTCCCATTAACTCTTGTTTGTTTTGATCACTACAGACAAGGATGCTTGTACTCTGCTGCACTCTATACCTACATTAGGCGGCAAGGTCCCCCCAGTTTATGATGGAACAGAGCTAAATTATGCAGTAAGGTTAACTGACTACTGAGTCATTCAAGAATCTTCTCTCTTAGTGCATCACACAGTGAAACACTAATTAATCCAGGCTCTGACTTGCACTGTAGCAGAGGATATTAATCGTTTTGGTATTTCCACAATGGCAAATCTTTGGAAACAAAAACAAACAATCAAAAAGACATTTTAAGTCACTTTTTCTTCCTGTCTTGCTGGGTGTGAAGTTAATCAGGAACAGGTGGTACAGACTCTGACACGAGAGGTCTGTGAGGAGGTGGGGAAATGTTATCACAGTAGAACCTATAGGCCCTAGCTGAGATTGGAGCCCCGTTGCAGTGGGCACTGTACAAACACATCAAAAGAAACAGTCACTTCCCCAAGGAGTTTACAATCAAAATAAAAAAGCATAGCAGAGGAAACAGAGGTAGAGAGGTGACATGACTCATTCAAGGTCACCCAGCAGGTTAGTAGTGGAACCAGGAACAGAATCCTGGCCCCCCAGTCCTGTGCCCTCTCTACCTGACCACACTACCTCCCTTGAACGGGACTTCAGCTGCTCTAGCCTCTACTGTCAGAAGTTAATTCATCTGACTTCAGAAAGTCAAAATTCATTCCAGTGAATAGGGGGAAGGGGCAGTTGATATTTGCTGCTGCTGGGGATTTAAAACATATTGAAACAGGACAGTGAGTTCTCACCGCACAAGCCAGAGAGGAAGGGGAGCTCTTGCTATACTTTTAGCAGCACTGGACAAGGAGGCAGGAGAGCTCTGTGTTTAGGAAAGGGGTAGAAGCTGCATTTTCCCCTGCTCTCCCCTTATTTTAACCCTGGGTTGCTGCTATTATTTGTTCAGAGACAGTGTTCAATCATGCAAGGCTAGGAGAGTGGCAGGCAGATTGTAGTTCCAGCAGGTTTCAGAAGCTTTGCATAGCAACTGCCTCCTACAAACCAGGACTCAACAAGTAGTGTGGCCATACTTACTTTTGATGAACTCCCAGGCCCTTAACCAAGCCATACAATCTCCACTCCATAAATTCCACCGGTTTCCTGGTAAATACGAATTATTTGACATGCATGTGACAAGTGGGGCAAGACAGAGTCCCCCGTGTTGACCCTCAAGCCACCAAGAAAAGCATTTAATAAATCCTTCTCCATAACCACAAACAACAATGTGTGCTTGCAATATCCCATACACTCATCTGTACACAACACAGATTGGGGAGGTGATTTCTGTTTGTACTACACTCGTTTTCACCTGAGTAGTTCAATGCTGACTGATCCAATGGACCCACAGATACTGGAGCTCTTGAACCTGGAGCAAAGGATGCAGGATCATGCTGTTGGCCCTGCTCTGTCCCACTGGATTCAGATATTCTTGTCTTGCTGCCAATATCTGATGTTGACCTGCGCATTACAAAGAACAGCAAGAAACTTTGGTAATTCTGACTGATAGGCAATATCCTCAACAAGGGTGGCAGGAGTTCCAAGCAGAAAACAGTAGGGATCTATTTGCTTTTTCAGTGGCATCCCTGGTTGCAGGAATATCAATAGAAAGCAACTTCCTTTGTCCTTGGCCACTATCTTTTATAGTTTTTTTACCATTCTACAGCCCATTCACTCAATACTCCAAAATGGATCCCAGTGACATGTGACACAAAAAATACAGTTACATGGTATTTCAATAATAAGATACAACAGACAATGCTGGATAATTAGCAGAAGCAGAAGACTGAGTGATTTTAGCTATGTGTAGAGCACTGTTGTCCCTAAGAAATGCCACGTGTCAGTTGTCTCCTATCATGAAATTTAACTGATAAAAATAAGCCAAGCAATGAGAACTAGGCATTTCCTGAGGTTATGATATCATTGGCAGTCAATTAGAAGAGCTCCATTAGTGTTTGGCATTCTGACGGAATTTCATAGTAACAGCCAGCAGGCATACAGTCCTTCGGGGTCATAGTTTGCCCCAGGTGGTGTTATACGGCACATGGCTGAAGGCCAAGTGACTTCATCCACCTGAAAAGGGCAATAATTGCTCAGAAATGCCTTATTGCTATGGTGAAACAAAATGTATATATTAAAAGTAAAGAAAACAGACATGCATTTATTAGTCCTGAGGAACATGGGAAAGAAATATCCAGCAGTCAGTCAGCTATCCGTGACTGAGTCCAGAGTTCCAAAAGCCATTTTATTATTTATCCCTATCATTTTCTATTCTATAGGGCTGGACGACTTAGGAAAAAAAAGCAGAGAGGATGTGAGTGTGAAATATCCACTACTTTATGCAATATATGCCATTTTATCTTTTTAAAGTAGAGTCAAACCATGGTTTGAGAGATATCAGAGCATAGATTTGCTAAATTTATTAGACAACTCACTAGCTAATAGTGGAATATGGGATTCTTTGTTGTTTATTTTCTTCTACCATGTTGAAATTTAAGCACCGGAAATGAAAAGAGAGAGTTTTTAACTTCATTAACGTCTCTTCATTACGAGGAAGATGGCTACTAAATGCCACTAGAAGTTATAGGTTTCAGAGTAGCAGCTGTGTTAGCCTGTATCCGCAAAAAGAAAAGGAGTACTTGTGGCACCTTAGAGACTAACAAAATAGCTCATGAAAGCTTATGCTCAAATAAATGTGTTAGTCTCTAAGGCGCCACAAGTACTCCTTTTCTTTTTACTAGAAATTATAGTTATGGAGTCATTCTCATTAGAGCAATAGAGATTTACAGTTCTTGGCTGTAACAAAATAACAATAAATTACCTCCTGAGAGATGCCACAGCCACAGGACCTGTTCTGGGAGGAACCGGGGGTGGGGGAGAGCCCATTACCATTTCAGGAAGCTGAGAAAACCTATACGCCTGTGAAAGAAAAAAATGATTATTTTCTAAAATATCAGTTAAACTTATTTTAAAAAACAACAACATGAGAACCTAAAAAGTGAAGATATTTGTTTAAATTCATTCCAACAGCCCTTAAAATTGTATGTACAGTTCTATAATCGCTGGCTGCTAGAAAGTTAACTTTTGGTGGTGCCTATAGTAGTAGGTATTTTATTTCAGATTTTATAACAGGGCGAGTGATTTTAGAATAATGCAGAAAGCATACACACAGATGGTATCACAGAGCTACAGCTGAGTAATTAAAAAAGAAGAAATAAGAAAATAATGCCTCAGACACTGTAATCCAACCTTCACAATTGTAATCCTTCACAATTTTGGAAGACTCATCTCTTCCTGAAAACCCCCAGAAAGCGAGATCACAGTACTTTTTGCCCCTCTGAAAGTTATGTGTTTTTAAGTCAGTATATCTTGAAGCATCCTCAAAGCAACATATACTGAAATGAAACTGCCTGCAAGCAATTACTTGATATTTCAACTTCTTTTTTCTGGCCTTTCAGTTCCCCCCTGCATTTTCTCCTAGGCAAGAAAACCAAGGTTCTTAAACCACAACACTCTAAAGCAATGAAAGTCCCAAATAAATCCACAAAGCAAGGTAATTAAGAAAAACCCAGGATCAGACCGTTGGGTCATGAAATCTAGCATCCTGCCTCCAGCAAGGCTGGATTTCATCTCTAGTACATCTAGAGACTGTGCAATGCTTACTGAATGTCAAAAGAAACATCTTCCTGACCCTCATGGCCATCAGCTCATGGTCCAAAGAATGACATATCACCTTTATCCATACTGTTGCTACAAATATTATTTGTCAGAACTTCATCTAATCCGCTTGGAAATACAAGTGATCGTGTATAATTCTGCTTAGCAGTAGATTGAACCTCTTCTCAGACACTCCCTGATTTACTTTCCCAGACAAGTCTAGGTACTGAAGACATCTTAGAGCAATGCATGGGATTACAGTTAATGCAACTGAACCACAACTAAGATGATACAACATGACAAGGTATTAGGAGACTGTCTAATCTCCTCAAACCTATGAATTGTGGTAAAATCAGAGGCTGAAGTCCAAACGTCTTCAGCCAGCAGCATCCTACAGTGATGATCAATAAAAACTTAACCTTTTTGGTCCCACACAGTTATTTTCTGTTTTAAATATCTTCAAAAATGTGGTATCACAGATACCTTGTGAAAAACTGACTTCTGATGCAGACAACTGTAGATATAATAGCATTAAAAACTATTAAAAAACATTAAAAACTATTCTCCCTCTAATCTACTGTTCAGGTCCCTGAGCAGAAATGTCCATGGCACTCACTTTGGTATTCAATCTAAACTAATTCAGACTGGAAATAAGGTAGAACTTTTTAACAATGAGAGTAGTTAACCATTGGAACAATTGAAAGGGTTGTGGTAGATTCTCCATCACTGGCAATTCATATATTAAGATTGGATGTTTGTCTAAGAGATACGCTAGTTCAAGCAGGAATTTATTCAGAGAAGTCCTGATTATGTTTTTGTTTCTTAATCTTACTTTTGTGTTTTAGCGGATTGCATCTATTTTCTTTATTATACCAATTCCAAAAATGAGTTGCAAAGATAAAATAGGTTTCAGAGTAGCAGCCATGTTAGTCTGTATCCGCAAAAAGAAAAGGAGGACTTGTGGCACCTTAGAGACTAACAAATTAATTTGAGCATAAGCTTTCATATTTGAGCATAAGATTAGATGGATGGGATCTGAGTTACCCAGGAAAGAATTTTCTGTAGTATCTGCTGGTGAATCTTGCCCATATGCTCAGGGTTTAGCTGATCCCATATTTGGGGTCGGGAAGGAATTTTCCTCCAGGGCAGATTGGAGAGGCCCTGGAGGTTTTTCGCCTTCCTCTGTAGCATGGGGCACGGGTCACTTGAGGGAGGATTCTCTGCTCCTTGAAGTCTTTAAACCACGATTTGAGGACTTCAATAGCTCAGACGTAGGTGAGGTTTTTTGTAGGAGTGGTTGGGTGAGATTCTGTGGCCTGCATTGTGCAGGAGGTCGGACTAGATGATCAGAATGGTCCCTTCTGACCTTAGTATCTATGAATCTATGAATCTTTTGTGAGCTACAGCTCACTTCATCGGATGCATATGCATCCAATCAAGTGAGCTGTAGCTCATGAAAACTTATGCTCAAATAAATTTGTTAGTCTCTAAGGTGTCACACGTCCTTTTTTTTTTAAAAGATAAAATAGAGACTCTTGCCCTTGTGACAGATTTGTCTATATCTATATTGAACTATAAAGCCCATGGTGTTCACAAGCAAAATTTTTATCCGAAACAGTAAGGTGCCTTCATTGTTGCTTTAACCTCCATATTGAACTGGGATTCCTGGATGTGTTACCAGAGACTATATGCTCCCAGCAGAGGCTAATAGAGAGAAATCAAGTGTTGTTGACTGGAAGACCATTCAGGTTAAATGGAAACACCCTAGAACAATGTACTGACTGCAGGCCAGAGGAACCAGTTCTTCCAGGTGGGCTCTTAACCAAGCAATTAACCACCTGATGAGGCACTTGAAGCCACTCAGAGGAGTCACTTGACAGAGGGTCCTGAAACCTTATAAAAGGACTCTCCTCTCTCCACCAAATGTGGGGAGACCAGAATAAGAACACAGACCTGGGCAGGTGGAAAAAGAGGAATCCTAACTACCCTGGAAGGACATTAAAATCCCAAGGACCCTCAGGTGGGGTGAAGAAACTGAGGCAGGGACTTATATGCAGGTTTTGTTATTTTTCTATAGCTATGTATATCTCTTGTGCGGTGTCTAGGAATAAAGCTGGTTCAGAAATTCCTTTGCAAAGTCTGTGTTACTGCTTTGACTCTCACAAAGCCCCAAAGAGGGGAAACCAGTCATTCAGAGGGTCCCCAGCTGTGGTGGGACTCTGGGGAGTGTGCAAGAATGAGTGGGGAGACTGAGTACAGCTGGCACTAAAGAGAAAGGCTTGTAATTGGCTCTAATGTGGTTCAGACATTAGATAATTTGATTTCAGTATTAATATTTAAACAGCTTCAGGTTATCGATTCAATTGAGCTAGGTGCCATTTTTGAGTTGAAGGTTATAACTCAGTTAGTAGCTGAAAGCCTGTGTTGTTGCATGGCTATAGTTCATAAGCCCATGTGCTTTATAGAAGAAGGCCAAAAAATGGCTGAGAACTAAAAAATTGGCCAGTAACAAACTGTGCATCTCAGTAATGATTGAACCTGTGATATTTCAAGCTCTTGACCATGCTTGTAACTGTTTCTTTCACTTCATACTGACCCTGACATTCTAGGCTTCAGAGTGGGATGTTTGGAGTTATTCCCCACTTGGGGTGGTGTGGGCTGGGCTGTGAAAGCTGGGTGGATTTGTGAAGGTGGCAAATGAGAGTTATGTGCTGCAGAGAGGGCTTATGAGTTTGGGGTTATCGTGTGTGCTGGTGCTTGTGTTGATTTGTGTCTAAGGGCGTTTGTGCTGGGACATTTGTGTTGATTTGTGAGAGTGGCAGTAGGCATATGGGTGTGGACGCTGGGTCAAGTAATGCAGTAATTTGTTAGTCTCTAAGGTGCCACAAGTACTCCTTTTCTTCACACAACCAATGAAACTGTTGCATGCAGATAAGCTGCAAAGTAAGGGTAGTGATTGGCTGAGTTACCTCTGACATCATCATGATCTAGGATTCTTGGCCTGGCATACAGAGATGCCTTATTATAGCATGGGTGCAATTCATGAAGTCAAAATAGCTTAGAACTTAAATTGTATGGTAACAAACCACAAAACCCAGTGATGATTCAACCTGGTGATATTCTGAACAAAGAGAAGGTCTCAACCATGCTTGTAGCTGCTTTCATCACTTTGCACTGACTCGGATATCTTAGGCTTCAGAGTGACAATCCTAGAATCTTATATTTGAACAGCCACCTCTTTATATCCCTTCTTAGGGTTTACTATGTATTAATCTGACACTTTAACTAAATTGATTCCAATCCAATATTGATACTAACTTGTTGATTTGACCTTGATTTTATTTTGGTTTAATAGTTCAGTTTATTATTAATGGTAGCTTAGCTGTGGGGATATGTTTCCTTGATTTTTATTTTAATAGCTGTAAAAGTTTACAAAACTGATATTGATTCACATTTGCTTCAATAAGCAGCCTGGGTCTAGAATCTTTGAGACGCTGGCTGAATATCAGCTAGTCAAAGCCAGACCAGTTCCCCCTGATTAGTCTTAGTTCTCACATCAGAATCAGGCCCCCTTTATCAGTATCTTCCCTCTTTGCAGAGCACTAAAAAGAGGAGAGAGATGGTAGCTTGCCCAGAGTCCAAACTAACAAGGCTCTATTATTCTGTGGTTTTCAGTTCTGGTCTCCAGGAAAATAACTGCCATTTTTCAGACTACAGTTCTCAGCGTGGTTCAGGCAGCTGTCAGGATTTCTGAAATGGCAACTACAATGTTAGTATCCTTAAATGAACGCTTAAAGGGGTCTTAAAAAAACAAAAAACCACCAACCCAAACTACAGATGTTGGGTCCCATAGCTAAACACTTAAAGATAGGCTCCAGCTGACCCTTGCAGCTGCATGAAGTGCCTGAAAAACCTTTATAAAGCCCCTACCATGATTCTTATTAGAGTCACGCAGCTAAACACTACAACCTACTTAGAAAAACAAAAATAGCATTTTAATGTCATTTTCCCAGGTTTTATTTAGAGATACACTGGAGAAATTTCAACTTTAAATCTTAGTGAAAATCCTGTAGATCCCCTTTATAAAGTATTAACGCTAAGATGCAGAGAACAGAATGACTAGTCTCTCTTCAAAACTAAATAGCCATATAACTTTTATTTCATTTCAGAAAGACCTACTTTACTATGAAAGTAATTTGACTGGACACCTAATGACCAGCACAACTGCTAATCCGATTCCAACCATAAAAGATGATCAAATGCAGTATGAACTGCAGTAGAGGAATTTCAAAGTACCAGGAGTATTTTTATTGTGATTTAAATAGTATTTCCCTGAATGTGAGCATTTAATACCACTGGCTTCAAGTTATCCATGAAAGATTGTTCAGAAAAAGCATCCCTTATTGTACATTCTTCTGACCATTGTAGATAAACATATCAATGATGATTCTGAGTTGTAACAATGTCTCTCTAACAGTAATAGATTACTCAAATATAGACAGAGTCAAGAATCTTTATTTCTATTATAACTCTCGAAATGCCTTTTTTCAGAAAAATATGTACTCCTGGCAAAAAAACCTGCCATAACAACAACTTTACCTTGTGATTTTTCTCTTTCTGAAGCAAATTTCCAGGTGTTTTCAGTAATTTCACATTCTTACAGGGTCTTTTTTCAGTTTCATTGCCAGTAGTTTGACTGCTGTTCTGTTTATTTCACCAGACAAAACTAATCCCAGGTTTAGCTTTGCATATGATACTTGTGAAAGAAAATGTTTGTTTTGTAATGTTCACATACAGTACAGTAGAACCTCATAGTTACAAACACCAGAGTTACAAACTGACTGAACAACCACACACCTCATTTGGAACCAGAAGTACACAATCAGGCAGCAGCAGAGATAAACAAAAAAAGCAAATATAGTACAGGTGTGTTAAACTACTAAAAAATAAGGAGAAAGCAGCATTTTTCTTCCGCATAGTAAAGTTTCAAGGCTGTACTAAGTCAATATTCAATTGTAAACTCTTGAAAGAACATCTATACTGTTTTGTTCGGAGTTACAAACATTGCAGAGTTACAACCAACCTCCATTCCCGAGGTGTTCATAACTCTGAGGTTCTACTGTATCGGGGAGTTTAAAACAGTGATTTTCAACCAGGATCATTGACAGCCATTCTGATACCGCTATCTACATACTTTTCAAACTCCATCATTGCAGTGTCTAAGCACTTCAGTCATTCATCAATTTATCCTCTCAATACTTGAGAGCAGGAAATATCTACGTTACAGATGAAAAAAATGAGGCACAGCTTGACTTGCCCAAGGTTGCACAGGAAATCTGTGGCAGAGACCAGAACTATACCCAGCTCTTGAGTCCCAAACCAGTGGCTTAAGCACAAGACTATCCTTTCTAGACCACACTTTGCGGTCCTTGCAACTGGTACACTAGGCCCTCCTGCCAAGATAACCCTCTGTGTATCCTAAGTATAGCTGCTGTCAGCTCCCTGTTCAGCTGTGTATTCTCCAGCCATCTATGAACATGAGCTTCTCCAAATCTGACTTTCCTAGTCATTAACTGATGTGCTAGTGTATGAACAATGAATAAGAAAAAGCAGGTAAATGAGGCCTTGATCTGATAAACTGCTACAGTTGCCCCCATAACGTTGAGAACCACCATTTTAAAAAACAAGAAGCCACTTACTGTACTCGTGTTGAATGTGTGGGATGAAATTCAATGTTGATAAATGCAAAGTAATGCACATTGAAAAACATAATCCCACTATACATACAAAATGATGGAGTCTAAATTAGCTGTTAGCACACAAAGAGATTGTGGAGTCATCGTGGACAGTTCTCAGGAAACATGCACTCAGTGTGCAGCAGCCAAAATAAAGCCACGAGAACATTAGGAACCATTAGGAAAGGATAGATAAGTCAAAAAATGTTGTAATGCCACTGTATATATTCATGGTACACCCACCCCTAAATACTGCGTGCAGTTCTGGTCACCCCCCATCTCAAAAAAAAATTAGAATTGGAAAAGGTACAGAAAACAACAAAAATGATTAGGGGTATGGAATGTCTTTCATACAAGGAAAGATTTAAAAGACTGGACTGTTCAGATTATAAAAGAGATGGAGGGGGGGTACAATAAAGGTCTATAAAATCACGAATGCTGTGGAGAAAGGGACTAGGGAAGTGTTATTTTACCTCTTCATATAACACAAGAACCAGGGGTCACCCAATGAAATTATTAGGCAGCAGGTTTAAAACAAATGTAAGGAAGTACTACTTCACACTATTATGTAAACAGCCCAGGTGAGGGGTCCATTATTAAAACTGGAAATTAGGAGTCTTCTTTTAAGTGTGTATGCACGCACTCACCTACAAATGTGCATATAGTTACCAGAAGTGTAAGTGCATGTGTGTTTCATACACATGTACATGGGGCTCTAGCTTTTAAAAACATAGCCCAGAACACCAGTATCCCCATGATAGTACAGTGTAGTAAGTAATATTTGAACTTACTGGTCTTGGCAAGCTGTACTGATACATTTCTGGTCTATATGTTGGCACCCACTGTACTCCCCCTCTGGGTCGGGTCATGGTACCAGGAGCACTGGTCACAACTTCAGAGTATGGAAAGTGTTGTGCTGAACTGTGAGCATCTTGTCTGTTCTGCCCTCCATGGCCTGCAGATGCCAGACTAAATGCCTCTTCCAAGAGCATATGCATCTGTTGTCTAACTTCATCAATGGAAGGCTGAGAACTTAAAGTTGATGTCTCAGAATGGCCTTTAGCCTGACGGGATCTGGTATAACTTCGAGGTTCGTTGACATGGTCAATATTTGTTTCTTCTATCACTTCAGGTTCGGTCTGTTGGATAAAAGAAAAGCATTTTATATACACATACACTTATAAGAACAGTGGTCTGTGCTGCTTTCTTTACATATTTTCTCCAGCACAGGGTACACCAGAAGTTTCTCATGCACAGGCAAAAAATGGTATAATTCATGAGATCATATAAACCATATAGCACAATTTTTATGTCAGTTGCAGCTGTGAGTGCCCCAGAACTTCTGCATCTCAGATCCGGGTCTCAAGTCAAGCAACCCAAAAAATGAGGAACACGCAATTAGTGACGACATGTAAAAAGTTTGGTTTAAGTGCCCAGCATGTTACAGGAACTCTGACAAAAGCAGGGATAGAATTCAGTTCTCTAGGACAGCTTTCAACTGCCTTAACCATGAGACCATCCTTTCTCTTCCTGCAATTCTCTGCCTCATTCGCTACAGCCTTCCAGCTTCTGCAACAAATGAGGCAGCGGTCCAAGAGACAGTCTCCTTCACTACACAGTTCTGATTCATCCCCAGAGCATGTCCATTCTGTGCACTAAATAAGGCAGGGGGCGTCTTGTGGAAAAAATAGTATGACCATATAACTAAAGACTATCATAATGCACATGACAAGAGGCCCTATTTCTGGCATGTCCTAACTTTTGAGTGTTTGACTTTGCAACCATAAAAACTTTATTTTAAAATGTATGTGTGTGTGTGGGTAATTATTGTGAAAGCTTTAATTCTTCCTCTCTTTCACATTTAAAGGGACATAGTTAACTTTAAAAATCACACACCTATTGGAATATTTTTTCCTTCCAATGTAAGAAGGAACACCTAAGAAATTAGAGAGAAATACTGCTATTTTCATCTTTCTCATTTCATTTACTTTGTGCATTCATGGGACACCATTTCCTCCCTTTAGGTTAGTCAGTTTCCTTTGTTTGTGTGGGTCTTCCACATGCCACACATGAAGGAGAAAATCTTTTTAAAAAATAGGTAAATATAATTGTAAAACCAAGAAAACTGCCAGGGAGACTCAGAGGGAGGTGAAATTTTTTAACTAATTTTTAAAAATTAGAGTTCAAGTTGACAATGTTCCTTTAATTCTTAGTATTAATGAGTCCAATGTGTACCAAAAGAGAGACTAGCCCCACAAATGTTACAAAAATCATACATGATTACTTGCGAAGGGCCCGTGTGTGTGTGTGTGTGTGAGTGAGAGAGAGAGAATAGCTGGCCAATCGTGTGCATTCCCTGGTTCTCCCAGTCTTTAAAACTCTCTGGTTTGTGATTTGAGTTAAGATCTGGATTATTTGCAATGGGTGTCAATGGTGAGTGAAAAAAAATGATCTTCTCTAGTTCTATTCCAAATCCATAGAGTAGCCTTTGCGAAAGGATGTGTATACATTAATAGAGGTGAGTTGTTTTTTTTAAATCCATCCATGGTGTTATGGACCAGAATGTAATCGGTTGGGCTTATTAGAGCAGGAGTCAGGTCTAGTGGGTGGAGCAGGTATCCAGTTTGGAGAACAACGCCAAGGGTCAGCACCAGAGTCAACTGCCAATTACCAGAACCAGGGGTCAAAACTGAGGGTCAGAGCCAAGGTCAGATACCAAATGCCAGAGCCAAGGATCAAGCCAGACTCAGGGTCAGAAGTCTGAAGCCAGGGTTGGAGCCAGGACTGGTAACTGATGATTGGAGGTGAGGTGTAAGGGCAGGAACTGGAGGAGAGGCAAGGATCAAGTATGGAACAGGAGCACAGTATAGGGGTGAACAGAGGGGTGATGCAGGAATCAGGAACAGGACTGGGTGCAGGAGATAGGCACAAAATGCAATGGTGAAAAACAGGAACCTACAGTTGTTTCTGAGAGGTTCCAAATTCCAGCCTTGCTTTGCCATAGCTTATTTTTCAGAAAAAAAAAGTCAATGTACTTTGGAATTAAACAAATCATACATAGAATCAATTCTCACAAAAATTAAATATCAAAAATCTGATTTCTATTTAACTGCCTACAGTTAATGTGACACTGCACCAGAAATCATTTGTACAAATATATTTTCTCCCCGATTGTTCTATTTATGTAGAGGATGAACAAACAGGGAAATTGCAGTACAGTAACTATAAAATATGGAGGGTTTTTGTGTATACACATAGCTAATAAAGCTTCAGAGGTCACAGTGCTCCCTCTTTCAAGATTAATAGGTATAATCCTGACCTTTTTCCTCAAGCCCGTAAAAGTGTCAGTGACTAGAAACCCACAAGAGATCTATTAATACCTAATGCTGAAATAAATCAGGTGCCCAACTGCAGCCCTGTAGTTAAGCCATTACACTTCTAGAGGCTTTGATCCATTCTTGAAAATGAAGAAAATAGTGCTAAAATATACCATAAGAATAATGATTCTTACTAGAACGTCATGCTACAACCTGACTCAACACTAATATTAGGATGACGAGGCAGATTTTGGAGGGGGCTGTTGTGAAGGATGAACATTTATTCAGGTTTTAAAATCTAGTTGCATTAATTCATCATATATGCTTGGCTTGTATTATTTACTGTATATATTCATTTCACACTGAAAAATAGTAGAATTATAAATATAATATATATAATTAAATTTATAATTATAATATAAATTATAAATAAGTGTGAATGTTAAATTGTGAAGGACCTGAAGAAGAGCTCTGTTTAAGCTCAAAAACTTATTTTTCACCAACAGAAGTTTGTCCAATAAAAGATATTACCTCACCAACCTTGTCTTTTTAATATCCTGGGAATAAGAACATAAGAATGGCCATACTGGTCAGACCAAAGGTCCATCTAGCCCAGTATCCCATCTTCTCACAGTGGCCAATGCCAGGTCATGAATGAACAGAACAGGTAATCATCAAGTGATCCATAATATAGCTACAATACCATGGACAACTGCTGAAGATATTACAATGCCATTATATAAATCATGGTATGCCCTCACCTGAAAAACTGTATTCCGTTCCAGTCACCCAGTTTTAAGAAGAAAGAGATAGCAAACATAGCAGTCCAGAGAAATCCATGGAAAATGGTTATAAGGAAAGAAAGACTTCCATACAGGCCAAAGTCAAAAATTTTGGACTGTTCAGTTAAGAGAGCAAAAAGATAAGAGGGGACGTGATAGAGCAGTAGTTCCCAAACTTTAACGGCCCGCAAACCCCTTTCACTAAATTGTGAAATCTCGTGAACCCCCTCCTAAAAATGAATATTTCCAGGGATTTAAGTTTAAATTTCCTCTGCACTCCGCGGGGCTCCTGCTGCTGGACCCCGTTGACTGCCCCGGTCAACTGAGCTCGGGCTGCAGGTCCCACTGACTGGGGCAGGGCTCGGGCTGCCAGCCCCAACTGCCCGGCCCCGCTCTCCCTGGGGCTTGGGCTGCCAGCCCTGCGCAGAGCACTGAGGTTCGGGCGGCCAGCTCCCTGCTCATGGAGGAAGGGCTCAGGCTGCCAGCCCCAACTGCCCTGCCCCGTTCTCCCTGGGGCTTGGGTTGTCTGCCCTGCAACAGGGTCCCACCTGCTGCCTCCAGTGCCTGGGGTCCTCTAGCCACCATTAGTGAAATTTTTCTGGTGAACCCGCGGTAACGTTCTGCGAACCCCCAAGGGTTCATGAACCCCAGTTTGGGAACCACTGTGATAGAGAAATAAAAAATTTTAATGGTATAGAGAAGGTAGATTGGGTGATCCTTTTTGCCTTTTCTCACAATACAAGAACAAGGCAAGACAATGTATTGCCAACTCATGATTTTACCATGTCTTGCAATATTTTTAAATATTTTATTGTTTTAGTAAGTCTCCAGCTCCTGCAGACAAGTGATTACGTAAGAATTCTCAACTTTCATTTAAAAAAAAGAGCAAGTTTCTAGCCCTCATGGTGGAGAGAATAGCAAGAAAGTGTGATCCAAGTGATCCTAATTGCTCAAAAAAACAGAAGGCAGTTAGAAAAAACCCTTATTAACAATCTCATGATTTTTAAGTCAATTTCATTATTTTGGGGTGGCCTGATTCATTTTTTTGAATGGTTGGGGTTGGCAATACTACATACATATACCTAATAATTAATCTGTGGAATTAATTGCCACAAGAAGTGGATTCTAAAAAAGAAGGATTAGACATTTATTGGTCTGAAAACATCGGCAGTTACATCAGAGAGGATGCACTTGAGGTCTTCAGGCAAAACTAATTTTATGCAAATTACCACTATATAGCCATAGCCAACTATAACGTGAGAGAAACAGGAACAGCAAAGGCATGCTTGATGTACATAAAACATGGAGTTTGAGATTAGGGCCTTTTGGAATATGAATGAATTAGTTACATTACTTATAGCTTTTTTAAAGACTCTCGCTACTCCTCCCTGCTGCTGCCGCCCAAAAATAGCTTAAATTCAGCACCATAAAATCCTTATTCTTGTATTTTTGAGTTAATGACAGGAATCCATATGCCTACAGAAAATTTTCAACTATTGATATTCCAGAGCTGTGTTACCTACAACCCTACCCAAATCTATTATTCATTAGCACATAATACAGATCTGCTTTTCTTCAGTCATTCAATCTTTTAATTACCTGGGGAGGCTGGATTTGAAAATGTTTGCTACCTAAATATTTTTTTAAAGAAGCTTGCATAAGTAAAAGATACTGAAAATACTTTTTTTCCCCCACAAAACCTTTATAGTTTATTTAACTACAGATTTTGATATAATAACCTATTTAAGTGTGTACGATGTCAAAAAGTATTCCAGTTAATTATACTGTGCTGTATCAGTCATCCTCATTACTTGACATATTGATGATTTATACAATCCAATAGGAAGTGTCAACATGCAAGAAACATTTAAGAAATCTGATGAGTATAACATGTTTAGATCAGGGTGGATAAAATTGATGACTTTTAAATAAAATATTTTTGATTTTGTAAATGTAAATTAAATAAATGTTTATCTATACAAATATTTAGAATTAAATTTGAAATAATGACAACCTATGTGGAGACCTAAACTGAGTATCATCTCAAATTGGTAGAACTCACTGGCTAAGCACCTGGAGCCTGAGTTTATTTACGTGCTAAACCAGCTTTTGGCTGTATTAGTCTCTGCTGCAGGTGCAGAAAGTGTATTTTCTTCATTTCAGTTTATTTATCTGCCTCAACTCAATGCATAGTTCATTCAAAATTAAGAAACAGATTAGAGTTAAAAGCAGGAAAGTTTATTTTCCTCTTCCAATCTAACTAAAAACTAATCGTGAGAAGATAAAGTCTACTAATGCTAAAACCATGAAGAACATGGTGACTAGAAACAATTTGTTCAGTTCACTAACTATAGATAATGCTTTCTTTGTTTAATAAATCTGTTAGTTTTAAATGCAAAACATGTTTTGATATACTTACTTTGGCATTTATATTAGGTTTATTTAACTAACTGAAAACAATTTTAAAAAGCTGTTTTTGTGCATTCTTTACTGATTTAAATCAATCCACCCTGGTTTAGATTTTCCTGAACATATTCCCTCACATTGCCAAATTCCTTCACTTGTCTAAAAACCAGTGCTTGACAGTTGGAGTTAATTATTAAGTCACATGTAAAATGTCAGTCTCTCCAGAGGTTAAAGGATACCCTTTACCCAAAAGCACTCCCTTATTTTTCCAAAACTTCCTCTCCATCTTTTTCTTCATCTCTAGGACAGCTCCTCTGATATGGCTGAGCTGCAGGATTTGAGATGAGGTTGCAAATATTGCATTATGACACTGTTTTACTCTTTTGCTTGCTTGATTCAGGAGGCCTGCAGGGGCCAGACAGCACAGAGACAATACTTAATGCAACTAACGATGGCTAAAATAGCCTTTTGGGGCCAGTTACCAGTGCAGGATTAATGGAACACAACTTGCTCTGAATATGCAGCCTCTTGCCCCTGAAACAAGAGTGTGACTGATCTGACTACACTGGCTTTGTGACAGCTGGGAATTCCTCTACTCAAGTGGAATTCCTCAATGGCTATGTAACCCAGTTTTCCATCTCTTTTGCACCACCCAGGGTGTGGAGCAGGGTTGAGGATCTGAATCCTAATTTCAGGAACAAAACAATGGGTAAAAAATAAAATTGCCAGTCAGTTATAAATGGTTATAGACTTAGTGCAATTATTAAAATAAAATAAAATAAAATAAAAAGCACTCTGGTTAGCTTTTCCTATTCTTTTTCTCTTTTCTTTTTTTAAAGACTGAATTAAGGATTTACTGAGCAAACTTCATTGAATGCATCTGATAAACTTACATCATATCCACTGTTGCGGATCCCACGCCTTGGTCTCTCCCGGGTAACTAGAAGATCCATCTCAGTTTCTCCTGGGCTAGGGCTGTTCAGAGACTGTCTGCTTCTGTACACAGAGTTCTTTGTCTGCTGCCTGGAGAAAATCCAATGAGAAAATATTAAAATGAAGGCAAAGCACAAAAATAAATGACAGACAGTACTCTGCAATTATAACCTTTATTCTAACATTATCTTAGCTATTACAAAAGAGCCACTTTAATAGGATACCCTTTCTATATACACACAAGTGCTGGAAGAAGGCAAAATTACAGAAGAGATCATTATACGTTTTGTTTTCCGTTATTAAAACTTCAGAGTAAAGGGTTAAAGGGCACAGGAACCATAAACTGGAGCTACCCAGAGGAGCTAAGCTCCAAGTGAATACCAGGATCCTTTGTGGTTTATAGCTGATAGGATTTAAAATAATTAGTTATAACTAACATTAGTTTGTCAGTTTAATGGGTGCTGCAGGTGCTGAGAAACTATGAAATTCAGGTAATTTTGTTTAGATGCCCATGTGGGTTTAGGTGCTTAGCTTTAAACACCTACATTTGAAAACTGTGATTTGGGGCAAGTAATTTAGGAACACAGAATACCACCAGCAAAAGCAGGATTAGAACTCAGGAGAAGTGAAGCGAATTATCATTGGGCCTGATCCTCAGCCCTTCCTCCCTTTCCAAATGCTTGCTGCACTAGCAGGATATCTTGAGGATTTCCCGGAGTAGAGGAATCTACATGTGGAGGAAAGCCCATGCACAACTTCTATGCCACCTGCTCCCAGTCCACCTGGAATAGTTATGTTCCAGGGAAGAGATGAAATTTAAGCAGCTTTTTCTGCCACTTCTGTGGTCTAACTGGGTAGCTATGTCTGCTTTACACCACCCCATTTTCAACCCCACAGGCTGGAGAGAGCAGGGGGCTCCGAACTCAAACTGATCCGTGACTGGGTGAGTCCCTTAGGTGCCATTATGATATGAGGCTGCTCCAAGTTGCACTGGGAACCAAGCCAACTCCAGGATCAGTATAGTGCAAATCTCCCCTCCCTCAGACAATAGATAACTAAGTACACAAACTATTCGGTAGTCACTGAGTTTAAGGCCAGAAGTAACCCAGATCATTTAGTCTGACCTCCTGTATATCACAGGCCACCAACATCACCCAGCACCCACACACTGAACCCAACAACTGACACTAAACCGAAGTATTACAGCCAACAGGAGCCTAAACTATTATGTACCAGAGAGAGAGAACAGGAGGGACCAAGGTGCAACAATGCCTGAGGCCCTTGCAATGGTAGGGAACTGACTGAGATATATTCAGATAATCCCAGCAAATGATCCACTCCCACACACTGTAGAGGAAGGTGAAAAACCCCCTCAATTGCCAATCAGACCAGGGTGGGAAATTCTTTCTGACCCTCTGGCAATCGGTTAGACTCTGAGCACATGAGCAAGAACTAGCCAGCAACTGAGAAAGAGAGAGAATGCTTGGTCTCACCTCAGAACCCTGGCCCACCCCATCCAGTGAGAGACAGACACACACAATTATAAATGTAATAATCAGCAGTCAAAGCACTTCAGCTGCCTAGCCATTGTCACGTGTTTCGAGGGCATCAGAGGAGACTTGAGTTTTGACAGATCTGAAGGAGGTTACTGGAATGAAGGGGGCTTTCTGGGGATCTCCTCCCAATAAATAAGGGATGGCATGGTAGAAAGTGTGAAGGTTTTTGTGGTGAGATTTGACTAAAGGGCAAGAAAGGCTGGCTTCATAGATGGAGCTGAGGGCTTTATGCCAGACAACAGATTTTAGTACAGTAAAGATAAACCATGAATGACCTTAAAAGTTTTGTCTTAAAAGTAACTGTCTTGACTTGCATCCGATGAAGTGAGCTGTAGCTCACGAAAGTTTATGCTCTAATAAATTTGTTAGTCTCTAAGGTGCCACAAGTACTCCTTTTCTTTTTGTCTTGAATTGAAAATAGCTATATATGAAAAAATCATCAAAAATTAGAGGCATGGAAAGACTTTGATATTAGAGAGATTGAAAAGATAAGAACTACTTTGGCTAGAGCCACACAAGAGAGAGATGTGAAATAGAGAGTGGCACAGAGTGCAATCAAGTACTGCTATTTACCCTTTTATATGAGACAAGAACAAGGGGACAGTCAATGAAACTAAGAGACAACACATTTGATAAAAGGATACACTGATTTACACAATGAGGAATTAGTCCATGGAACTTACTACCACAAAGTATAGTTGAATCAAATAGATTAGGAGAATTCAAAAAGCACTGGACATTTGCATGAGTAATAAGAATATCACACAGTTACACTAGCTAGGAAAAATATTTAAAGTATATTAACCATCAAACCTAAGGCCCTGAATCAACAAAGCGCTGAAACACCTGCTTTAGTGTAAGGGTGGGATTTTCAAATGCACCTATGACTTAGGGGAAGTTTCTTCCTAACCCACTGTTGAGTCCTGATTCCGCAAAGCTCTTGGAATTTTCAGAAGTGCCTGTGATAAATAAAGGGGGCCGATATCCTTTGATGGACACCCAGCCAGCCAGTTAGCTGTAAAATCCCTCTTGGTAGCTATTCTTTACTTGCTTTACCTATAAAGGGTTAAAAAGTCCTCCAGATCAAGAAAAAAAAGTGGGCACCTGACCAGAAGAGCAAATGGGAAGGTAGAACTTTTTAAAATTGGGAAAGAAACTTTCCCTTTATCTGTTTTTCTCTGGGCTGGAGGGACAGAGCAGCCATGCTATAAGCAACTTAAGCCAGGTATGATCATAATCATCAGATCATGTCTAGAACTACTTATCTGAACTCCAATGTGTAAGTAGATCAGAATGTTTAACTAGATGCAGTTAGGGTTATTTCTTTTATTTCTTATTGGCTTGTGGATTCTGTGCTAACCCCATATGCTTTTGTTTGCTTGTAACCTTTAAGCTGAACCCCCAAGAAAGCTATTTTGGGTGCTTGATTTTTGGAATTGCTCTTTTAAAATTTAACAAAAGCCTAAGTTCCAGATGTATTTTTTCTTTCTTTCTTTCTTTAATAAAATTTACCTTTTTTAAGAACAGGATTGGATTTCTGGTGTCCTAAGAGGTTTGTGCATGTTGTTTGATTAGCTGGCAGCCACAGCTAATTTCCTTTGTTTTCTTTCTCAGCTATTCCCCGGGGGTGGGGGTTAAAGGGCTTTAGGATACCCTAGAGAGAGGAATTCCCAAGTGCTCCTTCCTGCATTCAAAGGGTTTTGGTTTTTTTTGCATTTGGGCGGTGGCAGCATTTACCAAGCCAAGGTTAGAGAAAAGCTGTAACCTTGGGAGTTTAATACAAGTCTGGAGTGGCAAGTATTAATTTTTAAAATTCTTGCAGCCCCACTTCTGCACTTGGGGTGACAGAGTTGGGATTCAGTCCTGACAGTGCCCAAGGGATTCAGGAGCACAAGTCCCACCGAAAGTGGATTAGGAAGAAACTTTTCCGCAATAGTGGATTAGAAAGAAACTTTCCCGATAGAGATATTATTCAATCATTGTTTATTATGGGGATTTATCCACCTTTTTCTGAAGGCTCTGGTGCTGGCCACAGCCAGAGACAGTATATGGGATCAGATGGACCATAGATCTGATCTCATATGGCAATTCTTATGCTCCTAAATTAAAGGCACTTAGAATTACATGTGTTTCTTTCAAAAGGACAAATATTTTCTCCTGCTTATATAGTTAGGGACACATTTCCTAAAAGGTTCACACATTTAGTGTTCTAATAAATGCACACCCTTGACCTGATTACATACCACGCAGGGAAAAACTGAGAACAGTGCACGCCATCAGCAAGGTTTTTAAAAATTGCCCTGAGATTGCCAATTAGCTGATTTAAGGAAGATTCACTAATGAGAAGGGAGGTATCAACATTAACAACTGGCAATCACATGGTGTGTGTCTTCTGGGAACACAACTGCAGCATTTTGAAGCATGAATTAGATGCATGGAATGCTCAAAGCAACTGAGAGCACGGAGTGTTGGTTCTTGTACAAACCAAATTATTTAGTGATGGTGTTTTGTAAACAATTTTTAAAATGCTGTTTTCTATAAATCTGAATATATAAAGGTCAGCCTGAATAATGCATTTAATTTATTTTTTTCCTCCCATAATGTTTTGGAAGTGACATACATATAATTAATATTAATGGTAGCTATACCAGTGAAACAAGAGGGAAACATGCTATTTTTTCCAGGAACTCTGAAATCTTTATTCTTTTACCTACTTCTACAGTATGTTATCTTTAAAAATGTGAACTATTTTAAGATATAGGTTTTTAATTGCATATCAATATCTGGACAATGATACAAAGCAAGCTGTATTAGTCTTATGCTAAACTAGACTGCTGTAAGAGTGATGGTTTTTATTATAGAAATTGGATTATATCAGTTCATCTCTCAGAGAGTTGCACTGGGCTGCAATATCATGTCACTGTATTCATCCAATAAACTTATATTCTGTAAAAAAAAAAAAAAAAGCGTGAAGCTGGGAAATGTCCTGCAGGATATCAAGTTAGGTATCTACAGCCAATCTGTCATTCTAGATGTTGGTGTGGGGACCATAAAACTGGTTGTTTTCAAGAAACGGTCAATTTTTCTATGGCAAGAAACATTCCCAAATTTTGAAAATGCCTGACATCTTTACAGAAAGTGCATCAGGGAATGATCCCTTTGTTTTTAGTTCCTGTAGCCCAGCTCTATTCAGCAAGCATCTCTAGTGTTTGTACAATTAACATGTAATGGCTGGGCCCCAGAAGGCAGAGAGATCATTCCTTGACAGTTCAGAGTACTTGCCTAGATGCAGTTTTTCATAACAATGAACTTTGTCTAAAAAAGCTTACCCATTGGTTTACACAATACATTAGAAAGCACACTTAGAAAAACAAAAGTATTCCAGGATCTGTCAGCATACTGGTGCATAAACAAACAAATATTGGTATATCTAACAAAGAGCAGATGGTTAATATTACAGCTTCATGTATAATGTTCTAAACGTTTCCCCACACCACTTAGGGTATGTAATAAATATCCAAAATATGGCTTCAGTATTGCATTGTTTGTATTGTACACATTAATATTCATGTTTCTACAGGCCTCATTTATATTCTCAGGACAGATTGTGCTAATAAAAATAGGATTACTGTAAAATACTAATATTCATGTTCAATATCTTACCTTTTCTATGCATATGTAACAATGTATTCCTCCCTCACTGAATTCCTATTCAAGGAACTGATGCCCCAGACCCTTCAGCAAGGACACTAAATACAATTTAATCAGAATCTTTCTTCTTCATTAATCTACCAGTAAAACCCTGGGACGAGGCTTCTCAAACTCCACTTCCCACTCTCTCCAGGCCCTCACATAAACAAGCTCATTTTCTACAGCTATTGCTTATATTCCACGACAAGCTCTTTTAGAGTCCTGGCTACAGTCTCTCTCACCTGTGAAATGGGGGAGCATGCCAACTGTGCTGCCACTCCCAACAAGGCTGGCTCTACTAGTTGGTGAGGGGAGAGTTTGGCGTGACTTCCTTGCTTTTGTAAGGCAACTTGTGCTCAAGGTACACTACTGGGGGAACTTAGTGCAGACCAGAGCCTGCAAGGATGGCCAGCCCCGGTGCAATGCATATAATTGGGGCTTCTTGCCCTCTCCTCCACTAGTACATCTCTGTATCTGAAAATGAATGCTCTCCATTTGTATATTGCCTCCAAGGGCTATAAAGTGCCACACAAACATTGAGGATGTCTCACAATACCCTTACTCGTTTTAGAGATGAGTAAATTATGTCAGCGATTAAATGACCTACCCAAGTTCCCAGAGCAATGAAGTGAAGAGAGCACCATAGAAAGTGGTTACCATTAACTGCTGAAGGAGATCCTGAAATCAACAGACATAATGGTGGCATGTTCTAATTTGCTGGGTCTAAGTTACCTATATCTTAGATCCAGCTCTGGAAATAATTACAGGTGTGCCTAGAACAAAATGATAGATTGGATCACTGCAGCATTTTGCAGAAGATTGGAGTCAAATGCAAATTTCTGGCTCAAATCCATTTCTAGAATAATCAGTCTTTTGAATAATAACCTGAGCACATTTTCAGCTTAGATCACTTTAAAAATGGCTCACAAAAGACCTGGAACCATGCAGCCTTCAAGTAATTTTGTTCTCTTTCCACTTATTCTTCTGTAACCATGTTATTGTTTTACTAAATGTGAAACATTCAGAAATAATCTTGGGCAACATCAATTTTCTTCATGAAATAGGAAGCACTGAACAGATTAAACATTAACATGTAATACACATTTTCATCATCAGTGATGGATGTTTGCACTTCAGGTGAGTCTTCTGCCCTACAGCCCTGAGGCAGTGCCTTCTTTCTAGATGTATATAAAAAACAAAAACATCTCACCTGTTTTTAGGCTCTGCAAATGGAGAAGATGCATCTGCCTCTGGTTCCAAAACATGGTCTATTTCCTTTTGTGCTTTCTCATATATCTTTTTTCTTTCTGTCAGCCCCTTGTTGTTGTCGATCTGGGGGAAATCATAGTATCCTTTCCTCTTGGCTTTCAAGCGCAGCTTGTTGCGATAGTGCTCTATATCGGACTTCTGCTTCAAGGCTTTGTTTACCTAATGGAAGGTGAACGAATTTCAAATGACTATGCCATGCTGATGATTTCTCAACTACATTTTAAAAGTGTTTTTGATGTGCAGCGCTTTGCTTTGCAGAGCGCCTCTTGCACCACACCAGGCCATCTGTCAGCACTAGGGAAATGCAAGTGACAGAGTCGTATTTTGTATGACTTGCAGATGGTTAAATAAATTTTAAATCTCCTGGAACTAAGTACATCAAAACAGTGACTCAATCCATAGCCACAGAAGAAGAGAGCTGACACCAAACAATGTTTATTTTTAGGGAGGCCTGGGAGCAGTATTCTGTATATTTGAACAAATTTCACTTTTGCCCAAAGTTGACTGTGTAAAAAAATGTCTGCTTTATTTAGGGTTTGTAACTAAAAAGTCAAATTCTACGATCTCCTTAAGAACTCCATCATATCTGTGAGTATGTAAGGGAATAGCATTTGTATGTTCCTAGGTCTTACTCTGACGATACACAGCCCACAATTCTTGGAAGAAAAATAGGCATTGAATATTGTGCATGCCATGACGGTGGATATAAAATGAAAATTGTGACACGTTAGAGCTTAAAATACAAGCATAAAAGTAGAACATGATATAATACCCTAATCTGGTCTCACACAGGTAGCTTGACTACACTGTCTTTTATTGTATTTCTAACTGGCTATCAGTTTAAAGTATTGATTTTGTCCAATAAAGAGTTAGCCTTTACATAAGTGGTCAGCATGGAGGAGCAAATAAGAAGCCTTCCCTCCACGTTAGGTATATAAATTCCCCCCATTCCCCATATAAAGCAGTTTGTTCTAGAAAGAAATCTAAATAAAAATATCTACAATATTATTTGTAAAATAATACAAGTCTCAGAGCCAAGCTGCGGCATTTGGTCAATGGCCCCATTAGATTCCAGTGCAGACCCACAAGATTCTATGGGGTCCTAGGGAGCAACTGTACCTAATATGCAAGCCAGCACACAGAGCGAAGGCATGGCCCTGCTTTCTCCCCATCCCACTGAGCAGGAAGGATAGTCTAGTTAGCAATAGGGCACTAAAATGGGACTTATGAGATCTAGGTTCAATTCCCAGTTCAGACACGGACTTCCTCTGTGAACCTGAAAAAGTATGTCTTAATCTACCCTTTGCCTCAGTTCCCTTTTTTCTAAAATGGGGTGCTGGGAAGATAAAATCCCTTAATGATTGTCAGATGTTCAAATACAACAGGGATGAGGGCTGTAAAAGTACCTACATAGGCTTCCTCTTTCAGGGCACCATACATCTACAGGTATGTAAGGAAAGAGTGGGTCCTGAGCACAGAGACTGCATTTGTGACAGGATTTTACATAGGCCACACAAAGGGTGAAAGGCTTCTAACATTTCTCCTCTCTCTCTTCAATGCACCAACCCAAGGTCCTATCACAATGTGTGCCTCCAGATATAATCAAGAAACCAGCATGTGAAACACTGTCAGATTACTCTTACCTCTCCATTAATGATAGCAGATTCCTGGCTCCTGTCTGATGCAGGGTGAGCGGGAGGCAATGCTACAGGTTTGATAGCAATCAGCTGTACAGATCCAGAAGATGTGTCGAAGGGATCAATGGCAGACTTGGCGATGTTCTCAAAGAGAATGCCTCCCTCCTCTTCATCACTTAGGGGCACTAAAGCATATTACGTTTATTGAGCATATGCTCTCAATAGGTTTACTACAGGTTCACATGACAACTAAGTGAACACATGCAATAGACTAATACTGAGGTGCTCAATAAACTAGATCCTGAAGACTTCCACATTGGAAGAACTCCAGTTAGATTTTAGATGGATGAGAAACTTTCTTCTAGGGGATTGTTTCTTTACATGCTCTCCCAAAAGGGGAAGATTGATTTTCACCTATGGAATGGAAGGAAAATTAGAAAAAAGATTGATATAGAAGAAATTGTAGGAAAATGATAATGGAAGACAAAAAGCACATCCTTCCATATACTTTATACAAAAGAAGATTGCGTGCAAGTTTTCAAATGCCACGACACGTATAGAAGTATCCAGCAGAATCCCACATTATCACTTTATGTCAATCTGAAAATAAAGCCACTGATTTTAGCAAGGACTGCAAAGACAATTACTACTGAAGCTGTTAAAATGAAGCTCAGTGTTGAGTGTGCAAGTATGCTCAAGTAACTGCTAGTTCCCCAGCTGATGTAATCTTTTGCTTTAGAAAAATAGCACCTCCAGTTATTTCATAAAGTTTGTCAGAATTTGTGACCAGAAAGGAAAAGACTACTAACGTAAAACAACTCTGAATGTTTACAATTAAAAGGCACAGTCAATCCTCTATTTGTAAATCTCTGCTTAAAAGGGGAGCCTTCAAAAAAACCAAATTAGCCATTTCCCCCAAATTTATGTTGGAAAGAGGGCATCACATTATCAGTTGTTGAAGCCTACTTTATCTTTGTTTTGAAAAAAGTTAATTGTAAGGCATAAGGGCAAACTGTGCAGAGATCCCTCCTTAAATAATTGTGCTATGAAAGAAAAAAATGTATTCCATCTGTTTGAGACAGGAGTAGAAATCAGCTTCCATTAAAGAGCAGAGTGATATGCTCTATATTACTGAAAATATATTCTGTTTTAATCTTTAATCACTGCAAGAATGATAATGCACTGAAGACAGCTCAGCAAGAGATAGATTAGCCCTGGTTAAACAACTAAGATAGATAGTTTGGTAAAAATGTTTGATAGAAGTTACATAAAATATGAACCCACTGTATAAGCTTATTCATCATTCTCTGTGTATTCACAGTAGGCTGAGTGGACATCATTTGAACTGTTGAAAAATACAGGTTATATCATGCTGTCACTAAATAATGTCCCTCAGGATTTGTGAAATTGTTCAGGTAAAATGGTCTTTATTTTAGTCTACTGGGAACTCCTCTCAGACTTTTACAGAGGGTAGTAAAGCACATGTATTTTGAAGACTCTTATTAGTAAATGGGGTGAAACCTGGCTCAGTGATGCCAATGGCAAAATTCCCACTGGTTTCAATAGGGATATAATTTTACAGTAGGAATATTAGATGAAGAATCTAAAGCTTACATACTATACTGTACTACTTAATAGGAGAACATTTAAAAATGATTAAGTCCAGACACTTTTCCCCGCCAGGTATTTTTAATTGCTTAATGCTTGTGAAAGGCACGCAATTAAACAGCTTTGGACCATGGACTTTTTAGCTAAATAGCTATATAAACTGCTGTTTAGTCAAAGAACAGTTACAAATACAAGCAGTTGGACTGCAAGCTTCCTACATGCTGCCTTAACAAGGTGCTTCAATTGTGGAGGGGCTGCCTCTAAGGAAGAAAAATGAGTTCATTAGCTTTTTGATGGTGTTTTTTCTGAAATGGATAGCTGTACCAAATATTGTACCAAGACCAGAGTTTTATTTTACATACAAAATTTAAAGGTTGTCAAGATGGTCATGACTGACCTGAACTTGGATAGTATCTAACCAGTAATCTAAATGCAAAAAGATACAAAATCTGGTACTAACTCCCTCACCTGCATCATATAGGCCTTGTCTGCACTGGGCCATGAACAGTGTGTGAAAACTGTGTTTGAACTTTATTTAAACTCTATTCCTGCTAAACAAGTTTTAGACCATGGATTGATGGCCAGCACTGACTGGACCAAACTGTTTTGAAACCATTTTCAAAAGTTAGTCGCAACCAGGCTCAGATATGATTTTTGTAATGGGTGCTTTTTAACAGTGTGGTCCAGTCTATACTGTTCAGGCCAATAACAGAGAAAAATGACTTAGCTGGAAGTGTTCAGTTTAGTTCAGATTCAAATTTCAAACCTAGCTCAAAGCCCAGCAAAAACTTGACCCCAGGCCGCAGTGTCTTTTTTTTTTTTTCTAATCTTCAATTCTAGAACAAGAATGTTTTCAAACAATCCCTGCATATCACATTGCTTGCAGAGCGCGCAGGGGAGCACAACTGTGTTACTGTAATCAAATATTTCAAGAGTATTGTACTTGTTAATTAAGGTCTCAATCCTGTAATGAAGTCCATGCAGACAAAGTCCCGCACCCTCACAGACTACTACTGGCTTGAAAATGTCTCAGCATCGGCATTCATCTGGCTGCCCAGAACTAGGGTGATCAGATAGCAAGTGTGAAAAACTGGGACAGGGGCTTGGGGGTAATAGGCACCTATATAAGAAAAAGCCCCCCAAAATCGGGACTGTCCCTATAAAAAAAAGGACATCTGGTCACCCTACCCAGAACTCATTGCAGGATCTGGACTTAGAGTGCTTATTTACCCTCTATTTGTTTGCGTATTGGACACAAACTTATTCAATTAAAAGAGAAAGGACGAGTACAGAGAATCAAAGGACAGCTACTTTTGTTGTTTTGCATTAGCACAAAGCAAAAATACCATCATCACCTCTAAGAGTAGAAAAATACATCTTCAGCATCTAGCATAGTGCTATTTGTATGGATAAATTAACTCTAGGGCTGTCAAGCAATAAAAAAATTAATCGTGATTAATCGTGCAATTAAAAAAATTAACCGTGAGATAAATTGCACTCTTAAACAATAAAAGAATATCATTTATTTAAATATTTGTTGATGTTTTCTACATTTCAAATATATTTATTTCAATTACAACACAGAACACAAAGCGGACAGTGCTCACTTTATATTTATTCTTTATTACAAATATTTGCACTTTAAAAAAACAAAAGAAATAGTGTTTATCAATTCACCAAATATAAGTACTGTGGTGCAATCTCTTCATCATGAAAGTTGAACTTACGAATGTAGAATTATGTACAAAAAAACGCCCGCGTTCAAAAATAAAACAATGTAGAACTTTAGACTACAAAGTCCAATCAGTCCTACTTCTTTTTCAGCCAATCGCTCAGACAAACAAGTTTTTTTACATTTGCAGAAGATAATGCTCCCCAATTCTTGTTCATAATGTCACCTGAAAGTGAGAAAAGACACTTTTACCTTTTCCGTAACTGCTGTTCTTTGAGATGTGCTGCTCATGTCTATTCCGCAATAGGTGTGCATACTAGGCACATGCACCGGTGCCGGAAGTTTATCCCCTAGCAGTACCTGTAGGTAAACTGGAGGGTGTAACCTTGGGTGATGGTGTTGAGGACCCATCAGTCCAAGGTTAGCCACGACCATTCTGGGAGGAAAGCACACAACCACTTGGAGAAGGGAAGCTCTATTGGGGGTGGATCCCTGATGAGGACTGGTGGGGTGCCCCCGAGCGTCCTGTCAAAAACGCCTTTCCCCCGCTTGCTTTGGAGGACCTAGGCTGGGGGGGGGGCAGGCCGAGGCTGCCTCTGAGGGCATCTTATAGTCCCGCTGCTTCTTATGGGCAGCCTCGTACTTTGGGAGGGCAGCCTGGGTTGGAGTCTGCTGCAGCTTGAACTTAGGATTTTCTGGAGCCGGGATATAGAGGCCCAGAGTCTGGAGGGTTGTGCGGGCGTCTTTCATGCCATGCAGCCTTTTATCGGTTTCCTCTGCAAACAGAGCTTTCCCATCAAATGGGAGATCCTGCATGGAAGACTGCACCTCGCTGGACAGCCCAGAGAGCAGGAGCCCTGACGCCCATCTCATGGACACAGTCGTGTCCACAGCCCTTCCTCCTAGCGGCCGCTGGCCCTTCCTCCATTAGCGCCTTGAACTCCTTCCTATCACGCTCCTGAAGAGACTCTTCAAACTTGGGCAGGGAGCCCCACAGATTGAATTCGTACTGGCCCAGGAGAGCCTGATGGTTTGCCACTTATAACTGGAAGCTCGAAGATGAATAAACTTTCCTTCTGTCAAGGTTCCTTCCCCACTCTGAACTCTAGGGTACAGATGTGGGGACCTGTATGAAAGACCCCCTAAGCTTATTCTTACCAGCTTAGGTTAAAAGCTGCCATCACCAAAGTGTTACACAAAGAACAGGGGAAGTGCCCACTTGGAAATGTCTCTACCCCCACCCCCCAAATATCCCCCCAAGCACTACACACCCTTTCCTGGGGAAGGCTTGATAAAAATCCTCACCAATTTGCATAGGTGAACACAGACCGAAACCCTTGGATCTTAAGAACAATGAAAAAAGCCATCAGGTTCTTAAAAGAAGAATTTTAATTAAAGAAAAAGTGAAAGAATCAACTCTGTAAAATCAGGATGGTAAATACCTTACAGGGTAATCAGATTCAAAACAGGAATCCCTCTAGGCAAAACCTTAAGTTACAAAAAGACACAAAAACAGGAATATACATTCCATTCAGCACAACTTATTTTATTTGCCATTTAAACAAAAAACAGAATCTAATGCATATCTAACTAGATAACTTACTAACTCTTTACAGGAGTTCTGACCTGCATTCCTCCTCTGGTCCTGGCAAAAGCATCCCACAGACAGAGAAGACCCTTTGTTTTTTTCCTCCTCCAGCTTTGAAAGTATCTCGTCTCCTCATTGGTCATTTTGGTTAGGTACCAGCAATTATCTTACCAGTTATCTTAGCTTCTTAACCCTCTACAGGTGAAAGGGTTTTTTTCCTCTGGCCAGGAGGGATTTAAAGGTGTTTACCCTTCCCTTTATATTTATGACATCTTCCGAAAGAGTCCAGTCTCTGAGAGTCTTTCTTTGCTCTTTGGGGTCGGGGCTGGCTGACCCTGATGTTCCCTGTGGCTGACCGACTTGACCACCAGGGAGTTGGGCACCGGGTGGGTATACAAGTACTCATGCCCCTTAGTGGGTACAAAGTACTTGTGTTCCGCCTTTTTAGAGCTGGGGGTCAACGAGGCTGATGTTTGCCACAGAGCATTTGAAACCTTAACCACCCCTTCATGGAGAGGCAAGGCCACCCTACCCAGTGCTGATGGGGACAACACATTAAACAGGGAATTTGAGGGCTCCTCCATCTCCTCTGTCTGGAGGTGGAAGCTTGCTGCCACCCTCTTTAAGAGTTCTTGGTGGGCCCTGAAGTCTTCCTGCGAGACAGAGTGGGGCGGGGCTACAATCGCCTCCTCCAGGTGGGGCGAAGAGGCTGGTGTGGTGCTCTGGGTGTCGGCCAGAGGGTCCACCACCTGGTCAGACTCCGGGCATGGTGCCGAGGATGCACGTCCCACCGCCTTTCTCAGGAGTCTGGAGAGGGAGGCCGACGGTGCCTTCGAAGCTCCGGCCACCGAGTGAGCTCCCACCAGGGTCTGCGCTGGAGGCCACAGTTCCCACTGGTACCATTGGGCTGGCCACGATACTCAGTGCCACTGCACCTGCTGTGGCACCGGCTGTTCAGGTTGGCTGGCCTGACCCATCAAAGGACAGCTATGAATGGGCTGTCGTAAGATCTGCTGCTGTCTCTGGACTGGAAGGAGCAGCAGTGCCGGGATCTACGATGGCCACAGGACCGCAATCTCGAGGTGGAGGACCAATAATGGCAGTAACAGCTGCTGTGCGAACGGCCTCGATGGGCGGACCCGAGACGGTGAAATGTCGGTGATCGATGCCCGGGGCTGTGATGTCTTGGTGGAGTCTTGGAGTGGGAGTCTGAGCGGGAATGGCGTCGACAACCGTGCCGCGATCGACTGCAGTACCCTCTCTGAGACGAGGACCGATGACGATGCCCGCCACAGTCCTGCCAATATTTGCTCCTTGAAGATGAGCAGTGCTGCGAGCCCTGGCCGGCTGGAACCCAGCCAGATAGTCTGGTTGGTGTCAAGGGCGATCCACCTGGACTCTGCTCTGAGCGATCACTGGGCAGTGATTGGCGTCGGGAAAGTTCCCTCGACCGAGACCGGTACCGGGCCAGAGGAGACTGCGGAGATCCCAGCAGCAGCTTGCATCTGGAGCACGGGGCCGACATCAGCGGTGCTCCAGGCACTGATATGGACATAACATCCCAGGCTGCCTGGAGAGCTTCAGGCATGGACGGCATCTAGACATCTAGAAGGGGCCAGGCTAATCTGCTCAACATGAGTGGGAGGCCTGGGGCCCGATGGGGACTGAGGACTGTCCGACATGGGCCTAGCCTCTGTCCCAGACTTCTCTCAGTGCCGCTGCAAAGAGGGAGTCTTCCTGGCCCTCTTGTCATGCCCCGTGGTCAATGGCACGAGAGGGTCATCGCATACCGATGCTGCAATGCCAGTTACCAGTTCGGAGCGGCATGCCGGGGTTGGGGTCAGCGCCGACTCCATCAGAATGGCTTGGAGCCTAATGTCCCTTTCTCTTTTGGTCCAAGGCTTAAATGACTTGCAAATCTTGCACCTTTTGCTGATATGGGTTTCTCCCAAACAGCGCAAACAGTCTACATGCAGATCACTTCTTGGCATAGAAAGCCTACAAAAGCCGCACGACTTAAACCCCGGGGCATGGGGTATGCCCCGGCCTGGGCTTACTGACTAACTAAACAGCTAACTAACTACAGGTACTAACGCTGAATGAACAAACAGTTCTGGAGACGAGCTACAGCAAAGCTGGAGCAGAGCAGTTCTGATGCACCTTCACTGGAGGCAAGAAGGAACTGAGGGTGGGGGGAGCATGCAGCTCCCCTTATACCGCGCCAGGCAGGCACCACTCCAGGGGTCATGGGGGGCGCTCCCCCTATGGGTATTGCTAGGGGAAAAGCTTCCGGCACCGGTACACGTGGCGAGCATGCACACGTATTGTGGAATACACATGCGCAATCACTCAAAGAAGAACAGGTGTTCTTACGGCACTATTGTAACAAGTGTCATGAGATATTTACATGCCAGATGCGCTAAAGATTCATATGTTCCTTCACGCTTCAACCACCATTTCAAAGGACATGCGTCCATGCTTATGACAGGTTCTGCTCAATAACAATCCAAAGCAGTGCGATACGACGCATGTTCATTTTCATCATCTGAGTCCAATGCCACCAGCAGAAGGTTAATTTTCTTTTTTGGTGGTTCGGGTTCTGTATCGGTTTCCATATCAGAGTGTTGCTCTTTTAAGACTTCTGAAAGCATGCTCCATACCTCATCCCTCTCATATTTTGGAAGGCACTTCAGATTCTTAAACCTTGGGTCGAGTTAGCTACCTTTAGAAATCTCACATTGATACCTTCTTTATGTTTTGTCAAATCTGCAGTAAAAGAGTTCTTAAAATGAACAACATGTGCTGGGTCATCATCCAAGAGTATTATAACATGAAATACATGGCAGAATGCGGGTAGAACAGAGCAGACATACAATTCTCCCCCAAGGAGTTCAGTAACAAATTTAATTAACGCATTATTGTTTTAATGAGCGTCATCAGCATGGAAGCAAGTCGTCTGGAATGGTGGCCAAAGCATGAAGGGGCATACGAACATTTAGCGTATCTGGCATGTAAATACCTTGCAATGCCGGCTACAAAAGTGCCATGCAAATGCCTGTTCTTACTTTTCTTTGTAAATTCTTTTGACATTGTAAATGAGTGGGCAACATTATCTCCCGTAAATGTAAACAAACTTGTTTGTTTTAGCAGTTAGCTGAATGAGAAGTAGGACTGCGTGGATTGTAGGCTCTAAAGTTTTGCATTGTTTTGTTTTTGAGTACAGTTATATAACCAAAAAAAAAAATCTACATTTGTAAGTTGCACTTTTACAATAAAGAGCTTGTACTACAGTACTTGTATGGGGTGAATTGAAAAATACTGTTTCTTTTATCATTTTTACAGTGCAAATATTTGTAATCAAAAATAATAATACACAGTGAGCAGTGTTATAATTGAAATCAATAAATTTGAAAACACAGATAAACATCCAAAAATATTTAATAAATTTTAATCGGTATTCTATTGTTTAACAATGCGATTAAAACTGTGATTAATCATGATTATTTTTGTTATTGCGATTAATTTTTTTGAGTTAATCACGTGAGTTAAATGCAATTAATTGACAGCCTTAATTAACTCTAATCAAATGGGATCAGAAACTGAATGTTTATTCCACACTAACTTAACATTTGTCTATTAAGTGTCATTTGAATCATGAATGTGGCTTTTTCTGTTGCACTTCTTTTCATTGCCGGGTGAGTGATAAAATGGGGATGAGATCTATAGATTTGAGCAAGCTGGTGTAATTTAGATAGGCAGTGAACTGCCAGCAAGCACTTTCACATTTGCTCTCTTTTGTCTTTCCCTGTGAATTCAACAAGAGTGCTCAGAATCTGATTAATCACAACTCACCAAGTCACTATCAGTGAACTAACCAATGGAAGATCATATGGAAAACTACAAATCCTTGAGGGCTACTTCATCTGCATCTATACAACATGGTTCAGCACATTCATTTTGTCTCTGAACATGTGGTTGAGGGGAGAGGATGTGAGATTACAGAACACTTAAAGAACATTTGGATTATATTTTAATCTTAATAGTCACTCAAAAGGGGGACTTTAATTATAATTAGTGCCTGAAAGGGGGGAAACTTGCAACAACCCACACCTAAAGCAATACTTTTAGTTTGTTGTTTTCAACCACTTGAACATGAATAAAAGAAAGATATGGATAATTCCATCCGTCTTTCTGGATTAAAACAAATACTGACCAGTGCAAGTTTGTGGGGGCAGAAAGAAAGGTTACATATACTTACCTAACTGTAATTTTTCCTTCTCTGAAGTTGGCACCTGGTGCTTCATGACCCATTACAACTGGGTTCTTCCTTCTCATCTTCCAAGCATGGAAGCTCTCTTTTTTAAAAAACCCTTTCACTCTAGTTTCAAAGTGCAGCACCAGCAGATGGAGCTAACCCATCATCTCTGTAGAAGAACTGTGAGAGTCTGGCCCCACCCCATGAACAGCTGATTCCTCCTGCATTTTTGGTCAAACTGAACTGTTCGCAGATTTGGGTCAAATCTGGCAAATAGTTTCAGCTGAATAAAAATGAAGGAAGACAAATTCCAAAGAGTCAAAACACTTGATTTTGATATTTTCAAAATGAAACATTTTGACTTTTCATTTCAAAATGAAATTGTTATATTTTTAAAAACCCAACATGAATAAAAGGGTAAAAGCCACCACAAAATGAAACAAAATGAGATTTTCATTTCACCAAGAAAAATAAAATCATTGTTGTCTTCAGGTCAACTCAGAGCTACAGGGTTTTTTTAGCATTTTATTTAGCTAGTTCAAGATGGCCTCTGCATATTGCCACTTGTGGACTTTCACTAGCAATACAACACTCAGGAAAGTGGGCGAAGTTGTACGAAGGATGTCCCCACTTAGGCGTTGGTCAGAGAGCAGACAGGCTGTGTCCAGAGCTCTCAATGCTCCCCCTGCTGGAACCCAGGCAGTATAACTCAAACATGGAGGTAACCAGAGCTGAAATGGATGGGGGAGACAGCAGAGGGAGTAGGTTGGAGTCAGGAGCCTGGAGGCATGCAGCAGGAGACTAACTGGGAGTCAAGGAGACAGACTGGATGAGGAATTTGCAGAGAGAGTAGAAAAGTGAAGTTGAGCATGGAGTTTGGGACAAGGAGCCACTGGGAAAAGGGGGAAAATGGACAAGGGACACAGATCAGATGAGAAGCCTGGGGATGGGGCATAGACCTGGCTGGGCAAATAGCCTGTGTGGGGGAAGAAAGAAGACTGGCATGAGAGGAAGAGAAGGAAGGCTGGTAAACAGCAGGGAGGAGATTGGGACTGGCTAGGGAAGGAGACTGTAACTGGGATGAGAAGTTGGGAGGAGGAGAAGAGAGGACTGGGACAAGGCAGAAATGATCAGTTTTGAAGGATGAGGGGGTGGAAACAGGGGCAGAAGGGTCTGTGCCTAGTATCTCATTCCGCTCTAATGCTGGTCCACATGATTAGCATTGATAGAATCATAACCTACTACTTCTATTTTTCTCCATTAGCTCAACTGGCAGGTGATCTAAAGGTTCCAACTCTCTTGATGATCTATGTTGGTGTAAATATTATTCCACATGATGGAATTTCTATTTTTTCAGTTTGCTTTTGTAAAAAACTAGGAAGGAAACACACAAGGAAACCTATATTATATGAGCACTATGATTGCAAAAATCAAGCACTCATACGTTGTTAGGAAAATGCCAGAATTAAGGTTCTCCATGTCATCTTAATTGGCTGGTGTATGATGAGCCAGTGAACAGCTCAGCTGATCTGGATGTGAGCATAGGGTTTCGCTCCCCACTGTCCCAAGCCATAGCCAGTCTCTCTGGTAGAGAAGACAGGGGAATACTACCATTTCCATGTCTTCTCCTGGACTCCCGCCCCTCCTAACCTTGCTTGCTCACCTATGTGGATTCTCTTCTCAATGCTTATTCCTCCTACAAAAATATGTAGGCACTTTTTCATAAGTCTCCTGATCTGTATGGAGTGTCATATTTACTAATTCAGCTGTGACAAATTAGAGCAAAGGCTATTAAACGTTATTTCTAGTCACAATAGCTAGATTACGTCCAAGAGATTGTAAAGAGGATTTGCTGGGTGAAGTCTGAAGCCTGTGCAACTTTTTTTTAAGTGAGAAGAACTCAAAGTAAATAGAATAAAGTTCAAAATTTCAAAAAGGGTCATTTTAAAAATAATTCTTCAGCAAAGAGTGACTGAAAAAATTCAGTTTTCCTACCAACAGTTGAGTTTGATCATTAAAGTCCAACATAGAGGGATTTTAGCCCAGTTTTCTATAGAAACTGCAACACAACCTCAGCTATAGAGTCCCTGCTGAAGCTTCTGTAATATCAGTTCCTTCAATCAAGACTTTTTATATATCCTGATTTCATATTTGCTGTTTGTTCACTTGCAGTGCTGAAATACTGTAGGCATGAATTACGGGTAGGTTTTGAAAGAAGACAAATAGAGTTTATCTATTAAATAAACAACCAGTGCTGTCATTTTCCTGTACAACTGAGTTTCAGTGAGGAACAGAATCTAAAATTGGTTTGTAACTATGGCAACTAATGAGCCAATCAAACTCGGAGTTCCCATATCAACCATGTGACTAGCAAGGGATTCATTCCAATTTTAAGATGCTGATTTTCAGGGGAGAAAATATGCTGCTCCTTTTCCTAACATGGACATTTGGGATGTCAGGCTACAATTGTGCTGAATAGCTTGAGCAGTCGAAGGCAAACATCTAAAAGAAAAACAGCCTCTTTGTTAATCTGGAAGGACAAATAACTGACACATTATCCCTATGCTAATTATCTTGGATAAAGATAAAGTCCTGCAATAAAAACACTACTACAGATGACAGCAATGTCTGAAATCATAGCAAAGGGAAATACAACAAACATTATATGAAGAATATGATGGCTTATTGCTTTGCTTTTTTTAATTGAAAAAATAATATGCCTGTAATATCAATAACCCAAATCTGGCAATTTAAAGCATGATCTTCCCCTCCTGAGGGGCTAAGTAGGAAGGAATCTTATATATCCATGAAGAAAAACTTTCTGTCTTCAATTGTTCTATCAGAAGGGGAAGATTTCCCCCCTAAAAAAAAAAAAACACTTTGGGCGGGCCCACAAACTCTGCAGAATTGCAGGTGATGAGTGGGAGGCCCTGTACCTCCCATGCCTGACCTATGACCCCCAACATCTTCCGTCTTTGGAACTGTGCTGTTGGGGTGGCATCAGGGAGCCCTATTAAAAGGTTATGTCCCCTACACAGCTGGTGGGAGAATGATGTGTGTAACTCTGTCCGCCCACTCCCTACCTCCTCCTCTGGCAATGTGTGCATCCTGGAAACCCCTGGAGTACTCTCTGCAGTGTCCAGGGAAGTGGGGGAGATCATCCTCTGAAGATTGCTGAAAACCCTCTTCCATTCTGGAAGGGTGTGATGTGAGCACTGGCAGAGCGGGGGATACGATCTGGCTCTTCATTAATAATTTATCATTTCTGATCAATAGAATTATTTTACATAGGGGGAAATCATGCCCCTGCTCCCCAAATACAGACTGCCCAAGACACAGTGGAAGTAGTTCAATACCAGCATGCAAGGGCCTGCATGCAATGTGGTTTCCCCGTGCCAAGAAAGTTGTTAGGGCAGTTACAAGCAGTAGATCCTCTGCTACACAGATCCACTAGCCAATGGCCTCTCAGTGGAGGGTGCAGGGACATACAAGCAGCAATGGCTATTGCAACTTTAGCATTGCAGTAATAGTGGCTATAAATTAGTATATACTCGTTTATACTATAATTTTCACTAGTATAAATAGTATATATTAGTATAATATATACTAATATAAATAGTGGCTATAAATCCATTGCTACTCTGCACCCTAATGGAAAAAGATTCAGCCCTATACCGTTCCCTTGCATCAACTTAGCTAGCTGAGCTTGGTGTTGGAAGGACAGGAGAAAGGAGTGTCAAATACACAAGAGAATACAGCAGCTATTAGTTTTCCAGTACAGTTTGAAAAGCACAAAGTCACTGTTTGCTAATAATGGTTAAACTAAAATTCCCCTAAATGGAGATTTTAAATAAAAGGGTGTATTGTCTTATACAGTACCATAGGTTTCTTTTAGACAGCTATTATGCCTATTCTGCAGATGCACTAGAATTCTGATAAGTAGAGATTATGTTAAGTATTAGTCAAATGTTTAAGAAAGAACTGAAAGTTCTTACCAATTTTCTTTGATGATGTAAAATCTAACATTCTAAAGAAAACCAAAATATAATACCCCCACTACAATATTTTGACCAGATAAATGAACGATTAATGAAGTTGTGTTTGACTGAATGGTCTCTCATGTAGAAAAAAATCATAGTCTGGAAATACAACATTTACCTCTGGAAAACACTAACATTTTTGTACTATAAAACAAGCAATATTTGAAAAATTAGGAAAATGATTAGGACATTAAGAAAAATTGATAGATTGTTGTCTAACACAGCTTGTTTTATATGGGCTGTAAAAGATTTTGGCTCTGGTCCTGTACGTTACTCCTGGGGAAAATCTGTGCAACACTGCACATGCAGAATTCATGTCCCTTGTAGATTTTTTTTATTTCTCCTCAGAATATAGATTCTGCTGGAGAGGCTCTGCAATTACACCATTTGCCCACCAGGGGCTGCCTTGGCACCAGAAGAGAGGGAAGCTAGCCAGCAGAGGGAGAGGGGGACGAGACTGCGTTCCTCACAGCAGGGGAAGATGAGGAACCATGGCACAGACAGAGCAGAGCACACAGGGCTGTTGTGGGGGGGGGTGTCACAGACTGGAGTTCAGAAAGGCTAGTGGGGGGACAGACTGTGGCACGGGCACAGGAGATAGTGAGCTAACAGCATTGAGCCAGGGTCTCAATGGGAGGGCGGCTGCAGGGCCACAAGGGAACGAGGGAAGGGGAGTGCAGAGACACATGGGAACAAGGGGTAGGGGTCTGCAGGGACACATGGGGACAAGGGCAGATGTGCCTCACTGAATGGGAGAGGCTAGGGGTCAGCCAGGGTCTGCATGGGAGAGGCTCCCCAACGCTCAAACAATCTTTCCCCGCCACCAAAAAAACCTGTTCCACACTTCTCCCACCCAACAACCATCCAGGCTCACTTCCAGGTTCCTTCCCTCTACCTCAGACTCCTCCATTATCCCTGACTCCCTCAAGCCTTTGCACTGCTTCTGTGGGGTGCAGGAAATACATTTCTGTATTGTAGTTTAAATGAATTACTCAATGTTCTGTATTAATATGCCCAGAAGGGAATCTATTTGTCAAAAAAAGTCATTTCCTGAATCTTTTTGTTTTGTCTATATTGTTACAAACATACTTGCTGACAGGTATTTTGAAATAAATTACCCAAATTATTGAAACTGGCATGATGATATCGTGTTCTTTTGACAAACAAAATATGCAGATTTTAAAATATTGTGCACAGAATTTTTAATTTTTTGGCTCAGAATTTCCCGAGGAGTATGCAAGTAGAGGACCTCATTGCCTTTAATGGAGCAACATACAGGTTTGGAGTCCATTAGAATGGGTATGTAACTGGGTTTACAAATCCCAGACTGAGCATGGGCAGAAGGGAGAGGAGAGTCTTCTCTGATGCAGGCTGACCACAGCCCCACGCACCTGCCAGAACTGCCAATCATGAAGACATGCACCCACAGCTGTGACCAATAAAGAAAACAAGTCCAGCTATAAAGGAGGGATAACAGAGAGGGAAGGGGAGGCAGAAAGGCCTTGGATAGCAGTGGGGCAACATACCCATTCCAGGCTGCCTCTGAGAAACTGACAGGGGGACAAAAGGAGACTGCAAGCCTTGGAGTTTAAGGGCTGATAGACTCAGTTTAAGTTAAGAGGTTATAGCGTGGTCTCATCTTGATGAACTGAAGGGGGACCAGTTAGGAGAAAGCTTGGACCCCTAGAGAGACTTCCCCAAGAGCAGTTGACAAGGTGTCATTGCTGGATTGGGGACTTATTAATAAAATCACAGCTTTGTCAGCAGAAAATAATACAAACAGTATGAGCATGCAACACAAAGAAAAGGAATGTATTCTATACATTAATTTCTAACATGCGTAATAAAGTCATTTTAAAAGAGAACATTTCAATTGTATCAATACTATATTCCCTGTAGAATGCACTGCTACTAAATATACAGAAACTGCAGAAGGAATAAAAAAATGTAGTGCAGTTTTGCCATATAGAAGATAGAGTTTGTCTATTATTCTACGTATCTGGCATTAGGTTTTTGTTAAACAGGTGGTATTTAAGCCACACCACATTTTGTATCACATATAAGGATCATCACAGGGAGATGTTATGATTGTATGCCATTTGTATCATAAGCACCGAAGAGATTACACAACTGATTTACTGAAGTAGGAAGGGGTTAAAGATTTGTATTAAGATTTTCTGTTTGCTTCAGCTTCCCATTCCCTCCCTGAAATATCTTGAACAAAGCAGGAATTATCCTCTTGTGCCTGTGACAGAACCTCAGCAGGTCACATGTATTTTAATTCTCCCCCTCTAGAAGCAATCGTTATGTCTCACTCAGAGTCTGGCTTCACAAGGCTGTGAACACAGGGCTAAAACTGAAGAGGAAGAAGGAAATAAGCAAAAAGAAAAGCAAAAAGAGAAGGGAATTAAAATCCAACACTTATTAGATACACCTTATACACTTTAAATCACAAGATCGGCATCATCACAAAGGACTGGTAAACAAAGTCTAGTGCAGTATCAGACTCTTAGTACCAGGAGGAGCTGTCACTGAGGCCATTAGCAAAGAGACGGCAAAAAGGAGGAGGATAATAGAGAGCATCGAAGCCTCATACCTTTTCACAAAAAACTGTTACCTGATGAATGTACTTTATCAGATCTGGGTCAGCTGAGAGGCAGCAACAATTGAAATGAATATCCTAGGGCATACACAGAGACACACCAAACCCAGTCTATCCGACCAAAAAGTACTACATTTCATTTCATTGGTTTGCTAAAATCAGTAAAGGCTTAAGAAGGTCCGGAAAACTGTGCAAACATCAACCGGTTCCATGTCAGATTTAGGGAAGGCACAGCATATTATGGCTCAGAAGAAAAAGAGAAGCTATAAACAAGAATAGATGCATGCAGGACTAGTAAGTGTAGGACAAAGGTGGAGGAGACATGGCATATCTCTGTATTGGTATCTCTATGGAAGTAACTGCAGGCATACAGTAGGTCTTTCATCAGGAAATACTTCTCACCATTTCTCTTTCTTCCTTCATCTTTTGTCATTTTCTGCTGGACCACTACTTTCTGTGGAGAGCTCCCGCCTGAACTGGGCTTTCCTGATTCGTTGCTGATGACAGAACCATTCTGACTAGGCGACCTGCTGTAAGTAACCATAGCAACAAGGAAGACTGTAAGTTTCATCTGTATAAACCTAATTTCAAGGTTATTTCATTTGCACAGTTTGCATCATTGGCTTTTCAAGTCTGATTTTGTACACAAAAGAGATAGGAAATAAGCCACACAACAGAAACACAATGAAAGCAGAGATGCACTTACAATATTAAAAATTACTTTTATGTAGGCTCAGCCCTGAGGAGGAAATCAGTGAAATCAGAACTGATTATTTCTCCTGCACGAACCCAAAAAGACACAGGAAAATAATGCAAAAGGTAAAAGAAGACATCATTTGTTTGGTATCCATTAAACAGTTCAAATAAAGCAAATAGTTTTAATGCCAATTATTTCATGAAAATGGCTAAACAGATTCATTGCAAGCACTTTTCCCCCAATTTAGTCTGCAACTGGGTTCACAGGTTTTGTCAGACGAGGCTGAAATTGGTTCCTTATTCCCAGTTCCTTAATCGTGGTACCAGCACTTAAGTCGTGGCTCCTTGTTCCTTATTTAAAGGGCAAAATTATTTAAAAATAAATCAGTGTAAGATTAGATGTTTAGAAAATTCATCATATTAAATTTTTTATCATATTCAATATTACTAATTACTGAATTCTTTATTAAAGAAATTATCAGATAAGGAGCTGGGGTTGGACTGGTTGCTGTCAGATCTCCACTTCCATATAGTATACAGGGCTTGACTAAGAAGTTGGGTTTTGATTGGCTGTTTGTACCAAAGTGCACCTTGGGTCACCCCAAGTGATACAGCCCTGCGACTCTCAGCTTGTTCTGAATGATCTGAAATAAGTCTCTCCTCTAATGAAAACTTTTGTTCCTACATGTTGTGCTGCCAAATGCCACCCCTCTCTCCCATCTTCCATTCTGAATATGGAGTTTGAATAAGGAACTGGGGTTTGGCAAGCTACATGTGATAAAGTCTCAGATCACCCTAGTGACCTGTCCCAACAACCATGAAGCTGTGATGTACCGGAGGCGTGGAACTTCCTGACTTGAAACTTATTCTTTGAGAAAAATTGTGGCCCATGTCACCAGCCCTTCTCCCTTCCCCTCCTCATAGACGCCCTTCCCGCCCCCGACACCCTTTAGCAGAGCAACAGGAGTGGCAAACGGGTGTTTTGGAGTGTGAAGGTATGGGTCTATGCTTGCAAATAGAAGGACTTGGCAGCAGGTGTTGTATTTGTACCATCTGTTGGTTGGTTGTTCTGCATGAGTGTTGTGTGGCTGAGCTTTGGACTCCTGAACTGGCCAGCTGAGAAAGGTCCGTTTGTCTCTCAGTCAGGGCCTTGTCAGTTGGACCCTTCCGGCTTTGAATCAAACCACTGTTTGAAGTCTGAGTGGTAATTCCCTCCCTGTGTGCTAGAGAAGAGGCTGAGCAGTGATATTAGTCAATTGCCAGGTGAACAGGAACAGCAGCAAACTGGATCAGTTTCAGTGAGACTTTGGAGAGTTAGTGAGACTCCTGTTTTAGGTACGGCTCTACACTACACCAGATAGCCGATATGGATGGTGAAAGAACAATTACTGTGACCTGCCTTGGATGTATTATGTTTTCCTTTCTGCAGGAAGACCAAATAGATTTCTAGAGTATGAAATGCAAGCTGGTGGAGGAGAAGATACATGGACTGGAAGCACAGGTTGCAACATTGTGCAGCATCTGAGAACCGAAAGACTTCTTGGACTACCAGATTCGGAAATCATTCTCACAGATGCCACAAGGGGACAGATCATCAATAAGGAAACTGGAGAGAGTAGAAACCAAAAAAGTGGACAGGCAATTTGTAACCAAGAGGGGAAAGAGAGGCAAGATGCATTCAACTCAACTTCAAGTATCAAAACATTTTCAGATACTGAGTAAGTCAACTCCAGAACAGCTTGTCCCTGTAGGAATGAAACAGAAAGCTATATAGGACATACCTGAGGGGGATCCTTGCAGTATGAAATAAGCAGCAACTAAGAGAGGTTCTTCAAACCTTCTAAGAATGAAAACAATCAGCACTGGTGGCTCCATATTAAGAAGAGCCAACAGAGTTCTGCAAGGGACACAAAGACAATAGGATGATGTGCTGTCTCCCTGGAGTGAGGATATGATTTTTAACTATGGGACTAGATAGAATTATGAAGTTGTTTGGCAAGTCTCCACTGATGATGATGATATGGCATCACATGGAACTACGCAGATTATAGAAGATTAAAGCATTTTGGAAGGGAAAGGAAGAAAAGGGAAGACCAATCTTCTCAGAGATCCTACTGGTCCAATGAGCAGGGAAGACAGAAGATACTGTTGGCTGCATGACGTGTGTGAGGTGGAAGGTTTTGCTTTGTTGAACATTGGGCCACATTTCAGTGGACGAAGAAGCTGTACAAATGGGATGACCTACATCTCATAGTAGGGGCTAACCTTTTTGGCTGTAGACCAGATGAAGCAGCTACAAGGACATTAAACTACCAACTCAAGAGGAGCATGATAAGGAAGCAAGTGTGGCATAAATCTCAAACTCAAGATGCCATGAACAAATTGAACTTATGTGGCAAAGAATGAGCAAAGAATAAATTTTTCAACTGCTTATATACCAATGTGAGAAGTCTGGATAGCAAGTAAGAAGAATTAGAAATTTTCATCGATGAAGAAAAAATACTTACATAACTGGCCTACTGAAACCTGGCAGCACAAATCACATAAGTTATGAAGTATAGAAAATCGCTTTGGGTAGCTGAAGACAAAGCATGGCTGGCAGGGCTAAGGACAATAAGGAATTTTTAAAGAAAGAAATCCTAGCAATGGCACAAGGCTATAGGCATGTTACTAGATGGAGATGGTAAATTTGTTAATGATGATGCAGAAATTGTTCAATAAATATTTCTGTTCTCTATTTGTATCACATGAGGCTGCCAAACTATTTTCCAGCCCATCAGCTAGCCCTAATAACATGCACCCATGTGTACTCAGAGTTGGCTAAGGATGTCAGGCATCAGGGCCTGCAGCAGAGGTAGTCTCTAGGCAACCTAACGAGCACAGCTGGCCTGTAACAGTCAACCTAATTGACTGTACCACCTTATTGGTTGGTATAGTCAGCAATGGGCAAATGCTTTAAGCAGCAGTTCAGCAGCTGCTTAAAGCATTTGCCCATGGTTGCAATAGCTTCTGCACCTGATTGATCCCAGCCTTGCGCCTGCATTGGACCCAGCTTTGCCTCACTCCTGGAAACCTGGTTTTGAGCCTCAGCTCCAATTCCTGACTTCTCCTCTGATTCTTGGCTTTGGCATCTGGCCTCTGACTCCACTTCTGATCCTGGACTCTGACTCTGGGTGATTGATGCCTACCCCAACCACTAGGCATAACTGCCCACACCCCAGTCACTGACAAAGGAAAGCTGTGGCCCACCACTGTTAATTTTTAATAAATTTTTGAATCTCAGGAAATTCCAGAAGATAGGAAGAGTACTGATCTTGTGCCAATATTCAAAATGTGGAAGTGGTATGACCTAGCTATCCAAAGTCCGATTAGCCTGACATCAATACCAGGCAAAATAATAGAAGAGCTAATATGGGATTCAGTTACTAATGAGTTAAAGACAGGAATATAATGAATTCCTGTCAAAATAGTTTTATGGAAAATAGGTCTTATCAAGCAAACTCGATTTCTTTCTTTGACACTGCAAGTTTGGTTGATAAAGATAAAGCATTCGCATCCACCGTGCAGTCTCCTGTGTTGATGGTACATATCTGCAATTGGCCAATTAGAGTCATAGCCTAGGAGTGCTCTACAGAGTCCTCACTGACACTAAGCTCTCACATAGCAGCAGGTGCAAATAATGCTTTCTGCCATCTTTGGTTGGCTAGAAGACTCCATCCCATCCTAGTGGAAAATTAAATGGTCTTATTTATATGTGCTTCGTCACCTCTTGTCTGGACCATAACAATGCGATATACTTAGGCATGAAGCCTTCAGCAATTAGGAAACTCCAACTAGTATAGAATACCGCAGGACATCTCCTCAGCCATGCAGGCTTCCACGGACACGTTGCTCCTGTCTTCCACTCCCTACCCTGGCTTCCCATAGAATTTTAAATTGAGTTTAAGGTTTCGGTCCCTACCTGGAGCTCAGTGGTCTGGGCCCAGGATATCTAAAAGATTTTCTAAGCTCCAGAATGAAGACTGGGTGTAGTTAACAACTCTGCTCCCCAGGCACAATGGCATTATCTACAATAAGGATAAAGCTTGTCTGTGCAGCAGAAAGAACTTTCTTGGGAGCCAGACCCTGACTGTAGAATGAACTCCTCCATCACAAACCTCACCACCTTCTGCTCCAAGGCTCTTTTCTTTGACCTTGCCTTCTAACACATAGCACAGGGGTGGGCAAACTTTTTGGCCCCAGGCCACATATAGCAATAGAAATTGTATGGCGGGCCATGAATGCTCACAAAATTGGGGTTGGGATCCTGGAGGGGGTGAGGGCTGTGGTTGGGGGTGCGGGCTCTGGGGTGGGGACAGAAATTAGGAATTCAGGGTGTGGGAAGGGGGTCCAGGCTGGGGAGTGAGGTGTGACCAGGGTGAGGACTCTGGCTGGGGGTGCAGACTCGGGGGTGGGGCTGGGGATGAGGAATTTGGGGTGTGGGATGGTGCTCTGGGCTGGGACCAAGGGGTTCAGAGGGCAGATCAGGGCTGGGGTGGGGATTGGGGTGTGGGAAGGGGTGCAGGCTCCAGCTGGGGGTGCGGGCTTTGGGGTGGGGCTGGGGTACAAGAGGGTGCCCTGGGCTGGGATTGAGGGGTTTGGAGGGAGGGAGGAGGATGAGGGCTGGGGCAGGGGGTTGGGGCATGGGGAGAGGCTCAGGGGTGCAGGCTCCGGGTGGCGCTTACCTCAAGCGGCTCCCGGAAGCAGCGGCATGTCCCTTCTCCGGCTCCTACATGGAGGCACAGCCAAGGGGCTCTGCATGCTGCCCTGTCCTCAGGCACCCCCCCCCCCTGCAGCTCCCATTGGAGCGCCGGAGGGGGCCATTGGAGCACCTAAGAGCCGGAGTGGGGCCATGTTACTGCTTCCGGGAACTGTATGGAGCGGCCCCCGACCCTGCTCCCTGGCTGGAGCGCTGGAAGTCCCTGACCCCACTCCCCAGCGTGAGCTTGAGGGCCAGCTTAAAACAGCTGGCGGGCTAGATCCAGCCCGCGGGCCATAGTTTGCCTACCCCTGACATAGCAACTTATGGTTTTTATTATTTAAATATAAATGTTAAACCCTGCAAAAACAAGACACTCGACTGCATATGCTTCTATCCCTGGGGAGAGGATGAGAGAACAAACGACATATGACATGTATAGTCACGGTGTTTAATGCACTACTGGAAAGCGCTCAGATACTGTGGTGATGAGCATGATAAAAGACCACTATAGAATAGATATAATATACTTAGAGTACCACATGACATCAATACATTAAAAATACATCAATGCAAGGTTAGTTTTAGAAATGTCATCACATTAATGACTGAATATGATAAAAATTTAAATTACTAATTTATCTATTAAATAAGCAAATGGGGATGAATACTGATTTTTTTTTGTTGATTTTTACATGCATATTGTATGTTTACTTAAAAAAACACAAAATAAGAGTTGGCTAATATATTTGTAAGACCAGAAATAAGTGGCATATCCTTATCTCTTCATAAATTATCAGTCACAGGCACATGTCACTTGGGATGACCCAATATATATTTTGTCACACACAGCCAATCACAGCCCAACTCTTCATTTGGACTCCATGTACAATATGGAAGTGGGGTGGGGGCGAGATGCTGCAGCATACTGGGCAAGAACAAAGCTTTGGGCTATTTCAGCTCCTTCAGAACAGTAGGACAGCCACAGGTATGTGTCACTGGGGGTCACTTATTTTGTCATGTACAGCCAGTCAAAACCCAGCTCCTTATTTGATTATTTAATTAAAGAACTAAGTAATTAGTAATTTGTTAACACATTCAGTCACATTAATCTGATAAAGTTCAATTTTACATTAATGCATTTTTACATAATTTTGGCCTTTGAATAAGGAACCGGGAATAAGGAACCCACTTCAGCCTTGCTTTTGACAGCCATAATTCACAAACACACACAGACTCCTTTTCTCCCTCTGAACACCACCTTATCAAGCCAGTGCCTCTTTTTCCTGACACACTCAATGAAACATCATTTACATGACCATCTTCTTTGTCAATTATATGCATTGCTTAATGCACTGAAGCTGCTACTGCAGCAACCATGGACATGGGTGCAAGGATGCTGGAACAATTTGTGTAGGGAGGTGCTGAGAGCCACTGAACCAAACTATAAACCCTGTATATGATGGAGACCACTTCAAGCCAGGGGGTGCTACCGCACCCCCAGTATCCCTAGTTCCAGCACCTATGCCGGGGTGGGGTCAGAAGTGTTGAAAAGGGGCATTATCAGAAAGGATTCTCCCTACAGAGGGCACAAGAATGCAGAATAAATCTGGGGCATTCTGACAATTTGGGTATCTGCCCTCACACAGAATTCATAAATTGTGCAATTATGAACTCTCTGTATCTCTACAAAGCTGCAAACTTCATTTTGAAGGTGGGGGCTTGTTGCCTTCCCTATAGTCTCTGCCCCCAGGCTGGACCACGATTTCAAAGTGTAGTGATACAGCACTGACAACGGCTGATTGTTCAAGATCCATAGAGGTCTTACCTGAGGAGAACGAAAGAGTAACTGCATCCTAAGGAAAAACTGTTCTTTTCAACTTCCCTCAACAGCGACCTGGTGGATTTGGAGAGTGGAAATTCCCCAAGAAGCACATAGCATGTCTACACTACAGACTCACTGTGACACAGCTGGGCTGCAGTAAGGTCTCCTGTGTAGCTGCTCTATGCCATCGGAAGAGAGCTCTCCTGCTGGCATAATTAAACCACCCCCAACAAGCTGCGATAGCTATGTTGGCAGGAGAGTGTCTCCCACTGACATAGCGCTGTCCACACCAGCACTTCTGCCAGTGAAACTTTTGTCCGTCAAAGGGGTGTTTTTTTCACACCCCTGAACAACAAAAGTTTTAGTGACAAAACTGCTAGTGTAGACATAGCCTAAGTAGGAGCTTTTAAAGAGGACTCATGGGGGAAGACAGGAAGGAAACATACAGGAAGTTAGGACAGGAGAAGGTTTGAAGGAACCATGCTGCCAGGGGGAAGGGGGTAGGATCCAGAGAAACAAATAAAGGGCAGCTGTCCTTGCAGGATCACTGCCACCACAGAGCTTCTAAGTGCTCCTCTTTTAAAAAAGAAACTCATGTTTATGAAGCTGAAATTTCAAAGTTTCTTTTAAAGTTCAATTATAACAACAAAGCGTCTGCTCTGATCAGATAACAGCCACTTCATGAAAATCTGATACAACATGACCTTTCCAGGTTGTGAATTGGCCTGGAATGAAATTGCAAGTATCTCAGATGGTCATGTAATATTTTTCATTTTCACAAGTCAATAGGCAAGGGACACCATCAAAGGACCTATCCACATCAGCCACACCATTAGGGACTCATTCACCTGCACATCTACAAATGTGATACTTTCCATTTGACCCATTACAGCAGTACTGTACTGTATGTTCAACCCACCTGACAGTGGGAACCATTTTCCAGTGAATTCCTGAATCAGTAAAAGCTTACTGAACAGAATTGGTTTAGGAATGCAGAGATTTATTACAAAAGGATTTTGGAGAGACAGGGTGGGTGAGTGAATACCTTCGATTGGACCAACATCTGTTGCTGATAGAGACAAGCTTTGAGCTTACACAGAGCTCTGCTTCAAGAGGATTTCAAGAGCATATACCCAAAGCAATTAATGGATTTTTTTTCTATTAATGGGGAGAGTTAAACTCTGTGTGTGTGTTTACACAAGGGTAAGAGTCAGGAATCAAAGAGGCTTGAAAAACATCTTTAAAGAACAGCTCCTGATGAGACTTATCTTTTAGGAGCATAGCACCAGCACCTACAGCGGTTACAGTGATAATTTCTTGTGTGCCATTGTGTCAGAGAATTGAAGACTTTAAAAAGAACAAGTACCACTGAGTTCATATGAACTGGATAACCTGACTCCTATACTCTTCAACCAACATAATGATCTGTACATAGCGTACCTCATACATCACTGACTCTAAAAGCCGGAAGGATTTTAGATGAGAAGAGCAAACTAATCCTAGGAACCAAGAAGGGATTTTTAAACTAATTTTTTCTATTTCCTAGGTATACTATCTCTGAGTAGCCTCCTCCTAGATAATCTATTATATAGGAGACAATTACCAAAGCGAAAATGGTAACATACCTTTTTCTCTGTATGTAAAAGACAGAAACTTCTAAGTTTTCTAAGTCATGCTAAGTTTTCCAGATGTTTCTGACAAAGCAAATCTGGTAGAGTGCATTGGCAAATATAAAATAAGATAAATAAACAGAGATTTATTTTCCTACAAAGCTTCTCTGCACAGACCAAATAACCTCCCTTTAAGCAAACAGTCTAAAAAGCACGGATTTTATAACTCCAGTGAAACTGACATTAACTCGAGCCTTCCTTCTCACTGCTAAATTAACAGATCTATATTTACTCTATTCCCTTCAGTAGAAAATTTCAACATCAAAAATTCTCATGTTCTTCATTTGTAAAATGAATTTAAGTGACCCTACTCATTCACTGTGAAAGAATACAAGAAATATCTAATTTTACATAGGTTTTCAAGCACCCCAATCCATTGAATTGGAGCACTGGATGCTCATTGTGTTGTTGTTGCATGTGCTCTGGACTCTGACATATAATATTATTTAAGCGTTGTTTGGGGTTCTGTTCAGCCTTTAATAAAGATATGGGAGCAGATCCTTAGGTGGTATAAATTGTCAATGTAGCTATGCCAATTTACATCAACCAAGCATCTGTCCTATTTTCCATTTGCAAAATTCAAATCCAGGTTCAGATTGAGCCTTTCCAAACTTCAGATCCAGGGTTTTGGTTCTGACCCATCACTAGCTAATATGTTGTCCATTTTCCACTCATCTCTTTAACTAGTTACACATATGAAAATGTCTGTTAAAGCTTCACTTCATATTATCCTACTTTCTTTAGCAATCTCACACGTATGGTGAAAAACATCATCCCATTCCAGACACTTTTCCTGAGGAACCAGATGCTGCGGGCACTGCATGGGTGCCAACCTCACTGTTGTTTCACCAACAGCCAGCAGCATCCAGCCCATTCCAGCCTTCAGCTGAAGTTTGTTCAGTGTATACCTTTTTCTTGTTTCATTGGACTTGGCAGTTTTAATGGTGCTCCCATCCTGAGCAATTTCTCTCTCCTGGGAGGCAGGAGCATCTCTAGCTGGAAGTGGTAGCACTACAGTCTCCTGAGTCACAGGTAAAACTTCATCTTCAGCTCCCTGCTGACCCAAATGCTGTTTGGCATAGTCAAAACCTTGTACTGGCTGCAGAGAAGGAAAAAACAAAACTGTGGGATTCCAACTTGCATTATATGTTAAGACAATATCTTTTGCTGTTACCTATTAGCATGCTGCATCACTGCCAATTATCTATATTATGGTTATGGTTGCAACTTTTAACTGTAGCACATACACTTAATTATATGCGCTACAGTTAAAAGTTGCAACCATAACTGTCATTTAGATAACTGGCAGTGAAGCAGCATGCTAATCAGACTTTTATTCAATGTGTTTTAAACCATTAATGGATATTAAATTGTCCTTGTTTTTAGTAAGATAATTGAGAAGTCAGAACTGAATGTAAAAAAGAAAGAGGAAAAGAGGGACAAAGATAACAGAGGTTTCATATCCATTATAGATTGAATTAAGTTACCAAAATAAAGATGTCATTTTTTCTTGGATACATGTGGTTGACTATAAACATATATGAAAGCACATTGAATGAGGAGATGATGCCGATGCTTTTTTTGTTCCCGGAGCAATTCAATTTTGCCCTCACTGTACCCATAAAACATGCCCAGTAACATTCCAGTAAATAGCAAGTCAAAATTATAAGCCTAGTGCTTGAAAAGGCTCCTTCAGGCTCTTCTGACGTTACTGAACATTTGAGTTACTCTGGAAAAATATCCATCCAGATTTGAACTTTACAGTTGGGCCAAAATAATGAGTTATCCACAGTATCTTCTGCTTTGTATAAACATTTGTTCCACTTCTGTTCCTTATGATAATAAACCAGAGACATATTTTGTGGGTATCTGAGTCTGAAAATTTTGCCATCTTTAAGAAAAGATCACTTTCATTCTGTTAAAAGTGGCTTGTCACATTTTCAGTCTCCTACTTAACACTAATGCTGATTTTTAAAGATGCATTGACAATGATATTCATCTGATAAGCAGCTCCAGCAGCAGTGCACTAAGCAGATACTAAATGGGCTAGTATTGATTTGGACCAACAAAGCCTTAGCACATTATAGTAGTGAAGCTTACACCATATCAGAAATGCTGGCCTCATTAACAACCATTACTCGCAAAGGACAATGCTATCTCCCCCGTTGGGAACTTTATATCTTCCCAATACTCTGAAGGGAAAGTACCAAAAAAGATGCCATTAGATCAACTTCAAGGGGAGAGGGAATAAAAAAAGGGCAAGAAAATCATATGAAGGACAGCTAGGGAGAAATACCATAAGCCATCCTAGACTCTAATAAAATGAGTAAAATTAATGGTTTAAAGTATTCATTATATATGTTAATTGTGAGCAGAGAGCATCCTAGTTATTCTGTAAAAGCGGTATTAAAACAGAAAACCTGTTACCAGACTGATTAACAGACATTACCATCACCCCTCTAAAAATGGATCAATATGTTACAAAGTATACTTCAGTCTTAAAAAAAAAAAAAGGCAAGAATCAGCAAACAAATATTTTGACATAACTCAAGAGTGGCGTAACCATGATCTGATTCCAACAATGCTATATCTAATTATTTTGAGTTTTCACTTACCCCTTTCCCCCAATGACAAAACTGTGTTAAAGGAAGAGCTGGAGAAAACATTCTCATTAGCTGACATACTGTACTAAACAACAACATTTGATCTTGGACCTCTGCTCTGTAAAAGCCTCCATGAGCAGGGGGCTTTAGCACCCCAGACTAAATTGGCAAGACTAAGATTTGTTATCATGATTTACTCTGCACTGCAAGGAAAAAGATATCATCTGGCAAGATTTCTGAGAAAGTTCTAATGAGTGGGATTTGAGTAAGGCTGTTGAAATGATATTTGAACACAACTGCTCAAGTAATTTCTTACATTGGCTGGATGAGACTAGAACAGATGGTATGGGTTGCTGCTGACATTTGTTTCTTTGGTATTAGAGCTGGCTGGAAAATGGAAATCCCTTCCTGTGAAAAAATTTCACATTTTTGAATATTTTTATACTGAATCAGTACAAAAATAATTTAAAATTTGAAAATTTTTCCACAGGAAAGGATTTTCAGAAAGATTCCATTTGGGGAGAACTGAAACCGAATTTTTCAGTTTGCCCACTACCCACTTGAAGGCTCTTGTAAATTTCACTTTCTCCTGCTGGAGGCTGAGTGTCTAGGCTCTATGCCTTCCCCCTAGCCCAGCTGCAGCTCCCCAGATGCATGTACTTAAGTCATCATTTCAATTTTCCCAGTGAAAAAAATCAATGTTTATAGCACAACTGAAGTCTTCTCATAGAAAAATTTGATTTTGTGAAAAGGACATTTTTGGTCAGAAAATCATTGTTGGAAGATTCCTGGCCAGCTCTGTTTGGAATGGTGATGTAAAAGCTGATAAATACCAGAATGACCATGTATACTCTGCGTCAGATGATTTTTTTTCCCCTTGTATGCTCTCTACACATGAATGGTGGCTCTCTCTCAGGGCTTGCAGTATTTACTTTTGCTTGAGGGACTTAGACTGTGGATTTTATCTATATTTATCTAATAGCTTATTCGTCCTTTAAAAAAATAAAGAGAAAAAAAAGGTGACAGACTATACAATAAGATTATGGCTTTTAAAGGCATACTATGAATTAGAACTGAAGAGATGCAGAAAAAGAAGTTAATATCTGCCCAAAAAATCCCCCATATACAAACGTAGCATTTAAAGACTATTAAAAAAATTCCCATCCACTTATTTACTCACTGCTCCAAAAGTTTCACATTCCTCAGTTTATACTTTTTATTTTGGAACTAATACATTGTCTGAAACAAATGGTAATGGTGTCTTTTCCCTGAAGCTCAGCACACACATTGCCAGCTATTAAATCAATCCAGACTGGCAACAGGATTTAACACAACTCCAAAGAAGGCTGCTATAAACTACATTGTTTATGAGCAGCTAATCTTTTCTAACTTCATTTATTTATTCATCCTTCAATAAGTTACAATAAGGGTGGTTCCTATATTACCATGCTGAAGCAGGAATCCTGCTTTTACAGCAAATACCAGGGTAATAGGCTGTCTGGCTGACAAAGGTCTCCTCACGGCGTGGGGGAAGGGAGACGACACTCTGCAGGCAAACTGCCGCACTTTCCCTCTCATGGGACTCCTCAATAGCTCACACAGTCATGTTATTTTAAAGCATTCTCCTTACAAAGGGGATCCAGTTTATTCAGTCCATACACACATGAATATTCCAGCCAGCTTTGCCCACCTGGCCACTGGTTCCACAGTTCAAACAAACAGCTTTCTCCCCTTGCATCAGGAATCCCCAGGCCCTCCTTCCTGGAGCTGGGTAATAATCCCAATGGTCTTGCTCTCTGGGAACTGAGAGTCCTCAGGCCTCCTTCCCACAGCTGGGTTCAGTTCAGTCTCCCTCACTCCCTGCAAGAACCAGTCTTGCTTCCATCAGCTGCTTCCTCAAACCAGCTACAGCTTCCCAGACTTCTGTCCTGCCAGGGCCTCTCAGTACTCTAACTTGAGCATTACCACCTCTCACTTGAGCCCCCTCAGCCCTTTCCTTTATAAGAGGCCTGACTAAAGATCATGTGACCAGTGAGTCAGATGACTCATTCTCGCCTCCTGAAGAGGTGAATTTAGCTTGTCATAGGTGGACAGAATACTATCTCCCCTTAAAGTGCCAACCACCCAGTGACATCTAGCCTATAGAATGATATTTAAATGCTAAAGGTTTTATTACCCTTCCACCCTTTTTTCACTAATTTAATTCCATTCACACAGTAAGATTCTGTGAAATGATGTAATAGGCAGCTCTATCTGAAGAACTGCAGTACCCCCGTTAACAGTAGCAATAGGACTGCAACAATGAATAGGCAGCTCCACTCTGCTAGTTTTCCTTGACATAAGCTTCTGAAATCAGATCACATAAAACTGCACCACAAAAAAAAAAACAAAATAAGATGAATACGAAGGAGGGCTCTCCTCACAGAATTTTAATTTCCTTTATTTTAATGCAGAACAGCCAAAAAGTACCAGAAACCCTGACTCTGATAAAAAGATTTCAAAACACAAAATATACAGAAGTGAGTTTTCAAAACTGTTTCTGGAAACAGTTACTGGAAATACCTACTGCAACTCCATTTTTTTAACAGATTTTGTCCTGGAAGATTTGCAATAATCAAGTGGTTTCAAGAACTTTTGTAATGAATGGAATTGTATATGCTTACTTTAAAATATACTATACATGTTACCATCAATCATTGAAGATTCTGTAGTAATTATAGCACTGGTAATTATTGTTATGCCTAATAGGCTCAAACTCTAAGTAGGTTAAAATGAAATATATATTGTTCTTATTTCATTATCTTCCAAAAAATATATTTCTCAGATAATTTTAAGCAGAAACATTAACATCAGAGATGGGAAAGACCTATTTAACCATTCAGTCCATCTCCCTGCCAGTGCAGAATTGTTATCTCTATCATCTGTTCAATCTACACCTTCCAGCTGGAGCTGATGGAAATGTTTCTGATAAAAGTTTTCCATCAGAAAATTTTTTGAAGAACGTGTCATTTAGATAAAATGTCCTTTGGAAAAAAATCAAAATGAAGCACTTTGATAAGGCTGAAACATTCTATTTTGATCTTATCAGAATGCTCAGAAAGCAAGCAGGGTTTTTATCATTTCAGTCCCCTACCTGCAAAAAGAGGGAAGCCAACAGGGAGAGTGAAGAGACAGTGATGTGCACACATGCTCATTAGCCTAAAAACACCTCACCCAATCCTGGCTTTGGTGGGTTGCCTAGCCTAGAAGCTGAGATTTTAGTAATGTTGGGTAGGTTGGCAGCTTTTTTCACTATGGGGAGATACAGTACTTTAAAACAGAATATGTGCTTTTCTAGAGGGAGATTCAAATGGGGGACTTATCTGTCAGTGCCCCTATAATTTACATGGCTCATTAAGTAAAGGGAAAGTATAATTTCCTTAATTCACTGTAAACTATATTTGAAAGTGGATTAGAAGTACAAAAAAAGTAAAAGAAAAGAGTGGTGGTGAGGGAAATGGTTGCCATTTCTGCATTACTAATTGGTTGGAACAGTTCTAATTTACTAGGTACTAGGTTCTCAGCTTCTGTCAAAGCAAAGAACTTTAACTATTCAACTATTAGTGCTAAAGGGAACTGCTTAGCAGAAATTCTGTGTATAGAATTGAGAACATCTCTGTCACAGGGCAGGGCTTCTCCCCAACTTCTAAACACTCACTGCCAGGCCCAGTCTCCTTTAAGAAGGTTTATTCTCTTAACAGAGGCAGGTAAATAAAATGAAAACAGTCTTTTACATCACTCCTTTCTCTGCACAGCAACTAGACACCCATGTCTGGCCCATGCCAGCCAACCCAGGCTCATGGGACTTGGGCTGTGTCATTGTTACACAGACTTCCCAGCTCAGGCTGGGGCCTGGGCTCTAGAACCCTACAACATGGGAGGGTTCCAGGGCTCTGCACAGGAGTTCACTCTGCTCCACTCCACTCCACCATGGCTTGGCTTGGCTTCCCTAGGTACAGCTTGTCCCAATCACTCTATCTTCCATCTCCCATTTTCTGCTCTATGGCAGTCCAAGGGTAGCCCAGCCCCCTTTATTGGCTATATTGGGCTCACCTCTTCTTCCACGGGAGGTGTGCTCAGTTCTACTGGCAGGGACCAGCTACACTGAGACAATCTACCTTAGAAACAGATCAAGGTTTGATTTTCCATTTTTATCTGTTGCTCCCCAATTGACAAAAAGAGACAAATGTCATTGGTGAAGCATGCTTAGTCCTGTGGGAGGGAGTAACCATCTTCTGTATGATTAGACAGAAGTTGTTATGGGGTCCAAGGAGAATCCTATGGACTCAAGTCCTTCTAGGATGAAAGGGTGATTGCTTTGGCAGAAGGTCTCAACTTGGGGGCAGAAGCACAAAGCCAGGAGAAACTGAGGCATAGAGTTTTCCTCTCATTCCAGGAAAAAGCAAACAGGTTCTGTAACAGCTGAGAAAGTCCTAGCCTGAGTGTACTGACCAGTTAAACTCTCAATGTCCTTTAAATATGTTTAGGAAAGGAACTGAAGAATGAACACTCTGGAAAAATTAATGAATGTGCTGAGACTAGACAACTCCTGATTGAACAGACACTTACTTTAGCTCTCTGAGGCAGGTTCATCATGGGGTCTGGTTTGAAATCATTCTTGTTCTTCCTGCACAGAACTGCTGTGATGATGATGATGATAACCGTAACCACAGCAATGGGAGCGAGTACAGCTGCAATGATCCACAGGTTGTTTGGTGGGTTTTTCACCACAGCTGCATAAAATCGCGAGCCAGAGAGAGTCAGTGTTGCACCATCAGTTGCTATGTAAAAGCAACAGAAGAACTAGCTGGGCACTTCCTTAAATGGTCTTCACATAACAATTAGTACAAAAGATTTACTTATTCATTTATTTCAAGTTGGATGAGATCTCACTCAAATGGCTCTTTCACAATATAAGTAAAATAATGTTGAATGAAACAAGCCACAGGTGTTTTCCTAAAATAAAATGCCAGCAGAGCTTGGACTCGGACAGTTTGTGTGTTAAAAATGTGTACACTGTGCCCAGTCCTGCTCCTACAGAAGACATTGGTGCAGACTCACAGCTGCTATAAATTTGCATAGCTCCTTTGAAGCCAATGAACTTAAGACAACTCACACCAGCTAAGGATCTGGTTCATTGAGCATTTTGCCATCGACATCAGCAGAATGGTCCCTTTGTAGGGCTGCTGTTGTGCTATAGCTTTTTGGCAGTCACTGGATGGGTGTCGCAAAGAGGACAAAATGTGGCACTTGGGGGGTGGGGGTAAATATAGGGGGCTGGGAAAAATCATTTCAGAAATATTGATAATTGCACCAGAATATGAATTATTTCCATGTATTACCATAGTGCCTAGGACAAACCCCACTATGCTTGATGCTGTAAATCACAGCACTCATGAATATCTCACCTTGTATTACTTGTTAGAACATCTTTACTTAGAGGGCACTCTAAGATTTTAGATTCCATTTTATTTGAGTAAGTTGCCACTTAAATCTCTCAGCATATACATCTAATATATTAAATATCCTGCTGTGAAATTAATGCAGAATTTTCTCATTTCATTTCTTTTTGCAAATGCTTATGCTAATCACCATATTTTGTTTCTTAATTTTGTTTGACTATTAAATGATTAGGCTTAACCTGTATTCTTTATTTATTTTCCTATCTTACTGGCTCCTAGCATGGAAAAGGCAACTAGTGTGACATTTCTAACAGTCTTACTCCACTTTCTATTTGACTTAACAGACTATACCAAGTACCGGATTCTGCGAAGTGACGCCTGCCCTCAACTGCCACTGACTTCACTAGCTGTCAAAGGCACTTTGCACCTGGTAGCCCTAATTGTATAGCATCTGGCTATCAGTAATTACCATAGTACAACTAGCTAAAAGCCTGTCCGGGGCTTGATCCTGTCATCCTTGGACACTCAGACCTCCTTGGAAATCAGTTGCAATTTTGATGTGCTGGAATAACACAATCAGGTGCTCAATAGCATATTTTTGCACAGAATCTAAACTGGAATAATATGTTTCATTCTCAAAACAGGCAGAGTAGACTCTGAATTTTAACCAAGAGTGTCCCTCTTGATAAGCAATGTTCACTACTTAATGACCTTAGGTCATTAAATTAATATCTTACTATGGGCTATTTTTTGGTTTGGGGTGTTTTAAACAAAGGCTTCAGGCCAAATTTTAACCTAACATCCACTTTAATAACCAACTACCCCTGTAAGCAGCAAGCAATTGTAGAAGAGGTTTATATTATGAGCACTGGAAAATGTGCTGTTCTTCCAGAAGAGTGTAGCAAGAAAGGGATGATCTTGTGCCTCATACAAAGGACTGAGACTCAAGAGATCTGGGCAAGTCGCTTGCAATCTTATTCAATGCCCAATCAACTGGAGTCTTTCCACTGACTTCAATGGGCTTTGGCTCAGTCCCCTAATCTCTCTGTCTCAGTCCCTTGGTGTGTGTTGTCTACTCAGATTGTAAACTCTTTAGGGCAGGGACTCTCTTTCGCTATGTATCAGTGCAGCACCTGTCACAACGGGACTCATCCAGGCACTACTATAAAACAAATAAAAATGCATCAGAATGAAGAATGTGTAAAATATCTTTCTTGTAATTACAAGGAAATACTTGTACTATGTCCAAAATGAGGCAATGAGAATATTTTATTTTACTAGCAAGATACTGGGATGCTTTGTCTCCTCCATTCAAATAATCAAATCTGAGAGTCTTAGCTATCCAAGCTCATAATTTCATTTAATGATGCTCTGTAAACTCTTGACTTCACCTTGTATGGAAATGGAATACGTACACCTACAGATGAGCAAGGCCTCCTTATAACACCATGCAAGTACAAGGTCAGGTCAGCTCAAATCTTGCAAATGTAATATAGTCACTCAAACATCCATTTAAGAGCATAAAAGTATGTACAGAGGATAAGAGGACAGTATGTTTTTCTAATGTACAGCTGTTTTAGCAGGAAAGGCACTGTGAAGCATTTTTATGAGAAACAATGTAATTTAGAATTTGAGGGAATGTAATTGATGCAAACAGGGGTCAAAAATCTCTGTTGTCTGCAGAACAACAAAGACTGAAAATCAATAATACGGTGTGATCAAATCTAGGACCAAACACAGGATGTACTGTACTCACTGGAATTGATATTGCACCTTTTGAGCCATTTTTCTGACTTCATCTCATGCTTATAGCCAATATTTTAATCATTTGTTAAAATTATTTCTCCTTTCTTTGTAGCTTCTCTAATGTCAGTCCTTCATCCAAACAGACGGAATTACTACGCTTCGTATGCAGGAAGTGCCACCTGACTGAAGATTTTACTAAAACAAGTTCATTTGAAATTATAGAGTGTGGTTAATGAGCACGTCCCATAATTAATGTTGCATTTTGAATATTTGTTCTGAGAAATAACAATAAATGTGATTAAAACTGGGGACTGAAAACTTAAGAAAAGGATTCTTACGATCAGCTTGTACTTGGATGACATAACCTAACGTCAAGGCCATCCTTTGAGAATCAACAGTACTCAACATTTTGGCAGCTGCAGTTCCCAGCAGAGGTTTCCCGTTGTATAATGTATAGTAAGTCAGTTCAGCGGGCTCCTTGGGTCCTGGAATACGCTGCATTTTTACCATCTTATAATAAAAGGAGAGAGAAAGAGACAGATGCTATGTTTATATTGTACCATCACTTAGATCCTGATCCTGCACAGAGCCACCTCCAGGCAGACCTCTGCATCTGTCAATAACCCCATTGAAGTTAATGGGATGCCATACAAGTAAAAGCTCAATGCAAAACTTCTCATAGAATTTCAGGGCCTTACATTGTTTCATAGTATTGCTTTCTTTACCAAGCATACAGCAGTCCTTCCTGACAACCTTTAAAAGGATCTTTTAAAAATATTTATAATTTGAAATCCCTAGACGAGAAAACAGAGGCAATGAAAAAATAGAAGTAAAATAGCAAACAAAATGTCAGCTCTTTTTGGGGTCTCTACAGTGTAGCCCTGGTGTCAACTTGCTTCTGCGCCATGAAAAAGCAATTAAACTGAGAGAAATTTAAATGTGCTTTTATTTAAAATTACACTTCGCTGGTATTCTGTGGGTAACAAATCCTTGTACCCACTACCCACAAGCAAACAAAAAGACCCTTTTGGTTTTGTTCTGTCATATTGGTAGAGGTTTGAAAGTGCACCTCTTTATTTTTCCTGTGTTAAGTGGAGTTGTACTAATTATTTATAATCACATGAAAAAGAAAGGGATTTTTCTTGTTTGCATTTTGTTATGGACTCAATGTTTTCATGTAACATTTTTCTAAGATTCATGATTATATCAAATAAAAATGCCCCCCCTTTTAATTGTTTCATATTGAGAACACAGAGAATTGTGGGGAAGATGTTTGCAATGCAAATACTAGAAAATAGTCCTTTTTTAAAATATTTCACAGTAAATGAAGTTTGGAGAAAGGTGCAGAGAACTGACAACTTAGCTTGTAAAATTTTGCAGGCAGAAAATTTTGAATTACATGAAAGTAGGGCAGCTGGCTAATTCTGGTGTAGAAACAAAATAAGCTCTGGTGGAAAACACTGACTGGGAATTGAAAGCTCACCAAAGAAAAGACAAAGGTCATTTCACAATGCAGTATTCTGTCTGAATCAGTCGTAAAATGTTCAGGTTTCAGACCCACATTTCAGAATGTGATCTGTGTCCCTGCACAGAACAAGGTCATATTAAAAAATAAATAAAATTTAATTTTAAAAAATCCCTGACTGCTTTGCACAGGATCTCATCACAATGCAGAAATCAGATACAACTTTTACTTATTGTGTCAGCCATATGAAAGAAGACCTATAGAAATTCTCTTCACTCTTGAGAATATAGCAAAGCTCTTGCTGAAGTTAATTTCACTACTAGATTCTTTCTACTAAAGTTTGCATACTACATAAACATATATCGTAAGCAGAGAGCAAAATATTTCTTACTGCAGAGCAACCACTGTCTATTTCCAAAGAGAAAAGAAACATGAAAACGTGCCTGACTTTGGAAACAGAAACTCCTTTGAGATGACCTGCATAACTCTCATGCTGGTTTGGTATTCATGAACAAGAATGTCCAAACTCATTCCAATTAACTATTTTGCACAGCAATCCATGCAGTATCAATGCACCCAAAACCTTTTAGAAATAGTATCTGGATACAACTTGTATCCTATTGATCACCTGCACAGTGTAGCTGCCCACAGTAGTAGCACGTTTAAATCGCCTTCCTTGTTGATGGGACATCAGGAACAGTGGAGCCAGCCGCTGCTCCATTAGTCTTGCAAAGCTTTGGTTGTTAAATCCCAGTAACGTAATGTCGACCCCTTGTATAACTGTGGCAATGGAGAAAATCTCATATCAGCATGGATGGATTAAATAATACACGGCTACAACTGTGTGTGATAAAGATATACAAGCTAGCTTAGAAGATAAACAATCGGATAACAAATTTACACACTCTAAATAATTTCCATTGTGGGTATAACATGACTTTCTGTTTCCAGCCACTATACAGTTTTTCTCAGATAATCTGTCAGCTACATTTCTACACACAGAGAATAAAATCCTCCAACAGTTGTTCTCAGCTTTTTGGTTTATTGAAAGGTCTTTGAATATCTCTACATCTACACCAAGCTTCAATGAAAAATAAAAGCAAACCCTTAAATGAAAAGCATAAGAACAGACAAGCCTCAAGAAGGTTATCAAGGGACAATTATATGCATTTATCAGGTAAAGGGACAGTTTTTCATCCAAGGGTCTGTAAATCTGAAATTGAAATTCTACAGGATTCAGTTTGACAAAACATTCTGTGTTCTAGGGCACTGAATGATTTGTGAATACATGTTTGATAAAGTCCAATAAATTGTAAGGCATATACAGCATACTTTACATAATTCATACACGTTCACTGTATTTTTGAAGTCATTTCAAAACTTTAAAGGGCTTACCCTTGCAGTTGGAGTTATATTTTCAAAAACTAGAATATCTATAGTATCCCACTGAAGTCAATAGGAGTTTTGTGTCTGCAAGAACTGGAGCATCAGGCTCATTGAATCTGATCCAAAGCCCTCTAAGGTCAGTGGGAGTCTTTCCACTGATTTCAATGGGCTTTGGATCAGGTCCATGATGAATTGCAATAATCTTTTACATAAGGGAAAGTCTTCATGTCAAAAACATCACAACATAACATAAATAAGTAGAATAAGGATACCAAATCACAGGGGGTATACAATAGAATTTGATCCATTTCATGCAAGGTTTCATTTTATTTTCGCTTTTGAATTAATAGTAAGGATTCCAAGTACTGACACAATGATATTGTGAAATTTAGTTTTCTATTGGATCAAAGATGGCAAAAAAACTTTACTGGCCCACCTATGACTTCTAAGCGTAAAAAAGACTTTCAGTAGGAGCGTGATATAGTGAATATGATTATACTGTAAATACAGTATTGTGAAGATCATTAGCATTCTCTGCTGATGTACTAAAGTTATATAAAGTTCAGAATCAGAAACTATTGGATCCAGAGAAAGCAAGTGAGTCATCAAAAACTTTGTTACATTCTACAATATTTATTTTTCTGGGCTTGAATCAAACCTCTTTGAATTTTAGATTTAAATCCAAGACCCACATAAAAACCAGAAATCCTGAGACAAGTACTAGACACAGGAGACTGCCACCACTGAAGCTCGAAAAAAATCACAGCTGTGCCTGCCCGGGAGTAACTATAAATAGGTGAGTAGTCCTGGTATATGCAATGGGACGTGTTCAGTATGACTACTGTTCATTTTCGTGTGAAGTTACTCATTGGTGTGCTTGCAGGACTGAGTTCTAACAATAGAAAAAAGTACCTGTAATCACCCAGTAGTCTCTAGTAGTTTCTGAGACATCAAGGTTTGGATACTCCAAAGCTTAAAAAAAATTAAAAATTATTTCATCATATTCCAACATCCAACACATTATACATCTCAAAAAATATAAAATTAACCAAGCACTAGGAAATAAGGCTAAAGTGTGGCTTTGCCACAAGCCCCACATATGGGGAAAAACATCAGTGTGCTGCCCAGGAGCAGACCTGGAGACACAACAGGACTCCAAGGGTCACAGTCTACTTCCCAATTTGTCCCTTGCTTTGTGGGAGTAGGGCAGCGGTCAAAAGTACACTGTGCCAAGTCCATTCCTAGCACAACATACATGCGCTGGTGCAGCTATGCCAGCTGGCATATTGGGAGGGGATGGAGCCAAGGCACCTTCCGTTCCAGAGACACCATCCTTGTTCAGACTTTTAGGGACATTTATTAAAAAATTAGGGAGGAATTAGGGAGACTGCTTGGAGCAGCAGCAAATGCCAAAGGTGTGAAGCCAAATATACACAGACAGCCTGGGGTAGTGCCTCAAACGCTTGTGGTGCATTTTAGATGCACTTCTGTGCGTGGTAGAGTAATAACAGCGGTAAGCTGAAGTAACATTTAGTAACATCAACTTCTGTGACCAGGAGTGACCATGATATTGGCCATATACTCACTCCTTTGCAAGCACTTCTGACACCATTTTGCATGGTGTTTGTTTGTTTGTTTGTTTTTTGGAGGTTTTGGCTGATTTTGTCCCTGGGTTGGGGAGCTGATAAGAGGCAAGCTGTGGCAAGTTTGAATGGGTTGGGGCACGGGATTCACTGCCCAAGCCACAGGCTGCATGCTGTGCTCTAACTACCCTTGTGGACCTGCTGTCATGCTCTAGATACCTATAGCATGTTAATGTAGTCCAGCAGGTCCATATGATTACAGAAAATTAGGGTGGGCTGGCACCTCTGCCATTCCCTACTTCCTCCTGCTCACAAATGCAGAGGCTCTACAGAGGCTGCTCTTCCTACATGGGGAGCCTGTGTAAGGGAGTTAGGGGACATTTAGTGCCTCCTTATTCCCCTGTGCAGCTTTACAAGCCAGGGCATAATTTGGTGCTAAATAAATAATAAAATAAACCAGGGTCTGATTCTACTAGCCCTACTCAAATACACATTGAATAGAGCCCCACTCATCATGTAGTCCTACTGAAACCAATGATTTCAGTAGGACTGCTCATGGAGTAAGGTACTATTTAATGTAAGGCTAGCAGAAACTTACCCGAAATAAACAATATATAAAAATAATGTATTTTATATATGTATCAAATATATCTGTTTGTGTGTGAATTATAGATGAAACAAACAAAACTGACCCTATTTCACATTGCCAAACTATATGGCATCAAACATTCAGTGTATGATGTTAATATGCCACCATTCATAGTATTATATATGCTGAAATTTACTAAACGGCTGTGAGAAACTCATGTTTTACATTTTGACCCACTTGCACTCTTACATCTCAAAAGTGCTTTATAATGTGGAATTCATTAGCAATTAATTCACAATCTAAATCTGTAGCTTTTTCATTAAAAAGGAAAATGTGGAAAGGATTTAATCTATGGCATACAGCAGCTTTAGTTACTGTAGAGTTTTAGAAAACAAAATAAAGTGATTTGAAATATTAAACTTTGCAAAGCATCTGACTATACACAGCAATTACTTTTTATAAGGAATTGTATCACTGCTTACTTTAACTGTCGTCTTCTTCTTTGTACGGCTGATGTAAACGTAGAGCAACAACTATAATTTTACATTCAGATGGTTGAGCCAGATAATTGCATCAGGAGTAGTGGAGTGTATCTTCTAATGCCTCCTTCATATTTATGAATCAGGCATTGAGTCGTTATATGTTCCATGGTCTGTTCTGGGTGACCACATTCGGACACTGGAGAATTTTTAATTTATCATTTGTGCAGCAAGTATCTGCATCTGCCATGATTTGTGCAGATGCTGTTCAGGGTTCCTTGAACTGTGCATGTATATGATAACTCCTGAAGGCTCTGAAGGAACCATTACAGCCTTCTGGGAAATAATGAGTTCTCACAATGATAGGAATAGTTACCTGGTAGACTGATACCATTACGGTGTCAAGTTAATAAGCACAAAACAATTTCCTAAGTAAATATTTACAGAACAGTCAGTATCAGATTGAGGCTATATATTTTGCACGCATAGCAGGTTCATCAGTCAGCTGCATACTTGCTGTGGGGTGAATTTAACCAAGACCTGCAACTTCTCTTTGAAGCCACTACATGGCGTGCTATAGCAGCACTAGCTAAGGACTTTATCATGCCTACTAGGCACAGACCTGTGCTGGGGGCAACGAGGAACTGCATTACCCCATGGAGAGCTCTGACAGGGATTCTGCCTCAGTGAGAGAATGCCTTTCAGAGGTCCCTTGGGACATGAGGAGCATGCCTGCTGCTATACTATCTTTGTGGAAGGCAGCATACTCCTCTCTCTTGCACACCCCAATCCTGCTGTGGAGGCTGGTTTGAAGAGTGGGCCAGAGCCTTCGTCCCAACCCCTCTGGGAGCTCTCTGTGCACCAGAAGTAGCCCTGAATCTGCAAGAATCATGTGGCGTTGTATCAACCATGCAAAGAAAAAAGGCTCCTGGTGCATGACTCCCCTTTCACCTGCATAAATTTCATAATCTGAAACTGATAAACATGTGAGCAGACTGATGCTGTGAAATTGTGCCAAGATAGAATTGTCTCAGGCAGTCAGAGATGCAGTACAGTTAGTGATGCAAAACTGTACAGTTTCAACCACAGTAATTCAGTTCCCTACACTGCAATTGGTTGTGTTGGGCTAATTTGCACAATCACAATATGGTTATTTCTCAATGGTAATCCACTATGTGAATCCCTGTACTCTGAGTGACAGATGGCCATTCTACAAAGGCAGGGTTAGGCTGCTTCTCCTGGCCTACTCGCATTGGTGAGTGAGCAGTTACTCATGCAAATGACTTCAGGGGGATTATTTGGAAGAGTAACTCATCATCAGTGTGAGAAAGGGGGTCAAAATATGGCTCTATAAGGTTATTTCTCAAGAAGGAAGAAAGGACCAAAAAGGTGATTTAACATTTCCCTGACTTCTCAAGTGTGACAATACTGTTCATTAGGCCAGAAAATTTATTACAGTTTCTAAGGATTTTATTTTAAGATACAAACTCCAATAATTCAGAGGTAGGAGCAAAAAGCTGTGCTTAGCCCTACTCTGTTAGGGCTAGTTATTGCAACACATACGGAATGGAAAATAACACACTGAGAATCCCATGAAATAAATAGGTCTGATAGGCTGGGTCGAAGACAGTGTTTGAACCTTATCATTGAATTTCTTGGCTACTGTAGGCTTAAGCCAGACCTTTATTGTTATTCCAACACATTCTTTAATATTTGAGAAGTGTATCATGAAGACTTATGCATAATAAGATCAACTGGAACCTGCTCTCTTTTAACTCAAGACCATTATTACATATTAATGTCCCCCCATTGTGTCTTTGTCTCCATTTACATTGATCTTTCCCTGTGAATAGCAAATTCGTAATTATATTGAGCCTAATTTCACAGGCTGAATTTAAATGATCAAGCAAAAATCCCCATAGCCACCAATATTCTTGCGTCTTCACTCATTTTATGGAAATCAGAATATTACATGGGTCAAGGAGAATACATTCTGTGTGTACTGCCCTGAGGCATGATTTTCATCAATTCACAGCATCCTTGCCTCCTCATAATACAGGGAAATAAGAGGCTGCATAGTATGAAATGAATACTTCATCCTGAAATATTTAAACCTTGTTTGTGATTTAAAGAAATGTCTTGCAAAGTTAGCATAAGACACTCAGAAAATTCACCAAAGAGTTGTTTCAAATAGGTTTTCAAACACAGTTCTTCAGCTCTTCACTTCAAGACCATCACCCATTCACCACTCTATTGGTTTCAAAAGAACCTGGTTCTGTTGACATTCAGAGCACTACAAAGTCCATCTATTTCAACAGGCATTTGGGCTCTAATTCTGCTCCTCCTAAAGTTAATGTCAAAACTCCCATTGATATAATGGTGCAGAATCAGGTCTTTGGTGAGGGCTGATGCTTGTGGGGTAGAGAGAGAGCAAGGGATGTCTTGTTATGTTTTCTTGATTCAGAGCTGGTTTATACTTGTGTGAGATCTGTTGCTGTTTTGTCACTGGGAGACGGGTGTGGGGAGGAAGAAGTTTTATGCATTCTTAAATATTTACTAGGGTTCCTAGAGGCTGGGATAGGTGTCTATTTAATAGGTTAAACTGAAATAAATAAATAAAATAAAATAAAATAAAATGCCTTTTAAATTTCCATTTGTTACATTTCAAAGTACCTCAAGCAGGATCAGCAAATCAGAACACTATAATGTGAGAGCTTACATTCTGCAATGATCAGTGGTGGGTAGGTAAGGTAGAATCCCACCAGCTCAGCTGAAAGCTGATTAAGAAGGTAGCTGGAGATGGTGCCATTTAGGGCTGTACTTTGATTGCTCACCACATAAAACAGAGTGACCGCTTGGGAGACATTTGATGTGTTCAAAATCTGAAACGAAACAAAAGTAAAGAAATGGTGGGAGGCTACATTTCAGCTCGTTAGTTCACACATTTTATATAATCAGTCATAATAACAAATCAGAGAAATGTTGACTGTGATCATCATTTTCTATAAAAAGGATGTGCTCTGTTTAGCACATGTAGCTTCATTACCAAACAGAGGCAGGTGGAACAGGAGTGACTCTGAGTGAGGACCAGAAATTCTATTCCTGATTTTCAATGGAAAAATGGCAAAAATACAAGGAGGGTGAGACTGATTATTTAATAGATAAAATATTTAAAAGGCTTTACTCAGGGAAAGTGGTGTCACGTACCCCCCCACCCCCATGCAATCCTCAAGGGGCATCAGTCCTTTCTCTATCATCCTACTGAGGTGGCACAAATCTCCTCCTCTCTCTTCCACCTTCATGGGAAAAAGGTCCTCTCCTTTCTTTCTGATTTTATTGCTCTGTTGAATGGCTGTCTGCTCCCTTCTTCACCCCCATCTCTGAGCCTGCCTCTACCCATACTGTGAGTGGCATCTACTAAGGAGTACAGGAAGGGAAAAGGGGTGCTGAGAGAAGCTCCGTTGTACCTCCCATTCTCCTCCTATATTGCCACACATACCAGCCACAAACTAGGAGCTTATTGAGGTATAAAAGAAAAAAATGTTAACTTTACTGTTTTTATGTAGGTTTTGCTTTATGCTTATTCATATAAATCATCATTTAAGTTAACTGCCTCTTTTTAGGGTTATAGTCAACACACAAAATATGTCACAGTATAGTCACTCAATAGAATTTTCTGCTCTGATTATCACTGGTGATTCTACAGGATATCAAACACACACAGGACTGTAATCAATAAACCCAACATTTAATGTATTTGTCACTAACGCAGGCTTTATAAGGATATGAGTACACTGCAACATAAGCCTGGGCTTGAACTCAGTTTAAGGCTAACTCCCCCTTGTATCTACATTGCAATTGCTCAGACACGAAGGCTGGAGGGTCTGAGCTCGAGTTAAGCCAGGACCCAGGGTCCAAGCCCTATTGTTTGACAGCATAGATGCAACCCTGCTTGACTCAGGTCCCGGGAGTCAGTCAGAAGTATCCCACAGTTCCTTGGGACAATTTCCATAGTCCTTTCTATCCCAACAATCTACAATCCACTCTATTGAAAACAGAAGCCAGCCCCCACCCCCCTGTCTCATGCAAATGGCAGAGTTAACCCATTCTTCTCAGATCACCAATCTGTAAGCACACTATCAGAGAGTCTCCTGGGTTTGCAATGGAAAGTGAACCTATCAAGCCTTTTGTAAAGCGAACTGCTTCCTGGTCACAGGAGCACAGCCAGATTTTGGTGAATCTCTGGTGCAAGGCCAGTAAAATTGTGGAAAAGCAAAAGCACCAGGAATGACCACGCGTACCAGCATACAGATAAAAAGCTGGCAGCTCTGCAGATTTTCCAGACAGGTTATCATTGTAGGGAGCATATTAAGAGGCTGAAGAGTGAATACCAGAAGACCAGGGACAAGAACTGCACTTTAGGCAACCTGCCAATTACATGCTCATTTTATGATTACTTTGACTAGGTCCGGGGCACTGCACCCAGCATGGAACCATCCATGTTTCATGAGGAGCTGGGATGATGCTGGCCCCTGAGCATGGGAACTGATGGGAGCACAGCACTAAGCTCCCAGTCAGGAGCATGAAGTGACTCTTTTAATAGAACTAATCGCAGAGGAGTAACTACATGAGTAACTTTAGGCATGTGAGGACTCTCCACTCCCATAAATCTTTGTACAATCTTTGCAGGATCAAGCCCATGGTGCACAGGACAGATTTACAAACATGGAGCATACAGGACACAAAGAAAGGCGAGTCATTCCCTTGGTTCTGATTCTGCAAATACTTGCACATCTTTAACTTTACACACATGAATAGACGCACGGGTTCTTAGTAAGAGTGCCAGATTTGACATGTTCTACACCTCAAAGTTCAGTAAACATATAGAGAAAAGTATCTTACACCTGATTGTCAGAAGGAGTTTTGCTGGAGCTGACTTGTAATAAATATAAATAGTATTAGAATGATGACTCTACTTAAACCTGAAACTCAGTAAATTTTCAATTCAGGAAAGTGACATGAATAATGGTTATTCAAATAATAAAGGTTTCAGAGTAGCAGCCGTGTTAGTCTGTATTCGCAAAAAGAAAAGGAGTACTTGTGGCACCTTAGAAACTAACAAATTTATTTGAGCATAAGCTTTCGTGACCTACAGCTGTAGCTCATGAAAGCTTATGCTCAAATAAATTTGTTAGTCTCTAAGGTACCACAAGTACTCCTTTTCTTTTTTCAAATAATAAAACAGCTTTTCGTGCAACTGTGCTTCATTATCTTTTTTCAAAAATGTTGCATCCATAAAATCTTAGAAAAATGTAAAACAGCATAACTTAATATGAAAATATAAAAACATTTCCAAAGTGACTATCAAGTTTATTATGATGACATTAACATAATGTCTACAAGCTCTCATAACAGCAGGGAATAATCATATGTGATTTAAAGATTAGCTAAAGAGGTTGAATTTTACCTGAACTGTTAAGTTGTTACTAGTGTTTAAGACCTTTCTTTCAGCATCCTCGAATGCTTTTTGTAACCGTTGCTCCATGGTCTGAACAAACTTGCATGACTGTATGTTGTCTGTTTGACCAACAAACTGCAGCTCTAGAACAGGAATAGTATGTGTGTGTTTTAGTGAAAATATATTCCGAGTCTGCATAACTCCTATAATGAGTCACACCAAAATGATCGATTTAAGAAATTAAACAAGTGATAGTAATATCATGCGAGGGTTGCATATGTTTTAAGTAGCATTACAAACAGTTTATCATTAAGATATAATACAAGAATTAAAATCTGTGATTAAAAGCATAAATAAAAGTGATATATATGATTGTATGTTCTTGTTCAAAGGCTAAGAGACAAATGAAAAGCATTTTAAAACATGAATGATATCTTTACAATCTTTAAGTCATGGATTCCTCACAGGAAAGAAAAAATCATCATACAGATTCTCATTCTTTTTTCTCTGGATAATAGTATATGCAACAAGATATTTATAATACTTTTTATATATTTATGAAATCTCTTCCCCTCCCCAAGCCCAGTCAGTGAAATTCAAAATGTGTCCTTACAGGCTGACCTGCTAGCGCAATACTTCACCTAGTATATGGGGAATCAGTCTGGAGACACAAGGTAAGTATGGACCAATTCCCCCACATTCTCCTGTTACTTTGCACTAAGCACTGCAGTAGTGTTACAGAGAGGGTAAAATGATAAAACCAGGTTTAGGATATTTGGAATCCAAGACCCCAATTGGTCCAGCCAGACCCTATATGCATATATGGGGCTCCCTGCATCATAGGAAATACATAACATGCTTCAGAATACATTTCACACATTTAGTTCAAGGTCTGAGGATTTCAAAAATGTAAATGTATTGGGCCCAATTCATCCCAGGTGTAACTCCACTGTTTTCAGTGGTGTTGCACCCAGGATAAAGATTTCCCACCATTCTCACATTTAAAGAGACCCATTGGACAATGGGTACTCCTGGAGGAATTCTGTGCCACTGCGCAATGCAGAATTTTACAGAAATTAATGTTGTGCATGCAGAATTTCCTTTCCCCCATGGAAATGGGCTGCAGTGCTGCTAGCCGCCACTAGGGACCACTGGACCCAGCACAGCACAGCTTGCACATAGAAGACACTGCTGCGGGGAGGGAGAGGGAGATAGAGGGTTCCTGGCAGCTGCAATTCCCAGCATGAGAGAAGGAAAGGGCGGCTTGCAGGAAACTCCATGCAAGCCTGGGATCGAGCATCAATCTGTTTCTCCCTCTGGATCCCTGGGCTCTGGGAGGGAGGGGGATGGGTGTGTTGGCAAGGGGCCCTGCAGCTGGGCTCTGGGGAAGAGAGTGTTCGGGTGCATTGGCTGGGAGCGTGGCACAGGTGGTCATTGAGGGATAGGGATTGTGGGTGTCTGGTCCCCTGATTGGGCTCGGGGAGGGGAAGAGGCAGGAAGACGGCAGAGAAAAAGGAACTGGGTTGTCATAAAGGTTTCTTTAACTCTCTACTCCTGGGGGAAAATGTGTGTGTGTCCGTATTGTTACAGACATACTTGCTGACAGGTATTTTGAAATAAATTATCAAAATAATTGAAACTGACGTGATTATGTAGTGTTATTTTAACAAATAAAATTTGCAAAATTTTAAAATATTGTCTGCAGAATGCCCCCAGGAATAAATGGGACTGCACACATCGAACTGGGTACCAAATTTAGAGCACTGTTTTCTCTGAGAGGAACTGATGGCTGAAATGACAGTAAGTTGTGTACTAGGAAGAGAGCCTGAGACATAAACCCTTGTATGAGAGGCCTGGTATGAGTCAGGACCAGAGCTCAGATAATCTGGCAAGAACAGGGCTGATATTGCAGAAATACACATTCCTAAGAAATGCTAAGTACAGAGTACTCAAACAAATACATCCTGATATTAAGGATGGTACAAAAACATTCCCCAAGGATAACAGAAACACACTGAACCCTCCTAAAAGATAAGGTCAGGATGACAGTACGTAACCTGCTTGTACTGGTATAAAAAGATGCATCTCAGAGGGAGTGTCTTTGGCCAGCCTAGGAGGCAGTGGGAAGTCCCGCCACTGACTGAGCTGCATCCACTGTCAGAGGCATACATGTCTTAGAATCCTCAGAGTGCCAGGTGCTATTACTGTGCTTCATCAACAATAAACCTGGCTGGGTGCCTTCATAACTTAACGTATCTTGTGGTCATTGGGCGGTTCACTCGAGGTCTGCTGTGCCAACTGTCTGCGCAGAGCTGGGACAGTACACAGGGAGAACATACACACGCACCAAATATCTAACCACAAATTGTGCAGCTGTTACACCAGAAATGTGATTTTGTTACTTGCCTGTTTTCAGCTGGAAGTGGTATGCAGGTAATGGATTCCATGGCAAGGCCAGTACAGCAACAGACTGAAGATTTGGCACATGCTGCTTTATGTCCGCTGTGGTGTTGCTAATACCATAAGCAATGAGCATTTCAATAACAACAGCAGGTATAAAAACCAACCTCCCCTTCGTAACGTAGTAAGCAACTGTCACATTGTTTGATTGTTCCAGAATTTCAACCTAAAACACACAGGGAAAATATTTCTATTTCCATTTTAACTACTATGCTATTGGATGTTTTCATTCTGAATGGGATTTTGCATGCAATCTCCTTTAGGGCAGGAGGGAAGCAGGTGGTGCAATATACAGTAATTTTAATTTTGAATCTAAAATCTAAAGTTCCCATCCTGAAAACCCTGATACACAAGTAACTTCACACACAAAAAGTTCCACTAAGTTCTCACGTGTGTGTCAATGTTTGCAGACTCAGGACCAAAAGAGTGTAAGGGTAAAATTCTTTACTTCCTGACCCCCCCTTAACTTCACTTGGGGCTCTGTTCTGTGTACTCAGAGCTCTCTCAACAGGCAAAGCTATCATTGTGATCACCAGAAGTTCTGGGCATAGACCAACTGCAGAATGAGCACAACAGTGAGTCACAGCAAAGAACAGGAATAGAGAGAAAAATTTTGCCCCAAGAACATACAATTTCTTGGGTTGTTAGGCTCAAAACTTGTCCCTAGCACTACATCAAGTTGGGATCCTCCATTAAAGGGGAGAGGAACACAACCCAGAAGGAGAGGAGTAACAGTACAGCTGCTTGCAGACTGTATAGCCATCATGGGGTACAAGCTCTCTAAGCTCACTACTGCCATCTTTCCCTGACGACTTAGCACGCGAAAGGGAAAGGAGAAATGTGTAGAGTTATAGCTCAACAACAAAACCGGACTTTTCACAATTTATTCAAATAGGATGAATTTTGTACTTCTTCCATCATTTTTATCAATGTTTCCTTTTTGTGTCTTTACTCACAGCCAATATGCCATAAGCAGAGATGTGCAAAGAACCCCTGTTTACAGCAATGGGAGCTCCATCCCTCACTTTATACAGAATATGGCTCTAGCAATCTATTTAATTCTGGGCTTACATTCCAGATAACCCAGAATTTCATGTCATTTAGATGGAAAGTAATGAACATGCCACTCATTTATTTTAGTAGAAATTGTTTTCTCCCAACTGCAGGTTTTTTTGTCATTGTAGAAGCGAATGTATCAGGTACTAGGCTTCCAAACTGGATGGATTGACAGCAGTGACAACCCATTTACTGGTCTTGCTGTTGCAGCTGATCCGTATTAAGCTATGGAAGCACTTGGCTCACTACATGGCTATACTTGTTCCTGGCTTTCAAGGGGAAGAAGCTGCTGCTGTCAGTAGCCATCTCCCACAATGTGCCAAAGAGACAACTGCCTCTCGTCCCTCCTTTTTACCTTTTAAAATGACAGCCACCATAAAAGTGACCTTAAAATTGTTAGAGCCCACATAGTGTATGGGCCACCCCTGCCTTTCTTCCATGGGAAAGCTACCAAAAGCCCTGCACTTTCCTCCAAGACAGATTGCCACCTCTGCAATGCACCCAACTTCTGCAAATAAAATTCCCCACTTTGACTTGCCCACAAAGCGGCCCAATAAAGCTACAGCCAATTTATAAAAAATAAATACCGGTAAGTCAGGGGCTTTCGTAGAAAAGACAGTTTTATTTCTGGTTTAAAGAAGATTAATAGAAATGTTGTATCTTCAGAACAAGAAAAACCTGACTGAAAATGACAAAGAAATACTGTATTCGCTCGTATTTAAAGTTTGCCTGCTTAACTTAGCTAGAGAGTTATACAACAAGCCGTTACATCAGACTTATAGAAAAACAAGTTAAATAAATTCTAACCATAAAAAGGAGAAATAACTGCTAAAGTAAAACTTTGTCCCTTGAAATGCTGAATTGCATTTGGAGTTAATCATATCAGTGAAATTCTCAGATGCTTGGAGATCTGTATCATTTAAAGACCAAAATAAATTCTCCAAAACATAATAGTTTGCCATTAATTGGATGCACAGTCAAAACAGTTTGTTGTTATTAAACAGTAATGATGGTTATGAAAGTTTTTGGAGAAAAATGTTTCCTTTTCTATCTGTTTCACTGGCAATAAAATTTAAAAGCCTCAGAATGTATAATTCTAACCCCCACCCCCTTTTTTTTTTTAGAGCTCCAAACACCAGTTTTCTGTTTTTTTGTTTTTGTGCAGGAGCAGGCCTTGATGAGGTGAAAGAGAAGGAAAAAAAATTGGGTAAACTATGGGATTAAATATGCTCACTATTGCATAGCCAAAAACAAGCCTGCAATGTGCCATGCATCTTGTCTCTCCCACATTTGGCAGCCCTGAGATTTCTCAATCCAGCAGGGTTGCAGGAAGGGCCTGCTGGCTATCAAGGGCCATTGCAGCACTTGCTGAGCAACCAGTCAGGCAGCCTCTGCTTCACATCACACTGCTCCCTCTGCTAGAGCCAAGTGGATAAGGAACAGTTGGGAAGAGAAAGCGATTACTCCCTCAATCTTCCAGTAGTTAATACCATCCTTAGACTATCTAGAACCAGTTCATGGACTAAATTCCATTCAGTACACAATTCCATCAAAAGGTACTTGGCTCTGCATATCACAAATGCAAACTACTCAGTTTTATGGGTCTTGGAGGCCTTATTCCTTTTTGTTTGAATTGGGTCTAATGGAAATGAGATGAGATACAGGAGTTAGAAACTAGGATGCCCTTAATTCATATTATTAAAAACACACAAAAAACCCACAAAAACTACATCTTTCACAGACTACTAATATTCAGTACAAAAGTTCTTTGGGGGGGGGTGAGACTTATTTTACTATATATACTAAATAAGCTTGCTTACTTGAGCATTGACATTTTGGTTGAAAGCTTGTCTCAATGCCTGGTTGAGTCCTTTTGTCACATTCTCTTTTAAGGAACTGCTGATCAGCAGCCTTCTTGTGTTCAGGAACAGAACTGTTGAACAACACCAAGTTAAACATTAGTTTGAGACATCAATGTGCTGTTTGCTTGAGGGTTGGTTTATTTTTTCTTCTAATTTTGATCACAGTCATTCGGAACTCAAAGACGATCCATAAGAAGCTATGCTGTGCATCAGGTACACGGAAGTTCAGTACTGCAGGGGCTAGACATGGCCCAGAGTTCTCAAGTCCTCAGTGTACAAGGCCTATTTGTGGGGGGATCACGGACTAACAGTTGCAGTAATATTTTAAAACACTGAGTTACCAGCATGCTGCTGTTTTGAGGAGACACACTATAAACAGACTATCTGATGAAGCATTCTAACACAACTAATACAGCATTGCCTCACAGGGCTCATGGTACAAGAAGGTTCAGGAAGGACTGTGTGGAGGAATATGCACTACACATTTTCATAAAGAGAGCAAATTAATATTTTTACTTCTCAAAAGTGGAAACAAACAAATAAAAGTGGCATTTCATATCCACTGTTACTTTCATTATAGAAATTGTCCGAACTTTTATTTATTGCTCTGGGGCAAAGACTGGATCATTTACCCATGGCATTTTTGTAGCATAATTTGCAGGCAGACTAAAGGCTAGTCTACACTAGAAGCACTACATCGACGCAGCTACTCCAATACAGCTGCGCCACTTTAGCATGTCTGGTGAAGATGCTGTATGCCGACAGGAGAGTATATGCATATCTTTAGAGGGGAGATGGCATCAAAGGCTGATAACAGAGGACGTTCATTAGCATCCGCACTCCCTCCTAGAGTAGGTACATACAATGCCGCAACAGCACATACACAATTTTAATGTATTTTAATACATTGTGCCCCAAAAGTATTAAACCTACTTCAGTAAGGTTTAGCTTAATTCAGTAAAATTTATCTAAATTCCATAAGATTGTTCAAGATATTACAGGATATTGTCAGTCTGTCACAGCTGCTGCACATGTCCTGTTAGTGCAGCAGATATTTAGGGGCCTCAGACATAGGAATAAGGATACAATATATCCAAGAGAGGATCATTTCCAGATTTCACTCTCCCAAACCCCTTCCATGCCTGTATAAATTGGCATATCCTTTTATCTATACCTCCCCCTTCCTTTTGTAATTCTCAAAGCTAAGTATCTAATGTGGTGATACACTATGCCAGTGGTTCTCAATCAGCGGTACACAGACATCTTCCAGGGGTACATCACCTCATGTATATATATTTGTCTAGTTTTACAACAGGCTACATAAAAAGCACTAGCAAAGTCAATACAAATAAAATTTCATACAATGACTTGTTTATATTGCTCTATATACTATACACTGAAATGTAAATATAATATTTATATTCCAATCAATTTATTTTATAATTATATGGAAAAAATTAGAAAGTAAGCAATTTTTCAGTAATAGCGTGTGGTGAAACTTTTGTATTTTTATGTCTGAGTTGGTAAGCAAGTAGTTTTTAAGTGAGGTGAAACTTGGGGTACACAAGACAAATCAGACTCCTGAAGGGGGTACAGTAGTCTGGAAAGGTTGAGAACTACTGCACTGCGCCACCAGCATAAGTCCCTTATACTGGCAAAAAATTATTTCTGAAGACCCATTCAATTGACTGTTCTTAGGAGTGGCCTTACCTTAAGTTTAAGAAACCAAGATTAGAGCAATGACAAGTGGTGCTATTATCAAAAATTTGGTATGTCAACATGTGACAATAAAATATTTTGAAAACGTATGATATGAAATGCTTTTTTGAGGCACTGTTATGATATAAACATTGCTTTGAAATTTTTCTGTACATAGGAGTTTACAGAATGACATGCCATTCCATATCAGAACAAAAGTCTATCTAGTATATTATCCTACTTCAATTTATTACCTCTGCCTGTCACTGCAGAGGAAAGAACGAACTATCAATATGTGCTTGACCACCATGCAGCTCATGCCCTGGAGCATGGGATTTGGTTACCTCTTTTTAGCATGTATACGGTAGAATGTAAAAGTATATATATAAATCTATTATCTATATTTACTAACCTCACCATCACCTATCTATTTGGCTTGTTAGTGTAGTCATCCCCATTGTATCTAATCCCCACATTAATCATCATAGCCCTTAAGTTATTTAGTAAACTAACGGTATTTAAACAACTTTTCTATTTATAATGAAACGGATGCATTTCTAATCAAACAAGCTGAGTATAGAGCCATACCTGATTTAACCATAAGGTTACTGGACAGATGGCATTCCGGAGGTGGAACTGTTGTCACATTAGCAAAAGTTGCAATTGCAGTTGTAGGAGCAGCATAATTGTTTTCCACTGGATCTGGGGGGAGCCTAGTTGTTTTCGCTGATGCTGTAATAGATGTCAAAGCTGCTGTAATTCTCAGGGGATATGCAGTTGATGTTTTGGTGATTTCTGAGCTTGTAAATTTCTTGGTGTCAGCTACTGTGGTTTCTATCTGTCTTTGTGTGTGTGTTGTGGATGTCAGTGTGGAAGCTGTGACTGTGCTAACTTTATTGGTTAGAAACATAACGGTGTGGGGGCGTGATGTAGGTGTGTGTCTTGGTGCAAACGGAAAGTTTGTATGTGCTGCTACTGTTGATGTCATTTTTGAGGCACTGCTATTTTTTGCTAGTGTTGATATCAATGTGCTTAATGCTGTCACAGACAGCAAGGGTGCATTTTCAGTGCCTAGAGAAAACAAGGATGAAGTTGACGCAGATTTTCCTGTTACTGATTTTGCTTCTGAAGTTGCTACTGTAGGTATTGCACCTGCCGACACTGAAGGTAGCACTGTAATGACAGAATGGGTAAAGTTGGTTGTTGGCAAAAAAGCAGAGGTTATATGTGTTGGTGATGCATGGACAGAAGTTATGATGATTGACTGCAAAGCATTGGTGGTATGTGTTTGCGATGGGGTGCCATTGATAGCTTCATTAGGTACAGCAACTGTAATTAAAATATCACCTGTACCATTTGCACGCCACCTTTCTGTACTAAACGTAGCTTGTTTTTGAATAACGCTAGTCAAGTGACTCGGTGGTTCTGAAACAGAGCTGTTTGTAAAGTCTGTCAAATTTCCAGAAGTCATGTATTTTTCTGGAGTTAGAATAGATATCAGTGTTGAGCTTGAAGATTGTTTGGCTATTGGAAAGGAAGAAATTGTTGATTGTGTACCACTGTTAGAACTAATTTCATTATTAGCTGAGACAATCAAATTGTCAGTGAATTGAGAAGTCAATGGTAGCTCAGATGGTGGTGAGTATAAGGCTTTTGTTGATGAAGAGACATTTTCACCATGGATTGTCTGAGATTTCAGAGTGCTAGAAGCAGTACTTGTCTCATCAGTTGCAAAATCCTTCACTGTAGACAAATACAGATGGGGGGATATTTCAAAGTTCGTAGTGAAGTTAGTGTTCCTGAGAGTGAAGAATTCAGTAACATTTTGAGTTGTGTCAGAATCTTTTTTTGACTGGGCTGCAGGTAGTGCTGTAGTGGTAGCATGGGGCGAGTACTGAACACTAGACATTTCCACGGCAGATGAACGTATGTTAAATTGTGTGAAATTAGGAGACTTAATTTCAGTCAAAGGTGAAACTGAAACATTTTGATTAGATGTTTCTAAAGTTACAGAGATAGAAGCAGTTTGTTTGTTTGTAACATCATTTATTTGCTGTTGCAGACCTGAAATTGTTGAATATGGGGCGTGATTCCCAGTTTCTAATGAAGAAGTGCTTGGAGAAACTTCTATTATTGGAATGTTGGTTGTTTCTTTTACTGACAGAACACTAACACCAGCTGAAGTAAGCACGGCTATAGTTGTCCATTCAGAAGCTGAAGCAGTGGTTATAGGTATCTTTGTGGTATCTAAACTGCTTTCAGAGGCACCATTTGAAATATTAGAGAAAGCTGATGCTGGGCTGTGTGGGGCTTCTGTTGCTGGAACAAATGATGGCAATGCATATAATTCTGAAGGCACAATAGTGATCCATGGTTTTGTATCATCTGTGGTTGAAACTTGATCAGTGGTAAGATCAGGTTTATTTAAAGCTGGTAGAGGGGCATATTCTATATGTGGAGTGACAATGGTGAATGCTCCTGTATTTGTTTCTTCATTTTCTGTTAAGTCTACAGCTGGACTTTCTCCATTAATAGCTGAAAGCTGTGAAGTTGTAGAATTATGAATAGCAGGTGTATCTTTAATAGTGAGCACAGATTTTGAAAGGCCTGTATTGGGAGCGGGTAATGATACTGCAGATGTAAAAACAGAACTGATGATTTCTGTTTTCAAAATACTTTCAGGCAGCATTGTTCCTGTTGTGTGCTTGCTGGGTCGAGTTTCTGGAGAAACTCTGGAACGCTGAGATCCGTAAAAAAGGACATTGTTAGAATCTATGTTGGTGTATACTTTGGCTGTACTACCTGTTTCGAAAGACTGATGGGGTGCCTCTCTGACTGAAGAGCCATCAGAAGGTTGCAAAGTATGTTCAAAATCACTTGATAATACCACTGTATTGGCCTCAAAAACTGTATCAGTCACCTCTTTTCCAACAGTTTGACTGACTGACACTGTTGAGTGAAGGGACGAAATATTTATTAGAGAGAACGTAGAAGTGTTCTCATAGGCTGGTGTTGAGTTTGTTGCATTGTTAGTATGTGCTATAATATTAAAGGTATGATTTGTCACAGTTATTAAGGAAGATTCTTTATCTGTTGAATAAGGAAGTGTGTTTTTTCTGAAAAGAAAGTCTGATATACTTGTAGGTGCTGGTGGCGGAACTACTGCATTGCTGGTGCTTTTTGCATCTGGAATAAATGTTCTTGGCACAGTAAAGGAAGACCTATTTTCTGTTGAATGGGAGAGTCCCATTGGATTATTAGAAGCTGGTGATAAAAATATTGCCTTGGTAGAACCCGACATGTCATTAGTTGATGTTGAAGACTGATGACTCGTCACTTTTGGCAATGCAGATATAGTGCCCACGGTATGAAAGAATGAAGTACTAACCATTGGAATCTCTGATTTACTATTAAAAGCTGGTGATGATACATCTGGGCTGACATCATTCTCTCTGTCAGTCACCACTGCCTTGAATGGCAGATTGGTGGGTATTGCTCCAGAAGAAGACATGTTATCTGTTGAGTGAGACAATGAAGTTCTTTCAGTAGGAAGCCACGACACAGTTTCAGAAGCTATTGGTAGGAAAGACTGAGAAGATATTACCGACAGAGAAGTTGGAGTGTGTGCAGATAGTAGGGAGGTACTTTCTGAGGGTGACACTCTTCCCATTGTCTTTGTGGAATGTATCATTGTTGATCCAAAGCTATTAAGTGATGTGACCTCTTTGGGACCCCTTCTGGATGATGTATGATTTAATGTACTGGAATTTACAGCAGTGACTGTGCTTGGTGGATTATCTCTGCTTGCACTAAAATGAGAGTCAGTTGAATCTATGTGGAAGGAAATTTCAGTATCTGTGGATAAAGGCACTTTGGTGGGTAGTACGGTCAACTTAGAAAAGATAATGGTATGAGGTGATTGAATTACCAATGAAGAAAATGATGGTGATGGAACAGTTGCAAGAATGTCTGATCCTGATGTGCTTTCTTTTGAAATGGAGGGTGTTACTAATGATGTTAGCTGAGATGGCACAGCAGTACTTGAATGTGTCATTGATGGTTTTGTGGACAATGTGGCAAACATACTGATTTGAGCCAAACCTGATACAACAGCTGTTTCATCTACATCTTGAGATGATGACTTCACTGGTGATTCAGCTGAAACCTCGGAAGGCTCCTGGGATGCACTATTTCCACTGCCTTGGTAAAGAGTGGGTGAAAAATTAGTTTGATCCATAGTTCTGGCGCCAGTCAGTGTTGTTTTTATTTTCTGAAGCAAGTTTGCATTCTCCAATGTCTGTCTCATTGACATGTCAGCCACTGAGGAAGACTTAATTTCTGTTGAAGGCCATGTTGGTGAAAATATAGATCTCCAGTGAGCAAGAGACTCTGTAGAAAGGGCAACATTTATTTGGTGTTGTTTGGTACCTGTAAAAAATAATTAAAATGAATATTTTGCAAAAACTGTGTTATCTTGATACACTACACCAGTGAATCTGAACAGAAAATGTTTAATCCTAGGTAAATGATTTATTTCTCTGTGTTGGAAGGACATAATGAATAAACAATCAGAGAAAGTTAAAAATATGAACCTGAGAAGTGCAATGTGAGTAAAACATATCTTCCTATTACGTTAAGCCATCCTAATTTATGAGCAATATCAGTAATTATTTTGTATTATCACTGTAAGTAAAGCTTGGCGTTATCTTTAATTTTTCTGTATAATGAAACAATCAGAGAGTTAACTTGTTGCACCTGAGACAACTTCTGATGTTATCTTCATACTGTGTCAAAATATTATATGCGGGGTAGTTGTAACCGTGTTGGTCACAGAATATTAGAGACACAAGGTAGGTGAGATAATATCTTTTAATGGACTGGCTTCTGCTGGTGAGAGAGAAGCTCAAATGCTCGTCTCTCTCACCAGCAAAAGCTAGTCCAATAAAAGATATTACCTCAACCACCTTGCCTCTCAAAATATTGTGTAAAATGTTAGGGATTAGAATCAGCTATACAGAGGAAATGGATTCTGACAACCAAACATCACAGATTTAGCATACTGTAAATTATGGGAATACAGTTAAAATTGGTTGGGTTCCTCTATGAAGCATCTGTACGTGGTCATCTTGCCAGCTGTAATAACATGTGTAATTATAGACAGAAAGGCAAGAAAATATAACAGGAATTAAATTGATTAGGGGGGGATTAAAAACAAATGAGGAAATTAAACTCTTTTTTTGATATGTGCAGATGTATAAAACATCTCTAGCACCAATTTATTTTGCATTCTACACCATATTGTTCCTAAACTTTGTTTTCTTAAAATGATTATACAGTAAGCTTAAAAATCACAATTCAGAAAATCTTACATTCTTTTAATTTTAATTATGACTCAATCAAGATTAAAATTAAAATTTTGTTGTTGTTTTTCATGAGATAATCAATCAATAAAGCTTATCATTGTCCTTTTCCATTTCACTGTGAGCCAGATTGTGGCCCAGCCTATGTACCCAGGCCATAAGAGGAAGCAGACCCCTCCCCTGTAATGGGCGTGGGTAATTATACTACAGATGTAACAAAATTGATGCTTTCCCTGCACATACATACACATTGCTATGCGACTTCAACCAATGTTGGAGTAGATGCTACAGACCACCTACTCCCCCTTGAAACCACTTATAAACTTGAAGTGATAGCTTGTAATTTTATCAGTTTTCAATACTTTGCACCCCTCAGTCAAGTGGGTAGGAAGTAGGCAGGGCATTGGCTCAGCCCCCCAATAAGCCTGTCAGTGCAGCTGAGCCAGCCCGGGAAGAGGTATTCTACTACCAGTAGGGGCCAGTGCAGATCATGACCCCACTAGAATAAGCAAGGAACATGGAAGATATCATGCCTGTCTGAGGCCATTTACTGGGGATTGATGCTGCTGCGATTGATGCAGCGGGGGTCGATTTAGCAGGTCTAGCGAAGACCCACTAAATCGACCTCAGAGTGCTCTCTGGTCAATTCCAATACTCCACCAGAAGAGTAAGATAAGTCAACAGGAGAGCATCTCCCGTCAATGCAGCACGGTGCAGATACTGCAGAAAGTTGACCTAAGCTACATCGACTCCAACTATGTTATTCACGTAACTGGAGTAGAATAACATAGGTCGATTTTCCCCTGTAGTATAGACAAGGCCTTAGGCTCAATTCCTTCTCTGTGCAGCATCTGTGCTACACATTGTTCTGTACACATACACACAGGTCAGAATAGATGATCAAAGTGGTTCCTACTGGTCTTAAATCTGTGATTCTATTACTCTGTATTTGGACTCCAACCCACCATATACACTTCCATTCAAAGATCTTCCATTCAAAACACTTTAACTACAGATATGCACAAGTGGCTGCCAAAGTACTGCAGAGTGAAATGTAGTTCAGATTAGTTTATTACTAACTCGATATTATTGTTTACCATATAGCAAACATCTTAATGTGAAAATTAAATGAAGAGTCCAAACTATTTTGAAACAAGTATTTTCATTTAGCATTAACACACTGTAGTTAAGCTAATATCAAGTCCAACTAGCATTTTCACATTACAGGGATTAAAGACCTTTCCTCTTATTATATTGTTTAAGAACTGTATTGGATCATGATGAGAAATGGCTTTGTAGCGACATATGCTGAGAATAAAGCATAAAGATACAAATTATTTTAGGGAAGGAGCATACTTAATTGGAATGAAAGAAAGAGGAGAATTTTATGCACCAATATGAAATCCTCAGATATTTCCTAAATATAGGCAGCAAAATATTATATAGGGGAAAATTAGTTTAAATTATTGTACTTACAATGGGCTAGATTGTGCTCTTCAGTACAGTCCTGTATTGGAGGTATTACATAAACCACACAACCCCAGGGGGAGCCCTGAGAAGCAATGTGACTCATACAACCCTATGTCTACAATACAGACGTTACACCCATTGTTCTCCCCTCAATTGATTGAAAAACACCTTGCATCCACACACAAAAGGGCTTCCACCAACTATCGGGGAAGCAACAATCACAAATGCATCCGATGAAGTGAGCTGTAGCTCACGAAAGCTTATGCTCAAATAAATTTGTTAGTCTCTAAGGTGCCACAAGTACTCCTTTTCTTTTTGCAAGTCACAAGACTGAAATGCCTGTAAGCTGCATGGAAACTTTTAAAAAACACCATAATAGAGGCTCAAATTAAATGTATATCCCAAATTAAAGAGACTAATAAGAGGACTAAAAAATTGGCACCATGCCAAACAAAGGAGTAAAATAAGTGGTTAGAGGCAAAAAGACATCCTTTAAAAAAAAAAAAAAAAAAAGCATGAACTCTGGCAAGTCAAATGTAGGAGTACAATTAGGCAGGCCAAAAAAAAATTTGAAGAGCAAATACCAAAAGACTCAAATATTAACAGGAAAAATATGTTTAAGTATATAAGAAGAAGGAAGCCTGCCAAACAATCGGTGGGGCTCCTGGATGATTGAAGTGCTAAAGGAGCACTCAAGGAAGACAAGGCCGTTTCAGAGAACCTAAGGGCTTGTCTACACTGGCACTTTACAGCGATGCAACTTTCTTGCTTAGGGGTGTGATCCACCCCCCCGAGTGCTGCAAGTGTCAGCGCTGTAAAGTGCCAGCATAGACAGTGCACCAGCGCTGGTAGCTATGCCCCTCATGGAGGTGGCTTTTTTAGAGCGGTGGGAGAGCTCCCTCATCAAAAGCTTTTAAGCAAAATAAGCAATCATGAGATAAGAGAAAAGGTCCTTTCTTGGATCAGTAACTGGTTAAAAATCAGGAAACAAAGGGTAGGAATAAATGGTCAGTTTTCATAGTGGGGAAAGGTAAATAGAGGTGTCCCCAGAGATTTGTACTGGGACCAGTGCTGCTCAACATATTCATAAATGATCTGGAAAAAGAGGTAAATAGTGAGATGGCAAATGAGGATACAAAATTACACAAGATAGTTAGGTCCAAAGCAGACTGCGAAGAGTTTCAAGGGGATCTCACAAAACTAGGTCACTGGGCAACAAAACAATAGCTGAAATTCAATGTTCATAAACGCAAAGTAGTGCATAGTGGAAAACATAATTCCAACTGTACATGCAAAATGATGGGGTCTAAATTAGCTGTTACCACTCAAGAAAGAGATCTTGGAGTCACTGTAGACAGTTCTCGGAAAACATCCACTCAACGCACAACAGTAATCAAAAAAGCAAAAAGAATGTTAGGAATCATCAGGAAAGGGATAGATAATAAGACAGAAATATATCATATTGCCTCTATATAAATCCATGGTACACCGATATCTTGAATACTGTGTGCAGGTGTGGTTGTGCCATCTTAAAAAAAAGATACATTAGAAATGGAAAAGGTACAGAGAAGGGCAACAAAAATGATGAAGGGTATGGAACCGCTTCCATATGAGGAGAAATTAAAAAGACTGGGACTATTCAGCTTGGAAAAGAGGCAACTAAGGGGGGGGGATATATGATAGAGGTCTATAAAATCATAGTGTGGAACAAGTGAATAAGGAAGTATTATTTACTCCTTCACAACACAAGAGCTAGGGGTTGCCCAATGAAATTAATAGGCAGCAGGTTTAATACAAACATTAGGAAGTACTTCTTCACACAACACACAGTCAATCTGTAGAACTCATTGCTAGGGGATGTTGTGAAGGCCAAAACTATAACTGAATTTAAACAAGAACTAGATAAGTTCATTGAGGATAGGTCCATACCCAAGATGGTCAGAGATGCAAAGTTCCTGTTCTCATTTTCCCTTTGAAACATATGGCATTGGTCACTGTCAGAATACAAGATACTGGGCTAGATGGACAATTGGTCTGACCCAGTATGGCCATTCTTATGTTCTTATATCTAAAAATCAATGCAATTTACTTCAAATTGTATAGAGGTAAGAGCCAGGGTAACCTGAATCAGTACTAACTCATTATAAAGAATTCCCATGTTGATGCATTATACTGGCACAATTTGTGCACTCAGACTCTGACAGCTCTCTCAGCTGGTGAACTTCCTTAGTTTGTCTGCTGAGTTCCCTCCTTCCCCTTCTGCCACACATCTCACCCTACCATGTCCCCTTCAGCCACAGTCTCTCTCCCCAGAAGTGCTCTCCCAGCCATGGTTCCCACCATTCACCCCCAAATTTACCCTTAAAACTCCATGCAGCTTCTTCTTAGCTGGTGATCCAACATGTATCTGTAGACTGAAATCTGCCTGCCTTATGCTCACCCACTTCATCTCTCCCTGCTGGCCATGCCACCCTTAACCATGCAATACAATTAAGTAAATCAAATCAATTCAGGGCTCTAATGCCTAATGCTCTAAGACCCCACAAACAAAAACACAGGGGAAAAACACTTGCACATTTACAATAGTTGGGCAGGGGTTTCACCTGGTTCTGAAGCACTAATTATAAATCAATAGCAAAGTACATGGTCCTGTACAATACATCTCTACAAATTAGTCAGTGCTGTTAGTTTTAGCACCAACAAAGTGAGAAGTTTCATTTAATAGCTGGATAGCTATTGTAGGAGAAAAGAAACACAACGGTAATTAGTGTAGAAATGTTACTCAGAGAATCTAGGAAACTGAAGGGAATTGCTACACAAACCACTGAGGTCCTACATAAGTAACGTACATTTACATCAAATTTTTGCAATCTATCACTTCTGCTCTTACATGCGATTACCTAGCCACATTTATTAGCATTCGGTAATATTCTTTGACTAGATCATTAGAGGAAGAAAGAAACTTGAAGGACTGAGCCGTCTAGTTTTCAGGATTAACTTCTAGTAACTCCTATGATAAACAGGATTATTCAGTTAATAACACCATTCACAGCACGAAGAAGGTATCCAGGACTGAACTCTGGGCCAAAAATCATAATCAGGCTTTCCGCATTAACCAATAAGGTCCAGGAGCCTTGCACCTACGATGGAGTGATTTTAGCAATATCATTTCTGAGACAGAGGCAAGTAGATGGGGGAGCAGAAGTAGCAAGAGAAGCTAGGCAAACAGAGGGATCATGATCAGCTAGAGTATGGCTATGCCAGCCAACCTCAGGGTGGAACTACCTCTGGATGCTGATCACACCCAGTGAATGAGATGCTATTTTATAGGAGAAAGAATGGAGTGGTGGGCTGGAAATGACGTTGCAGAGCCAGCTCAGGAGTTTCAGCTTGCATTAAAAGATTTGCAGCACAACAGGTACCGTCAAGGCCAGGTTGTGAGAAGCCAGATCTAGTGGTCAGACCACACTAAGGAGTTGAGAGTCAGCTGGGTCAGGATACCAAGAGATCTGAATCAGGAGACAAACTGGAGATCAGAACCACAAGCTGGTAACCAGAGTCAGGCGGAGTCAGGATACCAGGGGGCCAGAGGCAAAAGACAAACTAGAGCTCAGAATCACAAGTCAGAGTGCAGGTGCCAATCTGGCACAGGATGCTGGGAAGTCAGGCTGGGGGAGCAGGAGTAGGAGCAGGAAGCACAACACTGTCCAGAGCAGGGTGGATCCCAGTTCTTTGGACAGCTTTGCTGGCTTAAGTACTGCCAGCAGGCCTATTGTCTGCCCATTGAGACTCCCCCAATAGGATATCAGGGATGAAGCCTCAAACTGGGCCTGGGCTTCATGGATCCTGGGTCAGCAGTTGTCAGCAGGCTGCCAACTGTAGGATTGAAGTGTGGTTGTTTCTGTGGACTGAGGTTCAAGGCCCGTGTGTCATGACAAGTACACTGCAACACTTTGGTCTCTATGCTGCTGTTCCTGTTGTTGGTGGCTCAACGAGTTGTTGTAGCCCTTGCTTTCTGGTGTTCCACACACTTGGATGTAGAAATACCAATGTAGAAACACTATGCTTCAGCACTTACTTTGGCAACTTTTTCCTCCCTATTACAATCAGGCAGCAGTTCTCTATACAGGCTAGAAAAGAGGGTGTAAATATTACATGTCTTGAACATTACTAGCCACTATGACAAAGTTCCTGCTCTACCTTGGTGGGTCTTGTGCTTATTGGCGGATTTGCTCGCCTTGGAGCTTCATGGCAGCCCTCAGCTTGGCCGTTTTTCTGAACCCACAGTCCAGGTCGACTCCTCCTGTGTCTGATCAGGAGTTGGGAGGATTTGGGGGGAACCCAGGCCCGTCCTCTACTCCGGGTTCCAGCCCAGGGCCCTGTGGAATGCAGCTGTCTAGAGTGCCTCCTGGAACAGCTGTGCGACAGCTACAATTCCCGGGGCTACTTCCCCATGGCCTCTTCCCAACACCTTCTTTATCCTCACCATAGGACCTTCCTCCTGGTGTCTGATAATGCTTGTACACCTCAGTCCTCCAACTGTCTGTGTTCTCACTCTCAACTCCTAGTGCCTCTTGCTCCCAGCTCCTCACACGCACACCACAAACTGAAGTGAGCTCCTTTTTAAAACCCAGGTGCCCTGATTAGCCTGCCTTAATTGATTCTAGCAGCTTCTTGATTGGCTGCAGGTGTTCTAATCAGCCTGTCTTAATTGTCTCCAGAAGGTTCCTGATTGTTCTGGAACCTTCCCTGTTACCTTACTCAGGAAAAAGGGACCTACTTAGCCTGGGGCTAATATATCTGCCTTCTATTTTTCTCCTATAGCCATCTGACCCGACCCTGTCACATACCCCCTCCCCTCTGCTCAACACTACGGGGTTGGGCAACTTGGGACATCAGGCAGTATACTCCTGACAAGCCATCTGCATTGCCGTGGTGGCTTCCAGCCCGGTGTTGTATGGTGAACTGGAAAGGTTGTAGGGACAGGAACCATCTGGTCACCCTTGCGTTCTTCTCTTTATTTCGCTGCATCCACTGGAGGGGTGCATGGTCGGTCACAAGGGTAAACCATCATCCCAGAACGTAATAACGTAGTGTTCCATGGCCCATTTCACAGCGAGGCTCTCTCTTTCAACCATGGCATACTTCTGCTCTCTCGGGAGGAGTTTCCTGCTGAGGTAGAGGATTGGGTGTTCTTCATCTCCGACCATCTGCAATAGGACAGCTCCCAATCCTACTTCAGATGCATCTGTTTGTAAAATGAATTCTTTGTTGAAGTCTAGGGCTATAAGCACGGGGTTACTGCAGAGGGCTGTCTGTAGATCCATGAATGCTTCCTTTGCAGCATCTGTCCACTTCACCATGTCTGGACCCCGGGCTTTTATCAGGTCTGTCAGAGGACTCACTCTGGTAGCAAAATAGGGAATAAATTGTCGGCAGTACCCCAACACATGCAGGAATGCTCGGACTTGCTTTTTCCGATTTGGCCGGGGCCAATTTTGGATAGCCTCTAGTTTGTTTAGTTGGGGCTTGACCATGCCCCTTCCTACAATGTAGCCAAGGTATTTAGCCTCGGCTAGCCCTATAGCACACTTGGCTGGGTTGGCTGTGAGGCCAGCCTGTCTTAGTGTGTCCAGAACCGCTTCCACCTTTCCTAAGTGGGTTTCCCAGTCGGGGGTGTGAATAATCATATCATCCAGGTATGCTGCTGCATAACTGGTATGGGGCCGTAGGAGCTTGTCCATAAGATGCTGGAAGGTGGCAGGTGCCCCATGCAGTCCAAAAGGAAGAATGTATATTGAAACAGACCCTCTGGGGTAGAGAGTGCCGTCTTTTCTTTTGCATCTTTGGCAAGAGGAATCTGCCAGTATCCCTTTGTTAAATCAAGGGTGGTCAAAAATCGGGCATTGCCCAGGCGGTCAACTAACTCATCGATACGCGGTATGGGATATGAATCGAATTCGGATATCCCATTCAGTCGGCGAAAGTCATTACAAAACCTAGTGGTACCATCGGGTTTGGGCACCCACACAACCAGGCTTGACCACTGACTGTAGGACTCTTCGATGACTCCCAGCTACAACATCCTTTTTACCTCTGCCTTGATCTCCTCCCTTTTTGCTGTTGGGACCCGATAGGGCCTTAAAGTTACCTTTACCCCAGGGTCTGTGATAATGTGGTGATATGCTTCGGTGGTCCGGTCTGGTTGAAAATACGTCCTGGTATCAGTTGATCATCTCAGTTACCTCCTCCTTCTGGTTTGGTTTCAGATCAGTGGATATCCTGATCTGCTCCTGGATATTATTTCCCTGGATCGGGGTCTCTTGGGCCACTACAGATGCCTCTTGTTGGTGCCAAGGCTTTAAGAGGTTAATGTGATAAATTTGTTCTTGTTTCCGACTTCCTGGCTGCCGCACCTTGTAGGTTACTTCCCCCACGGGTTCAATCATCTCATAGGGCTCCTGTCATTCGGTCAAAAGCTTGCTTTCTGCTGTGGGTACCAACACATCACCCAATCCCCTGGTTGGAACTGTCGGACTTTTGCCTGGCGATTGTAATGGGTTCGCTGGGCCTCCGTGCCTTTTCCAAATATTCCCGTACAATAGGAGTGACCCGGGCTATCCGTTCTCTCATCTGCAACATATGGTCAATTATATTTCTCCCCTCATTGGGTTCCTCTTCCCAGATTTCTTTTGCAATATCTAGTATGCCACGGGGTTGGCGTCCGTATAATAATTCAAAGGGGGAAAACCCAGTTGAAGCCTGAGGTACCTCCCAGATTGCAAGTATAAGGTAGGGTAGTAGGGTGTACCAATTCTTCCTGTCTCGACTTACCTCTTTCCTTATCATTGCCTTGAGGGTTCGGTTAAACAATCTTTCTACCAGCCCATCGGTCTACGGATGATAGACTGAAGTTCTCAGGGTATGTATATGGAGCAGCATACAGAGGTCCTTCATTAGCTTTCACATAAATGGGGTACCTTGGTCTGTTAATATCTCCTTTGGTAGCCCCACTTTGGCAAAGATCCCCACCAACTCTTTAGCTATCGTTTTAGAGGCCGTGTTCCGCAAGGGGACGGCTTCTGGGTAGCAAGTAGCATAAGCCAGAACGACAAGTATATATTGGTGGCCCTGGGCTGTCTTCTCCAGGGGTCCCACTAGATCCATGGCTATTCGCTCGAAGGGGACCTCTATGATGGGAAGGGGTACTAAAGGTGCCCTCAAGTGGAGACGGGGACTGTGCTGCTGACATTCCGGGCAGGACGCACAGTACCTCCGCACTTCTTCTGTACTCCGGGCCTGAAGAATCGTCGCAGGACCCATGCCAGGGTCTTCTCTACCCCCAAATTCCCCCCAAAAAGATGACTATTGACCAGACTTAATACAACATTCTGATGTTTTTGAGGTACTAGGATCTGCTGTACCTTCTGCCCCTGTACTGGTGCAACCCAGTATAAGAGATTATTCTTCTTCATTATAAGTAGGGTCCTGGTCCCTGGGTTTTCCCTTCCACGGGGACCCCATCTACTTCGGTCACCTCCTTCCTAATGTTGTTGTACCTTGGGTCTTCAGCCTGGTCCCATCCAAAATTTCCTCTATCGGGACTAATCTGCCCAAGATCTAGGGAGCCAATCTCTGTTGCCTCTACTGGTTCAGAGGTGTTAGGGTGTGGGTCAGACACAGGTGCTTCTCCCTCCTGGGTGGCCTCCTTTTCAGCTGCTCGGGTCCACCTAGCTACGAGAGCGACCCTCTGGTCTTTGGGCCAGTATTCAGGTTCCCAAGGCCTTAGCTGCCCTTCTTGCCCTTTTCGTCTTTCTACGCTGTGTGGGAGTGGAGAACAAATCTAGGGATATTTCAGAGAAGGTTGGGGGTTGACAGTCTACTGTGGATGCCTCACTACTTTCAGGGTATGGGAGTTTAGGGACTACACCTGCTGCTACCTCAGTAGTGTTCCCTGAATCTCGATTTTTACTGGAATAGTGGGGTAATGACCAACTGTCCCATGGACGCATGTTATCCCCGTACGCTTAGCCCACAGCAGCTGACTACACTTCACGAGCTTTCCCGAGACAAGCGTGATAGCACTCCCTGAATCAACCAGTGCTGTGGTCTCTACTCCATTTAGCTTCACTGGTCTAGTGTACATATGTGGGGTTAGTGAGACCCCCACAAGGTAGATTAGGGAGCATGGGTCTGCCCAGTTCCCGAGGTTACACTGCATAGGCTCCTCGGCATTGGGACACTGTGCAGCTATGTGTCCCCACTCCCCGCAAGCGTAACATCTGTATGGAGCCCTAGGCTTTCCTCGGTCTCTTGGTTTGGGTAGTCTAACATCACGATCCTCTTCCCCCTCAGTGCTCTGACTCTTAGTGGCTTCTAGTGGGCCTTCAGCCCCTCTCTTTTTCCACCTGGGTTCTCCTGGTGGCCCAGTCACCCGAGCTCTAGGGCTTGGTGCTGCTAGTTTAACCCAGGGTGCTTCTTCCTTAACTGGTTGGATCAGCTCCCTCGCCATCCTTCGCCTTTCTACCAGTGTGACAACCTCGTCATAGGTGGAGGGTTCATTCTGCCTTACCCAGGTGCGAAGGTCTGGCAGTAGTCCTCTGATATACTGGTCGATGATCAGAACCTCTAGTATCTCCTCCGGACTCCGGAACTCAGTTTGTAACCACTTTTGTGCGAGATGGATGAGGTCATATAATTGGGACCGTGGAGTTTTGTTTTCCTGGTACCTCCACTCATGATATCGCTGGGCCTGCACAGCGGTTGTTACTCCAGATCTGGCCAGGATCTCTGCTTTCAGCTGGAGGTAGTCTGCGCCAGCCTCTTCAGGCAAATCATAGTAGGACTTCTGGGCCTCCCCACACAGGAATGGAGCGAGGAAGACAGACCACTGTTCTCGGGGCCAAGCCTCCCACAGGGCTGTCCTCTCAAAAGCCAGGAGATATGCCTCTACATCACCCTCCCGCATCATTTTCTGCAGCCAATTGCTGGCCCACATGATCTGCGTCCCATCATGGCTGCGGTTCAGCTCTATAAGGGCCTTTACCTGGTTTACCAGTTCCCGCAATATAGCCCGGTCTTCCGCAGTCTGGTCCATCAGCAGGCGATTAGTCTCTTGCTGCAGCCGCGCTGCCTCCTGTTGGGCGGCTGCCTGGACACGAGTAGCTGGTCAGCCGTGGCTTGTATCAGTGCCCGCACTACCTCCTCCATTGTGGTGAAAAAAAAAAATAAAAATAGACCCTCTTCCCATTTTTTTTTTCTTCCTTCCAAAACCCTCCTCCTTCCGCCGTGCTGTGGCCACTAGATCCCACTTCCGACACCAGTTGTAACAAAGTTCCTGCTCTACCTTGGTGGGTCTTGTGTTTATTGGCGGATTTGCTCGCCTTGGAGCTTCATGGCAGCCCTCAGCTTGGCCATTTTTCTGAACCCACAGTCGACTCCTCCTGTGTTTGATCAGGAGTTGGGAGGATTTGGGGGGGAACCTGAGCCCGCCCTCTATTCCGGGTTCCAGCCCAGGGCCCTTTGGAATGCAGCTGTCTAGAGTGCCTCCTGGAACAGCGGTACGACAGCTACAATTCCCGGGGCTACTTCCCCATGGTCTCCTCCCAACACCTTCTTTATCCTCACCATAGGACCTTCCTCCTGGTGTCTGATAATGCTTGTACACCTCAGTCCTCCGTCCGCGTTCTCACTCTCAGCTCCTAGTGCCTCTTGCTCCCAGCTCCTCACACGCACACCACAAACTCAAGTGAGCTCCTTTTTAAAACCCAGGTGCCCCGATTAGCCTGCCTTAATTGATTCTAGCAGCTTCTTGATTGGCTGCAGGTGTTCTAATCAGCCTGTCTTAATTGTCTCCAGAAGATTCCTAATTGTTCTGGAACCTTCCCTGTTATCTTACTCAGGGAAAAGGGACCTACTTAGCCTGGGGCAAATATATCTGCCTTCTATTACTCTCCTATAGCCGTCTGACCCGACCCTGTCACACCACCAAAACAGTTGCAGTGGTTGTGTCACGTACAGAATGTGTTCTTTAATGGAGTATCCTGTACAATACAGAAACTGTACATTAGAAATACATTTAGGAGACTGTAAAAAGCAACTATGGGGTGCCTTATTTCCAAACCTTTAGCTCCAGTTCAGCAAACCACTTAAGCATGTAATTAACTTGAAGTCCCATTGACTTCAATGGATTTTTAGCATGTACTTTGCTGAATAAGGATGGGCTCAAACACATGCTTAAAATTAAGCACGTGCTTAAGTGCTTTGCTGAATCAGGGCTTTAGCCAGTCTGTGGTTTAAAATTGCTTTAAATTCAAAATTCATCATTGCCCAGTCTGTTACACCTCTAACAAATTGTACTAACTGACTACTGGTACACATACTGTATCAGAACTCAGAGCCAAAATCTTCTGCATGGTTTACATTATATAAGACTCACCTACTGCTTTCTGAAGTGAGTCCTAGAGGTGCCACAAGTACTCCTTTTCTTTTTGTGAATACAGACTAACATGGCTGCTACTATGAAACCTGTTTCAGATTAACAGCCTCTGAAAATGCAGATTAGCATAACTAATTACAGTGGTAAAGTGTCTGCCCAGGAGAGAATGTGACCTTTACAATCTACCAGCAACTCTAGCGCTTGGCAAAAGCAGCTAAAGAGCAAATTGAACTGAATATGAAATTAAAAACTGTCCTGAGAACTCTGTACTCACTTAAATTACACACGGAGCCATAGTGGAGAGTTCTTTCCAAAGGTCATGACCTGGTCTTGAGTGTTACAGTAAGAGAAAAAAATGAGAAGTGATGGTAGCCTCTTGAAGTTTGAGATAAAACAACCAGATCATTGGTATATAACACCACCGCACTTATACAATGGAAATAAAGAGTACAAGGGTTGTTCCTCCATCTTCTGGAGGTAAAGAGGGGGCAATGAATAATCTGGAAGAGTACAGATCTTACACCAAAATTTAAGAAAAGAACTACAACAAGCTCTGCTACTTACAGAAGGAACACCCACCTTTGCATGTAAAAATGAGGCTGGGGGAGAATTTGGAAGAATTAGAAGTTCCCTCAAATATTATTTGAACAATCTCTTAGGCTGAAATTTGGCCACTAAACCAAACTTCTGATCCATAGAGTGTCTGCACTATTATTTTAGCATTAAAAACTCTTAGCACTGGGGCAACTCTGTTCCCACCATAGAAGTGGGTAAAATAGGACAGCCCTGGAGCAGAGCTAAGGGCCTTTTATTTAAAATCTTAATACAGGGACCAGCAGCCCGAATGATGAAACTTTATCCCTAGTTAAGTAAAAACACACACTTGTTCTACAGAGTGGCCTTCTACCTTCCACACAATTTGTGGAGAGTTCTTTCCAAAGGTCATGATCTGGTCTTTAGCATTACAGTAAGAGGAAAAAATGAGAAGTGATGGTGGCCTCTTGGAGTTTGAGATAAAACAACCAGATCATTGGTATATAACACCGCAATAAATCTACCCCGAATTTGCAGCAGAGAAAATTATCTTCCTTTAAAACATCCACCACATTATTATTAAATAGATTAACAAGAAGGCATCCCTGGTATGCTCCCCTAGAAACAGGAAAACCTTAGTACATTCTCTATTGTCTTTACTTCTTATCCTAGCCATATTACCCTGGTATAAAGAAAAGGAGTACTTGTGGCACCTTAGAGACTAACAAATTTATTAGAGCATAAGCTTTCGTGAGCTACAGCTCACTTCATCGGATGCCTGGTATAGAGTCTCCAAAATGTACAAGTCTTAGATAATACCCATCCTTCTTGATTTCACCCAAAGTTTATCTCAGTTAATAGAATCAAATGCTATTTTTAAATCTATGAAACAAGCAATCTAGTACCCTTAACCACAGTATATTTATAAATCATATAGAATAAAATAAAACAAGTATCAGTTGTGACTCTACCAGCCTAAAGCTAGATTTTTCTTTATGTAACAAATTAGCTTCTGAAACCTGTATTTCTAGTTTAGAAATCAGAAATAAATTCCCTGTCACATCTAACAGACTAATAGGTCTATATGATGCAAGATTCTTTCTATCCCCCTTTTTAAAAATAGGAACTATTATACTGGACTTCCAGACAGATTGAATCCATCCAATATGATTAATGACAGTAAATAATTAAGGCCAAGATTAAGATACTGCTAAAGAACTTCAATGGGGAGAAAATCTTCCTCTGGAGACTTTTCCTTCATTGGGCTAAAATAAAGGACTATATGTCACTGTCTGTTACTGAAGGTCAGAGTGGTAAATCTAAGAGAGGCTTCCTGACTGCATCAACTATGGTAGAATTAGATTTTAAAAAACTGTTTGGGGGAAATCAGTAATGACCTGGCCAAAATGTACTATCCAGGCTTCACTAATATGGGGTTCCTCAACTGGCATATATATACCAGAGCAGAAGGCCACCATCTTCCAAAACACAGAAGAATTTTTAGCATTAGCTGCTGCTTCAAAATCCTTCCACAAGGATCTAAGATATTCTTGGTTTTTGTGATATAATAAACCTTTATATCTTTTTCTGACAGATACTAAATTCTGAAGAAAATTAGGAGGGGGATTGCATCTTACCCTAACAGCTATATACATGAGAGCAGATTTCTCCTTCACACTGTTCACATCAAATTGTCAGATAATTCTCACCATGTCCCAGTCGCCATCAGACACTCGATAAATTATTCTGCAACACTTTAAAGATCAGAGAAGACTGAAATATTCAGCTGGGTGACTTTTGCAGGCACTGCAGCTCCTACTTCCTCACCATTAGCAATACCAAATACACAGTGAAGAAGACGAGGAAAGATGGAATCCCATGGAACCCCTAGTTAGGAATACCTTCAGAACTGATGAGTACTTGCTCACTCCCACCCTTTTCAGATTTCTGAGGAAAGGAACAGACAATCAAAAGTGAATCCTGCATTCATAACTAGTTTCTGTGGTTGTGTCAAAAATACTTCTATAGTAACGGTATCAAGATGCTGCCAGGTCTAAAAAGAATTAGCAGATACCTGATCTTCATCCATCATCAGGCTGAAATCATCAGCACCAGCAATCTAGTTTCTGTAGAACATTCAGGTCTAAAACCTAACTGGCTGGAGTGAACTCGTCTTCATAATCCTCACCAAATTCATTACAAAGCAAAGACTGTATATGTTGAGCAATGTTTTAACAATTATTTTTTTATGAGAACCTGGAATCTCGCCTTTGCTTAGGAAGGCACTGACAATAACTTCCATCAATGACCCAAATTACTTCCCATTGGCTGTTATCAGCTGCTTCATATATACCCAGCAAATACCTTGGGCTAAAACTCAGAGAAGACTGAATTTGTCCTTCTAGAAATGAACTCCACTTCTACTGAGGCAGTAAGCACAGTCCGGTTCTAAGTTATCTTACCCACAAAATAGTCAGAAAACTCATCACCGTGAGAATTTCAACAGAATACCAGGTTCAGACAGCCACAGTTAATCGAGTTGTCTGTCACAGGAAACAGCTCCACTGATCAGAACTTTGCAGATGCTATGGCGGAGGCACAGGAATACTTCTTGGCCTCCTGCAGAGCCCTGGATAAGATTCTGATAAAGTTTAAGACCCAGCCAATCCAATTCAGACTTGCACCACAAGTACTCTGGCTGTTTTCCCACTTACTTCCTCAGTCACAGGTCATCTGGATATCCAAGTGGCACAAGTGTGAAGCCGAGAAAGAGAATATTTAGGAGCTGCTATATCAATGGCCATTGAAAAAGTCTTCTAATAGATACCGCTGTCAGAGATGTACTATATGACTTCAGGAATTTTAACCCACATTCTTCAACCAAGTTTTTATTTTCAGGTTTGGTTGATTAAATCATTAACATAACTTCTAAGGAGCACCAACACATGAATGAAAAATATTAATTACGTTAATGTTAACTGCTGTGAAGGCTCAAATTTACTTCCAAAGGTACTTTAACTTACAGCATACTAAATTACACACAGACAGACCATATAATGGTGACATCCACAGGATAAATAGCATTATCATGCATCTTTGACCACTTGATTTTGCCCTTCTAATCATACTACTCTCAGACTACTGCTAACATTCCAAACCTGTGAAATGATTCAAAGAGCCACTAATGAAAAATAAAAACATCCATAAAGCTGTTTTTTCTCTCTCTCTCCCCCCCTCCCCCGCATATTAAATTTCCTCTCTGATTTCCAGTAGTACGAGGTGCAGGCTGATCAATATTCACTCCTGGACTAGTGATAATATAAGGTCTAATATATCATCAGCAGTCAGAATTAGAAAAAGAAAGTTCATACTAGTGGAAGGAAGAGATCCCCAGCTTTCCAAAGGAATGCACAGAATTTGTGTCTAGCCTTGAAATGTCCTGAGATATTGAACTTTAACATCATGACATTATTATAAATGTACAAGCTATTTGAGGTAATCTTAGAGGTTGCTAAAATGTATTAGTTATATTTTTTTATCCCAGTACAGTTGTACTCATGGTGTTAAGGGAACACAGACTTTAAGGATGAAGGGATATGAAAAATGCTACCAACAGAAATCATAAATATTCTCTAAGGCATTTTAAAAATAGGTTTCCTGCAAAAATATGTGCCATATCCAGAATACATGACAATGTGATACAAAGATTTTAGTGGCACTTGCTTTGGTGAGCTGCATAACTTACTTATTGGCATCACCACTTGTGAGTAATGCTGCCATTCCAGATGCATGTTGATGACCAATACGCATCCATCTGTGACCCCGATCTGGCAGAGACTTATACATAAGCGTAACTTTACACACTGTGCATACAGCTAAATAAATGCACCGTTGTTGTTGTTGTTTTTTGTAGGATCAGGGCCTACTTATCCCAATAAATGCATGCACACACACACACACACACCACACGCCATATGCTGACATCCTCAACTGAAATCCACAATTCTCTGTTAACTTGAGCATAAACGGATAGTGAAGGGTTTGAAAAACTTACTTCATTAGAGCCACACCAATTTACACTAGTTCAAAATCTAGCCCAGCGTGAGTGAGAGAGAGAGAGAGCTAAAGGAGCTATCAAAATATATCCTATTTTATAGTTTTCTTAATATAATTTATTTGTTGGAACTCACAAAAAAGTTTACATTAATTCAAGGTATTGAATTATGTATTTTAGGGAGAGTTAAAAAACAAAATAATTAGATTTTAGAAAAGAGATTAGATCTCCTGAAAGCAGAATTCAGATGCAGTACGGTATATTAAAATGTGTCCTTATGAACAAGTGGAACTGTACACACCTTAGAGATTTTCTTTGATTACAACTGTCATTAGTTACAGAAGCTATTGGAAAATAGGGTTTCCCTCCCTATGAAAAATGTTGACTATTCATTGAAAAGATTGAAACTTGAAAACTAACAATTCTTTTCTTCTCACTAATGAAAAATCTAAAAATTATGGCCATAAATTACCAATAAATAAATAAAATTTGACCAAAACCTACCAAAATCTGAAAAAGGTTTTGGCTGAAAAAAAATCAGTTTTCTGACCAAAAACCCCCCAAATTGCTGAGGAAAGCAGACACTTTCTGCAAAAATTTTCATTTAGTGAAAAACCCAATTTTCCATGGAAAATATGTTTTGATGGAAAATTTTCAACCAATCTTATACGCTATGTTGCATTGTCACATTTTTCTGCATGCAATAATCAGTGCAGTGTTATAGTGTGTTATGAGTATTTTTACATTTTTTCTCTCACACATACAGTTTTCCATTTCAATAAGTATAAAGAACCAGGAACTGCCAATGAGACTACATTTGCAGCCAAATACGCAATATGAGCAGTATTTCATTTAAATTTTCATCTGTACCACCGGCCACCTATTAGCTGTGGAGGACAGAAGCGTCAACTGAAACCAGCAAACTGTTCTCTTCAGGTTTTCCTTCACCCTGTCATCATCTCCTATCTAGCCCAGACACAAGGTGGATAGTATTCAGGAGAGCACAACATGCATGCAAATCCTTCAGGGCTGTCATCAATGACACTTCAGGAACTGACTGGCTCATGTGGGTTATACAAAATGCCATCCTTCCTGGGGGTTAAATGTTTCTTTTGTGACACACTGAGTTCCAGAAGGATACTACAATAGTATCCAGAAACTGGGTGTGGAGAGAAAGATAGAGGATAAACTAGAGGATAAAAGACAATACACATAGCCAGAGTGAAACTCTATACCCTTGAAGTTGAGGAAATAGTTTTGCCACTAGCAATTACAGCTGCATCATCTGCATAAATGCGTGTTATGTTCAGAGAGCAGATGTTCAGTGGGATCATTAGTAAATATAGGAAATAAATGTGGGTTGAAAGCAGAGCTTCATTCAACATAATATTTTAGGGTAATAGCAGCTAATCATATTGAATGCAGAATCTTCAATAATGGCTATTATCCTTGCTCCTTCTAAATATATATGTTTGCTTCCACCACCCGATTTTTACTTGGGTGTCAAATTATTCTGAGAAGATAAAGAAAATGGCTAACTTCAAAAGTGTGATTTTTTTGCTTCTCTAAAGTGCAGCAATTTTTTTTTAGGGGCAATGCTCCTCTGACCCAGATATTTTGCCTTAGCATTTTACTTACCCATTAACATTTGTAACCAAACATTTACATGGGCTTTTAAAAAACATGTACTAACCTTTGCTAAATAAACATCAGTTCAGGAATCAAAAGGATACATAAAGAGGCTTCATTTGTACGATTTTCAGTGTTGCTAATTCTCATTATTTTATCCTTGTCTTGTCAAAGTCTTGTCTTTGGTGTTTTTCATGTTTTTTTTTGAACGTTTGGGGTTGGTGAGACTAGAAGTAGCCCAAAAGTGTGAATGTACATTAAAGGATTTTTTCTTGCTACCTATAATAAGTACTTAGACACCTTAGGAACTGAAAATGTGGCATCCACTTGATTTTTCACAAGTAGTTTCAAATCCCAGATGGTGCAGCCTTTAATTTATATGCAGAGAAGAAATGGGTTTTCTTGAACAAAGGCTCCTGAAGCATCATACTGTTTGCATAAAGCAGGCACAGTTAACACACAGCAATCAAGTACAAGACTAAGCAGAAGCCACTGAAATAATCCCTCCTAAAATCACACACATTATCCTTGTACTGAACCAAAATAAAATTGTGCTCTCTTTTGAGCTTGTTAAAACAGCTTTCAAAAGGATGAACCAGCTGTAAAATCAGTTTTAATTTCAATCATGTTTTCCAACAAACTCCTACATAAAAATTTGACTTAAAAAAGTCATTTCTGACTATTTAAACTAAATGAGTTTTAATTAAAATTCCAAAAAAGAAGCAAAAAGGTTTAGAATTCAAAGTTGTGTTGAATATTTTTAAGACTTTGTAACCCAAATGCATGGTTAGATTTCTTTTATACAGCGACATTAAAATGGCTGTTTTAAATGAGGTTTTGAGACAACCAAGAGAGCAATTAATTCTCCCTTTGGAAAGGGCATGATTGCAGAGCTATCATGTAATATATATGGAGGTGGTATGTATATGGGGGAAGAAGGAGTGACACCTCCCGTATGGCCTTTAAATGTATATGGGGCACCTTTTCCAGCATATTATGCAAATGACAAAATGAGGTGTACAAACACAAATTTTCACACGGGGCTGGAGGATGAGCCTGTCCCACACGCAGCAGCGGTGGCTACTGTCCCACAGGGCTGGGCCCAGGTGATGTGTGGCACTCCAGGTGTTGTGTGGCGCTGCAGCTCCATGCATGATGGTTGCAACACCACTCACTCAAATTTGGCCTGTCCACGCCTCCTTCATGACAAAGGGTAGGCCAGGCCAAACCTGAATGATGCTGCAACCGTGTGCACAAGGTCATAACACCTGGAGAGGGGAGCTGAGTCAGTGAGAAGTGGGCTCACTCTGCAGCCCATCACCAATAAACTCATCTCCCCACTGGTTGCAAAATCTGGCTCCACTTCTGAACGCACAGAGTAAGTATTTCACTCTGTAATAAAGTCCATCTGTCACATGTACAGTATCTATACATGGAAAAGGGATTTCCCCGTGCCTTATGCCATCCTGTGTTCTTTACAGAGAATGTCCACATTTTGTAGATTCTATCTGCAATCAAGTACAAAACAGTGAAGACTGAAGGAATACATTGTTTATTCTGTACAGTGCTTCCTGCCATGTGTTCTAGTAGTGCCCTACCGGTAATGCTTTGTAAGCATAAAAGCCACACTTCTAAAAATCAAAGGCATCTCAGATTATCTCATTAATAGAAAACTTGTTCTTCTGGAGAAAATGTCAGCATACTCTACATAATTCATTTTATTTCCTATTTGAACTGCTTCTGTAAGGGTGCATTTCAAATAAAGACAACTAAGTTACAATCTGAATTGAATCTAATTCAGTCTGAAATCCTATTTTGGGGTTCAGTTTTGTGCTATGTTACCTGTCTTTAACCATCTTGGACTCAGGAGTCAGAATTTACTAAATCTAAAGAAATTTGCTGCTTAACGCCAAAATACATTAAGGTTAAGGTAGCAGATTCATAGGTCTGCCAGCATCAAAGAGATAAACATAAAACAAACAGAAATGTGGAACTCTTTCCACATTAATGAATGGGTCTAAGTACATGAGCTCTCTTTAAAGAAAGAATCCTTGAAACCTGTGTGATTCTTAGGTTACGAAGATCCTTTCCTGAACTTGCTTGATTGGACAAGTGGGTAAGTAATGGGTACAGTTCAAGGAGCTGCTTTTTCATTTCCTGATTTTTTAAATTATTATTATTATTTTAGGGCAGAAATCATAAACTGAATGGAAGACTGGCTGATATGCTGTTTTAGCTTCTTCTCTAATTCATATGTACCAACTTGTGACAAGCTGCCATTTTAAATCACATCTTTTCCAAAAATCTTTTTGTTTATTTAATACTACCCTTTGAATTCTGCTTCTTACACATACTGAAGCAAAGAATAATGACAGGTTTCAGAGTAGCAGCCGTGTTAGTCTGTATTCGCAAAAAGAAAAGGAGTACTTGTGGCACCTTAGAGACTAACAAATTTATTAGAGCATAAGCTTTCGTGAGCTACAGCTCACAAGTGAGCTGTAGCTCACGAAAGCTTATGCTCTAATAAATTTGTTAGTCTCTAAGGTGCCACAAGTACTCCTTTTCTTGAAGCAAAGAAGTGAATCCTCCAGAGAAAAGAAATCACTGCTATGAGGGGCAACTCCAATTTCAGAGGACAACAAAAGATATTACTGAGGTCAAACCAGTGTGACAAAGCAATGACTAAATTCTTCCTGAGCACAAATCAAACTGCAGTTTTGTTATAACCTGAAGTAGCCATTTAAGATGAAGTGGAATATATTCTACAATTAAAAATGACATCCTAATGAACTATGCATATTAAGTAGGCTAATTGTAAAGCTCATTGTCTACATCATTACAGTAATAACTATAGATCAAGCTAGAAAGTGGTGTGCAAATGTTTGGAAATGTTTTTCATTTCTTTTGACTTTCACTGTGCTTTGTATGGCAGTGATTATTAACCTTCACTTTTAGGTCTTCTCTCAGCAGCCCAAAAGAGGTAATAGCTTGCCTTTATAGAAGAGTGTCAGCTCTTTCACCTTCTCACTTCTTGAAAACTCACTGTAAATGTTATCTGACATGACACAATTACCATCAGTAATAAAATCAGCAATCCCTATTAACAGAGCAGGAGAGGCTAAAAACAAACAGGGGAAATCCGGTCAATGTAAGTTAAATAACTGCCCAATCAAATGGAAATTAACATATTAGCAGTCTCCAATTAAAATCTGCATGGAAAAGATGAACATATGCAAGTATATGACATATATTTCTATACGTGTGAAAGAAATGGTAAGCATTGGTGAACTCGGTAGCTCAGAAGGTTGGTAATGAGGCATGAAGCTTGTGACTTTATCATTAACAGCCTGGGTTAATAGTGACTAAAATTAATTATTTGATGAGTATTTAGAGGCCTATATGGAGGATGGACTCAGTCCATGCCTAGCAAGCAGGCGTCTAGATTGCAAAAATCACTACATAAATCACTACATGACACCCTCTTTGGCAGTCTCAAGAAATAGGTCAAGACTGAATGGACGTGGGGATTAACCTAACTTCACATCACTAGAGGTCTTCCATTTCATTTTTGGGGCATTTTATGATGAAAGGACACATGGCAGGCAAGTTAATGCTATGTTAAGGAGAGATTTTAGAGGAAAGACCTATTTCCCCAAATATTACTACAGTACCAGGACAAGATAACTAGAATTCAAACAAGTGTACAAGCATTTTCTATGGGACCAATTGGTATTGTTTAGCATCTCATTGTACAAAAATATAGTTTGTAAAATATGAATGTATGTAAGCAACTGAACAATTCCGAATATAAACACTTTCCCATGTATTTATAAACCAGGCATTTCCCTTCTTTGGTTGCATTTCTCATGCTTTGGGAATACCACCTCGACAAAGAATTTGGGATTGAAGCTGAAGATCCATACAACATAGTCCTGCAGTCAAGAACTTTAAGTATTGTGTATACACCGAGGTGCACAAAGGATATAAAGCGGGAGACCAAATTTAAGCTAATATTCCCAAAACTGTTATAGACTAAAGAACTTTACAATCATTTGTGACTGCAAAAGAAAGAATATAAATGAGTGGATCTGAACTGCTAACTGGACTTGTCAACACTTGTGAAAACTGCTGCATAGGCCAAATCTCAATGAAAGGAGAGGGACTGGGAATGAAGGAAGCTTACTGAGATCTGGAGATAGAGCTCAGATAATTGTTTCTGCTTTTTTGTTCTTTTTCCTATTTAGCGGGTTTGGCTCTGCTTTCACCTCCAAATTACTTATTCTTATTGTGGTGAATGATCTGAGAGACACTAATTAAGGGTGCTTTGGATCAAGCCCTAAACTGAGAAAGTTTGCACCCATGTATTTCTAAGATCCCTGTCCAAGCAAGGAAATTAAGGCAGCATTTTTAAATTAGGTGGCCTAAAGTTTGGTACCTAAATCCATATGTAGACTCCTAAATAAAAGTGGCCCTATTTTCATGTGCTGAGTAAGGCTAAGATTTTGTCATGGTAATTTTTAGTAAAAGTCACAGGCAGGTCATGAGCAATAAACAAAAATTAAGGGAAACCATGACCTGTCTGTGACTTTTGCTGCTGCAGCTCCATGGTTTCTCCCACCACCATGGTGGCTGGGAGCGAGGTCCACCCTCCTCCCATGGCAGCTGGAAGCTGCAGGGGGTCCCCCTTCAGCCCATGACGGCTGGGAGCTGCAGGGTGACCATATTTCCTAAAGAGAAAATGGGACATCCCCAGCCATTTGCCCGAGCCCCCTCCCACCCCGGCCCTTTGTGAGGCTGTTGCCCATCACTGGAACCCTGAGGAGGGCCCCCCGCAGAGGCTGTCAACCTTCGCTGAAACTATGATGGGGCCCTGCTGGCTGCCAGCTCCAGCCCCACAGCCCCTGGGGCTGAAGCAGAAAATGTCATGGAAGTCTCTTGAAGTCACAGATTCCATGACTTCCTTGATCTCCAGGACATAAACGTAGCCTGAGTGCTGAGCATCTGCAACTCTGACCGACTTCAATGAAGGCTGTGGGTCCTCAACACATGAAAAATCAGGCTACTTTGATTTTGATGTCTAAACAGGGTGCCTAGCTATAGGTAAACAAGTTTAACTATTTTGGTGTGACACTTTAACATTAAGGAGAGATAATAAGTGTAGACCAGTAGTGTTTCCAAATATCTATTTAGTTGGTGTATCTGAGAAAAGGAGCATTCTATTTGGGAGAGGAGTGCCCTTTTGACTATTAATAAGTTCAGAATTGGCACCCACATAAAAACTGCCTCAGAACACATTAGTAAACTAGAGAAATAGAATTTTTCTGGTGACAACATGACATTTTCCTATGCGCTGGGTGAAAGTTATGCTCTTGTTTGTGGTCGGATGTTGTCCTTTGTGCCACAAGTAGTTTTACCTGAAATCATGGTATATGCTAGGACATGGATGGGAGTACAATCTGATATTTATAATGGGACCTTAAAAGAGCAATTTTATTATAGTGAATTTCACATGCATTGATAGTAGAATTTTATTTTAAACATACAATGGGTATTAACTATGCAGAATAATATACCCGAACCAAAAATAAATAAGTGTAAGTAAATAATTAAAGCAGGTGTGGCCAACCTGAACCTGAGGAGGAGCCAGAATTTACCAATGTACATTGCCAAAGAGCCACAGTAATAAGTCAGCAGCCCCCCATCAGCTCCCCAACCCCAGCTCCCAGTGCCTCCTGCCCACCAGCAGCCCCACCAATCAGCACCTCCCCCCCTCCTTGCACCTCCTGATCAGCTGTTTCATGGCGTGCAGGAGGCTCTGGGGGGAAAGGGAGGAGGAGGAGGAGTGGGGGCACGAGAGGCTCAGGGGAGGGTGTGGGAAGGGGTGGAGTGGGGGCAGGGCTTGGGGCAGAGCAGGGGGTTGAGCAGTGAGCACCCCCTGGCACATTGGAAAGTTGGCGCCCCCAGCTCCAGCCCCAGAGTCGGTGCCTATACAAGGAGCCACATATTAACTTCTGAAGAGTCGCATGTGGCTCTGGAGCCACAGGTCAGCCACCCCTGAATTAAAAAGTTACAATAATAGAGTCAGGTGGAAATAAAGATTTAGATCCACATAGAGGTTATCCTTGCAGTTCACTGGTCTCATCCCAGCTGTATCACTACATGAAGGAGAAACCATAAAACAATGTATCTAGTCTCAATAACAGAACTACTATCAATAATAAAAAATAACTGACCATTCTGAGATTTGGCTTGTATCAGGTAAAGCAATCCATAAAATCAGTCCCCAAAAGTCAGAGACATAGCATATTCAATATTCATATTATGGGCAAACTCAAAACTATCTGTAACACAGAGTTTTATATTTTACATTTTTTAGATTTCATAATTTACTCTGACACCTGGGGATATAAATTGCTCCAGAAGATGAACTAGAGAGAAATGTTAAACTGGTTGGACTACCAGACAACTTAACACAAGGCTCATGAAGACTTCATTGCTATCCAGTAAAAATGTTCATAGAAATCAAAGCAGGAATATAAATTACTGACTTTAAATTTAGCAACCTCGAAACTCACAAAGACCTACACTCAGAGATAAGACGTAGAGATGTAATTTTAGATTGCTCTGCTATCACAACCACCAGCTTGATATTGCCCCAAAAAAGAAAAAAAAATCTGCAAAACATCAGCTTTGAGTCGGAAGAAACAGTTCCAGCGACATACTTTTGTATGAATGAATCAGTTGATTTCCCCACCCCATTGTGAAGGTATAGACATTCCCTGTTCTGAGAGAGGCAACAGTAGACATGCGACATGAGCCAATGAAGAGGAGTCTTCAATCACAGAATACAGTTAATAATGACAACAGTCTGCCTACATGGAACAATTGCTTATGAGAGCAAGCTGAAGTCATTCTTGAATGTAAGCTCAGTAAATTGTTAATGGTTACTAAAGAGAGCAGCTGGTTGCACAAAAATCCCACAAAAATAAGATTCACTGCCAAGAGCAAGGGGCAGCATTACAACAAAAAGATGGTGCTTTTTCCAGATGGTGTTGTGAACAGTGCTACTCAACTTAGTGACCTTCCAAATTAAAGCTTCCGATTCCAAAAGAAATGACTAGGATCCTTGACAAAAAACCAAATCAAATACTCCCTAAGAAGGCTTTAAAAACATGCAACAGGCCAACGGGGACACATTTTTCCTTTACAGGAACTATCTTTTTTTCAAGTACAGTAATTCAATGTAGAGGATATATTTCTGACTGCTAACACGCTGTCTCTCATACATATAACAGAAAGATAGAAATGGATCTAATCCAAAACTCTTCCCATCCCAAATCCCCAGCTGAATCTAGCCTTGTAAATTTTGAGTGCAGGTCAGATCTAAAAAGCCAGAAACAGCCTAGCTTTTTGATCCCATTTGGATGCAGCCATGTAAACTAATTTCACGATTCTGCCATTTTGCTAAAATGTCATGAGCTTTTAGTGCTCTCTGAACAATCCTGACGCCTAGCATGGGCTGAGTCTCAAGCCTAAAGTCCAAACATGAGTCAAATCCTGTTCCAATCACTGCTTTCTGATTCCATCTCTAGAGACACCTATGGGCTATATATTCACATATGAAAGAAAGAGAACAGAGATAGAGAGAAATTACACCTTGTCTAAATAGGCCTTTTCTTTGTCTCTAGACTTTGTGAATGTGTTTGTGTTTTTATGGATATAACCAAGGACTTCATTGTTTCATATCTGTCCCAATTATCAGGTTGAACAGAACCCAAGGAGCACCTTTACCTCACATAAGGTATTTCTACTGAGATAAGACCTCCTAGGAAATTTAGAACTGAGGTAGGAATTACTTGGGAGAAAATTAAAGGCAATATTTTTAAAAAGTTAGAGTCTTAAGAGAAGCAAAGACATAAAAGTAAAGTGTATTAGGACTGTGAGATCACCTGAAAATTCACTACTCATACAATTAAAATGACAGTTGTCTCAAAGCACAAATGATTTGAAGTTGAAAGGAAAGATCTCTTGTGATTATATCATACCGTTAAACAGAACCCTAAGGAGGTAAGAGGTTCTTCTCCTGACACAAGCAATATCATAAGCAGAAGGCATTTTCTCTGTGGACTAGAACTATATACTGCACAAAAAGGACCATTCAATTGAGTTTTTAAATGAATTTGCTTAAGTCAAATACTTGCCTTTTCTGGATTTGTTTTTTTGTTTGTTGTGTGTTGTTGTTTTTTTACCAACATCCATGCTGTTAAGTTTTATTAGCATGAATGTCCACAGAAAGTGCATCTCCTAGTCATAGGCACAAACATAATCAGAGACATCAAAGTTCACATTTGCATGCACGAATATTTGCTCTAGGTGTGCTCCTGTGTTACTCCATCTACCAGGGTGAAGAAACAAGACGATTGTGACTTCTCTGACCAATCACTATTAACCAACATAGCTGGGATAGCAAGCAACACTCATAGAAAACTATTCCTGGTCAAGCCATAAAGTAAAAAAATGGTGCAAAAATTGCATTGAATAATTCTGAACCAATATATATGAGGAAAACTCAGTCTGCTCATAGATCTTCCACAAGCAGGAAGAGGCTGCATATTGTCAAATAATGTATTGTTCCTATTATTCACACAGCTCCGTGGTATCTAAACCATGACCTGCAAGGCTCTAAACTGTAGCCCTGGAGCATGACTGGGTGACAGTGAAAATGGTAAAAAGAAAAGGAGTACTTGTGGCACCTTAGAGACTAACAAATTTATTAGAGCATAAGCTTTCGTGAGCTACAGCTCACTTCATCGGATGCATTTGGTGGAAAAAACAGAGGAGAGATTTATATACACACACACAGAGAACATGAAACAATGGGTTTATCATACACACTGTAAGGAGAGTTCAGAGTAGCAGCCGTGTTAGTCTGTATTCGCAAAAAGAAAAGGAGTACTTGTGGCACCTTAGAGACTAACAAATTTATTAGAGCATAAGCTTTCGTGAGCTACAGCTCACTTCATCGGATGCATTTGGTGGAAAAAACAGAGGAGAGATTTATATACACACACACAGAGAACATGAAACAATGGGTTTATCATACACACTGTAAGGAGAGTGATCACTTAAGATAAGCCATCACCCACAAGAGGGGGGGGAAAGGAGGAAAACCTTCCATGGTGACAAGCAGGTAGGCTAATTCCAGCAGTTAACAAGAATATCAGAGGAACAGTGGGGGGTGGGGTGGGGGGGAGAAATACCATGGGGAAATAGTTTTACTTTGTGTAATGACTCATCCATTCCCAGTCTCTATTCAAGCCTAAGTTAATTGTATCCAGTTTGCAAATTAATTCCAATTCAGCAGTCTCTCGTTGGAGTCTGTTTTTGAAGCTTCAAGAATTATAACATTCAAAAACCAGTTGGAGAACACTTCAATCTCTCTGGTCACTCGATCACAGACCTAAGAGTGGCTATACTTCAACAAAAAAGCTTCAAAAACAGACTCCAACGAGAGACTGCTGAATTGGAATTAATTTGCAAACTGGATACAATTAACTTAGGCTTGAATAGAGACTGGGAATGGATGAGTCATTACACAAAGTAAAACTATTTCCCCATGGTATTTCTCCCCCCACCCCACCCCCCACTGTTCCTCTGATATTCTTGTTAACTGCTGGAATTAGCCTACCTGCTTGTCACCATGGAAGGTTTTCCTCCTTTCCCCCCCCTGCTGTGGGTGATGGCTTATCTTAAGTGATCACTCTCCTTACAGTGTGTATGATAAACCCATTGTTTCATGTTCTCTGTGTGTGTGTATATAAATCTCTCCTCTGTTTTTTCCACCAAATGCATCCGATGAAGTGAGCTGTAGCTCACGAAAGCTTATGCTCTAATAAATTTGTTAGTCTCTAAGGTGCCACAAGTACTCCTTTTCTTTTTGCGAATACAGACTAACACGGCTGCTACTCTGAAACCTGTCATTATGCAAGGCAGTGAAAATGGTCTGTTTGTCTGTGAATTGAAACTTTGTCCCAGAGCCTGCAAGTTTTACACTAGTGTTTGAATCAGCTCCACACTTATGAGGAGGATGTGGAGGGCACTGCCTCCCCAGATGACACCCACTGATTCCCTTGCAGCCCCAGGAGCAGCTATGGTGTGAGCTGGGAGTCCTCCAAGTCCCTTCCCTGCTGCAGCTGTTCAGCAGCTTCCCCCACTATCCAGCTGCTGCACTGCAGGGAAGGCTGGCGAGTAGCTTTGACTGCTCCATTGCCTGCTTCCCTGCTGGGCTGAGGGAGCCCCTGGGAGGCTTATGTGGGCACCCTCCTCCACACAGCCAACTAGCACAACTCAGAAGAGGAGGGAAAAAGAGGAGAGCTGAAAACCATCCAGAAGTTGTGGCTCCATGATTCTCTGCAGATTAGAGCGCTCTAAAGTGTGCCAATAGGCTATGGTTTCCAAGAGACCATGAAGCAGCTGGGGATAGCCAGAGCACAGTCTACTCCAACCATACCCCTTCCCTGAAGGCTGTGGATAAAGAAAGGGAGAGATGTAGGGGCTAGTGATTCCTGTTCTATACCCCCTAGGGATTTCTCTGCAAGGGATCTGTGGCTTTTGGAAATAATACATATGGCCCTGACACTGCAAGTATTGCATACCACTGATCCAGTAATACTGAGGATTACATTTCTCATTCCCTGGAGGAAGGCTATATCAGCTGAAAGGCAGGTTCCATTTTCACTTGACTTGAAATTAAGACAAATTATATAAATATTTGAAGCTTTTTACTTGTAAGAATGCAGAGTGGAGATGTCTATTTAAAACTGGATAACATATACAGTTTTTGCCTCACTGACTTTAACATTTATTTCATTTTCACATTTGATCAAAATTAAAACTATATGAATCTAAATAAAGATTAATTACTCTCTTCATTCCTCATTGAACAATGCTGTATTCACTGAAATGTGATACTTAATACTGTCCATAGGATGTATTCAGAAATGTGATGAAAATCTAAATGACCAAAATTTTCAGTGGGAATTAAAGGATATAAAGCATCTTTTTGTCTCAAAAATTAAAACTTTAAAGTGAAAATTGTTCTTCAGTCATTTTTCATTTCTTATGAACCATCCAGCTTTACAATTCCCAACAGTGAGCTTCTTTTACTACAATAAATATTCCAAACAATATATAAACACATAAAAATGTTGACAATGGCAAAAATCTATTTTGGTGACTGCACACAATGCACTAACAAAGTCATTTAATAACATCAGCCATGGGATCTAAGCATTCTAAAGTGATATAACGAGACTGTGTTGCTATAAAGGATAATTTACACGTATAACACTTAGCTAGAAGCCAAATTACTTTTAATATCACATATGCATATGTGTAAAAGAGAGAATGTTACAGGAATTAAAAAGAAAGGCATTAGTACTGCCAGAACAATCCAGGCTTTATTGAAATTCTTCTCAATTGTGTGTGTGGCAGGGGGGACAGAGTTGTGTTCTTTCTTGGCAGTATAATTTTCTTGTCATCTATGCATGGTTTTGCACATCCTGGGTGCAAAGACACTAGTTGACCTAAGCAGATAATTCAATTAGTTTAGTGAAAGCAGTTTCACTTAACAGATGACCTGTTTTCTTCTTGCTCAACCTTTTTTTTAAAAAATTAATGAATACATAAATACATTCCAACCTGTTGTAAACAATGCAAACATCATTCCTTGCTGCCTTGCACCATGTGGTATCATTTACACCTATATGAAGCGAATGTAACATACTACAAGTCTGGTTCTCATTTACATTCAGGCCATTTTACACCAGTCTAGTCATGTGAAGGGGCTTTAAAGTGAGTGACTCCCACTTCAGAGCCTTTTATAATGCTAGAGCCACTTAAAGTGGCCCTTGTGCAAATGAGAATTGGGCTCTGCCATTCTGATCTGGTGGCCTTTAAACTGACTTTGCCCAGGTGTAAATGATTACATAAGGAGCAAGAGCGGAGAATCAAGCTCACTGTGAGTGATCAGAGTGGAGCTCTGTAGCTGCACATTTCTCTGCAATTTCACTGCAACCTAGCTAATATTAGGGGGATTTGACATTATATTTAAAAAACTCAGACACTACCACCGGCAGACACAAAACTCACTTGTTCTGCCTGCCAACCATCTAATGAAAGCAGGCAAACCCCCTCAACCCCATAGTTGAAGTAGACAAGTGGGCAACATACCCCCTTTATCATAACAGAAACTAACATTCTCATGAATTTCCCCAGTGACTGACCTAGATTTTCAAAAGTGACTACTGAAGTTGAGAGCTTCAATATTTGAGGGCACAACTCCAGGTGCCTTAAAAGGGAATGATTTTCATTAAGTCCTGAGCACTTATCCTCTGGAAATCAGACCCCTATAAGGTATCTCAAGTTGGGCATCCAAAATCACTAACCACTTTTGAAAATTTTGGCCATCAGCTTTCCACAGTGGAATAAATCTAAATGAGAATTCTATGGAGGTTCAAAGAAACCCAGCTGGTACAATCTGCAAGAGCTATGGAAGGAAGTCTCTTGAGTACCAGAAAAGAGACAACTTAGATTTCTGGATTCAGGGAGGGTAAAGTAATTTTAAAAAAATCTAATTTGGAAGGTAGTCTTGACTGCAAGTTTTTTCTTACCCCTGTTAGCTAGTGGGAGGGTCACCTCAACCCTCCGTTTGTGACTGTCAAGTGGAAAGGGATACGCAAAAGCTAGTAACGAAAAATATTACAAGCACATATTCACAGATTGCCGAGGCTGGAAAAATCCATGATGGAGATTTTGTATTCATCAGATGAAAGTACTGCAGATGGACAAAGTAATGAATAGATTACGCATAACAGTTTTCTGATCGGAAACATTGTGCCAATGCCTAGCACAACACAATAAATCCAATCTCAGTAAGAAGACAGTACTAACACTGTGGTGTATGCAGTACAATGATTGTGACGGTCAACATCAGAGTGTCTGAGATACCTCAGTGCAATTACACAAAGTGCCAAGGAACTCCTTCAGAAATGTTAATTAGTTGTACGTGCACACCATATATTCAGGCAGATTATGTTCAGTACTGCACAGCATAGGCACAAACATAAAGACATTGGTTATGATGAGCTAGAACCAGAACCAGCCTTATGGTTGCTATGAAGCTTAATGACATAGGTCCCCTGATTAGCAGGTAACTGGACTTGTAAATAAGAATCTTAGTTTGTCTGCTTTTCTTTAAAAGTAGGTTTTTAGTTCCTTCCCATCTGAATATATTGTATCTTCAAAAGCATAAACCAATATAAACCGATTGCTACAGGTTAAAGGATTGCCACTCATTTTTCAAAATGATCTCAGGTTATTCACTCTTTCCCCAATAGTCCCTTGGGGCAAAGGTCTGCGGCCGGGGGAAGAGGCCCCTTTTCCCTGATCCCGGCCCTGCTGCGGCAGGGAGAGGGCTGGAGAGAATCCTCTCTCCCCACTACAGTCCCGGGGCAGCCTGCATCCCAAACCCCTCATTTCCGGCCCCACTCCAGAGCCCACACCCCCAGATGGAGCCCTCACCCCCACACACCCAACCAACCCTCTGCCCCAGCCCTGAGCCCCGTCCCACACTCCGAACTTCTCGGGCCCACCCCTGCCACACATCACCTCCATATTGGTGCAGATAGAATCATAGAATATCAGGATTGGAAGGAACCTCAGGAAGTCATCTAGTCCAACCCCCTGCTCAAAGCAGGACCAATCCCCAATTTTTGGCCCAGATCCCTAAATGGCCCCCTCAAGGATTGAACTCACAATCCTGGGTTTAGCAGGCCAATGCTCAAACCACTGAGCTATCCTTCCCCTCCATAACAAAGTTTATTCTGCACCTGGATGAAAAAATTAGAGGGAACATTGGTGGTGAGCTCTTGCAGTTCCCACTTATTTCACTGTGAGCTGTGGCTGCTCAGTGCTTCTGAATGGAAAGCAACTTCTATGTAGGTGGCTAACGATAAAATTTGTAGTATAAAGTTTAAGTGCCATGTTTGTAAATTTTGTTCATATTGCCCAAAAGTTTACCGGTTGCTTTAAATGTTTATACATCTAAATAATTGAAAACTTCAATAGCAGAAGCCCAGAACTTAGTATGTTGCACCCCTGTGCATACCCCTAGAAAATATTTAGGTCAGCAGACTGTGATTTCAACTTTTTTGTATGTATGCGGTATTAAAGATTTATCAAGTACCTTGCTCTTTGACTTCTGAAACACACAAATTCTCAAAGGAAAAGTTTAGTTCTATACCTACTTGGAAGATAATTTTATAAACATCTAATAGGTCCTTGGCATTTACAAGCTGTTAGACATGCAACGAGTAGTCTTTTCCATAAGACTATGGATTATTTGTCCTTTATGAGCCAACCTAGAAGAAAAAAAGACAGCTCTGGAACTGATAATATTATGCAGCTTTTGTCAAAGATTGACCTCTATGTTTTTTACAAAACATAGCCCTGAACATTTTGCTATTTATCTTGAGCAACGTAGAATTAAGCATAGAAGTATCATTGATATTTGGAGGAAATACAAAAGTGAAAACCCACACAACCCTACTGAATAAAGATAGCACCATCTTAAGAGATCTGCTTTCCATGAGTACTGAAACTCATATCTATCTTCCATAGTAATAAAAAGGTTTTACTACCTTTATTTTTACTCTTGTTTGGTCCTATAGATTCAACACAGCTGTGGAAAAGGAAGATGGAGTCCATTTTTGCTGGTGCAGTCTCAACCAAATTCTTAATGAAATTCTAACTAAAGGGCCAAATTCTGCCTCATGGAAAGGGATTAAGAAACAAATACTTCTTGATAAATATAGACTAAATATAACTAGTGGGGCAGGAGAACTGGTCAAAAAAAATTTGTAAACTAGATCCCTATTAGAATGTCAAGATTTTGAGCAATGCACAGTTTCATCTATAACCGTCTTTGCATGAAGCTAGAGAAGGCATCAGTCTGTACAGTAATGCTCTAAACTGATTTACTGCCAGCTGAAGCATTAATAAAAGCACACACATTGAAAGATGAAGCTGGTTTTCAACATACATAGTGTTAAGAATTGTTTCTAGTACTTCTTCCTTACAATGGAGTCTTACAACAAACTCACAATAGGCTAGATTGTGACATTACAATCTGCCTAATGCAGTCCAGGAGGGAGTTTGTGACTCAACCTTCTCTGAGGAGGGAATAAACTGTTTCCAGCAGCACATAGGCTCCCCAGTACTTTGGCAAGCTATGGTGCTGGGTGCATTGGGGGGAAGGGGAGTGATGACAAGGCTGCATTCCTGCACACAGCTGTGCAGGGGACAGGGTGGCTGTAGCAGCTCTGCAGAGTCTACTTCCCCTCTTGTGCTACTAATGCACACCTAATATTGCTGCACCACTGCACTAGCCAAGTCATGATTCAGATCAAACAAGGCAACCACTGAGCTGAGAAGAGCATTAAGAAAATCAAAAGCTCCTCAATTCCAACCAAGCCCATTATTGAAAATGTTCCTCCTCGCTCCCCTGGCTGTGTGTATATTATTTGTGAGCGTCTTCATACAGTGCCAACCACGGCCCTGACTGTCCCACAGCCACTACTGCAGAACGTCAGTATTTCTTCTTCTTACTGTTACACAACTGTATCAATGGGAGACAGGAGAACATTACTTTTGAATTCCTTTCTTCTTGATCCCAAACGGAATCACTTCAAAACTCCACACATGTGAAGATCACACCAGGCCCATGGATACCTGATTCATTATAACTGTAAAACTTCTGCCTGTGATTTTCTAACTAAAGCACTGACATGAACAGCTTTTTAGGCAGCTTCCATTGTTCCCCCAAAGAAAGCACATACCACACAGTATCGTAACTGTTAAATGCAACCTCCACAAACAAACCTATGTCTTTTTTCCCCGTCAGAGTGGCAACTTCTAGCAAACAATACACCAATGTCCTATTTTTTGTAATTGCAATTCCTAGACAGGTGGTAGACATCTCTCTTTTCAATATTGCGGTTGCTCTGTTCAGCAAATTCTTCCATTTTCCTCAGCAGATCAGAATTAAATAAGGTAATTTATCATCATATTTCAATGTAAAACATCTCCAATTTGTATGGTCATTTCAGATACAATGCACTTTATAAAGGAGGGCGGTATCATTATATCCATTTCACAAACAGGGACACAGGCATTCAGAATTGAAGTCGTTTGCTCAGGATCACAGAGATGACCAGTGGCATAGTCACAAATAGATCCCAGGTCTTTTGAGCCACAGTCTAGTACTCTAGCTGCTAGAAGCTCCCTGGTTCTCCTCACACTTGCTTACCACAAATACTGTACATTCAGACAGGCATGAGGAGTTAAAACTCAGAAGAAAGACAAAAAAAAGTTTTAATCTTTATGTTTTAAATCTTATGTTTTGGAATGTTCATGATTTGGGGGTAGGATGGGTCTGATGAATTTTGTACTTTTTGAGGTTGTCAGTATTGTTTCAACTCAAACATTCTTATAAAAGATGAGGAGGGCAACTTAATAAAAGTGCAAGTGAAGGATATGGAAACTCAGCATTTTGGATTACGTTTGATTATACCAGATCCAGCTTTGTGCAACAGTCTGGTTGATCAAGCTTTCTGGTACACACACGTTATTTCCATCCACTAGTTATAAAGCAATCAGGAGAGTGAAAGGCTTACTTGACTTTCTGAAGTGACTGAATTGCTAAATAAGGGCAGTAAGAGCCTGAATGGTGTATGCTACCTACTGAATGGCAAGTAAAGCTCAGGATAGCAGTTTTAGCCATGCATTCACTGTTTTCACTGATGAGGGATTTACCTTTCCTTCGCAAACATTAGTATGTGGGTAGAACTGCTAAGTGGGACAGTGGAGTGCATGTACTGTAAATCCCAGCAAGGTGTGATGCTGTTTCAAAAGGGATCCCTTATCTTTATGCTCGTTAGAATGGAACACACCAAAACCCCATCACTATCTCACGGACATTTAACCTGATTTCCAAAAGGTTATATGAGCATGCATTTTTGGTTTACTATGCAATACAGCATGAACACATTCAAGATAATCTTGATTTTTAGTCCTTTGTATTGCTTATAGTGATTTGCACAGCCCTATGTGATGTGTAGAATACTGTGCCTTATCCGTGACTTGTCCATCTAAAGACACTACAGGAGTCCAGTATAGTATGAAGTAATACAGAGCATATAATGTAGAGTGCAACCTTTAGAGGTGGACTATTTCCTGGAACAACTATTTTGAGAAGTATTTGAAGGAGGGCACTTAGGTCCCAACCCAAAGTCCATCAGAGTCAATGGAAATTAGATCAGACCCTCAGCAGACAATAATTGGTAAGCTGCCCCAAAGATGTGGGAATGGCATGAAAAGGGAATGAAAATGTGCTGCCTAGAGAGCAGGAGGGAGCCTAGTGATAAGAAAAGAGATTTAGATAGGGTTATGGTGCATAGAGTCTTGAAAATGAGCGTAAGTATCTTGAACTTGGTGCCAAGGAAATTTGAAGCCGCTGTAGGCATTTGAGTAAGTGTGGGAGGATAGCAGGTAGGGGTAGTTGATCTTGGCACCACAGAGCTAGATCTTTAGCCTGTGAAAATAGTTGTAGCACCATCAACTTGAGTGGAGCTGTGTTGTTTTACCCCAATTGGGGATCTGGCCCCCAGACTTTTAAAGGACATTTGATAGCCTGCACTTGGAGTTACTGGCATGGCATTTCAGACTAGACAAATACCCTGTTCACAGTAGAAATTTGTTGTGCAGTGTGAGCTGTTCAGAGAGAGAGAGAGAAATGTGTATGCAATGAAAGTTGTGAGGAAGTAAGCTGCTTGCTGTGTGTGGAAACTGATTGATTAATGAAAGCAGGTGAAGATGAAAAGAATACTGAAATGCTTTGTCTCTAGAGCCAGGCAAATTGCCTGACCTTGATTTCATTGATGACATACTATTGATTTTAACACCAACAGAAAATTTTCAGCAGAGAATAGATGAATAAAATAATGCCAAGAAAACCAACACAACAAATGTTATCTTTGTATTAGTAGTAAGCATGAAAGTAGCGGGAATTATCTATCAAGTGCCAACTCACCTGTGAAAGGAAACTCTAATAGGACAAAATTGGATGAAGAGAGGGAGAGAAAACTGGTGTAGTGGACCCCAATCAGCCAGCATATCCCAGGGCATAGGCTCCTGTGGGCAGAAAGCTGACCAAAAATATCAGTCTTTCATTATGAGGCATGTTTTCCCATACTTTAATCATTCTCATGGCTCTTTGTTGAACTCCCTCCCATTTATCAACATCCTTCTTGAACTGGACACAGTATTCCAACAGCAGTCTCACCAGTGCCAAATACAGAGTCACTGCTTTCCAGGTTGTGGTCTGAGAGGCCATACAGAATTAAGATGCTAAAATAACATAACTGATGATTTCACGGAATTAGGAAAGATCATGGAGGCCCAATCCTGCTCTCACTGAAATCAATACAAGCTTATGGACCGAACCTGTAAGCATTTACACAGGCGAGTTTCTTTACGCACATGAATAGTCCCATCAAAGTAAATGCGGTCACTCTCATGAGTACAGTTATTCACATAGGGTCTGATCCAAAGACCATTTAAGTCCATGCGTACCTCTCCATTGACTTCAGTGAGAAATGGCCCATAGTTACAAACATATAATTAACAAATCTGTGCCAATCAACATGTTAATCACTTGCTTGTGTATTATAGCCCCCACCCAGACACTTTGTCTGTTTTTGTCTTTTAAATTGTACGTTCCTCAGAGCAGTGATTGGCTAGGTCTGTGCAGCTCCCAGTAAAACTGGGCCCCAATCTAGCAAAAAACTGTCTGCACACAGTTTACCAGTCATTCTCACAGATGTCCCTAAAGGTGGATGTGATGTAGACGTGAAAGGTCACAGTGCAAAATGATAAAATGCACATTGACCATATTTCTCCTCAAATAAAAACTGTCATTTTTTTAATTCAACTTTTAACAATATATGATATTTCATGCATATACCAGTACAAATGCATTCACAGACATTTTACAGATTGTTAGACCTTGGTACAAACATGTCTAAGCAAACCCCTTAGATGAACTAGGAAATACAACAGACAGGGAAAAAAAGAACTTGTTACAAGTGAAAAACTACGAGTCAAAATCCTTGGATCCTTCCCCTAAACCAATCAAGCATAATAAATGGTGATGGGCTATTCTCTATGCCAGGGGTTCTCAAACTGTGGGTTGGGACCCCAAAGTGGGTTGTGACTCCATTTTAATGGGGTTGCCAGGGCTGGTGTTAGACATGCTGGGTCCGGGACCAAAGCCTGAGCCCCACTGCCCGGGGCCAAAGCCCAGCAGCTTCAGCTGTGGGTGGCAGGGCTCAGATTACAGGCCCCTCTTCTAGCGCTGAAGCCCTGGGGCTTTGGGATCCCCCTCGATCTGGGGCAATGCAGCTCAGACTTTGGCTTTGGCCCTCTTCACCAGGGTGGCAGGACTCAGATTTTGGCCCCCCAGCCCGGGGCAGTGGGCTCCGGCTTTGGTCCCCACTCCTGGGATTGTGGAGTAATTTTTGTTGTCAAAAGGGAGTCATGGCGTAAGGAAGTTTGAGAACCCCAGCCTTTACCACACTAAACTGGTATTGTTCTGGTGAGTGCAAGATGACTTGGCAAAATAAAATGGATTAAAAACTACCTACAATATCTCTCAGGAATGCCAGGAAATATTAAATATTTTGTTGATGAAAATTGTACTTTTCTAGGAGGAAAAAAACCACTGTTTGGATATGTGGTTGATTATTGTGCATCTGCGAAAGCCCAACACATTTCTCTGTGAAGACACGTTGATAACGTTTTGCATTTTCTCTCCTTAAAATTATGAGAAACTCAAGGACAAACTAACCTAGATAACACAGACTTAACTGTTCTTATCATGATGTCACTGCATTTGTCTATTGCACACTGAACTAAAAAAACAGTAGCAATTACCAAGTAGAAAATCCATTAGGATAGGTAAGGAGTAGAGATGATTTTTTTTTACGAGTCTAGATACGACACACTTAATGCTAGATATAAGAACAAAGGGAAATGTGGACATTTATGTTCTTTACTTAGGCAGGGGTGGGAGTGCAGTGACTCACAAGCTTCACTAGTCCAAACAGTCCTGAAATGTTCCACATTTCATTAAAGAGACGACCAAAGCTCCCCTTCATCACTGCATCATACAGCTACCTTTCTGGAGAGTTGGCATTGCAGCTACATCTCCCTTTAAAGTGGGAATGAGTCTCTATCACAGATGGAGTTCCATGGGAAAGCATATAAGGGAAGGAAAAGCATCTCTGTGGGACCGATGAAGGGACAATGAGCATCTCCACCCAATATGAGGCCAATCACTCCCCATGTCCAAGCCTGCCCTATCTGCACACTAACTGTGTGGGATGGGTGAAGGAGTGTGGGGACAATGTCCTGGAGGCAAATGAGACCTTATTCCATATGGATTTTGGGAACACACTCTGGGCCATGATATGATAGATAACTAGACACTAATTTCAGCAAGCTATTTTCTCCAGTGGCCAAGTCCTGGAGTCCCTACTTAATCCTTATTCAGGCCATAGTCCCACAGATGTTAAGAAAGATTTTACTTGAGTGTGACACAATTAATGATTTAGGGATTTGGCACATTGTATTTAGTCCAGAATCGACTGTTGTCTATGACAGTGGTTCTCAACCTTTCCAGACTACTGTACCCCTTGTAGGAGTCTGATTTGTCTTGTATACCCCCCAAGTTTCACCACACTTAAAAACTACTTACTTACAAAATCAGACATAAAAATACAAAAATATCACAGCACACTATTACTGAAAAATTGCTTACATTCTCATTTTTACCATATAATTATAAACCAATTGGAATATAAATATTGTACTGACATTTCAGTGTATAGTATACAGCAGTATAAACAAGTCATTGTATAAAATTTTAGTTTGTACTGAGTTCACTAGTCCTTTTTATGTAGCCTATGTAAAACTAGGCAAATGTCTAGTTGAGTTGATGTACCCCCTGGAAGACCTCTAAGTACCCCCAGGGGTATACGTATGCCTGGTTGAGAACCATGTATGAGAAGGAAGGCAGCCCATGAAAGAATCTGAATCCTAAGAAGTGTTCCACAAGAAAAAGATTATGAACCCAAGAAACAGGCCACAGGCATTAAAAGGTTTGTAATGATTGTGCAAAGCTTAATCAAAACAGAAGCCAATGTGAGCAAACTTGAGCCAGCGTTGCAGAGGTTTCACTCGGCTTTAAAACATTCTGACAAAGGGAAAGGTCATGGCATACAGGAGTAAATGTTAAAAATATACACTGCACAGGAAATCTGATTCATATCCACTCTTAATATCCTGACAATTGTTTTAAGTACTCCCCCTTCCTACACCCATCTTGCCCCTCATCATTAATTCCCTTCAGGAAAAATGTTTTTTTTGTGCACAGACCTAAAGTATATTATATTTCTATTGTACCTGTCATCTGATGATCTGGAAGTTTTTCAAATATTAGTTATCCTAACAAAAACCCCAAAAGGTAATGTACTATTATTAACCCTTTTATAAAGATGAGGAAGGAAACTGTGACACAGATAATAAATGACTTGCCCAAGGACATACAGCATACAGCAAGACAGTAGCAGAGGTGAGAACGGAAGTCAAAACTCTTGATTCACAGTCCTGTGCTTGAGCAACTACACAGTGCTTTCTCTCTTTCACATGTTCAGACACTTACATATACAAGTGTTTTGCTCATTATTATTTAATATATCACATTTTTAAGAAACTATATTAAAATGCTATTGCAAAGTTAAACCCTCTGAAGTTAGGAAATGGACCCTTGGCATATGCATTATAATACAATCTTTAATTACATGATCCACGTACTATTTTTCCCCAGATCCCGTGCCATATTCAGTGCACAGGATGGACAGTAATCAGGGAATGAGATAGCTGTTCAATTTTTTTTATCATCCTCATTCAATGTGTGACCCCTATTAGTATTTATTAATGAGGTTTTGTATTGTGCTTATCACTAGTATCTGAGACTAACATATGTTCATGAATTTGTCGTCACATACCTGTGTCAGAAAAGGAGAGTTTTCACAGACAGGGAGCTAAGGCAAAACAAAAGTAAGACTAAAATTTGCAAAAGTCTCCACTAATTTTGGATACTGAACATGAGCCTCCGCTGGCCTGATTTTTCAGAGTACATAACATTATATAGCACTTTATATGTTCTAAGATCAGTATACATGGAGATTAGCTAATTTTTACAACACCACTGTGAAACTGGTGGGTAAGTATTACGACCCTATTTTATAGATGGAAAAACTGAAACAGAAAGGGAAAATGTCTTGCCCAAAGTGACAGGATTCAAATATAGGACCAGAGTAGCAGCCGCATTAGTCTGCATCCGCAAAAAGAACAGGAATACTTTGTTATGTTATTATGTACTTATGTTATTTGTTATGCTCAAATAAATTTGTTAGTCGCTAAGGTGCCACAAGTACTCCTGTTCTTTTTGCAAATATAGGACCAACACTGTACTCATTCCTCCTGACCACTCTTCTTTAGTTGCAGAGGTATTGAACATCCACAGAGCCCACTGAATTAGCTGCAGCTGTGAACTCCTGCATATCAAACCCCTAGTGTCTGAAGTCAGGCACTGAGAAAATTAGGAAGACAATTAGTGGCCACCTATAAACATTTTGGTTTAAATGACTTGCTCAGCATCACATAAGAACTCTTATGGTGGAACCAGGAATGAAATCCACTTCTCCAGGGAAGCATTCTATTGCATGAAACCATGAGACCATAGTTTCTCTTCCTGCAATCCCTGCCTTATTCACTACATGCCTTCCAAATTCTGCAACAAATGAGGCTGGGGTCCTGTGGGGGAAAAAAATAGTATCATTTAATTAAAGACTATTACAATACATATGCACAAGGAGTCAATTTAAGGCTGCACAAGAATCTTAATTATGCCATTTCCTAACTTTTCAGTGCTTGATTTTTCAAGCTAAGTAACATTTTAATGTATATTTCTATATGCAATTTCCTAAGTTTTTTTTTTTTTAAAAACTCAGCAAATTCTATGATGTGCAACTGTAATACCCCCTTCTGCCCCATTGTCTGCAGGGTTTGAATCCTGGACTTTCAGCATGGTAGCTCAGACCTCTACCACTTGAGCTAAACAATTAATTAGAATAGCTGATTCTAGGAACAGGCTCTCGACAGCCATTAGCAGAAGATCTCTAACACACTGTCTAAATTCATTTTAAAGGGAGCATAGCTGAGTATTTAGATTAGGCCTGTTCTTCCTAAGAAGCAGTGTAACAAGGTGGTAGAGAGAGGAGTTTGCCATATTAGAGAGCTGGGTTCTATTCAGCTTTTGTAACTTTTTAGTGACACAAGAGGACCTGCTCAGCCATAAAGGATGATGGAAAGGCACAATTATTAACAGTCAGCACAGCAGAAGAAGTGAATCTCACATACATGGCCTCCTGGTTTCCAAAAGGGATACATTTGGTCTCTTCCCATCCAGAGGTACTGGGGAATTGGGGGGCACTAACAGAATGTCAAGGGTTTTGGCAACAAGCCAATAACTTTAATGAGCAAGACCACCTTAAGAAATAATAATTTGCAATAGCTCACAATTTAGTCAAATCTAAATGGACTAACCTGGAGCTGTGACCCTCAGACAACCTCCCTGCCAAATTTTAAATTCCTACTGTAAATCATTGAGGTGCTAGAGTTCTTCCAAAAAAAGTCTTAAGAATTACTATCATGGAAAGTGTCAGGCAGCCTAAATATCGGGGCTGCTGCCACTCCCCTATAATTAAAATTGTTAATAGTATTTTTCCCCCATCTTATTGTTAGAATGAGTAGCGGCAATCCTTTATTTTCTGTAACAGCAGTTACTGACTGGCCTTGAATAGCTGAAACAAATCCATTTAAAAAAATCAGAATTTGTGTTTTCCTTTGTTCTTGTTCAGTGACAAATTTGTTGTTGAGTAAAGATCTAAACAGCTAAGAGAGGATTTTAGTCCAGAGGAAAATCAGACAAATAATATTTTGAGGTTTTTAACAAATTGGTAGGCTTTAACTCACAAAAATGAGCTTTAATGCGCCTTAGATAATCTGTTTCTAGTCTGGTCCCAGTTACAGAAAAATCAGAGCTTTCTAAAGAAGCTTGGTTTGATATGCAGACTTTAGACTTTTTAATATCAAATTAGGAGGTGTGGTTGTAATTCTTCACTTCCAAGACCATATTCTGTCCTTGGATGCAAATGCAGAGTTTCCAATGCAATACTAGTGTACAAAGTAAATATTAGACAACTTGTTTATAAAGCGCCACTGGGACCTGAAAAGCTATTATGGATCCTATGCTGCAAGTCCATTATGTAATTGGTACAGCTAAATTCCGATTTAGATCTCACACTGGTTTTACACTGCTATAACTAACACCTTCGATTTCAGTGGAGTTACTCTGGTTTTCATGGTGAAAACAAGACCAGAGTTTATGTGAGAAGAAATTCTGCTTTCACATACATGAGCATGGTTCTCATTGTATTCAAATGAGTCAGATTCTCAGATGGAGTAAATCAGTGTGGCTCCACTAACGTCAATGCCAATTTACACCACATGAAGGATCTTGATTTATGTATTTGATTCTATTCCAAGGAGAATTAGAAAATTAGTTGTAAAATGGATGTCTCTTTCCCAACAAACTGGGCACAAGTAACAGAATCATTAAAGTGCTAAATAGCAAGTGACCATTAAGCATTTTGGTTCTGTTATGGTGCTTCATGCACTGAGGACAGCTACTACATTATGAAGTGATTGTTAAACAGTATTAATAGCTAATTTGCAAATTCTCCTTGGAATAGAATCAAATGCTTAAATCAAGGAAAGTAAACCACTAGGATTAAGTATTAATGGTAATATTTAAGTGATACAGCTTGGTGTCCAATGCAGTCATGGTCACTTACAGCTAAGAAGCACGGAAAAGAGTAATTTCCACAAAAAAGGAAGCAGCTCATTTTAACAGGAGAAGTTTCAGAGTAGCAGCCGTGTTAGTCTGTATTCGCAAAAAGAAAAGGAGTACTTGTGGCACCTTAGAGACTAACAAATTTATTAGAGCATAAGCTTTCGTGAGCTACCGATGAAGTGAGCTGTAGCTCACGAAAGCTTATGCTCTAATAAATTTGTTAGTCTCTAAGGTGCCACAAGTACTCCTTTTCTTTTAACAGGAGAAGGAAGCAGTTACGGGCTGGAACAGAGGGAGAGGAGGCAGAACAGATGGAGCTGGATGGAACGTAGGTGGTTTGTACCAGCAGGATTTTTTTTAAGTGATTAGTTGCGATTACTAGGAGTCAGAACTATGTATCCACACATTTCATGTAAGTTGTTTCTCATTTTTTAAAGTAACGAGTTGAAGTATTACCAACATGACAGATAGATCCCTAAAACAAATCTTATTAGGTGGATGACAGTAAAATATGGGAAAAGTTCTGGACTTCGATTAATAAGCTGACAAAAGGGCCATATTGTTAGCTGACATCTGATGACAGATCTAATAGCTGAAAGACTCAAAATGAATGTCACTTGAAAAGAAGTTGACACATGATGGTTGAAAAAGGCCAGAAATACAAGGAATATATTTTAAGAGCATCTCAGAGATACTCCATAAAACCTCTAAACATATGTGAAAATATTGCTTATAAAACTATTAAAATATTTACCATAAAATTGTAAATGTAATGAGCAAAATCAAATTTTGAAGGAGCCATTAACCTGGCCTCTAAAATCAAAGTTCCAATTTTGCATGTGCAGTTTTTTAGGGCTACAAATTGGGTTGCATTTGTGTATGCAGAGGGAGTAGATATTTACCTGATTTTTTGCCTGATAAAATTGAAGTATGCCCAAATTGTATTCCAATGTTAGAGGCCATTTTAAAAACAAACTTCAAAAATCTCATTTAAACCTACAAATGTCAAGACATTCCTACCTCAGGTTTTTCATAGCATGCCTTGTGCTCTGATGCAGTAATATATAACCCACTAACATTTTCATATTAGGATTGTATAAACCTGAGATTCATAATAAAAATGCTGTCAATTCCTTAACTACAGAGGCAAGGACAGTATCACAATCATCATTGCTTGATTCCAAATAATATCAATTTAAGCATGTAATGGTTGTCTGAGGGTTTGTCTACATGAGGTATTGTTGGTTTTTTGGCCCTACACTATTTAACATTTTAATGATCTGGAAGAAAACATAAAATAATCACTAGTACAGTTTGAAGATGATACAAAAATTGAGGGGGAGTGAATAATGAAGAGGACGGGTTCTTGATATAGAACAATTTAGATTGCTTAGTAAACTGGGCACCAGCAAATAATATGTGTTTTAATACCTCTAAATGTAAATTTATACATTTGGGAAAAAAGAATATAGGCCATACTTAAAAGATGGGGGCCTTTAACCTAGGAAGCAGTGACTCTGAAAGAGCTCTGGAAATCGTGGTGGATAATTTGCTGAACGTAAGCCCCCAGTGTGACTGTTTGGCCAAAAAGCTACTGTTCTCCTGGAATGCATTAACAGGGGAATCTCAAGTAGAACCACCGGGGTTATTTTACCTCTATATTTGGCACTGGTGTGACCACTGCTGGAATATTGTATCCATTTCTGGTGCCCATAATTTAAGAAGGATGTTGATGAATTTGAAAGGGTTCTGAGAAGAGCAATGAGAATCATTAGAAAACATGCCCTATAGTAAAAGACTCAAGGAGCTCAATCTATTTAGCTTAACAAAGAGAAGGTTAAGGGGTGACCTGATTACAGTCTCTAACTATTTACATGGGGAATAAATATTTAATAATGGGCTCTTCAATCGAGCTGAGAAATGTATAACATGATCCAATGGCTAGAAGTTGAAGCTAGACAAATTCAGACTGGAAATAAGGTATAAATAGTTAGCAGTGAGAGTAACTAACCATTGGAACAATTTATCAAGGGTTGTGGTGGATTCTCCATTGACCATTTTAAATCAAGACTGTATGTTTTTCTAAAAGATCTGCTCTAGGAATTATTTTGGGGAAGTTCTAGGGCCTGTGTTATAGAAGCAATCAGAGTAGATGATCACAATGGTCCCTTCTGGCCTTTGAATCTCTGAACCTATGAAACTGGATCAAATTGATTTAATCAGTTTTGAAAATGCTTGCATATACATGATGCTTGGGAGCTCTAGAGTATTCCAAAGTGGACCAGGTTTGCTTCTAATTCCGTTAGTTTGGTCTTCTGTTTGTGTGCACACAATTGCTGTGCACTAATTTTTGCATGCTACCAAAAGCTATCCCAGTGCTTTGCAGGCTGACCTTTACTGACCTGTCCATTTACTTGTGTGTCCTCCAGGCCCCGTTATCAATTTTGCAGGATGACCGAAGCTTCCCCCTTTAAAAGATGGCACAGAGCCAGATTTTTCCCCTGGCTCCCAGTGTATCATTATTCTGGCAATATAATTTTGATAACGCTTCAGAAGCCCCACAACTTGCCCCACACAGTTGCTTGGAAATGCACTGAATCCCTGGATCTCTTGCCATCAGTTCAGGAAACTCTTGTGGCTAGCCACAGGAGTAAGGACCTTTCTGTGGACATTGCAAAGCAGTGTCAGATAAAGCACAAGCAGCTCAGGGAAAGTAAATTGAAATGAGGGACAAAAGGAGACAATCCAATAGGGGACATTCATGGGTATACAGATCATAAGACTAGAGGGACCATTGTGATCATTTAGTCTTACCTCCTCTGTAACACAGTAAACCACAGAACTTCCCCAAATTAATTCGTAGAGCACATCTTTTAGAAAAACAGTCAAATCTTGTTTTTAAAATTGTCAATGAACTGGAAAGGATTCTCCAGAACTATAGTATGACCCGTCCCATACACCGTTCAGAGACTGCTGCTCCTCTCCAAACCACCAACGACTGGCGAGACCCCTGGAGGATGAGCAGGAGGATGCCTGAGAGGAGCTGTCCCAAAGGATCTTATTGGGACTCGGGAATGTGGCTTCGGCCAACTGGAAAGCCAGCCCCAGTCCTGCCTTGCTATAATGGACCCCAATTCTTACCCTGGACTGGCTAAGCTTGAGTCCCAGACAGAAACCCAATCTCGGACTGAAGAGTCATATCATCTGGAGAGAACTCAGGCATGTAAGGACCTAACTTTATAATTTATTATTATTGTTGGCAGATGTGAGCTAGGAATTGCCGCCTCACTCCCCAGGCCGCTTCATGCAGCTTCAAAATGGCGCCCATGAGCATGGCACAGTCACAGTCTTAACCCTGCCCACTTCTGCTCCAGATTCAAATAATGAAAGCATTCATTTGTGCTAAATTCAACAGTTTGAGACTGTGCTTACAGGATGATAAACGTTAGTTTTTGTAGTTTACAAGGTATAAGGGCATTACTGCTCCCTGCTGAGGTACAAATGCCCTGTAACACGCACTATAGCTGACAATCATTTTAGGACACTATCTGTTTTTCTCCGCACTTTCTCCATGCCTGCAGGAGAGATATTGCAGAACATAAGCCTAAGAAATAGCTTGATTTTGTTTTGCACCTTACAGGAATAGCTGCATGCCCGGTATTGCAGTCCCTTCTGCTCCTGAAGCACTTCTTGTGAAGGAACATCCTGGTAAATAACTTCGCAGCCTATCTGCTGATCTGCCTTTTGCCTTTTTGAATAACACCATTCTCTTCCTCCTAGTCAGCTGCCTCAACATAACGTCACTGAGAGTGAGGACAGCGTCGACGGGATGTAGCAGGGATTACTATCCATGCCCCTCATAACCTCCAATACCATAGAAATGCCTCCAGCACACAAACAAAACTGCAGAAACAAACCTGTAACATAGGGGTGGTGTAGCTGGAGTTAACAGCATGAAAGCAGACACAGTAGACTGAAATCCAAATGTACCCAGGACTATCTCTGGGATATGAACAATAAACAACTACTTTTCTCCTTTACTCCCATAGCCACAGCACTTGCAACAGCCAAACCATCAAGGACAGGGCCTGTATCTACTGAAGACAGGCTGGCCAACCATATGGGAGAAAAACGAAGACTCAAGACAAGATGTTTGCAGAACTCATGGCAAAGTCAGAGAGGAAAACCAGGCTGGCTGAAAAATGGAGGCTGTACATGAGGACCCAGAGGGAGAAAGAAATGCAGCTCTCCCAGGAGATTTTGGCTGTGGCCAAGGACAGCATTACTATGGCAAAGGAGAGCATGGAAAAAAAGAGAGATGCAGAGGCAACTCAGGGACACTATCATGAGTCTGAATGCCCCCCCTGCAAAACATGTTCCTGATAGGTCAGCAGGCCCTGCAGTCCTGTAATTTGGAACCCAACCATGTCCTTCAGCTCCTTGACAATGCTGGCTACTGAGACTGGCAACCATTCCTTCCCCATAGAAGTACTCTCAGCGGCTCCTATTCACCTCTCAACTCTAACCTCTGGGCACAGAGAACACTTGAACCTTGGAATCAAGCTCTTTTGAGCCCTCCAATGCCTGTGAGAATTTTGAGCTGCAGCACTCAACCCCAAAACTCATGTGGACAAGAAGAGACCCCGCATATACTCACCTTTAACTTTATGCTCCACTTCCCCTCCACAAATTATTGTATTTGAAATGTTCTTATTGTTGCACTTTGAGTTTTCTTTGCACTGTTGCAGTAACTAAAGGTTTGTGAATAACAGACTTAAGAAGACTGGAAATGTATTTCACTAATCAAATACAAAAATATCGTTTTTCTATTCATTTCATTAAAATATTATTGTTTTTATTGTTCTTTCATAATAAACTTACAATACAATAATTTACAATGCATCTATTATGAGTCATCACTGCATTTAACACAACAAATCCTTTTTAAATAAAGCTGAAATAATTCACTGGATTTTACAAAAGCATATAGGGAAAGTTCAACTTCAACCACCCCCATTCAATACCCCCATGGTCCCAATGTCTGCATCCCAATGCCCATGGGCTAATATGTTCAGGCATGAGGCTCAAAATACAAACAACAGGCATCCCTGACAGCAGTCCCCCAGTATTTGCTTTCTCTATGGGGGGCCTTGCGGGCTGCTCGAACCACCAAACAAGTCTCCGCACTCCAGCCTCCCACCCATCGGTAAGGCTTCCCCCTTGCTCTCACAAATATTGCACAAACACAACATGCAGTTATAACGGTTGGAACATTTTTTCCTGCTACTTCCAACCTATTCCATAAGCAGCAGCATCTGCCTTTCAAACAGCCCAGATGCACACTTGACTATCATTTTGCAATTACTCAGGCAATAGGTCAAATGTTCCTTCCTTCTGTCCATGCCTTCATTAGCCAGGGCATCAAGTGATAAGCCAGATCTCCCACAGTAACCAAACCAACCTTCACACCAATAATGTCCACATTATTTCTCCACTAATTTAAACAATACTGAGTTTGGAAAGATCCTAGCATCAGGGACTCTTCCAGACCACCTTGCATGTATGTCCGTAAACCGGCCACAGCGGCCCGCCAGTCCTTGGAGCGCCACGGAGAAATCTTCCTTCCTGTTTATAAATTCTGCACCCTGGCCAGGTTGGGGGAGAAAAATGGGAAATCATAGGCACACGGGTTTCACCAAGAGCCCCAATGCAGTTTGGGCACCCCATGCATGCAAACCCATCAATAATCTCCTGAGCATGACCCAGTTCAACAGCACTTTATCAGTGGCAGAGCAGACTTGCACGGAAATGGCCTCAACAGTTGATCTCCCCACACCAAATTGGTTGGCTACAGATCAGTAACATTCTGGGGTGGCCAGCTTCCAGATGGCAATGGCAACTCATTTCTCCATGGGTATGGGTTAGTATTTGTTGGCACACTGTTGCTGAAGCTCCAGGGTCAGTTCTGCACAGATGTTAAAAAAAGGATAGCCTTTCTCACCCTGAAGCACTCTCCCCATTGCTGGCTGTCCCAGCTCTGCAACACGATCCTCTCCTATCAATCCATGCTGGTTCCTTAGGCCCAAAAACCGTGCTGAATGCTGCTCTGACCCAGGAACTGTTTGTCTTGTTACAACAGCTCGGCGTCCTTCACCTCATCCTGATGCCATGGCTGCAGAGTATGCTCCTGCTACCAGTGAAGCAGCTGGTGCTGCCATAGACTAGTCTCCTGTTTCCATGTCATCTGCTTGGTGGCGAAATGAGCAAAATCCAATGCCAAATTCATCCAGCTCTGAGTGCCATAATACAAGCAGCCCATGCATAATCTCACTTTTCACCATAGCAATGCAGAGCATTGTTGGGTCCATGCTGGCCAAAATGGCATGAGCCAGCCCCAAAAAGGGTGAGGAAACATGGGGGTTTTTTTTAAGAAAATTGAACCCACCTGGTTTCCCACAATTCACAGTAAAAACAATCGCAGGATGCACGCTGCCCAGCAGGAAAAGGACCGTGGGATACTTCTGGAGACCATGACACCCTCAGCAAACTGCCCTCACATATTCACACCATGTGAACTGAAAATGCCTGGGGGCTGGTGATTTAAAGGGGCCCAGGGCTCCGGACACAGCTGCCGTGGTCTGGAGTCCCGGGCCCTTTAAATCGCCACTGGAGCCCCGGCTGGTGCGGGCCAGGCAGCCTGGAAGGGTTGGCTAGGGGATGCTGACCCCCCAGGCCAGCCCCTTCTGCCTGAGGCCCTGCCCCTTCCGGGGGCAGGAGCCAGCCCCAGCCCCGTACCAGAAAGTGACTGGAGTTACTTTCACCCCTACTAACAACTGAGCTAAAATTAATAAAGAAGGCCTTTGGTACTGGTGCTTTAATCTCTGTGCCTCTGTTGTCAGATTTGTAAAATGGGTATAATAATGGTCATTTACCATGCAGGGGTCTTGTTAGAATTAATTTAATACTTGTAAAGGTTCATTGAGTTCCTTAGATACACATGACCTGCATGTGTCCCTGAGAAAGCTCTGCTAGAATAGATAGAAGAGTTAAATATTTCACATATAAAAATAATGCATCCATTGGGTATTAAGATGGTTTATCAAATAGGTTGGCTGCCCTATGAATTTGAAGACCTTCCCTGGGTTTGTTAATAATAAAATACACATAGTGGCAGAGAAAAAAGAAAAACCTACATCTGAAGGATATTCAGCTTGGGATTTAATCACAGAAAAAGCTGAGAAAATTTTACCAGCATAAAATTCAGTTAAATCATGATTTAATTTTCCTAGGGGGGGTTTTGTATGTCTTCCTGGCCCAGGTTATCAATTAATCAGTAAATGCTTCCATACAGTTTCCTGGTAAACAATTTAAGGCAGCGAATAAGCCAATAAACAAACACATCCATTAGAAAATTCATTTGCATGAGATACAGTTTTACAGCTGCTACTAAAGGTCTGATCCAAACAATCAAAGCTCCTGTCAGCCTATGAGACCAAAAAAAAAAAGGTTTCAGAGTAGCAGCCGTGTTAGTCTGTATTCGCAAAAAGAAAAGGAGTACCCGTGGCACCTTAGAGACTAACAAATTTATTAGAGCATAAGCTTTAAAAAAAGCTTTTTTTAAAAAAAAAAAAAAATCTAGACTGTGCAGGAGGGCTATGAGAGATCTCTAGTGCTGCTGGCCACCTGGGGTTAACAAGCAGGATCTTTCCTTTGGGATTTTTACACATGATCATCTGTATACTCAAAAAACAAGCCCATATGTAAATCAGCTCTTTGAAGTGCCTTATTACAACCAACCTCACTGGTTTTTAACCAAAGGCTGTAGAAACCATCAACCAAGTGAAGCTTTTTAAACATCCGTTTTCAGTTCTGCCCTTGATGCTGCGAATGAAGCAGTGGCATTCATTGCTTTGGGTTAAAAAAAAGCAAAAATGTTATTGTGAAAGGCCCAGAATAATTCACTTCACAGCACTTGGGACATATCTAAGCCAAGCCGCAGTAATTTGTTTTAAGAACTGAAATCATTACTAAATAAAAGCATAGGTTGAAATTAAATTTTCAAAACAGTTTTGAAAGGGAAATGTTTCCCTTCCCCCATAATGGGATTTTCTTGGTGAGAGCTGCTACGCGACGGACCCGTCTCCTCAGAAGGAGCAGGCTCACTGCACAGATTAAAAAGAAAAGGAGTACTTGTGGCACCTTAGAGACTAACAAATTTATTTGAGCATAAGCTTTCGTGAGCTACAGCTCACTTCATCGGATGCATTTGGTGGAAAAAACAGAGGAGAGATTTATATACACACACACAGAGAACATGAAACAATGGGTTTATCATACACACTGTAAGGAGAGTGATCACTTAAGATAAGCCATCACCAACAGCAGGGGGGGGAAGGAGGAAAACCTTCCATGGTGACAAGCAGGTAGGCTAATTCCAGCAGTTAACAAGAATATCAGAGGAACAGTGGGGGGTGGGGTGGGGGGGAGAAATACCATGGGGAAATAGTTTTACTTTGTGTAATGACTCATCCATTCCCAGTCTCTATTCAAGCCTAAGTTAATTGTATCCAGTTTGCAAATTAATTCCAATTCAGCAGTCTCTCGTTGGAGTCTGTTTTTGAAGCTTTTTTGTTGAAGTATAGCCACTCTTAGGTCTGTGATCGAGTGACCAGAGAGATTGAAGTGTTCTCCAACTGGTTTTTGAATGTTATAATTCTTGACGTCTGATTTGTGTCCATTCATTCTTTTACGTAGAGACTGTCCAGTTTGGCCAATGTACATGGCAGAGGGGCATTGCTGGCACATGATGGCATATATCACATTGGTAGATGCGCAGGTGAACGAGCCTCTGATAGTGTGGCTGATGTGATTAGGCCCTATGATGGTATCCCCTGAATAGATATGTGGACAGAGTTGGCAACGGGCTTTGTTGCAAGGATAGGTTCCTGGGTTAGTGGTTCTGTTGTGTGGTGTGTGGTTGCTGGTGAGTATTTGCTTCAGATTGGGGGGCTGTCTGTAAGCAAGGACTGGTCTATCTCCCAAGATCTGAGAGAGCGATGGCTCGTCCTTCAGGATAGGTTGTAGATCCTTGATGATGCGTTGGAGAGGTTTTAGTTGGGGGCTGAAGGTGATGGCTAGTGGCGTTCTGTTGTTTTCTTTGTTGGGCCTGTCCTGTAGTAGGTGACTTCTGGGTACTCTTCTGGCTCTGTCAATCTGTTTCTTCACTTCAGCAGGTGGGTATTGTAGTTGTAGGAATGCATGATAGAGATCTTGTAGGTGTTTGTCTCTGTCTGAGGGGTTGGAGCAAATGCGGTTATATCGTAGCGCTTGGCTGTAGACAATGGATCGAGTGGTATGATCTGGATGAAAGCTAGAGGCATGTAGGTAGGAATAGCGGTCAGTAGGTTTCCGATATAGGGTGGTGTTTATGTGACCATCGCTTATTAGCACCGTAGTGTCCAGGAAGTGGATCTCTTGTGTGGACTGGTCCAGGCTGAGGTTGATGGTGGGATGGAAATTGTTGAAATCATGGTGGAATTCCTCAAGAGCTTCTTTTCCATGGGTCCAGATGATGAAGATGTCATCAATGTAGCGCAAGTAGAGTAGGGGCATTAGGGGACGAGAGCTGAGGAAGCGTTGTTCTAAGTCAGCCATAAAAATGTTGGCATACTGTGGGGCCATGCGGGTACCCATCGCAGTGCCGCTGATTTGAAGGTATACATTGTCACCAAATGTGAAATAGTTATGGGTCAGGACAAAGTCATAAAGTTCTGCCACCAGGTTAGCCGTGACAGTATCGGGGATACTGTTCCTGACGGCTTGTAGTCCATCTTTGTGTGGAATGTTGGTGTAGAGGGCTTCTACATCCATAGTGGCTAGGATGGTGTTTTTAGGAAGATCACCAATGGACTAGGCAGCTCTCCAACACCACTTTCTACAAGCCATTACCCTCTGATCCCACTGAGAGTTACCAAAAGAAACTACAGCATTTGCTCAAGAAACTCCCTGAAAAAGCACAAGAACAAATCCGCACAGACACACCCCTGGAGCCCCGACCTGCGGTATTCTATCTGCTACCCAAGATCCATAAACCTGGAAATCCTGGACGCCCCATCATCTCAGGCATTGGCACCCTGACAGCAGGATTGTCTGGCTATGTAGATTCCCTCCTCAGGCCCTTCGTTACCAGCACTCCCAGCTATCTTCGAGACACCACCGATTTCCTGAGGAAACTACAGTCCATTGGTGATCTTCCTAAAAACACCATCCTCAGCTCTTATCCCCTAATGCCCCTACTCTACTTGCGCTACATTGATGACATCTTCATCATCTGGACCCATGGAAAAGAAGCTCTTGAGGAATTCCACCATGATTTCAACAATTTCCATCCCACCATCAACCTCAGCCTGGACCAGTCCACACAAGAGATCCACTTCCTGGACACTACGGTGCTAATAAGCGATGGTCACATAAACACCACCCTATATCGGAAACCTACTGACCGCTATTCCTACCTACATGCCTCTAGCTTTCATCCAGATCATACCACTCGATCCATTGTCTACAGCCAAGCGCTACGATATAACCGCATTTGCTCCAACCCCTCAGACAGAGACAAACACCTACAAGATCTCTATCATGCATTCCTACAACTACAATACCCACCTGCTGAAGTGAAGAAACAGATTGACAGAGCCAGAAGAGTACCCAGAAGTCACCTACTACAGGACAGGCCCAACAAAGAAAACAACAGAACGCCACTAGCCATCACCTTCAGCCCCCAACTAAAACCTCTCCAACGCATCATCAAGGATCTACAACCTATCCTGAAGGACGAGCCATCGCTCTCTCAGATCTTGGGAGATAGACCAGTCCTTGCTTACAGACAGCCCCCCAATCTGAAGCAAATACTCACCAGCAACCACACACCACACAACAGAACCACTAACCCAGGAACCTATCCTTGCAACAAAGCCCGTTGCCAACTCTGTCCACATATCTATTCAGGGGATACCATCATAGGGCCTAATCACATCAGCCACACTATCAGAGGCTCGTTCACCTGCGCATCTACCAATGTGATATATGCCATCATGTGCCAGCAATGCCCCTCTGCCATGTACATTGGCCAAACTGGACAGTCTCTACGTAAAAGAATGAATGGACACAAATCAGACGTCAAGAATTATAACATTCAAAAACCAGTTGGAGAACACTTCAATCTCTCTGGTCACTCGATCACAGACCTAAGAGTGGCTATACTTCAACAAAAAAGCTTCAAAAACAGACTCCAACGAGAGACTGCTGAATTGGAATTAATTTGCAAACTGGATACAATTAACTTAGGCTTGAATAGAGACTGGGAATGGATGAGTCATTACACAAAGTAAAACTATTTCCCCATGGTATTTCTCCCCCCCACCCCACCCCCCACTGTTCCTCTGATATTCTTGTTAACTGCTGGAATTAGCCTACCTGCTTGTCACCATGGAAGGTTTTCCTCCTTCCCCCCCCTGCTGTTGGTGATGGCTTATCTTAAGTGATCACTCTCCTTACAGTGTGTATGATAAACCCATTGTTTCATGTTCTCTGTGTGTGTGTATATAAATCTCTCCTCTGTTTTTTCCACCAAATGCATCCGATGAAGTGAGCTGTAGCTCACGAAAGCTTATGCTCTAATAAATTTGTTAGTCTCTAAGGTGCCACAAGTACTCCTTTTCTTTTTGCGAATACAGACTAACACGGCTGCTACTCTGAAACCTGCACAGATTAAGCAACCGGGAATATGACTCCCATTAAAGTAAGTAACCAAAAGGCGATGTTCTGTTTCCATGTACCGGGAGAGCTGGGAAATCTCCACCCTCACTGCAGAAAGCTCCCTATGCTTCCAGGGATCAGCTGAAAGCTGCTGCCTGCTCTCTATCCTCAGTAGCTGTGGCTGCACTAGGGGCTGCTGACTTTAGGAGCATGGAGTGGGGGGAAGAGACACCCACCTGCCCAGCCGGAGATGAGCAGGCAGAAGTGGTATCTTTTGCCAGTCATCAGCACGGGTAATAAATGGACACAGGCACTGGAAAAGGAGGTAGGGGGAGGGTAAGAGACACCAGGGGATTGATGGGGAAACAGGATGCAACACCGCTGATTTGGGAGGCATGAGGAGAAGGGCAGGGACACCAGAGACTTGGGAGTAGAGGAGTACCCGTGGCACCTTAGAGACTAACAAATTTAGAGCATAAGCTTTCGTGAGCTACAGCTCACTTCATCGGATGCATTAAGTGAGCTGTAGCTCACGAAAGCTTATGCTCTAATAAATTTGTTAGTCTCTAAGGTGCCACAGGTACTCCTTTTCTTTTTGCGAATACAGACTAACACGGCTGCTACTCTGAAACTTGGGAGTAGAGGTGAGTGAAATTCAGAATTTCATCCCATGGGAAACTCAGATATTTCAACATTTGCATTTGTCCCAATTTGGGACAAAAAGCTGACATACTGAATTCTTCTGCAGAATGAAATAATCAAAAAATGTCAATATGGAAATGTCAAAATGAAATGTTTTGAATCAGTTCAACATTAAACTGCATTTTTCTATTGTGGCATATTGCAGCATAGGAGTTGTAGGTTGCAAGTCTGATGCTCCCATTCTCTCTTATGGGCCAGACACTCTAACCCAACTACATCTCCAGTCATATGACTCCCATGATGCACCACACAAAATGGTCAGAGAGTCCATGCTACATCATAGGAGATCTAGTCCTCTAGAGGCCATATTGCATCATAGATGTAGTCTTCCAGGGGTCCCAGCCCAGGGGAATGGGGCTCTGAACCACAACTCCCATGAGGCAATGCATCACAATAGGGAAATGCCATTTAATGTTGAACTGACTCAAAATGTGTTGGATCAGCTCAACAGTCTGAGATAGTCCAATTCAGGTCAAACCCATGTGAAACAAAATATTTCAATTTGATTTTCCCAATGGAAAACTGAACATTTTAGGCAAAATTGACATTCTCCTGAAAAATTTCAATTTTGCAGAAACTGTATTTTCCGTCAAAATAATTCCAATGGAAAAATTCCCAACCAGCTCTACTTGGGAGTAAGTAGGAGTAAAGAAAGAATGGGTGTGGGTTCGGGTGGTCATTTTGGGTGGGTGGCAAAAGCATGTTTGAAGTTGTGTGAGGACTTATCCAAAGATTGTTAAGCTCCTGGGCAATGCTGGACATCAGTATGGAGAGGTGCTCAATCACTGAGCTGCCTTCTCAGCAATGCAACCTGTTTACCTGAATCACTCTCATAATAATTTCCTGAATCCCTCTGACCTTTAACCATATTCTTTTAAACAAGCTCAAACAGAACAAATACCAATAGTGGCACAATAACAATTATACTGACTCCAAATAAGACGAGAATGGCAGAAAGATGCTATTTCAAAATACAGCTTAAAGAAACCCCTCCCCTTTAAAAAAAAAACCCAAAAACCTCAAGTACCAACATGATGCCAAAAGGAACAGGAAAACAAACAGGTATGAAATATACTTGTAAACATTTACTGAAAGACAAATCCCAAAAGTGTTCCCCTAAAATAAAAGTAAATAATTTAAGAACTGGGTACCAATTCATTGCTGTATATTAAAATATGAAAAGGTCTTGTCTTTAGTTGAAACAATGGTGTTTTAGCTAAAATCCTAGTTTATATTTAGAGCTCAGAATGAAATAATATACTTCTTTCAATAGTTTTTTTAAATGTCCTCAGAATGGTCAAATGGAAATAATTTTATTTCCAACTTTAATTTCTATGATAGTAACATACGAAGCAGAACTAAAAAAAGCAACTGTTTACATAAAAAATTCTTTTCGATTTGTGCAGAATTGAAACTCCCATCTATTTCTAATAGTTTGTGTTATGTCTTTCTATTTTGTACTGCTCTGCTATCGAGGTTTGCCAAGGCCAGTGATAGCAAAGTTATTACAATGTGTCAGTAAATGTTAGTGAGCAGTACAGTTTTAATAAAATGGTCTTTATCTGGGGGAAGTATGCAATTTCTTGGTTGGGAAGAATAGTCACAATCAAAATGAATATGCTGCCAAGGATATATTTCTTCTTTCAAAATCATTCCGTGATTATCCCAGATAAAACCCTAGCAGGCATACAGAGGATGTTGTTAAAATTTATATGAAATAGGAACAGACTGAGAGTGAGAACAGATACTTTGTACAGACCCATTAAATAATCCAGATATTAACTCAAATCACAAACCAGAGATCTTCAAAGATTGTGAAAGCCATGGAATAAACACGGTTGGTCAGCAATTCAGTAGAGACATTTTCTAAATTATTTAGAGACCTAAACTAACCTTAACTGGCCCACTCTTCCCTAGTATCAAGACTTCCAAGTCAGACATTATGTTTCTCAACTTTCTAGAAAAATTGTTTTATGAAAAAAGCTACCATTAATAGATGCAATGGTCAATTAGGTTAATCAACATCTGGTCAATTAGGAAACAATAAAATTATAAATAAATTATATCAATCTTTGCAGACAGCTTTCCTAATAAAAAAGTATCCATATATAACATACTGGGAAAAGAAAGTGAATTGACAAGTTACCCCAGTGGATTGGGGTTTGATCTATAAAAGAGAACCAGCAATCTCAGTCTGTAGCATGACAGAAGAAAATTTACTATTTCAGTGAACCTCACACCAGTCAAGTTATATTTTATAATGTTGGAGAAACTGTGGTGAAAGAGATTTTATGCATATATGATGGACATGTCCAATCATTAAAGTAGTGGGATGAATCCATACCCAAATATCACAAATTATTGGAAATAATGATCCTTTGTAATCCTCCTGGGGCTTCCTAGTGGGAATAGTCACACAAAAGGAAATGAAGAATTAATCTTTGATTTGCTAGTCACTGCTAGCCTCCCACTGGAAAAAGAAAAATACCATAGAGGAACGGTTCAAAAAAATATGGGAGATTGAGGGGTTGTAGAAAAATTGACACACCAATTATGTACTCAGCCTAATAGACAGAGGACAGATATTTAGATATGTGGTTACCTATTATTCAATACTCAGAAAAAATACATTTACCTGAAGAAAAAAAAAAGCACATCTAGCCAATTTTTTGATAATATCGATAGCCGTGCCTCGTCTGTTAAATAGGTGTGTAACCGTGCCTCAGTGGGTCACAACTGAGGATGCCAAATTCAGGATGAACTGCTAAGAAATAGGGCAGATACACCCCCCAAGACTGGTGGTTAATCCCCCAGAGGATATACCAAACCAACAACAAAAGTAAACTTCTGTTTCACCACCACGGGCTAACAAGAAGTCATAAAAACAGCTTCCTTGGACATCCCAGTCCTTGCAGTACCACCAAAAACACTGGATTTAAAGGTGAGTGGTTCTTTACAACCAGTTTCATCAATAAACGGTTCTTCTGATCCCAAAGGACCAGCCACACACCCAGGTCAATATGTAACTTAGATCTTACTCCAAAATCACACTGATGCCAATCCTTTAGTATCTAAAATCTAAAGGTTTATTCATAAAAAGAAAGAGAGAAAAGTGTAGAGTTAAAATTGGTAAAAGGAATCAAATACATACAGTAATAGCAAAGTTCTTGATTCAGGCTTATAGCGGTGATGAAATAAACTGCTGGCTTAATAAGTCTCTGGTTGCTTCCAAATCATTAGAAGGTCCTCAATTCCTTGGTTAGAATGCTCCTATTAGTATAAGTTCATAGTCCAGAGATTTGAGCAGGACAGAGGCCAAATGGAGGGCCATTTGTATCGTCTGCCATATGGAGGAAAGCCCATTGTTTCAAACAAAAAATTCAGCACTGATGACCAGATACCAAGTGTGAAAAATCAGGACGGGGTGGGGAGTAATTGGCACCTATATAAGACAAAGCCCCGAATATGGGACTGTCCCTACAAAATCGGGACATCTGGTCACCCTAGCACTGACTGTGGAGTATCACAGGTGATCAGTATTGATGAAGTTTTTTTTTTTTGCCAAGAGTAGGGACTGGTCATAGTAAGTCACACTGGTGCCCAGCAGTAACTTTATGGTTAAAGGTCAGTTGGTGATTACATTATGCCAGTGTATTAGGTAGTAGACCACATTGGCTAACAACAAAATAAGAACAGTACCTAATATTTACTACCTAATATGTTCAAAGCATTTTCAAAGATGTTAATGAAGTGATTATTAAAAATGCCTAAATGAGTTAGGAGCCCAGCTCCGATTGAAAACCAATAGGAGTTGGATGTCTAGCTCTGCAAGGCAACTGAAAATCATGCCATAAGTAAATAATTCTCACAACACCCCTGTGAGGGAAGTGGGTAAGCATTATTACCCACTTTACAGATGGAGGAAAGAGCGGCAAAAAGGTTAAGTGACTTCTCAAAGCCACACAGCAAGTTAATGGCAGAGCCAAGATTAGAACTCAGTTCTTCCTAACCCTTGCTAACACCTCTAAATCACCCTGCTTCAAGAGACAATTGCAGGGAACTAATACAAAGAGATATAAGATACCTGTATATCTAACATAACAAAGTTAAGATGGTGCTGTCTTTCTCTATATGAATTAGCGAGGCGAGAACCTCAAAAGTTCAGTTTAAAGAAGCAGCCAAAAATGTGGATATCAAATTTTGTATCCACAATTTAAATGTCTCCCTTCTCCTTTTGTATTCCACTTCCCTCTCCTCACTCTCTCTACTCTACTTCCTTCACAAGCAAACATATCCCTCCTTTTTCTACTTCCCTCATCCCACTATTCCAGATCCTTAATCACAGGTGATGATGGTAGCGTGTCCTCTGGTATGAGGTTGTATACTGAACTCTGGTGACTGCTTTATTTAAACATCGTGCTTTCTGGAGGTTCTTCTGAGTCAGACGCACCACAGAATGCATTGCCTCCCCTCTGACACCTGGAAAACCATGCAAGTCATAAGCTATGACAGCTGCCAACCCAGCAGGTATTTCTTCAGATCCCATGATGGATTTTAGCAAAGTTGACTCCAACAGAGACCATGGATGTGGTGAAGTAATAATATTTTTGTACCCTAAACATAACGTTCAGGAAGGGATTTGGGGGAAGGTCTCAATTTTTCTTTCCTGGTTCTGGCATCCTTAATGTCAATAATACAATAGAGGAAATAAATACAAACATCTGTGTAAAGTAATACCGAGAGCCTGACAGACCGACAAAGGCAAAAAAATTCACTAACATTACTCCACATTGTAGGTAGTGCAACCATATGTTATATACAAGAAAAAGCCCATGCTGAGACCCTTGTAGTCTTAATTAACAGGAGGAGTCAAAGAGAGTATGGTTCAGCTTCATCTGTGAATTTCCAACTTTGTACTTCCCCTCTTCCCCACCCCAGATCTTTCCAACATTGGATTTTATGCAGTATATGTGCAAAGGAGAATCTTTTAGGTTTCCCAACCTCTTCTAGAAATGCATTGCAATTTTGTGCTGTGCTGTTCCATTGATCATTTGAATGCATCAGACTTCCTTAGGTAATTATTATTCAAATTCATAACAAAAATAAAAGCATTTTGCATACTGCAATACAAATGTACCTGACTGGAAAGGTTTCCCTAAAGGCTTTAAAGTGGTATTGTATTGTTAACGTTTAGGATTCACTTTGCTGATAGGTTTCAGAGTAGCAGCCGTGTTAGTCTGTATTCCCAAAAAGAAAAGGAGTACTTGTGGCACCTTAGAGACTAACAAATTTATTAGAGCATAAGCTTTCGTGAGCTACAGCTCACTTCATCAGATGCATTTGGTGGAAAAAACAGAGGAGAGATTTATATACACACACACAGAGAACATGAAACAATGGGTTTATCATACACACTGTAAGGAGAGTGATCACTTAAGATAAGCCATCACCCACAGCAGGGGGGGAAAGGAGGAAAACCTTCCATGGTGACAAGCAGGTAGGCTAATTCCAGCAGTTTGCAAATGCATCCGATGAAGTGAGCTGTAGCTCACGAAAGCTTATGCTCTAATAAATTTGTTAGTCTCTAAGGTGCCACAAGTACTCCTTTTCTTTTTGTGTAATGACTCATCCATTCCCAGTCTCTATTCAAGCCTAAGTTAATTGTATCCAGTTTGCTAATTAATTCCAATTCAGCAGTCTCTCGTTGGAGTCTGTTTTTGAAGCTTTTTTGTTGAAGTATAGCCACTCTTAGGTCTGTGATCGAGTGACCAGAGAGATTGAAGTGTTCTCCAACTGGTTTTTGAATGTTATAATTCTTGACGTCTGATTTGTGTCCATTCATTCTTTTACGTAGAGACTGTCCAGTTTGGCCAATGTACATGGCAGAGGGGCATTGCTGGCACATGATGGCATATATCACATTGGTAGATGCGCAGGTGAACGAGCCTCTGATAGTGTGGCTGATGTGATTAGGCCCTATGATGGTATCCCCTGAATAGATATGTGGACAGAGTTGGCAACGGGCTTTGTTGCAAGGATAGGTTCCTGGGTTAGTGGTTCTGTTGTGTGGTGTGTGGTTGCTGGTGAGTATTTGCTTCAGATTGGGGGGCTGTCTGTAAGCAAGGACTGGTCTGTCTCCCAAGATCTGTGAGAGTGATGGCTCGTCCTTCAGGATAGGTTGTAGATCCTTGATGATGCGTTGGAGAGGTTTTAGTTGGGGGCTGAAGGTGATGGCTAGTGGCGTTCTGTTGTTTTCTTTGTTGGGCCTGTCCTGTAGTAGGTGACTTCTGGGTACTCTTCTGGCTCTGTCAATCTGTTAACTGCTGGAAATAGCCTACCTTGCTTGTCACCATGAAAGGTTTTCCTCCTTCCCCCGGCTGCTGCTGGTGATGGCTTATCTTAAGTGATCACTCTCCTTACAGTGTGTATGATAAACCCATTGTTTCATGTTCTCTGTGTGTGTATATCAATCTCCCCTCTGTTTTTTCCACCAAATGCATCCGATGAAGTGAGCTGTAGCTCACGAAAGCTTATGCTCTAATAAATTTGTTAGTCTCTAAGGTGCCACAAGTAGTCCTTTCACTTTGCTGATAGACATCTTCAGTGTTATCTGCAACTTACCCTAACGTGCCCTGACAGAACAGACATTGAAAAAGACTCCTGGACACAGTAAATTTCATTAAAGCAAAGAGAGAATCAATTATTTGTTTCTCCTTTTTTGTTAGATGGAGGAGGAAAAATTAAAGGATTCATAATTCTATACAAAGGAAATCAATTAATTCAGAAGGGAGTGTGAGCAGAATTTTATTTTTGTATTCCCTCTTGCCAGCACAAAATCACTTCAGTTGTATTAAAAATATAAATGATAAAAGAAGAAACAACCATATGTTAAACAAATGATATCAGTGAAATAAGCATCCAGATTCATGCATATACAAATAAATATAGCAGGTCAGGGGTGGGATTCGTTTTATTTTTGGGAGGTCTTTCTGACAAATGGGAGATAGGGAACAGAGGACAGAAACATTAACCTACTGAATGGGATTACCTCCAGTCTTGAGCTAAGGGTGGGTAAATCCTTTCAGAGTTTATATAGGATAAATTGGAATGTGGAGGGTTGCAGCATTTGTGTTTCCTATATCTCCTCACAAATTGCTGCCTCTTTACTGATTACAATTAGGAAAGATTTTGCACCAGAGTTGAGGGCGGTGCCAACTCTAGGGTTTCTAATGCTTTAGGAAATCTGGAAAATGTACACCCCTCATAACTACTCTCATAGTAAACATTCCCCAAGTATTTTGCTTACCTAAGCAAATGCCTGTTCTGCTGATATGGAAGAGGGGCAGCTCTGACTCCACTGTGTCAAATGCTGTACAGATAGATGTCATTGCATGTTTCCATTTTCACAATGATGCATTTTGTAAATGCTGACAAACAGCTCTTATTTAATTGTGGATAATATCTATTACACAACAGAACTTCCAAATAAGGGGTCTTTTTTGCCATTGATTTCACAGGTAGCAAGAGTAGGCCCTAAAACCAGTAAATCAAAGGACATCAAAGTCTTGAGTGAACAAGAACTTATGTCACTTGATCCATAATAGCATCCTGGACAAAATGGGATTCAGACATTACACAAAAGATGTCAAGGAAGCCCTGTAGTTCTGTAGTACTACATTTATTGGACACCACAAGTGAATTGACTACCTCTCCTTCATGACGGCATCTTCTGGAAGAAAAGTGCTCCCCAAATAAATTAACTCTAGGTCAACTTACTTCTACGGGGAAGGGCCAAAATTATCTTCTGATCTGAATTACTTCTTTTCCCTTTCCCTGCTCTGTGTTGTACCCCTCACTACTTCCTTCAGTCACAGATTGAGGCTGAAGTTGTATAATTGATTACTTTATTTCTGGGATTATCATCTCCCCAATCTGACCCATCCCAGTAGTATCTCAATTTGAAAGAAGGGCATGATTTTATTTCTCATTATCTGCCCCGATGGGAGAGACGTGAAGCACTGAAACAGCAAATACATACAATTGGGATTTTTCATCTAAGAATTGTACACTTTTGGAAGAACTCCTTTGGTGGATGAAAGAGAAGGGTGTGGCTTAGCCCTCGAGTTCCTCAAACCATCTCCAGTATTGACATGAACCAAAGCAGCAGTTACAGATTGAAGGGAGATTTTAAGAAATTAAAGTTAGTGTAATGGTCTCAGCATAGTTTCTAGGAATGTCTATCCCAATCAAAGAGACACTATTTGGCTCAGTTATGCCTAATTAGACTATTTGGCATAGTTATGTCTAATTCAGCATTGGACCTAGAGCAGCAAGGGCTATTGTTTGTTGGGGACTCAGTGGAAATGATTACAGTATGTGGAAACTTCTTTACTGTGCATGGCTGTATTATACTCACTTCTGGCCAGTGATAATTCCATCAACTCTCATTTTCAAGAGCTCTCTCTTTTTTTTTTTTTTTTAAACTTACGGTAAAATTAGAAACCCTTCAGAGGCCTATTTAAGGAAATGACTCAATTGGAACTGAAAGAGGAGAAAGATGAATTTTAAGTGACACGAGAGTCTAGAGCATTCTGTCCTCATGTCAAAATAAATATAGTTTGAGAGACTCTGGGTGCAAATAAAAAGGCATCTGGATCGGATTCCAGGATTTTATGTGCATGGTCAGCATCAGCTGTAATTTTCTCTATAAATGCCTAGAGTTGTTCTGACACATAGTACGTGTAATTTTGATGCAGCGAACAAACTCAGCCAGCACTTCAGTTGGCATTAAGTGTTGTGTTGGCATCATTTGTAAAGAGCTGCTGCCTCCTGAGGAAAGAAAAAAACTGGAAGCAGGAGACTAGAGGGAGACTATTTCAAAGTGTTTGGATCAATATCTGGCAAGGAAGTCTGCAGGGTACAAATTCATTGCTACAAGTGGATGTCTTTATGGACACTAGCATTTCTGCACTAATAGAAAAGAGAAAGAGAGAAGAATGCAGAACTTCCAAATGGGAAGAAAAGAAGTAATCCTAATGAAAGAGCAGATCTTAAATTAGCCTGAATGTACAGTATCAATAAAGAATAATATTTGGCTAAACTAACAAATATTTAGCACCAAAGCAAATGCTGTAGTTATAATAGGGTTAATATTCAGTGGTACTGAGAGACAACATAAAATGTAACTTCCTGCTGCCAATGGAAATAATGGCTTCAGGTTACTATAGTATGCCAACAAAATCATATGCCATGCCCACAGGGAAGATTATCCATGTTAACACTATAGTAAGAAAGCATGATTAAATCATCAAGGAACAAGTACATGAGGGATATAACGGAGAAAGTTTATGCTAGTGATTGCAGTGGTCTTGAATATATTTTAACCTCACAGTAACTCACATCCTGATTAAATTGCACTACAGGGAGAAATCAGCAGGTGCTTTGACAGAAAGGTTAAAGAAGCAACTCTGCTGGCAACACTAGTTGGTGTATTATTCATAATGCTCTACTTCACCCCTCAGATAAACCAGAGTTTGACTTTATACACAGATGGTTATGACGACATCAGCCAAGGCCCATATAGTGCTCACACACACATTGCAGAGGCAGCCATGCACACTTTAACCCATCACACAAACCAACAGCAACTATCTGAAGAATGAAGCCAGGGGTTGAAGCAAAACCTGGCTGCTCCAGATGAGGGACCATACAGACAGCTAAACTAAAAGAGCAACTCTGCTAACTCCAGCTACCAAAGATTATTGAAACACAGGGCAAGTTTACACTACGGCGCTACATTGGCGCAGCTGCACCAATACAGCTGCGCTGTTGTAGTGCATCTGGTGAAGACTCGCCAACAGGAGAGCGTTCGCCTGTTGACATAATTACTTTCACCTCTGTGAGACGGGGAACCTATGTCGGCAGGAAATCGTCTTCCACTGACATAGCAATGGTGTGGACAGCGCTTAAGTCAATGTAAGTTGTGTCACTTGGGGGGGTGGTCTTTTTTACACTCCTGAATGACATAAGTTACATTGATTTAAGTGGCAGTGTAGACCTACCCACAAACTGAGTCCTCTAGGTCCTAGTCTTGATTTTGTATTGTAATTACAAGATTAAAACTGTCTCCTTCATTTATTATCCAAATAGAAGATTAAATCCTGATTGGTACTGATCAGCAGGGCTAGATAAGGCGTAGATACCAGATCCACGCCTAGAGCTCTTGTTCCTGGAGTCCTGCGATTACATTCGTCTCAGCTTTCAATTAAAAACAATTAATTATAAAAATAATTCTAGCCCTCATGCTGGCAAGGAAAATCTTGAAAACATGAAGCGAGAGTAATCACTGCAACAATCATATGCCTGAGTCAGCAGATTGTCTGAAACACTAGCTTACAGATTAGTGAACTGCCTTATTCATCTCTATGGGGTACTGACTCCAAGATCCATTGGTCTGGAATCCCAAGCAGAGAATTCTCCGAGTGACAGGAGAAGAGTGTGATTGGATAAAGAGGAAAGGAGTCCCTGTTGCTCCCTGTTGCCAGCTGCCACCACCTTTTCTGGACTGGGGTGGAGGGGCAGTATTTAAGCATGGGGCCGCAGGGGCAGAACCACAAGGGGCTGTGGGTTGTGGCATACCTGGGGCTCCAGATTGCCTTATCCATTCCTGCTAACCACCTGCAACTTCTATTGGCAACTGCTCAGAACCTCTCAGAGTTTGGCCTGTAGCCTTCAAGAATGTTCCAGAAGCCCCTTCATTTTTAGAATATATATCAACGCTTTTCTCAGTGAGCTCTTCGCTATATTTAAATCTAAACTGTTACAGTCTGTAGAATGAAGGCTTCAAGCAGAGGTGGAAAGAATTTTCTGTGACCAGTGTAACAAAGTGCTACAGCCATCTCTCAGGCAGAAAGGATCTACTGCTGAGAAACGTTTTTGCAAGATAGCAATAACTTGTTTTTTTTTTTTTCTCACTGTTGATTTTGCTGATAGTGGATTCTATGTGCTCTTGGTTCATTTTATGTTATGACCAATGCTGAAAATCATTAGGGAACAATTCAGTTGTGCTACATTAATGACTGACGTGTTAAACAAGGTCTTATTTTATTGCTCCACTACAGTAGCTTATAAACATAACCTTAGCTTCATAGATACTAAGGTCAGAAGGGACCATTCTGATCATCTAGTCTGACCTCCTGCACAATGCAGGCCACAGAATCTCACCCACCCACTCCCATGAAAAGCCTCACCTATGTCTGAGCTATTGAAGTCCTCAAATCGTGGTTTAAAAACTTCAAGGAGCAGAGAATCCTTCCTCAAGTGACCCGTGCCCCATGCTACAGAGGAAGGCGAAAAACCTCCAGGGCCTCTCCAATCTGCCCTGGAGGAAAATTCCTTCCCGACCCCAAATATGGCAATCAGCTAAACCCTGAGCATATGGGCAAGATTCACCAGCCAGATACCCAGGAAAGAATTTTCTATAGTAACTCAGATCCCATCCATCTAATATCCCATCTCAGGGGATTAGGCCTATTTACCATTAATATTTAAAGATCAATTAATTACAAAATCACATTATGCCATCATACCATCTCCTCCATAAACTTATCGAGTTTAATCTTAAAGCCAGATAGATCTTTTGCCCCCAATGCTTCCCTTGGAAGGCTATTCCAAAACTTCACTCCTCTGATGGTTAGAAACCTTCATCTAATTTCAAGTCTAAACTTCCTGGTGGCCAATTTATACCCATTTGTTCTTGTGTCCACATTGGTACTGAGCTTAAATAATTCCTCTCCCTCTCCTGTATTTATCGCTCTGATATATTTATAGAGAGCAATCATATCTCCCCTCAACCTTCTTTTAGTTAGGCTAAACAAGCCAAGATCCTTGAGTCTCCTTTCATAAGATAAGTTTTCCATTCCTCGGATCATCCTAGTAGCCCTTCTCTGTACCTGTTCCAGTTTGAATTCATCCTTCTTAAACATGGGAGACCAGAACTGCTCACAGTATTCCGATGAGGTCTCACTAGTGCCTTGTTTAACGGTACTAAAACCTTCTTATTCCTACTGGAAATACCTCTCCTGATGCATCCCAAAACCGCATTAGCTTTTTTCACAGCCATATCACATTGGCAGCTCATAGTCATCCTATGATCAACCAATACTCCAAGGTCCTTCTCTTCCTCCATTACTTCTAATTGATGCGTCCCCAGCTTATAACTAAAATTCTTGTTATTAATTCCTAAATGCATAACCTTACACTTCTCACTATTAAATTTCATCCTATTACTATTACTCAAGTTTACAAGGTCATCCAGATCCTCCTGTATGATATCCCGACCCCTCTCTGAATTGGCAATACCTCCCAGCTTTGTATCATCCGCAAACTTTATTAGCACACTCACACTTTTTGTGCCTAGGTCAGTAATAAAAAGATTAAATAAGATTGGTCCCAAAACTGATCCCTGAGGAACTCCACTAGTAACCTCCCTCCAGCCTGACAGTTCACCTTTCAGTAGGACCCGTTGTAGTCTCCCCTTTAACCAATTGCTTATCCACCTTTTGATGTTCATATTGATCCCCATCTTTTCCAATTTAACTAATAATTCCCCATGTGGCACCGTATCAAACACCTTACTGAAATCTAGGTAAATTAGATCCACTGCGTTTCCTTTGTCTAAAAAATCTGTTACTTTCTCAAAAAAAGGAGATCAGGTTGGTTTGGCACCATCTACCTTTTGTAAAACCATGTTGTATTTTGTCCCATTTACCATTGACTTCAATGTCCTTAACTGTTTTCTCCTTCAAAATTTTTTCCAGGACCTTGCATACTACAGACATCAAACTAACTGGCCTGTAGTTACCCGGATCACTTTTTTTTTCCTTTCTTAAAAATAGGAACTATATTAGCAATTCTCCAATCATACGGTACAGATCCTGAGTTTACAGATTCATTAAAAATTCTTGCTAATGGGCTTGCAATTTCAGGTGCCAATTCCTTTAATATTCTTGGATGAAGATTATCTGGGTCCCCTGATTTAGTCCCATTAAGCTGTTTGAGTTTCACTTCTACCTCAGATATGGTAATATCTACCTCCACATCCTCATTCCCATTTGTCATGCTGCCATTATCCTAAGATCCTCTTTAGCCTTATTAAAGACTGAGGCAAAGTATTTGTTTAGATATTGGACCATGCCTAGATTATCCTTAAACTCCACTCCATCCTCAGTGTTTAGCAGCCCCACTTCTTCTTTCTTAGTTTTCTTCGTATTTATATGGCTATAGAATCTTTTACTACTGGTTTTAATTCCCTTTGCAAGGTCCAACTCTACTTGAGTTTTAGCCTGTCTCACTTTATCCCTACATGTTCTGACCTCAATAAGGTAGCTTTCCTTGCTGATCCCTTCCATCTTCCACTCCCTGTACGCTTTCTGCTTCTTCTTAATCACCTCTCTAAGATGCTTGCTCATCCAGCTTGGTCTACAACTCCTGCCTATGAATTTTTTCCCCTTTCTTGGGATACACGTTTCCGATAGCTTCTGCAGCTTTGATTTAAAGTAATCCCAGGCTTCCTCTACCTTTAGATCCGCAAGTTCTTCAGTCCAATCCACTTCCCTAACTAATTTCCTTAATTTTTGAAAGTCAGCCCTTTTGAAATCAAAAACCTAGTTGCAGATTTATTTTTTGTTAATCCTTCCGTTCAGTTTGAACTGAATTAGCTCATGATCACTTGAACCAAGATTATCCCCTACAACCATTTCTTCTATGAGGTCCTCACTACTCACCAAAACCAAATCTAAAATGGCATCCCCTCTAGTCAGTTCAGCAACTACTTGATGAAAGAATCCATCAGCTATCGCATCTAGGAAAATCTGAGCCCTATTATTATTACTAGCACTTGTCCTCCAGTCTATATCTGGGAAGTTAAAGTCTCCCATGATCATGCAGTTTCCATTAGTATTTACTTTATTAAAAACGGCTCTATCCATATCCAAATTAGATCCCGGAGGTCTATAGCACACCCCAAGCACTATCGTAGGAGTGGCTTTACTAGTTTTCTTCCCCAATGTAATTTTTGCCCAGACGGACTCTGTCTTATCCATTGCATCGCTTCTTATTTCTTTACATTCTACCTCATCATTGATACACAACGCTCCACCACCTTTACCTTTATTTCTGTCTTTCCTAAAGAGCACATACCCTTCAATACCTGTAGTCCAGTCATGACTATTATTCCACCATGTTTCTGTTATCCCTATAATATCAGGTTTCACTTCCTGCACCAGTAGCTCTAGTTCCTCCATTTTGTTACCTAGGCTCCTCGCATTGGTGTACAAACATCCTAATTTTTGCTGTTTTGCCTCACTCACATTTTGTACCCTATTAGGCACAGTCATTCTACAGCCAGTATAACCTATTAGACTGGTATCCACACTGCCCTTCCTCCTTATATACATTCTCCTACCCACGGCTCTATCCTTTCTTACTTCATCTTCTTCCCTCTCAATGCTAAAATCTGGCGAGGAGATTACCTGGACATCTCCCAACCATCTCCCCCAAATTCCTAGTTTAAAGCTCTCTTTATCAGTTGTGCCAGCCTCCATCCTAGAAGTCTATTTCCTTCCCTAGTCAGATGAAGTCCATCCCAAGAGAACTGTCCTCTGTCCATGAATGCCTCCCAGTGGCCATACATTCCAAAGCCCTCCTTATAGCACCACTGCCTGAGCCATCTGTTGATAGTCATAATCTTGTCACACCTTTGTTGCCCTTCTCTAGGAACAGGCAGAATCCCCGAGATCACCTGAGCCTCGATTTCCTTAACCTTCTAGAGTTAAATTGCCTTCCCCTTCAGTAACCTTAGCCAAATCAGGAAGTTCTGCCTTCCTCCAATATAATAAAAGTTTAATGGTTGATGCTGCACAAGGGACTAGGACTCTGCCGATACAGGGCCAAATTCTATTCTAGTGCACCAGCTGAGGAATTATGAACGTTCCAATTAAATTAATGGGAGCTGTGCACATGCAATTAAGCGCTGAATTTGTGTGTTTCCCCTATTCATTAATTTGGCTGGCAGTCTAGAAAAAGCTATCCTTCTTGGGGCTAATCATCAATAACAGCTGTGTCCACTAGAGTATCATGGCACATTAGTATATGTGAGCCAGTGTTGCCATCCCCTCTCTCTCCTTCTCTACAACTCCCCTCTTCACCTCCATGCATAAAATATACCATCCAGGGAAGTTTGTGCTCATAGTTCAGCAGCTGAATGTTTCAGCACTGCCAGTCATGCTAGGTTGGGAGTAGGTGGGGAGATGAGAAACTGTTGGGGGCACCACTGGTAACAATGGACAAGCTCACCGCTCCCACAGTAAGCCATATGGAAGAGGGTTAAAGTGGAAACTCTTTAAGGGTTCCCCCTTATACAATCCCTCACCTGTTATTCCATTGGGGGCAGGCTTGGACCATCCACACACAACAAATCACAGGGCTTCCCCAAAACCGAGTGTATCCACAGGGACATATGTGGGACCTTCAGTGAGCCATCCATGCCAGCTCTGTGCCTTATGTAACCCCCCCCCACTTCCCACTTGCTCCCTTGCAGTGTACCTCCAGTGGAGCTCCACTACCAAGGACTCCTACTGTCCAGAGGTGCACCAGGGATCCCCACCTACAGAATAGGCAATACAGACCCAGGCCTGACATCGTATGTTTTTTTCCAAGGAGTCCTCATGCAGTCCTTGCGGTGGGTTGGTGTGGAACCTCAGGCTTGGCCCCACACAGCATAGGGTTGCCCATTCCCCACCCCAGCCTGCTCCCGTGATAACCTCCATGCAAATCTCCTTCCTGCACAGTGGGGTCCTAGGAAGGGATAATGATGCCATGGTCTGATGGGAAATATCCACGTGTGGAGGATTCCATCTGCAGGTAAATCTTGGGATGCAATCTGATCCAATACACATTTTATGATTAGTGGGTGACATGCTTTATAAATGAGAGAGGTACTATAATTGTATTGTAATTCTTACTCATAAGGGGGCAGCATTAAGGCTGTGCATGCAACCCAAATTGTAGCAGTGTGGGACTCCAGAGCGCTTAGCAATGCTAATGTAATGTTCTCTGAACACAGTTTTAGTATGGAACAGAAACTCAAGTCGAGTACGTTTTCTTCCAACTGCCTCAGATTTTCCAATTCACTGTAATTCTGTGCCATCACTCTGCAGAGAATCTGAAGTAGAAACGTACAAAACTCCTTCAAACAATTTTCACACAAGTGTTTTTCTGTTTGTTTTTTATCTATTTCTAGCTAAATCAACCATTACACTTCCATCTGGATTTAAGGAAGAAGAGACAATGCTTAAAAATAGAGAGAAAGAGGAAGGAAGGGGAGAAAAAATAGGAACTTTCAACTATGACATATTAATAATACTAGTTTTTATCTAGAGTTTTGTCTACAGAAAGCTGCATCTGCCAGCAAGGAACAATGTAGCTACCAATATTTCAGGAATATATGGACCATGCGTCTGATTTAATATTTATCTCCTTTTCTCCCAGGATCTCGTCTCTGCCTTATACAAGTAAGCTCTGGACTTTTTTGGAAGTCAGGCACCAGCTGCCATATATGTTGTTGAACAGAAGCAAATCCATCCGTAGCTGAAGACCTGAAATTTCTACAGTATTTTTTTTTTCTAAGTGCCAGACTCTAACCTTTCCAGAGGAGGCTCAAGAAAATCCACGGAGAAATGGGCATAATAAAAAGGAAGAGTTCACCACTGACAGAAGGGAACTGTGGGAGAGCCAGGTTTGGCACCAATGATTTAGTATGACACAGCCAAAATGTGCTGATTATTTTTTTTACAGTAATATCAAATGAGGTTCAGGATTGAATGCCTGTTTATAGCATGGACAGCCATCACCCTTGGGATGGGAAAAAGGTGAAGTATTAAATGATTTCATTAAATTTTAAAGACACACTAATTAAGAGCGTTGGTTCGTTTCAGATCTGGATTTACATTTATGTCACTTTAAAAGCATGGCAGACTTGCTGGTCACCCACAAAGTCCCACGTAACACGTGAGGACTGCCACCACAAAATTTCTACAGTGAGAGCAAGTAGTCCTGCTAGCTACTGACATTATCCTAAGATGGCTGCTTAAGGATTGCCTTATTACAAGAAAGTAGTCTTTAGTCCTTGCATCAATGCAAAAAATGCCTGTAGCTGATTTTACAGTGTCATATGCTTATCTGCTTGTTTTAAAATCCCTAGGAGGGAGAGACTACAAATAGGTGCTCACAACCTGGAGAGTCCCATGGGCGATTGCTGCACTTTCCCCACAACAGAAAGGATGTGGACAAATTGGAGAGAGGACAGTGGAGGGCAATGAAAATTATCAGGGGGGTGGGGCACATAACTTACAAGGAGAGGCTGAGGGAACTGGGCTTGTTTATTCTGCAGAAGAGAAGAGTGAGGGGGGATTTGATAGCAGCCTTCAACGACCTGAAGGGGGGTTCCAAAGAGGATGGAGATTGGTTGTTCTCCATGGTGGCAGATTACAGAATAAGAAGCAATGGTCTCAAGTTGCAGTGGGGGAGGTCTAGGATGGATATTAGGAAACACTATTTCACGAGGAGGGTGGTGAAGCAATGGAATGGGTTACCTACGGAGGTGGTGGAATCTCCATCCTTAGAGGTTTTTAAGGTCCAGCTTGACAAAGCCCTGGCTGGGATGATTTAGTTGGTGTTGGTCCTGCTTTGAGCAGGGGGTTGGACTAGATGACTTCCTGAGGTCTCTTCCAACCATGATATTCTATGATTCTAATACCCTCTTTTCCTCAATTTCCTCAGACCTGACATTCCCTGACTACATATCCCTATAAATTGTCAGGAACCAGAGGCAATAGAAAAATTGTTTAAGTTAAAGAAATTGATCCCATATCAAACAACGTACACCTGAGCAGGCTTCATCTCTCCACACAACTCAGAAGGGTGTTTCTGATTGCTGAGCCCCGTCTGTGCATGTTACAGCTGTGTATTCACTGGAACAAGGCAAGGAATGTTCTGAGGCATAATTATGAACAGTCAGACTTTGTGAGATGGCTATTTAGGCATTATAAGCCATGCTTGGATAGTTTCAGTAATTTGTCCATAGGCCAAGAATCATCATTAACCTCTGACAGAAAAGACACATGAGATCAAGATGCAAAATTTAGCTTATGAATATCCACAAAACAACAAGTACAACTGCATTATTTCACCTGTAAAACAACTATCAGTAACAATCAAATTATCCCACATTTCTTTCCTTTGGAGACTTCTGCTAAGAGGCACCCACAGGAATAGCTGCCTTCATCCAAATTAACAGCATGCATTTTCACCACTCCCTGATGCCAGCTGTCCTCCTCACCAGCATCCAAATCAGGTCTTGAACTTCTAGCATTGAAGTACAAAAGGTCAGTGCACTAACAGCCAGAACATCAGTGTACTTTGTTAGCCAACCAGCTTCAGTTCTATTTCTCACTGAAGAAGCCAAGGAAACACCATGTACATTTTAAAATTAGATAATATATGATGTTGCACCCCATAATGCTTTATGGGAATATGCTTATAGAATGTATATATGACATAACTGGAATATGTTTTATGCTACATATGCCATGTAACATATCTCTGTTAAGGTTATGATCTGCTGAATATATTCATCCTATTTGTATGCATTATCATATTTGTATTTGAAGTTATGAATATTGGCTATTTACTTGTTTAATTTTAAGTAGCCTCAGTGAAGCAGTTGGCCAGTTTCCTGAGAAAAGACTATTCTCAGTAAGTGCCCAATCAAAAAACACTTAAGCCAACAATGAACTTGGAGACACCAATCCACATCTGAGCTTTCCCAGGAATGTGGCCTGGCTGGTAAGGAACTCAGTCATGCATGGGCATGTGACTTGCCCATGTGACTCCAAAACTCCATCTTGGAGCTGAATTCTGGATAGGAGAGAGGAGGGGGTCTCCACCCACAAGAGAAAGTCTATTTAAACCCCTGGGAGACCCCTCCATTTTGTCTTCAGCTGGCTCAAGAGATAGCCTCTCCATCCCCAAAGGGTACCTGAAAGAAACTGGAACAAAAGACAGTAGCCACAGGGGTGTGAGTAATTGCTGGACCCAGACTAGAAGGAGGCTAGTCTGTTTAAAAAAAAAAAAAAAAATCTCTGAGGGTGAGATTTCATCTGTAATCACTTTCTTACTGTATTAGGTTTAGACTTGCATGTTTTATTTTATTTTGCTTGGTAATTCACTTTGTTCTGTCTGTTATTACTTGGAAATACTTAAATCCTACTTTTTGTATTTAATAAATTCACTTTTTACTTATTAATTAACCCAGAGTATGATGTATTAATACTTGGGGGGAGGTGCAAACAGTTGTGCATACTTCTCTATCAGTGTTATAGAAGGCGATCAATTTATGTGTTTATCCTGTATAATTTTTATACAGGGTAAAAAGGATTTATTTAGCATTTGGACCCCAAGGGGAGCTGTGCATCTGAGTGTGGGAGACAGGAACACTTCTTAAGCTGTTTTCAGTTAAGCCTGCAGTTTGTGGGATGTTGTTCAGACATCTGGGTCTGGGTTTGTACAGGCTAGCATGTCTGGCACAAACCAGGCAGGGTTCTGAAGTCCCAAGCTGCCAGGAAAAACAGGGTCAGAAGTAGTCTCAGCACATCAGTTGGTAGTCCCAAGGGGGTTTCTCTGATCCAACCCGTCACAATAAGCATAAAACAATAACAGCTATAAATAAAAAGTACCATACATTCCTGCTACTGACTGTAAAATCTTATAAAGTATGCAAAATTCATTAACGTAAAATTCTACAGTTCTCAAAGCATTTGCTCCTGCAGGTGAGACTAATGGAACTTCTCATTCTTACATTCCTGAGAAATAAAATGGACACAGTGATTTACCATAACATTCTGTTGTCCCTTCATCTCTTAAAAGTCAGTCATAGATTGCACATAAATCTGTCCTTTCAACTAAAATAATGAACACATTACCTTATGTCCATTTGGTTTTAATAAAAAGATTTGGCACTTAAAAAAGTTAAGCAACAACCTACTTGCAAAAAGTTGATGACAGAGGATATTTTTGTTTCATTTAGTTTTTAAGGAAAAGAGCTCTCTAGGGATCTATATGATGTCCTGGTGCAGCAGAACTGCAATGACTATTCTTAACTTGAAAGGCTTTTAATTTAGAAGTTTAACAGGACTGCATAGGATGAGACAATTTTTGTAATATGATGGACTTGGACAGACATTTCATATTGAAACAATTTATAACTGTACATTTAAATCACTTGCACAATATCAGTTATACAATTATTTGAGAGTGATACACTCTATTTAGACCTCATATGGTTTGTAGAGATGAAGCATAATATCTCATGAATAGTCACTACTGATTGTAGAAACACGTGTTACAACAAGCAGGGAAAAAATGATCTGAGAATGATAGGAGTCCATGTTCAGAGGCTAGTGAAAAGTGTGTTGATTTACTCACCAAAACTACACAACAATTATATTTAAATTCAAGAATTGTTTTGCCTATTTGGGAAGAGCACTAGATAATAAGGAGCCAAATCCATGCATATCCTCACTCCATTGACTGTCCAGGAGTGACACCAGGGATGAACTTGTTCCAGAAAACTAGATTGCAAGTCAATGCTCTTATGATCTCTTTTCTATAGAATTCCTAAACTAATCTGTACAATTCTATAGCTGGAGTGTAATTCTCTATTAAATTCTATGAGGTTTTAAGATCAATTTCCATATAACACCTTTGAATTTCTATAGAACCCCAGTGATTCTATTCTTCTAAAATTCTATAGGACTGCTCCATAAGGGCTGAATTTTTCCCCAAAATTTTAGCTCAAAAGCAGCAGTTTCCTACTACTGACATTAAACATCAAAATTAAGTGCATTATTTTATCTATGTTTAGCGTTAACTAATTTCAGTCTTCAACACGAACTGCCCTGCTGTTGGGCACAAGTTCTGGTCTGCATTAGCATTAGTACAAGCTATAAGAAAATGTAGATGCCATTCAGATCAACATAACATCATGTTTTGTTTAAATTATTAGCCTAAACAATCTGAGCATACACATAACAAATCTTGATTGTTACCGTATTACTAGTTACATACTAGACATTTTCAACCTAAAACTAAAATATCTATTGCACTATTAATATCCAGCAAAAAAATTCTTCTTAATGGCTGATCAGAGCTTGTGCTTTGCTTTTGACACACTGACAAGCTTGATCAGTCAGGAACAATCAAGATCACAGCTGCAATTGCAGTGCTAACTCAATAAAGACATAAAATCTCAGGAGAAGAATTTCCCTAACAAGGAAGGAGAGTGGTTTTATTGCAATGTTCATTATACCAGTGGCTCAATCAATATCTCCTCATCACATATTCTGTAGTTATAAGTCATTTATATTAACAAAGCCAGAGATCTCTAACGAGAGACTCAGCTGTAAATATCATTTCAGGTTTAACTGTTTTTTGCCATATTCTCCCTTGACATAATTTTCCTGCTCAGCAATTTTTATTCCCTTCTAAAAGGGCAGCTCATCGTGTAAAGCTGTTTTTGTAAATCCATATTTTTCCTATAATCTAAACTTTAAAATTAATGAAAGAGGAAGGATAATCTTGCGGTTAAGCTACTGGACTGGGACTCAGAAGATCTGGGTTGAATTCCTAGATCTTCTAGGAATATATAAGCCTCTGAAATATGACAATTCACAAATTTTCAGTAAAGGCAGGTTAGAGTTTGGCAGCATTATTCTCCTAAAATTCTGTCTCCTCTGAAAATGCTGATCTTTCTGTAAATCTGGTCCCAGGAGCCTCCAGTAAGGCATCCAAAAAACAAGGAACATGCAATTAGTGGCCACCTGTGAAAAGTTTGGTTTAAATGATTTGCCTATGCCTTACATAGGAAATATTTGGCAGAGGCAGAGATAGAATCTAGTTTTCCAGGGCAGCATTCAACTGCCTTAACCATGAGACCATTCTTTCTTTGCCCGCAATCCCCGGCCTCATCCCACATCTCATTCCACCTCTACACACCTTTCAATGACTGCAATAAATGAAGTAGGGGGGCATACAGACAACAGACTCCTTCCCTATGCAACCCTGATTTATTCCCAGAGCAGGTCTATCCTCTGCACTAAATGAGGCAGTGTTCCCGTGGAAAAACAGTATGTGATCATGTAATTAAAGACTGTATATTCATAATGAAGGCACACAAGGTGGCTGAATTAAGGCTGCACAGGCAATCTTTATTATGGCATTTCCTAACTTTTGAATATTTGACTTTGCAAGCTCCGTAATATATTTTAATGTATATTTCTAAATGTAATTTCCTAGGTTTCTTTAAAAAGACAAAACATTTCTATGATGTGCAACTATAACACCACCCTTCTTTCTCCCCATTATCTGCAAGGTTTGAGTCCTGAACTTTCAGCACTGTAGCTCAGAACTCTACCAATTGAGCTAAAGGATTAATTACAATAGCTGCTATTATTTGACAGCCATAATATATAATACACAGTCTAAAGTAGCCATTTTAAAAGCAGCATAGCTAAGTTCTTAAAACTGGCATATTCCTTCTAAGAGGTAGTGCAACAAAGTGGTGGAGAGTTAGGTTTGCCATGTTAGAGAGCTAAATTCTATTCCCAGCTTTTGTATTGAATTTCAGCTCCAATCTTATTCCTTGCATACCCTAAATTCTTATAAAATACTAATTGAAATGAAAAACTAAAAACAGTTCTGTTAAAATAATATTTCTATGCAACAAAGGTATTCATTTGAAATAGTTTCTGATAACACAATTATTAAACAGGTGAGAGAAAATGATTGATCTGATTGACTAATAAGATTTCCAAACCATGAGTGCAATCAGCGCAATTTACCACCAGCAGTAAATTGCACTGTGTATATTTATGGCTCCAAATTCAATAACCTCATCACTTAATTACCAACATAAATAATTTTAAAATATTTTATCATTTTCACTTCTATAATGGAGAGTTTTATTTAAACAACACAACATGGTGTAAATAGTGCTCTTTTTATGTAATGTTAGGTATTTAAGTCCAAGGTGGACACAACCAGCATTCTAGACATGAAATAATAAAATACAATACATGTACTGGATTACTTTATTGTAATTAACTATATTAATAGAAAGTTTCATAATTGCAATGAGACCAGCACAAGAATTGTATTCTTTTAATTCATGCCTAATGGTGTTTGTAGCACCCAGCCTTGGGCCTCAATCCAAACATGTTAAGCCTTAATATAAAATCATTCCATCCTGGTTGTCACACACAAACTCTACATTGTGCATGCATTTTACCTGGTGGGGAGGTTCTAGCCATGGCTCTTCATTAAACTTAAGCCCTACATTCACCCTCTACAGGGGAGAAAGCTGTGAATGGTTTACTAAGGGTCAGACTCCAAGGAGAGACTGCTGAATTGGAATTAATTTGCAAACTGGATACAATTAACCTAGGCTTGAATAGAGACTGGGAGTGGATGGGTCATTACATAAAGTAAAACTATTTCCCCATGACAGGTTTCAGAGTAGCAGCCGTGTTAGTCTGTATTCCCAAAAAGAAAAGGAGTACTTGTGGCACCTTAGAGACTAACAAATTTATTAGAGCATAAGCTTTCGTGAGCTACAGCTCACTTCACCGGATGAATTTGGTGGAAAAAACAGAGGGGAGATTGATATACACACACAGAGAACATGAAACAATGGGTTTATCATACACACTGTAAGGAGAGTGATCACTTAAGATAAGCCATCACCAGCAGCAGGGGGGGGGGAAGGAGGAAAACCTTTCATGGTGACAAGCAAGGTAGGCAATTTCCAGCAATTAACAAGAATATCTGAGGAACAGTGGGGGGGAGAAATAACATGGGGAAATAGTTTTACTTTGTGTAATGACTCATCCATTCCCAGTCTCTATTCAAGCCTAAATTAATTGTATCCAGTTTGCAAATTAATTCCAATTCAGCAGTCTCTCGTTGGAGTCTGTTTTTGAAGCTTTTTTGTTGAAGGATAGCCACTCTTAGGTCTGTAATCGAGTGACCAGAGAGATTGAAGTGTTCTCCAACTGGTTTTTGAATGTTATAATTCTTGACGTCTGATTTGTGTCCATTCATTCTTTTACATAGAGACTGTCCAGTTTGACCAATGTACATGGCAGAGGGGCATTGCTGGCACATGATGGCATATATCACATTGACAGGTTTCAGAGTAGCAGCCGTGTTAGTCTGTATTCGCAAAAAGAAAAGGAGGACTTGTGGCACCTTAGAGACTAACAAATTTATTAGAGCATAAGCTTTCGTGAGCATCCGATGAAGTGAGCTGTAGCTCACAAAAGCTTATGCTCTAATAAATTTGTTAGTCTCTAAGGTGCCACAAGTACTCCTTTTCTTTTTATATCACATTGGTAGATGCGCAGGTGAACGAGCCTCTGATAGTGTGGCTGATGCGATTAGGCCCTATGATGGTGTCCCCTGAATAGATATGTGGACAGAGTTGGCAACGGGCTTTATTGCAAGGATAGGTTCCTGGGTTGGTGGTTCTGTTGTGTGGTGTGTGGTTGCTGGTGAGTATTTGCTTCAGATTGGGGGGCTGTCTGTAAGCAAGGACTGGCCTGTCTCCCAAGATCTGTGAGAGTGATGGGTCGTCCTTCAGGATAGGTTGTAGATCCTTGATGATGTGTTTGAGAGGTTTTAGTTGGGGGCTGAAGGTGATGGCTAGTGGCGTTCTGTTGTTTTCTTTGTTGGGCCTGTCCTGTAGTAGGTGACTTCTGGGTACTCTTCTGGCTCTGTCAATCTGTTTCTTCACTTCAGCAGGTGGGTATTGTAGTTGTAGGAATGCATGATAGAGATCTTGTAGGTGTTTGTCTCTGTCTGAGGGGTTGGAGCAAATGCGGTTATAGCATAGAGCTTGGCTGTAGACAATGGATCGTGTGGTATGATCTGGATGAAAGCTAGAGGCATGTAGGAAGGAATAGCGGTCAGTAGGTTTCCGATATAGGGTGGTGTTTATGTGACCATCGCTTATTAGCACCGTAGTGTCCAGGAAGTGGATCTCTTGTGTGGACTGGTCCAGGCTGAGGTTGATGGTGGGATGGAAATTGTTGAAATCCTGGTGGAATTCCTCCAGGGCTTCTTTTCCATGGGTCCAGATGATGAAGATGTCATCAATGTAGCGCAAGTAGAGTAGGGGCATTAGGAGACGAGAGCTGAGGAAGCGTTGTTCTAAGTCAGCCATAAAAATGTTGGCATACTGTGGGGCCATGCAGGTACCCATCGCAGTGCCGCTGACTTGAAGGTATACATTGTCCCCAAAAGTGAAATAGTTATGGGTGAGGACAAAGTCACAAAGTTCAGCCACCAGGTTAGCCGTGACATTATCGGGGATACTGTTCCTGATGGCTTGTAGCCCATCTTTGTGTGGAATGTTGGTGTAGAGGACTTCTACATCCATAGTGGCTAGGATGGTGTTTTTAGGAAGATCACCAATGGACTGTAGTTTCCTCAGGAAGTCAGTGGTGTCTCGAAGATAGCTGGGAGTGCTGGTAACGTAGGGCCTGAGGAGGGAGTCTACATAGCCAGACAATCCTGCTGTCAGGGTGCCAATGCCTGAGATGATGGGGCATCAAGGATTTCCAGGTTTATGGATCTTGGGTAGCAGACAGAATACCCCAGGTCGGGGTTCTAGGGGTGTGTCTGTGCGGATTTGTTCTTGTGCTTTTTCAGGGAGTTTCTTGAGCAAATGCTGTAGTTTCTTTTGGTAACTCTCAGTGGGATCAGAGGGTAATGGCTTGTAGAAAGTGGTGTTGGAGAGCTGCCTAGTAGCCTCTTGTTCATACTCCGACCTATTCATGATGCCGACAGCACCTCCTTTGTCAGCCTTTTTGATTATGATGTCAGAGTTGTTTCTGAGGTTATTTCTCCCCCCCCACCCCACCCCCTACTGTTCCTCAGACGTCCTTGTTAACTGCTGGAAATGGCCCACCTTGATTATCACCACAAAAGGTTTTCCTCCTTCCCCCCCTCCTTCCTGCTGGTAATAGCTCATCTTAAGTGATCACTCTCCTTACAGTGTGTATGATAAAACCCATGATTTCATGTTCTCTGTGTGTGTGTATATAAATCTCCCCACTGTATTTTCCACCAAATGCATCCGATGAAGTGAGCTGTAGCTCACGAAAGCTTATGCTCAAATAAATTTGTTAGTCTCTAAGGTGCCACAAGTACTCCTTTTCTTTTTTGAAGGCCAGTGCAAAAGTTGTTGTCATTGAGGATAAGGCAGGGAGGAGTCCCTGGGCCCATGATTCAACAGATCCAGTATCCTAACACATCATGTATTCCATCCTGTAAACATTAATAAAGGGTTTTAAAGATTAATGAAATAAATGCTACCACTATATTCGAGTCATGAGTGTAACCAGTACGTATTGCAATTTACATTAATACTACACTGAACACAGTGAAGATTAGAAAAAGCAGCACCACAAATAAATTAGGAAAAGAGATCACACTGACACATTTGATAGTTACATCATCAAGCCCAAAGGGAATGCAACCACTTTACAACAGACATGACTTGCGTGATGCTGTGTATAATGTTCCATTTTGATTTGGAATGTTCATCTTTATCAGCTTATTATACCAGGCTTAAACTATTCACACACCAACCTTTAAGTCCAAATCTTCAACAGGAGTTTGATGTAACGTTGAGTATAGATTATTTTCCCCTCTGTTAGTTTAATTAAATTGTATAGTCTTGAAACGTAAATAGAAATATAGGGCTAAAGCATTTTCCGAATCACCATATTTTTGATGATACTCTATTCAAATGTGTTTTGGAAACCTTACTTCTGACAGAAACTGAATTATTTTTAAATGTAGTTGTCTGACACCATCAATTTAAAAGTATGCGTTCCATAGCTTCAAAGCACTGAAAAAAACAACCCAGCAGAAGTGACTATGCTTCTTCATGATAAATCTGCAACCATCTGACCTTTACTATGGTTGTAATCTCTGTTCAGAATTCAGAAGGATCCGAAGAACTAGGAAAAAAAACACAGAAAAAAAAATCCACTGAATACAATTCTAATAGGCCTGATAAAAGTTATTAGCTTGGTAGATAGCACACAGCCCCTTAAGGTACATTGGATCTGCCTACCATGTGTCAGGTGTGTTCCTAAAGAACCTCTCTTTAGGATGTTCCTATTATGTTTGCATGATAATTAGAGAAGGGCCCAAAATCACCAGTTTGCATCCAATGGCCCCAATAATGTGATGCAAAAATTTTAACTAGAAGTTCAATGGTCCTGTTTAACAATGTTTCTGCTTAAAACCAGGAGCGTCTCCACTTGCAGAAAGGAAGGGGCAAGGAACTGAGAAATATATTTATTTCCTTACTTAAAGAAAATTGCTCTGATAACAAAGGACGGAGAAGGCAACACTGCTTAGAAAACAAACTGGCATTATGGTAAGTGCACTCACTGGATACAATGTAATTTTAAGATATATAAGTGAATATATCAACCCTGTAGCACATTGTTCCAGTACAGTCATTTGGAGAGCTGAAGTGGAGAGACCTAGGGAAGCTATTATTCCAAATGGTAGGCAATGCAATAGAGAAGCATAACAGCGGCAGATAGAATGAAAGGACAGAGACATTAATTGTAAGCTCTTTGGGCAGGGACTGTCTTTTTGTTCTCTGTTTGTACAGCATGTAGCACAATGGATCCTGGTCCACAACTAGGGCTCCTAGGCACTACCAGGAAATATATAATCATCATCATGTGCTAGGTTACTGAATACAGAGGTAGAGAGAGACAGGGAGGCTGCAGCAAATCCAAGGCTTCTTGTGCTTGGTTTCGTGTTTGTAATGTTCCAGTGGCCCTGGATAATGTAAGAGAAAATAGGAGGATAAATGGAGGCTGCTGGGTACAAATACAAATGCCTTCAACCATTATCAACACAACCAACCAAGGAATCTGTTTTAAAAAAAACCCACAACATCACACATAAGAAACCTTGACTATGAATTATTGGGACATTTCCCCCTAGTGTGAAAGGCACTCATCAAGCAGGGAACCATGAGCCATAACGCTGACATGCCCTGAAGAATTTTGTAAGGAAGATTCAACTAATACCTTGACAAGAAGAAGTCGACCGTTGGCTCACCCATCCATTCCACAAAAACAACCATAACACAGAAATGAACACTGCACTATACCCTACCAAAAGGGACACAATTGCTTTGATAGTGAAGTGATTAAAAAGCTCCACAGGCCCTCTGCCACGATCATTGCACAAAATGCGCTGACACTTCCAGTAGCCAGGTTTGAGTTCAGCAGCAAGACACCCACATTTTCAAACTGGCAAGACACAATGATGACACTGTAAGGCTTTAGTGTACAGCACCATTACCTCCTCAGTGATAGGTCAGATCACTGAGCCATGAGATTCCTGAAATGAAGTTGATGTTACTGGTGCATATTTTTTCAACGGTTTCAAATTTTACTAAATCGTTTTTTGCAGGGGCAGAATGAGGGGGTGGAATCCTCTGGGACCTCCCAATCTCCTTCAAAGGTTCCACAATGCACTGGAAATCTTTAAGGAGCAGATGCTGAAGAGGTACTTCATGGAGGTGTATACGTGAAGTAAATCAGTGGCAATGTGGCTGTGAGACAATGATGGGAGAAATGAAGGGGCAAAATGGTGGAAATGCACTTGAAGTAGATGGAAACCCTACAGCTCCATCAGTTCAATCTAATATCCTGAATCACCACCTTGACATGATGTAACCTCGTGGCCATATATTTCCAACTGAGGGTGGGAGGATAATCTTCCCTGGAAGCCCCTCATAAAACACTTACATGCAGGAAAAAAAGAAGGAAAATTATATTCTACTGTATGGTTTTTACACATTCATCCTGATTTACAAAGGCAATCAGCGGTAAAACTAACCTGCCTGTAGTGGCACGGGTGGCTTTCAAGTTGCATTCACATCAGGAGTGAATTTAGTTTTGGGGACAGGAAGAAGGAAGGGGAGGAGGAAGGAGATTTGCTATTAGTTTCTCCCATATATTCTGAAACTACAGTAATAGTTGATCAATAAACACATAAATGATGGAACAAGGAATCTTGTATATTTTACAATATTCATAAAAACAGCAGATTGAAAGCTACCATTTTCAGATAAACATCTGCCAGCCTTGCAGAACCACAGGAAAGGGAAAGGGAAGAAATTACCTCTTTAAAAATATATATTTATTTAATACACTGTGGCCTACAGCAATTATAGTAGCATTCAGTTCTATATGTACAAGCAGACAACATGCATGTGAAAGGATTCTTCTGAACCATAAAAGATCATTTAGGCTGCCATTTGGAATTCATGCAAGGCTTAGGTCTGAGATACAGAAATAAGCAACAGTCTTTTTGCTCACGGGCAGTACTGAATGAGCCAAACAGATTAGGTCAGCATTGTTAAACTAATGCAAAATGAAAGTGGTGTCATGTCAGCTATTTTTCACTGTTTTGTATTAGCATCATAATGTGTTAGTGAATTTGGTGTTTAGAAGACAAATATCGATGATTTGATGTGAGCAAAAACTAAAGGATAACCTAAACTATGTTATCATTCAAACAGGACCACAGAGGTTAGTGCCTGAATAGATCACATATGAAATATTAAACAGATACAACACTTGGGGTGAGCGTTGAAACATCTAACTTTTAGGTACCCAGAAAATCACTGGAATCCATAAAGCCTGAGTTAGGCACCTAGCCTCCCTGTGCATGTATAGGTGCCTGAGAATGGGATCTACAAAATCCAGCACGCTAGGAAAGGAGCCAGCTAAGCTAACCAATGGGAGAAGCTTATGAGAGGGGCATGTCCTAAGCCCCACACCTCTCACGGAGTTCAGCACATATCTCAGCTTGCAAATTAGAGCAGCAACCCTCTCCTGGAGTCAGGTAGCTAAGCAGTTCTCGCAACTCTGCACAAAATGGTCGAGGAAGGGAGACTCTGAGCACACCTACCAGATTGGACCTTACAGGTGAGATAGGCAAGGAGAGACCCATCTTCCCCTAATTGAGGGTCACACTGGGCCATAGGCAGGAGACAGCTGTCCTTGCACCTACCTGAGGTAGCAGTGCACATGCTAAAAAGCAGAAACATTGGCCCCAAGGGAATTTTTACAGCTAAAATTTAGGCACAGAGTGAGCTTAGGTCCCTACAGGGTTAAGCAGCAACCGAGGAGGGGTTTTGTGGATTGCAGTGGTGCCGAAAACGCTGGGGTTTTGTCCCTTTGTGAATCTGGCCCTAAGTGCCTAAATTACATTTGAAAATGGGACTTGGGCCCTTTTGACAATTTTATTCTTGATCTTTAGCCAAAAAGCTAAGAAGAAGAAAAGGGGATAGGAATAGGAAGGTGTAAAACTTCATCCAGTGGACCATAAAAGCTGATTCAAGTCTCAGCTGTAATATCATGCAACACATGCACACACACAGTGTCCAATGACAGGGTACTCCCGTTGATTAAATCCCGGTAATGTTTGGCACAGCAGTACGACAGTGGCATAATGTAATAGTCAATCACCTCTAGATAACTAGAGTTAAATCCTAGTTTAGCTCAGAAGGGAATGAGAGCTTATAGGCATCTTCTTACTCCTCACTTGTACCATAAGAAAACCAGCACACAGTCTCAGTGACTGCCAGTCTCTGTTGAGTAGAAGCCTATGAGGGAAATAAAAAGGGGACATGGGCAGAGAGGGATGAAGAAGTTTGTAAAGTACTTGCCCGACTGTTCTATGAGTCTGATACAACTCCCACTGATGTCATCTCATGGATTTTTATGACAGCTGCCGGGTGCTTAGCACTTCTGAAAATCAAATCACTTGTTCAGGTGCCTAAATGTGGATTTATGAGCTCAACTCTAGACCTCCAGCTTTTAAAATTTGATTTTAATAAATGGCATAGACAAGCTGCATCATCATCTATTTCTTCAAAACTCTCAAATTTTTCGAGCAGATTTTTCTGTCTCAGCCATGCCTATTGTTTCCTAGTTGCTACTGCCTTACAGCTATCAAATTAAAACCCATTGTATAACCTTGTAACATTATAACATTATAACATTGTATAAAAGTCCAGAAGTACCAAAAGAACCGAGAAGCTGCTATCCTGCCAATCTGCTGACACAGAGCCTGCTCCTGAAGTCCTTTTGCAAGCAAAACGCCAAATAAATTAGTGGAAATTTTGCCTGAGTGTGGATTGCAGGACTGTGTTCACAGAACCTGGTCCTGAAAATGGATCCAGCGACAAACCCTTCCATCCAATTCGTGAAGCTCCAGTGGGCACAGGGGTCCACCTGGGTGGATTCAGTTGTAGATTAGGCCCATGGTTTATGAACATTATAGGGTTGCCAACCCTCCATGATTGTACTGGGGGTCTCCGGGAATTAAAGGTTAATCTTTAATTAAAGATAATGTCATGTGATGAAATGTCCAGGAACTCGTCCAACACAAGTTGGCAACCCTAATGAACAAGGAAGTTCTGCTCAGCATGGGAAGGTATGAGAAAGTCAGGAGACTTTCACAGTTAGTCTTCTGCTAAACATGGTTAAATATATTTGGTTAATTTCAAATTGCTTTAATATAAAATATTTAAATATCGTCCTAGTCACACCCTTCACCATAATAGAAATTATTTACCTTAAAGTTACACTGTATTAGGCTATGTCTACACTACAAAATTATGTCGACCTAATTTATGTCGGCATACAGCCACCAGTTATTAAATCACTAGTGTGTGCTCCCACTTGGCTCCTAGTGTCAGCAATGTGTGTCCCTTCCAGGAGCGCTTGTATTGTTAGTGTGGGGCATTGTGGGATGTCTCCTGAAAGCCAGTAACAATCGACGTAAGCAATGCAATGTCTTTATGACTTGTAGGCTCTAAAGTTTTACACTGTTTTATTTTTGAATGCAGGGGTTTTTTTGTACATAATTCTACATTTGTAAATTCAACTGTCAAGATAAAGAGATTGCACTACAGTACTTGTACTAAGTGACTTGAAAAATACTATTTCTTTTGTTTTTTACAGTTCAAATATTTGTAATAAAAATAATGTAAAGTGAGCACTATACACTTTGTATTCTGTGTTGTGATTGAAATCAATATATTTGAAAATGTAGAAAACATCCAAAAATATTTAAATACATAGTATTCTATTATTGTGTGATTAATTTTTTTAATCGTTCGACAGTCCTACTTTGAAGAGGTAACCAGTGCCTGCAGATATGCTATGTTTGTAGAGATTATCAGAATTATATTCATAATCATGATTTCATTATAACTAACATATCAAAAAGATATTAACTAATGTTTCTACGACAGTCATTTGAAACTTTTGTTGTACATTAATAAATTACTTACTTAAGGCCAGTAATATTAAGATTTGGTACTTATAAAGAGCCAGTTTTCTATAAAGATTATTGTTATGATCATTTCATAAAGAGACTGATTAAGGGAAGATATACATAACCTGTATAAGATCACTTTAAAGGGCTTCTGGGATTAACCACTGCTACAGGAGATAGAAGCTTTTGGATAGTACATCCAGGATGGTTTGGATTGTTCTGAATCCCTCCCATAGGCTCTAAACTCATGCTCAAAACTCACACTGACTTCAAATGGAATTTTGGGTTCATAAGGACGAGAGGGGGCTAGCCCCAAATGTATTCCTTATCTCTGAATAATCTCATCTGTGAACACAAATTACACTACCATCTTTATGCTGATGACCCACAGTTCTTACTCCAGGTCCATCTCCTGTTCAAACTAAAACCACAGCTTGTATCTCCAACATCTCCCCTTCGATGTTTAGCCAACGATCAGCGCAAGCTCAGTAAGGCTAAAACAGAACTCTTAATCCTCTCTCTCTCCATTCCCACCCTCTCCGCTACCTCCTTTCTTGATCAATGTGGACAAACCACTATCCTGCTTGACCTGCAGGCCGGTAACCATTGTCTTTGACTTGGACCTCTCTCTAGCTCCTCACACCCAACTTATGTCTAAATCTTGCCAATTCTTTCTGCATAACATCTCTAAGACATAGCCTTTCCTATCCATTCACACAGCTAAAACTCTTGTCCAGGCTCTCATCATCTTCCATCTTGATTACTGCAACATCCTTCTCTGCGGCTTTGACAAATACCATCTTGCCCTGCTCATATACATTCAGAACGATACTGCAAAAATAATTTCCCTAACCCAGTGGTTCTCAACCAGGGCTACGTATCCCCCTAGGGATATGCAGAAGTCTTTCAAGGAGTTCATCAACTCATCTAGATATTTGCCTAGTTTTACAACAGGCTACATAAAAAGAACTAGCAAAGTGAGTGCAAACTAAAATTTAATACAAACAATGGCTTGTTTATACTGCTCTATATACTATATGCTGAAATATAAGTATGATATTTATAATCCAATTGATTTATTTTATAATTAGATGGTTAAAAATGAGAAAATAAGCAATTTTTCAGTAATAGTGTGCTGTGGCACTTTTGTATTTTTATGTCTAATTTGGTAAGCAAGTGGTTTTTAAGGGAGGTGAAACTTGGGAGTAAGCATGACAACTCAGACTCTGAAAGGGGTACAGTCGTCTGGAAAGGTTGAGAGCCACTGCCCTTGCCCATTGCTTTGATCATGTCAACCCTCTCTTTGAATCGCTCCACTGGCTCCCCCATCTCTATCGCATCAAACACAAACTGCTTATTTTCACTTTCAAGACCCTTCGCATTCAGTCCCCACCCAACCTATCATCTCTCATTTCCTATTGAGCTGTCAATACACAGTACTGGTTGGCCTATGATGCCAGCCTTCATCGGCCAATTGTTAAGTTTCAAACAAGCACCTTCATGCTGTCTGCCATGCTGCCCTTCGCACTTGGAAGGCAATCCCCATAAATACCTGCAAAGCTACCTCATTATCCACCTTCGAATCCCTCCTTTTCCATCCTGCCTACAAAATCTTAACAATGGTTAGACTGCAGATGTGCTGTGTCCAGTGCCTCTCATGCTGACCAATATTGTCTCATTGTATCTCTGTACACACCCATCAGTCGGTATCCATCTGATGCCTCCTGTCTTCTACTTAGGCTATGTCTACACTGTACACCTTACCACGGAGGAGCTGTGCCACTGTAACTGCGCCATTTTAAGGTGCACAGTGTAGCTGCTCTTTGTCACTGGGAGAGCTCTCTCCCGGCAACAAAATAAAACCACCGTCAACGAAGGGCGGTAGTTTCATCTACAGGACAGCATTTCCTAATGACAAAGTGCTGTCTACACCGGTGATTTTCAGCGTTAAAACTTTTGTTGTTTGGGGGGGTATTTTTCACACCCCTGAGCGACAAAAGTTTTAACGACGAAAGTGCCAGTGTAGACAAAGCCTTAGATTGTAAGCTTCTTGGGGCAAAGATGATTTATTTGTTATCTGTTTGAACAGTATCTAGCACAATGTAGGTCCTGATCCATGACTAGGGCTCCTAAGTGCTAATAAATAATAATTCAATAAAATGCTACATTTATGTTGATTGTATTAAATTCAGAATGAGCTATTAAAATAACTTGTAACAGACGACTATACCCTGATAGGCACTGAATTCACATGGCAATTTTGTTTCATAACTTGAGCCCTACTTACTATTTACCATGGCTATTCTAATTATTCCCTGATACAGAACTAATGTAAAACTCAAATTAATGTTCTGAAAACTGTGACTCAACCAGCCTAAAAGAGAACTATTAAATACTATTAGATAAACCTGTCAATTTATAAAGCCTTTCAAACATGTAATATACAACAAATTAGGTAAATGTATAAACAGGAAGCCATCAAAATGTGAATTCTTGACACTACAGAAAACAGCAGCTTCTTAGGGCCATAGCAGTCTAGCATATTGTTGCACCTTTTCGACCCAAGTGGATAATCAAAGTTTGGGACCTCAGGAATGATCCAACTCAAAGTAGAAATTGATGATAGAGAAAACACCAGACTCTGATGCAATCTTGTTTATTTACAAGGAATGTACAAAGTTCTGCTTCTCCAAATGCAGGAGGGAACCAAAAACAGAGGCTAGCTTCTCTTCTTACACCTTCAAGAATTTTAGCCAGCACCAGAGCCAAGAGCGCTCTCTTGATTTCTCACAGGGTCACACCAGGCTTACAGTCTTCTACTTGGCTTTCTTTCTCTGCTTCTCTCTTTCTCTGCCAGTTTCTTGTCTGCCCCTCAGATTCTTTCACACCCACAGAGAGACACCCACCCACCTGGTCAGAACAATACCCAGAGGAACCCTCCACCACCTGGACATAGTTTCCAGTCAGACTCCATTGTGCCTTGTTTTAGGTGTGGCCTCTTAACTGTCCCTTACAACAATTTTAAATGAAGGACACATTCACACATCAGTTTCAACAAGGTTTTAACTCAATGCATAATAAGTTTTAACCCAGCTCATTACAATATTAATATCCTTATAGAGACTTCTCAATGAAACAGTGCCTTGATAGAACATAACTATTTCAGACCAGATCACTGTTTACTAAATGGATTTCAGAACTATTGGGCATTTCTTCCAAACAAGAAAAGGTGCGTGTTCACATTCAAATACCTAACTGGATGTAAAATCCTAATAGGCACAAACCACACAAGGCAAGGTAACAGTGCCAAATTCGCCTCGCTGCCTCATGATAAACTGTACAAGTGTCTGGTCTCCACTTCAGATTTTACAGCAAAATAACTATCTTATATAACTTACCTCACTGCAAAAAAATAACAACCACCTTTGTGCTAGTGAAAACAATTGAGAACTGTAGTGTTGTGGGTCTTTGACCAAACAGATTGTAAAGGTGTATTACTAAGTTATCATTGGTGGACCAATTCTGTGCACCATAAATCATAATGAAATTTTAGAGGCAAAGCGTGCAATAATGTGGTTTTTAAAGCTCTAGTTTATTGAGTGTAAATATTGCTTTCAACCCAGTGGGGATAAATGTTTATTAAAATAAATTAATTCTTTATCATTAAAGCTACGGATAAGCAAATCTATTTTTATCTCATAAACAGAAGCCATGTTTACTGTCAGATAAGAGAAAATAGGAACAACGCTTCTCACATACTTACATGGCCCAGTAAGAATAACAATGCATTTGATTACACGCCGATATGGTATTAGAATAATAAGTAGACAGTCAATATAGCAACCAAACTCTAAGCAGTAACAGCCCACAAATATATATACCCATAGCGTAGGTGGCATACTTTTAGACACAGAAATATTACCAGCCAGCCAAAAGGCCTTGAATATATCAACAATTTGCTAGATATGAGTAATACATTTCCACTAGATGCACATTTCCTCCTCAATTGCACTGTTCACTAGTGAACAGTCACAGCTCACATTTCCTTCAATGGGAGCGGAGGACCTTGGAAAAATCAGGACACTAAACTTCTGTATGACTCAGTTTACCCATCTCTTAAAATGATAAGAATGTTTATGTAGGCTTCATTAGTGTTTGCAAAGTACTTTGAAATCCTCAGATGGAAAGTATTACAGGAGTGCAAATTACGATTATTACCATTGAACCAGATGATTATTTCTACAAGCACTCAACATGAATGCTGCCATAGCTTCCTTATTTAGTCAGTTTATATTCACTTTACAGGGGTACACTCAGAGACACAAGGACATAAATTCTCTGTCTGCTAATTTGCATAAACCACTATAAATGTTTAACTGTGGCTTACTGACTTACTCCAGCTCTCATAGCAGCCATGCTTGCTTGGTTATGTATCTATATAGTTACTGCCATGCAAAAAGAAAATCTGGGAATTCAAGCATTAATGGCAGCTATAAATGTGACTCCTAACATCAAAATGAGATGTCACCCTGACAGTTTTTCATGCACTAACTTCATTTACTGTAAAATATTAATAGCAACCAAATCTCAAGGAAGCTAAAGACAACACATGGTCTTATTGCTAAGAGAACATGTAATCCTTCAGCAAAGCGCTGACGAGGATTCCTGCAGGACCATTGCTAAAATCCCACCACCAAAGTGAAGGGGTACGTGATTTCTCTATATCTGATGGAATTCAACTCCCTTCTTAGATATTGCTACATTTTTCCAGCTGGAGATGGCTTATCCCTGGATCTCATAAAAGTACTGCTAAGAGCAATTTTTTGCCTTTATAATGGACCACATTGCACATATTTAAAAAAAAAATCCACAACGGATGTTCTCCTCCCCTGACACCATGTCCTACTTAGGATTGCCAACTTTCTACTTGCACAAAACTGAACATCTTTGCCCCGCCCCTGCCCTGTCCCTCCTCAGAGGCCCTGCCCATGCACTGCCCCTTCTCTGAGGCCCCACCCCCTGCTCACTCCATCTCCCCCACCCTCACTCACTTGCTCATTTTTACCGGGCTGGCTCAGGGGGCTGAGGTGCAGGAGGGGGTGAGGGCTCTGGTTGGGGGTATGGGCTCTGGGGTGGGACCAGGGATGAGAAGTTTGGGGTGCAGGATGGGGCTCCAGGCTGGGGCTGAGGGGTCTGGAGTGCGGGAGGGGCTCCGGGCTGGGGCAGAGGTTGGGGTGCGGGTCAGGGGTGCAGGCTCCAGATGGCGCTTACCTCAAGCACCTCCCAGAACCAGTGGCATGTCTCCCCTCCAGCTCCTATGCAGAGGCATGGCCAGGTGGCTATGCACGCTGCCCCGTCCATAGGTGCCACCTCAGCAGCTCCAACTGCCCACAGTTCCCAGCCAATGGGAGCTGGGGGGGTGGCACTTGGGGCAGAAGCAGCATGCAGAGCCCCCGGCCACCCCTACATGTAGTGGGACATGCCAGCTTTTTTCCGGGAGCTGCACTGTGTGGAGGCTAGCAGGGAGCTTGCCAACCAAGCTGCATGGAGCTGCCCACCGGACAGTCAACGTGCCCTGTTGCTGAGTGGAGCTACCAGGATCCCTTTTCTACTGGGTGTTCCGGTCAAAAAACGGACACCTTGTAACCCTAGTACACACACACACACACACACACACACACCATTTCAAGTGACACACATTCAACCCTGTGCTACACTAGCAATATTCTCAGTATGTATTTCTAGAATCAAGTATAAACAATTCTAATGAAGTGCACTCAATATATGTTCTGCATGATATTTCTCCTACCTTGGTTATAAGAATCCAATTTTGTTTAAATGGAGAAGCAAAATTAATACATTCTCCTGTCACTCACCCATTCCTCTGAGTGCATGTGCTCCCCTGAGAGACAGAATTTATCACAGGTGAAGTGGGACCATTTTTGTGGAAGCCCATGCTATAATATTGACAACACATCATTGCCTTTCATCATTTCAAATAATCACCTTAGCTGAGGATTGTGCTAGTATGACACCAGCAAAAAAATGGCAAATCTGCTATTGGGCATGAGAACAGGCCTCTGAAAATGCACACATTATTATCAATCAATCAGAGTATCAGTACATTATGACCACAGGAACAATGACATTCCTATGAAGATGTTATTTAATATGGGAATAGGATAATGAAAGTGCATTTATATTTCTTTATATGATTTCTGGGTTGTATTTTCTTATTCTTTTTTTTTTAAATCATATAATAGCATCGCAGAGAACCAACCCACAGCGTGAAAGACAGAAGTTTTCCTGGACTCTAAGTAGACATCAAATGAGGAAGTTGGCAAATAATGGATAAATCATTATTTTTAAAGCATTAACCTTGTGTTTAAAAGACATGGGAATGCTCAGGCATATACACAACTAGGAGCAGAAGTTAAGTTTAACTTCTTCAGCGGGTCAAATTCTGCTGTTCAGGGTAAGGTTCAGACACCAAGTGAAATTAAAGCAATCCGATCATTTAACCACAAGTCACACCGAAGGACCAATAGTAAAAAGTAGACAGATTTGAAAAAAGAGAGATGTATTGAAAAGAAAGTGGCTTAATGTGGCCAAAATCAGCCAAAGTTGCGGTTTGCTAGTGGATGAAGGAAAATGAGATAAGAAGCATGCTTTTTACAGCAATTATTTTCCTGTGAAGACCACAGGAAAAGTGGTTACAAACAGACCATCAGTCAGAATTTTCATTAAAGAAGAAGCATGAATCATTTTATTTGATTCTCTTCGCTTTAAGTCAAAGAGCATCTGGATGGAAGATCTAAGAGATATGAGTCTAAAGAAGCGACCCCTTGAAGACCCATCAAACACAGGCACTTATTCATGGTACTTTTCCTTCTTCTAATAAGAAAAATTAATGACATTAAAATTGTAATTACATAGCACTTTGACTGAAAAAGTTCCAGCTACTCCTCAAGCTGACAGCTCCAACCAGAGTGGAGACATGGACAAAACTGACTTTTGTATACTGCTTTCTGGATGACATTCTATCTAGTCTATTGAAATAATTCACCATTTCTTAGAAAATGCATACCTGGCTGTAAAGAGATCTGAATGACTCGTGTATAACAGTTACTCAACATTATGACTAATACTTACTGTATGCTACTTACCCAGTTCTCTTAATACTGAGACCTTGAAGACTCATTATTTGAATAATGATTGTATACAACACTTGTAAGCACCTTAGAAACACATACATCTATATTATATTTATATTTGCATGTTTGCCTACCCTTTGGGATAGAGACTGTCTTCCATTATATCTAAATAATGCCTAGCATGATGGTACCCCAATCCTGCATGTTCCCCTTGGTCGCTATTACAACACAAACAATAAATAGTAATGGGCCAAATTCCCCGCTAGTGTAAATGGGTGCATCTCCATGGACTTACTGAGGTTCCCCCATTTGCCCAGCAAAGAGAATATAGCCCTCATTCCTAGGGTGACCAGATGTCCCGTTTTTAAAGTGACAGTCAGAACAAAAGCAGAGCCAACAGTGATGTCTATTGTTTGAGAGAGGGTCTGTGTCATAAGGTGGCCCACCAGGTAGCCTTCTGGCAGCAGGCTCTGGCAGAACAATGCACCTGCCTCAGCTTCCCCTTTCTCTAACTCAGGGGTTCTCAAACTGGGGGTTGGGACCCCTCAGGAGGTCGGGATCCCTCAGGGGGTCGTGAGGTGGCTTGCTATGTGAACAGGGTCACCAGTACAATAGTTTGAGAATCACGACTCTAACTCATGCAAAGGAACATAGTCTCTTAGTGTCTGGTACAAAGTCCCCCTCTGGGCATAATTTATTCACATGCACAAGTGCAGAACTTCCCCCAAAACCTTGTAATAAAAACATTTTCCAATTTCCAAAATAAAGAAACAGAGCAGGTTTTGCCCATTCTCTCCTGGGACACCACCAGCAAGTCACCCAACCAACAGTCAATAGCAGTACTGTGTTCTCAGTTCCTTTGGACACTGACTATCGCCCCACTCTCCAGGCCTCCCTGCCTGAGCGTGACCAGTCTTCCCACAGCTTTTCACTCACGTCTTTGCCCAAAGAACTCCCCCTTTTGCAGTGTCCCACTCCTCCTGGCCTCCCTGCCTGGGAGTCCTACCTCTACTCAGTGGATCCACTGTCCAACAACAACCCTCTTGCTGTGGGATTGAGTTCCCCTGTCCAGGCTGCACCATCTCCTTTTTCCTAGGGGCACTGCCTGAGCCTTCCACTTATCGGGGTCCCCTGCTTTGGTCAGTTCTCAACAACGGCTTGTTGCAGCTCTCCTGAGAACTCAGCTCTCCACCTGTTGGGATCCAGAAGCTGTCTTCCAAGCAACTCCCGTCCACGCTTCCTTGATGCTTCCTGTCTCTCTCCAAGTTTCAGGGAGCTCTCCGTCATCTATTGTGTTGGATTCCTCTCAGGCTCTATCTCCTACCAATCTCCCCCTCTAAACCCCAGGTGCCCTTTTTAAGCCCAACTGGAAGTCAATCACAGATGCACTGGCCTCTTCCCTCTTAAAGGGCCAATGTCGCCCCAGGATTGCTATAATAACAGGCATAGAAGTTTAATATATATGTATAATATATAATAAAGTGACCTATTGTTAATATTGATACAAAAAAAACTGTATTCCTAAAACACATTTAGATAAGATTATCATTCAGTGATAATAGTAGTGATGTACCTGTGTTAGTCCCAGGATATTAGAGAGACGAGGTGGGTGACTGATCTCTCACTAACAGAAGTAGTTTTAATAAAAGATATTACTTCACCCACCTTGTCTCTCTAAATTCAGAGATAATATTAATTTGCATTATATTCATAATACTATATGTATTAACACATTTGATCAATTTTGAATATTCTCTGCTATTCAAGGAAAATTCAGTTCCTTTACTGTTATCCAACTGTCTTATTTTTTCTGTATTTTTAACAAATTTCTTAGTCTTTGTCTATACTAACACTTTTGTTAGAAAACTTTTGTCAGTCAGGGGTAGGTGAAAAACACACATCCCTATCTGACATAAGTTTCAATGATGAAAGTGCTGGTACGGACAGTGCTATGTCGGCAGGAGATGCTCTCCTGCCAACATAGCTACCGCCGGTCATTGGAGGTTTAATTATGCCGGCAGGAGAGCTCTCTCTTACCAGCATAGCACAGTTACAGCTGTACCACTGTAAGGTCCATAGTGTAGACATAGTCTTAGTTAATTTTATTTTGCTAAGTAAAACGTATAACAGCAGAGATGTACTGTTGACTTCTTAGGAAAGCATATAACACTCAATAGGTTAGATTAATATAGGGATCGATTGTGCAAGGTGATGAGCACTCTTGCCTCCATCCAACAAAGCACATGTGCTTAAATTTTAGGCATGCGAGTAGTTCAATTAACTTCTGTGATTGGCTTGTGGCCTTATGGAGGAACTACAATTAAACAGTAATATTTCTAATTGAGTACTCCCCATAGAACATTGAGGTCTATACTCCAAAAACCAGCCCTTGCTGCAATAGTCCTATCCCACAAAAGCAAGACACAGTGCGTGAAATACTGGGCCCCATGGATGGCAGAGCTACCACGAACTTCAAGGGGGCCAGGATTCCACCCAGTACATTTTCAACTGAATGGGTCCCTAACGCAGCACTCTAAACCCTATCGTCATTGAAAATGATAAATTCTTTGTATTTAGAGTAAAGTTAATCCCCATGCAACAACTGCATCAATTTCACGCCAGTGCTGCTTTTGCTGGCAAGGGCATTGTGGTTAGAAATGGATGCACAAGTGTGAGCATCCCTGAAGGATGGTCTTGGGAAAGAATTTTTAAAAGGCAAGTGAAGTGAGCATGGAGGAAGAAGTGGGAGAGTACTGAGGCCCGGTCTATACTAAAAAGTTAGGTAAAGTTGTGCATGCACCTATACTTAAACTCGTCTCCCATCAGTTTAAGCACCCTGTTACAGCAACACCATCTCCCAAGTGGCACTGAGCCATGGTCAACACACGGAGATTGACACAATGCAAGTACAGATACTGCGTGACCTATATCAAGCCTAACAGTCTGCCAGCAGCTGTCCCACAATGCCCGACACTGACTGCTCTGGTCACAACTGTGAATTCCATGGACTGTGGGTCACACAGACAGGAAGCCACATACCCCCTTTAAAAACCCTGCAAATTTTTGAAATGCCTTTTCCCTGAGTGGCCAGTGTGGCGAGTATACCCAGCAACACTCCCTTGTTGTGTGCAACTGCCCAACCGACCATGCTGGCAATACGCTCCAGAGGTGCTCTGGCCTGGAGTAGACAAGAGATATTGGATCTCCTGGGCATGTGGGGAGAAGTGACTGTGTTGGCACAGCGATGGACCAGTTGTAGAACACTGACGTGTATGAGCAGATTGCACTGGGGGATGCAGGAAAAGGACACAACAGGAATCAGCAGCAGTACCACTTGAAAGCAAAGGAACTACTCCAGGCACAGGGTGAGGGAGACCAACAGTCAATCTGGTGCCGAACCACAGACCTGCCACTTTTACAACCAGCTGTATGTCACACTTGGTGGAGACACCATCAACGCTCTGCTGCCCACAGTGGATACCTCCGAGGGGCCCAAGACACAGACCCCTGCCATGAACAGCAAGGAGGAAGAGGAAAAGGAGTAGGATAGGGGACATGTAATGGGGGTTCAGCTATACCGCAAGCCATGACCTGTCTGAGACTCCACCACAGTCCTATCAGTCCCACCAGTTAAGCTCAGGAGAGCCCAATACAGGGGAAGGAACCTTGGGTAAGTATATGAACACATTTCCCATTACAGTGTTTAAATTTAGTGATGGCGCCCAACCCCAGCATAGCAGGATACAGCTATCAACTTTTCATTAATTTACTCAGTGGAAGAGGTATCAGCACAACAAGGAGAGGCAGAGCTGTTGTTTTCTTTTCATTCCCATGTAGAGTTGGGGGAGGAGGGTGCATGCAGAGCAGTTTGTTGATGAACACAGGGAGGTTCCCTGAATCCTCCTAAGAGACCTCAATGAAATTTTCATGGAAACACTCTGCAATCCTCTCCTGAAGGTTTCTAGGGATGGCTGCCTTATTTCTTCTTTCAAGGTAGTGCACTTTCCTATACCACTCAGCGGCAGGCACCATTGCAGTACACAGGCTAGCAGCATACGGGCCCGGGTGGCTTTGGGACACCACAGCAGCTGTGCTCTCCTGTGCCTTTGTTACCTTCAGCAGCAAAATATCAGCTAAAAACACCACCGCCTGTGGAAAATAGTATCAGTGCTCAGCGCCACTATCCAGCACTCAAACCCATGGAAACAGAGGCCAAAATTGTATTGTTTCATGCAATTTCTACCTCATTTCCCTTCCACCTAAGCCCCTTTTGGGTAGTACTCACCATGGCTGGGACTGGAGAGTGGTGCTGTGCAAAAGTGCTCCAAGTCTGCAGTGTCAATAAGCGTGTCGTGTTTAAAACTATAGGGAAGCAAGGAAAGGGAGTTTTGAATCTTAACTTTTGCTTTCCATTGTGACTATACTGACAATGATGCCTCCCTGTGTTTTTTCTGTAGCTGCTGCTGTTGCCTGGATGAGTTCCCCCTCTCCACACTTGCAGAACACCTGACCAGATAAGGAGGAAAAAGATGAGGACTCAAGATGACATGTTCAGCGAGATCTGGAAAGCCAGCGCCGCAATAGACCACGAACAGAGGGCCTGGAGGGTAAATATTTCAGAGAGAATGGAGAAGGAAAGAGCGGACAGATGAAAGGTCCAGGAGTTCCAGCAGGCAAAAGAGAGTGAGATACACCAGGACATAATGAGGCTTCTCTGGCAGTAAACACAAATGCTGCAGACTCTTGTGGACTTACAGGTTGAACAAGCATGGACTCATCTCCCTTTCAGTCAATGGAGAATTCCATTCTAGCACCTCCCTACAGCCCCACAACATCCCACGTGGCATCAGGGGCTGCATCCCTTCACCTATCAATCCACCCCTGGGGCAGGGCAGTATGGACAACCACAGCTTCACATACACTGTCCTGTGAGAGCTACAGTTGCTGTATGTGCAGCCAAAATGGACAGGAATGTTCTTTCCCCTTGTTTAGTTCTGTCCCATTAAATATTTCAGAAGTGCTTATTGTATTTGTTTTTTTAACTGCACATAATTTCTATGCACTGGTTTTGGTATGCAATAAAAATCTATTTTTGGGAACATAGTTTATCTTTATTATTTCACAACATGATACAGAATGCTTAGCAATACTGAGAGCACACACAACTTGTTATTGTACAGCACAACAGAACTCATGGGATCAATGACAGTGTAATAATTATAAAAGTACAGCAAGCACCACATAACTGATAGATGCATTAACAAACAGTGTGATACTCATACATGTATAGCAAGCATCATACAATTCCTAACAGTCCCCAAAACTTAAGAGAGGGCTCAGTATAGTTCACCATACTGGGTGACTGGTTAAGTGACCCTTCAAGGCTTCCCTGAGCAGTATAGCTCTGTGATGAGCTCTTCTAATAGTCCTTGTGTCTGGCTATTCAAACTCAGCAGACAGCTGCTCCACCTCTGCCATGGTGCAAGTTGTGCCCCTTTGCCTCACAGATATTACGAAGTACCCAACAAGCAGCTATAACCATTGGAATATTTTTCTCACTGAGATCCAATCTCATGAGTAAACAATGCCAGCATGCCTTCGGTCTGCCAAAAACACATTCAACTGTCATTCTGCACCTCCTGAGCTGGTGGGTGAATCTTTCTTTGGTGCCATTGAGGTCGCCGGTGTATGGCTTCATGAGCTGGGAAAACCACAGCTAGGTTGGGTCGCCCAGGATCATTACTAGCATTTCACAACTTCACCAATTGTAATCTGCCAGTTGGTAAAGAATATCCCTGCTTGTAGTGATATACTAACTGTGACAGCTTTATGCCAACATAACTTGCATTAACCAAAGTTTGTTGTATAGATACAGCCTCAACAGCACCTACAGAACAAACCCACATGTTCACAGAAAAGGTATTAACTTTCCCACTCTTGCTACAAGGAGGACGAGAGCTACCGGCTCTGAATGCAAGGATTTGCAGTGTAGAAGGGCTAGGACAGTCATTGTAGGAAATTAGTTAATTTCCACAGTACACCATAAAGAGTGATGTGTTGTGGGGAGACAGGAATCAAATCTGGCAGAACGTGTCAAAAAATAGTCTCCAGAAAGAAGACTGGGGCTGAAGGCAGAACATGGTGGGATCCTCTCTTCCCTTCTGAAGTCTGGCTGATATAAGCCATCCCTTTACCTTGTGTTAAAGAAGTTCTGCAGTATTTGTGTTTGGCCCTAAAAGGAGCAGGATACTTTTTACATTTACCTGATTAGGAATTGCCATACTGGATCAGACCAGCGGCCCATCCAGGCCAGTAGCCTGCCAGTGACCATGGCCAGCACCAGATGTTTCAGAGTACGATGGAAGAAACCCTGCTTTAGGCAGTTACGAGATAATCTGCCTCCAGGAAAAGACTGTCTTATGCCCTGACTAAGAGGGTTTATATCCCTCATATATCTTATATCCCTTTTAGTATTTATTCTGGTTATCCATATAGGAATGTAGAAATTGCCAGACTGGATCAGACCTGAGGGTAGGGTTGCCAACCTTCTACACGCACAAAAGCGAACACCCTTGCCCCGCCCCTCCTCCAAGACCCCACCCCACTCACTCCATTCCCCCCTCCCCCCACCCTCGCTCACTCGCTCAGGGGGTTGAGGTATGGGAGGGGATCAGAGTGTGGAGGGGGTTAGGGCTCCGGCTGGGGGTGCAGGCTCTAGAGTGGGGCCAGGGATGAGGGGTTTGGGGTCTAGGAGGGGATTCCAGGCAGGGGGGGTGAAGCTGAGGGGTTTGGAGTATGGGAGGGGGTGCAGGGATGAGGCTGCAGGTTCTGGGGTGGGTCCAGAAATGGGGGTTTCAGGATGTAGATGGGGATTCTGGGCTGGGGCAAGTGGTTGGGGTGCAGGGGGGGTGAGGGCTGTGGTGTGGGGCCAGGGATGAGGGATTTGGGGTACAGGAGGGGGCTCTGAACTGGGGCTGAGGGGTTTGGAGTGCAGGAGGTGACTCCAGGCTGGGGGTTGGGATGTAGGGATTTGTGAGGGCTCCGTCTGGGGATGAGAGCATTGGGTTGCAGGAGGGTGCTCCGGGCTGGGAACAAGGGGTTTGGAGGGCAGGAGGGGATCAGGGCTTGGGCAAGGGGTTGAGGTGCAGGGGGAGGGCTCCAGGGTGGGGCTGGGGATGAGGGATTTGGGGTTCAGGGTGGTGCTCTGGGCCAGGGTCAGGGGTTTGGAGGGCAGGAGGGGGTCAGGGCTGGGGTGGGGGGACAGGCTCTGGGGTAGGGCTGGGGATGAGAAGTTTGGGATGCAGGAGAGTGCTCTGGGCTGGGATCGAGGGGTTCGGAGTGCAGGAGGGGGATCAGGGCTGGGTTAGGGGGTTGGGGTGCAGGAGGGGGTCAGAGTGCAGGAGGGGGGTTGGGATTTCAGGCTCCGGGCAGTGCTTACCTCAAGCAGCTCCCGGAAGCAGCAGCACGTCCCCGCTCTGGTTCCTACATGGAGGCATAGGCAGGCGACTCTGCACACTGCCCCATCCACAGGTGCCATCCCTGCAGCTGCCATTGGCTCCGTTTCCTGGCCAATGGGAGCTGTGAAGCCAGCGCTTGGGGCGGGGCAGCGTGCGGAGACCCCGGCTGCTCCTACACATAGGAACCAGAGTGGGGACATGCCGCTGCTTCTGGGAGCCACACAGAGCCACGGCAACCAGGGAGCCTGCCTTAGCCCTGCTCCGCCACCGACCGGACTTTTAGAGGCCCAGTCAGCAATGCTGACCGGAGCAGCCAGGGTCCATTTTCGACCAGGCATTCCAGTCAAAATCGGACACCTGGCAACCCTACCTGAGGGCTGTCTAGCCTAGCAGTTCTCAACCAGGAGTCCAGGGCCACCTGGGGGGGCCACAAGCAAGTTTCAGGGGGTCCGCCAAGCATGGCTGACATTAGATTCGCTGGGGCCCAGTGCAGAAAGCCAAAGTCCCACCATGCGGGATTGCAGCCTGGGGCCCCGAGCCCTGCCACCTGGGGCTGGAGCCAAAGCCTGAGTAACTTAGCTTCATGTTGCCCCCTATAGTGTGGGGCCCCATACAATTGCTCTCCTTATACCCCCTAATACCAGCCCTGGCTTTTATATGCAGAAAACAGTTGTGGTGGCATAGCTGGGCTATGGAATTTTTATAGCATATTCGGGGGCCTCTGAAAGAAAAAGGTTGAGAACCCCTGTTCTAGTCCACTATCCTGTCTCTGACAATGGCCAGTACCAGAAGTTGCAGAGAAAGGTGTAAGAACTCCGCAGTAGCCATATCTAAACCCCCACCTGCTCCAGTAAATCTCATCCTGATCTGTAATTGCTAGAGACTGGTTTAAGCCCTGAAGCATGAGATTTAATATCCCCAAAATCATCTATCATTAATTATGGGAACAATGGATATGCTTGTTATCTATATATATGTCTAATACCTTTCTCAATCTTGTTATATACATCATTTGACAGAGTTTTTGAAGAGGGCTTCCCAAAATTATGAGCGCGTGGAACAGAGCTTTGCTTTGCTTTGCTTTCTTTTTTTTCTTTTTTTTTAAAGTAGGTGGCAGGCTAGCAAAATAATATCAGAAAAATTATTTAATGCTGGTGTGGGATTGTATTCAGGCACCTAAGGCTTTGTATAGGTGCATTTTTTATTTTTCAAATAAAAATAATTGAGGGCAATTATTATTATTAATATTGCAGCAGCACCCAAATGCCCCAATAAGAATCACTGTACGGATATGGAGGTAAGCACTGTACAAATACGTACAAGGATGCAATCCCTGTCCCCCAAAAAACGTGCCTTCTGTTTTCCAGTATAGCATCCCATACTATGTCTACACTCCACTGAGTAATGCCAAATCTCTTCTTTCTCCAACTGGTGCGTCAGAGATAACCCTACCCCACACTCTTTGTAAAACCCCAGGTGTCTACCTGGTTCCCACTCTCTGTGCTGAATAGGAAGGCTGATACAAAATTTTAAACTAATTTTCTCCATTGAGTACATTTTTGTTTGTAAAACAGCAATGAGTTTAGTTCTCATCAGTAGTTAATGGGTTCATGAACAATATTTGTACTGAGGTATTTATGCATTGTTGCGATTCAATGATACAACCATGACAGCCAGAATAAGAGATTCTGGGTCATTCATATTTAGTTACATTTACATTATTTTGGACAGTTGAACCCTGAATAGATTCCCTGTGTGTAATGGTATTATTAGCTGAGCTGGCTCCAGAAAACACCTCTGCTGGTACTTATTTTGTACATATCCTGAGTTATGGAAATCTGTATATTGATTGTCACTCATTGGTGTTTTTTAAGTCTATTACTTATGTTACTGTCATTATACACTTCAGATATCATTGGGGAAAAGACAGTTTGATTTTCAGAGGTGCTGGGCATCTACAACTCCAGCTGAAATCTGCTGTGGACTCTCAATGGTTCTGAAAATCAGCCTTTAACCATTTACTACAAGCAGAAAAACCTCTCATCCCAAAATGTTTCTGATTTTGGATCAAAGAAATACACTGAAACCTACAGTAGCACAGAAGCATAATCAGACTGCAGTATGCTAAAATTAAATTAAATGTAAACAGACCACTGTTTGCTAAAAACCAAAAGGAAAAGGAGAGTTTTGAGGATTCCCTCATACTGCCTCTGGAATCTCCAGTTTAAAGACCACAGTTCTTAGAACATCCTGCAATCATGGAAAGTGATAAAGCTGTGCATCATTTCATTTTCTAATTAGCCACGACTCTTATAAAAATTCAGTCCTATACTAGTGATACATCCATCTGCCCCAGCAGTTCATCAGATTAAAAGGAAACTATACAAAGAAAGGACCAGTTAAATTTATAATGGTTTCTTTTAAATCAGCTTCTCAGCACTTCAGTGACATACAAAATAACAATCTAGCTCCTTTTGTTCTTTTCAAAACAAAGAACCACTATTTGATAATTAACTGTTCAAGGATAAACTAGTTTTTCCAGCTCTTTTCTTACCATTTTTGCTTTAGCAGCCTTTACATTTTTTTAGCAGACCCCGTTCAAAAAAGAACATATTTCATTGTTTTAAAGAAACTGTGAAAAAGTAATACATCTTATTTTTCCATTACTTTGCTAGAAACGTCAACATTTTTCATTTTAATTTCATATAAATATATAAATTAATTTGTAATGAGCCTCTGACTCACTGCCTTTTAAAAATTTGTTCTACACCATTCACAATTTGCACTTCATAACAAATCAACTTCCCTGTGCTACTCTTAGCAAGTGACCATCAAAGGGTTTCATTTCATGAATACAGATCCTTTGAAGCCATTTAAATTAGCTAGCTAAAGATTTTTCATTTATTTCCATACAAACAAGCATTGTAATGATACTATAGGTTCTCTATAAGGTGGAACATCACCAAATAATCCTGCTAGATTTTGCTAACTGACCTGAAGATGGATTTTTTTTGATTTGTTTTAGAAATTTTACATTTCATTGTACAGGTACATTGTTTCCAGGTGTGTGGCCTGTAAATAAAGTGGCAGGCAATCTTACGTTCAGTCATCCTGAAAGAAAATGCACATGTGGTGTATAAGGAAGGCAGTGAAGATTTTCAGCAGCAGGACTAATCAATGAATGATAACCCAGTCACCAAACTACAAATAACAGCCCACATGAACAGGCCAGACACTGGATCTCCACTGAAAATGTATACTGTGACAACGAATACACTTTTTCCACCATATTCACAGATACAGAAATAGGACACATGGATTAAAAAGTAGTGGGGAAATGTAGCACCTCTGTAAAAACATTCACTGAATAGGGTTGCCAGGTGTCATTTTCGACTGGAACGCCCGGTCGAAAAGAGACTCTGGCGGCTCCAGTCAGCATGGTGGTGTAGCGGGGCTGGCAGGCTCCCTGCCTGTCCTGGCTCTGTATGGCTCCCAGAAGTGACAGCATGTCCGGCTCCTAGGCGCAGGGGTGGCCACAAGCGCTCTGTGAGCTGCCCCACCCGAGCACCAGCTCTGCAGCTCCCATTGGCCGGGAACTGTGGCCAATGGGAGCTGCGGGGTCAGCACCTGCAGGTGTGGGCACCATGCAGAGCCCCCTGGCCCCTCCATCTAGGAGCCAAAGGGGGGACATGCCTCCACTTCGGGGAGCCATGCAGAGCCAGGAAACCGCCTGAGGTAAGCACCATCCGGCCACAGCTTGCACCCCAAAACCTTTCCTGCACCCCAAACCCCTGCCCAGGTTGGAACCCCTCCCACACCCAAAGTCCCTCCTGGAGCCCACATCCCACACCCCCTCTTGCACCCCAACCTCCTCTCCCAGCCCTGAGCCCCTCCTCCACCCCACACCCCTCATCCCTGGCCCCACCCCAGAGCCCATACCCCCAGCCGGAGCCCTCACCCTCTCCTGCACCCCCAGCCCGGTGAAAGTGAGTGAGGGTGGGGGGGACAGCGAGCGACAGAGGGAGGGGGATGGAGTGAGCAGGGGGCAGGGCAAGGGTGTTCTCTTTTGTGTTATTAGAAAGTTGGCAACCCTATCACTGAAGCATTAGCAGATACAAATGCTCATTCTATTACACCGAATGTATAAACAAGTGAGTTAGAGAGACCAGGTGGGTGAGGTAATATCTTTTACTAGACCACATTCTGTTGGTAAAAGAGAGAACCTTTTGAGCTTACACAGAGTTCTGCTTCGGGTGACCTAAACTTCAGGTTTTTCGGATCTGAAGAGCAGCTCTGTGTAAGATCAAAAGCTTGTCTCTCTCACCAACAGAAAGTGGTCCAGTAAAAGATATTACCTCACACACCTGGTCTCTCCAATATCCTGGGACCAACATGGCTACATCGACACTGCATAAACAGGAGAGTGGTGAGTAGGAGTAGGGAGATGATTTTTACCTCTGTATATGGCACTGGTGAGACCAATACTGGAACAGTGCATACAGTTTTGATGTCCATATTTTACAAAGGATGTTGAAAACTGGAGAAGGGGCAAAAAGAACCATACAAATAATTTGTTGGCTGGAGAAAATATTTTACAGTGACAGACTTAGAGAGCTCAGTCTGTTTAGTTTATCAAAAAGAAGATTGAGAGGTAACTTGATTACAATATAGAAGTAGCTCCACGAGGAGAAAACAACAGGTACTAAAGGGCTCTTTAATGTAGTGGTGAAAGGCATAACAAGAACAAGTGGCTGGAAGCTGAAGTCAAATAAATTCAAATTAGAAATCAGGCACAACTTTTTAACAGTGAGGGTGATTAACTGCTGAAATAAACTACCAGTGAAAGAGGTGGATTCTATATCTCTTTATGTCTTCAGATCAAGACTGGATGCCTTTCTAGAGGATATGTTTTAATCAAACACAAGTTATTGGGCTTAATACAGCGGTAATTAGGTGAAATGTAATGGTTTGTGATAGACAAGAGATCAAACTAGATGATTTAATGATCTCTTCTGGCTTTAAACTCTACAAATGTCTGAATATTTACTAACGCAGAATAATAGATGTTCCCATAATTATACTTATGGGTACATTTAAGCTAAATAAAAACACACATGAAAAAAATTAATTAATTAATATTCTAAACTTCTCTTCCTCCCTCTTGCACTTTCGTAGACTAGACTTATGTGAAGCTGCTTTGCATTCTGCTTACTTCCGGTGTACACATTCATTTAGGGCCTTCACGAAAGTCTATTGAAATCAACAGGAGTTTTCCCTTAGAAAATAACACTGGTATACTGAAGATGGGTGAAGAAATAATGGACAAGATATTATACATGGCTTCCCCAGAGCTATAATAATATGTGCATGGAAAAGTCTGGAAATAGTTTGCAGCTGCTAAGAGTTGAGGGGATTTTTTAGTCTAGCTCCAAGTCTTCTTTCATTTGTCTCCACCACGCTCCGGCTCCCACAATCCCAGAGGGAATTTCACTGGTTTGACTATAAGGAATATAAAAACTATGTGTTTGTTCCATTTTTCTATACACTCTGTTATAACTCATTTCTAGCACAAAGTCCAAAGAACACACCATAAGCACACTTTCATCTTTCGTTTCTGAAATAGCTCTCCAGTTTAGGAGACGATAGTGAAACTGACGCTCATTGGGCTAGTGCTAATGGGTCGTCTAAAAGCACGATCTGTGTTCATGGATATACTTCAGATACCTACCAGCATGTTACTTACATCTCAGATTTTAAGAGCATTCAGTTCTTCAACTGTAAAAGAAGGATAATACTCCCATCTCATAAGGGTGTTGTGAGGATACAATCCATTAATGATTGTAAGATGCTCAAATAATACAGTGTTGAGGGCCCTATGAGTAGGTACAGCTGGCTCAGATACTGGCTGCTGGAACATGGGTGTAGATGAAGTAGTGTTCCAACATTCAAAATCAGCAGCACTCTCTTCTAAGGGAAGATGAGAAGTGAGGGCTCCAACTCATGGTTGCAGCACCAACTGCTCCCCTCAGGTGCATACACAGCAGTCTTTGAGCTTTAAGAAGGAGAAAGGTCTATCTGCTAAGTTGTCTTTTTACTCAAGCAGGTGGTGTTACTTCGGTAGAATCCTACTACTTCTGTCCTAGCCAAGTCTATTTAACACAGACTGTTTGGTTAAGTGGAAATTAGTTTGGAGTTCTTTTGGTACTTGCTCCTCCTCCGAGAAAAGGTCTACAAAAACTTCTACTCAGTATGAAAATATTATTTACTCAACATTTTGAAAAACTATTTATGGAAGAACCAGCTATCTTGTCCTTGGAAAGTGTCCCTTACTAATTCCAGAGACATTCTGTAAGACCCATTGTTCCAAGAACACAACTTCTTAACACACAGGAACCAAGAACACTAACTACGGCTTTAGACTACAGAAATTGCTCTTTCTATCTCCCATCTACTGCCTTAATGAATATCTGAATATGGAATTTTTCCTCTGAGTTGTATTAGCTGAGGAGTTCTAGATGTGTGTTCATCCACAGCCTGTTAGAGATGCTCCTTCCTCTTGCCAGAGAGCAAGTGTCAATGAGAGCAATAGGAAGTGTTACCAGTGTGTGGTCAAACTGAGCCACTATAGGTGCTTATGACTGCAAGCAAAATGTGGATCAATCCAACCAGTGCAGTGTTTCCTCCCTGAGTCACTCTTAAACAGCAGCTCTCAGAAGATTGCAATGTCCCCGTTCATTTCAGTGATGTGTTGACTCTGAAGCCTAACACAGAATTATAGAGTTTAAGGCCAGACAATAAGGTAAATGTCGGCACTATTAACTGTTTCAGTCCTCATCATTTCAACAGAAACATCCAGCTACTGAGGGAATAGAATGAGTAGACAGCATTCTCTGCCACCATCAGTCTGATCCCAAGCATAAGATAATGGGGGCTTTCAAACCACAGCACTATGGAAAATTAAGAGAATTCAGGATACTAAGTTGAGCATATTACTGGAGGTCCCCAAAAAAGCACTACCCCTAAGTCAGTTAGAAGTAGAGACATTAATAAAGTAAACATCGACATACCTTAAACATGTAATCCTAGTTTATAATATAATTCACTTGTCCTACCTGACATACAACCTATTTAGATATTAATTTATTTGAGATATCTCAAATCCTCCATCCCCACACAAACATCAAGACTAAACTAGCTTTGCACCCATTAATATTTGTTCATTTCGGACAAGCAGTGATTACAAATGGCTACACAAATGCTATGACAGCCAACAGGGCTCTCAATCTACAAGGACCAGGTTTACGTACTATGTATACATCAATCATGCCTTCTAATGCACCCACATAAAGAAGCACAATTCCCAGAGATGTATAGACCCTTCCGCATGCTCTCCATGTCCTATTTCCTCCATCCCATGCAGCAGAACCACAGTGGTTCTACTGTGTTTTAGCTAAAATGACCCAAGATTTGAGACTTTGTGAATAACATTTTATTGGTTAATTTCAACTTCATTTGTCTTATTTATTTTCCGAGGGCAAGCATTTACATACATTTTGTTCTATTTGAATTATCAAAACCATAAATCATCATCCATCAGGAAAAGAAATTAGCAGTTTAATGCTCATGAAAAATTCTGGATTGATACGTCTACAGAATGAAGAGAAAAAGAATAGTATGGCCAGTGACACTGCAAGCTTTCCATAGTACCTCGTTAATGTGTGTCAGCTCTGCACTGGAAAAACCACCTTAGCATTCAGAAAGTAGCTCATTCACCATGCACATGAAATCCTTGGCGTGCTCACTGAAGCTAGCAGCAAAGGTGCCATTTCTGATGGCAGTTTTTGTGATGTGAACACCTGTCTACCAGAACTTTGACTGAGATATACTTACAGATATGCCACTTTGGGCAGTGATCTCATAAGTTACTCAGTACTCAGACAGGAGACATGCATAGAAAACCCCAGATCTATGGAGAGTAGTGCTGGCAATTCACCAGGTGACACCATGCTCTCTGAGTCATTGAACAAAAGCTCCAGCTAGTATTAAGGGGCACTGCACTGAATGTGCCATTATTATTTATGCAAGTATTGTTACTTATGGTAGGGCCCCATTGGGCTAATGCTCTGCAATAGGTTTAATTATGTTCCAACTGCTTCATTTCAAAATTATGTATCATTCCTATTTACACTGGATAAAAAATTGGTCAGTATTTTTCACCTCCTGTATTATGCCGCTGTTAGGTAGTTTTGCTATATGCTATTTAGCAAATTATCAGCTTTTTATTCCACGATTGGCAATGTGATTCATATATAGTTTTGCAAATGTTTTGGTAGTCTTCTGAATGAAATACTATACATAAAGGTAAGCTCATTATCATTTCACAAAGTGATCAAGGAGCAATCATATTGTAAATACTTTTGTTCACTACTAACCAGAATAAATGATGTAAAGACCTTAAGAAGAAAAATGCATTATATCCCATTGCCTTCCCCAAATTAAAAATTCAGTTATGAAAGCTGGGATGTATTAAAGTGGATCTATTTCATTTTATAATTTAGACTTAATACGAGAGTTAATATGAAACGTAGACTGAGTTGTCAAGTATGATGCTTATAGATTAAAAGAAAAACGTCTAGTCCCTCGACCCTGTGCCACAAAGAATAATTTGTCTTGTATAAATAAATCAAACAACAGTATTTATAAATTCAGAGCAAGTAAAGAATGAAGCATTGTTTTTTTTTAAACTCACAATTTGTAAATTAGAACCTGCATCACATTATAGCCATACCCTACATCAATTGCGCACAATTACCCTACATTCATTCTAAAAGCATCTAGATATGAGAGCTCTATATCAAAGAAACTAAATTAGCTCTTAGTTAGCCAACTACAGTATTCATTTTACCATTTACCTGCAAACATGAAACAGCAATAGAAATACAATAAGCAATAACAGATTTGTCAAAAATAGGGCAGTGTATACATTTGTGTTCTTTTTTAAAGCTAGAGCACTAACTTAGCCTTATATTGGTACTAATCTATTTCTATTGTATTAGCATAGCCTTAGATTTACACTTCTTGGCTTCTAAAATGTTAGTATGATACATCTAATTACCACTCAATACACATGCCCACTGCTCTTTCCAAACAGTAACTATTCTTGCATTGACGTCAACCCAGTAAAATTATTACTATCAAAACTAAAGACAATATAGAACGGACTTCCAAAACAGTCAAGGAAATGAGAAAAATATAACCTAGACATATTTGGAATTCTAAATTGCATTTGAGATTTTACACTCAGATCTCATAAGAACCTGCCCTCCCCCCAAAAAAAAATCCCCACAAAGGAAAGGATCCTGTAGTTTAACAAAAGCCTCTTGCAGTCTCTCTTTCCCTGCCAGGTACAAGAGCTAATAGAAGCAGACTGTCCCGCAGGAAAAGAGGATGATATTAGTCTTGTGTTGGCCAAAAAGGACCAGAGAGCTCCTTATAGGACTTCTACAAAAAAAGAAGAAAAACAGCTAGAATGCCTCTCTTCCATTATATTTAACCTCTGCTGGAAGAGGGAGGAAGTCTGGATTTTACACGCTAACATATTACAAAGCATATGTTGGACTTCAGTTATCCGTTTATCTCATCATTACCAAACAATGTATTATAGACATACACCAAATAGAACAGACCCCTTTGCCACTGCGGTGAAGTGCGGCGATATGCAGGTAGCTGCAACTTTTATTTAATCAAACCCGAACCGCCCTGCAAACCCATCCCCTCCCAATGAATGGCACCGTCTTCCGAAGGCAGACACTGCAGTAGCTTGTAGCAAAAATATGGATATGCACCTGCAGCCATCTCCGTGTAAGAAACCAGGCCCCCGGCCCCCCTGGAAAGAGCGGTCCCTGCTCAGTGCATTCACCACTCCGGAGAGGACTCAAAGAAAAGATCACTGCGTGTTCCTTACCCTGCTCAGCCTGGACGCTCTGGAAAAGGGCTAGGAGCACCCCAATCAGCATGACAGCCCTGGAGATGGCCCCGTGGCTGGTAGGTGGCTGGGAGCTCCGCCGATCAGGGCATCCTAGGGCTCTGCCAGCTGCCCAAGGCAGAGAGGCGGCAAACAGGTCCCCCAGCAGCCCGGCATGCTCACACCTCGGATCGACCCCCTCCGCACCGACAGCCATTTGTGGGGCTCACACATCAATGCCGCTCCCTGCTTCCAGAAGCGCCCGGGAGCCCCACGGCTCACGGAGCTCCGCTGGCCATGGCCCCCCGGCCCCGGGGGAGGGTGCAGGTGCAGGTGCAGGAGCGGGCGCCGCGCCGCCGCCGCCACCTTACAGCCGGCGCAGGGACTGCGAGAAGCGGCTGAGGCTGGGGGACCCCATGGCGCCCGCGCTTCTCCCCGGCCGCCGCTGGCCGCCCACGCCGGGCTCCGGGGGGACGCGGCGCCGGTGGCCCCCTCGCGGGCTGCGCCGCTCCGGCTCGCGCCCTGGGGCTGAGCCGCGCGCGCCGCTGAGCCAGGCAGGGGCGCCGCCGCGACAAAGGAATCGCGTAGCCACCAGCCGCCTCCCTCCACTCCAGCCCGGCTCCTGAGCGCGGGGAGCTGAGCGGCGGAGGCCCCCTGGTGGGCGCCTCAGCCAGCGGGAACCCGGCCCCGCGGGTGTCTCCCGCCCCGCCCCGCCCCGCTGTACAGCGTGGAGCACAGGGGTCCGGCCCTGGCACGGCTCGCTCTGGCCCGCCACTCTGTTTCCCCTAACGCCCAGGAGCTGGGCCCTCAGAGCGGCTCCCCCTTCCTCGGTGCGGCCTCAGAGCCCTTGCCCGAGGGGGGCGGGAGGGGGGGCGCAGCACGCTGTGGTGAATGGGCCAAGCCCCTCCCCCCCCAGCTCCGTGCTGAGAAGAGGTCTGCGTGCTATTGCCCAAGCAGAGTCCCCTGCCTCACAAACTTCTGGGAGGTCGAGCCTGCTCGGGGGGCCGCTTCCTCATGGAGAGAGCGGTGCTAAGGGGTGGGGGGGGGGGGGGTCCGGTAAACTCAGAGGCCAGCGAGCCACGTCTATGAAGTTTGGGGGTGGCCTGATGATCCTCCATCCCCACACAAACATCAAGACTAAACTAGCTTTGCACCCATTAATATACATTAATACAGCTCTGCGCCACGTCCTCCTCGGGCAGGGTACGCTGGCTATTAAAGTTAAGATTAGGTTGTCTTGGGATCCAAGGGAGAAGATCGGCCAGATCACGTCAGCATTATGAAGCCCAAGGAAGAGATCTTATGCACCACACCCGTCTCGGAGCAGAAAGGTGGCAAACTAGAACAGCCAGCCATGCCTCAGTCAGTTCCCACTGCCTAATGGGATTTTTCGACACGTGGAAGGAGGTGGACTAGGGCCCAGGAAAGGACCTTAATAAAATCATAAAAGACATAGCTTCTCCTCCACCCTGCTGGAACTATCCCCCTCCCGCTTCATTAGTTTTGGGGTATTGTCCTACAGCCAGCAGTGCTACTTCAACCTTTCTCTTCAATGAGTGACCATTTTAAATTAAAACAGCACAAAGAAATGAGGCAGAGATTGTTAGTCTACTTGCAACCATCCCCTGCCCTATAATTTACAGGGGGCATAAGGAAGAGGTTACAGCTAACTGTCTCAGCAAAGCCCTCTGCCTGTTAAAGCCCAAATGTGAGAGTCTAGCCTTTAATACAACAAAAAATACACAAGAACCTGAAAATGATGTGGGCACAAGCACATGGCCAGAGGAATGAAAGAGGCACCTACCCCAACTTTTTTTTAATCCTATTGACATCCCATTCACTGTAGTTTCAGTACATATGCCTGGTCTTTCTCATAACCTTTTTTATTATGTGATGGCACCAGGATGCAGGGGTCTTATTTTTTTAAACATATGAATTAAGCTATATTAATTCAAATACCATTTCTCTGGCAGTGATATAAAGTTGGCAGGGATCTAAAAGTTACAATGGATGGGAGTTCATTGGCCTCTGTGGAACTAATTGACAGATTCAATCTAATGGTCATGTGTCTAAAGCCCAAATACAACCACCATCAATATCAGTCTTGGAACAAGTAATGAAAGGGGTTAGACACTGAACTGTAAACTCACCCCTTAAAGGGTCTCTCCAAGTCACTGATGTCATTAAATGGAATAGTGGGGTTCTACTGCTGTTCTGTAGACAGGGGGCTTCAGAAATAATGGCTCTTATTGAAGGCAATGCGAGTTTTGCCATTGACTTCAATAGGGCCAGGATTTCACGCTCAGTCTCCTGTGCTGCCAATCTTTCATCAGAACAAAATTCACACACAAGTGCAAAATATCTATGCAGGACTAGACATCAGCTGGGGCTGTACTCACTTAAGGAGCCTTGTACTTCAGACTGCAAAATCTGCTATTCTCTATCCAGACCAGGAAGAACTGGGTGTGCTGAGAAGACAGGACTCAAAACCTGAAGGTGAGAGAGCACCTCAAATCACTATGACAGACACCAACTTATCTGAAGCAAGAAGCAGCAGCAGCATAAAAATGAGAAAAGTGTAAGGAAGCAAACACATATAGCAGAGCTGATTTACAGCGCAGCATGGCAGACACATTTCCCCCCGCACCGCTGTAAACAAAGGGAGGATGACTCCTGGTTCTACAGCCCTTTGCTCTGTGAGGCTAGGGAATTCCTTTCTCCTCGCTTCCCTCCCTCCCCCCCAGTCAGTAGCCCCTTTCCCTCATCCACCTGCTAAGCCTCCTCCCCCAGAGTATTTTCAGTGGCACACCTGGCTAAAGTTGGAAATTGAAAAGCCTAAATATTTCATCTGGGTTGCTTAGGGTTCAAGCTTTCTCTTTAGCATGACAGAAAAAAGAAAAGAAAAGGAGTACTTGTGGCACCTTAGAGACTAAGAGACTAGACTAGACTTAGAGACTAACAAATTTATTTGAGCATAAGCTTTTGTGAGCTACACTGATGAAGTGAGCTGTAGCTCATGAAAGCTTATGCTCAAATAAATTTGTTGGTCTCTAAGGTGCCACATGTACTCCTTTTCTTTTTGCAAATACAGACTAACACGGCTGCTACTCTGAAACCTGTCAGAAAAAAAACAACAACATTAAGAAGAAATGTTTTTCTTGAAATCAGTAAATAATATATTCTTGGACAGAAGGGACTTCAGACAACAGTGGGGTGCAGAAATTCCAGAACTAAACAGAACCGCTCATTATTCCTCCTCTACTCAGTTCCACTTCACCCCACGACTGAACCTGGAGCATCCCACAAACACTAGAACAGTGTTACTCAGACTGAGACTCAGGAACACTGTGTCCTGGGCAGTGGCCTTCAATGCCAGGAAGAAGATGACTTTCACATACCTCTTGGAGGACACCATTCTGGCCAGGGGCCCTACCATCTGTGCCAATGCCCGCACATCAGTTTTGACGTGGGGAAAGGTGACCACCAGGTAGGGTGACCAGATGTCCCGATTTTATAGCGACAGTTCCAATATTTGGGATTTTTTTTTTTTTATATAGGCACCTATTACCCCACACACCCCCGTCCTGATTTTTCACACTTCTTATCTGGTCTCCCTACCACCAGGAGGCAACAGACACAGTACTTCCTGGTCAGGTTGGTGAAGGGACCCTGGCCACCACTGATATTAGGATGAGGAGGCAGCAGCAGTAGGGGGGAGGGGTTGTGGCAGATAGCGATGAGGAAGTAGGTGGGGCCATGACCACCTGGGCATAAACTCTAGTGGCTGAAGAGTGAGCACCCCTAGAAGGGAAGGACGCTTGCTGGTAGAAGAGACATCAAGGGGAGGGGGAGCTGCAGTGGCAGCAGCTGTCACCACAAAAGGAGCCTTCTGCGCAGAGTACTAGCCCTTTTTTCTGCCCCCCTTTCTGCCAGCCGGGGGGGGGGTCCTTTAGTGATGGCAGGAGTTTTGGCAGCAAAGACCCGTCCTGTGCCTTCTGTGCCAACCCACTGGGGGTGCTGGTAGTACCAGAAGCGGTGATAGTGGTGGTAGCTGCAGGGACAGATGGGGGAGAAAGCTGAAGTGGCAACAATGGCAGGGATTCCCCCTCCTTCAGTTTCCCCCTGTCCCCCAGACAAAGCTGTGGGAGTGGAAAGCTCGTGTGGTATGGCCAAGTCAGGGTCTGCCACTGAGTGCAGGTGACAGGACTAGACCCTGGAGGGTAGGGTAGAAATGTTAAAGGGAAGGGTGAAGGTAGGGAAAATGGAGGCTGATCCCTCCTCCCTACTAGGCTATATATGGGGGAGAAAGAGGCAAACAAAATAAAGCAAGGTGGGTGTGGGGCATAATAGGCAGTGTTCAGGGGAGCGGGGGGCACTGACTGCTCTGGCTGCACTTAGTGAGAGGCAGCTGTAAGTGTGAGAGGGATGCAGGGAATAGAGAATGACACAATATGGTGAGGGGAAATCACAAGTGCTGGGAAGCTCAGGTGTATGGAGGAAACGGGACAGGACTGGGCCGAGCAGAGAACAAACAGACAGGGAAGGGGGCAGTGAACAAACAACAAAAAGTATGGGGACTGGGAAAGAGAGTACTAAACAACGAGGGGAGAGTCTGGGAGGGGCAGATACTAGACAGCAAGAGGAGGGGGCCCTAGGCAGAGCAGGTAACCAAATATTAAGGGGGGAGGGGGCTCAGGCAGGGCCAGAACCAAGCAGCATATGGAGAAGGTGGCCCGGGCGGGGCAGCTAACAATGTGGCAAGGGGAGGGCTGCTCCCCAGGGCAGGAAACAATAAGGAGGAAACCCTGGGTGGGGCAAGGGAAGCAGCTAACAACAAAAAGAGGGAAGCAGAGACAGGTAGCCAATTGGGGAGAAGCCAGATGAAAGTGGGGGAGGATTGCAAACATCAGAAGTGGGCGGGACACCAGTTTACTGAAAACTGGAAGGGAAGGGAAAGCCCAAGGTTGAGTACATTCACCCATGTATGCTTGCAATAACGTCTCTATTGCAAGAGTTCCAGGGAAGGCAGATGGAGGCAAGCCAGCTGGCTAACAGGTCAGCAAGCAGATGGTCTTCAGGGGCAGTAGGTGGAATGGGCCTCATTCCATGGGGGAAGGGCTCCACACCACTCCCCCTTTCCCCAGCAACAGTAACAGCAGTAGGGGTAGCTCAGCCAGTAGCAGCCACAGCAGCAATGGCTAGCCCTCTCCTTCAGGCTGTGTGGAGGGGAATGCAGTTTCCTGGGTACCAGCCTTCTTCTTTGGCTGCTGTAGACCAGCTCTCTCCTCAGCTTATTGGTCTACTGAGCCTTATAATTAAATCTGTCCCTGACACAGAGGAAGAAGCAGTGCTGTCAGCAGGTAGTGTGAGTGAATGGTAAGGAGGCTAGAAGAGTGATTCTCAATAGGGGTACGCAGAGGTCTTCCATAGGGTACAGCAACGCATCTTTATTTGCCTAGTTTTACAACAGGCTCTATAAAAAGCACTAGTGCAATCAGTACAAAAAACTAAAATTTCATACGATTTGTTTGTACTGCTCTATACGCTATACACTGAAATGTAAATGCAATATTTATATTCCAATTGATTTATTTTATTATATGGTAAAAAACGAGTAAGCAATTTTTCAGTAATGACATGCTGTGAGATTTTTATATTTGTTTGTTGTAAGCAAGTAATTTTTAAGTGAGGTGAAACTTGGGGTACATAAGACAAGCTTCTTGAAAGGGGTACAATAGTTTAGAAAGGTTGAGAGCCACTGGGCTACAGGCTAAGAGGCCTGCCCTAATACAGTGGTATCTATGGTGAGCATGGAACAAGACGAAAGATACTTTGGGGGGAAATCGTGACAATTCTTATTCCAAGGTCTTGGAAGTAGAATTGCTTCCTAAATGGGGAAACCAGTACTTGAAGTAAAGGAAAGTACTATTTTCTCCTTGTTACAATAATATGTTTAAAAAACCAAAGGAAAGAGGAGTTCTCTTTGTTAAACATTTACAAATCAAGTCTGGAGGGAAAATAGATCCCAGCTATGGGAACCTGCTGCTGCAAATCCCCAGATCCTTGCAATACTGATAAGTGAAATTACATATTTGTTTTACTAATTTGATACAGTTGAAGTGGTAGGGTATGTCTACACTGAGAAGTTGTCGACAAAACTTTTGTCTTTCACGGGTACTTAAAGCCCCTCCGCGAAAGACAGTTTTGCCAACACAAGTGGCAGCGCTCTTCTGCAGGCAAAGTTAATGCCGCTTGGGGGACTGGAAGTATTTTGTCAACAAAAATGCCGACAAAGAACGTTTACACACGCTGACTTTTAGTGACAAGGCTGTGTCGACACAGCCTTGTCACTAAAAGCTGCATGGTGCAGACAAGCCCTTAGTTGTATTATGGAATAGCTAATGTGTCCCATTTGTGCTATTTTACTCAATTTTTCCTCAAATCACTAATTCATCTTATCCAGAATTAGCTTCCATCTGGTAACTATTAGTAATTATCCACACAGAAAAGAAGAAAGTTGAATGGTCCTTACAGTTATGTATATTGTAATGGCTAGTTCACTCATTACTGCAGGGGTTAGCTCTAACGGATGCATTTAGTGCAGTGCCCTCTAGTGGTACCCTGTGTATAGTGCCTTCTACTTGATAACTTGCCTAGTTTGCTCTTTATGTTAATTTGATTGTTTCTAACTTTTGCTAATGAAAATCTGCAATAAAATGTATGAGGCACATGTGCACCTGAAGTGGAGCACCCATAAAAAACCTCAAGAAGAAGAGTTAGTACCATACAATAGAACCTCACAGTTACCAACACCTCGGGAATGGAGGTTGTTCATAACTCTGAAATGTTCTTAACTCTGAACAAAATGTTATGGTTAGTCTTTCAAAAGTTTACTGAACACTGACTTAATACAGCTTTGAAACTTTAGTATGCAGAAGAAAAATGCTGGTTTTGATCATCTTAATTTAAATGAAACAAGCACAAAACCAATTTCCTTACCTTGTCAATTCTATTTTTTTTTTTAAACTTTTCCTTTATTTTTTAGTAGTTTGCATTTAACACAGTACTGTATTTGCTTTTTTTTTCTGGTCTCTAGTACTGCCTGATTGCATACTTCTGGTTCCAAATGAGGTGTGTGGTTGACCAGTCAGTTCATAACTCTGGTGTTCGTACCTCTGAGGTTCCACTGTAAACCAGTAACAGGTAAGAACTTTGCAATTTCAGGTGTGTACATCTCTCTCCCATTGTGGACTCAGAAACAAGGCCAAAGTCCTAACATCCTAATTTAGAATAACTAAAGAGTGGGTCAGATTGGGGTAAAATGTTACTTCCATAACAGAAATGATCAGGTAACAGATTTTTCATTCTGGATCATATCCCACCCAAACTGTGATTTATAGGAAGTAGTGAGCAGTAAAGACCAGGATTATTGAAGGGGAAAACTATCACTAAAAAACAGATACCCTCCTTCCTCAAAAAATAAAACAACAGCTATTTGGAGACTACTATATGCAACACCAAAGGATATATTTGCAGAGGACAGGAATTCTAATTTGTAGTGTTTGGCTGCTCTATAAATTTCTTATGTTGTAGCTGTTGCATTTTCCATGCCTTGCCATTGATTGCTTATTCCTTCTGGGATTGGTTTGTTAGGCCTGGTTTACACTAGGAAATTAGGTAGGTATAATTGTTGCTCAGATATGTGAAAAATCCACCCCCCTTGAATGATGCAATTAAACTGACCTAACCTCCAGTGTAGACAACAATAGGGAGACAGGAGAATTCTCCCATCATCCTTGCTACCGCCTCTGGGGAGAGGTGGATTACCTACACTGATGGGAGAAGCCTATCCATTGTCAGAGGTAGTGTCTTCACTGAACCATTACAGCAGTACCACTGCAGCATTTTAAGCATAGACAAGCCTTCAGATTCCTTTTATGCTTCAGTCACACTGCACTTCATCTAGCCAGGGATGATGTGGATACCCTAGGAACTGAACGCTTCAAGTAAAAGGATACAAACTTGGAAGTTGAACTTTTAATTGATTGCATTCATTTGAGGTATATTTTCAGTGTGCTGCATCTATCTAGATTGTGCCATAGCTTCTCTTTAGGGAGGTGAGAAGGACTACCTAAAACGAATGGGTGGTGGCAGAGAGCTGCTCTTCACGTTGATCACAAAGCTGTGGCACTGCAGCATGTCCAGACGTTGACCTCATTGTTTCTCAGGATGATGTCCCTATGAGAGTTTTAGCAGGAAAGAGCTATAGGTGTGCTGCCAGGAATATGAACCTTATATTACTACATGTTTATGAAAACCTTGAGTTCTTGTACTGGAAATGGGAGTTCCCATATACAGACCTCAGCAGACAGCGATGATATGGGCATATGGAAATATGACAATAAGCATCTGGTAGGTCCAAAATGTCAGCAAGTACCTCTGGAGATATTACTGCTACAAATTTATACTATAGCTTTCATCCTGAATTTTGTTCTCCTCATCCAGCTGTTTAATTATTTGAACTCTAGTACTTTAGTCCTGCCGTTCCTTTCTGTATGATGGATAATATAAAATACAGATCCTGAAAATCTTTCTTCTTAGGGATTGAGTTCTGTTATCTGGAAGGATAAAAGATGTACAGTTGCCAGCATGACGACTTCATGATAAGATCCCTCACCCTTGGGGAGGAGCAGCAAGTAACTGTAAAGAACTGTTTCCTGAACCCACTTGTCCTGGGTCTATTTGACTTCATTGTTGGGAAAAAAGAGATTGAGCCTCCTAGACATCTCCGTTGTTGCAGGCACATTTGTCTATTCTTTGGTTCCATGGCCTCTCTTCGCCATCTCTGGCTGCTATAGGAAAAAGCCCTTCTGTTGGGGGTGATAGCTTATCTCTTCTGGAGTCCTTGGAAGGAGATGGGAGGGAGTGTTATAATTTAGGCACACACACAAAGAGCTGCTTTGATTGGCAGACTGTATTTGAATTCTGATTTCAAAGAAGAGGGATATCCATACTTATTGTTTCATCCTGGAAAGGGCTTTGCAAGCCCACCCTGAGGGAGGAGAGGGTTTGGAGTCTTAGCTGTCTTAACAGGCAAAATAACCAAATAAGTCCATGGGGCTGATACATGGGGACTCTTAGGCTGATAGCCTTTGTGCATATTGTCAAGCTGTAACTACAATTAGTTCCATTTGGCTGAAGATTGTTATAGCAAAATGTTTTTCATGGAAATCAGCACATAGTCTTAATCCAGTCTTGCATTAGATCCTATCTGGAGCCCTAGCACATCACAACATGGGGGTGGGAATCCTGTGGCTCCAGCCCCGTGGTACCCACTCTTCTCCCAGAGAGGCAGGGGTAGTGGCATGAAGCCCCATTTTGCATCTCATGCAGCAGGAGGAATGGGGGGGGGGGGAGAAAAGAAATTTAGCATTTACCCCAGTAGGTGGAGTATATCTGCTTGAGTGGGTATGAGGGCCAGGCTCAATGCACTCTTCTGCTGCCACACACAGATATCTCTGTTGGGGTGGTAGTGGTGGGCCACCCCCAAAACAACGGATCTTGGAGTTAATACTCTCTCAAGATGCTTGGAAGTGCCCACATCGTTCATAGCTAATATCTCTGGCTGTCTGCAGATAAAGGCATTGGTCATATTTGGTTCACATTTTCAGACTTTCCACTCACAACCACAAGAGTCAGAAACATACTGTTTTTTTAAATAAAGCAAAGCTTTGACATGTGAATATATCAGAATCTAAGAACTAGAGCCCTACGCACTGGTTTTATCATGCCTTAATCTGGCCTTGAAATGATGTCGTGAAAAATAAAAGCTGCCAACAATTTATTTGCTGCAATATATATTTTAATCCAAAGTGAATCTCAACAGTAATACACCATAAATTCTTATTTTGACACTCACCAAAATAGTCACCTGGAAAACCCGCTTTTTGTGACAAAGTACAGAAGGCTTGGTCACATTTAAATCACTGAGAACTAGAGAGAAATACTATCGCAAACTGTAAGAGACATTACATCCATAAAAATTTTTCCCAGTCCTCGTATTGTAATATTGCACAGTGCAATTGCTACATGGCGAACTAGTGTAGCATAGAAACCAAAAGCAAAAAACAAAAAAAAAACAAAAAGCCACAAGTCTACAAATTGTTAAACAGTAACAATTCAAACTTAATAATCAAGTCTATATCCTTGGGTATTTCTAAAACAATCTTCCTACAGCTTGCAGTGTGATTTAACTTTTACTTAACACAAACCAACTTAAAATTAGAAATGCAGAAAATTTAAAAATTTAAACCAAAAGAATTAGTTAATACAGTAGCATATCTGATTAATAAAAACACTCTGAATTAAAGTTAAAAACTGAATACAAGAAATTCATATAAAATAATTCACAAATTAAAATAGTATGCAAATATGCAATTCTGTAGCCATGCAGTGTTTTATTTAAAAAAGGCATTAAAACAATCTGATGTGTATATGCTTCACTGATGAGGGATGACTGTTTCCACAGATTTAGGCACCAATCCTGAAAGCAGTTCTATACAGATGGATCTTGGACACCTGCACAAAATCCCACTGAAGTCAACTGGACTCCATGTGGGTGCAGGAGCTAATTGCAGGATTGGTACCACACAATCATTTAATTATTCAGAATTTAGGTTGTGGCAGAATCCCAAATATTTAGTTCTTTGAAATTCAAACACATTTCTATTCTTACAATATATAAAGAGCAGCAGGCTTAATTTGGGGCACATTTACAGTACATTTTTCTTCTGAATTTATAGGATAATATTGTTCCATACAGGTAAATGTGTCAATTTAACAAGCATATTAGCTTTACATCCTAAGTACAGTAAAAAGAAAGTACAGTAAATATATTAAAGCAATGGAGATTCCCATGGCCCCAAATAAAGAGAACACTAATTTTTGTTATCATAATACAAAAGTAAATTAATCCTTTTGCGCTGGTTGGTTCTTGGTGTGTCCACTGCCTGCAATGGAGGTAACACCAAGAGAACTCAATTCCCAACACCAAGGTGTTTACTGAGGATAGGAATCTGCTAGAACAGATAGTACAAGTTTGAAGTGTTAAGGTATATGACGAATTTACTTGAATATTTTCTTGACTCCATATATTTAGGCTTTATATATGTGCTGATAAGATTTCAAATTAATCAGGCTACTCTTAGTTTTTAATGTATACTTTATATATACATTTATATTTGTAAAAAATGCATAGAGTTGGTTACTAAAAACATTGAATCTTGTGGGAAAAGTTAGGTTTCTTTTGCAGTGTGATTAAAAATGTACTGCTGGTATTGGTTTATGATATAACACTTGTATTTCAGTTTTTGTTATTTTTTAAAAAACATCATCAAATATAGGCACAGTTATTTCATTTGGACATTCATTAAATAAAACACTGCTTGTATTAATGGAGTAAAGAAAAAAATCTACCAGTTATTAGCTTATTGACAGAGTTAAACAAATACTTTGCACTCTTATTCCAGTCAATGCTGCAAATATTGTATTCCAGAATATTTTTTGTTTAAAAAAAAGTTAAGTCAAGCCTGCAAGATACAGCTTCTTAAGTGTCTACATAATGTAATATGAAAACATAAAAAATTAAGTTACATCCATTCATCCATCCACTTATATGCAGTGATGAGCCCAAAGTTAATGGAGATAAAATACTGATGCAAATAACACCCCAAAATAACATATTCAATTAAACTTCCATCATTTACAATATAGTAGTTACAACACTCCAAACGTAAAAGCAAAATAAAAATCAAAACCCCCACTTCTATTTCATGTAATTAGACTTGTACAGAAATTAGAAGGCTAAGAAAGAACTAGTTAATCAACTAATTTCACAGCTATCTGAAGTGGCAATCATGATATAGCAGCTTATCTATGATACATTCAAGATAATGATACAATTTATTACTTACCCATAAGCTAACACACAGCCTGTTTAATACCTTCTTTAAATCCCATCTCTACACTACAGTATATTTGAGGTCTATGAAAAAAGTAGCTACCTTTTATAGAAAATGGATGATTAAGTCTTTGGTGCTGCAAAAGCAACTTCATTTGAACAAAAACAAAAAACAAAAAAGACAAAACTTTCTAGGAAAAAAACTGCAAAAAGCATGTAATTTACGTCCCTGACGGAATGTATTAAATAAGCAAACACCCCAACAAGCTAAAAACAAATACTATAATGAAAAAGGCTAAAATCTCTCCCATGCATAAATGAAAATTGCACACAAAGAACTCACATCTTTTCAAGCTTCAATAGTAAATATTCTGCTACTACTTATTAAATACTGCATGGTTTGCTCAAGCTAAGATGAAATCACATCATGAATCAATGAGCATTTTGCTTTTTCTTTCATAATCTAGTCAAAGTCATGCCTACTGCACCTCTAAACATATTAAATCCAATTAGACAAACACTTTGAAAATATACTACTTAGATTGTATTGCAGTTCCATTAAACAGTATAAAATACTGTTTTGTGTTTATCACTAAAGCTACTGAATTCTTCTCTTGAAGCTCGATCATTCTGAAAAAATCAGACAGCAGAATTCAGCTACAGCAAAACATGCTGCCTCCTTGACAACGAAAAACACCCAATACTAAAATCATACCACACAAAACCCCAAATGAGCATTACTCTATCAAAAAATCAGAATATCTGAATTTTAAGTGCTGCAGTCTTCAACATGTATATATAAGTAATAACATTAACAACCTCAAATATTTAAGGCACTATGTGTGGGAACAGTTTACAATGCAGATGAGATTATTAGGACAACAACATTTAAGAGCAACGTCTAGGCAACTCTTCTTTGCCCATGCAAAAGACACATGCAATGTGAAGAACAGCTCAACTTTTTAGATAAGCGACTCAACATTTAAACACCAAGATACACAATACAAACATTTTATTTGTACACTGTACTGCTGACATATGTGCATCTGTTGCTCTAAATCTGTACACTGAATGGCTTCCCAAATGTAGACGTGTCTTGCACTAGTTAGAAGGCAATTTTATAAAAAATAGAAGGAGCAAAACTGGAATTCTGCTCCAGTAAGTCACCTGTCTGGAGTTACTATATAAGAAGATAATATGACCAAAGATACAAGTTATACCAAATGTGCAAAACACATTAAAAGTGAGTTTTGTTTTATTTAAAGCTCAAGGTTGTTTAAATTGCACCCAAGTCTACATGATTCAAAAAATAATTCTCTTGTTGTGCCATGGCTAATATTTATTAAATACCATGTTTCTTCTTAAATCAAACATTTATCATTGAGCTTCCTCTACATACTGTACTCGAGTTCTCACATAAATGGATACTGGCTGAGTTTTGTTGGACTTAGTGGAAATCCTGTGTAAGCAGGTGATGCTGCAATGTAAGAATGTGGTGGAAAAATAGGTTTGTATTGAGTCTGATGAATGGTTGGGGAAGGTAAAAGACGGGGATTTATGCCCACTGGGACTTGGTGAACAATGCCACTGGGATGAGATATACTGTAGGTTGGATGCTGCAATATAGGTCTTGAGGTACATGAGGAGGCTAGGAGGTGGGCTACAGGTGCTGCAGTATTTAGGGGTGCAGATGATGGATACGGAAGAATAGCAGGCTGTCCTCCAAGGTGTGTACTTCCAGCTAAATGTGCATGCACCGTACTGTGATTTGGACTTCCATGTGGAAGGGAGAACGGATGACTGGCAACACCAGCTGGAATGTATGTCTGCTGTCTTCGATGACTGTAGTTTCCGTTCCACTCCTGAGGCCCAGATCCAAAGTGCTGAATCTGTCCACAAAGAGAAATTGCTGTGTGTTAATTTTTCAGTACAGATAGAGTATGAACTCAAACTGGAGAAATGACTAAACTTAAATTCTACAAAGAAATATAAAGGAATAATCAAATGAACAAATACAGAAAGTGGAAAATACTAGCTATTGAAATAGTACCATAAACAGGAAATTTGAAGGGAATAGTAGATGTATAAACTGAACACAAGTCAATGCAGTCCTCTTGCAAGAAAAGGACAAAATGGTATGCTGTTTTAACACAAGTACCATATATCACACAAGCAAGGTGATTATTCCACTCTGCTCAGTTGTGATTTGCACACCTGGCGAACTGCACTCACTATGGGCACCACAATAAAGGCACAACTAGCGGAAACAGGAGAGCAAATTTAGAGGAGAGCAGGAAAAAAAAATGAGGAATGGTTTGAAAAGTATCTGACACACACAACTAGGTCTAGACTAGTGACCCATAGAAGCTGTGCTATTTGTTTACAATTATTAGAGAGAGACTATTAGTCTCATTAAATAAGAAGGATAGAACAAGTAGTAGTGGGCTTCAACTACAGCAGGGAAAATTCAGAGAAAGTTTAGTCATCATAGTAAAGCCCTGCAGTGGAACTGTGTCTGTCAAAAAGGTGGAGGAATTTGCAATCTTTGGCAGTGGTAAAAGTTAGAATAAGCTGCTCATATTAAGGTTAGTTTAGGATTAATTAAATCAATCCTTCCATGATGATGCAGGAGGATGTACTAGATGACCCAGAGATCCTTTCCAATCTGTATTATTCTAAGTAATAATTAATTAGCCTCCTATCTGTATATGGCAGACTTTAACATTTTGTTTTAATATTTACTATAAACAGATAAGCAGGGTTTTGTTTTTAAATGCACTGCCCCTCCAAATACCTAGATGTTATTTAAAAAGAATAGTTTTGTTAATATAGCTACTGCCCAGAATCTGGGAATGAGTGACAGGGTTTGGATCACTTGATGATTACCTCTTCTGTTCATTCCCTCTGAACCATCTGGTACTGGCCACAGTCAGAAAACAGGATACCGAGCTAGATGGACAATTGGTCTGACCCAGTATGGCTGTTCTTATGCCCAAAGTAAAATAATTAAAATAACTTAAATTTAGTAAATGTAGTTTTCTATATTATCTATGGGCTAGATCCTGGGCTGCAGCAGAGGGATACCTGGTGTAGCACTAAGGAGGTAGTAAATTGGTTTTACAGCTCTTGATCCTGGGACCAACCTCAAGGCTGTTGTAAATTACACCCAGTACCCAGGGCCACACAAAGTGTTTCTGGCTGCTGAAGAACTGCTGGAGAAATGGAGATTAGTTACTTGTAACTGGAGGTTCTTTAAGATGTGTGATCTCTAGCTTTATTCCATATGTGGTGCATATGCACCATGTGCACAAATCCAGAGATTTTTAGTAAAGAGTGTCCGTTGGTCCACACATGTACAGTTTGTTCTCCTCTGAATTGAGGGCATAAGGGGTCATGCAGACTGATGCCTTTCCAGTTCCTTCTCATCACAAATCCAGATATAATCTGCAGCAGAGGGGATGGAGGGCAGACAATGGAATACAGCTAGGGATCACGCGTCTCAAAGAACTAACCTCCATTTCTTTCTGGAGTGATGGTTCCTATGTGTAGTCCACGGGTGGTAGATTAGCAAGCAGTAGTCAAAATGGAGATGGGTACGAGGACACAGAAGTGATAGCTGATTGTAACGTTGCTGTCCCAACAGCTGTGTCTGTAGTAGAAGACTGAACCAAAGCATGAACTTTTGTGAAGTTGTGCAAGGAGCTCTAGCTGCTCTACATATCTCCAGCAGATGCAGCAGAAGTTGCCTCCATGCTGGTGGAGTGAACTCTTATCTGCTCCGGGGAAGGAATGTGGGCTAGTTGGTAGCCAAGAATAATGCAGCCAGAGATCCATTTAGAAAGTTTCTGCAGAGGTATAGCTTGACCCCTTGATCTCTCTGCTATGAAAACAAATAGTTTAGGTGTCCTTCTAATAGCATTTGTTCTTTGTAGATAAAAGGCCAGTGCCCTTCGGACAACCAAAGAACATACATTCCTCTCTTCATCAGAAGCTTGCAGTTTGAAAAAAAAAAATGGTAAATGGATGGTTTGACTCATGGGAAACTCTGAATTTACTTTAGGGATGAATTTCAGGTGGTGGCACAGTGAGACCTTTTCTTTATGGAGGGTAGTATATGGCGGGTCTGCTATGTGTTCTCCCAGCTTACTGACTCTCCTGGCTGATATTAGGGCGACTAGGAAGGGAACTTTCATTGAGAGACGGGACATAAAACCTGAGGCTAAAGGTTCAAAGTTAGGTCTGGTGAGAGATGGAAGAATGAAGCTGAGGTCCCACTAGAGTGTGAACTTCACCATTGATGGGAAGGATCGAAGAAGCCCCTGCAAAAATTTAGTTGTTGCAGGATGAGTGAAGATAGTCTGGTTGTCAACAGCAGAATGAAAAGCATTGATTGCTGCCAAATGAATCCAAAGGGAACTAAAACAGATACCCAGTGTTTTATGGGTAAGTAGATACTCAAGAATAGCAGAGATTCCAGCAGATTCTGGAGATTGGCATTGTTAAGCCCAAGAAGAGAAATGCTTCCATTTAGCTAAACAACATCTTCTGCTAAAATCTTTCCTGCTTTGATTGAGAATGGATTGCACCCTTTTGGAACATGAATGCTCTACATCCGATGCCCATCCAAATACCAAGCCTTGAGTTACAGCAGTTTCAGGTTGTGGTGCCTGCAGGTGCCTTTGTGTTGCATTAGCAAGTCTGGAAATGGAGAGATGATTATGGGCAGATGAGCTGAGAGTTTCAGAAGATCCATGAATCAGAACCGTCTTAGTTGGGAGCAATAAGGATGACTCAAGCACTGTCGTGATGAATTTTCCATAGCACCTATGATTTTAATGGGATGTGAGGGAAGGCAAATCTGAGGTGAACCCTCCAAAGTAACAGATGTGTGTCTGCCTTTGAGCCCGTGCTTAGTGCTCCTATAAAGCAATACAGGGAAAATTTCCTGTTCATGTGTAAAGCAAAGAGGTCGCAAGACGGCATTCCCCACTGGATGAAGACCTTGTTCAGGACCAAATCGTGAACCTCCCATTCAGGGTCTGAAGCAGAACACCTGCTGAGAATATCTGCTAGGGAGTTCTGCTCACCTGGTGAACGTGCTGCTGAAAGGGTTATGTGATGGCTGCTGCATCAGTTCCAGAAGTTCACTGGATGTACATACACAGGGAGAAATATCATTCCCGCCTGCTTGTTTATTCAGAGGACAGACCCATTATTTGGATATGCCCAGATTGGATGAGTGGTAGGAAGGCACTGCAGTTCTGACAGACTGCTCTCATTTCTAGTAAACTGATATGAATCCTGGACTCCTGAAGATTCCAAGTCCTTGTGCAGTATGAACATCCATATGAGTTCCCCAACCTAAAAGAGCGGTATCAATAATGATAATTGCATTGAGTGTCAGTGTGAGGAAAGAGATCCCCCATCCATTTCTCCACCAGATGAGAGTCCGGGAACTTGGACACAACAGTCACTTTGGCACAGATATTGCCCCTCTCTGATGAGTAACTGGACAGAAGCCAGCTTTGCAGACAATGAAGATAGATGGCATCATGTGTGCATAAGGTCATGTGGCTGAGGAGGGAACAGGCAAGTTTTGACTGAAGTCCGTGGCCTGAAGGTAACCTGGTTTATGAGAGCGCCCATGGCATGCAATCTCTCAATAGATAGATAGGCTCTTGCTGTGGTCAAGTCCAAGGTCGCTCCAATGAAGTTTATGGACCTTGTGGGGGTTAATGTGGACTTCTCATGGTTGACACAAATGCCTAGAAAAGGAAGTAGATGAAGCAGGAAACGGACTGCCAATGAGACTTCCTCATATGACCTGCCTGTTGGAGCCAGATATTGAGGTATGGAAAGACGATGAACCCATTTCTTCTCATTCAAGCTGTCACCACTGAAAATTTTTTTGTAAAGTCCCTGGGTGCTGTCGCTAGCCCAAATGGAAGGACCCTGAACTGGCAGTGATCTCGACTGAAGAGGAACCTCCTGTGGGATGGGAGAATATCTATGTGAATATATGAGTTTTTCATGTCGAGATCTGTGCAATCTCTTCCAGAAATGAAATTACTGACACCAATGTGACCATGCAGATTTTTAATTTTGGGGGCAAATATAGTTAGTTGGTGTACTTTGAGAATGGGTCTCCATCTCCTATTCTTTTTGGAACTAAAAAGTATGGAGAGTACAATCTTTTCCCCTAATACTGAGGTGGAACTTTTTCAATAGCTCTCCGGTGGAGAAGGGAATCACCTTCTTACTAAGAATTTCCTCATGAGACTGATACCTCAAAAGGAACTTGGAAGGAGGTTTGTGGGTAGGAGTGGACGTACTGAATCACATAGTTGCAATGAGTAATTTCCAGTACCCATTTTTTGGCTATTAGAGCCCTCCAGCTGCAGGCAAATTGGGTAAGGTGGCCTCCAAAAAACTGAGTGGGGGTGGGATGATGTGGCATCAATAAAGGGACGAGGGTCTCACCAGATCTGTCTCAAGAAATTCCTTAGTTGAGGGTTAGAGTGAGGTGTGGCAGTGGATGCTACAGGAAATGTGTGTCTAGGACTGTGGATCCTGTATGATTTATTTGGTGAATCCCAGGGACATTGATAGCAAAAAGGCTGAGAAGATGTTCTTGCTCTGTAACCCTGCCTAAGATGCTCTCTCTTACAAACAAGTATAGATGCCCAGTGAACGAAGAGTTGTCCTTGGGTTTTTGAGAGAGGGGAGAGACTCATCTGTCTCATGGAACAGATTAGCTGTATCGAAGAGCAGATCTTGAATGGTGTACACTACACCTCCCTAGGAAAATCTGAGCATTGTAACCAGGAATCTTTCAACAAGGGCCATAGCCATCCCTCTGGGCGCAGTATCTGCAGCATCTAGTGCAGCTGGGAGGGAAGTCTTGGTCACCAATTTGCCATGATCAATTAAGGTCTGAAATGGGCTCTGTTTTCCTGAGGAAGCTTGTCTTTAAAATCTAAAAGCTTTGTATAATTAGTGAAATTGTGTCTAGCTAGAACAACCCGGTAATTTGAAATTCTGAATTAAAGAGGGTTGGAGATGAAGATCTTTCTTCCCAGGAGATCGAGCCATTTGCCATCCTTGTCTGAGGAAGTAGTTTTTAGGAATTTCAGCCTGGATCTCACGGTAGCCACTTGTACCACCAAGGAGTTAAGCAGTGGGAGTGAGAATAGAAACTCTCCTGCCTTGGGCGGAACAAAGTAGTGATTCTCAGCCCTCTTCAGGGTGGTAGCACAAGAAGCAGGAACAGGCCACACCCTTTTGCTGCATCCATGATGGTCTTGTTAATCAGGAGGGCCACACACCAGGGACCCAAGGGCTGCAAAATCTCCCGTAATCTACAGTGTGGCTCCTGAACTTCAAGATGTATCTGCAGCTCATACACCACTCTGCAGGAGTTTCTGATATTGCATGATGTAGCCAGGCAGAGATAGCAAAGATGGGATAACTGCTTGATCTGGGGAAGACAATGAAATTGCTCCCAGAATCATCAGATCTCACTCACCTTCCTCCTCCCAATACTCTAATGAAGACTAGTTGGGGTTGGCCAGGAGATGGTAAATAAGGCTCACGTACTGATCCTGGGTGCCTGGGTGCCAAGGACCCCAGATGTGCCAGGACAAGGGACCGACCAGTAACGGAGGACCCCATGGCATTGCTCTATCTCTTAGCAAGTCATATCTGGCTGGAGGATGGAACCCCAATCTCCTAGTGCTTCTGTCCCAGGCCATCCTCTGTCTGGTAAAGTAGAGACCTCTGTGGAGCTTCTGATCCATTGGATTACCAGTGGAACCGAGGGTACCAATGGTCAGACTTGCCAGTGGGAGAGGTGGTCAGCCCTGCAACCTCAGACTAGCTTTGTCCTCTGGGTAACTATGTCTCTGAGTAAAGGCAGACCAGAGAGGAGGGATGAGTGAGGTAGTGGAGAGCAAAAGTGTCCTCCGGGGAGACACAGGTCTCTGACTGCCCTTTGGTGCAAGGTGAGCTCATTGGTGGAGCTGTCAGCTCTAGTGCTTCTCTGGTCACAGTGGAAGTCGGGTCCCTCCAGGGCTGTGATAGTTTTGGCACCGAGTCTGATCTGGATATTGAAGGGAGTGGCCATGGAAGTTCGTTGTACATTTTAGATGTATGAACCAGTACCAGAATCAACAGATCTGTGCCTCTTTGTGCCACTTTCTCTTGCCAGAGTTTTACTCGAGTCTATAGCCTTAGTATCCATGGCAAGGGCTCTCTTACCTTTGAAGGGGTCAGGGAAGGATCTTTGCTCTTGATAGCAGGCTTGGATAAAGGAAGTCTGTCTCAATACTTAGAGTGCTCCTTACTCTCACAAAAAGAAAAGGAGGACTTGTGGCACCTTAGAGACTAACAAATTTATTTGAGCATAAGCTTTTGTGAGCTACAGCTCACTTCATTGGATGTAGCTCACGAAAGCTTATGCTCAAATAAATTTGTTAGTCTCTAATGTGCCACAAGTCCTCCTTTTCTTTTTGCGGATAGACTAACACAGCTGCTACTCTGAAACCTGTCATTACTCTCACAAGAATCCTTCTCCTTAGCCTCAAAAGTCTTAGCCTCAACTCTGGAGCTCATGCTCAGAGGGGTGCAGCCTGCTGGAGGCTAACATATTGGGTCATCTCCCCGGTCCACATCTGATTGGGGTCTCATGGCCTGCTCCATCCAATATTTAAGTCGTAGCTCCTAACCCTCATGAGTTCTGGGAGGGAAGGAGTGGCAAATGCTGCATTTGGCTCAGATGTGAACTTTGCCTAGCCAGTAGAGGCAACGCTGGTGTTCGTCACTCATAGAAAACGAACAGGGGCAGGAAAAACAATTCTTGAACCCTGAGACTATGGGCATAATCCTAGCCTTCTGGGAGAATTTCCCCAGAGTGAGATAAAAAACAACTAACTACAGGCCATACTAAAAGATTAAAATACCAAAAACGATTTATAATATATTTACAAAATGACACTGTTGGGGAAGAAGCTAGAGACACAGAAGATTCTTACTCAGGCCATGCCGCAGTAAGAAGGAACTGGAGAAACACCACTCTTTACCCTCAGTTCAGAGCATGAGGAGATCAACTGTGCATGTGTAGACCAATGGATACTGCTTACTAAAAATCTCTGAACTCATGTCCATGGTGCCACATGTATACCATGTGTGAAATACAGATAAGGACCTCACATCTTTAAGAACCATGTACACGTGTGGAATACATATAGGGACCATCACTCGAAGAACATGTCCCTTTTTTCTCAGCCATGCTCACAACATACCAGGAAAATAGTGAATTACAACTGGATGCATCATCTCTACTACATTCCGGGATTCCCCTCAACTAACAGAATTCTCAGCTGGACAGATACGCTGGGTTTCCAGTTGCTTTGTGCCACAGGTGAGGCACAAAGCAGGTGGAACAAGGCTGAAAATATGGCCCTACACTTAACTCCATGGTGCAAATATTTTACCATTTGGAAGGAGGAAAAGTGGTCAAGTATATATGATCATGTCTCAGGCTTTCTACTAAACTTAATGTAGATTGTAACAATTTTCCCAGTGCTGTTTTTCCATCATTACAAACTCATCTGTTCAATCACCACCATGGCTGCTAATTCAGGGACAAAGTGGAAGATATTTCTGACTTGCACAATAGGCTAGAGAAGCCCATTTTTCAGGACTTCAGCAGCTTGACTGCAGACATAGGTCTCAAGTCAGTAAAAAATATGCCCAGATTTTTCAAACATGTGGAGGAGCCATAGCTCCCATTTATTTCAGTGTTGCGGGTGTCCAGCATTTTTTAAAATCAGGCCCTCAAACCTTAAGACAGTGAAACAGTTTTGAGCTCTGAATGAATGCACATACCTGGCTGAAATTTATAGGTTGCTGATGGAATGCTGATGTAAATTTTTGCTGACGGTTACCCACAGCAGGAGGCTGGTTTACTCTTCCAGGGATAGATTGGCCTTTTATCAGCGGCTGGCATGTGTTATCTGACAAGATATAAACAGGACATAGTTTTGCCTTTGGACAAATAAAATCAAATACTAGTACCAAGGCAAAACTTCAATTCTTTCACCTATTCAAATAGGCAATAGTTGTAAAGCAATAAACCAAGAAACTTAGAAAACATTTTAAAAATTAATTTATGATTAAGATTTAATAATTTAGGTAAAATACATGGTTAAATAAGAGAGAGGTAGCTTAAATCTTATGTTTGGTGCATATACCTATTGAATAGACTGCTCAAATTTCTGACTTACCCATTATTATAAAAGAGAAGACCAACTAAATTAGTTACCTGTATTCACCATCTGCTCATCTAAATTTAATCTGTTTTCTATTCTTATTGGTGGCACCACAACAGCGCAGACAGTGGGTTTGGTTTCTGGGTTAACCGAGTTTCTGGTTTCTGTATTTTGATTGGTGTTGTCTACAAAACTGCTTTCTACAAATGGACTGTCATGTCCTGAAGAGTCTGAGGTTGGGGAACCATCCACAGTATCACAGCCACTCTCTTGTTCATCATCTGACATACTATTAAAAAAATAAATATTGCATAATAAGCAGAGTGTTCTTCCATTAGTGTTCTTGTAATGTATGACAAAAGGATATTTACACAAAATGTTTAAAAATAAAAAACCGCTGAAAAAAAAATTACATTTTAGTTATGTTAAGTGTCTCATTTTAAAACCACACAAGCTGGGGATTCAGATGGAAACTAAAAGTCTAAACTCATCTTCCACCCTTAAATGACAAGTTGTGGAAAGGATACTGTCGCAGTTACTTTGCTAAAAGAAATTAGAGAGAGTTATGGTGAGTTGCACATTAACCTTGCTCTAATAAATCACCCTAATCCATATTAAGTTTTAAATTGTATTCCCACCACACACATGCACACTAATTACCTCAATTTCTTCCTAATTCAAAGAATAAAAGCCTCACCATGGTTATCATGCCATAAGCAGAGGAGGAAATACTTTATGCTTCTAAAAACAAGCCACTGGCCTAGGGAGATTGTACAAGTATCTACCTAGCACAAAGAGATGCATAATTACATGTGAGGAATCAGGAGAACACTACTGACATAGTAGTTAGTTATTGTTGGATTAGCCACTAGATATAGGTGGTTACATATACAGGAGTAGCCAAGCACATAGGTTTGACAGATTATTTCTGACAGGATTTAGGGTAAGAGGAAAAGCAAAGCCCCATTCTCAAACAACAGTCTATAGAACAGAGGTTCTCAAACTGTGGTTCGTGGACCACCAGTGGTCTGCGAGCTCCATTCAGGTGGTCCGCAGATAGTTCCCTCTAAGGTGCGCACCTAGGTGGCCACACACAAGAGAAAGAAGGGCCACCCACCTAATTAGTGGAGATGCGCAGGCGTGGCTTCACTAATTAGGTACCTGGACCCTGAAGAAAATGCACATGTAAGGTGAGTGGTGGCCTTGGGGGGACTAGGGGGTAGGTGGGAGGGGACAGTGGGGTGAGAAGGGGGGTGGGGGGAATTTGGGATGTGCAGGGCTGTGGCCATCAGAGAAAGAGGTGACCTTCCCCAGCTTCAGGGTTGCGGCTGCTGGGGAGAGACGGCCCTCCTTCCCAGCCTCATCTCTGTGGCTGCTGTGGTGAGGGAGAAACCTCCACCTCCTTTCCAGCCTCAGCTTGGGGGCTGCCGTGGCAGGGGAGAGAGGGCAAATCCATCACATTGGAAAGATAAGACTACTGATATGAAAATATGAGTTGTGTGCTTTTATTCATAGAGCAAAAAAAGTTTAGAATTTTTTTTTATATAGTGCTTTTATCCAAAGCACTTTACAATAGTTAGCTAATGGTTCAAACAACATTTGGAAAGATCATTAAGTGGTCCACTGAGACCCTCAGCAATTTTCAAGTGGTCCATGAAAAAAAAAGTTGGAGACTCACTGCTATAGAACATTTGCTGGTGGGCCATGAAGTATATGCTGATCAACTGATGCATACCCCTTGTCTTTAAAAAAATGTTCCTCTTGAAGCAGCTGGTAAGGAAAGAAGGTGGAAATGCTACCCTCTATAATGACATCTACTGTTTACTGAAACTACAATGCACGTGTGAGGGTGAAAAGGGGTTAGAGGAGCTTGTAGATGCCAATCAGAGAAGAAGCGTCAGTAGGACAAGATCCAGGAATGGCTAAGGAAGACCACAACCAACAGTGGAATCAAAGCCAGGTACTTCATGAAGAGTAGGGGAGATCAAGCAGTGAGGCACTGGGGAAAGGAAACTAACTTTGTTTTAAACGTTAACTGCAAATGTAAAAATTCACAAAAAAATTTATACTACAATGGTGTCTGGAGTCCCCAAATGCATTTGGGGCCTACTGTGCAAGGCACTGTGCCAACACATGGTAGGAGACATTCCCTGCCTCAAAGAGCTTTACTATCTAAATAAGTCATAAGAGTTTGAGAGTAAATTAATCTAGGTGCTCATATAGCACCCATCTGCATGGTAGTTGGATGTGTTCATCACTGAGAGGAAATGTGCCCAAGATCATTTCTTTTTAAGAAGTCGTCTAGGAAAACATGAGAATGCTGATCTACAGAATAAGGCACTGATCTGGCAAAACACTTAAATACATGCTTAACTTTAAACACCTGAGCAATTCTTAACCTTAAGTCTGTTCCCTTGTGCGTGTGCATTATGATATATTTTTTAATTACATGATCACTCCTCCCCCTGCTCCCCGCCATGTCTTCCCCCAGAGCACCCAGCTCATTCAGCACACAGGATGGAGTACACTCCAGGAGTGCATCAGAGTTGCATAGTGAGGCTCTGCAGGCCCCCTGTATCATTTGTTGTGGAAGTCAGAAGGTATATATAAGTGAAATGAGGTATGGGATGAGGCAGGGGATTGCAGGAAAAAAAGAATGATCTCATGGTTAAGGCTGTTGAATGCTGCCCCAGAAAACTGGATTCTATCCCTGCCTCTACTACATAAGTTCCTACACAAAGATAGGCAAGTCACTTAAACCAAACTTTTAACCAGTGGTCACTAATTTGTTTTCTGGGTTCGTGACTGGAGACCCTGGGGTCTGATTTGCAGAACTGCTGAGCACCACTCACAGCTGCAGCTAAATCAATGAGAACTGTTCTTTGAACATATAAAGTGCTCTATAATGCTAAGTACTTGAAAAAGTCAGGACCTAGGTGTCAATCCAGGCACCCAAAATCAGTGAAAACTTTTGACCTCTTATATCATCTCCTTACCTCATAGGGGTGTTATGAAGATAAACTAATGTTTGTGAAACATTCAGATACTATAGTGATGAGTGTCACAGAAGGGGCAATGAAAAAAATAATAATTTTGTCTTCAGAGCAGGGTTTAAAATAGTGAAGTAAGGAAGGCATGTGGCCAAACACTGAAGGAGAAAAAATATTCAATAGCTGCTCACTAATTGAGCACCATCCATTCTGTGCACTGCATGAAGCAGGTACTATGGAAAAAAATAGTATGTGATCATGTAATTAAAGACTGTACTATAATAGATGTGCACAAAGGGCTGAATTAAGGTTGTTTAATTCTGGCATTTCCCAACTTTTGAATGTGTGACTTTGCAATCAATATTCTTCTAATGGAGTTTTTTGTGTGTATTTTTCTCTTTTTTTACCCACTGTATGAATTATTGCCATTCAGTTTAACACTATGAAACCATTCAATGAGATGAACACAATTTATCAGGAACAATTAATAAACTAGCTATGATATATATCATTAACATACATATAAATCTCTTAGAATGATATAATTTTTTCAAAACATAAGTTAGCCTGTGAGAGAGAAATCTGGCAATGTAAAATACAATGAACTAAAAATGTCAGGTTTCCACTGTATACTGGAAATAACATAACTTTGTACCTGTTGGGTCTCTTGCAAGGTGATGGACTAGACTGGCCAGAGGAGCTGGTGCTCAAAGTGCTGTCAGGGCTGCTTAACGAACATACACGATCAATATTCATAGTGCTCTGGCAGGCTTCACAATCTAGGCTACCTTTACATCTGAAACAAAGAAAAATAATTAAGACAAAAAATAAATACTCCCTGTCATTTGGCAGGTCATTCATTCCTTCTACACACAGCTAACCTTAAAGTAATACAGACCGATCTTTAATATGTTATTTAGTACTACACTGGAAAGGGAATGGGGCCTATCAGCCAAAAGATAAAAAGCAATGATTCTTATTCCTGTTTAGTGTTCCATTCATACACAATCTGAAGTTTTTTTGGGGTCCCTTTGGAAATTTTGACCTAAATTTTTAAACTCTGAAGCCTAAAGTAAGGCTCCCAAATCCACAGTTAGGCACTTAAGTTCAAAAAATTAAAAGTTCGGAATCTATGAATACTCATTCAGGTATTCCTGCAGGTATACACCACCTTTGAAAAATTAGGTCATTTTTATTTTGGTGCCTAAATGTGAATTAGGAACCTTAGGCACTCAAAGTAAAAAAAAAAAAAATTGGCCATAGCCCAGACCAAATCTTGCAGTCTTTACTCAAGTAAGTCTTCGGCTGGCTCCACTGATTTGATTTACAAAGAACTGTAGGCTATGGCCCTAAATAATTTATATATAAAAAAAAACCAAAAAACCTCTGTACCATCTTTGCCATAGAAGTAGCTGATTCTTCTCACACTCCCCACAACATGCAATGAAAATGAAATGTGGCATAAGTGGGGAAAGTGTGGGTGCAAGCATGAAAAAGATTTTTAAAGCAGTCCCGGGTATTTAGACACACATCTTCTATTAGAATTAATTTAAGCTGTGTGGCACCCTGGACTGCCTTGAAAAACATCAACCAAATGTGTGTGTATGTAAACAAACACACACACACACACACATACACACACACACACACACACACGAGTGCCTACATATTCAATTTGTTGTACACTATCACTAGGTTTGGCAGGATTTGATTTAAACAGATGTTAGCTAACACTGAAATCAATAACAAAAAATATCCATTGGTAAGGATTGGGTGTCACTGGCCCTGCGGCAGCGCACAGAGCCGTCTGCAACCCTGCTATTGCGGAAGTGAGCAAGTGGGCCCATGCCAGCAGAACTGGAGAGGGCTTCTTGGACAGCCAAGGATCTGGCAACATCAGATCCTGGCAGGCACAATGTGTAAGGAAGGGCTGTGGACCTGATGGGTCACAGCAAAGACCTTTCCCCCAGCCAGGGTTGCGAGCAGGAGGACAAGCCCCCAGCCATGTGGGAGGCCACCCTGCTGCTGCATCTCTCTGTCCCTGGATAGGAGCCATTCAGTAATGGGGTGGCCTTCCCCTCGGCCGTGGGCTCGTCCTTCTCGCAGCCCTTGCTGGAAGTCTCTACTTTGACCCACCAGGGCCACAGACTTCCCCTGACCTTGTGCTTGCGTGAATCTGGTGTTGCCAACCCTGCGACTGTGCAGGATTCCTCTGCGGTTCCACTGTCACAGCCCCACTTGCTCAACAGCCAGGAGTGCAGGGGCCTTCCCTGGGCAGGAATGGTCAGGAACAAGGTGGCCTCCCCCAAAGCCAGAGGCTCATTGTCCAACTTGCAGCACTGGATGGGAGCAGTCTCTATTCTGCCGGGCCAAGACTGCAGCCTCCATGCACCTTGCACCTGGGTGTCTTTGGCCCCTTGGCCACGCAGAGAGCTCCTTGCAGTCCCACTGTCAATGCTGCACTAACCCCAATCCTACCCCCCCTTAACTCCCCGCAACTGTAAATATAAAAATAGTTAATATAGATATAAATAGTTAATATAGATTTATCATCTCCCCCCACCCCAATTTTTGACAAAACTTGCAAAAAACCCCAAAACCCGAATACTGCTAAGCCTAACTACCGCTACTGAACATAAATGCTGATATACATACAAACCTTATTTGCACTCAATTTACACATGGAAGTATTTTATATGTTGAATTTATGGTTTGCATGCACAAACAATGTGCAAAAATTATATAATTAATTTTACATAAACTGTACACATACTTCAATCATATTTTGAAGATATGGCCCTAAATTTTTATCTTCTACTTGCCTGTTTACCAGTTTCAGATTCATAGCCTGAACAATCAGATGACATTAGGCTTCCTCAAACTTATGTTGAGGGAAAAGCCATAATTCACAGCCATACAGAATGTAAGTGCATTCAAACAAAACTGACCTCTTTTCTTTGATTCACAGTAATTTAATATGGAATAATTTATTTCATAACTTATTATAGAAAAATCATTTTAGGATGGAATTTCTATTGCTATACTCAACTTCCAATTTCATACACAGATACAAGTAATGCTACAGAGATGGGTACGTATGAACAGTGCAAGTCAATATTAAGACATAAAATCAATAAACATGCTATACCTAAGAGGAGTCAATTTTCAAACATTAACAACTCATCTACTGTTATAACAAGAATTCTAAACATTAAGTCCCTGTTATGAATGCACTGCTTGCATAGCCATGCAAAGCAGAATTTTACAAGTAGCCTTCAGTTTCCAAATAAGATACTGCCATGGAGTTGCCTTTTGTACCAAAAAGTTGGAAGCACATTGACTGCCATTGTGTCTAAAATCAAATATTGACTTACACACAGTAGCTGAACTAGAGAATATTGCTGTAATCACTGCATGTTTCTTAGTATAGGTAACAGTTTAATAAAACTAGACTTATTTAAGCTCTTACTCTCTTAGTAAATGCCTTTGTCCTGTATCGTCTTCATCTGTGTCACTACTGATGGTGATCACACTGACTGCTGGACTTGGAGAATCTGCAATGATGATAGCCTGGCGCTGTTTGTTTGAAACAGATGAATCAGGGTCCTGCCTGACAGATGTTTTGCAACAGTTCCTCTCCTGTCCTTCTGAGTTATGATTGTCCTGTGCTTCTATACAACTTACTCTCTTGACAGCCTTCACGTTAATTATCTTTGGAGATATAAATGCTGAATTTTGGATATTGGTATTTTGTAACACATTACTCCTGTGAAGAAGACACCTCATTAGACAGTTAGTAGAATCTCTGTAACATACTTGGAAACTTAATTCTATTCTTCTCCCCACAACTTAAAAAAGCCAAGTAGATTAAAACATCGTTGTTATACATCCATGAATAAAAATAAGCAGTAAAACAAAGCAATGAAGATACAGGTAAATATATTGCATATATGGTAATTCATAACAACGATGGCAAATTTTCCAGTAAGTATTGCAAATAGCAAGCAGGGTTGTTCTGGATGTTGCAACGTAAGGTCAAAGGCTGGATTTACCAGTGAAATGTAATACAATATGCTGAAAGCACCATTCTCTTATAAATTAAAGAAGGAATGAAGAAATGTTAGCTTGGACACTGCAGACATTTCAGTCCTTATTCATTGGAAAAATTCTCACTGACATCAATGGGCTTTGAATGACACCTTGCCTTAGCAAACACTAGAAAAAGGAGTCCAGTAGTATAACCACTACCATAATTGTTCTTCATAGTCTTGGTTTCTCCATTACTAAAACATCCCATACCTTTGCAAACCACTTCAGTAGTGATGGGGCACATTTTCTCCAATGAGCAGCTAAAGAGTTTCTCGCTGCCAGCAAAAGACAGACTATTCTAGCCATATTATGACCACTATTATATAACTTCTATTTATTTTTAATTCTTTGATGAATCCTCATTCACACAGAATTAGGAGCATCTAATTAGGACTATCTCAATATATTTTTAAACCCTTGCCAAAGGCCATTTAAGCACATATGTAGACAAAGCTGCTACTATCCCTGGCAGAGACTACATCAAAGGTTAAAAAAAAAAAAAAAAGTTTATTTCCATTTCATGTCTCCCATCCTATTTACCAAAATGCTTCAGAGAAACTGATAAGGCAGCTAGCTAGGTGTTTATTTTCAAAAGGGGCAACAGAACAGTTTGAGCACAGTCACTGACTTTAGTGAGCATGCATTATTCATATCTCTCTTATCCACTGTACAAAGCTTGTGAAGCTATGACCAAAATCTACACCAAATTAAAAAAAAATACCATTTCACCAACCTGTTCTGGCACAGTTTATTTCTTTTGGTAGCTGCAGGTTGTGGCCAGACAACATGTGCAATACCCACACTAATTGGCTGAGTGGCAGACAAAGTTATTTGATTTAAGAGAGGCTGTGGCATCACTGAATTGTAATGGCTGCCATGAGGAATCACTTTCCTAAGGAGAGAAGAGGGGAGTTATTAGCTGTAAACTCTTCAACTCAAATCCATATTCTTTGTTATGCAAAAAAGGATGTCCTAAAAAAAGGTGTACAAAATTTTTTGGACTTACCCCCAGTCTCCAAATCTTTGTGGACCAGCCACAGGATCAGAGGCTAGAGTTGCAGTAGAAGGAGCCACAGGTGTTATTTGTTGCCAAGCAGGAATCAATATTTGCTGAGTTCGATTAGACCATGGCTGTTGTGAAGTAAAGCAGATTTCATTAAGTAGTAAATGACCAGTATTTATATTAGCTTCTTAAAATTCAGCATAAATCCAAAAAAGTGATTGAAACTGGACACTTTAAGGACATATCAAACGCAATCTTTACAAATATAAGATTTCTTAAGTGCCTAGTAATATAACATTTTTAAACAGCCATTTTTAAAATACACAATTCCAAATGAACCAACCTGAGAAAGAACTCCTGCTCGTATCTGTAGTGGCTGTATAGTAGGGGCCTGTGTCACCAATGGAACTGTATTATCTACCCTTAATGAGTAACCAGAAGGCTTACCATGGTTTGCAGGAATTCCTAATGGGAAAAGGAAAACAAATGAATCATACAAGCTTTAAACAAAATATTATGATATAACTAGAGCAAAATTAAAACACTGATGAGGAGAATTTTAATCAGACAACTCATTTTTCTTGCTATGCTTACAATTTAGTCGTACCACTGATTTAGACTTTTCAAACTGGATTAATCAATGTGAATTAACTTAGGCCTGGTCTACACTATGAGTTTATGTCGGATTTAGCAGCATTAAATCTGAATTAACCCTGCACCCGTCCACACAACGAAGCCATTTTTTCGACATAAAGGGCTCTTAAAACCGATTTCTATACTCCTCCCCAACGAGGGGATTAATGCTGAAATCGACATCGCTGTTTCGAATTAGGGTTAGTGTGGACACTATTTGAAGGTACTGGCCTCCGGGAGCTATCCCGCAGTGCACTATTGTGACCGCTCTGGACAGCACTCTGAACTCTGATGCACTAGCCAGGTGTACAGGAAAAGCCCCGGGAACTTCAGAATCTCATTTCCTGTTTGGCCAGGCGAGCTCATCAGCACAAGTGACCATGCAATCACAGAATCGAAAAAGAGCTCCAGCATGGACCGAACGGGAGGTACTGGATCTGATCGCTATATGGGGAGATTTCAGAGTAGCAGCCGTGTTAGTCTGTATTCGCAAAAAGAAAAGGAGTACTTGTGGCACCTTAGAGACTAACAAATTTATTAGAGCATAAGCTTTCGTGAGCTACAGCTCACTTCATCGGATGCATTTGGTGGAAAAAACAGAGGAGAGATTTATATACACACACACAGAGAACATGAAACAATGGGTTTATCATACACACTGTAAGGAGAGTGATCACTTAAGATAAGCCATCACCCACAGCAGGGGGGGGAAAAGGAGGAAAACCTTCCATGGTGACAAGCAGGTAGGCTAATTCCAGCAGTTAACAAGAATATCAGAGGAACAGTGGGGGGTGGGGTGGGGGGGAGAAATACCATGGGGAAATAGTTTTACTTTGTGTAATGACTCATCCATTCCCAGTCTCTATTCAAGCCTAAGTTAATTGTATCCAGTTTGCAAATTAATTCCAATTCAGCAGTCTCTCGTTGGAGTCTGTTTTTGAAGCTTTTTTGTTGAAGTATAGCCACTCTTAGGTCTGTGATCGAGTGACCAGAGAGATTGAAGTGTTCTCCAACTGGTTTTTGAATGTTATAATTCTTGACGTCTGATTTGTGTCCATTCATTCTTTTACGTAGAGACTGTCCAGTTTGGCCAATGTACATGGCAGAGGGGCATTGCTGGCACATGATGGCATATATCACATTGGTAGATGCGCAGGTGAACGAGCCTCTGATAGTGTGGCTGATGTGATTAGGCCCTATGATGGTATCCCCTGAATAGATATGTGGACAGAGTTGGCAACGGGCTTTGTTGCAAGGATAGGTTCCTGGGTTAGTGGTTCTGTTGTGTGGTTGCTGGTGAGTATTTGCTTCAGATTGGGGGGCTGTCTGTAAGCAAGGACTGGTCTGTCTCCCAAGATCTGAGAGAGCGATGGCTCGTCCTTCAGGATAGGTTGTAGATCCTTGATGATGCGTTGGAGAGGTTTTAGTTGGGGGCTGAAGGTGATGGCTAGTGGCGTTCTGTTGTTTTCTTTGTTGGGCCTGTCCTGTAGTAGGTGACTTCTGGGTACTCTTCTGGCTCTGTCAATCTGTTTCTTCACTTCAGCTGGTGGGTATTGTAGTTGTAGGAATGCATGATAGAGATCTTGTAGGTGTTTGTCTCTGTCTGAGGGGTTGGAGCAAATGCGGTTATATCGTAGCGCTTGGCTGTAGACAATGGATCGAGTGGTATGATCTGGATGAAAGCTAGAGGCATGTAGGTAGGAATAGCGGTCAGTAGGTTTCCGATATAGGGTGGTGTTTATGTGACCATCGCTTATTAGCACCGTAGTGTCCAGGAAGTGGATCTCTTGTGTGGACTGGTCCAGGCTGAGGTTGATGGTGGGATGGAAATTGTTGAAATCATGGTGGAATTCCTCAAGAGCTTCTTTTCCATGGGTCCAGATGATGAAGATGTCATCAATGTAGCGCAAGTAGAGTAGGGGCATTAGGGGACGAGAGCTGAGGAAGCGTTGTTCTAAGTCAGCCATAAAAATGTTGGCATACATGTACATTGGCCAAACTGGACAGTCTCTACGTAAAAGAATGAATGGACACAAATCAGACGTCAAGAATTATAACATTCAAAAACCAGTTGGAGAACACTTCAATCTCTCTGGTCACTCGATCACAGACCTAAGAGTGGCTATCCTTCAACAAAAAAGCTTCAAAAACAGACTCCAACGAGAGACTGCTGAATTGGAATTAATTTGCAAACTGGATACAATTAACTTAGGCTTGAATAGAGACTGGGAATGGATGAGTCATTACACAAAGTAAAACTATTTCCCCATGGTATTTCTCCCCCCCACCCCACCCCCCACTGTTCCTCTGATATTCTTGTTAACTGCTGGAATTAGCCTACCTGCTTGTCACCATGGAAGGTTTTCCTCCTTTCCCCCCCCTGCTGTGGGTGATGGCTTATCTTAAGTGATCACTCTCCTTACAGTGTGTATGATAAACCCATTGTTTCATGTTCTCTGTGTGTGTGTATATAAATCTCTCCTCTGTTTTTTCCACCAAATGCATCCGATGAAGTGAGCTGTAGCTCACGAAAGCTTATGCTCTAATAAATTTGTTAGTCTCTAAGGTGCCACAAGTACTCCTTTTCTTTATATGGGGAGAGGAATCCATACTATCAGAACTACGTTCCAAAAGACTAAATGCCAAAACATTTAAAAAAAAATCTCAGAGGCCATGAGGGACAGAGGCTACATCAGGGACGCAACACAGTGCCGCATGAAACTTAAGGAGCTCAGACAAGCGTACCAGAAAACCAAAGACTCAAACGGACGCTCCGGGACAGAGCCCAAGACATGCCGCTTCTACGCTGAGCTGCATGCAATTCTAGGGGGGGCCGCCACCACTACCCCACCCCTGTCCATGGACTCCGATGATGGGGTACTTTCCGCCATGGCTGAGAATTTTGCGGATGAGGAAGATGAGGAGGAGAAGGACAAGCTTGGGGAGAGCACACAGCACACCATTCTCCCCGACAGCCAGGGTCTTTTTATCACCTTGACTGAAATACCCTCCCAACCCAATGAAGCCAGAGAAGGGACCACTGGTGAGTGTACCTTTTTAAATACAATACTTGTTATAAAAGCAAGCGTTTTTTAATAATTAAGTAGCCCTGAGGACTTGGGATGCATTTGTGGCCAGTACAGCGACTGGAAAAGTCTGTTAACATGTCTGGGGATGGAGCGGAAATCCTCCAGGGACATCTCCATGAAGCTCTCCTGGATTTACTCTAAAAGCCTCTGCAGAAGGTTTCTGGGGAAGAGCAGCCTTATTCCGTCCTCCATGGTAGGACACTTTACCATGCCATGCTAGTAGCAAGTAATCTGGTATCATTGCATGACAAAGCCTGGCAGCATATGGTCCCGGTGTTTGCTGGCATTCAAGAAACATCAGTTCTTTATCTCTCTGTGTTATCCTCAAGAGAGTGATATCGTTCATGGTAATCTGGTTGAAATAGGGAATTTGATTAAGGGGACATTCAGAGGTGGCCGTTCCTACTGGGCTGTTTGCCTGTGGCTGAAAAGAAATCCTCCCCACAGTTAGCCACGCAGTGGGAGGGGGGCCACTGGTGCTGAGCCGTTTGTGTTTGGCTAGCAGGGATCTTCCCTGATACCAGCCAGGCGATGGGGGGAGGGAAAAGCGATCATCCCAGAGAATTGGATGGGGGGGAGGGGGTTAGTTTGATTTCTGCTGCTGCACGTTAACAGGAAAACTGCAGCAGTAAATGGCCAATTCAACGGGCTTTGCCTGGTATGGGAGAGGAGGGCACTGCTGTTATGAAGGTTGCAGAAGCTGAAAGACTATGGCTTACCATGGCCGCCTGCAAGCCGAATTCTGTTGTCTGGCCCTGCGTGTGATCACTAACACCAAAGCCGCAGGCACTCAATATAAGATGCAAAATGCGACCTTGTATCAAAATCACATGTGCTATGTAATGTGAATAGTGTTGTTCACCGTGAAAGAGTACAGCCATTGTTCTGGAAAATGTATCTTTTTAAATATTTCACTCCCTTTTTTTCCTCCAGCAGCTGCAAATGTTTCAAGCCTCCCTCCTCCGTCCCAGAGGCTCTCTCAGATAAGGCGGCGAAAAAAACGCACGCGCGATGAAATGTTCTCTGAGCTCATGCAGTCGTCCAGCACTGACAGAGCTGTGTGGAGGGACACAGTAGCAGAGTACAGGACAGTGGCCGAGGAACGTGAGGAGAGGTGGCGGCAGGAAAATCAGAGGAGGCATGAGGAAATGCTGGGGATACTGTGGGATCAAACGGACATGCTCCGGCGTCTGGTGGAGGTTCATAAACGGCAGCAGGATCACAGACTGCTGCTGCAGCCCCTGCTTAACCGCCCTCCCTCCTCCCCAAGTTCCATTGCCTCCTCACCCAGACACCCAAGAACGAGGGGGGGGGGGGGAAGGCTCCGGGCAACCAAGCACTTGACCCCAGTGGACAGCCCAAGCAACAGAAGGCTGGCATTCAACAAGTTTTAAAGTGGCCTTTTCATTCCCTCCTCCCACACCCCACCCGACCTTGTGAGTTATCAATTAATAAAGAATACATGTTTTTTTAAACAATAGTGACTATTTCGTTTGCAAGCAAGCTGTGATCGAAGGCGGGAGGGCGGGTGGCTTACAGGGAATTACAGTCAACCAAGGGGGCGGGTTTTCATCAAGGAGAAACAAACAGAAGTGTCACACAGTACCCTGGCCAGTCATGAAACTGGTTTTCAAAGCTTCTCTGATGTGCACCGCTTCCAGCTGTGCTCTTCTAACTGCCCTGATGTCTGGCTGTGTTTATTCAGCGGCCAGGCGATTTGCATCAATCTCCCACCCCTCCATAAAGTCTCCCCCTTACTCTCACAGAGATTGTGGCGCGCACACAACAAGCAGCAATAACAATGGGAACATTGGTTTTGCTAAGGTCTGAGTGAGTCAGTAAACTGTGCCAGTGACCCTTTAAACATCCAAATGCACACTTTACCACCATTCTGCACTTGCTCAGCCTATAGTTGAACGGCACCTGACTACTGTCCAGGGTGCCTGTGTACGGCTTCATGAGCTAGGGCATTAAGGGATAGGGTGGATCCCCAAGGATAACTGTAGGCATTTCAACATCCCTAACAGTTATTTTCTGGTCTGGGAAGTAAATCCCTTCCTGCAGTCATTTAAACAGATCAGAGTTCCTGAAGACGTGAGCGTCATGAACCTTTCCTGAACATTCCACGTTGATGTTGGTGAAACGTCCCTTGTGATCCACCAGTGCTTGCAGCACCATTGAAAAGTACCCCTTGCGGTTTATGTACTGGCTGCCCTGGTGGTCCGGTCCCAAGATAGGGACATGCGTTCCGTCTATAGCCTCACCACAGTTAGGGAATCCCATTGCAGCAAAGCCATCTAGTATGACCTGCACATTTCCCAGAGTCACTACCTTTGATAGCAGCAGCTCAGTGATTGCGTTGGCTACCTGCATCACAACAACCCTCACAGTAGATTTGCCCACTCCAAATTGATTACCAACTGACTGGTAGCTGTCTGGCGTTGCAAGCTTCCACAGGGCTATTGCCACTCGCTTTTGAACTGTGAGGGCTGCTCTCATCTTGGTATTCTTGCGCTTCAGGGCAGGGGAAAGCAAGTCACGAAGTTCCATGAAAGTGCCCTTACACATGCGAAAGTTTCGGAGCCACTGGAAATCATCCCAGACCTGCAACACTATGCAGTCCCACCACTCTGTGCTCGTTTCCCGGGCCCAGAATCGGTGTTCCACGGCATGAGCCTGCCCCATTAACACCATGATCTCCAAATTGTGGGGGAACGCGGTTTTAGAGAAAAGTGCGTTCATGTCCTTATCACCGCGCTGCCGTCGCCTCCTCGCCTGGTTTTTCAGGTGCTGGTTCTACATACACTGCACGATAATGCGCGAGGTGTTTACAATGGTCATAACTGCTGTGGTGAGTTGAACGGGCTCTATGCTTGCTGTACTATGGCGTCTGCTCCTGCTCAGGCAATCCAGGGAAAAGGATGCGAAACGATTGTTTGCTATTGCTCTGGTGGAGGGAGGAGCAACTGACAACATGGCTTACAGGGTTGGCTTATAGGGAATTAAAATCAACAAAGGGGGTGGCTTTGCAAGAAACAGAATGGCCCCCAAGGACAGAACTCTAAACCTCAAGGATAGAACTGAAAACTGGGTTTAGCAGGCCGTTGATTTCATGGAGGGAGGGAGGAGAAAATGAATACAACACAAATCTGGTCCATTTCTTGTTTTGATCCACTTCATCATCTTGCTGGCAGAAGACTGTGCAGTACGACCGCTAGCCATCGTCATCTCCTGGGTGCTCGGCAGAAGATGGTGCAGTAGGACTGCTGGCCATCGTCTTCTGCTGGCTGCAGATTAAAAGACAGTGCACTGCTGGTAGGACTGAATTGCCACGAGACGAAACTTAAAAGGGAAATGACTTGGCTGAGTCACTCCCATGTTTGCCCAGGCACCCCTGACCACATCTAGGTCGGTTAAAAGAGCACCCTGGACTACGTCGACGACAGCTACCAGTCATACTGCACTGTCTGCTGCCAAAAGGCAATAAACTGTTGCTGTGTAGCAATGCAGTACTGCGTCTGCCAGCACCCAGGAGACATACGCTGACGGTTAGCTGAGCAGGCTCCATGCTTGCCATGGTATGGTGTCTGCACAGGTAACTCAAGAAAAAAAGGTGTAAAACGATTGTCTGCCCTTGCTTTCATGGAGGGAAGGGGGGCCTGACGATATGTACCCAGAACCATCCGCGACAATTGTTTTAGCCCCATCAGGCACTGGGATTTCTACCTAGAATTCAAATGGGCGTCCGAGACTGCGGAAACTGTGGGATAGCTACCTATAGTGCAACACTCCGGAAGTAGACGGTTGCCTCGGTACTGTGGACACACTCTGCCGACTACATGCACTTAGAGCATTTGTGGGGGGACACATACAATCGACTGTATAAAAACGCTTTCTACAAAACTGACTTCTATAAATTCGACCTAATTTCGTAGTGTAGACAAGGCCTTAGAGGAGATTTTGTTTCAATACCTATCTGTTCAAGTGTCTGTTACTGTAATTTGTGTAATCACTATGAGAACACATTCTATAGAAAGAACCAATTATATTTTATCCTCGGCAGAATGACTCATGCTAAAAACTTTCTACAATGCTGAGAGTTTTAGTATTAGTATTCTAGTTCAGCACACTACTAAGAGCAGGAAATGGAATCCAAAGACAACTATTTTTTCCTGTGCTGTCTCCTTTTCAATATCTAATTTATTAGGTATTACTAAAATAGTAACATGCATCTTGAAAAAAAAAAAGTACCATTAGCAGAGAATAAATTACTTACCTATAATTAGTATACTCAGAAGGAAATAATCTGTGCATAAAGTTATGTGTTTGGCTCAAACAGTCTATAACATTTTGGACTGGTATACTCAAAGCTTTCAGAAATTTCTGAAACCCAGGATAGAGGCAACAGCTATGAATAACATTGTTGGTAACACCTGCTGGCTCTATATCTTAAGAAAGGGCAAGTTTTCTTGGGTTCTGAATTTAAGTAGGAAGGCTTTTCCTCAGCCTATGTCTATCAGGATCTCTATGATTTCCAGTTGGTGAGAGAGAACTAAGCGGGATTTAGGATAATTTACAAAGAACTCCTTAACACCTGCAGCTCTCATAATGATTTCATTTTCCCTTTCAAAGACTGGCCATTTTCCAACAAGAACACATGCCCTCTCAATATTGGTGCATTGCAGCAATGGGTAACCTCTTCAGAGAAAAAACAAAGATGAAAAAATACAACCAAACTGAAATCTAACACCCAAGTGTCACCTAAACTGCCTTCTCTTCTCCATAGTTGACAGTGACTTGAGATGAAAAAGACGGTTCTTGTCAAAACAGTTTATATCTGATGGGTTGATTTTAAAAAATACAAACAGCAAAAACTAGAGTCTCTTCCCATAAAAATCTACTGTCAGATTCCAGATACTGTCTGATACAAGTCCTTCAAACAATAAAACCTCTGTTTACATGATGTGCATGTGCTTGTTTAGGAGAATAAAGCCTAATCTATGTTCTTATATACATGTAGAAAGGAGCACATCCCTGTGGTATTCCAGTTATTTTCTAGTCTGCCTCAGAGGAAGTACTTGTATGCTAACATTGTCACCTCATTGGCTACCAAAAATTTCCAATAACTGGGTATTAGGCATTATCTGAAGATTTCTTTTCAGGAATTCCCAAAACATCTATCTCAAATGGATGTTACAGAATTATTATAAGGAAAGGTTCTGCCAACTTGTTATCTCCTTCCTTAAGAACAGTGCAATTTAACCAATATCCCCAAAAGTAAGGTGGAATAAATTTTATTGATGGTGCTGCCTGTAGGTGCATATCAAATGCTTAATTTTGGTGTTCATGTGATAACTGTAAATGGTATTTTAGCTAAAGATAAGAATAAATTACTAAACTTAAAACTGATTGTTTCCTCTTCATCTCCCACTTCTATATTTTTCCTCTATAAAAATTCATTTTCCTTTCTATGTCCTGTTTGATTTCCCCTCCCCCTTCCTTTTTGTTGTTTTCTGTCCTCTTCTTCTGTATCTCTCTTGCCCATCCCCTTCAGCATTTCTCCTATTGCTTTCCTTCCAGGACCCATCCTACCACAGTGTTCTAAGACCCTTATCCATTGCTCACACTTACAGAGATATGCCTCAGAGCATGAAGTTTCCTCAAGGTTCACTACCCCAATTCCACTGCTACTCCATGCTCCCAAAGATAGATTCCTGGAGAGCATAAGGAATCTTCTGGGATAGCCAGTTTCCTTCACCAGTCCCTGCATGGGCTGCAGGATTTTCTGGCCTGAAAAACCATGAGGCATAAGAGACTGGAATTGCACGTGCCAAAATATCATGCAGATGCATGAACCATTTGGGATTTGGACTCTCAGACTCCTGTGGGCTACAGTTATAATTCAGCTTTTAAAACATGGTTGGAGTATATAGCTAAAGATGAATATCAGAATTATGGTAAAATTCCGACCTTATGCTGAAATTTACAACCATCATAAAGCTAATATAGAAGAAATCAAGGAATCAGTTATGTGCTCTAGACCCGAACTCAAGGTTCTCATAGTAAAAGAAAAATTCATTCTGAGGGGGAACTGGACACAGATCCTTACATCTAAGTCACTGGCTCAGATCAGGCTTAGAGTGACTGTTCCTACCATTTTTCAGACTATTTTGCCAAAAAGTAAAGCATTCTGCACTGAATATTTTGGTCTCATACTTGTTTGGGCGGCTACCAAGTACAGTGGTGTCCAACATTTTGACTCAAGATTCCAAGTTGTCCTGAGGGCAACTCTGTTAAGATTTGTATTTAATTATGAATTAAAAATATATTCTGTGAATTGTAATTTTTAATCTGAAATATTTGAATTAGCCATAGGAAGATCTAGATGGGTTCCCTACCAAGCTGTGGAAGCCCCTAAGACAGCAGGATAGGTGCTCAACTGGCTTTGCCAGAGTCTAAGGAAGCACCAGCAAAGGATGGCCCCCTTCTCCTCCACAATTACCCAATGTTAGTCTAAAAGAGGAGAACCAACCACCAGTTTTAGCTCCCTGATTCTATTATCCAGCCCAGGTTAGAGCTAGAGGTGGCTCAACTTGTGCAAGCCGGCTACTATCCCCAAGAGACCATGAGCCAGAGAGTAGCATGCTCAAGGTACTCCTTTTCTCCACCTGAGCCATCCTATGCGCCAGGAGCGATGGGGGAGGCATAGGAGCTCTATGCACACTGGAGATTCCCCCACAGTGGGAATTCCTTGCAAGGAGACTTGGGGGTGGGCTTCTGCTGTGTCTGTGCTGCCCGAGTAGCATAATGGGAGCACAACAGGGCAGAGAACCTGCCACAAAGCATGGTTGTGGCCACCTGACCTTTTTGAAACAGTATGTTCAGGCTGCAATGATCAGATGCAACTGTCCTAGTTCATCATATGACACACAGTAATTGTAGGATCCAGCAGAGTGGTAATTACTCAGGGTAATTATACATGCTGTCTCCATGGATCTGCAACATTCCTAACTGAAACCCCAAAAGGTTTCTCCCTATTTTGCCCAAACTTTAAACCTATTTCACACATGCACAGCCTTCAGATCCCATGCTGTGATCATCCTCATTTAAGATGGGGACTGCACAGGACTGCTTTGGATCTAGACACTGTCATTCTTTTCAACTGGTAAGCAGGTTGCTGTTTGACATAAACAACGCTCTACCCACACCAAAAGTACACTGTTCATGTTAGATTGGGGACAGAAATCAAATCAAATGTTCTCTGACATTATAGAGCACAGTATCACATTATTATTTACATCTATGCAGACATATCTAAAAACAAGAAAGTATTTCAGATTTGTGCTAGAAGCATAGCAGTTCCAGTTCATAGCAATACCTTTTGGCCTGGTGCTAGGATCTCTAGTTTTAAGAAGACAACATCTGCCCTGGAATCCCACAGGTAAAATGAGTGAATGAGCTCCTAAACTGCTGTAAGGAGAAAAAACTGACAATTGGATGTTAGGATATGGTATACAGACCTTCCTTTGGGCTGCCTTAATAGTGGTTTCTGTAACTTTTGAAAGCTTTGAGAGAACTCTAAATCATGTATGCTTAGAGTCACATATAACCAAAGTTGAGTATATGTAACAACATTTACTTTCACAAAAATGAACTTTATGAACTACACTATATTTTATGTTTTAACATCTGCTATCCCACCAAACATGAAGGCATAAATGTAAAAGGTCAGAAAATTTAGCATGTATCTCTCAAATAAGATGTATGTGCTTTGCACTATAACAGTCTCAGTCAAATCTAGTCTGAACAGAGACCATGCTCTGCTGGTCTCTCTCACATCATGAGTTAAAATATCTCAGCTTGATCTATACTACATATTACACTTCAAAAGTACAACCGGGCAGTGGCAGAAAGCTAGCAACACATTTTGGAGAGGCTAATAAATTCCTGTTTTAGCATTCAATTTCATTCAGAGGGCTGTGGATTAAAAATATGAGGAAAATTCACCTACTAATGCAATGGTAGGACTTCATTATTATCCAGATACATTTATTTAATCAAAAATATTTCCAGTTTCAGACTGAGGAGATGTGGTGGTTTTTTGTGTGTGTGTTTTGTTTTGTTTTTGTTTTTTTTTTTTTTTTTTTTTTACAGCAGAACTGTAAATTCTCAGACAAAGTTTATAGTACAATACAGACAATTAACTACTCTAGTAACAGCTGCTGCTTTTCAAAATTCAGAAAATGAAACAATTTCAGTTAATCCTACCTTGGATAGTTGGGGGGCATATAATCAGTGCCTGTTGAAAAGCATCATTGCAACCAAACTGAGCAGTTCCTGCCTGCAGTGGTATTCCATGATGTAAAACTGAATGGGCAGATGCAGTTAATGCCTGAAACAATAAATTTAGCATGGATGACCACATTAAAATTAATGTATATTTTATTATCAGCTCACTCACTCTCTCTCTCTCACACACACACACACAGCAAATAATTATTAATTAATTCCACTGAAATTGAAAAAAGAAAAGGAGTACTTGTGGCACCTTAGAGACTAACAAATTTATCTGAGCATAAGCTTTCGTGAGCTACAGCTCACTTCATTGGAAAGCTTATGCTCAAATGCCACAAGTACTCCTTTTCTTTTTGTGAATACAGACTAACAGCTGCTACTCTGAAAACTGAAATTGAAGTTTCAAAACATTTCAGATGAAGAAATACCATTTGACCACTGGATGGCACTGTAATAAAGCAAACCACTTTCAGGATGACAAGTCAAAACCTAAACGTTTCTGAAATCAGGCTTAGAAAACTAACTTTTTCAAACTGAACAAAAAGTGAACAACTCTAGAAAGCGGAAATAAAATGTACATAAGATTTTGCATCTACTGTCAAATACGATGATTCCTGGATCATATTTTGAAATCAAAATGAGAAACTAAATTAATAGAGTTAATAGCCAAAAGTTCTTACCTGACTCCTCACTGTGCCAATTTTGGTGAAGTTTGAAGTCAGATTAGTAGCACTGCCTGAGGCAATTGGTCTTATAAGTGGCGTTTTATTGCAATTACTTATGTCATATGAGTTTGATCTGTATTTGCAGACATCCATGATATGGAAACAAGATTTCACTCTGTTAAAAGGAGAGAATTTTTTGAGTATATGTATATTTTTTGAGTATATATATACACACACACACACACACACACACACACACACACACACCCCACCCAACATTGCTTTATTATTACTGTATATAACATACTGGTTGCTATGTGGAAAATCTAGGAGATGCTTCATGGTAACAAAAGGATGGTTCAGTGTCTCAGCTGGAGTAATTCTTAAATCAGCATCAATCAGCAACATTTTCTTCAACAGACTGACAAATTCTCTTCTATCTGCCTTCTCTGCCAATAGGTCACTTCCTTCCAGATCCATCACCATGTTCACCTGGCATGGAACAATTTTTTAAAAAGTCAGATAAAACAAGTATGCATACTGATAATACTTCCTTTGGTTCCTTTCATTAAATTTTTCCACTTCAAAAGACTAAAATGTATTGCTTTTAAAAAGTAGGGCCAAGTGAAATATTTGGAATTTATTAGCTTGTCCAAACATGTTTATCTTAGGGCTAATGAATCTGACCCAACAAACACCTTTCAAGATTTTACTGTATAAATAACTGCTCTTCTGACAGTACCTGTGCACCTAACATCTATTGAAAGCGTTATACCACCTGTCATTCCAAATTTGGGATTTGAAATTTAACAGTCTGTTTAGGAGGTGGAGATTAGAATCCTTGAAAAAGAAACCCAGTTATCAGTAGTACTGGTGCCCGCACCTGCCTCAAATCATCATCTCTGGAAGTGTTTTCTTTCAACTGATACATTTTTAATCAGTGATGCTCACTCAGATTAGGGAACCCATGTGCCTGACATACGAGACAGATGAGATTCTCTGTCTGCTCCCATGCCACTGGAAGTCTCTCAGAACTAAGTAGAAGTTAGTTGCCAACCTCTGAAAATAGACGAATAAAAGATTCAAAGCAACAAAAACCACCAGATCCTCTTACTTATTTTTGCCTTGAAAGTGGAAAATACTAAATAAATGCTAAGTATTACTCCTTTTTTTTTTTTTTTTAAGGTGAGCTGTGAGAACAGAGCTAGTACATGAAGAAGACAATTTCAAATGTGTATAGTAACACCAGTCCTGAAATGGAATTGAGTATTTTCTCAGGATGTCAAAGAAGAAAGAGGGGGAGGAGATTTCCTTTTATTAGTGATTAAGACATATAAAGCAGTGAAAGTATAAGGATGCAGTTTAGTTAAAAACAAAAGGGTTTGGAAAGCTGCCAGCGTCTCTAGGTAAAATGATTCTTGTATCTAGGCTTTTGTTTATAGTAGAAGTATCATTTGTCTTCATCCTTTTTCTAGATTGGTAGATGTTACAGTAGAATATGGAATATACCGCACACTAATTAAGATCTTTTTCACCAGGACAAATGTAACTGCACAAAAACAAAAGACGATGTGATCTATACACCAAGGAATTAAACAGACAGGCATAGATGGACCATTTCCACAGAAGCACACTAGGCAGGTATGGATGAATGGAAAATATTCCCAGAATGTACTCTAATTCACAAAATCTGATAAAAGTTTAAAAATAAATCATTGTGCATCTCTCAACTGTATTGCTTGCAAAGGAAAAATACTTGAGTACTCACATGCACTATATCATCCAAACTGTTGAAAATATACTTTCTGGCCTCTTTAGACTTCATCCCTGTCTCTGTCTCATGCTCTTCCAGTGTCTTAAAAGGGAAAAAACCAAACACTCCATCAACTAAAAGGACACTGTTAGCATAAAATATTTACTGTTAATAATCACACTTTAGACAATTGAGAGACTTTAATTTGACATTTATTTTACTGTTATGCTTTTTGCTGACTTTTTGTATTTCTGTCAGTTTAGACAACAAAAATAGACAATTTCACTTCCTGGCTCTTCTGAATAATCACAATGCTATACTATAGTATCTGGTTTGCAAACAATTCAGGAAATAGCGAACATCTAACAAAAACATGCTTTATGAAAACTTTTTATTGGTATTTGGTTTCTTACATAAAAGGTTTTTGTTTGTTTGTTGTTGGTTTATTTTACATATTCACCTACCACTAACTTTTGGAACTAAACTAGGTGACAGTATCATTTTAAATAGAATCATGCCCCTTTCAATTTCTCTCTTCTTACAGGGTTTTTGTTTTGTTTTCAAGTACATTTTATTTGTTCACAGCTACAGTGACAAAGAAAGTATCTGAAATATTAAATCATCATAAACAAACAAGGCTTAAAGGACAAGTATATACACCAAGACAGTAGAATAATGAAACTAAATACCTTGCCCCTCACTTTGTTATAATTTCCCCAAAATAAGTAAATAAAACAAAGCCCCACCTGAGTCTCACCCTCATCCTGCAGTAGGGACTCTTGCATGATCCCAAAAGAAAAAACCACCACTATTTAAAAGTACATTAAAGAGAAGCTTCCTCAGCATATTTTCTAGACTAGATTCAGCAATGTTTTTCTTACTATCTGGAAAATAGTTCAGCTGTGCTCTCCATACATCAAAACAATTTCCCTTTCCTCTCCCTCTAAAGAGTAGATTGTTTAGTCTGCTATGGGAGATTTAACAATCTTAATATCCAGAGACAGAAAGGTGACTTGTCTTGTATCCACATAAAAAGATACATTCTCTAGCCAATAAAAACCCCATTCAGATCCATTCATACTGAAAGAGATAAGATGGAAGTTAAAGTGAGATCCAACAGAAATATCAAAGTTGGAGACCAGGAATAACCACACTGAAGCACTTAGAAAGCTCTAACATAACCTGGGCCCAAAAGGCATTCATTTGTGGACAGTTGCACCAACAGTAAACCCAGTTAGCAATCCTCACTTTGCATTTTAAACATACTAAGCAAAATAAACCAAAAAACTTACTACAGAATATTTCATTTTGTTACTATTGCTTCAGAATTTCATGACCATTCACCAAGATTTAACTCCATTTGTTATCTGTACTTGGCTCTTTACTCAATACTGCCTAAGCCTTTGTGGGTCCCACTCCAGAGATAACACGGGAGCTAATTAATTCTTTATACAGCAGAGAAATTAAACCACATAGGTCTGGGCGGTTGTCTTCACATACAGCAGTACAGTGCAGCTGCACTGATATAGTACTTTAGTAAAGACGCTACTATGCTGAAGGGAGAGCTTCTCCCATTGGGGAGGAGGATTAGCTATGCCGACAGGTAGTAGCTATGTTGACGGGAGAAGATCTCTCGTTGACATAACCCTGCTTATGAGAGGGATTAGGTCATTATAACTACATCACCTATGGGTGTGGATATTTCACACCCCAGAGCAACATAGTTATACCAATATAGGTTTGTAGAGTAGGGCTGGCGTAACATTACTTAGATAGAAGACATAATTCTATCTTAGTTTTGCAAATTTGTGAATAAGATCTCCCTGTTGTAAATAAGAAACCTTAATTTGGTCTATGTTGCGTATGTATGCATTATACTATTTTTTCAATTATTTAATACTTTTTACCTTTAACCTCCAACCAGAATATGGTGCATCTGTTTCTCTACAGAAAAATCTTGCAGTTTTCGTTCCCATGTTCAACAACTGCTCTCCTGGCAAACCTTGAGTCTGTGAAATGTAACGAATCTGGAGGAGGAAAAAGTAGAAGGAACTTAACTTCTTGTTTTCAAATCATGATCTACAAAGATAGAAACTTGCACTTCGTCATTTCCCACACTAAAAAATGCAAAAGGGACTGAGAGTGGGCAAACAACTCTTACACAGGAGAGAATCGGCACTTTAAAAAGTTTTGTATTACTTTCTCCATCTATTAGCAGGAGAAAACCCTAAATATCCAAGGTTTCAGAGTAGCAGCCGTTATTAGTCTGTATCCGCAAAAAGAACAGGAGTACTTGGGGAACATATAGTAGATAGACAGACAGACAGACAGACAGAGAAGGTGGAAGTTGCCATACAAACTGTAAGAGGCTAATTAATTAAGATGAGCTATTATCAGCAGGAGAAAAAAAAAAAACAAAGAACACTTTTGTAGTGATAATCAAGATGGCCCATTTGTCAATTGTTCCATTCTGTGCAGCCGATGAAGTGGGCTGTAGCCCAAGAAAGCTTATGCTCTAATATATTTGTTAGTCTCTAAGGTGCCACAAGTATTCCTGTTCTTTTTGCTAAATATCCAAGCATCTAAACTAGTATAGTTAAACAAGGACATAATTTTGGTCAGCAATGAGTCTTTTATTTACATTACTTACTGGTTCAAAACTACTGCAAACTCTGCAATAATCATGACTCCATATGCATGGAATGCTCTCCGGGAGCAGTTTCACAAAGTCACCATCCTCCCCTCATTCAAATCCTTATTAAGAGCTGAACTGAGGCCTTACAGATAAGCTCAGGAAAGATGTTTGTTCCATTCAGAAGAGAACAGAATGACATGAATACTCAATTTTCCCCTTAGAATGAACATACAAGGCACTATTTTTCTAATAATTAAAAAATGATTCAAGGAATGCATGGGGTCCCAGCAAAAGTAACATTTTACAGTGGGATGGGTTAGGTGTATGCCACAGTTCTTTCAACAGGTATTAAAAGAATTTCCACACTGTTTAATGACAAGACCATATATATCCACAGTGGAAAGAAGAGTTAATTTTTTGTTCCATTTTCTCCGAACATTCTGATGATTGCCATTTTGCAAATGTGCTATATAAAAATGTTAGACGCCTTTTGATACAGGTATTAACTCCCCACATTCCAGCCAAATTTCATTTGGCTAATCACATTCTACCCACCTAAAATTGTCCCTGTGTTTGCAGTTAGATACAGTGTTCTTTGGAAGTTTTTCACTTCCTTTATACGTTGCCGTGCTCTGTTACATAGTGAATATGTGTTTCACTCCAAAGAAGGCTGCATTTCAGCAGTGAGTGAAATTTCAGGATATTGTTTGTCAAGTACTCTGGAATCCTTCACTATATAGGGCCTGATCCAACATCCATTTAGAACAATGGGAGTATCTCTGTTGACTTCAGTGGACATTGTATCAGGTCTATAACTAACTGTATACACCAAGATGTTTTACTGTAACCATTTATAAATTACCATTAGTGTAGAACAGTGGTTCCCAAACTTGTTCCACCACTTGTGCAGGGAAAGCCCCTGGCAGGCCAGGCCAGGCCAGTTTGTTACTTGCTGCGTCTGGAGGTTCAGCCGATCGTGGCTCCCAGCGGCCGTGGTTCACTGCTCCAAGCCAATGGGAGGGCTGGAAGCGGCGCGGGCCGAGGGACGTACTGGCCACTGCTTCCAGTAACTTCCATTGGCCTGGAGCAGCGAACCACAGCCACTGGGAGCTGCGATTGGCCGAACCTGCGGACACGGCAGGTAAACAAACTGGCCTGGCCCGCCAGGGGCTTTCCCTGCACAAGCGGCGGAACAAGTCTGGGAACCACTGGTGTAGAAGGTATGATAGGTGTTTTATTTTTATATATATATAATCTCTCTTCAAAAAAGTGAATATTATTAACAAGCCACACCATCATACTATAATCATATCACTTCACAACCATCTGTTTCTTTTAGGTACTGCAATTTTAAAATGTTGGATCATCAGAAATATTAAAAAATGTCAAGGATTTGACTTAAATCCTTAAAAACATGACAGAGTAACCAAAGCTAAGACTGATATTTTTACCTTAACTCACATTGTTGTGCATGAGTATTGTAGGGATCTAAGAACATCATATGATATTCAATAAGTGAATACATTACATCCTTCTCTTTACATTTTCTTTCTGTTGTGAGTTTAAATCAGATCTTTGAAGTTAGCTGAACCTGAATTTTCTGTGTGGCAAATTATAAAAGAGGAAATACGATTTTGAAACCACAACCAGGTACTTCTCCACATTTTGTACATTTCTCATTAACTTTAAAACAGTGCATACAAAGAGGGCAACTGACTGATTCATTCCCCACTCAAGCAGCCTTGTAACCCACTGTTAACTCTATACGGACACAGGTGAAGTTCTCCAGAATATAAACTGTAAAAGATAAGATTAAGAATTTCAGGTTCACTGGAGTCTGTATTATAGAAAGAGATGAGCTGCCAAAAAATCCCAAAAGACCATTATATTTTTTCATTTTTTTTAATTCGCAAAACTATATCAACAAACAGCAATAATTTTGGCTGACATCCCTGAGACCATGCAATGATCTGATGTCAGTAAAAGTGAAGTTCTGGAATGTGTTTATACTAGCAACGTTCTGTGAAAGTGAGATTGCCATATTAATATTTAAATCTTCCCTGTTACCTTTGTCGGATTTCTACTTATTTTGGGCCAATTTTATTTTGCAAAAAATATTTACAAATGGTTTGGGGGAGTGGGTATATATAAACAATGACAGTAGTATCTAGAAGAGCTCTTTAGGGGATTTTCACTATTCAGTTCTAGAATGCCCTAAATAGTACCGCTCGTCAGCTAAATATTGGGTGAAAAATAAGATCCACTTTAATTTAGGCTTAAACAGTTTCTTTTAGCCTTTATTTTGTACATTTTAAGATAAATGTATTATCCCCTATGAATTACTTATACATGCAAAAACAGATAAGGCAAGAAAGATAATCAAACTACCATCCTCAGGGACAGGACAACTCTCTTTAAATCCCTGGTTTCTATGTTCGATTAGTCTTCCCCTGTGTCTCCTCCACTCTTTTTTTTGTCAATCACCAATCTTTTACCCCTTGTTCCATAACTTTACCAGGTTACCTCAATTGTGTACCTATCTATTCTAAACTCCTAATTAAAACATCTCATGCATAAATTACAACTAACCTCAACTAATATTTTTGCTTATCCTGTTAAAACTTCGTTTTATCTGTCAATTTCTATCATCTATTCTCTGCACTCAATCCCTCTGGTTCCATCCAGTTGCTTTTATCTTACTGGTCTATTTTTGTGGCCTTGGGCTTTTATTTGTTAGCTGTCTTGCTGAAGGGAGAGGGTGGGTGTACCTGGAGCTAACAATTCTCTCACACTACTTTGCTTCATTCTGATATTTGCATAGATAGAGGATTTTACAGATAAGAGAGACAAACCAGGTTTCCTGGTTTACACAACCATGAAGCCTTTTCAGCTAAGTTTTGAACAGCTGCATCAGCAAAGAGAAATACAAAAAGCAAAAATTCCTTTATTTTTTATAATACTATATATGAATATTCATTTCTCTAACATTATTTAATATATATATTTGACTAAAATTAATTACATGGTTTTCTAACATTTCCCTGCCTTGAGGCATCTGACTCTTGGGCAAGTACCTCACCTTATTTAGAACTGTGTAGTAAGGTTATATAATCCAACATTTGTTTGTTTTTTCATTGTGTGTTTAGCAGGTCTCCAAGCATGCATTTAATTTTAATGACACATAACCATTATTACAATGATTGTTTCTTGTATTACTAGCAAGAAGCAATAAGTAGCAACACCTTGAAGCTTAAATCAATAACTGGATGTTGTTTTGTAGATATTTCTCTCCTCAGTTAGTGGTAGGGAAAGTGAGAAGTAAACCTGCATGTCCCCTCTAAGAGGGCTGCAGTATAATGGTCAATATGAGTTCCCCAGCTTAAGAGCGAAGCATCAGTAATGATAGTTGTCTCGGGTGTAGGTATGAGGAAATGAGTCCCCACTCAAACTTTCTGTGGCTTTGTCCACCAGACAAGAGAGGCTAGAACCTTGGTCAGAGTTGTTATTTTAGCAATAAAGTTGACTTTTTTTTTTTTTAGTGGACATATGGAATGAAGCCAGGTTTGCAGGCAATGGAGATGGAGCCTGACAAAGGGTGGCATGTGTGCGCATAAGAACATGTGGCTAAGGAGGGAAAGGTAAGTTCTGACTGAAGTCCGAGGGACTAGGGAACTAAGAGGCCCTGAGCCTTAACATGCCGACATTGCCATGAATCCCAATGACACAAACATTTTATTCCCCCTTCCCCCACCCCCCAAAAAACAATAAAATTAAGTACCAAGAATGTACAAAAACCCTTCAGATTTGAGACAGAAAACTGCAGTACAGGTTGAGCCATAAGTCCTTTAACAGTCAGAAGGAAATATGGAGTTATAGCATGTTCTGTGTCTCTACTGCAGAGATGGCACTCAAAAACAAGGCATAACCCAGAAGTTTAGAGTTTTGCAGTAGGAACACAGACCTCCACAGTGGAACAGAGATTTCAACATATATCTTTAAAGAAAGGATCTGTATGAAGACTAGAATTTAATTCCAAGTAACAGATTGTGGGTTACAAAAATGAGAAAAACTTACAGTATTTGATGAGGAATGTACACCTATTTGTCTCCATATCAACAATATTTATCTAGAATGTTGCAGAGTACAAATAGGTCAAATTATCAGCTGCTTTAAATAGGCATAACTCCATTAACGGGTCAATGGGGCTATGCCAATTTACAGAAGCTGAGAATCTGACACACATTGCCTAGCATGGTACCTCAATACTTTGAACATTTAGTATTTTCCTTCAGAAAATTTTAATAAAATCAAAAGTAAATTATTTAAGTGGACTCTTTCATGTAATCTAATTCCATTAAACAATGTAGTACAGGTTTATCTTTCACATGAGAAAAATCACACCATATGAATTTAGCCTAGAATAAAGAAATTATGCATTCTTTTAAAATATAAAGTCATTCATAAAGCTATTCTACTACCTGGTCATATTCCAGGGCTCCTGGATACAGCGGCCACCCAAGGAACAGCTCTGCAATCACACACCCCAGCGACCACATGTCTATGGCTTCACAAAACGGCAACCCCAGTATAATCTCTGGTGCTCTACAAATTAAATAAATACAATTATTACATTTTTGCCTTTAAAAAAATTAAAAATACAAGTAGGTAAAAAGTTTATCATTTGAAAATGTGCTATTTATATCTTAAAAATAAAACCTTAGGGTTTTGTTTTTTCTTTTCAAGATAATCCACATTAGACTATTACAGTAGCATTGAAGAGACAATTTTTCCATGCTAGACCTATATGTTATGCTTAGGTTATTATATTCCTGCATTTTCTACTCTGTACTACCATGTCTTAACTTGCTGAGATTCTTTTCACAGACTAAAATCTTCATTAAAAGTGAAAACAATCACAGAATCAGCTTAGAAATTATTCCTGAACTGTTTACTACTTTAACATTTCTATTTTTCCTCCAACATCTCCTCGCCCCCAATCCAAACTTCCTACCACTGTAAGTACTGTGTTCTGGGACAGAAGCTTGATATAAATATTTTCTATATAAAATATTCCCTCTGGCAATACACATTTAGCCCTTGCACACTACCAAAATGCATTAAAATCAATTTAGTTACATAGCTGCAAACCTCTAATGCAGACACACTTTATCTTGATCACCTTAACCTTGCTTGCACCCACTTAACTTGATCAATTTTTATATCAATTTAACTAAACCAGTACACTTTTCTAGTGTAGACCAGGCCTTCTTTGTTACCTAATACAAATGCACTATAAGGTGGGTAGAAAGCTGGCTAGATTGTCGGGCTCAACGGGTAGTGATCAATGGCTCCATGTCTAGTTGGCAGCCGGTGTCAAGTGGAGTGCCCCAGGGGTCGGTCCTGGGGCCCGTTTTGTTCAATATCTTCATAAATGATCTGGAGGATGGTGTGGATTGCACTCTCAGCAAATTTGCGGATGATACTAAACTGGGAGGAGTGGTAGATACGCTGGAGGGGAGGGATAGGATACAGAAGGACCTAGACAAATTGGAGGATTGGGCCAAAAGAAATCTAATGAGGTTCAATAAGGATAAATGCAGGGTCCTGCACTTAGGATGGAAGAATCCAATGCACCGCTACAGACTAGGGACCGAATGGCTCGGCAGCAGTTCTGCGGAAAAGGACCTAGGGGTGACAGTGGACGAGAAGCTGGATATGAGTCAGCAGTGTGCCCTTGTTGCCAAGAAGGCCAATGGCATTTTGGGTTGTATAAGTAGGGGCATAGCGAGCAGATCGAGGGACGTGATCGTTCCCCTCTATTCGACACTGGTGAGGCCTCATCTGGAGTACTGTGTCCAGTTTTGGGCCCCACACTACAGGAAGGATGTGGATAAATTGGAAAGAGTACAACGAAGGGCAACGAAAATGATTAGGGGTCTAGAGCACATGACTTATGAGGAGAGGCTGAGGGAGCTGGGATTGTTTAGTCTGCAGAAGAGAAGAATGAGGGGGGATTTGATAGCTGCTTTCAACTACCTGAAAGGGGGTTTCAAAGAGGATGGCTCTAGACTGTTCTCAATGGTAGCAGATGACAGAACGAGGAGTAATGGTCTCAAGTTGCAATGGGGGAGGTTTAGATTGGATATTAGGAAAAACTTTTTCACTAAGAGGGTGGTGAAACACTGGAATGCGTTACCTAGGGAGGTGGTAGAATCTCCTTCCTTAGAGGTTTTTAAGGTCAGGCTTGACAAAGCCCTAGCTGGGATGATTTAACTGGGACTTGGTCCTGCTTTGAGCAGGGGGTTGGACTAGATGACCTTCTGGGGTCCCTTCCAACCCTGATATTCTATGATTCTATGATTCTATGAAATGTATGTATGTGTACAACTACTGTAATCACAGAATCACGGCTGCCAACCCTCCAGGATTATCCTGGAGTCTCCAAGAATTAAAGAGTAATCTTTAAATAAAGATTGTCATGTGATGAAACCTCCAGGAACATGTCCAACCAAAACTGGCAACTCTACACAGAATGTAGAAAAAGTTGTTGTAATAAAGCTGCAAAAGTTATGGGGCTGTCAACATTTCTATTTTCAGGAAGCACAACTTAGTATTCTACGTTTATCCTGAAGCATGTATTTTAACCTGTTTCATTTTTTAAAAAGTCAGTTCATGCACGTTATAAAAGGAAGTGAAAATATGTTTACACACAAACACACAAAAGAGCCCAGAGACAGTAAATATGTTAAACTATTTCACCCCAACATGGTCTAAATTAAAAAGAGCCAAGGATATTAAAAAGGTGATCTGCAAATTAAAATTAAAATCCACAAAATATGTAATAAAAGCATTCAACATAATATTAAAGAAAAGTAAAAAATGCTTTTCAGCAAATTAGTAACAATGTTTTTGGAAATAAAGTTAACTATTTGTATTATGCTAAATACTCAGTTACCTTTTTATCTAGTAAATAATGCTAACTTATTTTGCTTTTCCTTTTTAATTTGCAGGTTGCTTTAACATTAAAAACAAAAACAAACAACAAACAGAAGCTGCACACAAAACCTGCCCAAAGTGCATATGCTAGAATTTCTTCCCCTCCCCACAACCATAAAAGATTTTTTTTTCCTGTTTATAATAAGGAGAACAATAACCTCTGTTTAGATAACACTTTCCCTTATTTAAAAAAAAAAAAAAAAAAAGAGGTGGTTCCACATTCATGGTCTGCAGCAGGACTTTCAAATTTAACCAGGGGATAGTCCTAAGGTCAGGGAGCAGACTCTTGCTAGCCTCATGAAAATCCATTCAGATATGGATGAGTTAAAGTTTTTTGGGGGGATGGTGGGGGGAGATCACTATTTCCTATTCTGTAAAACTGACCCTGTTGCATCACTTCAGCAATCAGCACATGGAGTGGAAGCTTGAACAGTAGGGGCAACCAGCAGATCATGTGTTCTAGAGTCACTTCTTTTACTAAATGGTAGTAATAATTCTGTAATCTTCACAATCCTTATTGAGCATGTTGGAAATACAATCCACATCTCTTATTTGGGAGACCCACTTAGCAACAACATCTCTCAGAAAGTCTGCCAAACATTTGCCCCTGACTATGCTTCCTATAAAACAGGACTACTCCTACATATGTAACTCTCTGTTTCTGTCTGTTACATTTTGTCATAAAGTTTGTAGTCCACAGAGGAAAACAACATTCTCTTGAGGCAGGTAGAGCAAGGATGTTCTTGTAGTTAAGGCAGTTGAATACTTTACAGCAGAACTACGTTTTATCTGTGTCTTTGTCACAGACTTCTTTGGGATGCTGGAAGTCAACCTACTTCCATCGGGTGTTGTGAGGATCAGTTAGTTAATGTTGATATAGCACTTTGTACATGTAAGTACTATAAAAATATTTACTCTGAAAGAACAGGCCATAAGAGTATGGGGTGCTATCAGGAAACAAAACTAGGAGACTTTTGCAAATGTTGGCCTTAAAAAAAAATCCGTGCCTCAGTTTCCCTACTCTCAAATAGGGATAATAGTCTGCTATCTAACATGGGAACTGTGAAGATAAACTCATTGATTTTGCTATGCTGTGCATTGAAAGAGGCAGAGATATCCTGTGAGAAAAACAGCATGTGATTATGTATTAATGCATCACTCAATAGTAGGATTACACAGCTAAAAACTGCATACACACCAGGAGCATGGGAGGAAGGAACTAAAATTACACAAGCAACCTTAAATTCAGACTTTCCTAACTTTTGAGCATTCAACTTTGCACCATAACCAACACTGATTTAATAGTTCTTCGTGTGTAACAACATATGTATTGTCTGAAATAAATACATATCAAGTAAAAACACTTTAAATATGTTAAATACATTTAACAGCCATTTCTATAGTCAATTGAAATATGCCATTAGCATCCATCAAGTAAACAATTATAAAAGTTGTCACGTTTGCACAACAGACAAAATGGCTCCGTTTCTTTAAACCCTGGTTTATTCTGAGGCGAAAGAAAGGTGAATACAGCAAGTCATTCTGTGAGAGCTTGACAAATCCGTTCACAGGAAACTTTCATGTCAAGGAGAGTTGTACTGATTACTTTCTGCAGAAGTTAAGTTTTCATTCAAAAAAAAAAAATCTAGCACTTACTGTTACAAAGAAAACATATCAGATGCAAACTGACACGGTGTTACCTTGCTGAATCTGCAGAGAGCCAGCCTTTCACAACAGAGATATGGACTGTCTGAAGCCCAAATCCTGATTTCATTGTGTAATGCCAACAGACCCTGGCTGTGGGCGGGCAGGACTGAACCAGGGGGAGGGGAGGAGAGAACCTCTTGAACTTAGTGCATGAGCCTCTACCGCAGGAGCTAAAACCAAGCTGTCAGCTAAGACTGTAGAGCAGATTCATTTAACTCTAAGTGGTCTTGGTGCCACTAGATGGGACAAAACATCACACCCAGAAGGTGTGTGGATTACAATTGCACACCTTGAGTGGCAGCCTGTGTGCTGAGGATTGCCTCTGAAAACAGGAAGGGAAAGAATCCTCCCCCTCAAGTTATTCTGTGGTAACACAGTCACTAATTTGTCCTTACATTCAAGAGTCAGGGCTAGAATCAGCCCTTTTTGTGTACCCATTCATTCCATGAGGGGCGAGTGGAAATGAATAGCAGATTCTGCGTAGAGCTGAATCCACCACTCAGGCACTAAATCCCTGCAGTGAATTTGCTTAAAGCCTTCCAATACTATGGGGTACACATTCCCTGGAAAGATTCCCCAAATTCTACCCCACCCTTGAACAATGGAACTACACTCCTAAGAGGGTCTCTGTGGCTACAGAATCAAAGAAATACAGGGCTGGAAGGGACCTCAAGAGGTCATCTTGTCTAGCCTCCTGAGCTGGGGCAGAATCAAGTAAACCTAGACCCTCCCTGACAGGTGTTTGTCTAACCTTTTCTTAAACACCTCCAATTATGGGGATTCCACAACTCCACTCGGAAGCCTCTCCCAGTGCTTAACTGAGTTAGAAAGATTTTCCTAATATCTAACCTTAATCTCCCTTGCTGGAGATTAAGCCCATTACTTCTTGTCCTATCTACAATGGAGATGGAGAAAAACTGGTCACCATTCCCATCCCTTAACATATTTGAATACAGTTATCAGGTTCCCCCTCAGTTTTCTTTTTTCAAGACACAATATGCCCAATTTTTTTTAACCTTTCCACATAGGTCAGGTTTTCTAAATCTTTTATCATTTTTGTTACTCTCCTTTGGACTCTCTCAAGTTGTTGACTTCTTTTTTAAAGTCTGGCACCTAGAACTGGACACTACTCCTGGTGATGTCTCACCAGAGTGGAGCAGAACAGGACAATTACAGCCTGTGCTTATATATGTCACTCCTGTTAATATACCCCAGGATAATATTAAGCTAACCAGTTACTCCCTATTTTGTAGCTGTGCATTTGATTTTTCTTTCTTAAATGTAGTACTTTGCATTTTTCTTTATTGAATTTCACCTTGTTGATTTCAGATTAATTCTTCAATTTGTCAAAGTCTTTTTGAATTCTACTCCCATCCTCCAAAGTGCTTGCAACCACTCCCAGCTGGGTGTCATCTGCAAATTTCCACCAAGTTTTTAATGAAAATATTTACTACTACCAGACGCAGGACACAACTGTCTGATTACACTAGATACATTCTCCCAGTTTGACAGCGAACTATTGATAACTACTTTTTGAGTATAGTCTTTCAACCAATTATGCACCCATCTTATAATAATTTCATTTAGACCACATTTCCCTAGTTTGCTTAAAACAATATCATGTGGGAGTATGTCAAAAGCTTTACTGAAATCAAGATATATCACATCTACAACTTCTCTCATATCCACTAGGCCAGTAACCTCGTCAAAGACAGAAGATTGGATTAGTTTGGTTTGGCATAATTTATTCCTGACAAATCCATGTTTGCTATTACTTATTACCCTCTTATCCTCTACGTGCTTACAAATTGATAGTTTAATAATTTGTTCCAGTATTTCCCCAGGAATTCAAGTTAGGTTAATTGTCTATAGTTCTCCAGGTCCTACTTGTTCCCCTTCTTAAAGACGGATACTATATTTGCCCTTCTCTAGTCCTCTGGGACCTTCCCAATCCTCCAGGAGTTCTCCAAAATTACTTCAGATATATTCAAATTGGCAGGGCCAATAAGGAACTATAACTTATCTAAATATACTGTTTTTTTCCCTATTTTGGTTTGTGTTCCTTCCCCCTTTCTGTTAATATTTTTTTTAAGCATCTACTCACAATTAACCTCTTAGTGAAGACTGAAGCAAAACAGGTATTAAACACCTCAGTCTCCTTGATGTCATCCATTATTAGCTCTTCTTCCCCATTAAGTAGTGGCCAACACACTCCTTTCTCTTTCTCCTAATGTATTTAAAGCACCTCTTCATATTACCTTTTACACCACTTGCTAGGTGTAACTCATTTTGTGCCTAAGCCTTTTGGATATTGTCCCTACATGCTCACGCTATTCTTTTGTACTTGTCTTTTTTGATTTTTAGGTAATAAAAGAGCTTCTTATGCAGCCATATTGGACTCTTATTAGTCTTCCTACCCACCTTTCATTGGGGTAATTTGTTATTGTGTGTTTACTATCATCTTTCTTTCAGAAACTGTCAGCTCTCCTGAACTCCTTTATCCCTTAGATTTTCATCTCCATGCGACCTTACCTACAGTTCTCTGAATTTGCTGAAGTGCTTTTTTGAATTCCATTGACCTCATTCTGCTGTTCTTACTCTTTCCTTTTCTTAAAACATGAAATCTATCATTTCAAAACCACTTTCACCCAAATTGCCTTAAACCTTCAGATTCACAGCCAATTCTTTCCTGTTAGTCAGAATCAAGTCTAAAATGGTTGTCTCCCTGGGTGATTCCTCCACATTCTAAAACAATAAGTTGTCCCAATATATTGCAAGAATTTATTGCAAATGTTGTTTTGCCACGATACTTCTCCAACAAATGTCAGGGTAGTTAAAATTCCCCCATACTACCAAGTCTTGTGTTTTGGATATTATTTGTTCTAAAAATGTCTCACCACTCCTGATGATTTAGTGGTATAATAGACCCCTCCCATGATGCCAAACCTCTCTTTTCCCGTTTTATTGTCACCCAAAGACTTTCAACTGCTCTGCCTCCCACCTCCTTCTGGACCTCAGAACAACTGTGTATATTCTTCATATACAATGCAACACCTCTCCCCTTTTTCCCTGCCTGTCCTTCCTGAACAAACTATGACACCGTCTACAACATTAGATTTATCCATCAAGTGTCAATGATGCCAATTAAGACAATTTAGCTTACGTTCCAGTGCTTCCAGTTTTTTTCCTTTTTATCCCCGTACTTCTTGCATTTGTGAATAGACATCTCAGATGCTGAGCAGATTTCCCCATTGATTTCCTTCTTGTTGCTCCTATGACCCTATTGTAATTTTCCATCCCCGCTCCACCCCTCCCACACCACTCTCTCAAAGTTGCCTTTTTGTTATGCCTTCCTGTGGGTTTTATCACTTGCCTCCTTGGAACCTAGTTTAAAGCCCTCCTCATTATATTGGCAAGTCAGTGTCCAAAGATGCTCTTCCCCTTCTTGGTCAAATGAATCCCATCTCTTCCAAGAATAGCATCCTGTGGTCAAGGAAACCAAAGCCCTCCTGTTGACACACTACGCAGAGCAATGCATTCATCTCCAGGATGTGTTCCTCTGCCTGGCCCCTTACTATTTATCCTCCCGGTTGAGGGTACTTGCTACAAAAGAATAGTTAACTACCTCCACTCATTTCAATGGTTTTAGTTTTGTGCATTTTCATTACAAACCCTATGCACACTTTCAACACTGGAAGCCCATAGGATAAGCTTCTGGGTAGTGGCCTACTGGATTATTTCTCGAAGGCAGTCTTCTACTGCATTCAAAGATTTGACCGTGCTGAATGTCTCGAAGTGCAACATATGGAATGTTTTTCTGTAATACGTTAGGTTATGACATTGTAATAAACATTGGTGGTTTTAATAAATTAAAAATACTTACATGCCACAAGACTAGAAATTGTAATAGAAATGTCTATGTCCCCAAACGGTGGATGGACAACACCCCATGTATTGCTGTTTATCTTTATTAAAATAATTTTGTGTTAAAATAATTTTGTATTATATCAGGTTACAAATCTGAACTGTCATAATGACTACAGAGCTTATGAATATAGTGAATTTAACAAATGCATCTGTTGAAACTATATTAAAATATGTTTTATTTAATCTTTCATAGTATCTTCACTAAAATAGCCACCAGTCAGTCAGTCTGTAGGCCCTTCCTCTGAGGACAAATACAGAAAGAGAGGAGAGGTGCTGAGGTACAGCAGAGAAAGGGATCTCACTCTAAGGTCCCAAATGTATCAATCTGTGAGTTTTTCCACAGGTGCCAACTACTTTTATACTATATATAAAAATGCTAATAAATCATAGTGGGGTCATAATCAAACAGAAAAGGGGAATCTAAAATCCTTCACTTGTTAGCATTTGTTACTAGAAGAATAGGAAATAAATGTGTTCCCAAAATGGGCTGCCTGACAGGCTAGTAGGGTACCAAAGCAAAAACTAATCTCCAAACAGCTGAAGGCCAGGAAGATGAACATAGTCAGCTGTTATTCCACAATACTTTAAAGTCTGCTGTCTCACTAAATTGTCTGCTAAAATGACTTGACTGTCACATGCACAGTATGTTGCTAGGAAGACAAAAATGGAGGTAGAATATTTATTTTTAATTGAGCTATTTTTGTGTGTTAATTTTAAATAGCTCTAGTACTTTTGAAAGGAACAAATGTCTGTTAACACAATTATACTTTGAGGCACACAATAATTTTCATTATTAGCCATTTAAAAAAATCAATTTGGTCTAAAACTGGCTTCGCTCTTTAAAATGAGAAAAATAAAATGCTCTAAAATGGTTTAAAGAGTTCCATAGTTTGAAAAATGAAACTGTAAACTACATGTGATATAAAAAAATTCCTATGAAGAGCAAAATCCTGCACTTACCAATTACCAGTGGAAATTTGGTTAGGAGATAAAGGTGCCAGCTCTCCTAGCATCATCAGGTTGAAAGCAGAATGACTCATGCAGAAGAGGGGAGAGGAGACATAATAGGGGACCATACCTTTAGTACTTCTGAGACAAATAAGACAAATGATCATTAACTAGAGGCCTTGAAGACTATAATCTGAATTTGGACTTGAAAATTTTATATTTATATGTATATAAATACATGTGTATATATCTACATATACACAAACACAAGTCAATGCACATACTAAAACTGAACTGCATACACAAGTAATAACTCTAAAGAAATTACTAATGTTATGAAAAATTCTGCCTGAGTCACCAACAGTTGGGTCATAGAGATTTTTTTTTCACCTCAATAAATAATTAAGTACAGATTAAGGGACAGATTCTGATTCACACTTAAGGCGACTTTCACTGCCAGAGACAAAGTCTCTTTTGTCCATTCTATGTTATTGTTTCTCCATGCCTTCAAGTTAGAATTCCAAGTATTTTAATCAATTGAATATAGTCACTACCTTTCAGATGGGTGAAAACCTGCTAAGCAAATACTCCCTAATGCATCTATACCTTAGGCCCAAGAAATTACCATCCACCTACAGAAGGTAAATTCAGTAACAAATATACATACCCCGGTACAAAGCACAGTTAGTTAGTTATTTGTTTGCACTCTGTTCTTCAATATAGGCTCTTGGACACAGGGGACTATTAGGCTTCTTACTAGAGTGCTATGTCCTGGCACCCATCCTTGATATTGGCCATTGCTAGATGTATAGAAAATTGTGAGCCTCCTGTTCACTCTTTCCTTTTCTCTCCCCAAATGTTGTAAAGAAGAAACTGGAGTACATCTCACACCTTCACTATAAAGGTCCATTCTGATAGAGGGCAGCCAGGTATGATGTGGAGGTGGGAGAGGGGAGAAGGGTATTTTTTGCCTAAAGTGAAAGGACATCGACACCTATAAGCAAGACCTAGAAGTATGACACTTATGAGAAAAGCTCATCAAATACAACACCAACTACCTTCCAATTTAGTAGTGAATTTTCATGATAGCATATATTTTGTTAATAACTCAGCTATTCTATTCCCACTTCATTCTTAAGCTCCTTCCAAATTCTTCTATGAATACCATCCAGTACTGATGATTTTCTTGCAATGTGTTCAAATACGTACTCTTTGAACATTTTGATCTGTCATAATGCCTCATCTTTGCAAAGTCTAGCTCCGTACCTCTTACTGTACTCTGGTTAAGACATGCAAAAAGTTTTTAAACTCATTTACATTGTCCTTATCCTCTTTGATTGCTCCTATCATAAGCCCAGGCCCTGAGCCATATCTCAGTTTCCCCTCTTGATTATATAAATCAGTCCCAAGTCAGACTTTACCTTTATTAATCCCTTGTTTAGGGGTGCCTTTATTTATCAATAACCAATAAACTAACAAAGAAATAGTCCCAGAATTCAGTTTCCTCCTCACTAGAGTCTTCTTCTCACCACTGTCAATAAATTGCCAGGAGCATCACTTGCTTTCCATACTCAGTTCCCATCCAGGATAGGGTTCAGTCTCTTGTTCTGCTATTGCTTCTTGGAGAGCATCTTTCTTAGTTACTTGCTCCCTCTCCAGTGTCTCTCCCTCTTTGCCAGCACACTCTTCATCTTCCTACTCTCTTCCCAAGAGTCAGGCTCAAACTGTAAGCCTCAGGAGTTCCCCATGGTCTCCCTTTCCTAGGGACTCGGACAGTTCTCTTAGGGATCTTACTGTCACATCTAAGACATTATTCAGGGCTTGTCCCCACAGAAACCTATTTTACCTCCTGTGGGATCCTCCAGCCTGCAAGAGCTGCAGGGCTTCTCTAGAGAGAGAGCTTTCTCCTCCCCATGGCAAGTTCCTCTTTATACTGTTCTCCCAATCTCCTCCTAGATCAGCTGCTCCATTTCTAATTAGCCACAGGGTAGCCATTTGGAGCACCTTATTGCTCCCAGGTACTCCCCACAAGGTCATCACAGGTCCTGATCCTTACTGAAGGGCCACTGGCCCATTACAGCTCCTTTTATTCCTTAATTGTCTTGCAGACCAATGGACTCTTGCAGGCTTCCTCCTTCTAATTAACTTAATATCTTGTTTGTTTGATTTTCTATTTCTGACTAGTTGCTTTTTAAGTCCCCTCTTAACTCTGCAAATTCCTATTGTTGTTGGGGGTTTATACTTTTTTGTGAGCTGTGCACATCTTCCCCTGATGAATCAATGGAACTTGTGTAAATATATCCGATTTGACTTCAGAAGCAAAATCACCCGCAAAGATTTCAGACTGTTTTGGGCTGTTATTACAATTGCAACAAGAACATACAGCTTGTCAAAGAGCAGCCACTGGAAGCTGGCTAATGGTCACCAGAGAGACTCATAGAATCATAGAATCATAGAATATCAGGGTTGGAAGGGACCCCAGAAGGTCATCTAGTCCAACCCCCTGCTCAAAGCAGGACCAAGTCCCAGTTAAATCATCCTAGCCAGGGCTTTGTCAAGCCTGACCTTAAAAACCTCTAAGGAAGGAGATTCTACCACCTCCCTAGGTAACGCATTCCAGTGTTTCACCACCCTCTTAGTGAAAAAGTTTTTCCTAATATCCAATCTAAACCTCCCCACTCAAATGACTCCAAAGACCAGGCTCTTTCCCTGAGCAGATGGGAGGGTGACGAATAAAAGGCAGATTAAAGGCAGCAAAAAAATTAGTAAGAGTTGGTCATGGGAGCTCCAGCAGAATTAATTTCATCCTCCACAAGCACCAGTCAGTATTTTTGACACAAGGGACCTCAGACCCTCTAAATTACATTGGGAGGACTTTGGCAAATATTCCAGGCCAGAGACCAGATCCCAAAGCAAAAGAAGTGATCCCCTTTATCAAGGGATATAGATTACTTGACCCTGTCCTCCTCAGAGACACTTGATTCTTTGCCCCACCTGGGAAAAGTGTGGGGACTTGGATAGTGGCAAATAATGGTTTAATGAGGGTAAGATCCAATCCCACAGGAAGAGAGAGACTTAACTGCTTCACCACTTAAGCACTCTACCTCCAACTACATCATGCTTCCTCTCATATACCCCTATCACTGAAGTCCCTTACGTATGGCAAGAGGTGCCATTATCTATAAATCAACATTTATGTACTCAAGAATTAGGTTTTTTGTTACTGAGTACTCAGTTTTAGTCAATATATTGGCTTTTGTGTAAAGTGGGTCCATTCACTTGGAGCATTAGGGAAAAATTGAACTGTAGGGTTTTATATCATTAGCCCATTTGCAACGTCTTTGTTTATCCATCCTTTGTTACCGTTTTATATTTTCAGTTTCTCTTTCTGTTACTTTTTAAATAAAGCTGTTCAGGATGGACTGTCCATCTTCTGTGTTTTAGTGAGTCCCTAGATTAAAAACACTGTTCTCATAGCATAAGTAGGTTATCATAGGTTTCCATGATAAAATTTCTTGGGGAAATAAAACCTGCAATCAGAATGTGAAAACTGTTTTTCCGCATGGACGTACTGTGTATTAGTCCATATGGGATTGTGTTTATCTGCCTGAAGAGCCCTCACAAGATTCTAACCACTGTTTCCAGCTTAAAGCTGGAGGACTGCTGCCCAGAAACAAGCAAATATGAAGTCTGTGAGAGGCACTACATTATGTCCTAGCTGCCATAGTTTGTTCTTTTCAACAGACATTGCTTGAGGGATTTCCACTTTTTAAAATATTTTTTGTTTGCTTCCATAAATTCTTGCTACACTTTTGATATATTTTAGATATTTAAATTTATGACATTAGATTTAACTTTGGTAGATATATATTTACTTGGAATTTCCAAAAGCATCTGATCAAACTAAGAGTTTACAGGGTAAAAGGTAAAATTATGGCTCAAAAATCGTTAACAGATGAAAAACAGCAGCAATAAAATGATCAGTATTTAACATAGAACACACTTCAAATTGTTTGAAAGGGGGTGAACTGCCTGGTGGCAAAGTTTATAGATGATGCAAAATCTTTGAAGTCTAAAGAGGACTATGAGGAACTTAAGAATGACCTAACAAAGCTAGGGTATTAAGCAACATGATAGCAGGTTACACACTGTAGATAAGTACACAGTAATGCATATTGCGAGAAATAATTTGGATTACTCATACACACTGATGGGTTCTAAATAAACTAACTTCCCGAGGAGAAGACCTAGACTTCTTTGTGGACTCTTCAATAAAAGCATCTGCTCAAAAGAGCAGTAAGAATTTAAAATGCAAACAAGATATTAGCATGTATTAAGAAAAAGATAAGAGAATAAAATTGAAATTCTTATGCTTTACATAAAAACTGGTGGTATTCCCTCACCTTGAATAGAGTGCTCACTTTTGAATTCTGTGTTCAGTTTTGGTGACCCCATCTGAAAAAGGATACAGCAAATAGAAAAGGCCCAGAGAAGGATAATAAAATATATTAAAGGCTTAGAAAGATTTCAACATGAGAAGAAATGTGATTAGGACGGTTTAGTTTAAAGAGAACAGGTATGACAGGTAAAATATTAGAATTATATAAAATAATAAACGCTAGCAAGAAGGTCAATCAGGGGCTTCTATTGCCCTCCCTTGATGATACAAGACCAAGAGTATACCTTTGAAATTATGGCAAATTTAAAACTGATAAAAGCACATGATTTTCTAACCCAAAACATTATTATCCTCTGGAATCCATTGACACTATTTGAAGCAAACAGGTTAGTAGGATTAAAAAAATATTAGAGATAGATAGGGATAAAAATATACACAGTTCTTCTAGGTAGGATAAAAAAATAATACAATCAAGTTCATAACCATGAACAATTCAGGTAAGTAACCCTCACTACCTGGGGTTAAGATGAAACTTCCATAATAGGAATATTACAAAATAATTTTACATTATGGGGGATTTATAGATCCTTTGAAGAATTTGGTTTTGGCTCTTGCTGGAGGAAAGATACCAAAAATATGAACCATTGGCCTGACACAGTATGCATCTCCTTTTTTCCTTTATCATATTAAAATTTACAAAGTTACACATTATGCAAGCCCACCTCCTCTTTGCTCAAAGCTAAAAATACAGTATTTTAATTTTTCTTTTATGTCTGAGATAGTCATTTAGCTTCCTTCTGCCATTTTATTTGAACAAGATAAGTAATCCCCAAAATATTGGGTCTTAAACAGCACATTTCAGTGAACATGAAAAATCATGGTATTTCTTCTTCAGAAAGTCTGGCCTGTTAGTTGTCTCTTGCTTTTAAGTGTATTTGGGCATTAGAATCCAGTCTAATGTCGCATATTCCCTGCACGTTTGCTCTTTGAAATGTAACAACACTATGAAAAGCCAGACAACTAAACCAGTTTTTCTTTGGTCATGTGGGGAGGACTATTATCTTGATCCTACAGAGTCATTACAACTAACTACTTGCTCATCCTGGGTTTCTTATAAGGTGAACAATAACAGATCAATTTGAGTAATAATTTTACATTAAAAATGATGAAACATTGTCTTGTATGTTGTTTGTCATTTCTAAATCAAAAACTACTAATACAAAGTGAGAGATTTTAGTCTAAAAGCAAATTGGTTTCAAGGTCCTAACCTCAAGGAAAATCAATACAGTGGGCAAGGACATCTGTGTGTGAGGTTTCAGGAAGGAACCTGAGTCACTGCTCTACAATTTAGGGCTATAAACACCCTATAGCCCAATCCTTAGAAGGAACTGAAATCCAGGAGATCTCCACTTGAGGGGGCATGAAAAGCCCCTTCCTCTGCAGGCGCACAGAGCGATGCATTTAGATGGAGAAGAACGGTGAGGAAGGGAAGATGGGCAGAGGAGGCATCATATCCCCGGGAAATCCACAGGATATGTGTGGGTAAGTTAATACTGTGATATTGTCTTAAATCTTGTACACAATGACTTTTTCATTAAACCTGATGATGCTAAAGGGTTAGAACCAACTGTTAATCATCACAATTCTCAATTTTCATATACACTCTGACAAGACTATGTCAGTATCTGCCACTTTGCCAACTTTGAATCCTGACCCAGATCTGAGCTAAAAAGAAATAAAATGTTTCTGATATAACAAAACATAATAAGGAAATCATCCAAAATCTGGATCATTAAGAGAAGCAGTATCTGCAATAAATACATTTTAAAAGTTGGGCTCAATTTTACAACTAAACAAAGTGGAAAATTCTGATTTGGAAATCAAAATAGATTACTAGAGTACTGTAATGACTGGTTTAGCTAAGGAAAACAAAGTAAAGAAGGACGATCATCCCCATTCCAAGGTTACCAGAACTCACTTATATTACTTGCAGGGAAGAATTCATGTGGAAATGGCTACTGGAAGCCAAATCTATAATTATCCTGCTACTGTTAAGAGAATTATTGAGGACCAGAAATCTCTATTTACAATTTTGCTTGCAAACTGAGGTGCAGGCAACAGAAAATGAATTGAGAATGACAAGACATGTAGAAATAATTTAAAATGACTTCTGTGAGATTCACTCCTAATTACTCACCATACTTGGTGAAAACAAACATTTTATTGATAGCACAAAAAGTGTCTACGCTTTGGGTTTTGATTATGTTTTTACTGGTCTCAGCAAAGGTGTAACTTATCAGGGGATTTATTTATATGTTGCTACCCTGAGGATGCAGTTTTGGAAGGCATCACAGTAGGCAACGACATGGAAACTTAACCAGTAAATGCTGATGTGGCAAATTAATAAAGGAATAGCATGCATAATCAAGACTAGTCAAATAGTCTATTCCCCAGGGAACTTTTGTAACTTGTTACTGATTAAAAAAAAATAGATGAGTTCTTATATTTGAATACTGTTACCATATTCTAAGTTTTGGTTCTGAATATTCAAAATGTAAAGAGAGATTACTTACAAGTAACTGTTCTTATAAACTCACAATCGTGGGATATAGCAAGCTGCAAAACTATCTTGAAAAGTCATGTCTCTTTTGGGGGTACACGAGAGATCTTGTGCATGGGCAACATCATTGCCTACTCTATTAAAGAGAGTGCATCTCCCTTCCCCAAACAGCCTCAGTTCCTCTCCCTAACTGCAGAGTTCCAAGGCTACATAGAACTCTGAGGTAAAGGAGAAGGTGGGCAAACAACATGAATGCGCAGACATGACTCTCGATGAATAGCAGTTACTGGTAAATAATCTCTGGGAGATCAGCACCAAGAATGATGGTGGGTGAATACTTATCTAAATATGAATTGTAGCACCACTCTCCTACGCTGGGCGTTAGTGCATGATGTTAAATCAAAGGAGCATCTGGTGATTGTGCGTACTGAATTCCAAGTTACTTCTTTGAATATCTCTACCAGCAGAATTTGATGAAGGCACACCATTTATGCTGCAGTGGTTCTTGTAGTATTGTTTCCTAGATAAAGTCTAACAATGTTCTATATATCCCCCATCCAGTGAGAAAGTGTCTATTTGGTAATGTGACATCAAATTACCTACTGGTCTTTTACAGGTAAAAAGAGCCCTCTAAGTTATGAGGAAGAGTTTCTTATGGATAGGAATAAGGGCTGGGGAAGAATATAGGCGGGGAAGTACATTGAGACATGGAAATGGGGAGACTTCTTTAGGCATAATGCTGGGATACAGCCTCATGGTGGCTTTGTTTTTGTTGATCACAGTAGAAGTTCCATTGCAGGAGTGCTCATGTTCCAAGTTCTCTCTAAACTGTGCAGCCTGGCAGTCGCCCAGAAAGCTATCAAGTGACGCACACTTCAGGTGTCCCTCTGCCCACTGCCATGCTGTTCCTGCCCTCTGCCTTGGAGCTGCTCCCGGGAGCCTCCTGCTTGTTATGCAGAGCAGGGGAAAAGGGGGATCGCTGATGTCAGTGTGTCCTCCTGCCCCCACCCCTGTACCACATCTTTGCAAAGATGGGGGGGGGCACAACAGGGCTCAGGAGTGGGACGAGGGAGCTTGCTGGTGACTGCTGTTGTTGCTGTGTCTGCTTTGAGTGCCGATCTACTTAAAAGGGCAAAGTACAGCAGCAAATCATAGAGCTGAAAAGAAAGAGTAGCGCTCAGGATTTTAGTGAGGCTTCACCATTTGGACTGCATTTTGCCATCATCTGAAATTCTGCACTTTAATTAAAAACAATCCCTGAGTTTCTATATTTTTCCATTGTGAATATAGAGTCATAACACTGTAAATTAATGTGTAAAGACTAGAATTACAGTAACCTCCACAGAGCTACCTGTGGTGGAGAGAGGAAGCCAAGTCCTCCATAGAATAAGAACAAAAAAGGCCCCATTCAGTGAGGAATGCAGTCTGGGAGATATGTTCTCCCACCCTGGATCCATGTTGCCTGGGACTGGGGCAATGGCCTAACTTGTCTATCAGCACACAGCTCCATGTCAGAGCTGTCAGCCAGGACTCCACACTTTGGGCATAGGAATACTTTAAGTTTTAGTCCCCTGACTATAACTCAGAATGGGAAGAAGCCACTGCACTTCTCCCAGAACTCAAGGGGATGATGACACACTTCTTCCTCAATATCATCCTGGTGTGCCCATATATAGACACTGGGACTTTAAGGAAAAACACAAAATAGCATGAGAGTTAGCAATATTGATTACCTGAAGGAAGCCCCAGGGCCACTACAGTCCATTAGGGAGTCCTGCCAGCAGTGAATGTATTTAAAGGGGCAATGCATGTCTCTCTCTCTCTCTCTCTCTCTCTCTCTCACACACACACACACACACACATCTCCCAACACATACTTGTATTGTTGTTGTTACTTCTTGATACTTCCTGCAATACACACATATTCTCTGTAATTCTATTCCTTCGAAGTGCTGTTTGAGTTTTTTTGACTGGTCCGTGAATTTCATTATTTTTATTTCTCTCTTGCGTTTAAATTTCATTCTTTGAGTGTTTTTAGTCTCTAAGGTGCCACAAGTACTCCTTTTCTTTTTGCGAATACAGACTAACACGGCTGCTACTCTGAAACCATTCTTTGAGTAGTGAGTTCTCAAATGCCTAATCTGTCCTGGCTGAAGTAATTACCCCTACAGTAACTTTTAAAAATATATATTATATCAAGGTTTTTTGTTTCTAATGGTGGTGCACAGCCGCACATTACCTCGATAATTTGGTCACGTAACAAAATTCATTCCGCACATGGATGGAAAAAATTAGAAGGAACATTGCTCATGCTAAGGTCAATGCTGGAGCTGACCTCCAGTGCAAGTTTCACAGAGTCCCATATGTAGAGCCACATGAGGAGATGAAGAGGGCCCTGCATACGGTCCATCCATAGTGTCTGGCTTTGAGGCAAAGGGAGCACACTGGGATCTTGAGGTCGAGTCAGGAACCCTCCAGGCTCGTCTCTAAAGGAGTTAAAGGTAACCCAGGGAAGTTCCAGGTCACAACCAAAGAAATCAAAAACAGGCATGGAGTCAAACAGTGGAAAAGGATGTGGTGGGGTGGCTAATAGCACAGACGGTGAACTCACTCAGGCATGGAGAGAGAGAAAGTATTAGAGAGATCCAAACTGGTGAGATGTCCAGGTTAGTCAGTGCTGACATACAGCTGTGGAAGAGCTTGGAAAAGAGGTGACAGCAGAGCTGTTTGAGAGTTAGAAGCCCCCATGGGTCAAAGTGTACAAAGGAAGAGAAGCATGGTGCTTTTTCTTACGTTCATCTTGTGAGATTTGCTTCCTCTTCTCTCTTTAACCCTGATAATTATCTGCAAGGACTTTTGGTGACAAGACAGATGTGTTAGCACCAGAGGATAGGTCCAGAGTTGGTGCCAAGAGTAATGGTGCTAAATGAGGAGGAGCAAGCACAGAGGTGGGTGCTTTCAATGTCATCACCAAGGCTACCGAGGCCTTAACAGGCAATGCCAGTTTGGTCTTTGCTGCTGCTTTTGATTGAGCTAGTGCCAGCAATGCTAAATCAGAGATTTGTTTCCAGAATAACATCATTTATCTTATTCTGTTGGACTATTCTGTATTACGCAAACCGGGGTGGAGTTTACATTATGTATTTTTCTGGTATTAGTATTCTGTGTTAATTGTATTAAGAGTAAGAATGACATCATGCTGAACAACAATCCTTTCAGTAAACTGAAGTTTGTTGACCACACGTTAGAGTCTCTCTCTGAAATATTTGTCAGAAGTTTTCATAAATACCTTAAAAGAAAAAGCACTAATTTTAGAAAGCAAAGGATTAAATGCTTTTATTACACAGCACTCACAATTTTACATAGTAGTGTTGTATTAATTCTTGTGCTATTTGTTGTATTCAGTGGTACACAAGACACAAAAATTGGAAATAGAACCAGTCCTAATAAGCTTGCAGTCCAAAAAGATATAAAACAAGGGACCCATAGGAGGGAGCTAACTTTGATATTTTTAAAAAAATATCGGGATGGAGATGGCATTTGTATTGTAAGTATTCAAAATTAATTAAAATATTTTTTAAAAATAGTGAAATACTGCTACCATAGTTCTCCATATAAAGTTAATGCTCTGTTCACTGAACTAATGAAAAAAGGGATCCATTTCAAGGTAGCTCACTTGCATGTCCACCAATGTAAAGTTTTAACTAGCGCAGTGGTGCACAAACTTTTCCAGTTGCTCCCCCCATTACCAGTAATGGAATCTGTCTGCACCCTCCCTCCATTACTGCACAGTTGACTCAGCAGAGGAGCTTGGACTGAAGGCAGAGCTGGAAACAGAACTGGGGATGGGGGCGGAAAGGAAATGAGAGCAGGGCTGACCTGGATGTGGAGCAGAAAGCAGGGCCGAGGACCGTGGCTCAGGAGAAAGGGGACACAGCTGGTGCCCGAAGGAAGAACTAGAGGCCAGGGGTCTGAGAGCAGAGCCGGAGGCCCGAGAGTGGAGTCGGGGGCTGGGTGGCTCTCCCTCCCTTCCCTCCACTGGTGCTGACCTGGGCCCTGCTGCGCACCCACCATGTTCCTCTGTGTCCCCTAGGGGGACACACCCCAAAGTTTGGGGACCACTTAACTAGAGAAACAAGGAGAGTGAAGTAATATCTTTTATTGGACCAATTTCTGTTGGTGACAGAGAATTTTTCGATCCATACAGAGCTCTTCTTCAGGTCTGGGAAAGGAATTCCCAGCAGGAAAATGCAAGGTGGATCAGATTGTTTAGCATAAGCAGGTTAGTGCATATTGTAAGGGACCTGTTGGTCCAATAAAAGATATTACCTCACCCATCTTGTCTCTCTAATATCCTGGGACCAAGATGGCTACAACTACACTGCATACAAGTTTTAACTAGTCATTTAATAGGCATGTCAGCTGTTACGCAGGAAGAAAATGAACAGACATAAGTACCTGATGAGGGAGTATCCACAATAACTTGATTGGCTAACTACAAACAAAAAGCATCTGCTTATTTAATATCCATGTGATACGATGACTAGTGTTCCATAGTTATTGTGGATACTCCCTCATCAGGTACTTACAATGCTTCTGTTCATTTGTGCAGTAAAACAATTAAAACATTTAAAAACCTTCTGAGCTAGATTTAAATCTGCTGCTTTTTAACAATTACAAGCATATCTGGCACACCTTTTAGTTGGGGCTATGGTCCCAATTCAGAAAAAACAAAATAAAACCAAACATATGCTTAACTTTAAGTATTTGCTTAGTTCCAATGAATTCAAACAGGACTCAAACACATGCCTAAAGATTAGGTGTGGGCCTAAGTGCTCTGCTGAAATGGGGCCTGTACCCTGCACCAGCAAGTGAATGGAATGGATGGTCCAGGAAAACTTTTCCATCTCTAATTTTAACGATTAGAAGCGTGTCTCTGCAAAATTACCATCATTAGGCAAAAAACAAAAAAACAAAAAAAAAAACCAACCCCAAACACTCAACTTGTTACTAGTACTGTCTTTCCACTAAGATCAACACTTAAAATTGCCCTTCTAAGACTAAACATTTAAGCACTTTTGAAAACAGATTTTTACATTTGAGAATTAAAGGAAACACTGCTTTTACGTCCCCTGATAATTTTTGTCAAAATGAAGGAACTTCATGAGACAGATAAACATCCTTTGAAGTTAAACCTATAGACTGTTTGTAAGGCAAATCATTTACCATAAAATTCAAGGCTGTTTTGGCAGCCTAAAATTTAAGGCTTCAACTTTCCAGTCTGTGATATCATGTTTGTCAACATACTGTGTAGTTTGCTTACAGAATCCATAACAACCATCCCTTCATGCATTTCCCCACTGCCTCCACCCCCATACCACTTTAATTTTTTTCCCCTCATGTTTCTTACTTACATGTTTTTTCCTATCTGCTTTTCTCTATTTTTCCTTTTTTGGTTTCATGTTTTAATTTATCTTTCCTTTCCCGTTGAAAGAAGAGCTACTCTATTCTTAGAGCAGTTTTAGATACCAAAATAAACTGCTTAACTATGTATCTATTACAACTGGATTGATGTAATATCAGAATCTGACAACAACATGCTGCAACAGGAATGTGACTACAGTAAAGAAACTGAATATTTCTGCAAGTTCTGTTTTGAAAATATTTTTAAAATTAGTACTTCATGCAAATAAATTGTAGCTTAATTCTTCCTTTGTATCTGTTTGCAAAGTTTATATAATGCATGTGTTTTGTGTGGATCTTTTTTTAAATGCTTAATTTTTTAAAAAAGTATTTGCCAGGACATCCACAACTCAAGAGCAGCTCAGCAACAAATGAATACAATTGCATTGTAATGGGAAATCTTTGCTAAAAAAAAAAAAAAGTTTTTTGATTGCTATTATAAAAAAATAAAAGTTAGAAGTTGACAGACTGGTGTAATGAAAGACTAATAATGGGTCTGAGGGGTTTTTAGCTCTGGGTAAATCCTCTGAGTCAAGCCAAAGCCAGTAATAATTGGAGGTGGTTACTATTTGATAGCTATGATCTCCATCCAGTTCCTAATATAGTTAGATAGTCACATCACAAAAACCACCCCCTATGACATCCTTGTTGATAGTCTTAACAGAGGCACCAAGGATCAAATGGTCATGAAGACTGAGCTATCCTCTATCCACTTTCAAAATAAGGCTCCGATACATTGACAGAACAGCAGTTTATGGTGGTGTTTTATTATGATTCATTCATCCAAAAGAACAGGAATGGAACTTCAGCACCAGTGCCTAACTTTATTTTAAAATATAGGGAAACCATTATAAAAAATACTTTCACAATGTCTTGTGAAACAAAAAACAAAACAAAAACCATTGTTGGCACCTTAAAGTATAAATAGAAACTTCAAAAATCTACTGGGTTTAAAGGAGTAGACACTTGCAAAAACAGAAAACCAGTTACTGAAATAAATACACTTTATAAAATATGAGAACCATTAGGCAGATTTTTGTTGTTTTTAAAACTGATACTGATATAATTTTGATAACTTAAGGAACTCACACATACACATTAAGGACCAAAAAATCCAAATCACATATTCTATACTTCCAAGGAAATGTTCAATTTTAAACTGTTTATAGCAAAGTTCACCCTACAAAATTTATCAACTGAACTCTGGACTTCATCTTGATTTACTAAAAATACCAACTGCAGAAGAATTACAGAAATGACAACAATGTTAGGTCCTCAGCCAATTTTGTACACAGTCTGTATCCCTATAGCCAGAGCCTAAACTCTGTTCTAAATGCTAAATCCTTCTGGAAACCTAAGTAGTGGAATTTTAGAATTACTGTTCTTTGATTATAGAGGGAGCAGATGTCAACCTCAATATTTAAGTTGCTTGACACTTGGTTATAAAAGATTCTGGTGATTTTTATTAGAAAAGTCTAACACGCCTACAATTTTCAGTGAGTCTGCTGAAGCTCACAAAAGCTTATGCTCAAATAAATTTGTTAGTCTCCAAGGTGTCACAAGGACTCCTTCTCTTTTTGTTTCCCTTCTGTCAGTCACTTGATTTACTCGGGGATGCACTAATATTGTGATAGGGGGCACTGTGCTGCAGGAAATATCTTTTGGGTCAGAAGTAAAGCAAAGAGATGTTTACCAATTTGGTAATTAAAGATCACGAACAACTTTTTAAAAATAAATAATAAAAGTGAACCTCAGTGTCTGGCCACATTCCAACTCAGATTATTATATTCTACCTATCATGCCACATTCTCCCAGCAGTTTCATAGACTCAGACTTTAAGGCCAGAAGAGACAATTGTGATCATCTACTGAGATCTCCTGCACATTGAAGGCCACAGAACCTCACCCACCCATTCTTATAATAGACCCATAACTCTGACATGGTTGCTGAAGTCCTCAAATCATGATTTAAAGACTTCAGGTTTCAATTTAATATGGTAGGGGTTCACCTTCTAGATTAAAAACATTATGTGGTGACACTGCACTGTTAAACAGTTACTAAATTCCCCTATCCTCAAGATGACTAGATTTCCGTGGGGTTCAAAATGACTTGTATATAACAAGCATCTCTGTTATGGACATGGTCTTGCAAAAATTGATTTAAACTTAAAGTGGGATTATTCCAGCTACGTAAAATTATGTACATGTGTAGATCTTTGCAGGATCAGGGGCTATGCTTCTTAAGTCCTTTTATTCTTTTAAGTGTCATGAAAATATTTTAGTATGACCAAAGATCTGCATATCTTGTCTGAGTTCCTGGATGTGTTCACAACAGATATTTACAATTATAGCTACAAAAATAAGAAAAAATTTTTAGGAAGTGTAAAAATTAGTGCTTAAATGTATTTTTCAGATATCAATTCAGATATCAGCTAGCAGTCACAGAACTACAACTAATCTTTTATTTTGATATTGTACCATATTTCATATATTACATAAAAAATACATTAAAAGAAGTTTAAGATTGCAAAATCAAGCACTCAAGTTAGGAAACTCCCAAATTAAAGTTGCCAATTCAATCTTAATTCAGCCTCTTTGTGCATATGCATTATGAAAGTCTTTAATTACATGATCACGAACTATTTTTTACCCACAGTGTCCGTGCCTCAGTTCAGTAAAAGGATACTTAGAAATATTTCCATTTATCCTCTTCTTTCACTGTGTGCTCCTAGATCTTATTTAAACACACACAACCCAAGCCTTACATTAAATGCAAATATTAATTTCCTCATGAGCATTTCTATGCAATTCTCATTATAATATCAGAATACTTCATAAACATCAATGAGTTTATATTCACAATACTTCTGAAGAGACTATAATTAATGGTTATAAACCTTGGTGCCACTGTGACCTCAGCCTGTTTCTGACCCTCTCTGCTCCTATCCACTTCCTTCTCTCACTCTATCCACACACAACCATCCCCAGGCTCCTCAGACCTCCTCCCCACCAGCTCCTGTCACCCTCTATTGGCCCCATGAATTCCTGCCCTCCTTCCCTTCTCTTTTGCTCCTTTCCTCACAACTCACTCCTCCTATTCATCAGCCCTCTGCATTCTATTCAGGCTACTTCCTCCTCCTTGCTGCCTGGATGACAACAATGAAAACATTAACAGCACAGAAGGGTGAGTGTGTCTGCTCTCAATTCCCATGCTCAGGACTACAATGGCCTCTGGCAGTCAAAAAGAGCAACTCTAGGGAAAGTCCTGCTGAGTCCCTGGCACCTCTGGGCTGAAGCATGCCAATTTCAAGCCATCTTCCAAATCATAAGGGTTCTAGAACTTCCCAAAATAGTGGTAAGGATTTGGTTTTAATGTGGGAAAGAATGTATTTTTCCCTCCTCTCTCTCTCTCTCTCACTCTCAGATATGGCTAAACCATTTCAGATGAAACGTTCAAAAATAATTGAATATGAAGCGGATATACACAGTATGGAAAATTTCAATCCAACTGGCTGAAGTTTATTAAAGTTATACGCAAATTATGAGGGTCTTATAATGAAAAGTGTTAGGCAACTTTAACTATAGATAGTACTACCAACTCCACCTGTAAAAACCCAGAAAAAGCCATCTGAAAAACAGGTTTTGTTTTACAGAATAAGGACTGATTCCTATTGCAATACACATCTTCATCTTTGACTGACATTATTACACTAATTCAAAACAGATAGATATTAAACTGAAAGGGTGTATCTCAGATGTTATAATGAAGATTTTATCCACACTTGTTATAAATCTCTATATTCAGAGATTTATACCACAAAAAATTAACTCAACTGAAATAATCACACAGGCTCTGAGTCTGGAAACTCTCTTTTCCTATTAAACAGTTTCAAAACAACTTGAGGAGAGAGATTAATAAATGAATTCCTATGTTGAGCTTTTGTGGGGGGGGGGGGGAAGTACCTCTGGAAGGCTGCTATTAAATGGCAAAAAAAAAAATTAATTAGCACAGAGTTACGGTTAACTCCTGGTGATGTATCTTGTGTTCTTCCAAAATGTCCTTCAGCAAAACTCAAACTTGTGAAAACCAGGAAATACAAAGTTAAGGTGAATGCCCATGCAACCTTAACTGTTCCTCCCTGGAACCGGCAATAATTATTGGGAATGATCTGCATGTACTCCAGTTGCATGCCCTGTGTTGAATGGTGAAGGAATTAGTTGGAGTAGCTTGGAAAAGCTGTGATTGTGTTAAGAAACAATCAGGGGGGCAGAGGGTTGTGGCCCTCTGAGGCATATATGTGAATCCCTATCCCTGACCCTTTTATGTGATCAATTGAAAGAGGTTCATCTCAGCCTCGAGAGATCCAGCATGTCTCATTTCAGCAGTGAGTTGTGTCACTAGCAGGGCACAGAGGTCTTCTTGCCACAGGCAGCGTCATCAGATTGGTAGCCGATGAGTGTGGTTTAATAAAAGGTAAGTGGAAGAATAGCGTTAGATGGCATTGTATGCATCTAAGGGTGTAGGGTTTGTAAAAGGGGCTGAAGAGGATGTAAAATTTAGCAGATGTGGTTTTCCTGGGGAGTCAGCTAAGTGTTTGAGTGTAGGGTGGGTGTAGGTAGCTCCTGTGCAGTACAGAGCAAAGGCTGTCCGTCTGGTTTATGGGCAAACTGGGGCATCACTCGAAGAGGGCAGACATGAGAAACACCATCTTGCTACCTTAACACTGCATTAGTGAACGTTTTTTTGCCATTTAATTTCCTCAATTTTTGAACAGAACAGAAAATGTTGTTGGTAGGAGTTAGTGGTCATTTAGACAGTCGTAATTATGTAGCTGTGCAGTTCAGATGGTACTGTGGCCAGGTAAAGATACTAATACCTAGCTCTTACATAGCGCTTTTCATCAGTAGATCTCATGGAGGGAAACATCATTAACCCTATAGGACAGATGAGGAAACTGAGGCACGAAGATTTAAGCAAGTTGGACAAAGTCATCCCACAGGACAGTGACACAGCCAAGAGTAGACCTTTGGTTTTCTGAATCCCAGTCCACTGCTGTCTCCAGTGGACCAGACAGATGCTGTGTGATTGCTAAGTGTTATCTGTGTTCTCCATGGCATACATTTTGTTATAATGGAATGTGCATAATGGTCGTGCTTTTAAATGTTTGCTATGTGTAGTTATCATCATGTATCAGTGAGAAAAATCTCAGTCTTGGGACAGTCTATATGTCCCAAGAACTTGACAATTTTATTACAGGTTGGTTACAGGAATTTTAAGCTCGTGGAAGAAGACTGTGCGTCTTTCTTCGTGCCTGCGAGTTCCCTACAAGATATAGCCCCCATCCCCACCACCGTCACCTTCTAGCTCATCCTCCCCTTTCTATCCCATTAAGCCATTAGCATTTTAGAAGGTATGCACAAAAAAAGGTGGTAGAATCTGTGAACTTTATTAAATGATATTTTCCCCCAAGGAGACTAACTTGGGGACTCCTTGACCAAATTACCCCAAAAAGCATTCAGAGTAATTGTGCAGAGTTTAGAGCACTAAGAAGAGTCAAGCTTTAATCAGAAAGCTGGCCCAGACATTAACTATAGTAGACCTGCCCCTTACCTAAGGGGATGGCTAAGCAGAAGGATTGTCAAGGGTATATAATACAAACACAACACAAAGAAGTAGCTCAGCTGCAGAAAGGAAAACAAAACAAATAAACTCCACTCAAAACTTGAACCATACTGAAGTCCACTAGCCTCTGAAGATCCAAAATCATCTTGCTGAATCCAAAAAGGAAAGAAATGAAATTTTACTCCGACTTTAAATAGCCACGCTGAACCAATCCATGAAATTGACAGGATTTAAATAAATAAATAAAATAAATAAAGTAAGCTGGTTGGCCAATCATGTCTCCACTCATCTTTAAAAAAAAAAAATTGCTGCCCATTTGCTGGGTCAGGCAGGAGGGAGGGTGGCATTAGTGTGTGATGTGGGGATGGGAGGGTGTAGTTCGTCACTCACTCCAGAGGGGACTTGGCTGAAGCACCAAAAAAAAAATAAAAAATAAAGGAGGACCAGAAAAATGGGACCTGTAAGAGTTAAGCAGAAAAAAACATGGGCATCAACTTGTTTAAAACGTAAATTAAAGACAAAAGTCACTTTTGGGGGGATACCTTAGCAACCACAACCATTTGTACCAAGGAGATGTTCTCAACTGAAGAACACCCCCCCACACAGAGATTAACACAGTCTGCAACAATAGCTCTGGCAATGTCCAAACTGCTCCATTTATGTCAATGAGTATTTCCCATCCGCACTCTCCAACATTTGGACAGAGCCTGTGATATGCAAGCAAACAAACCTGTTCAACTCCTCATGTCCGTGTCAGCAGTGTGATCTTGGGGTGTGTTCCTAGAAAACTGTTCCCAGTTTCACACCCAGAGGGGCAGGGTTCCCCCATATCCTGGCTCCCATGGGGCAAAGGTGAAGGAAGAAGGGTTCTGACTCTCTCCCAGAGGGACACAGCCTAAATCTCAGCTCACATGAGAGGAATAGCAGCAGGTCAGACACATGCCCCCCCACAAGATCTGGCATCCCCCAGAGATCCTGGCACACACATGAATGTAGGAGCAGGGGCTCAACCCCCACATTTGGCACATCAGCCTTAGAACTGCTTGGCACACACCTATCTGGAGAACCGAACTTTGCTAATAATGTTGTGATTTGATTTCCCCTCAAAGGGCAAGTGGGTGGCATGCACTCTGTTGGGGTAACTCTTGATTGTTTGAGAACCTGGTGTGAGGACCTTGGCCCCGGATTGTAGAGGTCTGCTCAGGACTAATTTTTAGGCCTTCCCCAGACCCAACTCAAGTGGATCTAGTCTTTTTGCAACCCAACACTTCTTCTTACTCTGACCCTGAATGGACACTGCCACTGCTCCTGCTACCTCCTGTCTATGGGGTCAGAGCGTTAGCTACTGCGTGCCCTGCTTCTGTTGTCCACCACCCCGTCCTGCTCTGGGTGCATGCTGGGGAGCGTGCAGCTCCTTGGCACACTCAATCTGCAGCTCACACAGTGCAGTAGGGGACAGTGGAGAGCGGGGCAGGACATGCATCTGACCCCACAGGCAGGACAAGGAGAACTGACCTGACAAACTAGAGAGAGTCCAGTTCTTTTCTCACCCAAACTGGAGCGGACATGTAGTAAGGTCCCACGTGGCTGCAGGACTCTACTGGTTTAATCCCTATCTGAGCAAAAAATAAAAGGTGCTAAAATGTGTCAGCCTTTAGAAAAGCTGTGTGTTTGTTTGTTTTGTTTGGGGGAAGGGAGCAGCTGTATCTTGGGAATCCCGTGGTCAAATGGCCCCAAATTTGGACTAACCAAACCCCATGAGACACTCCAAATATAAAGGCAAGTTAAGTAACCATTCAACTTTTAGAGCACTTAGAAAAGTCAAGCTTTAAACAAAAGCAGACCTTAGCCTGAACTATAGTAGTCGATGTGGTGCTCTTCTAGAATATCAAAGAGTCACTGATACTTAAAGAATTTTATAATCTATGGAACATGGGAAACCACCTTCTAAACTTCTTCAACCTACTCAGTCAATGTGCCCCAATACTAGTTGATTTAGTTTGATTTAGTTGGGGATTGGTCCTGCTTTGAGCAGGGGGTTGGACTAGATAACCTCCTGAGGTCCCTTCCAACCCTGATATTCTATGATTTTAGGCTTTAGGGAAATCTAAAGGGCAAAGAGTCTATTTGATTTATCCTGTTAATTACAAATATATGTGAATGCAATTAATCTTAAAAAAAACCCCAACACTTAAACATGATAAAAACTAGAAAATTTTAAATTAAATTTTGATACAGCCTTTGTTCTCTGCACATGGCCTCAGATTAAAATAGTGTACAGTTTTAACCCAGAAACTGACAAAAGCCAGATAATTCTATTACCACGTCTACATTTTAGATTTCTGTATTACTGACATTGTCAATACATTTTTATCTGATAACCATGTCAAAGAAAAAAGACACACACCGATACAATGTCTACAAGTTCTATGGTTACTTTTAAAGGCAATTTTACTGGAGCATGTGACTATCAATTTGCCTATTTCCCTATGAAAGGTTTTCTACTTAGGTGGATTATCGTGCTATTGATAGCTAAATTCTGCTTATACAGGCTACTGTCAAGTCATCGTTTCTGGAACAAACCTATAAAGCTATTTCTTTATTCAGGATGTCTATTAGAACTAGCTCACCACGAATTTGTTCCAAAAATGCATTTTAAAACAGTTGTAAAGAATATTCAAGAGATACATGACATGGGATTACACATTTCAATGAAATCAGTCAGTACAATTTAAAGGGTTTAAATATAATTTGCAGAAAGCAAGAGATTAACACCTCATTTTCCAGTACTTTTCTTTATGTTATAGAAAAAACTGTCCTGTTTTCACACTGCAGAAATAGACTGTAGGCCAAAAGACAACAAATCCTAGATGTTTTAGACCAAAAATTTAAAAACTGTATTTTAGAAATTTCACGAGCATCATTACAATTTCTCATTTTTTAGCTCTTTTACATTTTTCTTCTGAAACCTCAAGTTCACTATGAGTGAAATTTACTCACATCCCCACAATCCCTCTGTCCACTACCCCACACGCAGTGCACTCAATCTCTTTTTATACCGGCAAGTCAGAAAGGTTGAAAGTCTAGAATCCACACACCCTAACTCACAGGGAGGTCTCAGAATGGTACTCCCTCTATATACTGCATATGGACATTTAGGCGTATAGCATAAGCACTGTTATAGTAGCTCAGCTCCAGCAGCAGCATCCATGCATGGCCACTCTGTCTGCACCCATCCACTCCTGCAGAATAGTAATGTGGAGCTTAAACGATACAAAAGACCTTTAAAAGAAAAGGAGTACTTGTGGCACCTTAGAGACTAACAAATTTATTAGAGCATAAGCTTTCGTGAGCTGTAGCTCACGAAAGCTTATGCTCTAATAAATTTGTTAGTCTCTAAGGTGCCACAAGTACTCCTTTTCTTTTTGAGAATACAGACTAACACGGCTGCTACTCTAAAAGACCTTTAGTTAGATCTCCTCAGTTAGGTGTAATTGCTAAGAGTGAAATTCATCCAAAATTTACTCTAGCTCTCTCAATCTCTCTGGAGCTCTTTCAATTTCTTGTTGATTTATTCTCCAGATAGAAGCAGAGATAGATAGCTTCATATGGTTTAATCACTATTATCCTTGACAAATATATATATTAGAAACTTATCATACTCATTTATATATGAATCAATGAAATAATTCATTGTAAATTTTTTTTAATCACAGTAAAAAAACTTGTTCCAGCTAAATGAGGATTTTGGAGGACTACTTTCCCTCTCCCCCAGCCTCCAACTGCACTGTAAATGCATCCGATGAAGTGAGCTGTAGCTCACGAAAGCTTATGCTCTAATAAATTTGTTAGTCTCTAAGGTGCCACAAGTACTCCTTTTCTTTTTGCGAATACAGACTAACACGGCTGCTACTCTGACAACTGCACTGTGTATCTGCAAACCTCAAAAGCGCTGTTTAAGCTCAAAAGTTTCTCTCTCCCACCAATAGAAATTGGTCCAATAAAAGATATTACCTCACCCACCTTGTCTATCTAATATCCTGGGACCAGCAAGGCTACAACACTACAGCTTATAACATTATTAAAGTAACAATTCTCATCTCCAGATACAGGCCTCTAAAAACACATGATGAGGGAAAACAGTGTATTAACATTCTCTGTCTAGAGGTCTGTTTGTACCAAGGAGGAGTCTCTGCACTCACTTTTTAATTTGTAGGCAGTAAACAAATCCTTTTAATCACAAATTGAAACTTACAATGAACATTTTCTAAGGAACATTCTATATGAATTCTTGGGAAATAAAGTTTAATCTTTCATATAACTTTTGCACTATATTGGTCAATAAAATGGAACAATACAAAGAAACTAAATGAAAATCATTAGTACATGAAAATCATTTCTTTACAGCACAAACTTCCTCTTCAACTATGTTAGGAATGTATTTTATCTTTAATTTAAGCAAAATTATTTGTAGAATCGTTAGTACAGATGTTAGTTTCAAGGGATAAAGTCTAGTAATTACATTGGTTTGCTGTTTACAGTTACTTTCATGACTCCAGACAGCACACTGTTAACTCATTGTGCTGAGCAATTATGGATAGTTCTCTAAATCCTGTTAAAAGGTTATCATATTACTGAAGATCAGATGGTGACCGAACAAGAAAGCGGTTTCCTCCAGTTACAATCTACATGCTTAGAGTTTCTTAGAGAATGATGCAATGTGATCATTTAATCCTTTATAATATCATGGGACATGTAATGGAGAGGTACCTCATATTATACGGTTTCCACCCCTTTTTAAAAAAAACCATTTATATACTTCAGGAGAGCTGGACAAAAAAATAGTCTGTTTGCCAAAATATTGTTTTGATCAACTATTCATAAATTCATGTTGCGTTCACTGAATAGTTTTAAATCAAATCAAGAAACCAAAATGTTTTGGTAATGTCAAAAAAAGAGACATTTTTCAAGCTGAAGTCATAAAATGGCCAGAGGAGGTAGTGATGGTAATGGAGAATGAGCAGATGCTCTCCTTACAACCTTTAGCCTGATGTTTAGGGAACTCACCTGTTCATGCAAAGAAGGGCACTGAACTTGGGTCTCCTCCATTGCAGGATTGTGCCCTAGCCACTGGGCTATGGGATATTCTGATTTGGGTCTTTCCCCATCTCTCTTGTTGAAGCTGTTCCACTTTATATAACAGGCAGTCAGTCACTGCAGCAGGGACTTGCAATTGGGTTTCCCATCTCTTTAGTGAATGCCTGAGCTACCTGCTGTCAGTCTCTTTCCCTGGCCCAGTAACTATTCATCCTCCTCGTTCTGTGAAATCTGTCTTCCTTTACTTCTCTTAAAATGTCCAAAATTGAAATGAAAAATGTGAAACATTTCATTCCATCTAACTCAATCTTTTTACTTCAAGTCACCAAAAATTTTGTTTTCTGTTTGACCTGGCACTAGACTTTTTTCAATTTTTCAAAATTGCCAGTGAACCAACAAAGGCTGCCCAGCTCTACCCTTCAGTTTTTAAAAAAATGGCCTTTGATTGTTTATTATATATATTCACATGCATTTAAATGGTTAAGCTTGAGATGGACTCAAAAGGCCACCTCCTCCATCCCCACTGACATACATGGTGCAATCGGTTTTGTTGCATATGCATGAGGCATTCATTTGTCTCAGTTTTCCAAACCATGAGCAACATGGTTGGCAGAAGCTGAATTTTTTCACAGGGTTACAGTTTAAAACAGAAAAGTTGGTTTCTCTCTGAGACCTCCTTTGAAGAAGTTACAAAGCCAGCTTTAATGAAACCTGGATTCTTCATTTGTACCCTTTTGGATCATCAAAATTGAAAACAGTATCAGTGCAGTGTATGTTGCACTAGCTGATAAAAATGAAAATTGATTGCTTTTTGTTCCCCAACTATTCGGGCTCACCATTCCTACACGGGGGTTTTCCTTTGCTCTGCAACTTCCAGAAGCAGGCCTGAACTCAGTCACCAGAGAGGGATGCAAGAATTAATCGTAAGTTCATGGGCCTAAAGGAAATGAACTGTAAAAATTGTGTCCCATTCTGCCTCCTACCACAAGCACACTCTTAATCTGATGTCAGTCAAGAAGGGATAGCTTTGAATCCCTGCCTGAGTTTTATCAATAAATCAGCACCTTAATTACCTACACTTGATGAGGCCCAAGAGTAGGACCCACTATTTGAGACACATCTAGGTCATATAAAACTTGAGAATTAGTTGTTGCAACAGTCTGAACAGGATGTACAGGAAAGTTCCCTAAGGTCAGAAGAAGAAATTGCTACACAAAATGATTGCCAAGGTGAACTTTGAAAGTTGATGTTTTTACTGACCTGTGGAGGTTGTTCAATCCAAATAGCTCAAGTACCTCCAACCCATTTGAGGAAAAAAAAGAATATAGTATTGGTCCTCCAAGAGCCTCTCTAGCCTTGGTACTGTTTCAATAGCCAGCAAGTAAGAAAATAGTCTCTATCTGCCTCTACCTCACTAGGTTCTGAGGTACAGCGGGGAAGGGGAGGAGGGGGAGGAAGATAGACCATCAGCTGCAACAGAATCTCTGGAATTCTATTGTGCAGCTCTTATTGACTAGACCACTTCCATTGACCATCAATCCAGGACAGCACACTGGGCTAAGAAGTCTATTCCCTAACCTCCATGGATGCCATTCTTCTCAGAACACACACAAAGAAAAAGAATCAAGGATTCTTGTTGCTGATAGACGATTGTATGGAAATGTCACTTTTGGACAGCTGCTAGGCATATGGCGGCTGCTGGTCACTGATGAACATCTGGAGACTGCTGGCTGCAATAGTGCTGGACTGCTGTCTGTGCTGCTGCAAGGTGCTCCTGATGAAATGTTACTCCCCAGGCTGCCAGTTTCCCTTCAGTTTGGAGACAAGCTACTAGAAGTTATTGCTGCATCTGGGGATGCTAGTTGGAACACCACTTTTTCCTCACTTCATAGAGCTCTTTACTCTTACTGGGGAAGGGTTTTTCTTGGTTTTAAAATTTCTTCCACTGGACATAGAGGCAGACACGAGGCACTTCTGTCTTTGTCTCTGCTGCTGTATATTACAAATCAAACATCCTTTGCCCTGAGGAGAGAGGCTGCTGGAGAGTACAGAATGGGTCTCAGCTGGACCAAACAGAGGACGAAATCTTGAGTCAAATTAGAATTCGATATTCTTATGTCAAGAAGCTCAGGGAAAGCAGGAAGCCTGGAGACCATCTGTTCCTTCTGCCAGGAGGCAGAGTACACTGGGGAGTTTTCCAGAAAGCACATCTCTGGTGACAGAGGCCTGATCCTGTCTCCTAAAGAATGGTGAGCCTGTATGTGAAAGATATCCTTTCTTGTGACAATACAACACTCAAAGATAAGACTGACAAAAATTGAAGGAATCTACTTGAACTATTTCTACTCCCCATTTTAAAACACAAAACTTTAGGTACCATCTTAGTCAATTTAACACAAAAATACATCTCCCTAAAATATATCAATTCTTTCCACACCACCACCAAAAAGAAAGAATCCTCCTCACCTAACCCACTTCTTCAGAAAAACCTTGAAATAAGCACAGTGTCATGACCAGAAGATCAACAAGCTTTGCTTTTGTCAGAGGGAAACTAATTTCAGAGTTGAGTGCCCTTTACTGGAAACATCTTGTCGGTCAAGCATTCCATCAGCCCATTGAAATCTGACACACACAAGGTGGGTGAAGTAATCTCTTTTATTAGACCCATAAAGGAACCAATACAATATATTATCAAACCCACCTTGCCTCTCTGACATCCTGAGACCAATATAGCTACAACAACACTGCAAACATTCAAATATGGGGAGTCATCTTGAACTCCTCTGCTGATCTCAAATCTTGGAGAAGAATATGAGGGAAGAGTTAATTTCTAAAGTAGCTAGGACTTAAACCCCCAGAGAGACTTTATAAGTCAAAACCAAGGTTTAGAAATACTCTCAGAACTGAATTTGAGAGCCTGTGTCTGGCAGACAATTATATTACACTTCATGTGTCAAATGTCCCTTTGCTTTCTGCAGTATTATACGCTAATTGAAACTATTGAATAGTCATCAGATTTAGACTCTGGTATAACTCATTGCAATAACCCATTTATACATAAAACTGAAGATAATTTAACACCTCAGTGCATTAGGGATTTTGATACATTAAAATGTATGTAGTTTGTTTTTCAAGAAAATGCACAAGTGCTTATAGATTTGGGTCATTAAGGAAAAATATTCCTATTAGATCTAAGACCTCATTCCAGACCCCTGTGTGGGAGTGGGGCCAAAGAGAGAAGGAAGTTGAGTGGGGGGGGAAAGAATTTTGTGCATCAGTGAGTCATCATTTGTACCCAGAAAGTTTTTAAATGCTCACAAAAGGAACTACAGAATCAGCACAACATGAAGCCTTTGAGGGATTCTTTTATTTTTACTGTTTTTAAAAATATTTGGGTTTCATATATGAAAAAGTAACTTTTTGTTCTGAAATGCAGAAGCATTCACATTCTTGGAGATTAAAGATCAGTCCAGGCTTATAGACTTTTCTTGTAAATTCCATTACAGTCATATCAGATGTGTTTCCAGTGCAAAGGCATTTTGGCTTTCACAGAAAGAAAGCCAAGGTATGTACATTTCCAATTTTAGCGATAGAACAAACCTGTTTTCCCTGCATACCCAAAGTTCTACTTCAAAAGTTAATTTTGGGTGTACAATGAATGTGGGACTATAGTGTAGACCCCCAACTGGATAACGTAGGGTTTGTTGTGGGTTTTATTTTTTTTTAAAGTCAACAAATTATCCTTTAGTTACATAATTTTGAAAGGTATTTAAATCCTCCCAAAATAATTATATAGATGAGTGAACAATTTCCAAAACTCTTCCCTTTCATGCAATTTAGCTGGTTTCTAAAAGCAGTTGAATACACTGCAAATTTAAAAAAATAGTTAGCAAACGCAAGCAGTGTCTTGGCAGTATAGAGAAAATACCCATTAATTAGAAAGTAAAATGATGAAGCAGCACTGCAAATTACTAGTTTTTTTAATTTTTAAAGCAGTTTCCGTAATGAGATTTACATAAAATATGCTGCATCACAAAGAAAATTTCCTCTACAAAATATTAAACTCACAAAAGCGGCTATAACAGCAGTTATATAAAATGTAATATTAACTAAAAAATATTTTGCTTGGGTAACAAAACAGATACTATTTCTCCAAATATTGCCACTAAAAAAGTTTTAAACAGTCTTTTCTAAATAATCTTGGAACTTATCTACCAGCTGGACACCACTGGCCAGAATACACATCCATTAAATTCAGTCTATGCTAGAAGCTAAAAATATAACAATTAAAAATAGACTCAGTGCAAGGCTGTGTAATCTTTTGAGTATGGCTGGGAATAAGCCCAATAATGCAAAATAAATCCTTTACACTGAATATCACAGAAGTACCATTTTAAGAATAAACACAGTACAATGGGATCCCTGGGGTGCAACTTGAACTGTGGGACCGCTGAGCCCTCTGTCCCTCCAATTTGGGGTATCCCTCTCATAGAGGATGACCAGATAACAAGTGTGAAAAATCTGGGCATGGGGGGGGGTAACAGGTGCCTATGTAAGAAAAAGCCCCAAATATCAGGCCTGTCCCTATAAAATTGGGACATCTGGTCGCCCTACTCTCATCAATCCACAAACCTCTGGCAGATACTGCATTTGCACAGACAATCACAGGCAAGGGACACACCCAATTGAGTTACATTAATGATCTCTCAGCCACTCATGAACCATCAATAGGGAGGCTCCAGCTCCAATTCCCCCCAGCTCGGACCTCCAGAACTATACTGTCTTGCACTGGTCAGAAGCCTGATCAATGTACGTTCAGTAAGTTCGCCCCTCCGTCGATGTGGAGAGGAGACACATTAGCCTTTGTAAACTGAGCTGAAATTTACCAAGCCCTTCAACCAAAACACACCATTTTAGGTAAAATATAAAACAATTATTAACTACAGAAAGATAGATTTTAAGTGATTATAAATAGCAAGCACAGAGATCAAAGTTGGTTACCTAAGAAATAAAATAAAATAGTCTAAGTTATATAAACTAAACAGGATTTGAATCAAGCAGTGTATCACCCTGGCAGATGGTACAAGCAGGTTGCAGATCTTCCATACACAGGCTGAGACTACCATCCCCCAGTCCAAAGTCTTTGTCCTCCAGACATGTTTTCAGGTGTTGAGTTGTGGGGGAAGCGAGGCCAAGTCATGATGTGAATTCCCCTTTTACGATTTATGCTGTGACATGGTGGTCTGCCCCCAATTGTCAAGCATTCTCCATTGTCTACATGCTCTCTCTGAGAAGTCTTCTGGGACAGCCTTTGGGATAGTGGATTCCAATTACTGGGCCATCAGCACATCTGGCTATTCCATTTTTGTACCTGAAAGGCTGGTTGTGGGTGTTCCCAACCTCGCAACATATTTCAGTAACACACATATAGCAAAACTTCATAACTTTATACAATAGCACATACAATCAACAGGATATTAATGTTCAACAGATCAAGACTTTTAAAATGATACCTCATAAGGCATACTTTGTACAAAACATATCATAATTATATGACAATGGTGAATATGGGGGTTCAAGGGTGCTATTCTGGAGGTACAGTGTCACACACACAAACCTAGGAAAATCTAGACAAGACAACCCATTTTTAGCAAAACGAACTCTTTCTGCTATACTTATCTACTGGTATATAGAGATAGAGAATACATTGGCATCTGCAAGTAAAATGTATACAATTTATCAATATTTGTCAAACACCAGCAATACAAGTCACTACTACAAATCACACTATTTCTGTATTAAATCTGTATTAAATCTATTCTTGGACGCTGAAGTAAGTTTAAACATTTATTTCATGAAACACTGGATCTTGAAACTAAACAATGAATTAGTCTAAGTTTAAAGGAAGCTGAAACTTTTCAACAGCATTTTAACCTTATCTGTATGTGGTAATGAAATACGAATATCGGGGAAACAATATTTTAGAACAGTATGAGCTAGCCATGTTTCTATACACCTTCTCACACACCCCGACTACAGAAACTAAGGAACAAGCCAGCCAAGTCCTGGCTATCATAAATGGGTCAGCCTTCAGGAAATGCTTGCTCCAGAAAAGAAAAGACTAGTATAGTTCTCAAAACAATTGCCAAAAGTAGCAAACAATGTTCAGCAACACACTGCTCTTAGTAGAATCCATCAGTCTTCAAGTAAAACTGATGAGATTATGGAAACTAAATATGGGTAACTGATTATAGGATAAAAGAGCCAAAAAGATAGCGAAAAAAGGAGACACAGCTGCTAAAGCTAAAGCCATGGAAGGTTTATATGTCCATCTTGAAATGAAGAAGGGTGAGAAAAAAAAAATATATACAGACTGGCAGTGACTTGCAAAAGGAGAATTAAAAACATTGGTGAGAGCAAAGTCATTAAAGATGAATATGGAAATATGTTAATCAACTGGAACAAGATTAAGGAATGGTAGAGAAACTAATCTGAAAGGTTTATGAATGAAAAGAATCCAAGAGAACTGTGCCATAATATGAAACCAAAGCAGGGTCTGGTGGCATCAGTCCTAGATGTAGTAGTTGCAGAAGCATTAAGCAACATGAAAAATAAGAAAGCTCTTAGCCCTGATGGCATACCAGCAGAAATATGGAAGTACCTGGAGCAAATATGCAGGAACATATTGACAACTCTTTAAATTTCATTATGAGGACTCAGAAGACACCTGATGCTTAGAGAAAGAGCACATTAGTATCAAATATTAAGAGAAAAGACGTACATGACAGCAATTACTACTACTGCATTAAACGCATGAGACACACAATGAAGATCTGGGTGAGAGTTATGGATAAAAGACTATGAAGAGAAGTAAGGTCAGAGACAATCAGTTTGGATTCAAACCAAGCAAGTCAAGTCAATGATTCAAGATTGCTGTGGAAAAATATAGAGGAATACAGAAAAGGCGCCTATTAGTCCTAAAAGTTCCCTTTTAAAAAAAAAAAACAAAAACCCCTAACCACTGCACTAGATCTCAAGATTTACCTCTGCCAGTTTTGTGTCTACAATGCACAAGCTGCGATCATACAAGACAACACGAAACAGAACAAAGAACGCTAAATTTCTTAAAGCAATCTATATTTTAATGCAAGCTAATTATGAGGCATACTTGAAAATTCATTCACTACTCAAATAGTAAGTGCTGTAATTTTGAGGAAGATACATCATTCTTATATAACAATACGCTTGAATTCCTTCTTCAAAAAGCACAAAAACTCTACTCAGTAATAAGTAGCCACATAAGCATAAGCCACATAAGGAGCCACAAATGGCATCCCATGGTGGATGGCTGGTGTAGTAGGTTGGTGCATTTGGAGTGAGACTGGTAAAGAAAGGGCTAGAAAGATGGCATTCCTAAGGAAACAGAAATAAAATTGTGGTGTACCACAGTTGTAAGGAGTATACTTGTTAGTGCAGAACTAGACAGTATGTGTTAAGTAACGTAATTTTTCATTTCTCTACTTGTGTGAGCAGTGCCACTCTGTACAGTCACCGATCTATTGCAAGTGGATCCAAATGCTGGCTTCTATATGCTTCTAAGCCAACAGGGTTCTTGGAAGGGTTCAGTTACTCTTTCTAGCTCTGGGATTCTAGGGTGCATTCCCAGGGTCAAGCCTCTTGTCCCAAGGAAGGGCTCCAACAAGGGACCTGGTAAGTCCAGCTGCCCTAGTCCCTGAAACCAGTGTCCCAAACCTCCCAGTTGCTTACACACAGTATGTATGAGTTCCACCCAGCTGTGGGAACTCTGACTTCTCGTTTAACATCTCAGGTGACAATAGAGCAAGGAACTCAGGCTTAGCAAAGGAATTGCTTAATCACAATCACTTTAAAAAGCACTAGATAATTACTGATATTTGCAAAACCCCAAAAGTCCCGAGACGCTGTCTCCCGTTCCCAAATTTGAACTTACCCCTTTGAGAATTCAAAGTTTTGTCAGTGTTTCACACTAGGCAAAGCCCCTCCTGCCCCTTCCCTCTCTCCCCCCAGCCTGATGATCTTGCATATTGTGATGGGTGGCCCCTTCTAAATAGCCTTGCTCACTTTGTGCCCAGGCTGAGAACCTGCAGATCCACCAGCCATGCTGGTGCCCCTGTGTAGAAAATCTACTGTTACATGGGATTGAAACAGCAGTTGAGAAACAATCCAAACTGAGGATTCCAGATTGCTCTGTGATGGCTTCTCAGTCACAGTACTTCAACTGGATGTCAAGTATCTTTCCTGGGCTGGGAAGCTGCCAAGTATACATCATAGTTACCCTGGCATTGGGCAAGGTGAGAAATGTGTTCAACACACAGCAATAAGTGGAAATTGCAATATACAATGGAGTTCATAATTTGACCAAGACACATCCCATTCGGCTATGAAACTGTGTGTGTAGTGCAACTTAACTGTCACAACAAAGTTGTTTTGCCTAGTCCTTTCCAGTTTTAAGTGTAAAAGCAATAATGTTACATTCACATGCAAATTCACACAATCTCTGCTTCTCCTTCTCCCAGCCTCAGAAGGGAAGCTAGTAGCAGTCTCAAGTAAATACATTTCCTGCAGATTGCCATAGGGGAAGTCCTCCTGCAGCAAACTATGGGAAGTTTGTCAGAAGACTGGCTAGTCAAGCCCTGAGCTCTGCTTTTAGAGGAGTTTGCCTACCAGTCTCCCCTAGCACTTCATCTTTTACGGGATGGGACAAATCAGGGAGAGAAGAGAAGTGGGGATTGTAATGGAGGGGAATAAGGGAGGGTGAAAGTAGTACTGCCAAATACAAGTTTTAAAAAATCACGAGATTTAAAACGTCACTTATTTCCAGTTCTTCTGGTTTGAGTATTTAAGGCAAAGCTGCCAACTCTGTTCACTGCTTTGAGGAAGTTGCCTAACTGCTATTCTAGCATTCTTCCTCTCAATCCTTCCCCTATCACTAACCTGCCTCCTTGACCCAACTAGTGTTTTATCTCATTCATTTTCTCCATCCATACCCCTCCCGTGTCTCTTGTTTTAATACTTCCCTCAGTCTCATTCCCCTCACATTCTCCCTCCTATTTTCCTCTGTGACACAGGCCCACTGGTCCCTAGCCTCTGTTTGCCAGAAGCTGGGAATGAGCGACAGGGGATGGATCACTTGATGACTACCTGTTATGTTCATTCCCTCTGGGGCACCTGACACTGGCCGCTGTCGGAAGACAGGATACTGGGATAGATGGACCTTTGGCTTGACCCAGTAGGGCCATTCTTATGTTTCTATGGTGGTTTACTACTCTGTCTCAGCAACATGGCCTGACATACTCACTACACCTAACCATTATTGAAAAGGTGGCATGTAATATATCATTGGAAAACAAATAAATCACTGATCATTAATATTCCTGTGTGATGTGTGTACAAGATGTGTACAAAGGGCTGTGGACAAGAGCTAGAATTACGTTATTAAAACGTTTGGCAAGCAACACATAAGCACAGTTTGCCCTAGACAAAAGGATGTGTATTTATTTTTCTGACCAGACTGGTCATCTGGCAGAGACAAAGAAGGTACCATTTACATAATAAGTAAACTAAACTACCAATCTATAGAGCAGGAAAAAGAGTCTCTCACAGAGATCAGAATAGCAAATGATAAATTATCAATTGATTGTATACAATATTACCATATTATACAAGTACCAAAGTAAGGTCTTTTCTGAAAGCTACGACACATTGTTGATTAATATTATTGTGAAATGTCTATATTAGCACTATATGAGGAAATATGGGTACTTAATGATAGTATGCTTTTAAATCTGTTGCCAAATACAGGGAGAAACAGGTTTTCTCCCAGACAGGAGGGAAGGAAGCTATCTACCTGTCTCCAATGAAGTTAAGTAAGATGTGATCAAGAACAATGGAAGTCCTATTTATATATGAATGAGCAAGGGGACAGGAAGAAGTCCACAGGCGGGGAATGAGTATGGGGAATGAGAACAGTATGAGGTCATGCTGAGTCTGGGGACAAAACAGTGAGTTTGGAAACATATACAGAAAGAGAAGCCATCTTGGCATTCATCACAAGGTGCGAGAGCACTCACAAGCTGAAAAAGATGGGTCCTTCAACAAGGGAGGTGAAGTCTTTGGAAACTGAACTGAACATAAGTGAAAAACCTGCTTAAGTAAACATCTTTCATCTAGGAAAACAAGGGAAACTGTGTGTATTTCTATGCAAAGTCCCAAGAGAAAGTCTGGAAAGAAAAAGATTGGTAAGACATCTGCCCTGAACCAAGGCTGTAGGTTGCTGAGTTATGTCTTAGCCACTAAAATACGTATTTTTTATTTTTGTATGTTTGTAACCCTTTTAACTTTATTCCTGCTACTTGGTATCATTTAATCTATGTCCTTTTGTAAATAACCTTTCTATTTTTACAATAAACCAACTCAATGCTATGGCTGAAGGGAAGGGTTTATTTACCCCAGTTAAATTAATAAACTGCATGCTTTTGTCTCTTTAAAGGAGCAATGGACCTTATTACTCCTCTGAACATTCCAGGAGAGGGCTGGACATTTCAGGGCAGACAATTTTGGGGAAATTTGGGACTAGAGGTATGCTGGGGCCACTTGGCTAGTAGTAACTAAGGCTAGCGGAGACCAGAGCGTGGCTGAGGTGTTGTAAGCAGGCTGCTGGAGTCAGAGTTTCTGAACCTATGCTGCTTAATACACAGACATTCAGTGCATGCTTGTAGGCTGGTTGGGATCACCCAGACAGGGAGCTAACGCAGCAGAGCACTCAGGTTACAAGACAAGTGGTGACAAACTCTCACTGGTCTGGGTTGCACTCCAGAACATGACACTCTCCTCCAACCCTTACATTTCTGAGCAAATGCACAAAACTAGAACATTTCCCATCCTGCTCTACACATTTTGTACATGCACCTCTCCCCTATTTCCATCTCCTACCCTTTCTATCTCCCACATGTTCATCTATTTCTTCCACTGCCCTCTCTGAATCCAAACAGAATAAGGATTCACCATCTTCCCTGAAAGAAGATGCCTTCCCAATGGGAGTGAAGTCAATTAGCCATACTTGCTTAGCGCAGTCTAAATTTCCTTCAGCACAATCTATAGGGAAAAGGTGAATAACTGGGCTGAATGCAGCATGAGCTCTCAGCCCCAGTGATAACAATGGGAGATGACCGCCATTTTGAAAGAGGGAAATTCCTGGCAAGTTTCTCTGGAGATTTTATGTGCCAGTCTCTGCTCAAGGATAAACTTTCAGTTATGGAAAATAACAGCAAAAAAATGTACATTTAATCCTGAAAATGTATTGTCAAGAGCTACCCATTTACCAGATCTACTCAAGATTTACCACTTCACTGTTCTGGGTTGAGACAATGTATTTTTTAGAAGTGCAGAAAAATGTTATTGCATAACCCTAAAAAAACAAAAAAAAAAAAACAAAAAAAACAGCTGACAATGCACAAATGTGTTTGGATACCTCTAAAGTAAGGTGAAGTCAACAAGATACCATTGCTGCAGCAGACAAAATATTTTTTTAAAAAAAAAATCTGCGTACAGATCCCGCTACCCATGCAATTCACAAATCTCAAGCACCGGGACAAAAAGAAAGACTTGAGCAAAAGTTTAAAGATTTTAGCAAATTAACAATTACTCCCTAGCCAGCTCCACATGAATTGGAATATAAGAACGAATGAACACAAAAATACCATCATCATTTAAATGGCTAAATATTAAGGGGACAATATATTCTGAAAAATGCAATACTCCGCAAAGTAACATTTTTGTTATTAGAACATTGCTTCTTTAAGGACAGATATTCTCTCCTATTCTTCTAAGTCATTAACACACCCACCTGTAGAGGATGGTTGAAGTTCAAAACAAGACTCAAATACAAATACAAAATGAAAAATTGTGGCAATTTCATCCAAAATAGGAATGTTTTAAAGGAAGTTTTTTATTTTTTTTTTTTCACACAGAGCACTAAGTAGAAAACTCAGATTTCATGGGTAAAGTCTAATAGATGCTTCACACTAATTTGGTCAGTAAGGTGAAAAATTGAAGATCCCAATTCATCAAGTCTTCATTCTCTTTTTGTGACAAGCTCACGTACAGCCAATACACACTATCTGTTCCGGGTAATACAATCTAGACACCCGTTGATACCTGAATTATTTACTGGCCACTGCACTGGCATCATTCCACACAGACCTGCAGAACTTGCCCTGCCAATGGCATCATGGGAGCTAGAATCTGTGCCAGTATCAAATGAAAATGCTGAAGTGTCAGGAAACACACACACAAATACACAATTGCATAAGGGCATGAACTCAATCCAAACTCTGGTGTCAACTGCAAATCTGTTTTGCTAAAATGCCAGACTGGTTTTTATTTTATATTAGAGTGGATAGCCCACTTTTCTAGAACAGAGGGGAACAAGTCATTTGATATGGTTTAGAGGAACATACTAAAAGCGTCTCCATGGATATAAATACAACTTCAACAAAACGGAGTTTGTCATTTGTTTGTAGCTACTTTACCGGTATAAGCAATCAAAAAATTTCTCAAGTCAAGCATACTAATGAAATAAAATTAGCATTTGCATGGCTTAAGCAGTTCTGCATTTGTTATGCATTTTACAGCAAGAGAACAGATAATTCAATAACTATAAACTAACTTGGCAGCAAAATAATCTTTCAAGTAAGTGTTACACCACCTTCTGTAAATGTTACTTCAGTGGAACACTCCAAGTGACTATTTTTCTCAACCCCTTTGACTCTGTTAGCTGGTGTTTATTCCTCTGTATCTTAAATATAGAAGGATATAATCTTTTTCTGCAGTTAATTATCTTTCAATTGTCTAACATCCTTCCATAGCACTTTGGCCCACAGCTGTTTAAAAAGATTGGTATGAAACTATTAAGTAAAGAATAAGGGTCCAAACTCAATGGTAATGTAAATAGTGGTGTAAGTTACATTCACGAACAGTGTAAATGGTAAGGTAGGGTAAAAACTGGACTGAGCATACAAAAGTAGTACAGCTTAACACTGGCTGAAGTGGAGGATAGAAGGTAGAAAGAATTAGTCATGGATATCAATAGATGTTTTCTAACAGTGACATCTATTAGGGCTTGTCACCCCAGAGAAGTTCATCACCATAATTATACTGCTATAATGTGGACACAATTATTCTGGAATAAGAGTGTCCATATAGGGAATTATACCAGTATAACCACAGCAATATAATTATACCAGTAAATTTTACCAAGTAGACAACCCCTTAGACTGAGGAATAGTGCCCCAAAAAAAGTTGCTGAAACCTCATAGCTTGGAATAATTTAAAACTAAACTTAACAAGAGACCATTAAATGTACAATATAGAATGGGTTAGTAAGGAGAGAAGTAAAGGATAATCAAAGAGGTTTTTCCCTACCTATTTCTAACATCTATGATTCTATTAACAAAAGGGTTAGATCTTGGCCCTTGCTACAATAAAGTGAAGGCAGTGACTATTGCATCTCTGCAGCTGGGAATTTCCCCACCATGAAGGAGACCCCACTGAGCACAGAACTAACATAGCTAGATCCTAAATTATTCCCCTGTAGTCCTTAGTGTAGGGGCAGGCAAGGGGTATGAATGGAGCATGCTGCACTTCAGCTACCCCCAGCTGGAAAATACCTCATTGAGAGCAATCATCATCTGACAGTGTAGAGCAGGACTGCTCTAATCTCCACCAGGGCTGACATTTCCAAAAAAGTTATTGGGGAGAAAGGGGAGGGGTCCCAAAATCCTTGCATGGCCAATAAATTGCTTTATCTGATGCAGCATTTCTCAACCAGTGGGTCGCAACCCAAAACTGGGTCACCAGAATGTGTCACAGGACTAGCTGGGCTCAGCTCCCCGTTCCGGGAGTTAAAAGCTGGTTCATGGAGTCAAAGCATCACTCAAGTTTGGCCCAACCACCCCTCCATCATAATGATGGGGAGATTGACTGCCAAACTTGAGTGGCATTGCACCTCCATGTGGCAAGTGACAATGCCACTCACACTAATTTGGCATGGCCAGTCCCCCTTCAAGGGAGCCATGGGAAACCTGAACAGTGCTTCCGCCCAAGAGATCACAACACCCAGAGCAGGGAGCCTTCTGGGACAGGAAGCGGGAGGGAGCATTTGGTGTCTCTTTGCATTAGATGCAGCAGGTCACTCTGGGATATTGGCAGGGAGTTGGGAGGAAGCCAGCGATTTTTTGGGGAGGATTGAGCTGCTCCCATACCCTGCCCCTTCTTTCTGGAAGGGTGGGAAAAAGCAGATTTCTGCTTCGCTTCACAGATAACGCATTCTCCAACCAGATCCCTGATGTACCACTTGTCCTGAAGCCAAGCAATGCCACTTCTTCCATTCCCATCCTGCCCCCCAACCCCATCTAAAACAGGCCCCCTAGTATACTCCCTCCCCCACAGCCAGGCAACTCTCTGTCATACTACCCATCCTGGCACCCAGATCTTCCCCAAATGCACACCCAGACTCTTCTGCCCCCAAAATCCGCTCCACTTTACTCCAAGGAACCAATTCCCAGCCCCACCCCCTTTTACTCTCTGCCTCTCCTGGGCCATGTGGGGTAGGGGAGCTGTCTCGACTGACTGCCCCTCCCCTTTGTTGGCAGTGGGGACAGTTTACATCCAACCAAAGCATCTGGAATCTTAGTACTGAAGCCCCCACAATGGACCTCAGCAGGAATGGGGGAGCATACGGTTAGGAGGTGTCTCTGGGTTACAACAGGACATCAGGGTTTACAAATGGGTCCTGAGCCCAAGAAGGCTGAGAACCACTGAGCTAATATGTGAAAATAACAAAGCTAGACATTAGTCAGAGAGGGGAGTGGGATGTCAAACAGAAAGGGACCGCTTAAGTATGAAAACATGAGTTAGAAATTCATTTCAAAATACAGTAATGGCATTATCATCAATGATCCAACAGAAGTACTGGTTGTAATACACAGCACTCTACTAGTAAGAGCAATACAAGTATTTGAGACCATTAGTCATAAAAGAAATCCATTGATAAGAGTAGTCAAGTGAGCTGTAGCTCACGAAAGCTTATGCTCAAATAAATTTGTTAGTTTCAAAGGTGCCACAAGCCCTCCTTTTCTTTTTGCGGATACAGACTAACACGGCTGTTACTCTGAAACTTAATGCTTGATTATGTATAACTTGTTCAAATCCTCAATGTTTCATATACAGGTAGATTTAGAAAGTCAAATGTGTCCAATTTGCTGATAAAAAACGATAGTGACATTCATCTGAAAATTGCTACCTACATTGAAAATATATGGAAAACTTTAGAACAGCTTGTACATAAGGGTTGTAAATGCATGCAACAGTACATGCATTCTTTCAATTAAACTATGGAATACAATTTAAGATGTCAAAATATGACATTTACTTTTCAAACAACATTTAAAAGCAAGTGTGATAAGGTCAATACTGAAAACTTTATTCCTATTTCAACGTTAGGACCAACTAGTTTATGTATTTAGAAAGTGGAATCAATTTAAATTCCATACCTCATCTTGTAAGACCATTTCAAAAGCCATCCTCAGTTAGTTCAGTTCGTAAGTTTATTCCATAAAACTCGTATGATTTCTTAAGTACTCAAATACAAGTACTTAAATGTTAAAAATATTTAATCTATTCATAACCACCAACCATCAGGTAGAGCAACGTACAGTGCTCTTTGAAAACTATTTTTTGCTGTTTTCAAACAAGTCAATCAACGGAAGTACAGTTCTGAAAAGGCTCATCATGTTTTAACTATCAAATTCACAATTGTAATGGCTATTGGTTTATTAATAATGTGTTGTTCTTACCCAGAGTCGCATACACCCTCATTTGCATTAAATACAAGTTAGGTGTTTTTTCTGTTTCACAGAAGCTCTTATACTGCACTCATTGCCATAGTATCAAAGTGCATTCCATTACTTCATTAAGTAATGTGACTAAAGTGTCATGTGTGGTTTGTTCACTGCCCTCCTCCCGCACCCCCAAAAGGGGAGAAGGAATTGTCCATGCAGTGTCATGTTATGTTTTGGTACGGATGTGGGAATTGTTTTTTAAATGTACATGCTGTTAAATGTCTCTTAGATAAGACAAGGTTAAAAAAAAAAGCAGCATGCTCTGCACTTGGAGTGGAAGGTGATGAGATTTGTTATGGCCCCTCATTCCTGTGGGAATTCATCCCATAGTCTTGGACATGTCTCTGGGAAAGCTGTCTCCTGGACAGATAAGCTTTAACTATGTGGTAAAGCTCCACTGTGCTGGAGGAAGATAGTGGTCTACCATGATCTTCATCTCAGAGTTTTACTAGTATTTTAGATATTGTGGGCCCAGGCCATCTAATTCCTTGGAGGTAAGAGCCAAAACTTTGAACCTGATTCTATGGGAAGCCAATGTAGAGAGTGGAGGACAGACCTGATGTGCTCACAGTAGCTTACACTGTGCTATGGAGATGCATTACAGGATTTTGTAGTGATTAAAAAGTTTCCTGAGAGCTCATGGCTTCACTCTCAAGTATACAGTATTGCTGTAGTCCAGAAGGTACACTGCTCTCCAGACTATATACCTCCAAAATTACCTGATTTTGAAATTATCTTTAACAGAGAGAAGTTTTTGAAGAAACAAGCTTTTTTCCCCCTTTTTTATTTAAATACTGGGTCCTTGGGGGGGGGGGGGAACCAACCAAACAAGTAATTCTGCAGTAATTGAATAGTTCTCCTGTTTATTGTTAGTAAAAGAACTCAGACTTTTGGGAAACACAGAAAAATGTAATGAAGCCTGGTGAAAGGTAGAAGAGCTGGTGCAGTTTGACCGAAAAATGTTATATAAAACTAAGCTATTTCTCTATTGCTTTATTACCTATGGGCTAGATTGTGCTATTCAGGGGAAGTGTGGAGATATAGTTTTTGCATAGGAACATTAGAAGGCATTCTGCATCAGACACAAAATGTTTTCCACAGCTCATCCTTTGTGGAATGCAGCTCACTGTTCCTCTGTGCTGCTGGCAAAGGCTTTACCAATTAGGATACGATAAACATTGCTATGGCCTTTTCCTCTTTCTTGCCCCTTTTGGGACATTGTGTCCCGCAGGGAAGCAGGGATAGTCCCTCAATTTTCCCTTGAGTGCAGGGATCGTACTCACCAATTTCGGAGTCAAGTATAATATGGCTCTATACCTATTTTCCCTCAATGCAGCTACAAAAGAAGGTCTCATGGTATTTTCAGCTTGCATTTGAAGATGAACCTTTGTTTTATTTCTACCCTGCATACTCTAATTCCATTTGTAACCATGTACTTCGTTTGTACACATGCTACACTAATCTGATAATCTAAAAACCTAATTTGCATAATTTGAATATTTTAATAATCATAATGAGACGAGGAAGAAATAAAGTTAACTTATCTGAAATCAATTTTAACTATAAAAAAATGTTTCTCTCACTTCATTTGTCAGAAGGTACTTAAGAACAAACCCTCAAAAAATTAAAGTACGTTAGTGTGGTGAAGTCAAGGAACCACTATGTTAGAAGTGTGCATATTTAGGACAATTTATTTTCATATAAAATTCTAGAACTGTATAATTACTTACCGGTTTACTTTTATGCCAGGCAGAATCACCATCACTTTTGACAGCTTTGTGTGTTTTAATTCTAATAAAGAATATATATTATCAAGTTTTCACATCTTTATCACATTTTTATTCATATTTTAGGTTATTGGTTTAGATCAATAAAAGTAAGCGTTAATCCAGTCTAAGTGTGTATACATGAGAGGTTTACACTGGTTCATCAGTTTTTAGATCTATTTAAATTGATGCACTTTTCTAGCATAGATAAAGCTATAACACAAAAATACAGAGCTAGATTTCCAAAAGAACTCAGCATTGGAAGCTGCTGGGCCCTGTGCATTTTTGAAAATCTGACCTTTAGTATTTACTACACCTCTACCCCAATATAACGTGGTTCTTGGGAGCCAAAAAATCTTACCACATTATAGGTAAAACTGTGTTACATCGAACTTGCTTTGGCCTCAAACATTTCTGTTATTAATAGTCACTTCCCACTCCCTGACTGACCCCTCAGAACCCCCAACTCATCCAACCCCCCCACTCTATGTCCCCTGACTGCCACAACCCCTATCCACACCCCCGTCCCCTGACAGGCCCCCCCCGGGACTCCCACGCCCTATCCAACACCCCCATTCCTCATCCCCTGACCGCCCCACCCTCAGAACCTCCAAACCATCCAACCCCCCCGTCTCCCGACTGCCCACTCGAGACCCTCTGCCCCTTATCCAATACCTCAGCCCCGGCCCAGCACCCTTAACCCTTAACCAGACACGCTGACACCCCGCCTCCCAGAGTGCTGCTTTACCACGTTATATCCGAATTCATGTTATATCGGGTCGCGTTATATCAGGTTAGAGGTGTATTTAAAATTTTTCTAAAATGAATTAGAAAAACAAGATTTTATGACATAGTAACAGAACATTTAAATTGGTATATAGCTCAAATTACATTCCATTTAAACTGTCTTATTCACTTGTTTTTCTCAACTACACCCAAAACTTACTTCCCATCACTTTTCCGGTGACCAGATGAGTACATAAGTCATGGCCAGCCTAGCAACGATGTATATGCAGAACAAAGAGCTCCTACCCTCCTCCAAAGTCAAACTGTATCGCTCTAAAACCAAGAAAATCCTCCCATGAATTCTGATTCACATATCTAAACCCAATAACACCGGTAATTCAGAATCTATGGTGCCATTCACTGAAATCCCCAGCAGATGGGCAGTAGCAGCCATGAAGGAAACAGCTTAAGTTAATGTTCCTTGAAGTACCTAAATTCCATTTGGAAATCCACTGGATCAGAAAGAGACAATGCCACAGAATGAAAGCTTGGGCCCTGCTTCATCCACCCATCCGTGACAGGGAAGATTATTGTGCCATCTCAGACAGGGGAAGAAACACTGCAGACTTGTAACTTCCTCCCCCTTCCACATCACACAAGAAAGATCTATTGCATTTATTCCTCTGTACATACAAAAACAGAGAGGATGGAGCCCACCCTTAGATTTGGCAGAGACTGTATGACATTGGGCTGAAAACTGACAAATTAACTGAATTGCTTTAGCTGTGATGAATTAGGTTCCTCATGCTGGGGACAGCTAAAGACTTTGCTTATGACCTGCCAACTGTGAAATAAATTTAAATTACAGAGCCAGTTAAAACAGATTGCCGAACAAAGCACAAGACTGACAGGCAATGACAGAAATTTGTTCAGCAGTTAAAGGTAACAGCAGTTTCTTATGATAAAGCAATTTGTTTACATCTATACTTCCAGCCCCAACATTTGCAACTTTAGAGAAAAAATTCTTAGAACTGTGAACCTTTCTTTTCAAATTCATGTTACCAGTACCCTGTATTCATACAGAAGCCCTATATATTCCTGACAGTAACCATGCTCGCAAGTATAACAGCTGACTTTGAGCATGCTGACCTTGAGCAAATGAACGCCCTTAGCAGTATGTACTTCTGGCTTATTTCACTGCAACAGCGAAACAGCCTCACCATCTATAGTAGTCAACAATCTCTGGCCACCACTCCTGACTATTTTAAGATATCCCCACTACATTTCAGTGATGCACAGTTCAAAGTGATAGAATAACATCTGCTACCATTTTCAAATGCAAGTTGTTTACAGTGGAATTTTGGGTTTGTTCTCATACTGCGCTTCCCTTACTTATAAAAAGCAAAACCTGATTTATGAACAGAACTTCACTTCCTGTTTACATTTGTAAAATCCAAAAATTACTTTTTGTTCACAGAATACAGGAGACCATGAAATGTGAATAATCAAGCATAGGGAGTTTTCACATAAGGCATATTTGGTATATAACATTGTATAGCACGATGTCTGGATTTTAAAAGGTAGTAACTTCCTGATGTTCACATTGAAAGCTTATGGCCATCATGTACAAGATTGGATGTATATTACTGCCAAGCAGTGGCAGATTAACCACTGGGTCAAAAGGACCTGTGCCTAGGGGCCCCAGTCACTTGGAGGGCCCTGGAAAAATGGGCACCCCCATGCCCCGCCTGCCTGCAGTCCCAAGCAGGAGCACTAGGCAGGCAAAGCAGGGAAAGCCCCACGCCCTGACCCCACTCCCCGGCAGGAGCGCCAGGCAGGTGGAGCGGGGCAAGCCCCCGCACCCTGACCCCATTTCCCCAGCAAGAGCACTGGGTGGGGGGGGTCAGGGCAAGCCCCTGTGCCCCGACCCCATTTCCCCAGCTGGAGAGCCAGGAGAGGGCGGGGGAAACTGCAGGTGGAAGGGGCCTGCACTTGTTCTTGCCCAGGGCCCCACAAAACCGTAATCTGCCTCTGCTGCCAAGATACCATTTTTTCATTATTTATTTTTCTTTTCAGTTAACATCTATTGTATTCGCTCGTCATGAGTATTCTATTATTTATGTCAATGGAAGAATCATTTTTATATCTTTATACATTATTCTTAAACTGTAGTATAAAACTGAGGCTAGCTGAAATATGTTTGTCTACTGTATTGTTACAGTAATATTTTCAAACAGTACAATTATTATAGAGCATTTTTCCCCATTAACATGTTATGGAGCATGCTGATTGTCAAGAAAGGTGGGAAAGGAAGTCCTCTGTACCTACAACAGGTACAGTATTGGCAGTGGCAGAGCAAGTTTTCACATACTATTCTGCCAGGCCTGACCAGGAAGAGAGACAAGTGAGAAAGGAGCTCCAACACCTTGCCCATTCAATCTTTGTCCTCTCTATTGAGAGCACCAACAATGTTGATTTATTTTGAGATTTGTAAGAGCTGTCCAACAGACAACCTTTAGGCAGATTTAAACTACACATTAACAAAAAAGGCAGATTCCACCTTCAGAAAAGGTGACATTTACTTTATCATAATTTTATCTTTTTTAAAGTGGGCACCTGTTGCGCCATGATTCAGTACAATTGGTTCTCCCCAATCTTCCAAGCACTAAGGTGCCTCCCTATTTTCTTTCCTCTCACTTCCTTAATATTGTGCTAGCAGGTGGAGCTGCTCAGAATACTGCGTGCATCACCAGCGCCCCAACCAACTGCCATAGCTGGAAAGATGCACTGTAAATTCTGATTAACTGACTTGTGAAAGATTATTCATTTCTAGGCAGAATCCCTTGCTCTTTTCTATTTTCTTTTCAGTAAGAGCAAATCCTTGGATTTCTTCGTCTCTACAATAAATGTTCCTTAAGGGGTTGGAGGAAGAGAAAGAAAGTGATTAAGATATCTCACCCCCTCTGTAATTCTGAAACCCTGACCTGAAATAAAAACAAATAAGGCAAAACCGAATAGAATCTCACAGAACAAGAGGCGTCCATTTGAAAAAGGATAAAACCATAGTAAAAAAATTAATTTTACCTTTCTCCTCCTGGGCAAGGAAACTTTAAAGAAACAGAGCGAGAGAGAAAGAGAGAGAGAAACAGACAGACAGACATCTTTGAAGGTTTTTATGCAGGAAAAACATATTAAAAGACTGACAGACCTTTCATCTGATGAGACAGTGATCTATTTTATAGTGCTTGGTGAAAGAATGCACTGAAAACCAGTTTATGCTGTAAACTTCCTTAAATTAAGCCCTGTACAATATTGCTCAAAGAATAATCATGTGCCTTGCTGAATCAGTCTTCAGTGAATAAGGGAGACTTATTTGAACTTCTCGCCAATTATTTATCCCTACTTTATCTGTGTGGAAATAGCAAGTGTGGAACCTTTGCACCCTTCTTACGTCTTCTTTCTACTCCTAAAATATCAGATTTTCTACAAAGTTGCTTTTTGTATAAACAGAATCTTTTCTGCTCAGTCAAATTCTAAGCGTGAAACTTTCTCCTGGATGTGGAATGGCTTAGAACACCAAATAAACTGACCGATTAAAATAAAAAGTTATGTAAGTTTTGTACAGCAGTAATTCTCATGTGGGCCTGACAATCATCTCACCTGCATATAAGCTAAATCTCCCAACTTTATTAAGCCTCTTTGCCAGTGTGACTGCTAACTGTATATCAATTTAATGGAATGCCACCTTTGGATAGTCTTTGTATATTCAGAAGGAAGATTGGCAACACCCTGTAGCACAGGGGCGGACAAACTTTTTGGCCCGAGGGCTGCATCAGGTTTCAGAAATTGTATGGAGGGCCATTTTGGGGAGGCTGTAGCAGCCAGGCGTAGCTCAGTCCCCACCCCTAATGCCCCCCTCCCCTGATTCTCACCCCCTGACGGCGCCCTCCCCCAGGACTCCTGCCCCATTCACCACCACCTGCTCCCTGCCCCTGACTGCCCCTGGAATCCCCACCCCAACTGCCCGCTGCCACCCCATCCAACCCCCCCCATTCCTGACTGCCCCCTGGAACCCCTACCCCATCCAACCATCCCTTCTCCCTGACCACCCCTGGAACCGCTGCCCGAATGCCCCCGCCACCCCATCCAACCCCAAGGACCAGGCAGAAGGGTCCCATTGGCCGGATGTGGCCCGCGGGCTGTAGTTTGCCCACCTCTGCTGTAGCACCTAAATGTTCTTCTACTCTTATGACCGGGAGTTTCTACAGGGACGGAGCTTTAAGGAACTAGGAAACATAAGGACGCAGCAAAAACAAAGGGACCAAAAGTGGCAGGGAAAGCCATAGTTCTCCTTACACTAAGATTTGGACCATCATGAAACTAACTCTCAGATCCAAATACAGCCCACCTAGAAGGAAATCCAATACATCACCTTGGTCATGAAAAATAAGATTCTTGCACTTTCAAGTTCTCAAAATCTCTTGAAACTCCCAGATAAATAAACTGTTTCTAGAATTTTGAGCAAAAAGTCCATGAGCTCTCCTGAATATCCATCCTATTGGAAGCAATCCCTCATGTCCCTGGACTAAAAGGTCCCACTGAATAGGAAGGGTCCAAGGAAGTAGATCAGAAATCTGTAAGAGTCTGGAGAGAAACAGTTGACTGAGTCTCTACATTTCTGTTAACTGCTTGAAGATTCCTCAGTTTACTTCTCATTCTCCTGCAACTATCTGTCATCTGCCTGCCCAGTCAACCTGTAGACTGCTCCTTGTCAGAATGTAAGTGGGTTTGATCAACATGGTACAAGACCATGAAAATTTCTTGTTTCATTCAGGATTGTGGTGGGGTTTTGTTTGTTTGTTTACACTTTTGCTCCATCCTGGTAATTCCATTTACATGAAATGGTCACTTTTCATATGAACGGCTGTTAAATCCAGAGGGAGTTTTAGGAGTAGAATGAGAACATCCTCCCGTGAACTGCAGCTCCAGAGAGCAGTTGTGATGAGATCCCTGGGACGACCAATTTCCCTGAGATGAATGGGGGTCCATGTCAGCTCTCTCAGAAATGCGGAAAACAACATGGTTCTTGATTCAGTAAATTTAACTGATAAATCAGGAAAATTTAGAATATGGGGTACAGAATTACCATGAACCTGTTTCCGCATAGATCATCATCGGCCCAATTAAATGAAGACACTGGAGGTCAGATACGTGAAGAGTTCCCTGATGAAATGCCAGATTTTGTGAAATCTTTCCTTCAGCAATTGGGTTACAACCATGTTTGTTTGATAAGAACAGGTGCACCACCAAGTATTCTGGGAGGGCTTCTCTGAAAATTGATGAAGCAGCCTGGGACTTGACCAATTAAAAAGGCCAAGATATAATTCCTATACAAATAGTGAGACTATATAAATGGATTTCTGCCTTAGACTGGGAATCAGAACTACCATTCTGAAACTACTTCATGAAACAACTAGCTTCATGAAAACCAGAGGAGCAGAAGAGAGGCCAATGGGCAACACCAGGAATTAGTAACAAGTCTAGTATTGTTGCTAAGTTGAGATAGCTTTGGTGGCATAGGCAAATCAGGGCAACGGAATGAAAACCCTGAGCAGAAAACTCTTAATTAGAAGTGCCTGGGATTCCATGCAGAAAAGAGGGGCTACTCACTGGTAACTGTTCTGCAATGATTGCCTCTGTGTATTCACACTAATTGGTCATGGAGCCTCTCGTGTCAAGCTACAGAACTCTATAAAAAAAAAAAAGCATCTGCTGGGGTGTGCAGGAACACTTGCATTTGGTTGATAAGATCAGCTCCATCTGCCCACCTCAGTTCCCTCTCCTTAGACTGAAGAGTTCTGAAATAGAAAGAACTCCAAAGCAGAAGGGAAGGCAGGCTGTTGTGAGAATGCAGAGAGGCAACTCTCAGAGAACAGTTAGCCATACATGACCCCTCTTTCTTCTTTGAAGACCTCTGTGCATTCCTAGTAATGGGAGATTAGCAAGCAGTGCCCCCCATCATAGAACAGAAGGCAAGACATTCTAGGTAAAAATGGACCGTAGCACCACTTTATCAATTCGAGTATCAGAACAGAATGCCCAGTCTAAAGATAGTGCTTAGTGAAACTATGGATACTGATGTTGATGCTTTCCAAATCTTTACCAGGGGAACTTGTCTTAGACAAGCTAGGAATGTAGCTTGTGGAGTGTCTCTAGAGGAGTATGTCTTGAACCACATGTGTCCTGGCCTCTTGGCTAAAGAGGAGCAGTGTTCAATACATCACTTAATCCAGTGGGTCAGTGATTACTTACAACTAAATTGCCCTCTACATCTCTCCCTGTAATCCACAGTCTGATTTCCCACAGGGTTTGAACCTTTGTAAGCAAGAACACAGAGCTCTTTTAACATTCAGTAAGTGCAAATGGGACTCCTGTGGGTGAGCATGGGGTCTGGGGAAGAAAATGGGGAGGGAGATACACTGCAATGAGAAAACTGGAAACAACCTTAGGCAAAGGCTCAAGTGAGGCATCATGACAACTTTTTCTCTGTGTACAACCACATAGGGTGGAGTGGCCATTAAGACACTAAAGCTCACTAACCCTCTTTGCAGAGGTGATAGCTGTTAAGAACACTGTTTTGATAGACATATATGAAGACTGTCTGAGCCAGGAGCTGATAGAGTGGACCCATAAGCAATGTCAAGACTAGATTAAGTCTCAGGTAGGTGAGGTTCTACTAAAGTGTTACTCGATCCTTTAACGAAATGTGGAACTGTGGGGTGAGAGAATATAGGTTTATCCTGACCAAACTGTGGAAAGCCAAGATAGCTGCCAAATGAACCGTAAGGAAAGTTACACCACACAATCTCTGATCTCTCACCAGCGAAGCTACTGAAGCATGGGGGGTGGGCGGGGGCAGAGTTTGAAGTAGCGGGAGAAGACGATTACCTTCCTTTTCAGGCTGTGTACACTAAGTATGTAATGTGATGCTACTCACTGCTGAAGGGGCCTCATTGTTAAGCAGGCAAAACATTTTACGTAAGTTGATGAGGCCATGATATGCAGAAGCCTTAGGAAAAACTACGGTGTTTGCAAACAGACTGATCCTCGAGAGTTTGGGGAATCTCTTATTTTCAGAAATTTGTCTTCTGGGAGGAAGACTCTGGCTTGAGTGAAATCCAGGACTGCCCCAATAAAGGAGATTTGCCATGTAGGTTGAAGTGAGGATTTCTGCCAATTAATAAGGAGCCCTAGAGACCACAGAAAGATTCGGTGGCTAGCTGGCCTTTAGTAGCCAATAGTCCAATTAAGGGTAAATGAATATTTCCTTATCTGAGGTGTACTAAAGATGAGAAGTATTTTGTGAATATTCTTGGCACTGTGGACAATCGAATGGGGAGAGAGAGGGAGGATATGGAATTTGAAGTGATTTGCTCTCACACAGAAACAAAGGTACTTGATGTGGATAGATTTTATTACTGCACAGAAGTATATGTCTTCTAAGTCAAGAGTGCACAGAGATGGGAATCATCTCCTCTCTGTTAGCACCCTGAACTTGAAAGTTTTTATATCAATGGTCCTCAAACTTTTGTATTAGTGACCCCTTTCACACAACAAGTCTCTGAGTGTGACATCTCTTATAAATTAAAACTATTTTTATATAGAACACTATGATAAATGAGAAGCAAGGTTTGCGGTGGAGACTAACAGCTCATGACTCCCTGGGGGTCACGACCCCCAGTTTGAGAACCCCTGTTTTATATTATGTTAAGGTTTCCAAGGTCCAGGATGGGTCTCAGATTGTCGTTCTTCTTGGATATTTGGAAAAATATGGAGTAAAACCTATTTCCATTGTGTTGCACAAGAACCTCCTCTATTTCATCCTTTTGAAAGGAACGTATCTAGTCCTGTAGGAGTTTCTTGTGAGAAGAGCTCCCAAAGGGGAGGCGGAAGAGAGCGAGATTTGGTTTGAAATTGGATTGTACAATGGTCTGAAGGTATCTAAAACCCAATGGTATGAAGTACTGACACCAGGCTAAAGAGAATGGGGGAAACGCTCAAAACTACAAAAGGAGAAGCGTGTGGCTCTCTAGTGCCTGTCAAAAGTAATGGTTGGGAGGGGAGCTGGTAGTGAAAACAAGCCAGGATGAAGATCCTGCTTCTGTATTGCATTCTTTTTACAGGAGCCATTGTAGAAGAGGCTAGAGACTGCTAATGCCTCTGAGATTGGGTACTCGATTGATGTTGAACAGGAGACTGTCTTTGAAATTGAAAAAGTGTATAATATAGCTCTTTTTTAGCAGTTGATGCAGACTGAAAGAGCTCCAGAGGCTAGGCTAGGCTATCGCTCCCAGTTTTCAACTCTTCCAGACTGTCATCCACCTCATTACTAAAAAAGGAGGAATGCTCAAAGGGCAATTCTTCAATCAACTTCTCGGTCTGGGGCCAGTCTGATGTTCAAACCACGAGTATATTCTCCAAACTATATCAGTGGCCACAGCCTTGGCTGTTGAATCTGAGGTGTTATAAGTGGCCCTCAGAGCATGCCTGGCTGATGTTCTCCCATCAGCAACCAAGTTCTGAGCTTTGCTCAACTAATGAGCCCAGGATGAAGTTAGAGTTCTATAGGAAGGTGGGTGGTCTGTCAAGAGGGGAAAAAAAACCTTGTAATTTGCCACATGCAAACCCAGGGCAGTGGAGGAGTATATCTTTCTTCCAATTGCATTCAACCTATGTCCATCTCTATCTCAGGAAGTCCTAGTACAGAACACTGCAACACCTTCAACTTCTTGCTATATTGAAAACAGTCCATTTAACTCCTATTTTCCTCTCTTATCCAGTTTCTGGAAATTTCACAGACAAGAAAAAAAATGCCATTTTAAGAAAATGTAACAACTCTCGTGGTCTAAAAATGCTTTGATTTTGAAATACATATACACATGCTTAAATATTAAAGCATGTGCGTACATATTACAGGATCATACAATCTATGATTCTATTATCCTGAAATACATATGCACATGCTTAAATATTAAGCAAGTGACAAGTACCATTTACTTCAAATTTAGCACGTGTAATGTCTGAAGAATCAGGGCCTATACTCATAACATATCATAGACTATCAGGGTTGGGAGGGATCTCAGGAGGTCATGTAATCCAAACCCCTTCTCAAAGCAGGACCAATCCCCAACTAAATCATCCCAGCCAGGGCTTTGTCAAGTCTGACCTTAAAAACTTCTAAGGAAAGAGATTCCACCACCTCCTTAGGTAACGCATTCCAGTGTTTCAGCACCCTCCTAATGAAAATTTTTTTCCTAATATCCAACCTAAACCTCCCCCACTGCAACTTGAGACCATTACTCCTCGTTCTGTCATCTGCTACCACCGAGAACAGTCTAGATCCATCCTCTTTGGAACCCCCTTTCAGGTAGTTGAAAGCACCTATCAAATCCCCCCTCATTCTTCTCTTCCGCAGACTAAACAATCCCAGTTCCCTCAGCCTCTCCTCATAAGTCATGTGTTCCAGTCCCCTAATAATTTTTGTTGCCCTCCGTTGGACGTTTTCCAATTTTTCCACATCCTTCTTGTAGTGTGGGGCCCAAAACTGGACACAGTACTCCAGATGAGGCCTCACCAATGTCGAATAGAGGGGAACGATCACGTCCCTCGATCTGCTGGCAATGCACCTACTTATACATCCCAAAATGCCATTGGCCTTCTTGGCAAAAAGAGCACACTGTTGACTCATATCCAGCTTCTTGTCCACTGTAACCCCAAAATCCTTTTCTGCAGAACTGCTGCCTAGCCATTCGGTCCCTAGTCTGTAGCAGTCCATGGGATTCTTCTGTCCTAAGTGCAGGACTCTGCACTTGTCCTTGTTGAACCTCATCAGATTTTTTTTTGGCTCAATCCTCTAATTTATCTAGGGCCCTCTGTATCCTATCCCTACCCTCCAGCGTATCTACCTCTCCTCCCAGTTTAGTGTCATCTGCAAACTTGCTGAGGGTGCATCCACACCATCCTCCAGATCATTAATGAAGATATTGAACAAAACCGGCCCGAGGACCGACTCTTGGGGCACTCCACTTGATACTAGCTGCCAACTAGACATGGAGCCATTGATCACTACCCGTTGAGCCTGACAATCTAGCCAGCTTTCTATGCACCGTATAGTCCATTCATCCAGCCCATACTACTATAACTTGCTGGCAAGAATACTGTGGGAGACCATGTCAAAAGCTTTGCTAAAGTCAAGGAACACCATGTCCACTGCTTTCCCCTCATCCACAGAGCCAGTTATCTTGTCATAGAAGGCAATTAGATTAGTCAGGCATGACTTGTCCGTGGTGAATCCATGCTGACTGTTCCTGATCACTTTCCTCTCCTCTAAGTACTTCAGAATTGATTCCTTGAGGACCTGCTCCATGATTTTTCCAGGGACTGAGGTGAGGCTGACTGGCTTGTAGTTCCCAGGATTCTCCTTCTTCCCTGTTTTAAAGATGGGCACTACATTAGCCTTTTTCCAGTCGTCCGGGACCTCCCCCGATCGCCGTGAGTTTTTAAAGATAATGGCCAATGGCTTTGCAATCACATCTCCCAACTCCTTTAGCACTCTCAGATGCAGCGCATCCGGCCCCATGGACTTGTGCTCATCCAGCTTTTCTAAATAGTCCGAACCACTTCTTTCTTCACAGACGGGTGGTCGCCTCCTCCCCATGCAGTGCTGCTCAGTGCAGCAGTCTGAGAGCTGACCTTGATCGTGAAGACAAAGGCAAAAAAAGCATTGAGTACATTAGCTTTTTCCACATCCTCTGTCACTAGGTTGCCTCCCTCATTCAGTAGGGGGCCCACACCTTCCTTGACTTTCTTCTTGTTGCTAACATACCTGAAGAAACCCTTCTTGTTACTCTTAACATCTCTTGCTAGCTGCAACTCCAAGTGTGATTTGGCCTTCCTGATTTCACTCCTGCAGGGTCCGTATTCTGCTACTCTCCTTTCTTCCTTGTGTCAAGATCCTGTACTCGACCATCTCATGGTCACTGCCTTCCAGGTTCCCATCCACTTTTGCTTCCCCTACTAATTCTTCCAGGTGTCTGAGCAGCAGGTCAAGAAGAGCTCTGCCCCTAGTTGGTTCCTCCAGCACTTGCACCAGGAAATTGTTCCCTACACTTTCCAAAAACTTCCTGGATTGTCTGTGCACTGCTATATTGCTCTCCCAGCAGATACCAGGGTGATTGAAGTCTCCATGAGAACTAGGGCCTGCGATCTAGTAACTTTTGTTAGTTGCTGGAAGAAAGCTTGTCCACCTCATCCCCCGGTCCGGTGGTCTATAGCAGACTTCCACCACGACATCACCCTTGTTGCTCACACTTCTAAACTTAATCAAGAGAGACTCTCAGGTTTTTCTGCAGTTCAATACCAGAGCTCTGAGCAGTCATACTGCTCTCTTACATACAATGCAACTCCCCCACCTTTTCTGCCTTGCCTGTCCTACCTGAACAGTTTGTATCCACCCATGACAGTACTCCAGTCATGTGAGTTATCCCACCAAGTCTCTGTTATTCCAGTCACATCGAAATTTCTTGACTGTGCCAGGACTTCCAGTTCTCCCTGCTTGTTTCCCAGGATTCTTGCATTTGTGTATAAGAACTTGAGATAACTTGCTGCTTGTCCTGTTTTCTTAGTATGAGGCAGAAGCCCTTCCATCTCGTGCTCTCCTGCTCATGCTTCCTCCCAGTATCCCACGTCCCCACTTACCTCAGGGCTTTGGTCTCCTTCCCCCGGTGAACCTAGTTTAAAGCCCTCCTCACTAGGTTAGCCAGCCTGCTTGCAAAGATGCTCTTCCCTCTCTTCATTAGGTGGAACCCATCTCCGCCTAGCACTCCTCCTTGGAACACCATCCCACGGTCAAAGAATCCAAAGCCTTCTTTCCGACACCACCTGCGTAGCCATTAGTTAACTTCCACGATTTGACTGTCTCTACCCAGGCCTTTTCCTTCCACGGGGAGGATGGAAGAGACCACCACTTGTGCCTCAAACTCCTTTATCCTTCTTCCCAGAGCCACGTAGTCTGCAGTGATCTGCTCAAGGTCATTCTTGGCAGTATCACTGACGCCCATGCGGAGAAGCAGGAAGGGGTAGCGATCTGAGGGCTTGATGAGTCTCGGCAGTCTCTCCGTCACGTCGTGAATCATAGCTCCAGGCAAGCAGCAGACTTCTCAGTTTTCCCGGTCAGGGCGGCAGATAGATGACTCAGTCCCCCTGAGGAGAGAGTCCCCGACCACCACCACCTGCCTCCTCCTCTTGGGAGCAGTGGTCGTGGAACCCCCATCCCTTGGGCATGAAGTGGTTACACCTTAATATTTTAACTAATTGTTTATTAATGTAAATTGAAATTTTTATTGAAAACTTCAAGAACAGCATATGTCGATACAGTCACATCTTGTTAATTTACATTTGTTTGGTGGTTTTTGATTAGGCATTAACTTAATACATATTTTACTGACAAGTATCAAACCAAATAGTTTTTATGATCTTATACCGAAATTTCAGATAAATTTGACATTGAAAACTGGCTATTTTGTAGTTCTACCCATTATTTTATACAATACAGACAGTATTATGGACAGAATATTTTACTTTTAGTTAGGAATTCATTCACATCACTGAAGCATTTGGCTAGGATAGAATTTTCTCAGGATTATAGGTTTCAGAGCGGTTGCCGTAGTAGCCTGTATCACCAAAAACCATGAGGAGTAATTGTGGCACTTTACAGAGTAGCAGCCGTGTTAGTCTGTATTCGCAAAAAGAAAAGGAGTACTTGTGGCACCTTGAGGCTAACAAATTTATTCGAGCATAAGCTTTCATGAGCTACAGCTCACTTCATCGGATGCATTGTGAGCTATAGCTCCTGAAAGCTTATGCTCAAATACATTTGTTCGTCTCTAAGGTGCCACAAGTATTCCTTTTCTTTTTGTGGCACTTTAGAGACTAACAAATTTATTTGGGCATAAACTTTCCATCTTATGCCCAAAAAAATTAGTTAGTCTCTAATGTGCCACAAGGACTCCTCATTGTTTTTTCCTCAGGATTATATATTTTTCAAAGCAACTTTTTTTTTAACTGTAGTAGGAATAGCTTGGACACAACAAAAAAGTGGTAATTTGCTTTAAGAAACTGACCATTTTCCTAGTTAGCAGAATGACAACAAAAAAGCAATGAGTTCCCTGCAGTGGTAGAAAACTGGTGAGAAATTTTAGAAACAGAATGGGTGAGAAAAGATGCTTACCTACCTGTACAGCAACTGTTCTTCGAGATGAGAGCACAGATATGTATTCCACTCAGGTGTGTGTGATCACCCAGCTCACTGATGCCGAGAACTTTCCCTAGCAGCACCCGTGGGGTTGAAACCCCTGCCCTCTGACCCCTCCCCCAGTTATTTATGGCTATGTAAGGGCAGTGATGCTGCTGCTGCCCTCCTTCCTCCCTCCCCCCCAGTTCTTTCAAACTAAATATCATGAGTTGAGACTCTGATGCAGGGGGATGGAGGGCTGGTCATGGAATACACATTAGCACCCACATCTTGAACAGTTTCCACACAGGAAAATAACAGGCTTTTCCTTTGTGGTTGCAAATGAATACTACATTCTGGGGAAGCTGTACTAGTAGGAGATGGGGCTCGAAGTCTAACTGTCTTCCCAAAGTTTGCATTCGATCTAGACACAGCTGTAATAGCATAATGCTCGGTCAGAGTAGTACGGAACACCAGGAAGCAAGTACCAAATATCGAAACATCACTGAGAAATGCAATCTATGTCTCAGACCATAGTTGAATGAGCCCATAACCTTTGTGGCAGTTGTGGTCTGAGCTACTCCATATGCCATCATAGTTATCCACCTAGAAATTGCCTGGGCAGAGACCACCTGACCCTTCATCAAATCTGCATAGGAGACAAAAGCTAAGATGATTTACAAAAGGTTTAGTCCTCTCCAAATAAAATGCCAGGCATCATGTTGCACCCAATGTATGAAAGCACTGCTCATCTGTGTTCGACTGTGGCTTAGGAAAGACTACCAATAAGTATATTTGGTTAAGTGAAAACTATGAAAATACTGCAGTCAAAAATTTTGGATGCAGCCTTAGGGTCCACTTTGTCCCTGAAAAATTGCACACACAGGGTCTCTAACATTAAAGACAGTAGTTCACTTATTCCCATGCACGTCATAGCAACAAGAAAGGCTTATTTTTGGCACTAGAAAGACAGAGAACACGTTACCAGGGGTTCAAATGGAGGACCCATAAGGGCAGCCAGCATTAAGGTCCCACAAAGCAACCACTTTTTTCACCAGTGAAAAGAGACAGATGATTCCTCTTAGATATCTCACCACCATGGAGTTCGAGAAAATTGACTTTCCTGGGGTCAAAGGACAGAAACCTGAGATTGCCACTAAGTGGACCTTCAAGGACTGAGAGAGACCAAAAGACTGAAAAGGTAACAGATGCTCCAAAATGTTCTGAACACAGGCTAGCATTGGTTGAACCCTATGGGCTAAAGCACAAATCAAAAACCACTTCCACTTGACCCAGCAGGTAACTCTGGCAGACTTTTCTACTATTCGGTAATACCTGTCTAGCAGCTTCCAAACAGCATTCCTCTTCTTCATCTATTCATGCAGCATCCATGCTGTGAGATCCAGACTGCTCAGTACTGGATGCCAAATTTGACCATGGTGTTGAGTCACTGTGTTGGAAAGAGATAGGGGTAAACTATTTCTTGGGTAAAATTACTTCGTATAATTAAGAAACTGAACCACAACCGTTGTTTCTTTGCCAATTTGCTCGGCAATTTGCAAAACAAACAGATAAAATTAGTCAGAAGCTGAGTTCTAAAACTTCCCTCAAATTCCATTTTTGATAAGATTAGAAAATCAACACTGTACTGGCCAAGCTGGTGGAATCAGAAATTAACTTCAGTTTAAGCATGAATTTTGGCATGATTCAGCTTCAATTTGAGAATAACCCAAGGAACGAGTGGGACTGGGGAAAAAGCATACATCAAAATGAGATGGAAGGTTAAGGAGATAGTACTGAGACCCACTTGAGAGCAAAACTGAGGTCACTTCTTCTTGTCTTTTCTGACAAGAAGATTGATGGTCAGAATGCTCCCATCTACAAAGATGGAGCTTAGCACACTGTTCTTCAGAGACCACTCATGATTCTGGAAAAAATTTCTGCTGAGGTGATTGACCAAATGATTCTGGAACGGCTGTGGGAATTACATTCTCCTTGATAGAGAACTGCCAAAACTTTATTGCCTCCTGACAAAGCTGCTTGGAGCAGTTCCTCCCTGCTTTTTACTTAATACATTGCAGTGGTGTAGCTAGTGATCATATGAACTGCTGTGTCTTCAAATCTACATCCAAAAATAGTTCTGCATTCATTGTAAATGACCTGAAGCTCCAGGACATTGACATGAAGGAAAGATTCCTGCTCTATCCACAAACCTTGGACCTTCATTGTCCCCAGGTGCACTCCGCAACCTACTGCGTGCTGACCACGCAAATACATGCTGCCATATCGCTTAGTAACTTCAGGCATACACAAATTGTAGCTGAAGGGTGAGAGCAGAGAGACAGGCACAGACAACAAATTGTTTGAAATAGTTCCTTCTGTAGAAACGCCCTCAAACTTGGGGAGAGTCTAGTAGGGCCGAAATGAACTCAATTTTTTGTGTTGCCATTACCATTGCATTTTCTCTGTTCAAAATCAGACCCAGATGATTGAAGAGATACAGTGTGAATTGGAGTTTACTTGGTTTTTGACTTGCCCCTCACTAGCCAATTGTCCAGGTGTGGAAACGCATGAATTCCTCTTTTTCTGAAAAATGCTGCTACAGTCACACATTTGGTAAATACCTGCTGAGCCAAGAACAAAGGGAAGCAAAAAGTGTTCCGATAATGCTGACCTGCCACTACAAATCTCAGAAGCCTCCTAAGGCTCAGGAAAATCATCACATGGAAGCAAGCATCCTTAAGATTGAGTGTAGCAAACCAGTTGTGATTCAAAGTATGAAGAATAGTAGCTATGGTAACTATGTGGATTCATGTAATTGTTCAGACCATAGTACATCAAAAATAGGTCTCATCTCTCCTTGGAATATGGGGATGAGGAAGTACCATGAGTAAAATCCATTTCCCTGATGCCACAGGGGAACTTTCTCTACGGCCCCAGAAGCCCAAAGAGCCTGAACTTATCTGTAAAATGTTGCCATAGCCTCACAATTTATAAAGTGCTTTGGTAAAAGCACTTGCTGATTAGCAACGCACATTTGTAAGGATGAGGTAGAATGAAGTTTGCTTTCCAACACATCCAGTCTTTTAGAGTCTTTGTCTTTTGGAGTGGACTTGTATTTCCCATTTTAACCTCTCATTACCTGACATTACAACAAGAGAGTTAGGCACCAGATGCAAGAAGAGGTATACATCTGTCATCCATATACTTCGCTGTGGGTGGTAAGGATGTCAGGGTGTGCCATAAACTTGTTCAGGTTCTATGACAGTTTCATTTATGAGGAAAGCCACTCTTCCTGGAGCAGAGGACTGAAGAATACCCAGTAATTTATGGGTGTTCTGAACAAATTCAACCTGAATTCCCAAGTTTGAAGCCATGTGCCTCCAGAGGCCTTGTTACAATTTAAAATCCTCATGTACAGGAGAGGAGGAATTTGGCAGAATTGTCTGGTGATCAAGAGGAAGGAATTGGAGCCAATGGAATCTCCTGTGGTGTCTGTAACAACAGTCAGCAGGAGCAGGAGCAACCCCAGTCTTCGGCTGCAGTACCAGAGATTGAGGAGGGGATGCTATCAGAATAGGTGACCTTGTCCTCGATTGAACCAAGCATCAGGATATTGCAGACTGCAGAATATCCCTGGGGTCCAAGGAGGCCACTGTGGGTAGAGGTACAGCACTGGTGGCCAGTGGGGAACTGGGCCAAGACCCTGTAATGAAAGTGGTGCCAAACTCGATACTGATGGTGATCCCCAGAAGATCTCAATGACTTTTGAGAGCAGTATTGCGAAGACGAGGGAAGAGGACAAAGATGCCTCTGAGCCTGACCCTGAAGAACCTTCCAAACAGTTCTCAGGCAATGGAGAAGCCATCCCCAGAGGGACCAGTAAACATCCAGCCTTATCTGAAGCCCAGATAAGCAGACAGCATCAGTACTAACAAAGATAAAGAAGTCAGCAATTTCAGTACTGATAGGGGTCCTGCAATCACACACTGTACCAGAGCAGACGTCAGTACCTAAGTCCAAACTGGCACTGGTCCCATAGATGTAGTGTGCACAAGAATTGTTGTCAGCACCGAAGCGAATACCTCCAAGCAATAAACCACTCAGTATGGAAAAGGATGGTGAGCTCGACTCTTCACCCTGAATTGGAGGTAGTGCAAAAGACTGCCAACAACAGCATCAGGTATGCAATCAAGCCCAACAGGGCCAAGGACATTGATGAAGAGGTCACCACAGCTAAATAATCCTGAATTAATGAAAAGTCATGGCAAAGACAGGCAAAGCAAGTCCACTGGGTGGAAACGGTCAGTGATGACACTGACTTCACTGGTACCAGATTCAACCAATGCCCCATGAATGGTGCAGAAGTCAATGGTATGGAGTCCAATTGCTCTCGCTTCAGGACAGGAGAACAGGTAGACAGTCCTGCTCTATCCCGCGTACTGAAGGAACCACACTCCCCTTAGAAGGGAAGGAATCTCTCCTAGCTCTGGAATGGCCCCAGTCTGTTTTATGAGTCCTTTTCCTAGGAGAACCAGAGGAAGGAGAATGATCTCTCTTCCTCCTTGGAGGGGAATCCATATATGGTTAAACCACAGCCCATGCTAGTTCAGACACTCTCTGGGGGGCCTGAAAATCAGTGGATGTGTCTGGTGACAATACAGGCCTAATGGCCTACTCGTGAAAGTGCTGCCTCAAGCTCAAGTCCCTGGCCACCTGCATCCTCTTCTTGAATGAATGGAACACCTTTCTTTAACGTGCCCTTCCCCAAGGCACAAACATACATCAAATATGGAGGTCACTAACAGGAATAGCCATGCCACACAAATGGCAATGTATTAAACCTGGTCAAGGCATCAGAAGAGGCTAAATTCTACTAAGCTAATTCTAAGGTACTACTACAACTAATCATTTAGCTTTATACACAAAAGCATGGAAAATAAAGACAGAGAACTGTACAGTAAAATACCACAAAAATGCTCCAACTCAAGCACTGGGGTTGGAGAGAAGGAACTGAAGGTGACTGGGGTGGCACCACCCTTAAATAGCTATGGGAGGAGCTAAGGGCACCACTCCTATCAGTACCACTAGGCAAAGTTTTACAGCTTTGGTGTGCTGGGAACACACATAATGTGTGTCTGCAACCACTCAAAGCAGCAGTATAAATCCCTACATTGGTTGCACTGTTGCTTCTAACAGGCTGAGCAAGCAAACTAAAGAATTCAAGCAGGCACAGTTCCTAGTACATGGGCAAAATATAGAAACAGATTAGCCCAGTTTCATCGGTAAAGCACACATGTAGGATTAAAAAGGTATATAAAGGATTAATTAGTTTAGCTTGGCTAAGAAAATATACGTGCTTTGTAGCTTATATAATATGTAACAAGGCCTTGAAAATAATATGCTCAAGAACTAGGAGAAATGTGGCATCTAACAATCAAAGTTTTGGGAAGGCTGCTAAGCTTGGAATGTGGTGTGTGGAATCAGTAGTGACCCCCAACATACCAATGTTTTCTTGGAGAAAGAGGCACAGTTGTAAAAATCTTGTCTTCTCCAGACTTAAGGAGGGAGTCAACTCCAAACTTCCCAAAACAGTCAATCTTTTAGCTCGGATAACAGTCGGATAAATTGTGTGTCTATCCCCCTCACCCCCTTCCTGTTTATGTGCTCTCTTATGCTATGTAATCTCTGAACAGCATGTCTCTCCCCTCTACTTCCTTGCTGTTTTCCGCTCCAAATTCTTTATTACAGCTCAGTTCTGTGAGGTGATGAGCACGCTTGGTTCCCATTCAAGTCAGTGGCAGTTGAGGGTGCTCAGCAACTTACAAGATCTAGCCATTATCATCTAACATTAGTAACATTATCTAAGTGCTTGTATAGCATCAAGGGTTATAGCAGTGCTATTAGCTTTAGACAGCAATGCCCTTAGTCAGACTGCATGCCAAGCTACCCAAAAGGAATTTGAATTGCTCAATGTCTATAGTGCTAGGCACCCGCAATGCAACCCAACTTGCTGAAATGAAACTGCAATTACTGGAACCAGACAGAAAATTCCAAGTAATAAATTTCAAGTCTCTTTCCAAAGGTTACGTTTCTGGTTGGAGGATTAACACAATAGTTTTAGAATAGTATCAGCATTAACAGGTTTGGGGTCCCCCCTCCCCCACAAAAAATAAACAAGTCCAATTCTCAATGTATTTCAAATATAGATATACCTATGAGATACAATATAGTATAGATATCTTATAATTCATTTTGACCCTATCCTGCAGGCTGCTCCATGTGGGTGGACCTGTGTCCACAGCATGAAGGCTGCGAGATCAGTAACCTAATTCACACTTATTATCTCTGAATAAAAAATTATTTTTAAAAATGTTTTAAACATAACTTGACAAGATTATAAATCTCTGGGAAGTAAATAATATAATCTTCTACCAAACAGACTATTTACAAGGTACCTTATAATTAAATTACAATAATTGAAAATTTTATACTTTCTTAGCATGTGCACCTACGTGCGTCTGTCCGTCATAATCCTTTGATATGAGGCTAACGCCTTCTCTCTGCGAGAAATTCTTAAAGCGACCTGACACTCTAGGCACACCAAAATCATGCACCTACAAAATTTGAGCACTCTTAATTTAGAGATATTACCTTTTTCCTACAAAGAAATACTTTTAAAATGTATGTGTTCAACAAGCACTATACATGCAAGATACAGTGCAATACAACAGAACTAATATCTAAATTATATCTCGGGTAAGAGATTACATGTTCATTTTCCAACATACAGACCTGCTCCACTTGATGAATGTGTCCAAATTCTATGCCATGAAAATAAATATTTATGACAGTCTTACCTTTCTTTGTTTTACATTCTGTAATTTTTTCATATTCAAAGAAAGCTAGAAAAAAATGCTATTCTGATAAGAACTTTCCATAGTCCACACTCTCTCTATGGTGAGAGAACAGTGAGTAAATTTCAATGAGTACACAAAAATTATAAAAACGTTGACTGTCAACTGGCTAATATAACCACAACGAATAAATACAAGACTAAAATGTTTAATAGGGAGCAGAATAATTCCCTCAATACAATAATGCGATACAACTGTCAGTGCCTGATGTACAATCTGAATCAGAAGCAGAAAAATGACTTAGTAGTAGTACACCTAGGCAAGTTTCAGTAGGGTCATCCAGTCTGGGTCCATCACTTTTCAAAGCACAAAAAATAATACATCAATTTCCAAAACTATAATATTCTAGCCAACATCAGAGGTAGTAAAATCTCTAAGTAGGGAATTATTCAACACCTTGCAGGATCAGACGATACTTACTGAATTGTGGTCTTAGCTATGCTAGACATCTAAACGTTAACAGCTTGAGCCCCAGTCATGCCACCTAGGGACTGGCACTCCTGGTAGGAAGTCACAGGTGACTGGCACCTTTACCCTCTTCCAATCCTGTTCCAATTGGGGAACAATAACGTGCATGCTTAGGTCACTTAATTTTTAATTTCCTCTCTTTTATGAGTTTGTATCAGGCACATTGTGTGTGTAGCAACTCTTAACTGCTTCCCAATGAAGCTGTGTGTGTATATACACATTTGTGGTTTTTTTAGTGCTTAACTTGGGTCAGAGATTAAGCAATGGGGGAACTGGGAGACAGAAGTGGAACTGCTAAAGGAGAACAGCAACTGTGCATGAGCCTCTCTTTGTTGTAGGATCCTCACTGAGAAGATTTTGGGTATGTCTGTGCTTCAATAAAACACCTGCGGCTGGCCTATGTCAACTGACTCAGGTTCACAGGGCAGATTGTAGGGCTATAAAATAGCAGTGTAGATGTTCAGGTTCAGGCTGGAGGTCAGGCTTTGGGACCTCTATGAGCCATAAGTACAGGATTCACTTCACCAGCCCCTAAAGGTCACTGAAACTGATTGGAGTTGAGGGCACATATCATCTAGCATAACTGTACGTACATGGTAGAAAAAATATAAAGTATTATATATATAAATAATCTCTTCTATAGAAAATACCACTACAAATACCCATTATTTCCAGCCGCTTAAAAGAGAGAAATTAGGTTAGACAAGGAAAAAGGCACTCTGCATAGGAAGTTACATGTAACTGATATATAGACTTTTGTTTTAATGCTTTCAATCTAGCAAAAATATATACCATGAAGTTTAAAAAAAAAAAAAAAAAAAAACAGCTCTCTTTTAGAAAGTCTGCTTGACAAATCAGAGATATTTGCATGGTGCATTAGGAGAGAATGCAACATTCAAAACATAATTCTGGAGAGAGCTCATTGTAGATGATAATGTAAAGAGCAAGCCTGCCAGTGCAGTAAATACTGTTAAAGTCAGCAAATTATATCTAAAATCATGATCAACTATTTTATTTTAGAATTAAGGAAATGAATACATGGTCAATTTGAATCAAATTACTATTTACTGTCTGAAAAGTTGTAGTTTCAAAACCCTTTGGTGTTATTTTTCATGGAGGAGAATTTTAACATTCATTAAAAAGAAAAAAACAAAGCAAAAAAATAGAATAAGCACCTACCTGTAATAACGAGACTGTAAATAAGTTGAACAAACAGTCTTTGACACGTGGCTGGCAGACCCAAAGTCTATTACCTTAACCCGGTATGGCTGCCGGACAGGATCCACCAACATAATGTTCTCCGGTTTGAGGTCAGCATGGATTAAACCAAGACTTTTTAGTTTTTTCAGTGCAGTGGCCACTTGTTGCAGAATTGGCCGTATTACTTTTAGCTGTAGAGGGCTGAATTTGTTTTGCTTCAGAAAGTCATATAAATTCTGTTCCAACATCTCAAACACCAAGCAAGTATGGTTACGATGCTGAAAGCATTCATAAGCTCTCACAAAATTAAACTCATCCGCATTTTCAGTACTTAGTCTTGCTAGTATGCTCACTTCTATTTGTCCTTGACGTGCATAAGAAGGATGATTCTTCAAAATTTTGATTGCGACAATCTCATTTGTCCCTCTTGTCCAACATTTTACTACTTGTCCAAAGGTTCCTCGCCCAAGGAAATCCAGGACCTCATAAGTATTTTTCACAGAGCACAACACCTCATGCTGTACTAACTGATAATCTCCATCTCCACTGGTACTACTCTGTTTTGAAGTTGCAGTAGTTGTCACAACCGTCACAGGGTTTCCCATATTTGCTTGCAACATTGCAGGTAATATAGACAGTTCATCAACGATCTGCATTGCGCTACTTTGATTATTCAACTCTTCACTCTTACGCTTCAATCCACATCGCTGGGATCCATCCAGTAAATCTAACCTGGTTCCCTGTGTACCAGTCTGAGGTGTCTCAACTTGAAGTTGTTGCGCCTGCACTGCTAACACATTTGTAGCACCTACGGTATTTTTTAAAGCAACAGCACTTGTCTGCAACAAAAAGTTTTGTCCTCGAGGTCTGTCAAATGGGTTCTTAGTCTGAAAGTAAGTACTAACTCTGTTGGGAGAATGAGTAATTCCAAAGTTTTTACCATTCACATAGATCCGTGGGTAGATTCTTTCGTGGTACACACAACTGCTTGGCTCTACTTTGAGTTTCTTCACACTACAAAAGGCACTTGACTGGGTTTGATAAACATATGGTGGATAGACCAAGACTTGTGAGGCCATACCTGAAGAAGGACGTTGGGGTGGAGGGAAGGGGGGAAAAAGAACAAACCACAATTTAAAATTTGTAGCAATTTCTTCCTCTGAGAAATTAGAACACTCAAATTAACCACCTTTGGTTTGCCATTAAATGGTTTGATACTTAAATTGCCCATGTCAGTGGTTCCCAATTTTTTTTAAACCAAGGCGATCCATCAACTCCATTTTGTCTTTTTTGGCAACCCACCCAGAGTCCAAATTCATCATAGGCCAGCATCCTCTCCTCCTCTGCTGCTCCTCCTCACCCCTCTGCAGGAACACTAACCACATGTAGCAGCATGCTCTGCCCTGGCACAGCAACCCTAACCCCAATCCATTGTAGAACAGGGTTGGAGAGCGAGCCCACCTTGCATACACCCTGTAGCAACAACTCCTGTCCCATGAAGCTCAGCCCTGTTCACCGGTGTATGTGATGGCAGCGCCATTAAGGTTTAGCCTTGCTAAGTCACACTGCCTCCATTCTCTTCCAATGTATGGAATTGGACCATTAAAATGTCAGGAGTTTAGAGTTGTGGCTATTGTACATTTTGGACTGGTTGTATAGGGTAGTGCTGGGATGGTTTGCGGCAGCTCAGTAATGCCATCCTTTTTTGGGAAGGAGAAACTAACTTTCTCTCTTTCTTCCTTAGAAGAACCTAAGCTTTAATTAAAAGAACCTTCTAGTTCTCATGGCTGTGAAGATAACCTTCAAGTTATGAGCAGAGAACAACCTGATGCAGTGATGTCTGCCTGTGTCTACGGATAACCTGCAACAATAGCCCTGGGAGTGAGCATATCCTAAAGTATTAACTCAGAAACGGGTTAATTTAAAATGTCAACGTTGCCACCATTTCACTATGATAAAAGCATATATGATAGAGGGATGAACATCAGTTAACATCACTGCTATCAGAGCACACAAGAGGAGAATGCTATTATGAAGACCTGCGCAATTTGCTGTAAATGGTATCTTATTTTGATGTGTCTAGTAAGTGAGACATGGGTTTTGTGCCAAGAGCTGAGATAGTATAAATACACATATAAATACACATACATATATACACACACACGCAAATTAAATATTCCCAAACCAACATATAATTCATAAATTTACCATCTAATCCTATTACAAAATGTTAGATGTTTTCTGTACTTCTGAACAGTACACAAAAATGTTATTGTATAGCAAACAAAAAATCCCAGATATTTGTTGTGTAGATAAATAGTACTGTAAGATAAAATATACAATCTATTTACATGTACCCTAAAAAGACAGCACATGTAAAACATTTAAATGTGCTTTATAAGCCAACATTCCTGAGAAATTCTATGGGAGGTAGCTTTACATAGGCACAAAGGTACTGTATAACGAAAAAAAGATCTGATTTTACATATATGCTGCATCAAGTTAAATCTGTTCTGTTTTCAAGGCCCTAAATAATACCATCCTAGTCCATATCTCTAGTTTCGTCTTTTATTACATTCCGGAACTCCATACCCTTTCCTCTGAAAAGAATACCAGCCTCAAGGCCTCATTCATCTGTTTCTTCCACAACAGGGTGGATACAAATAAATGTGGGGTTTTAATAACATTTTTAAATTTAAATTCCATGTCTTTTCTTTTAAAAATAAACCTATTTAAAATTAAATTTTAAAGCATGACAACCTATGTGTTCAGGTTTAAACTTACTATAAATTATTAAATTTAAATATTAAGCGGTACGCATTTGTTGCCAGAGTTATAAAGGAAGTCAACTGATGGAAGTCAAGGTCTAAGCACACAGAAGCAGAATTTGCTGAAGTTCTACACCAGCTTTACAGAACTGTACTTCTGTGCAGGTGCAGAAGAACTATTTCCTTCATTTGAGTTTATTCAACTAATTCTATTCAATGATTAGTTCATTCAAAGTTGAGAAACTGATTAGAAGTTAAAAAAACAGGAAATCTTATTTTCATTTTCCAATATTTGAACAAAAACTAAGTGTGAGACTATGAGATCAACTATTTTTAATATCTTGAACATGATGACCTGAAGCAATCAGTTTAATTCACTAACTACAGAGCGTACTACCTTTGTATAATAAATCTATTATAAATGCAAAACTTGTTTTGATACACTTTTTTCCTTATATGTCTGACATATTTAAGGTAGTTTTATGAAACTAATAAAAAAACTGAAATGCTGGTTTTGTACATTTAACTGAATTCTAATTTCCATGGAAATAGAGCTGGATACAAATCACAAGTAAAAAACTTAATCTAGTAAATAAAAAAATGCATCATTTATTTGCTAACAATAAAAAAAATGTAAAAAATTAAGAATCTGAATCAATGTAAAGTAAGCGATATAACTGCTTAAACAAATGTGAACAGATAGTGTATCCTAGATAGCAAAGGGAAGCAACAGATTTAGTGTAACAATTGCATTTAATTTCAAATTAACATGTTTTAATCATTACCAACCAATGCGAAATCAACCTCTTTAGGAAACTACCTAAAAAGTACAAACGCAAAACAAAATTAAAATTGATTTGAATCAATGCTTCCTGCTTGTTGATTTAAATCATGATTAAAACAGATAATTTAAATCAATCCATCCTGTCCCGAAGTCCATCAAACCACCAGCATCTCCATTCAATTCACTCCTAAAGACTCACTTCAATGATACTTGACAATAGTGAGTCAACCAGAACTCCTAGCCACTCCCTCTTTAGGGTTTTCCAGGATCTCATCCACTCCAGGTTTGCACTGTTCAAACACATCAGGGCACAGACTGTATACATTTTATCTTGTACAGCAGTGGTTCTCAACCAGGTTCTCAACTAGACCATAACTTCAGAAATTGTGTACTGATACGCCAGAATCCTATAATCAAATAAAACATGAATTTCTACCAGTTTCAGCGTATCAGATCAAAACCATCATTGTTTTTTATATTACAGTCCTGCCGAGAGGCCCCATTCAGGATCAGGATCCCATTCAGGATCAGGATTTTGCCTAAGCAATGTACTGAAACATATTAAGAGACAACCTCTTTCCCAAAGAGCTTACAAATTAATTTAGTACTGCGTATGTCAGTAGTGTGTTTGGTGCTGTACAACAGTGGTTCTCAACTGTTCCAGACTACTGTACCCCTTTCAGGAGTCTGAGGTCTTCCAGGGGGTATATCAATTCATCTAGATATTTGCCTAGGTTTACAACAGGCTACATGAAAAGCACTAGCAAAGTCAGTACAAGCTACAATTTCATACAGAGCGACTTGCTTATAATGCTCTATATACTGTATCAGTTTTCTCAACCCTCGGTGTCATGATTTTATCATTATATAGGAAAATTGAGAAAATTTTTTAGTAATAATGTGCTGTGACACTTTTGTATTTTTATGTCTGCTTTTGTAAGCTAGCAGGTAAGTGAGGTGAAACCTGTCGTATGCAAGATAAATCAGCCTCCTGAAAGGAGTACATAGCTGCACTCAAAAACTAAACAAAACGCAAAACTTTAGAGCCTACAAGTCCCAATCAGTCCTACTTCTAGTTCAGCCAAATCACTAAGACAAACAAGTTTGTTTACATTTACAGGAGATAAATGCTGCCTACTTCTTATTTACAATGTCACTTGAAAGTGAGAACAGGTTTTTGCATGGGACCTTTGTAGCTGGCATTGCAAGATATTTATGTGCCAGACATGATAAACATTCTTATGCCCCTTCATGCTTCGGCCACCATTCCAGAGAATATGCTTCCATGCTGATGACACTCATTAAAAAATAATGTGTTAATTAAATTTGTGACTGAACTCCTTGGGAGAGAACTGTATGTCTCCTGCGCAGTATTTTACCCACATTCTGCCATATATTTCATATTATAGTAGTCTCAGATGATGACTCAGCACATGTTGTTCATTTAAAGAACACTTTCGCTGCATATTTGACAAAACGTAAAGAAAGTACCAATCTGAGACTTCTAAATATAGCCACAGCACTTGACCCAAGGTTTAAAAATCTGAACTGCCTTCCAAAATCTGAGAGGGACGAGGCGTGCAACGCCTGGGAAGTCTTAAAAGAGCAACACTCCAATGCAGAAACTACAGAACCTGAACCATCCAAAAAGAAAAACCTTCTGTTGGTGGCATCTGACTCAGATGATGAAAATGAACATTCGTCAGTCTGCATTGCTTTTGGACTTGCATAACAACAGGTTTCAGAGTAGCAGCCGTGTTAGTCTGTATTCGCAAAAAAGAAAAGGAGTACTAATGGCAAGTACTCCTTTTCTTTTTTGCTTTTGGACTGTTATTGAGCAGAACCTGTCATCAGCATGGATGCATGTCCTCTGGAATGGAGGTTGAAGCATGAAGGGACATATAAATCTTTAGCGCATCTGGCATGTAAATATCTTGCAACGCTGTCTACAACAGTGCCATGAAAACAACTGTTCTCACTTTCAGGTGACATTGTGAACAAGAAGCAGGCAGCATTATCTCCTGCTAATGTAAACAAACTTATTTGTCTTATCGACTGGTGGAACAAGAAATAGGATTGAGTAGTCTTGTAGGCTCTAAAGTTTTAGATTTTTTTTATTTCTGAATGCAGTTTTTTTTGTACATTATCATGAAATTTGAACTTACAAATGCAGAATTAAGAGATTGCACTACAGTACTTGCATTAGGTGAATTGAAAAATACTATTTCTTCTGTTTTTTACAGTGCAAATATTTGTAATCAAAAATAAATATGAAGTGAGCACTGTACACTTTGTATTGTGTGTTATAATTGAAATCAATATATTTGAAAATATAGAAAACATCAAAAAATAATTAAATGGTATTCTATTATTGTTTAATTATGCGACAGCCCTAATATTTAGTCACATCTCTCACTTTACTTCACATGATGGGGGACGGCCTCCAAGAAGTCTGACAAAATATCTTCCCCCTCTGAGAAGGACTGTGCTCAGTATATAATTGTAGAAGTACTGTATATGTGCCTTCTCTACTCCGAAAAGCTCATTTTATAGTCAAATAAATCCCCATAGTCTGGGATCGCTGAAGTGATTGTTTCTTTTTTTAATCAGGAGTGGTACACACTATATGATCACACTATATGGCTACTAATCAAGGGAGAAAGAAGATTCTAATTTAGGTTCTGATTTTAATACTAAAAATTCTGGATTATTAGTGCTCCTATTCCTAAACTCATGACTATAGTGACGAGAAGTCATGAGAGAGCAAAAATGGCTTTCTTCCACTCCTTCGTTGCTCTGGCAACATACCACTATTTCCTACACCAGACAAGGACCCCAATGTCTACATTTTTCCACCTCCAGGATAAACAACAGCTTCCTAATTATTAAACACAAATTGACCTGGATATGATCAATTGCAAGGGCAGTTTGCATTAACAATTTTTGTCCCTTATGTTCAGTCCTGCTTGTGAAGAATTAAAATTGGATTAAAAAGAAGGTAAATATTGTAGCAAGATTCAAAACTGACTGCAGAAAAAAAGTAGCATAAGGCAAAAAGCCTTACAGGAGAGACAATTCTAGCAGGCACAACAATCTGTTGGCAGAGATCATGTCCATCTTACTGTAAAGGTAAAAGCCCTTGAGGAACTCTTATGTGAAGCCCTTTTTGTAAATTATTGTGCTCCATTTAGTCAAGTGACTTTCAGATTACCCTTCACAGGTTCTGAGAGGCAACTAAACAGTTTGGACTTACCATTAGCCTGAAAAAAAAAAAAATGAAGACCTCATCCATACAGCCCCATCAACGAAACTAAAGAACATCAGTAACTTTACACACCTTGGCAGTACCATCTGAAGTGACGGTTACTTGGATGAAGAAATAAATATGAAAGGTAAGCCAGGCTTTCGGAAGACTCTGCCAAAGTATACTCAACCAGCATGCTATCAAACTGTCAACAAAAGTGATATACAATGCAGTAGTGAAATCATCCCTTTCACATGAGTGTGAAACATGGGCCGTTTACCTTTAGACATATCAACAACTTGTACTTATACTGTCTTTGCTCTATTCTGAAGGTCCACTAGCAAGATAAAGTGTTAAACGTTAATATCCTTAAAAGAGAAAATACAACCAGCATCAAGGCAATGATTACCAAAGCTCAGCTTTGATGGACAGGTCACTTTATCAGAATGGATGATTACAGACTCCCAAAAAAAGTCCCCTATGGTGTGCTGAAACTCAGAAAGGGCAGGCAATGTAAATGCTTCAAAGACACTCATAAGCCAAATCTTAACTTATGAGGCATAAATATTGATCATTTCTAAAACAGAGCAAAAGACAGACCTGAGTGTACAGCAACTGCCTCAAAAAGTTTACAACCTTTATTGAAGGACAGGAATGAAAAACTGATTGATAAAAGGGCAGAGCATAATGCCAAGTCTTCAGTGAGAGCCTACATATTCCTACGTAAGATCCATTCACAACCTTGCTCCTTGCAGATTAGTTTAGACAGCCACAAGAGAAGACACAAGCTTTTGTGATGCCATCATTGGATACAATGGGACTGCAATACATATCTATCAAGGTGAAACAAGAGTAACTCGTTCTTCTGAAGTGGTATACTGAAAGTTCATAAGAATGGCCATACTGGATCAGACCAATGGTCCATCTAGCCCTGTATACCGTCTTCCAACAGTGGCCAATGCCAGATGCTTCAGAGGTAATGAACAGAACAGGTAACGATCAAGTGATCCATCTTGGCGCCCATTGCCAGCATCTGAAAAAGAGAGGCTAGGGACACTTCAGAGCATGGTTTTGCATCCCTGCCCATCCAGCCTAATAGCCATTGATGGACCTATCCTCCTTTTTTGAACCCTGTTATAGTCCTGGCCTTCACAACATTCTCTGACAAAGAGTTCCACAGATTGATTGTGCGTTGTGTGAAGAAATACTTCCTTTTGTTTTAAACCTGCTGCCTATTAATTTCATTTGATAACCCCTAGTTCTTGTGTTATGAGAAGGAGTAAATAACACTTCCTTAGCTACTTTCTCCACACCAGTCACGATTTTATAGAGCTCTATCATATTACCCGTTGGTCTTCTCTTTTCCAAGCTGAGAAGTCCCAGTCTTATTAATCTCTCCTCATACGGAAGCTGTTCCATGCCCCTAAACATTTTTGTTGCCCTTTTCTAATTCCAATATATATTTTTTGAGACCAGATCTGTGTTCAGTATTCAGGATGTGGGATACCATGGATTTATAAAAAGGCAATATTATATTTTCTGTCCTATTATCTATCCCTTTCCTAATGAGTCCCAACATTTTTAGCTTTTTTGACTGCTGCTGCACATTGAGCGGATGATTTCAGAGAACTATTCACAATGACTCTAAAATCTCTGTTTTGAGATTTTAACAGCCAATTTAGATAATTTAGGTAAAGATAAAATGGATAAAATGGAATTTATTTATTTATTTATTCCATTTTAGATAAAATGGAATTTAGATTCCATTATTTTATATGTACAGTTGGGATTATGTTTTTCCGATATGCATTACTTTGCATTTATCAACATTGAATTTCATCTGCTATTTTGTTTCCCATTTATGAATATGTTGAACAGTACTCGTCCCAGTACAGACCCTTGGCAGATACCATTATTTATCTCTCTCCATTCTGAAAACTGACCATTTATTCCTACCCTTTGTGTCCTATCTTTTAACCAGATACTGATTCATGAGAGGACCTACCCTCTTATCCAACAACAGCTTTCTTTGCTTAAAAGCCTTTGGTGAGGGACCTGTGTCAAAGACTTTCTGAAAAAGTACGTACACTGTAGCCACTGGATCACCCTTGTCCATGTGCTTGTTGACCCCCTCAAAGAATTCTAGTGGATTGGTGAAACATGATTTCCCTTTACAAAAAACAAGCTGACTCTTCCCCAATAAATCACGTTCATCTAGGTATCTGATAATTCTGTTCTTTGCTATAGTTTCAAACAATTTGACTAGTACTGAAGTTAGGCTTTCTGGCCAGTAATTGCTGGGATAGCCACTGGAACCTTTTTTAAAAATTGGCATCACATTAGCTATCCTCCAGTCATCTGGAACAGAAGTGGATTTAAATAATAAGTAACATGCCACAGTTAGTAGTTCTGCAATTTCACATTTGAGTTCCTTCAGAACTCTTGGGTGAATACCATCTGGTCCTGATTACTTATTACTGTTTAATGTATCAATGTGTTCCAAAATATCCTCTAATGACACCTCAATCTGGGACAGTTCCTCAGATTTGTCACCCAAAAAGAATGGGTCGAGTTTGGGAATCTCCCTCATCCTCAGCTGTGAAGACCGATGCAAATAATTCATTTAGTTTCTCTGCAATAGCCTTGTCCTCTTTCAGTGCTCCTTGAGCATCTCAATCATCCAATGGCCCCACTGGTTTTTTTGGCAGGCTTCCTGCTTCTAATATACTTAAAGAAAATTGTTATTGTTACTTTGAGTCTTTGGCTAGCTGTTCTTCAAATTCTTTTTTGGCCTTAATTATATTTCCTAATTATATTTTATACTTAACTTGCCAGAGTTTATGCTCCTTTCTATTTTCCTCACTAGGATTTAACTTCCACTTTTTAAAGGATGTCTTTTTGCCTCCAACTGCTTACTTTACTTTATTGTTTAGCCACAGTGGCACTTTTTTGATCTTCTATGTTTTTTAATTTGGGGTATACTTTTAAATTGAGCTTCTATTATGATGTCTTTAAAAAAGTTTCAATGCAGCTTGCAGGGATTTCATTTTTGCCACTGTACCTTTTAATTTCTGTTTACCTAACTTCCTCATTTTTGTTCAGACATATTCTTATTTGCATCATTCATTCTGACTGTATACATACTCCATTTCTGAAGCCAGTAGAAATGAGAAACAGCAATGTTTTATTTTATGAATTGTAAAATTGACAGCAACTCTAAAGTTATGCTTTGATTTATGAAAAGCATGGTGTTTACTGTAAGAAAATACTTATTTTAATAATTATTACAGTGGAATACAACTGTTCAGATATTAAAAATTATATACAGAATTTTCAATGCATCAAGAAGTTTCACTCTTGACAATATACTTAGTTCTTAAAAAGGGACAGTGGTATCTTACTTGTTATCTAGTACACAGCTGCAACAAGAAATCCTCTCCAAGTCTTTATAAGGGTTTTTAGCATCCCAGACATATTTGACGAAGCTGAAGTTGGTATTTTGAGACAATTTTTCTTAAGTGCTCTCCAAAATGCCACACATGACCATGCAGTTTTTGCAGGTTCTGAGTACGCAAATTGCTGCCCCTATTAAATCTACAGATCCATATTGGAGGCCAATTTGTAATTGCTGACCTTTATATTACCACTGGCAAATGGGAAAACATCCCTTTTCTGTAATTTATTTCAACAGGTACCTTAAATAAAATTGGTCCCCTCAAAACCTGTGCCTTTACCAGTAGAAAGCACAGATATACAAATGAAAGTTCATACAGGACAAAAGAACGTAATACAACACTATCAGAAGCAAGATAGTAACAGCCCTTAGTCCAGTGCATTTGTTTTAAAGGGTCACCCAGCAACTGTTTCTAATATACAATGATGTGAGTAAAGATACAAATACGTGGAACAGAAAAGTAAACAATCCTTTTAAACCCCTACACATTTCCCTACTTTGGACCAACAGTTAATAACCAAAAAAATCCAACTGCTCTCCTTCAAAAAGGTTAGCTTACCACCTCACTTTATTTATTTGAAAGGAGGCTCTCCTACAATGTAACACTGCATTAGATAAAGATCAGAAATTTATACTTTTAATATGACCATGGTACCTTCTGAATTTTTATGTTTACTACCTTTTTTTTAGCCTTTAAATTCCATTAGAAAAATGTTTACAGTTTTTATACTAATTACCCTGAAGTTCTATTGAAAAATCTAAAGAAAAAAGTGAAAAGCAGAGATTTGCTTCTTTTCAACTATAACTGTACATAAGAAAGTTACAATTTGATGGTTGGATTCTATTAAAATAACCATATATTCATGTAAAAATTAAATTACCTTAATTTAAATATTGCAAAGCTACAGTTTGGTACAATACTGTAATCCTATCAAAATATACAAACTTGAAATTGTGAAACAGATCAAATTCTCTTTGTGTTTCAATATATTACTTAGAAAGTGTAAAATATTAATAAAAATACACAAATTCTTTATTTTATATAAGCCATTCAGTCCTTTCACAACAGGTTTTAAGTGCATCATGGCTATGAAACTTTCTTCACTTGTAGGAAACCTTCCTTGCTCAACCTTGTGGTGTAGAGCAAGGGAATGAACACAACAGCATACTGTGAAAAATACTCAGAAGACAGAACACCATCACCCCCATAAAACTGATTCATCAAGCTTCTTGAGAACACAGGGCTATGCACACGCTTAAAATACATTGCCGATTCAAGGCCTAGATCAGGGGTGAGCAAACTAGGGCCCGGGGGCCACATCCGGCCCTTGAGCTCCCAGCAGAGAGCAGGGTCCAGGACTTGCCCAGCTCCAGCCAGGGAGCACGGTCAGGGTCTTGCCCTGCTTTGCATGAGCCATGGCTCTGCGTGGCTTCCTGAAGTAGAGGCATGTCCCCCCTCCAGCTCCTAAGCATAGGGGCAGCCAGGGGTCTCCACACACTGCCCCCACCCCAAGTGCCACCCCTGCAGCTCCCATTGGCCTGGAACTACAGCCAATGGGAGCTGCAGGGGCAACACCTACAGACAGGGCAGCATTCAGAGCCACCTGGCTGCCCCTCTGCATACGAGAGGGAGAGGGGACATGCCTCTGCTTCTGGAAGCTGCTTAAGGCAAGTGCCACTCAGAGTCTGCACCCCTGATCTCTCTCCCATCCTCCAAATCCCTCAGTCCCAGCCCGGAGCACCCTCCTGTACCCCCAACCTCTCATCCCCAGCCCCACTCCAGAGCCTGCACCCCAACCGGAGCCCTCACCCCAACCCCCAATTTTGTGAGCATTCATGGGCCATCATACAATTTCCATACCCAGATGTGGCCCTTGGGCCAAGAAGTTTGCCCACCCCAGCCTAGATCCATAAGCACTCACTCAGAGGAAAAAAAAGAAAAAAAGTGTTCTATGTAACAGCCGTGTTTGTTATGCAATTCACCATAAATGGACAGGATATTTTGGCTTTGATCATCCGCCAATTAGGTGGTGATGCTGCTTTGTTAATTTATTTCTTTAAAATGTTAGAGAATCTATTCTCCCATGAGTATTAGTGTTAATTCCAGTAAAAAGAGAGAGATGTGTACTATCCATTACAATTTAAGCACATTCTTAATGTTCTGCTGAATCAGGGCCCATGTCTTTGTTATAATACAGCTTTATTTTTTCATTAAGTTCCCATTTTATCCCTTCTGGAGTAGCTAGAGCTCCAAAACTGGCTCCCACTAAGCATCTGAGAAGGTACATATATTTCAATTTATTCAGCTAATTATGGAGGTTTCAGTAGCGACAACTCCCAAAGAGCAAATCTAAAATCCCTGTATCACAATTTAGAGATTTAATTTAGTCTGCAAATTCAGCACACTAATTCCCACGACAACAGAATTTTCTCGGAAGTTTTACTACAATATTTATTAAGTTTTGCAAATTATATATTTTAAAGGAGTTCCCTTTTTTAATGTTTCCCTTACATTTCTTTGGTTCCTCTAACTAAACAACTAGAGTCCCCACAAATTCGAAACTTCTCTCTCTCTCTCTCTCACCCAGATCGGTAATATCATAAACCAGTCATCATAGTTCAGGGCAACTGCACTCGTATTTCACCTTGGTGGCCAAGCAAGGGAATCCACTCTCAGGCTTCCAGATCCTCAGCTATTGCCTCTCTTGGGTGTAGACATGCATCTCTCCCCCATCTGACAAGGTTTTTTCTGTGCTGCACAGTTCCCTGCTTTCACTGTGTATTTCCCAGCATAGACAGGTTGCCTTAGGACACCTGCTTTTTTTCTCTTCAGAGACAGTTAACAGGTGTAATTGCTAGTTATAAAAGTAAAACTACACAGCATGCCCTATGCAAGCCTACTTTATTCTTAAAGTGGAAAAAAGAGAGAAAACATTAAAAACAATAAAAAGCTACAGGCATGCTAATAAATTTACCAGAATTAACCCCAACTCTAACATGGATTCTGGCAGGAACAGTCCTTCAATGCCCCACTGAAGTGGATTCCTTTGCAGTCACAAGTTCATCACAGCTCCAGCTCAGAACAAGGATTGGGGTCCTCCAGGTACCAGAGGTCCTGTCCATTTGCTGGATCAGGAAAAAAAAAACCACCAGCCAGTTTACAGATTATTTATCTAAAAACCCTTTCTTTGTCTTTTGGTCTCTGGAAAATCCAGTTTGAAATAAAAGGAGTACTTATGGCACCTTAGAGACTAACAAATTCATTTGAGCATAAGCTTTTGTGAGCTACAGCTCACTTCATCGGATGCATTCAGTGGAAAATACAGTGGGGAGATTTATATACATAGAGAATATGAAACAATGGGTGTTAACATACACACTGTAACGTGAGTGATCACTTAAGGTGAGATATTACCAGCACCAGAGCAGAGGGGGAGAGGGAAGAACCTTTTGCAGTGACAATCAAGGTGGGCCATTTCCAGCAGTTGACAAGAACGTCTGAGGAATGGGGGGTGGAGGAAGAGGCAATCAACAAGGGGAAATAGTTTTACTTTGTGTAATGACCCATCCACTCCCAGTCTCTATTTAAGCCTAAGTTAACTGTATCCAGTTTGCAAATTAATTCCAATTCAGCAGTCTCTCGGAGTTTGTTTTTGAGGTTTTTTTTGTTGAAGAACTGCAATTTTTAGGTCTGTAATTGAGTGACCAAACAGATTGAAGTGTTCTCCAACTGGTTTTTGAATGTTATAATTCTTGACGCCTGATTTGTGTCTGTTTATTCTTTTACGTAGAGACTGTCCAGTTTGACCAATGTACATGGAAGAGGGCATTGCTGACACATGATGGCATATATCACATTGGTAGATGTGCAGGTGAAGGCGCCTCTGATAGTGTGGCTGATGTGATTAGGCCCTATGATGGTGTCCCCTGAATAGATATGTGGACAGAGTTGGCAACGGGCTTTGTTGCAAGGATAGGTTCCTGGGTTAGTAGTTCTGTTGTGTGGTTGCTGGTGAGTATTTGCTTCAGATTGGGGGATTGTCTGTAAGCAAGGATTTCCAGGTTTATGGATCGTGGGTAGCAGATAGAATATCCCAGCTCGGGGTTCCAGGGGTGTGTGTGTGCGCGGATTTCATCTTGTGCTTTTTCAGGGAGTTTCTTGAGCAAGTGGTGTAGTTTCTTTCGGTAACCCTCAGTGGGATCAGAGTTCGTATTCCGAAACTATACCATTTGCTCAAGAAACTCCCTGAAAAAATACAAGAACAAATCCGCACAGACCCACCCCTGGAACCCCAACCTGGGGTATTCTATCTGCTACCCAAGATCCATAAACCTGGAAATCCTGGACGCCCCATCATCTCCTTAGCAAACACAGGCAGTAGCACCTGGGAACAAAGTGCCTCAGCATAAAGCACTGGTGCTTGAAAGACTTCTCCGCATGGAGAAGCTAGGAGCCACAGATGGCTATGAAGACTTTAGACTCCCCGATGTATCTCCTCTCCTCTTGTCACCAGACTCCTTTTACCTGAACAACCTGTGGACCTCATGTGAAGAGGATGAATACCTCTTCCAGAGCTGTAAGGGGGAAGGGCATGGATGGATCCCTGCCTCCATACATCCCCACTTTCTGTCCCTGTCCTCCACACCCACAGTAACCCCACCCACCAAGACCACAGCTGCCCAATCCCCAGCAACACCATAGGGAGTCAAAGCAGACAGGATGAGCAGCCATGTACAGTAAACCTGGGAACCTGAGGAGTGGATGGGAGAGAATGTTGAAGGTATACATGTATGGGCTATGGGAAGCCTCCAGTTGAAGTAGAACTCCATTCCAGTTCATCACACCAGCAGAGATCTTTAGTGAACCACCTCAAGTTCATAAGGACAGAGCTCCTCTCTGCTCTGCTTCTCTCAGTGCACCCTCACTTCAAACTTCATTTCCACATGCTCTCTCATATAACTCAGCTCCATTTCCTTACTATCCCACTTCTCAACACAAACCCACCAACCATCTAAAAGGTGTTTGGTGTTGGAAGAATTTGAGCATCCCTCAAGGTAGAATATGTTCTGTAATACTGATATCAAACCTAGATTCTTGCTTGGATTACTAGTCTAATAAATAATCCTTTATAAACATGTACAGAAACAACCATGAAGCTGCTTTGCTAATCTCCTGGATAGAAACAGTTCTGATTAGCCATTCAAGCTGCTCTGCCCCAAATGGGACGAGCCTGGACATGACATTCAAGCTACAGACCTGTCAAAATGTAACAGTGAGAGACAAAGACAGGTAGTCACTTAGACAAGGTTCGCTGATTAATAGCAGAAACTACTGCATTGGCTTGAAGTGAACGAGAGCAGGGAGGAGGACAATCTAAGGGCTCTAATACACTCCAGATAAAAACCTATAAACCTTGTCACATCAAGCTTGTGGAAAAGCCATTTGCCAACATAGGCATGCTGGTGGGGAAAAAAAACAATGGCAAGGCAATTAGCTTACTACAATGCAAGTTTATTGCCAACTTTGGAAGAAATGAAGGGGAACATTTTCTGGCATATTAGGACAAAGATCCAGCCAGTGGAGGATTCCCCTAACACAGTGGAATCTTTGATTTGTCTAGAGCTGATATAACTACACACATACTGCTTCCCAACACAGAGAATGTTTCTAGGGAACCCTAAATGCTTGTCAAATCTCTACAGTCACACTGGTTTCTAGGATCCAGTGGCACCCAGCACAATCCTGAGCAACATGAACTGCTATAAATTGCAACAGGAAACCAGCCCAGGAGTATCAAGGGGACACAAACTCACTCTTTCCACTTCTCTTTCAGTACAGTGTCAAATAGCTCAGTTGGAGAAGCGAGCCCTTCAAAACAAGTCTGTAGCATCATCTTAACTTTGTAGACAATAATACAAGGTGGACAAGTCATTACAGCCTGAAGTTCACCACTCTGTGGACTCAAAGCAGTGCCTCGAGAAAAAAATCGAGATGTACAAAACTTGATCTCTCAAACTGGCTCAAAAAGTATTGAAAATACTTTGTCGTACAGTCTCTGTGGGGATTTTTTTTAAAAATGTTTAATGCGTCAAGCCCTACACAAAGCATGTTACAAGGGACTGCAGATAATCTGATATACTTTTGATGCATTCATGAGAGACTGAAATAGCTACTAACTGTCTATTAAGAAAATGTCATGTTTATCTTAGAAGAGTGAAGGTAGTAGTTAAGCAGTTTCTGTGCATGCAGTATCAAAAAAAAAATCCATACAAACCTTTTTGCACCAAAACACAAGCTTCTCACACCCAAACTAAGTCTGACGGTCTTCTTTTGAGACACTAAAATGACTTCATATATCTCCTCAAACACTATGCCTCTAATGTTCTATCTACCGAAAACACATGCCAGTAGGAAGAGGGATTCCCGACGGCAGTGCAGTGGGCTGAGTGATCATCTGTGGCCAGACTCCCAGATTGCTACGAGCAGCCATGCTCCAGCCATTTGAGACTATTAACATCAACTTTTGACTCAAGTTTGGTTTTGATTTTTGCTTCCAAAGTACAGTAACTCCTTGCTTAATGTTGTAGTTATGTTCCTGAAAAATGTGACTTCAACCTAAAGTATGTTAAGCGAATCCAATTTCCCTATAAGAATTAATGTAAATAGGGGGGATTAGGTTCCAGGGAAATTTTTTTTTCCAGACAAGACATATATATAGGTCAAAAATCAGTCAGAAGAAACACATGTCTCAAATCTGCATCCAAGGAAGACAGAATTTCAGCAAATGTTGGCTATATGTACTCTGTGTAATTCCTCATGTGAAGCTCTGTTCTTTTCCCAAAGCTGTTGAGATAAGTGTCTTTTTCAGCAGTCCACCTAACAGTGTATTGGATTTTAGTAGCAATTCAGGGTTGCTGTAGGGTTCTGCAGATGCTACAACAACATGTTCCAAAATTGTTTAAACAATAAAAGTAGAGGAATTGTTCCAGAAAGTAGATTTACTGGTGAAATTATGCTAAACCATAACATTTTAAATACATCTTTGGCCCCAGTCCAAACACAGGCATAAATGTTTGCAGGAGTGATAGTGTCCCTAGTCTGTTTGCCAGAAGCTGGGAATGAGCAACAGGGAATGGATCACTTGATGATTACCTGTTCATTCCCTCTGGGGTACCTGGCATTGGCCACTCTTGGAAGACAAGATACCGGGCTAGATGGACCTTTGGTCTGATCCAGCATGGCCCTTCTTATGAGTTGGGCTTGAGTGGTAGCCTTTGTAGACTCTTCATCAATCCATTAATAGTTACTAAAATTCTCAGTATTCCCTGTATGCAAGTGTGCATATTTTAAAAAACTCAGTTACAGTAACTCCCCACTTAACATCCTCTTGCTTAACTTTGTTTCGATCTTATGTCCTTGCTCAATTACAGAACATGCTCCATTTAAAGTTGTGCAATGCTTCGCTATAATGTCGTTTGGCTGCCTGCTTTGTCCACAACCTGCAGCCCCCCTATCAGCTCCCCTACGGCCCCCCACAGTGCCTCCCACTCACCAGCAGACCCCAAAGATCAGTGCCTTCCCCCACCTCCTACCGCAGCAATCAGCTGGCTTGCAGCATTCTGGAGGGAGGGGGGAGGAGCAAGGATTTGGCACGCAGGCTCCCCCTCCCACCCTGCCCGCAACAATCAGCTGGCTTGCGGCATTCAGGAGGCAGGGGGAGCCTGCACACTGTGTCCTCGCTTCTCCACACTCCCTCCAGAAAGCCGCAAGCCAGCTGATTGCCGCGGGCAGGAGGCAGGGAAGGGAGGGGGGAGGAGGATGCTGCGTAGGGAGTAAAGGGGGGGGAGAAGAGGTGGGTTAAGGGTGGGGGCTTGGGGGAAGGAGTGGAGTGGGTGGGCCGAGGGTTGAGACCCCTGTCCCTGGTGCTTGCAGAGTAGGGGAAGCTACCACTGCTGCGCAACGTGCTTCTCCTAACCTGCAACACCGTCAGCCTCTTTGACGGCCTCATCGTCTCCAGTGCCAGCGTGGGGTAAGATGGGGGCACCTCCCAACTATAGTATTGTACTGTATGGCAAAAAAAAAAAAAAAAATTCCTGGAACCTAACCCCCACCATTACATTCATTCTTATAGGGAAATTGGATTCACTTAACACTTTCACTTAGTTGCATTTTTCAGGAACATAACCACAACGTTAAGTGAGGAGTTACTGTATAAAATTTACTAACTTGACTTCTTTCATTAAGTTTAGTTATCACCCTCTTATATGCATGAAAGAGTATTTCATTTTGAATTCCAAGATCTGTTCAACTTTCCAGCTGTACTGTAACAAAGAATCTAGAGAATATACTGACTACACATATCAGCATGGCTCACTGTTAAATAGTTTCAGGTAACTTAGAAAAATATTTCAAAGTTTGAACAGTAAATAAGATACTGAATTTTTTGTTATAGTTGCTGGAATGTGTAATGCAATCAGTACAAAATATCAGTCAGAAAACAGTTATAAATTCAACTTATTTTTTTACAAATATTTTATACAATAAAGGCTGACTTAAATAGGTAGCATGACCATGAGGTTAATTAAGTATAAAGTGGAGAAAATTTAACTTCATAATTTAAAAAAAAATGTTAAATACCATAATCTTTTAAATAAAAAAATATAAGAGCATTATAGAAATAATTGAGATTTTTCATAAATGCAGCTAATTCAAGCACACTAATAAACTAGAAATTGAAAAGTGCCCTGTGAAGGAAAGAGAAAAATTATTTGTTCTATTCTCCCCCGCACCCCATACACACCTTTCTTTGTGATATATAAAGGAAGTCTGAAAGTTTTTTTAATCTGAAAATCCTCAAGAATGTCAAGTCCTGTCTCTAGGATAAAAGTCACACAAGAAAAAAAAAGTTTTTAAACATGTTAGCTTTCTGATGTATAAAGGCGGCCTATATAGGCATGCAGCATAAACCTGTGTTTCTTCTTGCAAGTCATCTTTATGGTGTCAGTATAGAACAGAATTTAGTTTTCATTACTAGCTTCCATCACAACATTTATTCAGCACCTTCCTTACAAACATATCAAGTAATTATTTAATTATAAAACTTAGTACTTACATAATGTCTTCCATTTTCAAAACACTGTATAAACACTAAACTAATCAATCACATCCAAGGATCCCCAAACTGCTTCACAAAGCAGCAGATTAGAGAGTGATACTGCAGCAACAGCAGGGTGAGTAAAAATTGGATTTTTATTGTTAAATTATACGTTTTTCTTTTTAAAAATAAACTTATTTAAAATGGAATCTGAATTTAATATTATATATGTATGGCCTAAAATTTATTATAATCTCTTAGAACATTTAAGTAAAAAAAATAAATATGCTGAATTCATTAGCCTCTATCAAAAATTTTTAGAGTCAAAGGCTGCTTTTCTATAGATAGAAAAAAATCAGGGGAAAAACCATCTAAATTTGAAGGTCAACTTTTATAAATATGGCACAATAGTATAAATAAGAAATATATCATTCACCATTTTCTAAAATATTAAAAATTTACAATTAACATGTATCTGAAAATAGTAAACTACATAATTGCTTAAATAAATGTATATAGTGATAGGGTACCCTCCTAGGTAACAAAAAAGATGTACCATCTCTAGTGTAAAGGTTTAGTTGTAAATCCTTATGCTTTAATGGTTATCTCAACCATTGAGAATGCACCTTTCCTTAGAAAACAAGTGAAGTACAAATGGAAAAGTTGATTAAAATTGATTATTTAAATTGAGGCTTTCCACTTGGCGATTTAAATTAATCCACGCTGAGAAACTCTAGACTAACGTGGGAACCATTAAGCACTCAGCAATAATTCAACCACAGCCTTTGTTGTTCAAATCTATTTTATCAAGGAAAAGTAATGTCAACCAAAACACAAGGCTGGGAGCAAACTGCTGTGAAAACAGTAGCACTACTTGAAATCTTGAACCATAACCTAGACAGTCAGTAGAGTATGGTAAAAAAAAGAATTTGGTTCAGATTCTGACCAAAAAGGCCATACCTATGCACCTGTAGACAAGACAGGGTAAGGGGAAGAAAGGAAATGTCTACACTGTTAGTAGAATTGCGTACAATGCCCACATCAGCCTTTTGCAGGACTCCACTCAGAAACCTTGCAGGACTCAGACTCACGTTCATGTGGACCTTCTTGCTGAGACTACTAACAGGAGCAATGACTTGTTTGTTTCTTCTCTACACACTAGAATGCACTTCCTCCTACATGCAGTTAGTGTCCATTTTTTATCCTCTTTTTAGATGAGTTTTACTGAACCTTTGCACATGACTCTTCCCTCACAGCTACTTAAACTAGCATCCACCCTTTTTTAGAACCCCTTCCCTTGCTCAGATACCCTCATCAGTCACCCAGTGTTTCAGGTTACTAGAGAAGCTGATTTTGCTTCTTCCACATCACTCTCAAACCCAACAGTTCTCATAAACTGTCACTAAGCCAACAGAACTGCTTCAGTTCTCAGTCTGTTGCCCCTTCCCTCCTGTTTTTATTACTTTTCCTTCTGTCTGTATGCCCCATTCACCTCTGCTCTTTCACATTTGTATAGTCTTCTTCCCCTGCTAAAGGAAGAGAATCATACCTATATTCCAGCACACAGATCATCTCTTGTGGCATTGGCATGCACAAATTGAATTAATCTCCACAGTTCATCCTCACGTTCAAATGTAATAGGGTAGGACAAGTCCACACTGGAGAAGCCAGAAAAGAGTTAATGATCTCTCCTGGAAACAGGAGCTAACATTTACCCTGTCTCACAATACCTGCCAGAAACAATAAGTCAGAGGGAGGGCCTCTAACTGAAGGAAATAAAACAAAAGAAAGCTGGCTTCAGAACTGGGTCTCCCTGACAGAAGGATTTGGGGTATGAAGCAGAGAGGTGCCGGCTGAGCAGCCAAACTGAGAGGAAAGGATTGGACTGGCCATTCTACTAAACAAATAGTCAAATCACAGGAAGGCATAGAGTTTTGACCATACAAAACACAGTCCACATGTTCAGTGTAATAAATGAACTGGGAAAGTCACATGTTCACATACGTTCTGTTCAGGAGCACAAGAGGAATTCTCTCCAGGTTTACAAATTAACAAAAAGAGAGAAACAGGAGGTAGAATAGTACACAGCTCTCACAACCTCACACCAAGTTTAAAATTCTACAGAAACTTCACATGCAACTCTCCAACTTTTTACACTATGAAATGGAATACATTATACTGTCAGCTTCTGTACTAGTTGTTGTAGGGAAGCTCAGAGGATCCCAAAGTCTATTACAATTATTTTTGCAGTCTTCCAAAAGGCTTAGAAAGTTTGTAAGAACAGTAAACTTGGCGGTCTTTGTGACAACCTTGAAAAGCACGGACTGTTCCAAGTTTTACAACACTAATTATTAACTTCTTAATGACATTTGATTTCCCCATTCCAGAAAAAAAGAAAAAAAACTTATATTGCTGAATATTATGCACTAATATACAAGAAACTCTTCACACTATTTTAGAACTGCATTGTCTAAAGTCTAAAAGTTACTTAATATACAGTTACAGTAATAATCAGGTAATAATATACAGGTACAAGTTACGGTTGCTGTGGCAGAAACCATAATAATATGCAAAGCTTAACCACATGCTACAAAGCTAAAACAGTAGTTGTACTTTAACAAAAACTTGTTTTCTAACATCTTTCAGACAATTTTTTTTATTAGTAAGCATCTAATTCTAAATCATAATTGTTAAAACCATTTTGTTGTGCAATATTACTAACTACTTAAACAGATTTTTTTCCAGATACTATATTTGCTAACAAATATAAGGTTCCAAGTACCATCAATTACAGACAGCTTACTGTTACATTATATTTTAAAACACTGTACAAGACACCAGCTCAGTATGTTATCCCTGATCTTAAACTCACTTCAAATTTTCACAAGGCATAATTCAGTTCTATCTTTTATTATGAGTGGTTTCCAAATAGTTTTTGTATCAATTTAGTTATAAAACAGGTAGTTAAATCAGTATGATCCGTAGCATAGACACAGTTGTACTGGTAGAAAGGTGCTGATAGAAGTATTGCCTATTTCACAAGTTTACGAAAATAAGCCATACCGACATGAGCCCCAACATACTGGTATAACTGTCTACATTAAAGGATTGCATTGATTTAACTTGATCTGTTTCTAAGCTGACAGAATTAAATTGATACAAAAACAAAATGTGACAAATCTTAAAAGATCTCTGGACACAGCAAGAAAAATTTGTCTCTGGACACCAAGCAATCATGACAACCTGACCAAAAGGTCAGAGAGCAGACTGTTTTCAAGAGATGTACGTTATTCACTTTTCTTTTCTCTCCGTAACTATCTTAAAAATGCCTTATTTAAGTTTAGCTTCTGGAAGATGTAAACCCAGATAGTAGGTAAATAGCTATTTCCGGTTTTAAATCAATCTTATTTTTAAGATTACTGTTGTATGGGTAATTTCATTCAGAGGTCCCCAGAAAGAAGAGAACCTTGTAACCTGTAAGGAGAAGTACTGAAGAGTAAACACTTTCCGGAAACTACACCATCCTCTCTTTCTTGGTCAAGGGGCATAAACAGATGTATCATCTCACAGATGTGTTCACTTAGTACAGCCAGATGGTAACACAAGGGGAGAAGCCAAAAGACCAAGCAAGACATTAAGTTGGGGTGGTATTGGTCACAATGTTATATAAAGCAGAGATTCTCAAACTGGGGTCCACGGACTACTCTGGGGGTTTGCAAGTCGTGTCCAGGGCCACCAGCCCCGCTGAACAACTCTTCCCCATCCCAGTGCCTCCTGCACACCATGGAACAGCTGTTCAGCGGCATGTGGGAGGCACTGGGAGGGAGGGAGGGGAAGAGCAGGGAAGGGGTGCGCTTGAGGGAGGGGGTGGAAAGAAGTGGGCAAGAGGAGGGACAGGGGTGGAGTGAGGGCGGAGCCTGGAGCTGAGTGGGAGGGTTGGGGAACCACAAAAAATTTTAAATCAAAATGTGGGTCCTCAGGTTGAGAGCCACTGATATAAAAGTATATTTTTAAATTGAAGAAATACCAGGCTTCTGGATACATCCTCCTCTGCATGCAAGCCTGCTGGCTATTCAAGATAACAGTAGTTATGCAAATGAATAGAGGGGATTATATTCACCTATACTTCTACCGTACTTTAAATTTTCTTAAGTTTTTACTCTAATAAAAATTATGCAGCTTCTGCCCCAAATTGAAAGAACAGGTACCTGAAGGTGAATTCCCACACTCATGTAAGAAAGAGATGGATGGAAGAATCCTGAGACACTGTAAAACAAATGGACCACATTATACCCTCCATTTCCATTGGTGGAAGGGTAAAGGGACACAATAGATCTCATCCCAGGGAGATCTGCCTTTGTGCTATCATTTATCCAACCCTATCATTCCTCTAACTCCATAAAGGCACTTTGAGCTTCTGAGACAAGGGCAAATAAATATCTAGAGCAAAATCAAAGGCTATAGAATCTAGTTTCCTCTCAAATCCATGGAGGCCTGTATCTTAGTGGTGCTGAACCAGAAGAGCCTGAAAAAACTCCAGGGTCAGAAAATACTTTAACACATACACTCCTACCTGACTGGAATGCAGGGAGAGAATTAAAAAGGATACTCAATGAAGGATAAGCACTGAGCAGGTAAAAGAGCCAGAACAGCAGGTGAAGAGATGAAGCTCCTACATAAAGCTCATTCATTGAAAGAACTGACTGGAAGATAATAAGGAGGGCAAACTAAGAATGAGAGGAGGTGGCATGCAACCACGAGTTGGGAGGGGGGAGGAGAGGGGTATTGTTTTGCACAGCTATCCAATACTAATCTCTTCAGGACCAACATCATTTCAAGCTCAAGAGTAGGACTGCACAGATGATATACTGCACTTATCTCAATATAAAATTCTAATAATTGGAAGGCAAAAACTGATAAGCAAATAATCAGGAGAAGGCACAGAATGAGAATAAGGAAATTTGCGCTCTGTTCCCAACTTTGCAACAGACTTGTTGAGGGGAAATGGACAAGATGCAACCTCAGTTTCCCCACTTAGTAAGTAAATATAGTAATACTTTCCCACCTCAAAGGAGTGTTACAGGACTTTGTATCTGTACAGCCCTTTAAGGTCCTTAGATAGAAGGCTTAGACAGACTTCTTTAACAGAATTAGAATTCAAAACAATTAGGTGGGGAGAATCATTTGAGACATTCCTATCATGCTATTTTCAGTTCATAGGAAAAGATTAGTCTACATTCAATGTAAATATTTAAAGTATTTCAATTACTGACAATGTAAGTTCAAATGAAATTGGTCAGAACTCCATAGTCTCAATATATAAAAATTATTTTTTTTAAAACATAAGGAGTGTTAAACTAAAAATGTAAAAAGGAAATTCACATGACTTAGTGGTGTCCTAAATTATTTCTGAAAGTCAATTATACCAACAGTAATATTAAAGCACAAAGGCATAATTATATTCATACTGTACACACGTAAAAAGTTAAACCTTGTGATCCCAATATGACTTTAGTCAAAAACACAAATGGGATGAACAAACTTATTTTTTCCTCCTTTGCTTGCAAGCAATAAACTAGTATGCACAGGGAGAAAAATGAAATATCTGCCACCAGCTCTGAATCAGCATAGGCTATCCTCAACACAAACAGTAGATCTGAACTAGCTTGAGCATCTACACGCAGACCTATCAGTCTGATCTCTTTTTTAAAAATTAATTTATCCTTCATTCACCTAAAACAGAAGAAGATCTACTGAAATAAAAAATTCTCAAATGACTGGATAGAACTTTGTGTGGGCCCTTCTACTATATGGGTGAATTTCATGTTAAGAAAATAGCTTACATGCTCAAGAACGAAGCTTGAAAAACCTCAACCAAAACAAACAGAAAATGTGGACAAGCAAGTGGTCTGGAGAACTACTGACTCTTTCACAGGAGAAAAGGCAGACAGGGAGCAGAATGATAGGAGAGAGAAGGGCAGAAAGTTGCAGGGAATCCAGGAGCAATAGAGAAGCTGACAGGCAGGAAAACCTGTCCAAGCCATGGAGAGAAGCAGTAGTAACTTTTCAGTCAGGGAAAGAGTAAGACCTGCAAAAAGGTTTCTGAAGGATGTGTATGGAGGGTGTACTCCTGGGGGAATTCTGCACCACTGCGCAATGCAGAATCTTCCAGAAATTAATGTTGTGCACACAGAATTTCCTTTCCCCCACAGAAATGGGCTGTAGTGCTGCTGGTCACCACTAGAGGCTGCTGGACCTGACAGAGCCCAGCTCACACCTGGTAGACACTGCCGGGGGTGGGGGAGGAGGAGCTGGAGGGCTCCCAGCAGCTGTAGCTCCCTGCACCCCCTGAGGGAAAGAGATGGCAGCACGCACAAAACTCCATGCAAGCCTGGGACCAAGCATCAGGATGTTTCTCCTCTGGATCCCTGGGCTCTGAGAGGTAGGGGGACAGGTGTTTGGGCTGGTGGGGTGGGGGCTCTGCAGCTGGGCTCTGGGGAAAGAGGGTGCAGGTATCTGGGCAAGAGAAGGCCCCATAGCTGGGCTTGGGGGGGGAGGGGTTGTGGATATCTGGCCCCTCAGCTGGGCTCTACAGGGAGTGGGGGCAGAGAAACAGGAACTGGATTGTCACAAGGGTTTCTTTAACTCTCTACTCCTGGTGGAATTTGTGTGTGTGTCTGTATTGTTACAGACATACTGGCTGACAGATATTTTGAAATAAATTACCAAATAATTAAAACTGGCATGATTATTTAGTGTTATTTTGACAAATAAAATTTGCAGAATTTTAAAATATTGTGCACAGAATTTTTATTTTTTTGGTGAAGAATTCCCTCAAGAGTAAAGGTGGAGAAGTTAAATATGCATTGCATGAACGGAGAGGGAAATGGCACACGTTTTTAGGCTAACAGGCTCAATCCTTAAAATAATAGGTGTTGGGTAAATTTAAATTCTAATCAAGAACTAAGATTAAAATCTATATAATACAGACTACGTAGGACACTGAAAGGTGTTCACAAATTTCTGCTTAGATTTAATGATAGTTTAATTGTTTTGAGATTTTAGGGTATAACTTTATAATAAACTGTATCCGGTCTATTTTCATTGATTTCCTGTAGTTAATGGTTATTGTGGTCCTACAATGGGGATTTTTTTTTATTTCATTGTGGATTTAAAAGGTTGATATGTATTACTTATCCTATAACTACAATTTATTTTACATTTTTATTTGCATTTGTTGAGTCAAATTTCAAAGTTAAATTCTTCGCTACAACTGTTGCATTTTACATGACAACACTCATTTTAGGCCTTGGTGATTTCTCTGATTCTAATATAAAACATCTCTGCAATAAAAAGATTTCACCAACTGTGAAGCATGGCTATTTGTCACAATAAACATTTTAAAACTTTAGTTTATCTATTCTTTGTCCTAAGTCAAGTTTTTTCAATACTGGAACCTAGACATTAATTGCAAGAGTTTATTTATCATCCCTCATAATGAGCACTGTACAAATGAAATCAGCACCTATTTTACAGTTCATGTTCTTTTCAACATTGCCACCAAGATAAAAACCCTTGTGACAACACAAGACAAGTCTGTAAAACACCAAGTTCCATACTTTGTTTGCCTCAAAACCACAAACGCTTCAGAGACTCTTTCGTTCCATGACAATAACATTTCTACTATATATTTTGGATAACTTTACTGCTTTCATGTGTGTACCCACTAAGTTATATTCATGGAAACATGTATCTTGTCTATTCTTTAACAAGTAGTCTACATTCTATGGAAAAGACATAAATCAAAATAGAAAATTAAGTTAAACCACGCATTAAATTAAAAGTAATTTAAGAGAATGGGAAATCATTCCACAGTGGCACATTAATTGTTTGAAAGCTGTGATACCACACAATGAAGATCTTCTTTTCCAAAACTATTGATTTATTTTGTTATCACTAATTGGATGAGCGACTGAGATATGATCAGTTTTAAAAGATTACATTTTAAATTAAGAATTGTTTCATGGGGAGGGGTTTAGCAATATATCCAATTTTCAATGAGTATTGTATAGGTTACCCATTGCAGAGAAATTTACCATTTAGGAACCATTCTACCTCATTAGTTTACTTTTAAAAAGGGCATTCATACTTTTACAGATCTGATACTATCTCCTTAGAAACTAAAAAGTAATATTTTCCCCTACTAATTTTGTTCTAATCCATTTTACCAGCACCCATTTTTTTGCTGTGTTTTGAACGAAGCCAAAATTAACATAACTGTTTTGTTTAGCCCCAACTACTATTTACACAACATCTTATTTTTGGACACCATGGAATTGTGGGAGTTGGGAGCCAAAGTGAGTCCCCCAATTGTGGAGCAAATTTTAATAGCAATACTAATCATAGCCGTATTTTTATAAGGCTATTTTTCTAATCCTTTTATTTGCTAAAATAGCCTTAAATATGGAAAATGTTCACTAAGTTGGAAGTATGTCATGATATTTTTTCCTAACAATCCCTGGTTAATCAGTCTCACCAGACATACATACACAGAGTTTATTTTTGATGCCCGTGGATTCTGCAGCAATACATTGCCCAGTTTTGGGGAGCCTTAAAGAATCATTTCTATGCCACCCCAAAAATATATATACATATACACATACACACACACACATTCAGTCAAGCCAGAAAGGGAGCACAATACACTATTGTGGCATTCTGTGCCTCAAAGCAGCACCCTGGAACCTTCATATTCACCACTGTCATATAATTATGATATGTTATGTATAAAGTATGCCTTGTGATGTATCATTTTTAAGTCTTGATCTGTTGAACATTAATATTCCGTTGGATTGTATGTGCTACCATTGTATGCAAAGTTATGAAGTTTTTCTATGTGTGTGCTACTGAAATATGTTGCAAGGTTGTGAAAACCCTCAACCAGCCTTTCACGTACAACAATGGAGTAGCCAGACAGGCTGATGGCCCAGTAAAGGGAATCTACTTTCCCAACAGCCATCCCAGAAGACTTCTCAGAGAGAGCATGTAGACAATGGAGAATGCTTGACCAATGGGGGTGGACCCTCCCCACATCACGAGCTTAGATCTTTCCAGCAAGCTGGAAGAAACTATAAAGAGAGGAAGTGACATCATGACTTGGCCTCACTCCCCCCACAACTCAACACGTAGAAGCATATCTGGAGAACAAAGACTTTGAACTATGGGAAGGTGGTCCCAGGCTCAAGGAAAGTCCCTGTCTGTATACTGAAGGACTATACCACCTGCCAGGGTAAGACACTGCTTGATTCAAATCCTGTTTAGTTTATAGAACTTAGACTGACATTTTATTTTATTTCTTAGGTAACCAACTTTGATCTCTACACTTGCTACTTACAATCACTTAAAAATCTATCTTTCTGTAGTTAATAAATCTGTTTTATATTTTACCTCAAACAGTGTGTTTTGGTTGAATTGATTGAGAAATCTCAGCTCAGTTTTCAAAGGACAGCGTGCAGGACCGTCCCTATCCATATGCAAAGTATGCAGCTGCGTAAGGCACCGGAAATCTAGGGCACCAAATTTCCTGGTGTCCTGCACAGCTGCATGCTGCTCCAGCCCCTGCTCCGCCCCAGCCCCGCCACCTCTCCGCCCCAGCCCCGCCACCACTCCGCCCTACTCCACTCCCTCCACCCCAGCCCCGCCACCACTCCACCGCTTCCCCAAGGTCCCCGCCCTGCTCCGCCCCTGCCTCTGCTTCACCCCAGCCCCAACCCCACTCCCCTGAGGACTGCTGCAGGGCTAGACTGTTGCACTCCCTGGCGGCAGGAAGTGCAGCAACTTGGCCCCAGCCGCACCGCTGGTGAGTGCTGGGGGGGCATTCTCCCCGACTCCCAAGCCAGCCTGCAGAGGCCTGGGGCCAGCCGCCCCCTGGAAGCCTGGGGCCCCACACACACACACCCCGCAGCAGGACTGCGTAGGGCCTCAGAATAGCTAGGGATAGTCCTCCTAGTGCGTGTCCTCTCTACATCGAGGGAGGGACAGACTGGGTAATGAACTTACACTGGTCAGGTTTCTGACCAGGGCAAGATGGTATTGCTCTGGGGTGCAAAGCTGGGAAGCTGGGGCAAAATGGCTGGAGCCTCTCTACTAGTGGTTCATGATTGGCTGGGAGAAGCACTCGTGTAACTCAGTTGGGTGTGTTCCTGCCTGTGGATGTCCGTGTAAGTACAGTACCTGCCAGAGGTTTATAGCTTGCCAACAGCACCAAAGAAGGGATACTCCAGGTTGATGGGATGGGACAGAGGGTTCCGTGGTCCCACAGTTCAGGTTGCACCCTGGAAACCCTGTCACAACTATATTTTAGTAGATCACATAAACAGTAAGTCATTTTAAATAATCTCTGAAATAGAGAGGTTTTATATATGTATATACACATACACACACGATTATGCGTGTACTAGAAATATGTAGTTCTAATTAAGAAATTAGAGAATGTTCCACATAAGTTTTCAACAATGTAGAAGTCAGGTCAAATGTTTAAATCTAAAAGCCTTAAAATAGCCAGAAATATTTCATCATGAAATTGCTGACTGATTTAAGGTTTTGTTTTTAAAAAAATAATTGTTTTCTCTTCCAGTTTTAAAGCAAAATAGTAAATTAGAAATTAACTGTTGGAGCTAGAGAGTGCAGCACACAACACATGACAATTCACAAAACATAATTTGCTGGGCTTGTCTACACTTAAAACACTCCAGCAGTGCAGCTGCGCCACTGTAGTGCTTCAGTGAAGACACTACCTACATTGACAGGAGGGGTTCCTCAATCAGCATAGGTATTCCACCTTCCTGGGATGTGATAGCCAGTTCTACATGAGAATTCTCCCATAGATCTAAGTGCTGTCTACACCAGGGTTGGAGGGTTTAACTGCATCATTCAGGGGTGTGGATTTTTCACACCCTTGAGCAAGAGTTATACTGACCTAATTTCCTAATGTAGAACAGGCCCTCCTATTCCCAGAGTACGGATTAACATGATTTGGCTTTATACAGAAAGATGAATTACTTCAGATTACTATGACCCTTCAGAAGAGTAGTATAAAACAAGACTATAAATGTTCCCTACCTGCCCTCAACCTCAAGATGAGAGATCACATCTTGAGAAATTTCTGCAAGATGTCAAAAAGCAAATCCCCATTCAATTTGACTGTATTTTCTCAAATAAATTGTACAATAGCCTTGTTACAGAAACACTTTTAAAAGAACGAGATTAAAATATATGCAGAAATAAAAGCTTTTTCAAATGAACACCCGGTAGATAGGACTAAGCTTTTAAAAAATAAACAAACTGCACCCATACAAGATGACATAAAAGATAAGGAGCAGATTAGCCAGGAATATGAGAACATGCACTTTGAGCTCCATCTTTATATTTTTCTTATTTGCTTCTGAAAAGTTAATGCCCCAAAAGGAAAGGACAGCATCAATGTCATAAAGACTAAGATAAAAAACAGGTTTTAAATTAAGATTTGTCTATAGACAAATGAGCAGTAGGATATTTCAAACCACAAGCTCCAGTCCAGGTCTGCTTTGTCTACCTCCTCTTATGCTACAGAGAAAGCAATTCAAGATATGCTAAAGCTGATAAATTACCAACAAAAAAAATTCAAATTTCATTATCTTCCTGTGAGGAAAAAAACGGAGGGTATCTCTAACAAGTTATGCTAGCTGCAGAAATAGCAAGAAAAAGCTTGAAAATACAGATATGCAAACTGAAGTCCAGTAACATATAATGGAATACTAAACTGTTAAAAACTGCTTTAACTATTGTTACCAAGTATATACGGCCTACTCATCTTCTCTCTAAAACTGCCCAAAATTCTTTCCTACAACATTTCACCACTTGTTTTCTTGAACTTTGGTCTCATGTGCAACAGGCTAATTTCAGCCACTGAACACACACTTCCTATTTTCTTTTCTTTCCAGTTCACCTTGTACTACTTCTTGCCCAAAAGTGCACATATTGGAATAAAACATGGTCTCTAATCCTTTCTACTTTAGAATATCTTTCATGCTTCCTCAATGTAGAAATGGTATTCCCCCCCCCACTCAGCCCCCAGTAACAAATCATTTAGGTGTTAGTGAAGGCTCCCTTAATTAATTGCATCTTCCTAGTTTTCAATACAAAAGTTGTTTTAGAAGTAAAAATTATACTTAAATTTGTTTTGAAAACAAGTGCATTTGCTTCCACATAAAAACAGTTAAGTTTTAAAAATACTGAAGCGCCAAGTGGAATCTACAGCTGTTTCCACATTTTAAAATAGCATAGAGTTAATATTTAGAACAGTCAGAAATGAGTAGCTTGACCTGCTGCAGACCACATTTCCCATTTAAATGACCATCATAATCCAAGTTGAAGAAATAGTACATGTCAGAACACATTCTTTAATAAATTAACATTCGGGCAATAATCTTAAATTCTCTAGTAACTGTGCAGCAGTTATAACAAGAGCTCCTCAACGATTCATCTTAGGGGGGTTTGCAAAGCTACAGAAGACTAGAAGCTCTTTCTTTACACTGAGATATAGGTGCAATTTCATTAATCCCAACATGTAGTACATCACTGAAGAAGATTAATAGTTATTACCATGTTTCATTTTTGCTCATTAGCCTATTCTACCTATCTTTACTACATTTACTGTAGGAGTATAAACACACATCAGGAAAAGTACGATTGATAAACAAGCAATTTAGTGCTAATTCTCTCACACACACATACCCCGTAACTTGTAGACTGTTTGACAAAACAGTGCAGATTAAAATATAGAGGACTTCTAAGTTTATACAATTTAACTTTATTTTGTGTTCGGTGGTATTTTTCATCCAAACTGCATCTCCCCCCGCCCATATCTTATGGAGCGTGCAGACACACTTACAGCCTACCAATAGTTACAGTTATTAATCAATATATTAGCTAAAAGTTAAATAGTACCGAGATTTCTAAAATTGAAGTTTGCTTATTGCAAGCTTGTTTAAACTGCATTGACATTACTTCTGAAGTTCAGAAAAATAAGCCCAGCCATGTGTAAGTCACATCACTGTCCATGCAAAAAGATTCATCAACTGAGAACTCTGCAAGTGAGGGTAAACTTGTAATTTTTTTTTAAACTTCAAAAGTTTTGTCAGAATAAACGAGAACATCTTATAATTTATCAGTATAGTGGTAGCGTGAAAAAAGAAAATTGATTTTGATTTTATTCTCTACACTAACATAAGGCCCCAAACCCACAAGCTCATACATGCAGGTGGACCCCTATGAACATGAGCCTGCAGAATCAGGGTCCTAATTCACAATACATCTAGATGGGATTTTCAGAACTCCTCAGTGCTGGCCTAAACTGGTAAAACTCCTATAGACTTTAATGAGAGCAGTATCAAATCCCACACTAAGCACTTTAAATATATATCTATATATCATCACATGTTGTTCCTTTAAAGCAGTCTAGTAAAACAAACCACTTGTCGAAAAAAACTCTCTCTAATACTGTTATAATTATGATTTCTCCCCCTCAATTTCTTTACTTTGTATATTTGATATCACTTTGTTTCCCTGTTTGTGTCTAGGGGTCTCCCACAAAAGAAAGATGACAGAAGAAGACAACCAAATACAGTAACTCCCCACTTAACATCCTCCTCGCTTAACATTGTTCCAATCTTATGTCCCTGCTCCATTCAGAACATGCTCGTTTAAAGTTATGCAATGCTCTGATATAACGTCATCTGGCCGCCTGCTACGTCCATGGTTGGCAGCCCCCATCAGCTCCCTATGCCCCCCAGAGCACCTCCCACCCACCGGCAGACCCCGCAAATCAGTATCTTTCTCCTGCTCCCCCCACCTCCTGCCCGCGGCAATCAGCTGGTTTGCAGCGTTCAGGAGGCAGGTGGGAAGGACGCGGCCTTCAGGCTACCCCTCCCCCTGAACGCGGCAATCAGCTAGTTTGCGGCATTCAGGAGGCAAGGGAGGGAGGGGGAGACTGTGCGCCGTGTCCTCACTCCTCCCCCCCAGCCTCCTGAATGCCGCAAGATAGCCGATTGCCACGGGCAGGAGGCAGGCACGGGGGTAGGAGAGCTGATAGGGAGGCTGCCAGCCTATTTAATACCTTTATTAAATTGCTTGTTTAAAATTGTTTTAAATGTATATAATACCTTTTGTCTGGCAAAAAAAAAATCCCCTGGAACCTAATCCCCCCATTTACATTAATTCTTATGGAGAAATTGGATTTGCTTAACATTGTTTTGCTTAAAGTCTCATTTTTCAGGAACATAACTACAACATTAAGTGAGGAGTTACTGTAGAAGAAACCACAGAAGTTGGCAGAGGGGCTCAAGGCGGACGTAGCTCCTTAACCACTAATTTTTTTCCAATTTTTTCAAATTTTTTTCAACCAGATTTCAAGAGTGATGGAGTCTGCTAATTCTAAAATGCTGGCAAATACAGAATCATATTATAACACAAAAGCACCAGTCATAACTTATATTTGTAATTATTTCTTTATAGATTTATTGCATAGAATACCATGCCATGGATGGGAAGCAAAATAGCATTACAAATGAAGTCTCCAACATTTAGCACCGTAAACAACTAGTCTAAGCAAATTTTCTACATGAGTAGATAAATCTAGTTTACCATATACTCATTGCATGTTTAAAATATGCTGAGATAATGTAGTCATCAATATCATATCAATTTTCTCCAATTAAGTCACCTACAAAAAATTTACACATTGCCATACCCTTTATTTGCAACCTCATCATGCCACTTCAGAATACAGTCCTGACCTATTTTTCAGCTGCTTAATTACTCTGTTTGCCTGGCTGACAACGCTTGTTAAAGTTAAGACAGTTTTAGGTTACAATGCGTATTTAAACAAAGTTCCTTCTGTAACAATATTAATTTATCAAAGGTCTCTATAACCAAACCTCTGGAGACTAGCCATATTTTATTTTGCTCTCAAATCAGCTGCTCCATTTGAACAGACACTTTGTGCAACTGCTGTAATGGTATGTGAAAGTAATATTGAGAGAATACAAAACATATTTAACCCTAAGTCTTGTTATTAGTGAACTGCAGCTTTAACATCTGTTACCCCCACACTAACAACATACTTGACCTGCATTTAAAAAGGTAGTGATCAAAGCAAAAACATTTTAAAAATGGCATTTAAAAAACATTTAAGATCTGTTAAGTAAATTCAGAAATCTTAGAACTTTATGATTTAATACAATAGCTAGGAATAACCTGCTGACCGTAGGATGGAAGTGATGTACACTATGTTTCTGGCTTCTCATTTTAAACTTAGACATTTAGCATCTATATCAAACAGACTGCTAAAAAAAAATCATTTAAAATACTACCTATATCATTTCTAGTTCATTTATGGGCTTGATATAAAAAAAGTTATCAATATTTATCTTACAAAGTTAACTAATGTGTATACAGTAGCTGATTTTTTATGGTACAAGGGTGATAAGACACTCAGCACTAAAACCAAAATGGTGCTGGGACACAGAATGACTCCCTTGGGGGTAAAAGTTATAAAAAGTAACTGTAGAGTCTGCTCAAACTTTTATTCAAACAAGAAACTGTTGTTTTTTTAAATAGTCAAATTATAAATACCAGAAGACAGCCTACTTTAAAGCTAAGGACTGGCAAATATTCCCCTTTAAAAATAGTGCCTTTGTGATAGGTCAACATTTAAAAAAAAAATCTTAAACCGTGAGAAGAGTTAGTTTTGGCCACTCTCTAATCAAGTGTTCCAAGTACAAAGCAGCAGCTTATTTATCTAATTTTTGTTAAACTCCAATTTCGACTGATTTAGAACAGCCAACTTACAGATATTTGAAAACAAAACTGCCAAAACAACAACAAATAAGCATTTTCTAAACGAGCTCTTCGTAATAAACAGAATAAATATACCGTCACCTGGGAACAGCAGCAGCATTTCACAGAGTTTGAGACCACCATACAAGGACTAAACTAACACTTATTACTAAATCATGGTGGGGGGGGGGAAGAAGGGGGGGGGGGAGAAACCGCAGCAACATAAGTTCCAAAGGAGCTCCACTGAATTGTCATCAGTCCCACGTACCATTTTAAGCTATTCGTTTCCCCCTCTGAAATGGAAATAGACATACTCCTTCCCAAACTACATTTGCAAATTACCTCTGTATCCCAAAGGGAAGCAATAACCGCTGTAACAAGAGACGCTCGGCAGCCACGCCTTCCTGCTGGCCTGACAAGTTGCGAAGGGAGGATATCACATTTCTTCGATCACAACAACAATCACACACAGATCCTCAGGTTAGTTTTAAACGTCAACCAAAGCCATCCAAAGGGAAATTGCAGAGTGCACTGGAGAATGGGGCAAAGGCAGGGGGAAGAATAAAAGAAGGGGAAGCTTTGGGGCGCAAGAGAAAGGGAAGGGATGATAACAGTGGAACGGGAAAACAGAAGGGGACACTCGGTATGGGACCAGCCTGCTTGTTTACCACTAGATTTTTCGTGGGAGCGTCACCACCCTGTGCAAACTTCAGCGCCAGGGGAGCTGCGCAGTGCGTGTGCGAGGTGGGGCACCGCCTGCCCCCCACCCCAAGGGCTGAGAAAGAAGCTAGAAGGGGCAGGGGCGGCCCAACCCATCACTCAAAGTTTGTGAGCGCCAACGTCGTCGCCCCCCTCGCCGCCACCCCGTACCCTGACTTGCCTGGTCCCCGGCAGGAGGCGCCTTCGGGAGCAGCGGGCTCCGAGCTGCTACCACTCCCCAGAAACGGGGCAAGAAGCGCCCGAGTCCACTCCCGCCCGGACTCTCAGCTGCCACAGCCCCAGCCCCGCGGGGCTTTTGCGGGCGGCCTCGGCCTCAGCCCAGGCAGAGAGCAGGAGCCGGGTCCCCCCTTCGGCAGTGCAGGCAGGCCCCCTCACCTTCACAGGTCGGGCAGCGCGAGTGTCCGAGCCGCCGCCGCCGCCGCCGCCCTGGGCATGTCCGGGAGAGTCACGGGGAGGCGCCTCCCAGGCCGGGCTTAGCTGTTTGCGGCTGCTGCTCCTGCGGCTGCCGCCGGCGCCTCGGACGCTGCCATCTTGTCCTGGCGGCTGAGAGGAAGGCGCCCCAGCTCAGCCTGCTCTGTTCCCCAGGCCTCCGCCTCATCTTCCCGCGCCTCCTCTCTCCTCCCGCTGCCGCTCCTCTCTCCGCCGGCGGCCTAGGCGCCGGTGCCCATGGTGCACGCGGAGGGGCCCGCGGGACTCGCTGCACTTCAGCCCCGCTTGGACATGGCTCGGCTCGGCTCGGCTCCTAGCTATGGGGCCCTCCCGAGCGGAGACTGGGCGAGCTCGAGGCCTCCGCCGCGGCGGCAGCGCCACCGCCCGGGCCCTGCCTGCCGCGCTGCTGCCGCAATCGGAGCGGCTGCTCAGGGCCCCGGCCCCGACCCCCGGCTCAGCCCCGCCGAGGGATCAGCCTCCCCGCCTGCTGCCCCGGTTCCCTTCTTCCGCGCCAGCCCCTCTGCCAGGCTCCTCGCTGGAGCCCAGGGAAGAGGCCCTGGCTCCCGCCCCTAGGAGATGGTTGGATCTTTCCCTTCCCCCCCCAAAACCTGTTCTTTCCCCACTTCGGGAGCCCCGAAAGCCCCTTGCTCCTTCTGCAGCCGCGGGTGAGCCCCTGGCCTGCCGGGGAAGTGCAAAGTCAAACTCCCTGGTTCAGCCAGGGCCCTCCCCCTGGCGCAGTAACGCCTGAGTCTTCTAGAGCACTTTCTAGCCCTGGAGCTATTGTACCCCTTCACAAAGGGGAGTAAGCATCATTGGCTCCAGTTTACAGCTGAGGAGACTGAGGCACGAAAAAATGAAATCACTTTCCTGAACTTGTGTGTCGGGTCAGTGGTGAGGCCAGGATTAGCACAGGAGTCTCCTGGTACTAGTCCAGTGCGCTTTGAAGTAGGTCACACAGGACAGGCTGAAGTGCTAGGGTGATATCTACTGTTCATGCCCAGACTGCTGTGGGGTGGAGGAGGACAGCTTTGTGCTGCCTGTGAACTCTTTAGGGAGCCCTTGACAAATCTGGATACCTTCCCCTTTACCACCATCCTCTGAAACCCATCCTAATTGTGGCACCTTTCCCATTCCCACTCCTCTGGCTCACAGAAATAGAGCTGGCAGGAGGAACCCACTGATTTTTGGCTTGGGGGAAAGTTTTCTGTTATACCTTCATTTACATAAAAATGATACATTTGGTCAAAGCAGGACACATCAGTAGAATTCCTTAATGTCTGGTCTATACACACAGACCGTGGCAGGACACCTAACAGGCATGGCCATGCAGGTGGTGGTAAGGACAAGGGATGGATTCTCTTGCAACTTAGAGCTCAGACAGGAAGAAGAGGCAATTAACAGGAGGGAGTTCCTGATTTGTGTAAACCAGCACTGCTGCTTTATTAGCTGCAAGCGTTCATGTTCTGTCAGGGACCACCCCTAGAAAGCAGCTCTCAGCAGCCAGGAGGGTCCACTGCCAATCACCAACTGCCTTGGAACCTTCTGGTTGCACTGTTCCATCCCATCCTGGTTAAACAGATCCCTGATGGCTAGAGAAAGAGAAGTTACTTGCATTGTAGCATCTAGAGTTCTCTGAGATGTGCGGTCGCTGTCTGTGTTCTACTGGTGGATGTGCCTGTGCCTTGGGCACCTGAGACTGGAAGATTCTTACTAGCAGTGTCTATTAGCCTGCACCTACACCCTTCTCATGTTGCACACCAAGAGTATAAGGGGCAGCCTGGACAGATTGCTTCTCCAGTTCCTTCACCACCACGAATCAAGGCAGAGGGGAAGAAGGAGAGGTAGCAGAATACAGATAGGGACTACACACCTGAAACTACTTCAGTTACTATAAGGTAAGGAACTTCTTTTTCTTCTTTTAGTGCAGGTGCCTATGTTCATTCCACTATGGGTGACTGACAAGCACAAAGGATGTCCACTGTGAAGGCTTGTATTATAGCAGAGTGTCTTGTGAAGGTCTGAATGGAACTCCATGTAGCCACTTGGCTTATATCAAGGAGTGATGCTTTTTGAAGCAATGCTACTGAAGGTGCTTGTGCTCTGGTAGAATGGGTTCTCACCCCTTGTGCAGGAGGAAGATGTGTCAAATGATATCAGAGCAGGACATAACCTGAAATCCACTTAGAAAGTCTGTGACAGGAGATTGCTTGACCTCTCATTCATTCTACTAGGGAAACAAATAGTCCATGTGACTTCCACATAGATTTTGTTCTGTGCTGGTAAAAGGCTGATGCACAGCAAGGAATAGAGTCTCTTATTCTCAACATTGGTATGAGGCCTTGTGGGGAGGATTTTCAGTTGTATTGTCTGATTTTCAATAAATTATTTTAGGAGCTAGTTTCTGATGAATAACAGGGTCCCTGCTTCCTGAGCAAGTCCCCATGGCCAGAGTTCCTTTTGCAGCTACCTCCTTCTGTTCTCTCTCTCCCTTCAGGGCCCCTTAGGGTATGTCTATACTGCAATTAAAAATCCACAGCTGGCCCGTGCCAGCTGACTCAGACTATGGGGCTGTTTAACTGCAGCATAGACATTCAGGCTCAGGCTGGAGCCTGGACTCTGGGACCCTGTGAGGAGGAGGGTCCCAGAGCTTGGGATCCAGCCCAAATCCACATGACTACACTGCAATTAAACAGCCTCACAAGCCCAAGTCAGCTGGTATGCCCCAGCTGCCAGTGATTAATTGCACTCTAGACATACCTTTAGAGATTCTCCACAGTCTCTTTTAGAAGTCCTGTCACCCTTCACTCAGGGCTGGTTTAGTGCCCACAAACTGTTCCAAACAGTCCCACCAATTAAGTCCATTAGTGCCATCCAAAGCTTCATGCTGATTTCTGGAGGTTCTGCCAACCATACTGAGCTCTTCTACCAGCCTTGTCTTCGCAGGGTCATGTTTTATAGCCATGTCTCCCTGAAGTTTAGCCTTCTAGCCTCTAATTTCCTTCTCTTACCAGTGTATCCCCTGTTCTGAGCAAAAAGGCAGTCTATATACTGCCTTCCTCCAGAGAGCTCCTCCTAATAGGCTGGAAGACAGGGGAGGCCCTACCCCATCCTATGCTACATGGCTCTTGATCCTGAGCCTTTAAAGGAACAATGCCCTGGCGTTTTTCTCCATCTGACCACTTCCTCTCTTCCACTACCAGGGCATTTCTTGGGACCTTGTTCATTCAAACACCCTGGAACAGTGTGACCCTTCCACTCTTAACAGTATACCCTGTTACAGGGTCCAATTGCTATAGATCTTCTCCTTATGGAATACAGAATACAATGGGTCACCCATCAGAGGTCCAAGTTTCTCTATGTTTCTGGCAGAAGTGATGGCCACTAGAATTGGCAATTGTCATCAGTAAATGAGACAAATGCATCCGTAATGGTTCAAACAGTGTTCTAGTTAATGTTAAGAATACCAAGATAAGATCCCAGGTTGGAGTTGATTTGGTTATTGGTGGAAACAATAATTACACCTTTGAGAAAACATACCATCCACCATGCGGTGAAGATAGTGTGGTTGTTAATTGAAGGGTGTCAGACGCTGATGGCTGCCACCTGAACTTGCAACAAGCTAAGGGAAAGGCAAGCAGACTTGAGGGTGAGGAGATAATGAAAGATAGCAGAAATCCCCACTTTCTCTGGGGACATGTGATGATGCTGAACCCAAATGGAGAATCTCTTCCACTTTGCTATATAGCATTTTCTGGTGGATTCTTTCCTTCTATGGTGAGGATGGCTTGTTTTCTGAACTTCTCAGTTCTAGGTTTGATGTCCATCTGAATACCAGCTGTGAAATGGAGAGTGTAGATTGGGATGTTGGACCTTGCCATGTCCTGGGTCAAGGACTCTGGAAAGAATTCGATGCTGACGGATGGACAGATTGACAGATGAAGAAGACTGGAAAATGGGAGTCACAAGAATGATTATTGCTGTATCCTGTTGGATCTTCTGTAGGACTTGAGATAAGAGTGGAATGAGTGGAAAGGCATCCATGAGATTAGCAGGACAATGCCTCTAAAGCCCTGACCTAGAGTCCCTCTGAGCAGTACATTTTGCAATTCTTGATGGCTTGGGATGCAAAGAGGTCCTAATATAGGGTTTTCCACTAAATTGTGTAACATCCACTCATGGTCGGTCAAGCAATGAGGCTGTCTGCTGAGAACTGTGTTTTCCAAGAAGTGAACTGTTGATAGGGTAATCTCATGGTGAGTGCCCCAGGTTCACAGACTGACTGCTTCTATGTAGAGGGGAGTGGATCTTGCCCCTCCCTGCTGTTTGATGTAGAACACTGTAGTCCTGTTATCCAGCATCACTAGAATATGATTGGATCATATAACTGGTAAAAAAGCTTTGCAGGCTTCCTGGACAGCTCTCTTCTAGTAGGTTTATATACATTCTAGCCTCCTGAGAAGTCCATATGCCTTGTCCTATATCCAGGTGGGCACCCTAAAAAGTAGGAATTCATCTGTGTTCAGCATTCTCTCGAGTGTGGGAGGGAGGAAGAGGACCCCCCACACTATTCCTTGTTCATCTACCACTTTAGAGAATCCTTCAGTCTGGAATGGAACATTACTACTGTGTCCATGCTGTGTTTTCTTGGCACACAATCTGTTTCAAGCAACATTTATAGACAACTGAGATGAAACCTTGCAAAAGATGTCACATGGGTGCATGACACTATGTGACCCAAGAGGATAAGGCAGAAACAAACTGATGTCTGTGGACTCTTCTTGGTTGATTAAATTGTTCATTGACGGGAAGCTGTCTAAGGGAAGATAAGCTTTTGCCCTGATAGAGTCCAGAGTTGCTCTGATAAATTCTATAGTTTGTGTTTCAGACAGGATAGACTTTTCTAAATTCACACAGCTCCCTAGTGATGCCAGAAGATTCAGCAGAGATTAAGTTGATGTCAGAACTTTTGACGAGAACTTGTGTAGCAAGAATCAATTATCTAGGTAAGGAAAGACTGTCGAGCTGTGGCAATGGACATGTGCTGCTTCTACTGAGAATACCTTTGTATTGGGGTTGCTGTTGAGTCTTTTATGCTGTGTTCACACTACTAGTTACAGGTTTCAGGTACATAGTCAGCTAAGCCATGTTTCTGCTACCCATGCTACCATCCCCACACTACTCCTGCTAGTTTGATGTCAGGCACATGGAATGCATGTGTAACACACAGTGAAATACACATAGGGACCAGCATTCAAAGAACCTACTGATCCCACTGTTAAAGTAACATCACCAAAACATTCACAGGGGAGAGCAAAAGTAATATTTGTCCCACACGACAATGGCAGCACTTTCCCTTGCTTTCACAGTTCCTGACACAATCACAGGAATGCATGCAGGAGGACATTTTACCCCTCATACCACAATTACCTTGAAAATATCAGTGGCTGGCTGCAGGACTAGCCAACTGCTGAAAATTGGATTCTTGACTCTGGTAGTAGTCAGATTTGGAGTCAAAATCTGGATTTTAAATTTTAAATACTAGAGGAGAAGGAAGGAACTCAGGATTATAAACCTCTCGGCTTACCTTTGAATTTTGGATCAGTCATTTTGGCTAAGTAATGGAAAGTTTCCAAAGCATTGTTTTTTCAATGTTGTCCTTACGTTGTTACAGATTTTTGTTAATTAGATCACACCAGAGTTCCACTCAAACTGCAACAGTAATCATAAAGTAATCTGTCAAGTCCCTCTGAAACCTCTTTCAATGTTTTTTTTAAAACATAATACCTCTCTGTAGAGTCCTTTATTGTGTAAAGAATGTGCTGTGTTATGACTAAAGGCCTCCTTGTGTACAGTGCAAATTTCATCAGACTTGGGACAGCTGAACATAAATTCAAGACTACAGTCCTCCTGAAAGTTCTCTTGAGCATTATTGAGAAGGCTTATCTGTTCTGGGCTTCCCTAAAAGAGGTAGGTAGAGACTTGGAGTGATTGTTAGAGGGGATTATTTATGGTGGGATTTTAATTAATTGTTATAGTGGCTTACTGTGTGGTTACATGGGCTAAAGTATTTGTGTCTAGGCTCTGTATCCTCTAGTGCTTTCAGAATTGTTACAAGTATTTAGAGTTATGCAAGATGCCTTAATATATTTAAATAAAGAAATTCCAATGAACAAGACTTTGTGAGATTTTCAGAAGTGCTTAGCACTGGTTTAACTCTGCCTTAAAGTATGGAAGTCTGACTTAAAGTATGGAAAGTTAATCTGCAATGAGATGCACTTCGAATTAAATTTTATAAGGGCCTAATTCCTACTGAAATCTAACTTCAAAGGGAGCCAAGTTGGGCCAACAGTAATAACTTTTGAAAATCCCTCCCTTCATTATGATGAAATTGAGGTTGCAGACACATCAGTGTATTGACTATATATTACTGTACCATTAAGGAATGGTAAAACAAATAAATAGAAAAGCAGGACATTTTAAAGTAAGGTTGCACTTCCAAAGTAAACCACAGTCATTCTCAGATAACTGCAACCTTAAGTCAGCACCACGGAGACAACTAAAATCAGTCATGCTCAAAACTTACAGAAATAGCATTCCATTTACATTGAACAGCCACCAGTGAGTACAAGTAAAGTGGGCATAAGGTTGCATTATGAGTTGGGCCCTACTAAACTTACTTCAAAGTGCACTGCATTGCAGATTCATTTTCTATACACATCCAATATTCTAGGTGTATACATTCTGTTGCTATGCACATAGGGAAAACTTGCACCTTTCAAATTCAAAACAAATATGCTTTTCATCTCTTTCAAGAGTTAAAAGTTCAAACTCAGAGCAATTGCATTCTTAATTAAGAAATTACATAATTTATTTTCTTAAGGTATCTTAGCATTAAAGTTATTTGGAAAATACAATGCTGCATACATTAGTATGTCCCATTACTATAGTGTCTACACTGGAGATACTTGCTAGGAAGGTTGGTAAATAAACAGTACATCAGAAAATAACCTTGAAGATCTCACAGGGTGGTGTTTATCTATTAGAAAGGAAAACATACTGGAATTACTGATGTTTCCTTGTTTTCAAAAACAGCATTATGGAAAGACAACACAATTGTAGTCTATAATGTTTTTGTCATAGTTCTCTATCAAGCAACAGAAAGCATGCAGAAAATGAGAGGAACTTGAATGAAGTATTAAGCATTGATGTCAAAGATTTCTTTTGTATTACAAAAACAATCACTACTAAAATAACTTCCTCAGATGTGTATTTCTTAAACATTTGCCTTTTCAAATCCCTATACTTTTAATTATTGAGGATCACAGTTGTTGAAAATGCCCAGTGGGACATCTAAATTTCAAACAGATAATTGGCACCTTGCCAAATGGTACAGAATATTTCACACTGGAATATTGTAGAAATGTTATTTCTATGCATCTGTATCTTGTGTTAATATCACAACAGTGAGTACTGACTTTGCATGTTTTGTTTTTTACTGTGTTTTAAAATTGATTTTTATGTGATTTGAGTACACCTACATTGGGGCTGTTGAAAATTACAGGCACTCAAAGTGACACAGAATTCTTTAGAGCTGCTTAAATGCTTTGACTCGACCAAGAATAAACTGATTATCTAATTTTGTAACTTGCTACTGTAAACTTTTTTGTTTAAAGCCTTTTTGTGGTATCTATGTATCTAGATTTTTAAGATCCAGAGCCCATTGAGGTCAATGAACCCTGCATCAGGCCCTTAATCTATGTCTGTTGACCAGCTGTACACGCAGAAACTTAACTACCTACCTTACATTGATGTTGTGAAGCTAAACCCATAAATATTTGTGAGGCATTCAGATACTATGGTAAGGGGGGCCATAAGGAGCAGATAGAAAGACTTCCTAAGTATTACCATTCCTTTTTATTATTTTTACTTTGCTAAACAACACGGACAAAAAATTTTTAGTACAAAAATAAATGAGGATGACCAAACGTCTCTCTCACCAACAGAAGTTGGTCCAATAAAAGTTATTACCTTACCTATCTTATCTCTCTAATATCCTGGGACCGACACAGCACCACAGCGTAAAACACTCAAATAACATTTTGAACAAAAATAGTCCATTTCCTACTGTGACCGGAGTTCCGGGGAGCCAACTGAGGTCACTCAATTAGGGTGAACTGCAAAGAATGGGGCAGACAATCCCCAAAGCTGGTGGATATTCCAATACTTAGATTTACCAAGCCCACATAAAACAGCTTCTATAATACCTCACTGGTTACCCTGAAGCCAACAACACAGTTCCCTTAAAGTAACCCAGCCTTAGGCCTCCATCCAGACACCCAAGTCAAATATGATGAGGATTACTGAAAATCTTATTCATCATATAAGAACATTCTACCAATCCCAAAGGATCAGACACATTACCTCCCAGGTTAATGAATATTCCAGATCTTACCCAAATACATGCTTATGCCAATTCTTATTGATTAAACTAAATTTATTAAAAAAGAAAAGAGGGAGAGAGTATTGGTTAAAAGACATAAGTACAGTTCTTGAGATTAGATTCATAGTAGAGATGGTGCACTTTGTAGTTGCAAAGAGTTCTTTTAGAAATACGCCATAGGTTATAGTTCAATGTTCATATTCAGGGAGATCCAGTCAAGACTGGAGATCTCAGCCTTATAGCTTAAGCTTCCCCTGCATGAAGCGTCAAGCAGATCTGAGATAAAAAGGATCAGGACTCAATGGTCTTTTATTTACAGCTCCAGGCCTTCTTTGACAGGTCGGAGTCCTTAGGGGAACAATAGGCAATTATGGGGATTTTGAAGTAGACCTATTTCCTAAGCATCACTAGTAATTAGCTACACAAATTAACATAAGGCAATTTATCCATTAGGCAGTCTATCACAAACTTTAAAGAGACTTATAGACAATGACATTATTTCACCTAAGATTCATCTAAATGTTAATATTCCCTTTTGATCTTTAAATCAATAGCTGTAGTGACAGAGAGGAACAGTCTATTTACATGGCTAACATTTAACAAGATATGAGTACACACATACAATTAGTATCATCTTTAATTTCTAACAACATAGGCTAGAACTTTGAAATGCAAACCTATCTACCATGGAATGGCCCTAATTACCATTCGCATACTTTTCTAACATATCTCTAAAGATTGATTCTGGGTCATTTATCTTGCAGAATACTTAGCCCTTTCAGGGCACATGTTACATTTTGTATAAGATTTGTTGCAATTATATAACAGTAGCAACAATGATTTGCATGGTCATATTTTAATTAGACAATGTTACACCTACTGTGTTCACGTTACAATAAAGCCATCACACTAAAAGTGGCTAACGTGTACTTTTGGCACTAAAGGGTACTTTTCTGGTTGTTAAAGCAAAGAGAATAAGGACAAAGTAATGGAACTTGAACTACACTATCACCCCAACCCTGTTCTGGTGCCTCCAGAGGCTCATTGATGGGACAATGTGGGAAAGCCTACACTGTTATTTCTTTAGTAGAAAAAAGTACAGAAAAGATAAGCTCATACCTTTCATGAGCATTCAGCTAACTCAAAACAATTCAAAAATTAATGCAAGAAAAAAATTAGAAAGCACCTCAGATAAGAACAAGTTTAAATACTATTACTCAGCACTTGTACAGTATTTTGCAGCTTCAGAGTACTGTACAAACACGTAGTCTTACAACACAGCTGTGATGTAGGTAAGCATGAATTATGCCTATTTTGTATTTAGAGAAACTGAGACAGAAAGGAGAAGTAACCCAAGGCTGTGCAATGAGAGAGCCAGGATTAGAACTCAGGTTCTGTAGACCATACTGCCACTTAAAAAAATACAGCTATTTACCTACTGGTTTGAAATATGGGACTTTGTTTTACACACTAACAAGTATGGAGTTTGTTGTTAAAAATAATCACTAAGAAAATCAACTCAGAAATATTACAAAGTTGGATGAAAATATTCCTATCTCAAAAAGCAAACTAGAAAAGTACATGAGACTTTTTTCTAAGCAGGAGAGAAAACTGAATGATTTAATCAAAAGTAAATAAATTTCAGTACAACATCATTGTTGCTTTTACAATTCTTTTGTATAGAAATAATTGTAATTAATATTATCTGGAAATGTCTTCTGCATGTCACACAAAGCATGACTATAAATAGGAGTGCTGTCCAGTAATATTACTGACCCTCTTTTTTTACTTGTTGACTGATCACATTCTTTTTTTAGTTACTGATCCACAGCAAGATCCAGACCAGGAGACAGGTGAACACCACAACTGTTCCAACTGACCTCACTTTCCTAAATGTATTGTTCCTGAATGTGAATGTGAATGTCATTAAAGTAGCTGGCATAGGCCAGTCATATTTTTCAATTAGAGCCTGATCATATAAAATGTTACTCACGTGAGTAGTTTTTAATGAGTAGTCCTGACTAATAGTGAGTAGTTTCACTAACTTCAATGACACTACTCATGTGAGTAACAGTTTACAAGAGTGGGCTCTTAGGCCTGATCCAAAGCCCACTGAAGTAAAAGGGAATCAGGTCCTTAGGGAGCACTGTCCTTTTCCATGTGGGAGTCCTAGTTTGGGCAGATCTTGTAACCTGTTGGTCTTGTAGCGAAACATTGATGTAAGGCACTTAATCTTCAAGGGGTATGAATCACCCTTCAATGCCCCTTGGTAACTGGTTTTACAATATAAGCACATTACAGCATTAGAATAGATAATAGAATAGTGAGGATTCCAGGTACATAGGTCATGTCAATTTATTTTTGAAGGGAAATGGAGCTAAATAGATACATTGCAAACTGAAATCGGTGACATCTCTGTGAACCTATCTCTAAGTATACATTTGAGAATGGGGAAATACATACTTTCTTACCTCAGAACATTTTAGGAACAGGAAATGGCATCTGGTCTAACATTCTCTGTTCCTTTTTCTTTTATTCTGACCTTTTTACATTATCATCAGTCCCCTCATTCTCATGCGTTTCTTAGCATTTGGATCTGCCTGCACAGCAAAGTTTTCCATGTTGAGGCCCCGTGCTTTTAATATGATAGGGTCTGATCCATTTTACGACATATTTGGGGCATGCCAAACTGTTACTGCCTTTACATGTATAGACTAGGAATCAAATCCAAAAGGGGCAGTTGAAGGATTCTCCCTGTGGAGGTGAATCTCTGGGTGATATAAAGAGAGCCAGCTCTAAACAATCTGCTCCCACCCCACCAAACAGCCAGAGCATTCTGTGTTCCAGTGATACGAGGCCTTTGCTCTTGGGACAAGTCAGATTACTTCTGAGGTTGTTTAACTTCTGCCAGGGGATGTGGTTGAACCAAACCCAAGCCTCCCACTGGATTGAGAAAACCCCCATTTCCCTTTCCCTCCTAATGTATGCCCTGAGAGTAACTGAGGATCTGGTGCTATAACATGGTTACAATAATTCAATACCATTCCCACACACAAAAAAACACTGCTATAATATGTTAGGGCCCTGACAGTAAATTTTGCTTTGTTGACACAGGCCCTTCTTGTGCAGCAGTTCTGTCTGAGACTACTTACACCAAGTTTTCTAATGTACTTGATGTTTCTGAGATGCTGAACTCCTTACTATTGTAAAATATATTACTGTTGTATTTATGGACTTGTTTTTGTAATTTTGAAAAGCTATGTAAAAGCTACCTCAAAGTCACCCACCTTTTTTCCAATGAGATGTCATTCATGAAATATTAGTTACATTATGATTCTATAGACTCTCCTTTTGGCAGAAGCAAAAACAAGAAAGATTTAATCACACAAGTTATAAAGCCAGGAGACTGACTTGCAAATGCTTAAAAGAAAAACATTTCTATTTATAGTAAAGAGCATATTTTCCTCTAAATTCTTGTTTATTCTGAGTTACAAATATTTTTAAAATACATTTTTCCGATACGTTACAAGATACCGGACAAGATTCACAGAATGGGCTTGTGTTTATGTTTTGTTAATAATTTTCATGTTCCAAACCAACAAGAGTCTGATTCCATTCCAAGGGGAAACGTGATGTTCTACTGCAGTTTACAGAATTGGTTTGACAGAATGAAATAAACCATGTCCACTCTTAGTAATGAGACATTTGGCAAAAAGTATCACACCAGAAGAACAATAGCAGCAGATTGTCATTACGGTCCACAAAATTCTTTAACCTCTATGCAATATCCCTTTAAACAATGGAGGGGAAGCTAGGATTACATTTCTTCCTTGGCTAACTGATTTTTTCCCAAACATTTTAGGTTTATAGAGTTTAGAGGGATTTCACTACTTTTGGGGAAGAATTAATTTAAGTAGTATTTTTGAAGTTGGTGATCTTTTTTTACATCCTGTTAATAGTAACACTTAAATGCTTATCTGATTTTTTTTAACATAGATTTAGATGTACAGAAACACTTTCTGGACTAAACAACTAATTTTTAAAATATATTATAAGAGCATAACATCATTTAGTGGTATCTGTGAAAGCAATGTTGTATCTATGTAACATGACCTAAATTTTTATGGCAGAGTCAGGAAATATGGTTGGGTGCCTTTCTTTTTTATATTTTGATTTAATTAGTTCTCTCTGGCATTTATAGAGTCTGTGCCACATCATATGTACACTATGTGGTGTTTGACTCTAAAGCAAGATAGCAAAGCAGCAGCGAAAGGAAAATGGCAAATTTGTATTCATAAGTAACTATTTAGTTATATGTTACTTGATGCTCAATGCTAAAATAAATGAGAATAGGTTACAATAGGTGAGGAAATGAACTGATCAGGACTGTGTATTATCTAACATGGATACACTGGATACAATGGTGAAGGCTATGTAAGAGGTTATAGTGGGATTTTACTTAAATTGTCCATGCAACAACTTTGATGATTTCTCTCAACATTCCATAATAACAATCAAATCATCCCCTTGCTGTTTCTTTTGAGAGGGGATGGGAAACAACTGGGAAATTAACAGAAAAAATTGGGATTCTTGCAAAGATACTATTTAAAGCCACAAATTGCCAAACTGACCTTCAAATATTTATGCTTAGACATCAGACCAGATATAGCTCTCTCTCCTCAAAAAAGATTGCTTCCATAATAATACAACAATATAAGCTATTACAAAAATAATGTAGCTCTCCTGGACTAAGAGGGGAAACATGGACTGCCACTCAGTAATTGAAAACTAATTTTCTCCTTTACCAACTTAAATAACAAACATGCACTTTCAGATTTACAGATTTCTCTCTAAACCAGATTCTAAGTCAGTAACAAAAATACACATCCAAGAGTCAAAGGCCTGGAACATGAAGTTGCTTTGTCATTCAGTACAATTTCACAAATGTTAAACACTGTATATAGTATACTAGGTCCTTCACACAGCATGTATACCATTTCTCATAAAATAGCATTTTACACGTCTGGATATTTCTTCAAAATGCCCATGTTGTCCGATGGAAAAGGTTATGTATGATATCAAGAGAGAAGAGGTCAAAAGAAGACATGATATATTAACAGCCATGTATGTAAAATACACTGGATTGTCTTAAGTACGATTAATAACAAGAATTTTAGTTATAAGTTGGGGACGCATCAATTAGAAGTAACGGAAGAGGAGAAGGACCTTGGAGTATTGGTTGATCATAGGATGACTATGAGCTGCCAATGTGATATGGCTGTGAAAAAAGCTAATGCGGTTTTGGGATGCATCAGGAGAGGCATTTCCAGTAGGGATAAGGAGGTTTTAGTACCGTTATACAAGGCACTGGTGAGACCTCACCTGGAATACTGTGTGCAGTTCTGGTCTCCCATGTTTAAAAAGGATGAATTCAAACTGGAGCAGGTACAGAGAAGGGCTACTAGGATGATCCGAGGAATGGAAAACTTGTCTTATGAAAGGAGACTCAAGGAGCTTGGCTTGTTTAGCCTAACTAAAAGAAGGTTGAGGGGAGATATGATTGCTCTCTATAAATATATCAGAGGGATAAATACAGGAGAGGGAGAGGAATTATTTCAGCTCAGCACCAATGTGGACACAAGAACAAATGGGTATAAACTGGCCACCAGGAAGTTTAGACTTGAAATCAGACGAAGGTTTTTAACCATCAGAGGAGTGAAGTTTTGGAATAGCCTTCCAAGGGAAGCAGTGGGGGCAAAAGATCTATCTGGCTTTAAGATTCTACTCGATAAGTTTATGGAGGAGATGGTATGATGGGATAATGGGATTTTGGTAAGTAATTGATCTTTAAATATTCAGGGTAAATAGGCCAAATCCCCTGAGATGGGATATTAGATGGATGGGATCTGAGTTACCTAGGAAAGAATTTTCTGTAGTATCTGGCTGGTGAATCTTGCCCATATGCTCAGGGTTTAGCTGATTGCCATATTTGGGGTCGGGAAGGAATTTTCCTCCAGGGCAGATTGGAGAGGCCCTGGAGGTTTTTCGCCTTCCTCTGTAGCATGGGGCATGGTTGACTTGAGGGAGGCTTCTCTGCTCCTTGAAGTCTTTAAACCATGATTTAAGGACTTCAATAGCTCAGACATGGGTGAGGTTTTTCATAGGAGTGGGTGGGTGAGATTCTATGGCCTGCGCTGTGCAGGAGGTCAGACTAGATGATCAGAATGGTCCCTTCTGACCTTAGTATCTATGAATCTATGAAAGTAACTCAAAGGAATAATTTCAGAGAACAGCTTCAAATCCTTTGGTCTTCCCTGCACATGCATTTGGACAAGAGAGAAAATATTATTAACTCAATAATTGTGGACTTTCCAATCTATTGCTTCTTATACATTTAAAGTAACATTGAATCATCTGCTTGAAGATTTTAAACTATTATTTAATTTGTTTTGGAGCATTACAAACATTTGGTATACATGTACATAAGGTTTTAGTATTGAGTTTATTAGTTTGTTTTATATGTTCCATAAATATATTAAAAATTGATACAACACATTTTTTTAAAAAGGCAGGGTCTTGTGAGGATGCTTTACTGAATTTAGTTAGTAAGTGGAAACATCACTTGGATAGTGGCCTCAATCGGAGATTTGCATCTGAAAGTACCGAAGGTTTCCTTATACTACAGATGTTCCACGTTGATACAATGGGTCAGTTTTCAGCAGTTTCCATGGCAACAACTATGAGAAATGCACATAATTTTACATACAGTGGAGAATTGTGAATGTGCCCAATATGTAACACAGGAAATCCTTTTTCTTATTTGCCATTTCTCCTCTTCTCTTTACACTTCTCATACCATCACTCTAAACATCCTGCTTCCTGATAGGTTTTTAATGATGCAACAAGGATTACTGTTATATTTAACTACATTATTAGCCATTAACTTTAGAAGATTTGGGAATGACCAAGTGGATTAACAGTAATGTGGTTTGAGCTAAGTTCAGGTATAACTTATATCTTGATTTTAGTAAGGCTTTTCACACAGTCCCACATAACATTCCTATAAGCAAACCAGGGAAATGTGGGCTAGATGAAATAACTATAAGGTGAGTGAAAAACTGGTTCAGAGACCTACTCAGAGTAGTTATCAATGATTTTCAATTAAACTGGGGGAACCTCACAAAGATCTCTTCTGGGTCTGGTACTATTCAATATTTTCATTAATGACTGGGATAATGGAGTGGAGAGCATGCTTATAAAATCTGCAGATGACACCAAGTTGGCCCGGGTTATAAACACTTTGGAGGACAGGATTAGAATTCCGAACAACCCTTGACAATTGGAGAATTGGTCTGAAACCAACATGATGAAATTCAAAAAAGACAAGTACTACCCTTAGGAGGAAAAAATCAAAGGTTTAACTACAAAATGGTGAATAACTGGCTAGATGAAAAGGATCTGAAGGTTTTAGTGGATCACAAATTAAATGGGAGTCAACAAGATGATGCACTTGCAAAAAAAAAAAAAGACTAATATCATTCCAGGGTGTATTAAAAGTTGTGTTGTATGTAAGACCTGGGAGGCAATTGTCCTGCTCTATTTGGTCCTGGTGAGGCCTCAGATGGAGTACTTTGTCTATTTCTGGCGGGCATACTTCAAGAAGGAAGTGGACAAATTGGAGAAAGTCCAGAGGAGAGCAACAAAAATGATAAAAGGTTTAGAAAACCTGACCTAAGAGGAAAGGTTAAAAAAACTGGACATGTTTCGTTGAGAACTGAGAAAAGGTGGTGGGGGGGACTGATAGTCTTCAAATATGTTAAGGGTTATTACAAAGAGGACAATCATCAATTGTTCTCCATGTCCACTGAAGGCAGGACAGTGGTAATCGACTTAATCTGAGGCAAGGGAGATTTAGGTTAGATATTGGGAAAAACTTTCTAACTAAACTGGAATAGGCCTCCATGGGAAGTTCTGGAATTTCTGTCACTGGCGGTTTTTAAAAACACGTTAGACAAACACCTTTTAGGGAGGGTCTAAATATACTTGGGCCTACGTCAGCATAGGCAGCTGAACTAGATGACTTCTCAAGGTGCTTTCCAGCCCTACATTTCTATGATCCTATGATAACTCAAGTCTCTTACTTTCTGAGATGAGACAGTAACATTATCTGTCTACAAAAGGGAATTAGTAGATAGCTGTTCACCATATAAACAACCTGGCAATATTAATTATATGTTTATTATTATTATTATTATTATTATTTATTTGTATAAGCATAGCACTTAGGAATCCCAATCATGGACAAGGACTCTATGGTGCTAGGTGCTGTACAAAAATATGGTCCCTACCCCCCAAAAGCTTACAATTTAAGTAAAAGAGAAGAGATGGATATAGGAAGACAGATGGGGGAGTACAAGGAATGAATCGATGAGACAATACGGGTCAGCATAATAGGTAGTTGTGGTATCAGCACACCAGAGCCCTAATTGTCTCACAAGTCCTTAAGACCAGAAGGTAGAGTGTTTGCCTGCACCAGGGTTATTTAGTATTTTATGGATCCTTAAATTTTTTCTTCCCTGAACAATGAAATAAAAACACTGAGAACCTTAGAGAAATGTGCAACACAGTATAAAAAACTGTAGATAAAATCTTGCACTGACATCAATGGGAGTTTTGCCATTGACTTCAATGGGGTCAGGATTTCACCTGTTGCCTCCTTTTTCTCCATAAACAGACTTTCCATTCTGACACTGATCATAGGTAAATGCTTGAAAAATGTACCAGATACTCACAACCCCGAGAACTAAACCTACTAATCAAAGTATAAAATGATGGTCCCTAACAGCCATCTTCCACCTACCAGTGGGCGGGTGGATTTTTCAAGCCCTGATCATGACTATTACTAACGCCAACAGTTTCATACACGTTCAGATGGTTGGCAGAAGCACTAAGTTGGCAGCCATTAGGCAGCGATTCTGCAGACCTACAAAAGAAATAAGAAAAAATAATTTAAACATACACGTTCCTGAAATTGCAACTACAAATACCTGTTTGGGATCGCAGCTGCATTTAATAGGGTAGACTCAACGTTTCCATTCACCTTTAGCAGTCACAAAAAACATGAAGCTCTCTCCAAATTGGCATTATGATAACTACTGACTTGTGAGTTTAGAAAGAGTATAAAAGATTTTTCTTTTAAAATACAAAAATCTTTGTCAATAATTACTCACACTTACCAATCTAATCAAATGTTATTCTGAGTATTTAATTGCATTTCTTCAATACTCACAGAGAGAATTCATCTACTGTATTAGGAAACTAATAACTACTTCACAGCAGGGCATGTGTCTCTTCATCCATCTTTTATGAAATAGTTGTATCTATTACATACTGTGTGAAAGGTTGATTTATCTGTTAATTAACAGGTTTTTAAATTAGAATAGCATATTGCTGAGGGGATGACGTTGAAGAGTTCTAGCTAATGTTTAGCAGTAGATATTTTAACACCTTTCTACTTCAATTGCAACCTCAAAATATTATGTTTTAATTAAAATATAGTATTAAAATATAGCATACTTAATGCTTACAAATGTGTACTTTTTAGTTATGTTCCTGGTACTTAAAAAATAATTTTATCAGTGTCAGGGTAGTTGTTTGCACATACATTCTTATTGTTCGAGGGATGTGATCATTCCCCTCTATTTGATGTTGGTGAGGCCTCATCTGGAGTACTGTGTCCAGTTCTAGGCCCCACACTTCAAGAAGGATGTGGAAAAATTGAAGTCCAGCAGAGGGCAACAAAAATGATTAGCGGGCTGGAGCACATGACTTATGAGGAGGTGCTGGGATTGTTTAGTCTGCAGAAGAAAAGAATGAGGAGGGATTTGATAGTTGCTTTCAACTACCTGAAAGGGGGTTCCAAAGAGGATGGATCTAGACTGTTCTCAGTGGTAGCAGATGACAGAACAAGGAGTAATGGTTGCAGTGGGGGAGGGGTTGCAGTGGGGGAGGTTTAGGTTGGATATTAGGAAAAACATTTTCACTAGGAGGATGGTGAAGCACTGGTATGGGTTAACACTAGGGAGGTGGTAGAATCAGGCTTAACAAAGGTCAGGCTTAACAAAGCCCTGGCTGGGATGATTTAGTTGGAGATTTGTCCTGCTTAGAGCAGGGGGTTGGACTAGATGACCTTCTGAGGTCCCTTTCAACCCTAATATTCCATGATTCTATGATTGTTAATGAATATTACTGCTCCCCTGTTGCCTCATAAATTTAAGCTGCTACCTAGATATAAGTAGTTGTCTCCTTGTTTTAAAAATGTTTTCAGCATAAGGTCCTGATCTAGCAAAGAGATCCGCAGAGTGGCATTTCCGAACTTCTGAGTGCTTGCTTTTGCAATCTTAGTAATGTTACTGTAGATTTTCTATGTGTAGTTATAATATAACTATAGTATTGACACTCATTGAATGATTCCAGAATTGAAATTATTAGCTTCCATTATGGGGCTATTTTTGATACACTCTCCCCTCTAACTTTCTGAAAAAGCTAACTTTCCATAATATTTCTTATGTAGTTTCTTCCCTGGTAGCATTTTTTTTTTAATTTTGGGTTAATTGGATAAACCGTTTTGGGGTTATGAGGTTTCAAAAGGGATGTGTTTTCACTTTTTGAACATTTTTCTACCTTTTTCATTTAACTCAACACAAAATTGATTTAGCTTAACAAAGTTAACCTTGTTTTTCACACTGATCCTCAATGGTGCACAGAGGACAAATCGGAGTGCAAAAGCTCATGGTAATTAGAGGCAATCAGTGTGGGGATTATAACATGAGCTGGTCAAAACTTGGACTTTCTGTTCTATGGGAAATTCTAATATTTCAAAACTTCCTCTTATCAGAATTGGAATGGAAAGTAAAATTTTGAATTTCCCCACAAAAAAGTTTGAAAATTTTGTTTTGGAAATTTGGAACATTTCCAACCAGCTCTACTTATAACTTCTCTGAGAAAGTTGGAAAGTGTTACGAACTTTGTTTTACCTAATCTATGCTTTCATTTAAAAAAAGCAAGTGCCAGAGAGGCCAAGGAATGAGACAGTGCTGCACCCATTCAGAACAAGGTAAGCTGAAGGGCACACAGGCCCAGTATGGTTGGACCAACCCACAGCAGCCAGCGAGTGTTCAACTCCAGCTCAGGGAGCTCTACCAAGGCTGAGAACATATTGGAAAAAGGTGAGAGGCAGTTTGTTGACCAGTCATTGGTATTGTTACTACAATGACAGCTAGACATGGATTGCCCTCTTTTAGGAAACTCTGGCCCAGATCCTTTGGCGCCTAACTTCCATTTAAATCAATGGACGTAGGAAGCCTAAATACCATTGAGTCTCTAGGCCTCTCTTCCCTGCATTCCTTTGTGGGCCTGACCCTTTACATTTTGCAGAGCCAAGCACCTGCAATCTTAATGTGGTTATTTTGCAAACGGTTGCTTAACCTCTCGCTATTTCTGCTCATATGTATTTTCACCTTGAGTTATGTTTTCCCCATCTTCTCAAGTACAATGTAAGTAAAATCCATTTATTCATGTCTGAATACTGTGACATCATAGCAGAGTTTTAAGAAGCCTTTTCAATCCATTGCTAACTTCCCACACTCAGCAGCTGACCTCCCAGTGATCTGTCACAAACCATGTATCCATCTCCTTGCTGGTCATTCCCTTCTGTGATAATCCACTACCATTCCTTCCATGATAACTTCTGAGTTTATTCCAATGTACACCTGAAGTGATCATATTCTCAAGTAAGGAAAAGGAATTTAAGACAGAAGAGGGCTTTATTGAATCAGACTTAAAAACATGTACTTTAAATTTTAAAAGCATATGCTGTATATTAGCTAAACAAAATCCAGAATAGATTAATTGGATTCATCACTTTGCAGTGGATACATCACAAAACTAATTTTACTAAAATTCAGTAGTGATATTCATCTCTGACATACTGATTTTCATCCATATATCTCAAAGCAGTTGCAAAGGAAGGTAAAATTCTGATTCCTGTTTTCACATTGGGAATCTGAGGACCGGAGAAATAAAATGATTTGCCAGAAGTCACACAGCAGGTCAGAGGGTTACTGAGAATAGAACACAACTTTCTACTTCTCTGCTTGATGCCCTCTATACGGTCTCAGTTGAAGCAGGGCCGGATTAAGACCTTTAAAGGCCCTAAGAACTGAAAAGATTATGGTGCCCCCCCCATATGTAATTCAAAATAAAAACAATACTATTCCGTAAAATAAAATTTCATTTTTCGAAATGCCACAACATTTACATGTATGGTGAAATTAAAATACCTTCTTTCTAGATTTTCTGATTGCAAAATCTGATTGCAAAATTCTGGATAAGTTCATCAAAGCTGACTCGATGAAGCATGTCCGTTTCCATACACAATAGGTAAAGTGAATCAAGTCTGTCCTGACACATTGTTGTTCTCTGAGGGTCTTTTATTCTTTTCAACTGAGAAAAAGAGCATTCTGTGGAGCAGTTAGTAATCATCAATGTTAGAAAAATACGTAGTGCTATCTCTACATTTGGAAATACATATTGTATTCCATCTTTCAATATTGTGTCATGAAGATCAATGTGACTGAATTTCATTTTTCCTGTTTCATTAAACTTTGTGCGCATATAACAGTGGAACTGCCATACTTCTCCATAGAGATTATGTTCAAGTCAACAGGGTATGAGTCAACTAGCTTTTGGGAACCTTGTGAATATTGTTCATCAGATAAGTCCATATTGTTTAGAAAAGAAAATCTACTTGATACTTCCTTGTACACTTCACCTGTCCTCTTCATATGAGCTTCAAGTGTATCAATTATAGAGTAGTAAGTAGATATGCGAAATTTGTCTGTTTCTGTTGCACTGCTATCATTTGCTTGTTTTTTCCTGATTCGCTTGCGGGACTGGGCTTCTTTGTAGTTAGTATCAGGCAATATATCTTTTGATATGTCTTCAAATCTTTCAAAATCATTCCTCAAAGTGTTTAAGTGGTCTGCTAATGATTGACAGAGGTCTGCACATGTTTTCAAATCCAATTCTTTTTCTTGGAGAGCTTGACTTGTGTGATAAAAGTGTTGTAAAATTTCATTCCACATGGTCAATATGAATACAAACTCTAGTTCTTGCATCTTGTTTGCAGTGTTTTCTGCCTCTCGTATAATTTCTCCCTTTTGTGATTGGTCTTCAGCTATACTTTCTAATGCATCCACAATCTTTGAGTTGGACTCCAGAATTTCACTTGTTGCCACTGCATGTGCCTCCCAGCGAGTATTAGAAAGAGATTTCAACACACGATCATAGCCCAAATATGTTTTAAGAACTGCCCATCCGTGTGTTGAGGCAGAAAAAAATGTATAAAGTAACTGGACTGTTGAGAAAAAACTTACTGCCACCGGACAACAATCAACAGCACTGTGGCCAACAAAATTGAGAGAGTGTGCAGCATATGATATGAATATGGCATATTTGTTCTGTTCTAAAAGCTTCTTCTGCATTCCTTGATAATGCCCTGACATGTTGGCAGCGTTGTCATAAGATCAACCTTTGCACTTTAAGAAATCTATTTTGCAAACTTGGCACAGATAATGCAGTACTTGATTTGCCATTTCTTCATCAGTGTGGCTTTTCAAATTGAGGAATGTTATAAATCGTTCAACTGGTTTTTCATCTGTGGGAGACACATATCTTCGTACAATACTCAGTTGATCAATATGTGAAAGATCAGGTGTAGAGTCGACAGATAAACTGAAATACCCAGCAGTATTTATTTCATCCACAATGGCTGAATGAACTTTGTCACTCGTTAGACCAATGAGTTCATCACATATTGTCTTGGATAAGTATGATGGTTTGCCAGCATTCCCATATTTTGAGATATGGCCTGCTAAAAATGGGTCAAACTGAGCCACAAGCTCCAACAATCCAAGAAATTTCCATTCTGATACCCGGAAAGGCAGACCACGTTCAGCTAATGTTTGAATAACAGCTATAACATGCAAGACATGTTGCTGCAAGACATGTTGCCTGTATTCTCGCTCCCCTTTAATTTGTTCTTCCAATTTTTGTGTCAATCCAAAGCCCTGTCTTCGATTTAAATATGTCAACATTGAATCTCTTTGAGTAGTGCTATTTTCATGTTGTTCAATTAAAACAGTATTCTGCCAGTCACTAAATCCATCTGCAGAAAACCGGGATGTTGAAGGTTTATATGCAAAAAATTTGCAAACAAAACAGTACACAGACCCGTTGATGGTGAATACAGTAGCCATTCTCGAATGTATTTCTCACCATTCACTTTCACGCTGAAAAATATTTTTTGTGGACAATATCTTGTTTGTTTGCCATTAGTAAAATTCCGACGTGATTTCTCAAATGGCCCAGTGTGGTGTTGACAGTCATTTGGTCCACGATCTATCCAGTAAGCTACATCATCGGTACTGAAATCAACCCACATACCAGGATCTTTTCTCCTGTTATTTACAGCATGAGCAGGTTGAGTCTCTGACACATCCACACCTTCTAGAATAATGTCTGTTTTACCACCGGGAGTAGGATGATCAGTTACAGTCTCGGACACATTCACATGTTCTGGAATGGTGTTTGTTTCACCAATAGAAGAAGGGTCAGTCTCTGAAACCTACAGGTTTTGGAACGATGTCTGTGCTACTGAGAGAAGATGTTGCTTCTGATGGATTTGCTTTGAAAAATTATGTCAGCTTTGGAAGATTTTGGAAAATTTCACTAGTTTTTTGTTTCTTTTCTTCCGCCAGTTTACTGTTCTGTGCTCCACTCAGTTGATTACGTTTCATCCTGCCCCTTATCTCAGTTATCTGAACTTAAAAAAAAAAACAAATTACACAAGTACACTATTTTTATGTATATATATAATATATATATAAGAAAGAAAAAAATCAAGTACGTATAACTCAGAAGAATATATCAATAATAAAACATAAATTTATTGCAATACATGACAAGATCTGATTTCCTTGCATTATTTCGATCTACATTAGTAGGACACCCCCCTGGTTTAGGTGGGGATAAGTAATAAAAAGAGAACAGAAAAATGGGGGAAGAGTGTGTAGTGGAGTGTAAGGAAGTCTAACAAAGTTCTGACTTTTCCCATGATGACTACTTCAATGCTTTTTTTGAAATATCAAATTTTTTAAAAAAAAATTCATTTTTTTTGGTGCCCCCTGCTTTGCTGGTGCCCTAAGCATGTGCTTAATCTACCTATTGGGTAATCCAGCCCTGCTCAGTTGAATGGAAACTAGGGAGAAAGGTTACCAAAAATACAATACATACTTTATAAACAGTATACTGTGGAAGTGATCTTATTTCCATGGATGGTGATTTACCCATCTTTGTTAACAGATAGGTATCCAAATCTCCACACCATGAGAAGAGTATATATTCTTGTACTGTTACTTTGTATTTATGCTCAAAATCCAGAAAATGCAATACTTCTTTTATCTTAAAACTTATACATACAAAAATCTCCTTGTTAGATGAAAAAGAGCTAATAGTGAGTGCAAGTAATATTAATTGGATGTATTATTGTTCTTTGCTTTGAGAGGATGTACATTTAATCTATTGTGCTTCATTTTGATGCAGAAAAAGCAATGATGCAGAACTGAAACCAGAATAATCAACTCTGACAGGAAAAGACATTAATAGGAGCAAGCAAAATAAACTGGAGATCTAAGTAATGGCTAATCAACCTAAGAGGATTTACCTAATTAATCCTGTGTTGCAGAGCTATCCAGATTGCTTCTCAGTCTACTCCCTATGTAACTATTTATTACTTACTGTTAGCTTTCTAGAAGAAGTAAAAACATCTTGTAACAAGGAAGACTACATTACCTATTTTTGAACTGCTTTATTGTTCTACTGCACAGGTAGTCCCCTATACTGCTACTGTACAGTGAAAATATTTCCAGAATTTCAAACATTTTGCAATCATTCTTAATCATAGTCCAACTGAAAAGTCAAGAAAAATAATAATTTTGAAAGTAATATTTTTTTATAGTATTACCTGTTTTCTTTAAAGACATTGTGAAGGAAAACAATAGTTAACTACCAGAAGGCTAGATTGCCTGGGATAGATACAGTTGCAAAATCTAGCCCTTATAAATAAATGTAACTGTGGTCATTTTTTTGTTTTGCTTGTTTTTTTCCTTTACATAGTTACATCATTTGCTGAAGACAATCTCACAAAAAGTATTTTGTAAGAAAAAAAAAGCAAATGGTTAATGTTTAAAGAACATATTTTTGGATACATTTTAAATATCTACAAAGAAATTTCAGAATGTGGTAGATATGTGTCATGTATACTTTTAGTCTAAGTAAAGCAATCATATGAAGAGATTTTAAAAATAGATTAAGTGTTTTATAATCTTGCCTACACTAGCCAGCTGAAGGCTTTAAATAATTTAATCCCTACAGCAACTGCCAGTCCCAACTGGAATACTGAAACAAGGCCTGAATTCAGTTGAAACCCAACAGCTGCAGTCTAATAGTGCTTCCTTAATTCAGCTACTGATCTGAGTTTATGCTTATGGAGGACACTATATTCTTAAATTCACTAGGGCATTAATTAAATTAGTCTAAGTGCCTCATGTTTTGTCCGATCTTCCACTATCAAATTTACCTCAAACGTTACTCTATTTTCTTCTCCTCCCTCCTACAAATTCTTGGTTTTCATGCCAGATGCAATACAAATAGCTTTAAAAGCTTTTTAATGTAACTATCATCTTATAATTTCTATGCTATTATGATGAATTTGGGCTATATCTGTACAAATTATGAATCTGGTTGATACTGTGAAAAAGTGCTGTGTCGTGAATGCCTATATGTATGTGGCTCCACTATTGCTGACAGGTCCTGTACTGTACACAAAGAGAGAAACACTGAAGTGGTGTTTAGGATTCATAAACAATGGGTGAGCTCCATCCTTAGAAAACCAGCTTTAGCTTAACTCTTCTGGGGTGGAAAAGGCAGGAATGGTGGAAAGTTATCTAAAGACAGAACAAAGGAAGCTGGGGCAGGGGAGTTGGGGTAGGATGTAAATAATAAGTAAACACATGCTCTCAGCACAGCCTGCAAGTGGGCTCTTGTCTCAATTTCCCTCAATTCCTTGCATGAACTCAGAATAGCCGTCAGAGTACATGAACAGCCCTTTTGTGAGAAGCCTTTTTTTACCAAAACTACCACTACCATAAACCAGAACCCTCCCCCCACCCCAATACAATCCAAACAGAACATTCATCCCCACATCCAACATCTCTCACCAAACCCCATCTTGGGTACAGTTCTGGCATCTCTCTCACCATGGTTCAGCTCAGTTGAGGTATCTCTGACCATGGCTCACCCCAGCTCCTATATATGGGATCTTTCACCACCCTGTTTCCTTCCCAGTTATGTTTCCAGGCAGCTCTTGCCTGGAGACATCTGCCAGTTCAGCCTTCCATCATTCCCAGCCTTCAACCCTCTCTAGTCCTCCAACTTCAGGTCTCTAGCTCAGATAGCCAGCAAGCATCTCCCTCTCCAGCTCTCAGCCTTCAGCCCTCTCCAGCCCAGCTTTGATGTTCTAGTATGGGCTGCCACTCGGGTGGACAGCACTTGGTGCTGGGCGCACAGTCCTTTTGTAACCTCTCATTGCTGCGCGAATTATTACAAGTCATGTGACTATTTCCTGCTACAAGTTCCCACCAAACTTCAAAAAGAACACCAACTGGGCAATAAAGAAAGGGGACTAACATGGAGGGCAAACAACAACTCAGGCAAAAAAAAAATGGCAAAACCAGCCAAAAAAGTGAAATTGCCCCTATTGAGAGAGAGGAAATCCTCTGCCGCAGTGGCCTGCCCAGAGCCGGCTCTAGGTTTTTTGCTGCCCCAAGCTCCGAGAGCGCAACTGCTCAGGCAAAAAGAAGAAGAAGAAAAAAAAGGATGGCCGGAATGCTGCCCCCAGAATTGTGCGCCCCAAGCATGTGCTTGCTTTACTGGTGCCTGGACTGGCCATGGGCCTGCCATATGAATTTGAGCTGATCCACTAACAGGTGTTCTTTATCATAATAGTATTCAGTTTAGCTGCAAAAAAAATAGCCTGATGCATGACTGAAGTGTGTTGTGCCCCCTGCAAGAGTCTAGTCTTTCCAACTGGGAGAACCACCATGCTTTTGCAAGGTGCCTGTTGCTGAGTCATTGGCCCATCTACCTTGGGGAGAAATTTATTTTACCTGAACCTGTTTTACTCTAGTTCCCCACTGAGTTCCCTCCCTGCTGAGCAGCAGCAGGAGCTCTGTGCCATTGAAGAAGCCTGCTATCAAGCCAAGGTGAGAAGTACAAGGTAGGATTTCATCATGGGCAGCTTGTGAACCACCGGCTGGGGGAGGCCAGCCCCCCCAGCCCTCCCCTTCTGTCTGAGGCCTCACCCGTATCTACCCCGAGCCCAGAACCCTCCTCACCGCTGCTATCAGCCTCAAGCCCCACCCCAGGCTAGGCCCCGCCCCAGAGCGTCGGGAAGTCGGGCAGGCGGTGCTGCTGCAGTACCCACAGCCCTGGCTGGAGGACAGGGGAACTGGAGGTTGGCGCCACACGCAGGCAGAGTGGTGGTAAGCAGGAGCGGGGGAACCTGGGCATGGCAGAGCATGGGTGGGGCCACGCCTGGCTGTTTGGGGAGGCACAGCCTCCCCAGCCTATGGGACCACCACCCATGGATTTCATTATTTCCATGAGTCAAGTCGCAGACAATCTAGGCAAAATCTGTGTTTAAGAATAGCTTAATGGAGCGCTGCATGGCCCAGAGGATATGAAGGGATACAAAAATTTTCTCTTTCAGGTCACCAAGTCAGCTCTGACCCAGGTTGGTAGCTACCAAAGTCATGCTTGCAAGATTTATTGTATGAAATAGTTGGTGGTCTCAGTCCAGTTCCCAGTGGATAGGTTCATATCTGTCTCAGCAGCAAGGTCAAAAAGTAAATGGAGGCTTGTGACAAAGTGTGGATTTTCCCTTGTTATGTTGTTTGTGAGTCTTACTGTTGAGCCTATGTGAGTTTTACTGTTTTGCAAGAATACGTGTGCCTCAGTTTTCCTGTGTGCTGCACCAATACCTCGGTGGTAGGAATAGGGGTGTGTGACTTTGGCTGAGACTCTGGGGCAGGTGAAACTGCTCCAGCTGCCTGCACATATTCTATGACTGGTGCCGTTCATAATCTGAGATCCAGGAGGGGGATGTAACCAGATGACTCTTTGCCCGGGAAGTGAGACAAAGAGAAGGAGGAGGAGCAACGAGGGTGTCTGAGGTCGAGTTGCTGGAAGCTGGCAGTCTGCTTGGGGGGACTGGAAAAGAGGGAGTCCAGGCCACCTGGTCCAGGACTCCCCAAGATGGACTTGACTGAAAGTCACTGAGTTTTGTGCTAACAAGTTCTGTTCTATGCTGTGTTCCTGTCAACTAATAAATCTTCCATTTTACACTGGCTGAGAGACACGTCTGACTGCAGAGCTGGGATGCAGGGCACTCTGGATTCTCCAGGAGCCCTGCCTGGGTGGACTCACTGCGGGAAGTGCATGGTGTGGAAGGGGATGCTAAATGCTCCAAGGTCAGACCTAGGAAGGTTGAAGCTGTGGAAGCTTCTTCCCATGGTGATAGTATGCTCAGAGAGAAGAGAAATGCTCCCCCAGAGTCCTGGCTGGCTTCATATGGGGTAGTTCCAGAACATCGCACCAGTGACTCTGTGACAAGGCTGAACCACCAATCCACAGATTCCTGCAAATCAGGGTGAAGTACTAAAATAGAGCAAGTTGGTGCAGCAGCTATTCATGTTATAATATGAACAGAATAGCTGCAGTGACACTGTAGGGTTATCAAGAATCCAGATGCCAAAAGTATAGGCTTCTATCAGCTTAAAGTAAAACTATTTTTCAGGACAAACTACTCCATAGGCAACCTTAAAGAAGAAGGTAAGTTTTGTTCCTAGCAGCTAGGATGCAAAGGATCTGGCTTCTTCAAGTTTTCCCAAACCCCTTTCCATGGGGCTTCTGTTATGAAGAGTCCAGAACTTCCCATCAGAGTTTCTGTGGGTGTAACCCCAACTGGGGAAGTTTGGCCTAAAAAAAATTGCTTTCAAGACAAAATAGCTTGAAGGCTTTTCTCTGCATCTTTATTCAGGATCTTCTTCTTATATCCCTCTGCTCCCATATCATCTCCCCAGAATCTTCATTAGCCAAGTTCTAATGTTGTAAAACAGACTTTGTGGATGAGCACTGCTTTTTTTATACTTACTGTCCTCCAATATTCTGTTGGCATTTGGTATTGGCTTAAGTGATTTAAATGGACTGTCCAGTATGTAAAGGTGTATTATCTAATCATATGCACAGGGAATGAAACACCAGAAGAACCAGCCCTGGCTTTTCTGAGAAATGTATCTTGTATTTAAGGTAAGAACATTATTAATGGATTGAGTAGCAAGTGCGTGACTGTAGTTTATTTTAGTTAAAAAGGAGGAATCAGACTTCTTTTCGTTCAGCTGTCTGTGTGCCTAACGAAGGGACCCTACTAACTATTCTCTGGTTAACGTGCGATGTGTTGCCACAATTTAAGTTACCTGAGACTGCCAGATGATGCACTAAACACATGAGGAGATACGAAAGAAGGCACCAATGTGCTAACCGACACCAATACTATGTCGGTTAGTATTACCAACATAAATAATAGCAGTAATCACGTATTGTTTGTACAGTCCCAAAAGTGTCTAGCTGCTTGTATAAACTGAATGTTTTATTGGGGGTTAGCCAGCTAGTTAGGATAAAATAAGAACTGCCTTATTGCTGTGTTATGACCCCAATATTTTAATAAGAGATTATGACTTTACCCAGGGTACAGTCTGGACTGTTGAATGGCTGTATCCCCTCAATCCTCCAGCCTTTTACCCTGCTTTGCTGTGAGAGCAACCACTCCTGGTTTGCTCATTCACAGCCTCCAGCAGGTAAATCATTCCCAAATATATTGTATGAGTGCTATGGCCAGCCATTGTTGAGTTACACAGAAGAGCAACACCAGCAAATTCCCAGTCCCACACTTGCCCCCAGAAAAGTGAGTATTGTACTATCCAGCACCCTCCTACACAACACAAGCTCATATAAAGTCCATCATTTTATTCACAGACAATTATATGGACAAATTATATCCCAAATGGAGTTTCCCAAACACTTCAGTCCAAGCACACTGGTGCTCATAAAACAATAAAACAAGTTTATTAAGTACAGAATAATAGATTTTAAGTGATTACAAGTAGTGAGGTATAAAAGTCAGAATTGGTTACAAGGAAATAAAACATAAAATGCAACTAACACCTGACTGAACAAGCTAAGTGAATTCAAAGAAAAGTCTCCCTCACCGCATGTTCCTCAGAAAGGTCTGAGTCAGTTTAAACACAACCTTTTGATATCAAACCCCCTTGTCTGTTGACCTTTGGAAAATCTACTATATGCAAGCCTACACGGGGCTGCCACTCTGGAGGTGCTTACAACACTAAGTGATTCACCTTACTCAGCCCTCCTCACCATTTATAGTTCATGGAGGAACTGTGAAAATCTTCTCCATGGCCCACAGTGATACATAAACCATTCATAACCTTAATGCAGTATACTTCCCCTAAAAAGCCTGCATGTGGGTGCACCCCCAGTGCAGAAGCCCTCCCATCGGCATAGGGAGTGTCTTCACTGAAATGCTACAGCAGTGCAGCTGCACCATTGCAGCGTTTTAAGTGTAGACAAGCCCTAGAGTTGCCAACTTTCTAATGTCACAAAACTGAACACCTCTGTCCTGCCTCCTGCCCCTTCCCAAGGCCCTACCCCAGCCCCACCCCTTCTCCAAGGCCCCTACCCCTGCTCACTCCATTTCTCTTCCCCCCCACTCACTTTGACAAGGCTGGGGCAGGGGGTTGGGATGCGGGAGAAGGTGAGGGCTCCCATTTGGGGTGTGGGCTATGGGATGGGGCCAGGGATGAGGGGTTTGGGGTGCAGGAGGGGGCTTAGGGATGGGACAGCAGGTTGGAATGCAGGGGGGCATGAGGGCTCCAGCTGGGGGTGGAGGCTCTGGGGTGGGACTGAGGATGAGGGGTTTGGGGTGCAGAAGGGAGCTCCAGGCTGGGACCAAGGGGTTTGGAGTGCAGGAGGGGGTGCAGATATGGGGCTCAGGACTGGGGCAGGGGGTTAGGGTGTGTGAGAAGGAGGTGAGGGCTCCAGATGGGGTGTGGACACTGGTGTGGGGCTGGGGATGAGGGATTTGGGGTACAGGAGGGGCTCCGGGCTGGGACAGAGGGGTTTGGGGTATGAGAAGGAGTGAGGGGTGTGGGGTCCAGGCGGCGCTTACCTAAGGCGGCTCCCAGGAAGCAGCTGGCAGATCCCTGCGGCCCCTAGGCATATGCACCTAGGCATATCCACCGTCCCCGGAGCACCCATTGGCCACAGTTTGGAAAGAATGATGGCCAGAAAGGTAGGTTTGAAATTGTGATCAAGGAAACTGTCTCCTGCTTCATCCTACTACATGCAGTACATGAACTACATGAACCAGGCTTTTGGGCACATTCTTTGTAAGTGAACAGGTCTGCAGCACAGACATACCTGACATTTTTATTCTAACAGAAATAAACCATAAAACCTGAATACTCGCTAAATGCAAAAAAGGGTAAAACTATGGAGCTCAGCCATTTCTCAGTTTTTTGGGAAAAAACCCTTCATCAGAGAGAGGTATTGTGAATGTTCCTGAGAAAAACTGAGACAGCTCCAGCAGATCAATGAACTATACAACTTAAGGGAAAGTTACATCCTGGCACAGTAGCAGGTGTGCATCCACTGTGTACCAAGGCATACTGGACTGGCACTAAACCGCAAAATCTAGCCTGAGGTGCTAAGTAGCAAATAGGAATGAAGCAGGAACCTGATGTCCTAGTGCAACAGACACTTCGGCTGTTGCATTAAATAGTGTCCATAGCACAAGTCTCTGCACAGAGCACATAGATGCTGACTGATGCCCAGGAGAGGGTGGAGTGTGCTATGCTGCATGCTTTGGCAATATAGAAGAGTGGTGAGGTGTTATGTGCAAGGGGGCAAGCAGTGAGGAGGCATGTGGTATTGGTCCTTATGTTGTCTTGTGGAGTCGTAAGAAGGAAGTGCAGTCTGGACTCTTAGAAGTAAGGGTCTTTTACAGCCAAAACATAGTTACATAGGAGAGCTATGTACTCCTAGCTCTGTATCTGATCAAGCTGCCGCTAGACTGCTTCCAACCAGTTCTCATTAAAATGTGCTCTGCTCTTAAAGGCAAGGTACATACTTAGAACACCAGTGGCCCGGGAACTGGGAGGTCGTTGATTACAACAGGGAAACCACATCTAGTAGGGTGACCACCTTTTCAAAAGGCAAAAGGGGCCCCGTGGCCCTGCCCCCTGCTCCTCCTCTTCCCCTGAAGCCTTGCTCCCTGCTCCTCTTCTCCCCTCCAAGGCCCTGCACCCTGACCAAGCCGGAAGGCAGAGTCGGGCCCTGGTAAAAACCACCCACGGAGCTTGGGCCACTGTGGGGAGCCCCAGACCCTCCCTTGGGCCACTGTGGGGAGCCAAGGTTAGGTGGAGGGTCCAAGGCTCCCCACAGCAGCTTGGGTTACCTGGGCAGCTCTTACTACTGCCGGCTCTGGTTGGCTTCCAGCCTGGCCAGGGGGCCGGGCCTCAGCAGGAAGAGGAGGAGCAGGGGGTGGGGCCTCATGGTGAATTGGGGCTAAGACTCACCTCAGCCTCCCCCACCAGGAAGAGGCTGGTGCTATCCCTGAGCCTCAAGCAGGCACAGAGTGGCACCGCAGGGAATCCGGGACAGTGCTGTCCTGGAGTCAGTCAGCATAGGACTGGGACTTTAAATCTGCATTTCGGGACGGTTCCACCCAAACATGGAGGAATATCTGGTTTTTGATTTGGAGAAATGGAGTTTATTTGATATTTGGTGCAGGAGCGTTTGGTATTTACATAGGGGAATGCAGAAGAGAGCTATGATTGTCACAATTGCTTGGTGTTCTGCAGGCCATGAAACAATGAATTCATTGCAGAGGAAACCCTCTTTCTATTTAATAAAAAGGGGGGTTACTTTGCAAACTGAGCCTCGCATCTCCCTAATGATCATGCAGCCAACCCCCTAAGCTTCACAGGAAGCATAACTTTGGGCTGGGCAAAGCCTTTGTGGGCCTCTGTCCTTGAGGGAAATTCGCAGACTCCAGCCTGTCTCTTTCCAAGCAGGCTCAAAGATTGATTCAAGTCACCACTTTCTGATAAACAGCTCAATTCCTGAAAATGCTGCCTCAGCCCGCAAGGAACACCAAACTTAAAACTGACTTTCACTTTCTCTTTCTGACTTTCAGCTGGACTCTCTCCTTTTCTAATTTCTAAACTCTCCCACTAATCTCTGTCTCAGAGTTCGGGCCTCTGGGTTCTAAATTCAGTCTTGCCAACTTCAAGAGATCAAAAATCATGAGTCAGACCCCCCAAAATCATGACATTTTAAAACAAGATCATAGTGTGTGTTTTAGGTGAGTCTCCTGATTTTTGAACTCCCCATGCCCATGCTCATACCCAGGGTGTGTGCATGTGACAATTTGTGTTGCCCACTCTCCCATGTACTAGATAAGGTCATTTAGGCCCCTGCTGCAGATACTCTCACCCCTACATCTGTCCATCTCCTGCCCAACAAATAATCCTATCCCCCAGTCTTCCATCAGTTTTGTCCCCATCCAACCCCCATCAATTCAGGCCCCCCCCTCAGTTCAGTCCCCTCAACCCCATCAGTTCAGTCCCCCTACCTCAGCAACTCCCATCGCCCTCAATTCACCCTCCCAGCACTCATCCCGCCTGCTCAGAATCCACCATCATACAGCCTCCTTATCCCATCAGCCCCCCTGCAGCTCCTAGGCCATAGTTCAGCCCTCCCAGCCTCACCTCTGTTCCTGAACGTTCTTTATCCTCCCCGGGCCGGGGGGTCTGCAGTGGGGTCCCCTCTCCCACTTCCCAGGCTAGTATGGGAGCAGCCACCCGGGGCTGACAGTGGGAGCCCTTGCTGCCCCACATCTGGGGCTTGACAGTGGGAGCCTGGCCCTGTTGCCCTGGCAGCTGAGAGCAGGATCACTGACCAGGGCTGGCTGACAGCCAGAGTCTCTCCTTGCAGTAGCAGGATCTCCCGCTGTCAGCCTGCGCTGTGAGGAGCGGATCCTGCTCTCAGCCCCTGCTGGCTGACAGCAGAAGCGTAGACCGGGGCTGACAGATAGTGGGAGCCCTGGCCATCCAGGGCTGACTGACAGTGGGAGCCCGGTGGACCGGAGCTGGATCACAGCAGCAGCCCCCTGGTTATTTGCATGTAAAATTAAAATGAATTATGTTCTGGGGATAGAACTCTCAAATATCAGGATAAAAACAAAACAAATCGTGATCTTTGAGAGCTCTATCATGAGATCATGAGTCAGCCTTACGTCTACTTAGAAATTGCATCACTCAGAAGGAATTCGCAAGAGTTGGCATGTCTGTAAATTCCCCTTTCAGACTTTTGAACTCTAATTTATAACTTCCAGGGCCAACCTCACCCTCCTGATTACATTAAACTAGTGCACACCTCCACTGGAACAGGAGAGCAGTCTGAGCCCTATTTCCTTTAATGGGCCAGCTACCCTTTATAAAGCTATAAGGGAATAGAATTCCCAAACAAGCGAAGAAAGTATTAGGCCGGAGAGAGAGAGAGGTTTCCCAGCATATAGCAGCCTAAGGGGGGGAGGGAGGGGTCCTGCTTGCCTTTTTTATCCCAAATTGCTCTAAAAATTCTAGAAAACTCAAGAAACTCAGACTCTAACTCAAAAAGTGCCCTGCAGTGGTAAGGAAACTGAGGCAGGGACGTATAAAAGTGCATTAATGTGTTAGACTCTGCAAAGTGTGTTATATGCTTCACAACTGCTGTGGGTCCCTGAGGAAATTAAACTATAAACCAGAGGCTTCACCTCTTTTTGGGGCGGAATTTTCAGAGGGGTGTCTAAGTAACTGTGATATCTTGGAGGTTAGTGCTGGGTTTGGGAGGGTGTAATATACATGGATTGAGAAGCTCCATTTCAAAGAAACAGTAATACACTAAGGTTATGTCTACGCTATCACTTATGTTGTTGGGGGTGTGAATAAGCCACCTTTCTGAGCGACATAAATTACACCAATCTAAGCCCCAATGTGGACAACACTGTGTCATCAGGGGAGCTTCTCCTGCCAACATAGGTGGGTGGATTAAGTAAGTCAACTGGAGGGGGAGAGCCAAACTGCTGAAGACATTTAAAAGTGACTAAAGATACAAAGGCTCTGATCTGTGAGTGAAACCTCATGACTACAAAAGGAAGAATAAACAGAATCCTGATCAGTTGGCATAGTCTTGACTCCAGGAACAGTCTGCAATAGCCACCTCTGCTCTTCAGGGAGCATAAACTAAAAATACCCTGAAACCTGGTGGGAAAAGATTATTTACACAGCTGTGTAAAAAGGAAAAGAATCTTTAAAAATTGAGCTACTGCTGTTCTGTTGACTATGTGAAATGAGTTTTTACTCTCAGTCCGTTTCCCACTTTACAGTTAAATATCTTGAGTCGTACATGTTTGTCAATGTTTTTCATGATTCATGTTAAAGCTCATTTAATCTAGTTTTATCTTTTTCAAAGCATTTGTTGATCTCACTTGGAGAGTATTTTACAGGTGCCGCATGAATGAATTATTGAAGCACAGATTGTAATCTGGAGAGGATCCAAGGTTGGTGGTACAACTTTACCAACCAGATAATAAGAACCTGAACAAGAAAACAGCAGGGAAGATAGGAGGCCTGCTCTGGGAGAGGCCAGTAAATGATAAACACACTATATCAACAACTAAGATAACTTTGAAAGCTTTATTGCAGAAATCCATGGATCTCAAAAAAATGTATAGTACGTGGGCATATCACCTAGGCCCAATCATAAAAACACTGACAAGAAAAATGCTTATGTGAGTATTCCTGTTTAAGTGTGATGTGAGTAAGGGATTGTGGCATCAGGTCTGTATTATGTTATAGCCATTTTTGGCTTGATTATTCAGGGTGGATTTGATTTAAATGGATTTCTACATAAAAGTGCATTCTTGTTGGTTGCTATAGCCTTAATACATATTCTTCACAACTCTGAGATAGGATGTAGGTTTCACTTTTAGAAGATACACATTATACATTTTTAAGTGATTTATTTTGAAAACTTTTCAGATTAGTTTTACAGCTATATCAGAAAATGAATGATTGTTTGGTTATTTCATTTACCAAAGGTAACTGAAGCAGATATTTATGAAGTCATTGGGAGGTAAACTATGTCCAATACAGCAGGTTAATCATTAATATTTGGAGGATTTTCTTGCCATGTTCTATTAGAAGGAGAACATCGCCAGACAGACATTTAAATTGTTTTATTTAACTAAAACAACAACGTTATGTATTCTGGATTTTTTTCTTCAACAGCAGACATATAATATTTTAACAAAGCATATGAATTTTTGAATTTAGTTAAACATTCAAGTTTTTAAAATCAGGTTTGTTTTTGTTAATATTGTTTTTAACTAAAATAGTTAAATGAAATATTTAAAAAACAAAAACAAAATTAAATCGACTATGTCAGCCAGGTCCACATGAGAAACTTAAAATATTGGCTTCTGCAGCTAACTCAGTCGTCTTCACCTTCATTTTCCTGTTTGTTCATAATCTGGAAAAGAAGAACAAGCTTTCCTGCTCCTTCAGGTCCCAAATGATTTCTCAATTTGGAATGAATTAGTCCAAAGGAAGAAAATATTCCTTCTACACCAGCAGAAGAAGCTACTGCTGTTAAAAGTGAGATTATCACTTCAACAGTCTCTGAATCCAAGTGCTTAAGTGACTTCCACCTATGTTTCTTTAAAACATCATCATCAAACATATATTTCTTGAATGATTCACCCTTAGCTCTGAAGTTTATTGTAGTTGGCATTATGGAGGGATGATTGCTGGATGTCCATGTCATAGCCAACTCCTCTTCTTCAGCAGTTAAGGTTTGACCCTGGTACCGAGTATTGAAAATATTTGCAAGAAAATGAGCTGGAGACAGTGTTTGTCCCATTCGCTTTTTTAATGCTTGTAGTTTAACTCTGTCATTGCATATTTCTCTCTTTAAAATCTCCCTCAGTTCCATCCAAATTTCAACAGCATCAGGAATAAAACAGCTATTTCCCTGCATTTTGTTCAAGGCTACAGAAATAGGCTTTGGGGTACTCAGCATGTGTTCAACATTTCTCTTAAGCCCAATGTTGAGAACTTTGGCTCTGACAGTGCCAGCTATTTTTTCATTATTTTGTTCACAAACTGTCATCAGATTAGGCCAGTTCTTGATACAGTGCTCAAAACAGTCTACTACTGAGTTCCATCACACATCCTGTGGGAGAGTTAGCTTGGTTCCTCCGGCTTTTTTCAGAGCAGCTGCTGCAAAGTGGGAAGTATTTTGCAATTTCAACAACATAAGCCTTTATTTCTGAAACACTGAAGTCTTTTGCTAGGAGATGCATCAAATGAGCACTGCAACTGTATGTTATTAGCTTGGGACTCTCTTCATTCTCTTCTAAATTTCTTCTCATCTTGGATATATTTGCAGCATTGTCTGTGACCAAGCTGCACACTAGACATTTGAAATTTTTTTCAGTTTCTTATAGCTTTTACTGCTACTTCTTGTAAGTATTCTTCTGAATGTGCATTTCCTGTATCAATTGTTTCTGTAAGGAAGACATTCCCTTCTTCTGTTGTCACACAAACACATACAACAGGGTCATTGTGAACATTGCTCCACCCAGCAAGACTCAGGTTAACTATTTCACCCACTGGACCTCTTGCACACTGCTCAATTTCTCTTTCATACACTTTATCCAGCAATTTGCCTGTGACATCTGCTCTGTTGGGTGGACTGTATCCTGGTCTTAATGACTGAACCATGTTAATGGAATGTGGGTTCTCAATCATACGGAAAGGAGAGTTATTTGCATAAACAAACTGGGCAATTTTTTCATCAGTTACCTCTTTTTGTAATCTCCTGCTTCTTATCACAAACTTATCTATGGCTGTTTCTGGATGATGGAGGGTTTTTTTTCTTTTTGCTATAGGTGATATACTGTGGCCATGTGACATACATGATGTGACTGAAACACTGTTATTGGCAGATAACTCTGAAACTATAGAAAATGATGGTGATCTTGAGGGTGGATAGTCTTCAGAATCCTGTATGTTGAGGATCTCCTAAATAAAATAAGTCAGTGCAGTTATTTAATTATTATTACCACACTGCTCATTTAGTATTAATCATTGCATTCACTGACACTCAGTACTACTTTAATGCTGAAATTCTAAAAGGAAGATCTGCCTATTTCAGCTATTTATTTTTTATCACAACTGAATCTAAAATGATAGTACCATAGAGTAAGAACTATATATTTTGCTCAAACATGAAAATTCAAGAATAGTCCAGAAGGAAGACAGACAGTCCTTAAGAAAGAAGTATGAAGTAAAAAAGTTTACCAACCTGAAGATCCTGCATGTTCAGACATGTTCCTTTCATTATCTTCAACGCACCTTCCTCCAGAGAAGGAACACTTCTCATGATGTTGTTTCATTCGGGCAACCAGGCTTGTATTTCTTTGTTGCACTGTTTGCATTTTGCACGCATGCCTGTCTTACTCACAGGTAGAGGAACTTCATTAAAATATTCCCAAACTGGGTCTCTTTTACGGCTTGCTACCATTTTAGGTCTTCCCTTCTAGTGAGAGAATGGTATGGTAGATCTGAAATCAATGAAAGCTACACTCAGAAAGACCTCAAGACTTCTGGAATATACTTCTCAAACAGTTTCACTTTTGTTTCTACTACCTGTCTCTCCCTTCTCACATTTATCTCCAGACTTTTTCTCCTTATCCAGATCTATTCCACCTCCAACAGTCTTCTATTCATCGAACTTTTTGAAACTTTGCACTTTTAGAGAAGTAGGGGATTGACTTTGTGCACACAAATTTGCAGAGGGACAATAGGGTTGAGATCTGTTATTTCTCACCTCTATATATTATTTATTTATTTTAAACCATTTTTGCTGTTAACAAGCATGTTATCTCTGGAGACACAAATCCACAGTTTGAGAACTGCAAAACTAAGTATCTCTGATGGGGTCTTCTAGACTGAGCACTGAGTCCCATTGGGTAGATAGAAAGATTAACCTAAATAATCTATACAGAAGCCCCTAGAACCACATAAGATTGAGTCCCTAATCCATGAATTGTTGGAACTCATTTACAAAGCTTTTCTTAAACATTACATTACATCTCATACTATAGAATTAGAATTTATAATCCCTATTCCATGATGAGATATCTTTGAGCTATGTACCTTGTACCTTAATTAAAACTATCTTTAGATAGGCATTTTCCTCAAAAAGCATTTTATCAAAAAAATCCGATTTAAATTAAAAACATCTGATTTTTTTTTAAAAATCATTGATTTTTATCCACCCTGATTATCATTTACACAGAGGTCCCTTTACTCTGCAGCAGAGAGCAGCTGCACAGCTCCTTTCCTGAGTCCCTAGGTGTGTGAAAGTTGCACTATCAATAGTGCCCATACCAAAAAAATCATAACAATCACTTAAACCTCACTAAATTAAAATAATCAGTTGTGGGTTCCTTTTACTTGGCTTCTGGGTTTCAAGCCTTTAGAGCAGGAGTGGGCAAACTACGGCCCGCAAGCTGCTTTAAACTGGCCCATGAGCTCCTACTGGCGAGCAGGGTCTGGGGCTTTACCCACTCCGGCAGTCCAGCCAGGGCGCAGGTAGGGGGCCACACCATGTGGCTCCCAGAAGCTGTGGCATGGCCCTGCTCTGGCTCCTATATGCTCCAATGGCCCCCTCCGGTGCTCCAATGGGAACTTCGGGGTGGTGCCTGCACATCCTGCAGCGTGCAGAGCCGCCTGTCCATGCCTCCACATAGGACCTGGAGAAGGGACATGCTGCTACTTCCGGGAGCTGCTTGAGGTAAGTGCCACTTGGAGCCTGCACCCCAGAGCCTCTCCCCATGCCCCAACCCCCTGCCCCATCCCTGATCCCCCTCCCTCCCTCTGAACTCCTCGATCCAAGCCTGTAGCACCCTCCAGCACCCCAAACCACTCATCCCCAGCCCCACCCCAGAGCCTGCACCCCCAGCTGGAGCCTAAACCCCTTCCTGTACCCCAACCCCCTGCCCCAGCCTGGAGTCCCCTCCCGCACTCTGAACTCCTCATTTCTGGCCCCACCCTGGAGTCCGCACTCCCAACCAGAGCCCTTACTCCCTCCCACACCCCAACCCCAATTTTGTGAGCGTTCATGGACCACCATACAATTTCTATTCCCAGATGTGGCCCTCAGGCCAAAATGTTTGCCCACCCCTGCTTTAGAGGATAGGACAAGAAGCAATGGACTTAAACTGCAGCAAGGGCATTAGGAAAAACTCCTTACTGTCAGGGTGGTTAAGCACTGGAATAAATTGCCCAGGGAGTGGTGGAATCTCCATCATTTGAGATTTTTCAGAGCAGATTAGATAAACACCTGTCAGAGATGGTCTAGACCAGAGGTTCTCAAACTCTGGTACGTGGACCACCAGTGGTCTGCGAGCTCCATTCAGGTGGTCCGCAGATAGTTCCGTCTAAGTTGCATGCCTGGGCAGCCGCACATGAGAGAATGAAGGGCCACCCACATAAAGCAGGTATGGCTCCATTAATTAGGTACCTGGAGCCTGGAGAAGATGCACATGTAAGGTGAGGTGGCGGCATTGGGGGGAATAGGGATGGGGCAGTGGGGTGAGAAGAGGAGGTGTGGGGAATTTGGGACATGAAGAGCTGTGGCTGCCAGAGAAAGAGGCAACTTTCCCCAGCTCCAGGACTACGGCTGCTGGGGAAAGACGGCCTTCCTTCTCAGACTCAGCTCTGTGGCTGCTGTGGTGGGGAAGAGACCCCCCAATCCTTCCCAGCCTCATCTTGGGGACTGCAGCAATGGGGGAGAGAGACACCGCCCCCCTTCCCAGCCCCAGCTCAGGTGCTGCCACGGCAGGGGAGACACCCCTCCTTCCCAGCCCCAGCTTGGGGACTGCTGCGGTGGGGGGAGAGAGGGAGAGACCCCACCCTCCTTCCCAGCCCCAGCTCAGGGGCTCCCGCGCCAAGGGAGAGAGGGAGAGACCCCACCCTCCTTTCCAGCCCCAGCTCGGGGGCTCCCGTGGCAGGGGAGAAAGGGAGAGACCCCACTCCTTCCCAGCCCCAGCTCAGGGGCTGCCACGGCAGGGGAGAGAGGGCACATCCATTGCATTAGAAAGGTAAGACTACTGATATTAAAATATGAGTTGTGTGCTTTTATTTGTAGAACAAACTTATTATTATTTTTTTATATCGTGCTTTTATCCAAAGCACTTTACAATAGTTAACTAATGGTATAAACAACATTTGGAAAGATCATTAAGTGGTCTGCCAAGACCCTCAGTAATTTTCAAGTGGTCCGCAAAAAAGAAAGTTTGAGAACCACTGGTCTAGATAATACTTAGTCCTGCCAAGAGAGCAGGGGACTGGACTAGATGACCTCTCAAGGTCCCTTCCAGCCCTACAATTCTATGATTCTGTGTCCCCACCTCCTTTGTAGCAGTGTTTGTCCTTTGAGGTCAGGGGCGGGAGAGGCTCCTGCTCTTCCCCATGAGCAGAACTGTGGTTGTCTGGCCTAGAGTGGAGCACACAATTGACGGGGTATGCTCTCTGTGCCCTCTTCCCCTTGTATGTTCACACAACAGCCAGGCACAAACTAACCTTAAATTGGGGAGCAAGTTACTAACTCACTTTTATGTATCCATTAAACTATTTCTATTTGATTTTGCTATTAATTTGAATGAAAGATAGCACTGATGTAAGTGAGAAAATAACACCAATTGCTAGAGCCAGGCATGATGTGAACAGACACCATGCAGCTTCCCCTCAAAGCTCTGCCAATCCACAGTATTACTGAATAGTCTAGTCCTGGGAACTTCCTGAACAGAGGCTACCGAACAGTGGTGATTCGGCAACCTAGGGTAAATGTCCAAAACTCCTGCCATCCAAGCTACTCTGCTATACTGCAGAATTATTATTAATGCTGTAATCTTCCTTTTACTCTATCAGGTTTGTTTGAAGAGCACAGCCATTGCCTTATCTAATCTGTGATCAGTTTTAATGAACAGAAAGAACCTTGCCCTTCCAACTCCTCAGCTGAACCACAATTATTTATGTGTTATTTTTGTTTGAGAGGGTTTTGTATGTTTATCTTTTATTCATTCCTGAGCCTTCATTATTGTAAAAAGCTATACAGATATGTGTTGCACATCATGCAGTGAAAACAGTCAGCCCAGTTTAAACTGATCTCCAGTTGAAGGCCCCTCAGGTAGAATGCTTTGCCCACTCTATTGTATTGTCTTTCTTGTAATGTTTTAATGGTTTATGGCCCAACCTGCAGGGTCCTGAGTGTCCTCAACTCCCATTGAAGTCAGTGGGAAATGAGGCTGCTTAGCCTCTCATAGAACCAACCCTAGAATATTTTAATCTACTTATGGGTTTTTTTTAATATTCATTATATTCTTGCTGTAATTTGTATATATGTCAGAATGATTAACTGATCATTTGAAATAACAGTGCTTGTACTGTGCTGTTACTAGTTATAAAAGCTACATCAATGTATTTTAAATACTGTAAGTACAATATGAAATGGCAATAAAAACTACATCACAGTCAATTCCCTGTCCATTTTTCTGACTATGACAGCACATATGGGAGCAGATGATTCCTCCTCAGGGGTTTCCAGGTTTGGTGACAGGTAGTTTTCCACAACCCAAAGGGCTGTGCCTAATCTGCATATAATAAGGATACTTTATTCTTGTAAGGCATTTTTTCCTAAGTATTTCAAAGCATTTTACAAATATGAATATATGTATTATAAGTATTTTTAGTATGGCTGTTGATTAATTGCAGTTAACTCATGCAATTAACTTTAAAAAAATTAACTGTGATTTAAAAAAATAATTGTGATTTCATCACTCTGTTAAACAATAGAATACCAATTGAAATTTATTAAATATTTTGGATATTTTTCTACATTTTCAAATATATTGATTTTTATTACAACATAGAATACAAAGTGTACAGTGCTCACTTTATATTCTTTTTTATTACAAGTATTTGCACTGTAAAAATGATAAATAAAAGAAATAGTATTTTTCAATTCACCTCATACACGTACCGCAGTGCAATCTCTTTACTGTGAAAGTGTAACTTACAAATGGAGATTTTTTTTGTTAAATAACTGCATTCAAAAACAAAACAATGTAAAACTTTAGAGCCTACAAGTCCACTCCGTCCTACTCTCTTATTCAGCAAATTGCTAAGACATACATGTTTATTTACATTTACAGGAGATACTGCTGACTGCTTCTTATTTACAATGTCACCTGAAAGTGAAAACAGGCGTTCAGATGGCACTTTTGTAGTTGGAGTTGCAAGGTATTTACGTGCCAGATATGCTAAACATTCATATGCCCCTTCATGCTTCAGCCATCATTCCAGGGGACATGCTTCCCTGCTGATGATGCTCGTTAAAAAAATAATGAGTTAATTAAATTTGTGACTGAACTCCTTGGGGGAGAATTGTATGTCTCCTGTTCTGTTTTACCTGCATTCTGCCATATATTTTATGTTATAGCAGTCTCGGATGATGACCCAGCACATGTTCGTTTTAAGAACATTTTCACAGCAGATTTGACAAAACGCAAAGAAGGTACCAATATGAGATTTCTAAGGATAGGTACAGCACTCGACCCAAAGTTTAAGAATCTGAAGTGCCTTCCAAAATCTGAGAGATTCGAGGTGTGGAGAATGCTTTCAGATGTCTTAAAAGAGCAGCCCTCCGATGGGGAAACTACAGAACCACCAAAAAAGAAAATCAGCCTTCTGGTGGTGGCATCTGACTCAGATGATGAAAATGAACATGCGTCGGTCCGCTCTGCTTTGGATCATTATCGAGCAGAACCCATCATGAGCATGGACGCATATATTCTGTAATGGTGGTTGAAGCATGAAGGGACATATGAATCTTTAGCACATCTGGCACGTAAATATCTTGTGATGCCAGCTACAACAGTGCCATGCAAACGCCTGTTCTCACTTTCAGGTGACAAGGTAAACAAGACGTGGGCAGCATTATCTCCTGCAAATTGTAACCAAACTTGTTTGTCTGAGCAATTGGCTGAAGTAGGACTGAATGGACTTGTAGGTTCTAAAGTTTTACATTGTTTTATTTTTGGATGCAGGGTTTTTTTTTTGGTACATAATTCTACATTTGTAAGTTCAACTTTCATGATAAGGAGATTGAACTACAGTACTTGTATTAGGTGAATTAAAAATACTATTTCTTTTGTTTTTTTACAGTGCAAATAATTGTAATAAAAAATAAATATAAAGTGAGCACGGTACACTTCGTATTCCATGTTATAATTGAAATCAATATATTTGAAAATGTAGAAAACATCCAAAAATACTTAAATAAATGGTATTCTATTATTGTTTAACAGTGCGATTAATTGCAATTAATTTTTTGAATTGCACAATGAATCATGATTAATGTTTTTAATCACTTGACAGCCCTAATTTATAGAGAACCTGTAGATTATATTGTCCGATACTGGCCCACTGAGGTCAATAGGAACTTTACCATTGACTTCAGTGGGTTCAGGATCAACGATCAAGTGCTCAGAGGAACCCTGTGAAGAAACAGAGGTATTATTAAGCACATTTTACAGACATGGGGACTAAGATAAAGTGATCTTTTAGTATATTTTGGATACAGTATCTGGGTGCCTTCCAGTAGTGCATTAAGTGATGTGACTAATATCTGTCACATGTGGTTTATTCTCCATTTGTATGCCCAGGAGGAGAATTTTGTGTGCAGTGGAGTATTTTTTTTGTAGGTTTGGGAGTTTGTTTGTTTGGGTTTTTTGTTTTGTTTTGGTTTGGTTTGGTTTTGGTTTTTTTGGTTAATGCACAGACTGCTGTGTGTTCAGAGAAGGCAAAGGCAAAGAGGAATTTTCCTCCAGGGCAGATTGGAGAGGCCCTGGAGGTTTTTCGCCTTCCTCTGTAGCATGGGTCACGGGTCACTTGAGGAAGGCTTCTCTGCTCCTTGAAGTCTTTAAACCACGATTTGAGGACTTCAATAGCTCAGACATAGGTGAGGTTTTTCCTAGGAGTGGGTGGGTGAGATTCTGTGGCCTGCGCTGTGCAGGAGGTCGGACTAGATGATCAGAATGGTCCCTTCTGATCTTAGTATCTATGAATCTAAGTGCACCTTGCTCTTAGAGCGGAGAAGTGCACCTGATGGGAGGTGGTGAGGTTTGTGATAGGATGGCCTTGACTTCTCTGGGAGTTTGTTCCAAAGTCTTGAATCATCCCCCAAGTGGATAAAATCACATAGCGAGTCTGTGGGACACAGAATCTCAGGCCTGGTTTAACTAAAGGTATGACTTTTGAACTGATTTAGTTAAACCAGTGCAACTTTCTTGTGCAGAGAAGGCCTGGGAATCTAGACTTCCACACCCGACTCTAAACATTAGAACAATTTTTTTTGAAGAATGCATAGAAACATATTTGTTTGTGCTTCAATCTACCTTGAGAAATAACCATTACTAGTTGTATGAGTTAAAATGGAAAACATACAGAGAAGGGCATCAAAAATTATTAGGGATATGGATTGTGTTAGACCCACACCAGTGGGGTACAGGAGTTTGATAGAAGGCAAATATACTGGCCACACAGAATAGTTTTCTGTTCCCTGAGTGACCAGAGCAGGGGCTGCACTAGAGCAATCAGGAACCTGCTAGAACCAATTAAGACAGGCAAGCTAATTAAGACAATTGGAGCCAATTAAGAACATACTAGAATCAATTGTGGCAGGCGGACGAATCAGGACACCTGATTTAAAAAGAACCTCCCATAAGTTAGTGGAGGGCATGCAAGGAGCAGGGAGTGAGAAGGCGTGCTACTGGAGGACTGAGGAATACAAGTATGATCAAGCTTCAGGAAGAAGATCCTGCGGTAAGGATAAAGAAGGTGCTGGGGGGGAAGCCATGGGGAAATAGCCCAGGGAGTTGTAGCTGTCCCACAGCTGATACAGGAGACATTGTAGACAGCTGCTATCCACAGGGCCCTGGGCTGGAACCCAGTGTAGAGGGTAGGCCCGGGTTCCCCTATCCCCCCAACTCCTGATTGGACACAGGAGGAGTTGACCTGGTCTGTGAGCAACACCAGAACAGAAGATCTAATTTGGAAAGGAATCTGGCCTGTCCCTGACCAACTAGGTGGGACAACAGAGATGGCGGAGATTGTTCTACATTTCCCCCATGCTGGCCAGTGATGAGGTTAGCTGAGTGAACGGCAGGTTTGAGCCTCTAACAGAAGCGGACAAACTGAGGGCTGCCATGAATCTCGGAGGCGAGCAAATCTGCCAAAAAAGCGCAGGATCCACCAAGGCAGAGGATGAACTTTGTCACAGGATCAGCTTCTATTTGAAGAGAGATTAAAAAGACTGGAACAGTTCAGTTTAGCAAAGCTACAACTAAGGGGGGATATGTTAGAGATCTATAAAACCATGAATGGTGTGGAGAAAGTGAATAAGGAAGTGTTATTTATCCCTTCACATAACACAAGAACCAGGGTCATCCAATGAAATTAATAGGCAGCAAGATTAAAATAAACATCGGGAAGAACTTCTTCACACAGCCAACATGTGGAACTTTTTGTCAGGGGATGTTGTGAAAGCCAAAAGTATAACTGGGTTCAAAAAAGAAACAGATAAGTTCATTGAAGACAGGTCCATCAATGGCTGTTAGCTGAGATGGTCAGGGATGGAACCCCAAGCTCTGGGTGTCCCTTAACCTCTGACTGCCAGAAGCTGGAACTGGAGGACAGGGCATGGATCACTCAATAAATTGCCCTGTTCTGTTAATTCCGTTTCAAGCATCTGGCACCAGTCCCTGCAGAAGAAAGGATACTGGGTTAGATGGATCATTCGTCTGACCCAGTATGGCCATTCTTATATTCCAGCAAGGCCTCAGGTTGGTGATTAGTCCTTCAAACCCCACACAGGAGTTTTTCTTATGGTCAGAAGTGCATCACAACTTTAGCTCAGAACAAGCACCAAGTCTTATTGGTATTCAGTAGACCAAAGACCTTCAGACCTTCCCTAAGGGTGTGGGCCCCCTTTGACCAGAGGACCTGTCCATTTGCTGAATCAGAAAGAAGGCCCTGAGTCAATTTAAACTCAGGCTATTTAACAAAAGTCCTTGCTTTTTTTGTTGGTTCCTTGAAAATCTAGTTTGAACCAGTATATGTGAGCCTTTCCAAGTGGTGGTAGCCCTCTGGAGGTGTTACAACCTCAGTGAATTTGCCTAACCACCCCACCATTGCTCTTAATTCCTGGCAATCTGTGGTCCCCCTTCCCCACGGAATTACAAACAATCCCACAATAGTACATAAACATTGCATTTACCGTATATACTCATTCATAAGCCAAATATTTCTGGCAAAAAAGTGATGCATCAAAGAGCAGGGGCCGGCTTATATACAGGTCTTCACCACAATTTGATGATTTTAAACTCAATGAAATCATTGAGTTGAATAATACATTGTCATTTTGTTTACCTGGAGTGTCTGCAGGCAGGGAGCCCCTCAGTTCCCTGAGGCCGCAGTTTGCCATTCCCAGCCAATGGGAGCTGAGGGGCTCCATGCCTGTGAACGCTCCAGGTAAACAAAACGTCCCAACCCACCAGCAGCTTACCTTGACAGGCCTGGACCCAAAGTTTGCTAACCACTGAAATATAGGATCGGCTTATGAAAGAGTCATACAGTTTTTACTATTTTTACCTATCCATCTTGGGGGGTCGGCTTATAAACGAATGGGCTAATGAATGAGTATATACGATATATTTTTAATACAATGAACTCCTAAAGTACCTATGCTTAATTCAGAAAGGTTTGCCCAAGATATTGTCTTATCTGTTAGAAACAGAAACTTGGTACTTATTTTTCAGGCCATAATCTCCACCTCTTCATGTGTGTTGATACACTAAAACCTGCATATACAAGTAATTGGGTCTCACAACTGTTTGTGCAAAAAATACTGGATAGAGAAGGAGGTCATTTTGATGCCCCATGTAAAATCTGACCCTCTTTATACACAACCTACACAAAGGGGAAAAACATGAGGATTATGTTCTGAGCTTTTGGGATCATATGTACACATCATAGTACACAGTGAGGAGTTTTCTTTTCTTGATGCACTGAACTCTTATTTAATTATTTTAAACATACATGTCTAGAGGAGAGGATTAGATTCCTGCAAGGAGTTTGGAGGCTCAACAGGGCCTCTGCAGATCAAGAACTTTGCGTCACCTCTCTCTGCCGAACTATGGTTAACACCTGTCAAGGTGCCTTCCCCACTCTGAACTCTAGGGAACAGATGTGGGGACCTGCATAAAACCCCCTAAGCTTATTTTAAGGTAACCTAAGCTTAGGTTAAAACTTTCCCAAGGTATAAACTATTTTACCTTTTGCCCTTGGACTTTATTGCTGCCACCACCAAGCGTCTAACAAATATATAACAGAGAAAGAATCCGCTTGGAAACGTCTTTCCCCCCAAAATCCTCCCAAACCCTATACCCCCTTTCCTGGGGAAGGCTTGATAAAAATCCTCACCAATTTGCATAGGTGAACACAGACCCAAACCCTTGGATCTTAAGAACAAAGAAAAAGCAATCAGGTTCTTAAAAGAAGAATTTTAATTGAAGAAAAAGTAAAAGAATCACCTCTGTAAAATCAGAATGGTAAATACCTTACAGGGTAATCAGATTCAAAACATAGAGAATCCCTCTAGGCAAAACCTTAAGTTACAAAAAGACACAAAAACAAGATTATACATTCCATTCAGCACAGCTTATTTTATCAGCCATTTAAACAAAACAGAATCTAACATATATCTAACTAGATTGCTTACTAAGTTCTAAGACTCCATTCCTTTTCTGTTCCGGGCAAAAGCATCACATAGACAGAGAGAACCTTTGTTTCTTCGCCCCCCCCCTCCAGCTTTGAAAGTATCTTGTCTCCTCATTGGTCATTTTGGTCAGGTGCCAGCGAGGTTATCCTAGCTTCTTAACCCTTTACAGGTGAAAGGGTTTTTCCTCTGGCCAGGTGGGATTTAAAGATGTTTACCCTTCCCTTTATATTTATGACAACACCCCACTGCCCCCATCTCTGTTTTCCCCTTTACTCTTGATTTTGCTCCAAAGTGAAGACCAGGCAGCCTGTAGTCACTCCGCAGTAACCTCTATGCACTGGGTTAACACATGCACCTCTGCTTCTGACTCACTGCTGTACCTGGATCCTCTACAGTCCCATGGCCCAGATCCAAGTTTTTTTCTGGCATTCAGCTCCTGGATCCCTGTGCCTTTTACTACAGAATCTCATTATAGCCACTGGGGAAAACCATATTATTTGCGCCAAATGCTGGTATTTGCCTGCAGCCTAAGCAAATGGGCTAAGTCATGGGAACTACACAGAGGCTAGGGTACTGGGTTGCAGTGATCTCTCAGGTCTCTCTGTATGAGTTTTAGCCATTGGATCCCTGTAGTTGTAGATCTACTAGCCATGCCCCCACCCCATTCCCTCCACAGCTGCTTAATTCTCCTGCATGGCCTCTCAGCTCTGTGCCCCTCTCCTTGAACAGTAGAACTATACTAGTGCCACTGGTTTCGGGGCCTCTCACAGTTCTTCCACCCCAGGAGAATTTATTATTAAAAGCATATAACATGTGGCTTTTATAGGCACCAGTAGAGTCAGCGGTTATAATGAAGGATCTTGTAGCCACACACTTTTTTCTTTTTTTAGTAAAACCACAGTGTAATTAATCCACAATAACTTGTATTTGTTGTGCATAAAATACTGAAGAGCCTACAGTATTTACAACCTAAAGTATCAAACATGGAGATTATTTGTTTAATTACTTCTGTGAATGGGGCTAGACCATCACTCAAGATATCTAAGGAGGAGGAAGAAAAGGACATAGGATGACTCTAGAAAATCCAGGTGATCCATCAAAATGAGCAGTCATTTGGAGAATCTACATTGGCTAGAAGGAGGCTCTTGGGTCATCTTCTTCCTGTTAATGGCAATCCCTGGTTTGGCTGTCTAGTTCTCACTACTTCTATAAAATACTTTTAATGTTATGATCTAATTATCAGAATCATCAGTTATTTTTTATTTAGAGATGGGCTTCAGCAATAAAATTAAATCTGGATCTATGAATTTCCAAAGGGTTTTGCTGTTGTTATTTCTTTGGTTCTGTGGGCTTTTTTTGGTTGGGGGGGGGAGGAACTGGGGGTGGATTTGGGGCATTAGTTCTGTTCTGGATAGATAGAGGAGGGGTAGACAGAGAGGCCAGCTTTGACATGTGGAGTTGGATTTGGATCCAGATCTAAATTTCTCCAGGATGTATTTATTTATTTTAAACAGATAAGGAAAAGCCAAACAGCAAACAGAACTTAAGAGGGATTGTATCTTTTGGGACTTTATGACCCACAAGTTATTTCAAGAACTTGGTATCTGCCATTTCCCATGCCAAGTTTCACTCTCACACCTTTCAGCACTTTGCACTCTAAACATTTTTTCATGCCAGCATGAAAAACTGTCACTCGCTCTATCCAAAAATAAAGTACACTAACATCTAAAGTCAGAACTACTCGAATGGCCAACTAATGGAGCCTCTCTTTCTGACAATGAAGATGAGCAATTCCCATAGGGAGTTCTATGCCCCTTTCTGGGGCTGACCACTGAAAAGTAGCATAAATCTTTCTATTATATTTGTCACTGTATATAATATAGTTCCTTACCTTTCTTTCCCCCACAAAAAAATCCCAACTAAAATATGTTTGCTCAGAAACTTTTGACCAATATATAAACAATTACTAGAACATAAGAACTGCCATACTGGGTCAGACCAATGGTCCATCTAGCCCAGTATTCTGTCTTCCGACTAGCCTGGCTAATTGCCATTGATGGACCTATCCTCCAGGAACTTATCTAATTCTTTTTTTAACTCTGTTCTAGTTTTGGTCTTCACAACATCCCCTGTCAAGGAGTTCCACAGCTTGACTGTGCATTGTGTGAAATAGTATTTCTTTTTAGCAGAAGTACTTTTAGTAGTACTAGATAATTTCCTATGTGCCCCACATACTCAGATAATAATTTGTGGAATTGGAAACCATAGGAATCCCATACTAAAATATAAAATATTTTATTCCAAACAAAGTTGTTGTCCCTTTGCTCATCTCTATCTTGTCGCACTTTCTTAATGCTAAGTTTCTTTCCATACTTAAGCCCAAACCCACCAACCTGAGTAATGTCCAGGGAGATTGCATCTGGGGTGAGTGACCACACTTATTCCATACACCAAGGATATTCTCTCCGGGAGGTTGCTCCATCAGCCCTATTGTAGAGTGGAAGGCTGTGTCCCGAAAATATGCAATCACAAAAGGTTATATAAAGCTATCTGGATTGCTTGGTAAGCTGGGTAGAAAAAAAATGTGTGTTTCAATACGGTCATATGTAAAGTCATACATCTAGGAAAAGAGAATGTAGGCCATACTCACAGAATGGGGGACTGACTCTATCCTGGGAAGCAGTGACTCTGGAAAAGACTTAGGGGTCACAGTGCATAAACAGCTGAACACGAGCTCCCAGTCTAATGCTGTGGCCAAAAGGGTTAATATGATTCTTGGATGTATAAATGGGGAAATATCAAGTAGGAGTAGGGAGGCTGTATTTGGCATTGATGTAACTGTTACTGGAATATTGTGTCCAGTTATGGTGTCCACAGTTCAAGAAGGATGTTGAAAAACTGGAGAGGGTTCAGAGAAGAGCCACAAGAATAGTTAAAGGATTAGAAAACATGATAGACTCAAGGACATAGGTACCGGCTTCCTCTGGGCCCTGGGGGTGCTCAAAGCCAGGCCCCACCCCCACCCATCTCCTTTCCGCAAGTTCCCACCCTGCCTTTTCCCCCCCCCAGGCCCTGCCCTCACCCCACCTACCAAGCCCCTATCCTTGCCTGCCCTCAGTCCTCCACCCCCACCCCACTTCTTCCTGCCTAGTTCCGTCCCCTCCCCCGAGTGTGCTCCATCCCTGCTCCTCCCACCCAGAGCCTCCTGCACACGATGGAACAGCTGATTGCAGTGGGCAGAAAGTGCTGGGAGGGAGGGGGGGAGCTGGCTGCTGGTGGGTGCTCAGGACCCCCAATTTTTTTCCGTGGGTGCTTCAGCCCTGGAGCACTATGTTCAAGGAGTCCAATCTATTTAGCTTAACAAAGAGAAGGTTAAGAGTTGACAATCACATTCTCTACCTACCTACATGGGCAACAGAAATTTTATAATTTTATAACTTGCAGACAAAGATAGGAGTTGAAGCTAGATAAATTCCGACTTCAATGCGAGGAGTTGAAGCTAGATAAATTCAAATTAGAAATAAGGTACAAATTGTTAACAGTGAGGGTAATTAACCATTGGAACAATTTACCAAGGTTTGTGGTGGATTCTCCATCACTGGAAATTTTTAAATCAAGATCAGATATTTTTCTAAAAGATATGCTCTAGTTCAACCAAGGATTAATTCAGGGAAATTCTATGGTCTATAAAAAGAAAAGGAGTACTTGTGGCACCTTAGAGACTAACAAATTTATTAGAGCATAAGCTTTCGTGAGCTACAGCTCACTTCATTGGATGCACTCAGTGGAAAGTGCATTCCTGGGTGCGTTATACTGGTACGGAGCTGGAAGGGGTTGCTTCTGATTGGCTTCGAGGCAGCAGGGTGATCTGTTGACAGGTAGCGTTGCTGCTTGTTTTTGATTCGCTCCCAGCCCCAAGCTCAGCCAATCAGAATGCTTGAACAGTGACATGCTGAGGCTCAGCATGTGTGCCGTTCTCCAGCATTCTGTGCAGCATATGTGAGTTTATATGTTTATTTGAATGCTGTTTACAAAATAGAGTGTACAGTAAATACATTGATGTTTCAACATTAGTCATCTATAATTCATTTAGTACAAAAATCTGGGTTATTGTGGTGAAAATCGTGTATCAAGCCTTGGTTCAGAAACCAATCCCTCCCTTTATACCATTGATTCCTATGGGAAAAGCGGTTTCGACTTACAACGTTTCGACTTACAATGCAATGCTGAGGAATGAATTGTGTCGTAAGTCCGAGGACTCCCTGTAATTTTTAAAAACAGGCAGATCTCAAAAATATTCTCTCCGGTTCAGGGCTGGACTTGTATCTTACACAGACACCCTATATAAACTTTTTAAAAAAGGTTTACACACACATCCCATTTACACTGCTGCTGTCATGTGCTATGTGGCCTCTTAAAAATGTACTAAATGTAAAAAGAGAATGAAAGCAATACAGCTAGAAAAGTGTGCAGATGCACACTTGAGATAGATATATAGATGTATGTATGCATTTTAAAAAATTAGTTATAATGCATCCAGTTGGTTGTCTCACTCAGTGTTCAGAGTAGCAGCCGTGTTAGTCTGTATTCGCAAAAAGAAAAGGAGTACTTGTGGCACCTTAGAGACTAACAAATTTATTTGAGCATAAGCTTTCGTGAGCTACAGCTCACTTCATCAGATGCATTCAGTGGAAAATACAGTGGGGAGATTTATATACATAGAGAACATGAAACAATGGGTGTTACCATACACACTGTAAATAGAATGATCACTTAAGGTGAGATATTACCAGCAGGAGGGGGGGGGGAAGAGGAGGGGGAGGCGGAAACCTTTTGTAGTGATAATCAAGGTGGGCCATTTCCAGCAGTTGACAAGAGCGTCTGAGGAACGGTGGGGGGTGGAATAAATATGGGGAAATAGTTTTATTTTGTGAAATGAGCCATCCACTCCCAGTCTCTATTCAAGCCTAAGTTAATTGTATCCAGTTTGCAAATTAATTCCAATTCAGCAGTCTCTCATTGGAGTCTGTTTTTGAAGTTTTTCTGTTGAAGGATAGCCACTCTCAGGTCTGTAATCGAGTGACGGTAGAGATTGAAGTGTTCTCCAACTGGTTTTTGAATGTTATAATTCTTGAAGTCTGATTTGTGTCCATTTATTCTTTTACATAGAAACTGTCCAGTTTGACCAATGTACATGGCAAAGGGCATTGCTGGCACATGATGGCATATATCACATTGGTAGATGTGCAGGTGAACGAGCCTCTGATAGTATGGCTAATGTGATTAGGCCCTATGATGGTGTCCCCTGAATAGATATGTGGACAGAGTTGGCAACGGGCTTTGTTGCAAGGATAGGTTCCTGGGTTAGTGGTTCTGTTGTGTGGTATGTGGTTGCTGGTGAGTATTTGCTTCAGGTTGGGGGGCTGTCTGTAAAAAATAAATTTGTTAGTCTCTAAGGTGTCACAAGTACTCTTTTTCTTTTCACTCAGTGTTTTGATTTTAGTATTAGTGATGTCTGATCAAACTTTTAATTGTCAGTGCAAAGCTGAAACCAGCCGTAGCAGCCCTTGAATCAGAAGTCCTGGCTTTTGAGTTTGACTAGAAGATTAAGGAAATACTTTGTTATGATTAATAATAATCATTGCTCACCATATTTAATGCCAATGTCAATTTTTTTCCCTTTGTTTTTTTGGTATTAAATTACTTTCTTATTCAGAGTTCTCACTTCACTGACATGGTAGAGCAATGTTTTCCCACCAGACTCAGAAGTGTTTGGAAATGGAGATACATAAAGTAATGTTGTATATGTCCTCATCACATCTTTTCTCTTAATGAGATTGTATTTTGCATTAGTAACTTGCATACAAAAATGCAGAACCAGGTAGGGCTGGAAAACGTAAGAAGTCCCAAAGTTTGTAAATATATGCATAATCCAGCCCAGAAATTCTCAGGGCACATCTTCACTAGCAACGTTAAAGCAGCAGCGTAGCTCACGAAAGCTTATGCTCAAATAAATTTGTTAGTCTCTAAGGTGCCACAAGTACTCCTTTTCTTTTTTGCGAATATAGACTAACACGGCTGCTACTCTGAAACCTGTTATTATGCAAGGCACTGAATTTAGCTGTATGGAGTGGAAATCTATCAACTTCGTGAAAAAACTCGCACAGATATAGACAGACATCATCTTCCTCTCCAAATGCAAACAGATGGACATCATACCAAAAGGACTGAAGGTAAAGAATCCATTACAATCTACATACCACACAGACTATGCTGACAGCTTGTGCCACACACTCTCAAAGAAACTGCAGAACCACCTGATCAACATCCTCTTCAGCAAACAGGGAAAGATTAAGAATGAGCTCTCAAAACTGGATACTCTCATAAAGAACCAATCTTCCATACAAACTTCCTCGTGGCTGGACTTTACAAAAACTAGACAAGCCATCTACAACACACACTTTGCTTCTCTACAAAAGAAAAAGGACACTAAACTCTCGAAACTACTACATGCCACAAGGGGCCACAACAGCGATTCCCTTAACCCACCCAGCAATATTGTTAATCTGTCCAACTATACTCTTAGCCCAGCAGAAGAATCTGTCCTATCTTGGGGCCTCTCCTTTTGCCCCTCCACCCCCACGAACATGATACAGTTCTGTGGTGACCTCGAATCCTATTTTTCGATATCTCCGACTCAAGGAATATTTCCAACACACCTCTAACCAATGTATTAACCCACAGGGACCTTCCTACCAACACTACAAAAAGAAGGATTCTGGGTGGACTCCTCCTGAAGGTCGAAATAACAGACTGGACTTCTACATAGAGTGCTTCCGCCGACGTGCAAGGGCTGAAATTGTGGAAAAGCAGCATCACTTGCCCCATAACCTCAGCCGTGCAGAACATAATGCCATCCACAGCCTCAGAAACAACTCTGACATCATAATCAAAAAGGCTGACAAAGGAGGTGCTGTCGTCATCATGAATAGGTCGGAATATGAACAAGAGGCTACTAGACAGCTCTCCTACACCACTTTCTACAAGCCATTACCCTCTGATCCCACTGAGAGTTACCAAAAGAAACTACAGCATTTGCTCAAGATACTCCATGAAAAAGCACAAGAACAAATCCGCACAGACACACCCCTGGAACCCCGACCTGGGGTATTCTATTTGCTACCCAAGATCCATAAACCTGGAAATCCTGGATGCCTCATCATCTCAGGCATTGGCGCCCTGACAGCAGGATTGTCTGGCTATGTAGACTCCCTCCTCAGGCCCTACGCTACCAGCACTCCCAGCTATCTTCGAGACATCACTGACTTCCTGAGGAAACTACTATCCATCGGTGATCTTCCTAAAAACACCATCCCTAGCCACTATGGATGTAGAAGCCCTCTACACCAACATTCCACACAAAGATGGACTACAAGCCATCAGGAACAGTATCCCTGATAAGGTCACGGCTAACCTGATGGCTGAACTTTGTCCTCACCCATAACTATGTCACATTTGGGGACAATGTATACCTTCAAATCAGCGGCACTGCGATGGGTACCCGCATGGCCCCACAGTATGCCAACATTTTTATGGCTGACTTAGAACAACGCTTCCTCAGCTCTCGTCCCCTACTGCCCCTACTCTACTTGTGCTACATTGATCACATCTTCATCATCTGGAAAAGATGAAAGAAGCCCTTGGAAAAGCACATGGAAAAGAAGCCCTTGAGGAATTCCACCAGGATTTCAACAATTTCCATCCCACCATTAACCTCAGCCTGGACCAGTCCACACAAGAGATCCACTTCCTGGACACTACGGTGCTAATAAGCGATGGTCACATAAACACCACCCTATATCAGAAACCTACTGACCGCTATTCCTACCTACATGCTTCTAGCTTTCATCCAGATCACACCACACGATCCATTGTCTACAGCCAAGCTCTACGGTATAACCGCATTTGCTCCAACCCCTCAGACAGAGACAAACACCTGCAAGATCTCTATCATGCATTCTTACAACTACAATACCCACCTGCTGAAGTGAAGAAACAGATTGACAGAGCCAGAAGAGTACCCAGAAGTCACCTACTACAGGACAGGCCCAACAAAGAAAATAACAGAACGCCACTAGCCATCACCTTCAGCCCCCAACTAAAACCTCTCCAACGCATCATCAAGAATCTACAACCTATCCTGAAAGACGACCCATCACTCTCACAGATCTTGGGAGACAGGCCAGTCCTTGCTTACAGACGGCCCCCCAACCTGAAGCAGATACTCACCAGCAACCACACACCACACAACAGAACCACTAACCCAGGAACCTATCCTTGCAACAAAGCCCGTTGCCAACTCTGTCCACATATCTATTCAGGGGACACCATCATAGGGCCTAATCACATCAGCCACACTAGAGGCTCATTCACCTGCGCATCTACCAATGTGATATATGCCATCATGTGCCAGCAATGCCCCTCTGCCATGTACATTGGTCAAACTGGACAGTCTCTACGTAAAAGAATAAATGGACACAAATCACATGTCAAGAACTATAACATTCAAAAACCAGTCGGAGAACAATTTCAATCTCTCCGGTCACTTGATTACAGACCTGAGAGTGGCTATCCTTCAACAAAAAAACTTCAAAAACAGACTCCAACGAGAGACTGCTGAATTGGAATTAATTTGCAAACTGGATACAATTAACTTAGGCTTGAATAGAGACTGGGAATGGATGAGTCATTACATAAAGTAAAACTATTTCCCCATGTTATTTCTCCCCCCACCCCACCCCCCATTGTTCCTCAGACGTTCTTGTTAACTGCTGGAAATGGCCCACCTTGATTATCACTCCAAAAGGTTTTCCTCCTTTTTCCCCCTCCTTCCTGCTGGTAATAGCTCATCTTAAGTGATCACTCTCCTTACAGTGTGTATGATAAAACCCATTGTTTCATGTTCTCTGTGTGTGTGTATATAAATCTCCCCACTGTATTTTTCCACGGAATGCATCCGATGAAGTGAGCTGTAGCTCACGAAAGCTTATGCTCAAATAAATTTGTTAGTCTCTAAGGTGCCTTTTCTTTTTTGTGAACATGGCTTGTGTAGTTGCAGCATAGTGATGGGAGAGAGCTCTCCCAGCTCTATTAAAAAAAACTCCTTCGCGAAGGGAATAGCTCCCAGCTATTTTTTCCACACCCCTGAGCAAGAAAGTTGCAGCACTGTAAAGTGCTAGTGTAGACAGTGAACTTGTGAATGACAGTATCCAAAAGAAGGCAACAGGACCCACTGTAGAAAATAGGGGGCAATACCTTATGTGTAGTAGTAAAAGACAGTATTGTATAGAAACACTATAAAGGTTCTGTGCATGCTGCATGAATCAGACAGGAATACTGGATAAAAGGCTCATTTCTGGAGGCACAAGAGGGCAGATCACAGAACTACCTGGGAAAAAGATTTTGAGTCAGATTAGATTCCAGAATCTTTTAACTGTGATGTATCACACAACCCCTCCCCCTACAAACCCATTATCTTTCACTTATTTAAACACAATTGCCTCCTTTGTTTGTTGATCAAGTAATTTAGCTTGACACCATTATAGATTCTGTTCTTCCGCCCATCACATACAACTTGTGCCATCATCAATTATTTACTGCTCTCTCTATAAAAGTTTAGGATCTTTTTTCATGTACTTCAGATGTTTTGCATTAAAGTTTTGTGCGGTTGTTGCTTGAATGAGGCCCAATCCACATCATAACTTCTATGTCATCATTACCCTTGTTGTGCTATTAAAATTATATGCCTTTTTCAGTGCAAATACTTTCCTGTTTAATTTTTTTGTTAAAAGCAGCTCACGACAAAATAAATTGTACTTTGTGCTGTACTGGCTGAGTTAAACCCTGTCATGACTAAAAGTTCATGATCTAGCATCACACCTTTAAATCTGTGACTATTTGTATACTAGGCAAAAAGGTGTACATCTAACTCACCTTTTTGAGTGAACACAAGGCCCTAGTCAAGACAAAGTCTGAGTTCCTATGAAAAAAAGGCTATAACAAACTTTTAGATGACATTGGGTGTGCACTTGTCTTTCTGTCTGATCTAACTACTGCATCTATACTATGCTCATCATGATGGGATCTGAATGCTTTATAGGCAAATATAAAGATACAATCCCTGATTCAAGGAGTTTACAAACTAATGCCCCAAACCTGCAAGTTCTTACATACATGAATAACTTTACACAAGTGAGTGAACTCAATGGGACTACTCATATGCATTGTTACTCCAAGCTACGAGTGCAGGATGGGGGCCTAATTTTAGACTAAAGATTTAAGAAGTGAAGGTTATTTAAGAAGGTTATTGCCAACCTCTAGTGTTTGAAAAGCATGAGCCCCCAAAAATCACGAGGTCTAGAAACTTTCTTAAGATTTTTTTTTTTAAATGAAAGCACTAGTTTCCAGGAGCTGGGGCTTTAAGTAAAATATTAAACATCCCAGTTCCAAAGCAGCCCCACACCCCCATTACCAGGTTGGGTGATTGTTCAATTTCACCTCCCCCAGCTCTCTGGACTCTACACACAGGGAGCCAGAATCATCAGATTTTATGTTCGGGGCATGAATTTCATCTTCTGAGTGTAGAACTTCCATCTAAGAAAAGAAGTGTTCTACACAAAGAAGCTACAGAATTGAACCTATACGTCACACAGGCGTTGGTGTTGTAATATATTATGAAAATGCATAGCTGTCAATGGTCGTTAAACTCACTCTTCCACTTGTGCCACGTGGTGCTTAAATGTTGTTCAACTATACTAGAAAACATGTAGAACAGTGCAGGCAAGACTGACAAAGTGTTTTGTCTGCAGTGTCTCCTTTTCCTTTTCAATAATCACTGGCATTTTTTTTAGAAACAAACAGATCTAAAAATTATTCATCATCATCCTGATGACCATTAATTTGTGTACAGTTCACCCAAAAATATAAATTAAAAAAAATTTACATTTAAAAAGTTTTGCATGTATGTTTATAGCCAAAGCCTGCACGAGAGACAAGATGGGTGAGGTAATATCTTTTATTAGACCAATTTCTGTTGGTGAAAGAGACAAGCTTTCAAGCCACACAGAGCTCTTCTTCAGGTCGAGGAAAGATACTACAAGCCTTAGAGCTCAATGTAAGGTGGAACAGATTGTATAGCATAAGTCTTTAGCACATATTCTAAGGGACCATTCAAGGCAGATACTTAATACCCAAACATGACACAAAAATACAAATATGCTCTGCCCCACCTTGAGCTTTATTTTCTTTTTTAATTATTAGATATTAATCACTGCTTAAACTATTCTAAGGCTATGTTTACACTGGCAACAGAACGACAAAACTTTTGTCTTTCAGAGGTGTTAAAAAAAATCCTGAAAGACAAACGTTTTGCCACAACAAGAGCTCTCCTGCTGACAACGCAAATGCCACTTATCGGGGGGGAAGTGTTTTGTTGGCAGAAACTGACAAATAGCAGCTACACCACACAACATTTTGCGGCACGCCTGTAGCGACACACCCATGTCACTAAAAGCTGTGTAGTGTAGACAGAGCCTCAATATTAGGAGCTGTTCCCTCTCTGAATGACATTCAGCTTTTAACATCTGCTTCCTCCCTCCCACATCCCCTTGCTTGCTACTTTTATCTCTACCTTGAGTGCAAACAGCTTTAGAACTATCCATCTGAAATAAGGCATAGTTTGAATACTTAAAAAGTGACCCATCATTGCAGGATGAGTGTCCTGGAGGAAAGTCATAGAAAGCCACATTCGCTGTGACATAGGAATGTGAGAGGGTAGAGTTCTGGAATCTAGATATAAAACCACCAGAAATTACAGAGATTCCATTTTCCCTGTTGGACTTTTGCCAGGAATGAGCTGAGCCTCAGGACTACAAGCTTTCCAGTACTGAACTAAACAGTTTTTGCTGGAGTTGTATTAGTCTGCCATCTAGCGAATTAGTGATAACACTGAAACAAACACTTGCCAGAATTCGAAGGGATGTGAGAAAGAAAAATTTGGTTATCACTTGGTGGTGGTAAAGATATGTTTTAATTATACACAAAAAAGACTTTGTTAAAGGAATGTTATTTAGGTTGCAAAGTCTAGCACTCAAAAGTTTGCAAATACCAGAACTAAGGTTGTCTGTGCAACCTTAATTATGTACCTTTGTGAGTATATATAGTTCTTATTACATGTTCACATACTATTCCCTTCATTCGGTTCATAGGTAAGACAGCGTTGATCAATATTTCATTTTACTTTCATCTTATTTACTGTACACCATCCAAAGCTTTCACTGAATACAGACATATTTACAGACATTAATTTCCTCATGGCCTTTTCTAGTATGTTCATAATGCCTCACAAATATTAATTAATTTATCTTTACAACCCCACTGAGAGCTAGGAAGATCTTTTATCCCCATTTTATAAGTGGGTAATTGAATCACAGAGAGATTAAAGCCAACATTGACAAAAGTATCCACACATTTTGGGTGCCCAGTTTGAGACATGCAGAGCTTGGTTTTTCAGAGATACTGAGCTGCTTCTCCGGCTTCAGCGGTGAGTGCTCAGCTCCTCTGAAAAGGAGGCCCTAGATGTCTCAGGTTGAACCTAGAAAATGTGGGGCAAACAATTAGGCCCCAATCTTGCAAACATATATGTTTATGCTTAACTTCAAGCATGTGACCATTTCCACTGAGGCAAATGAGACTACTCACTGGCTTAAAGGTAGGGACAAGCATAAGCGTTCACAGGATTGCGCCTTAAATTACTAATGCAAAAGAGGATTGCTCTCTGCCCTCAAATTAGCTGAAAACCATTATATAATTCTCTTCTGTATAGACACCATTTCACTCCTGAAGATTTCCAGCAGTTGAGAGCCAGAATACCTAATTGTTGGCTTAATGTGGATGTCATGCTGTTCCTGATGTTTAGCAGTCCATCTTCAGTTAAAACCCTGAAAATAACCCTGAAAATAAAGTGCTAATAGAAAGACATGCAGCCTAGATTCCAGCTTGTTAAGTTTCCAAAAGGGTTTACAAGAAAAATGTAAATAAAAATTATTAAATAATAAAAGTTGACTAATATTTGTATAAGAAAGAAAGAGAATTGATTGAGTGGAGAAGAGTATTCAAGTAAAAAATGAACAGGAATTAGGAAGAGAGAAATAAATCTAAAAATGGGTGAATTATATATACTTCCTGGAAAGCTCACCCAAATATTTCTAAGAATGTTCATTTTTATTTCAATATTGTGCTAAAACACACAACCAGGCTGAAATCCTGGACCCACTGAAGTCAATGACAAAACTCCCACTGGCTTCAATAAGGATGGGATTTCACACTTAATATTCGTTTATGCCACATTTATGGTAATATCAATAAATTCCTTAGTTTATATTATTGTGCTAAACTACATTTAATTTACACATTTCACCCCTTCCTGCACTCTGTCCACTAAACCATCTCTGACTACTTCTAATATTCCAAATCTCTAAGCATCTTCCACATCCTTTTGTGTACTAGTGTTAAAACATGAGTAGCTCCTGTCTACTCTGTAAAATGGAACCATCCTTTATTTGCAATTTATCTGGGTCCTCTGACAGAAGTATTTCATCGGTTCATAGGTTTTAAAGTCACAAGGTACCATTATGAGCATCTAGTCTAATTTCCTCCATAATATAGGCCATAGAACTTCACTCATTTGTAATGCTGACAAGACCAATGATAATCACCAACACCTTGAATTGCACCTGGTAGTGAATAAGGTGTGAACACAGAGACTTGAGAACACGTTAGATGCCTGCAATGGCCCATTCTGCTCAGAAGGCATCCTGCATCAGATGAAGCTGCTGGTTGATCTTTTAAGCTATCCCTGCATGGCATGGTATTGCCACCCTTACTTCTGTGCTACTGCTGGCGGTGGTGCTGCCTTCACAGCTGGGCAGCCATCCAGCAGCCTCCGCTCTCCAGCTGCCCAGCTCTGAATGTGCATAGTAAGCTTTTTTCCTCTAAAGCTTTTCAGGCTCCCCAGAATACATTCTGCACTCCCCAGTTTGAGAACATCTGTTCTAGGTCATTTGTTCCAGTGCTTAACTACCCTTACAGTTAGGAAGTTTTTCCTAATGTCTAACTTAAATCTCCCTTGCTGCAATTTAAATCAGAAATAAATGTAGTCTTCAGGCCATTATAGATGATAAAAGGGAACCCCATTGTATCTGAGAGTCTGGGAGCAGCAACAGAGCCAATAGCATAACTCAGCTGAATTATTTTGGCAAAAGGTGTCTATATCAAAGGCGTCCATAATTCTTGAAATACAGTTAGGTTCTCTGCATTTACAGTGTAGGCTGGAGTGTCAGATGAATTCCATTTTTTAATTAGGGTCTGTGGAGATGAGGTATACATTTTGGACTACATTCTTCCTTCAAACCAAAGAACACCCATTGAAATCAATGGGAAGATCATACAAAATTCAAGGGTAGAATATGGCCTTTATGTAGTAATGGGATCACCCACACAACAGCCATCTGTTGAGCCGATGGTGGGGCCCACCACCACTCTTCCCTAGGTAGACCTCACCCCCCACAACTCCCAACCAATGCTTCCTCGTCTTCAGGCAAGCAACCTTCCATCCTACCCAGCAAAGGACTGTGTGTGATATCCCCTGCCAGCACTACCCCAGAAGAACTATGATGGAGTGGGAACAATGACGGCTTCCCACAAAGCCCTCTGATGGGGTGAAGAGCTCTGGGTTTCAGAGGTAACCCCTAATAATTGAACAGGACAGTTCACACTTCTTAGAGATATTGTTTCAGGCCTGGTCTATGTTTAAAATTTAGGTTGACATAGCTACATCACTAAAGGATGTGAAAAATTCACACTTCTGAGCTACATAGTTAAGCCAGCCTAAGCCTTAGCTCTGGTCTATACTACGGGCGGGGGGATTGATCTAAGTTACGCAACTTCAGCTACATGAATAACATAGCGGTGTCTTCGCTGCAGTGAGTCGACTGCTGACATTTCCCCTTCGACTCCGCCTCTCACTACGGTGGAGTACTGAAGTCGATGGGAGAGCACTTGGTGGTCGATTTATCGCATCTAGATTAGGTACGATAAATCAACCCCCGCTGGATTGATCACTGCCTGTCGATCCAGCGGGTAATGTAGACAAGCCCTAACTGTAGACAGCATTAGGTTGATAGAAGAATTCTTCCTTAACCTATTTTCCACCTCTCAGGGCGGTGGATTTGCTGCTGATGAAAGAACCTCTTCCATTGTTATAGGGTCTACACTACAGTGCTACAGCAGCAACTATGCTACTGTATCACCATTTCTAGTGAGGACCTAGCCTCAGAATGTCTCTAGACTCAGGAAGACATAGTTATCCACTATACTCAGTTCACATTTAGTAAGTTTTCTCCAAAATGTAGAAGAATTCTGACAATTGGAATATGTCATGAGGGCCAAATACATGAAGCGGGCTGAATGTTTGACAGCAAGAAACTTCTGAATAGCTTGAGATTCAATTATTTGAAAAACTACCTCTTATCCTATACTCTGCAGTAGCAGTTAAATATCACCTGGGCAACCCATGATTGGGCTATCTCTGAGAGCAGCTGCCTTTGAAATCTGCTCCACTCTGTGGTCTGCCAGGGTTTGAATTTCACAACCTTCAGGGTGTAATGAAAAGTCCATTTATCTTGTTTAGCATTTGATTGACTAATTCTACTTTAATTGTTTCTTCAAGCAGCATGTAATTTGTATCTTTAATTTTTGTAATTGAAGCACCTAAGGTGCCACAGTAACAGCTGCTATAAATATTGGTATCATACATAAACTCCTTTGTGTTCATCCTCTGATGCATAACTCCTACCGTAGTCAGTTATTGAGAAGTGGAGTCCACAGAGAATTACTCAAATAATTCACACTTAGTTGTGTATTTGCCCTTCAGCTTCATACCTATTACTGAACAAAGCATGAATCACTACAGTGTAGTTCAAATTAGAAATTGTCTTGTTGCTTTAATTATGTGAGCCTTTCAAAAAAAAATTAAGAGAAACTCTGTTTAACAAGCAAGCTCAGATCTATAAACTGTTTTTCATGTTATTTCCAAACACAATCTATAATTTAAACAACACAGCCCTTGCAAATGCATTTGGGCTGACTCTTGTTAGGTGACAGGCTTCACCTCCCACAAATAAAATAAAAAAATAAAATGCCTTTTTAATCACACTACTGTGAAAGCCAATAAATGTAATTGAAAAATCATTCAAAGCTTCAACCAGAATTTGCAACAACCAAAACATCTACAGGGATTTTTGTAAAGGAATTTTATTTCTGTAACTTAGGTGCCTCTTTTAATTCTCTCATGTTGGGCTGTAAAAGAAATAAGATGATGGGGCATGCCCACAGTTGGTGTAAATTGTCCTGGTTCCATTGACAGTCACTAATTTTAATGGAGCAACAGTTTACACCACCAGAGGATCTGCTCCCATATTTCATACTGGCTTATTTTGTGCCTGGATTGTAGTAAGAAAGTAATTCTGTTTTTAAAGGGTGGAGTATTATTTATTACCAATAAATAAACATACCATTCAGTGAATAAAGAAGAAGGGCCCTGAAGAGTTTACAGTCCAAAAGACAGGAAAATAAACAGACAGCAGATAGAGAAAAGAAGAACAAAAAAATATAGAGCTATTAGGGCTGTCAAGCGATTAATCGTGTGATTACAAAAATTAATCATGCGATTAGTCACCCTGTTACTAATAGAATGTCATTTATTTAAATATTTTTGGATGATTTCTACATTTTAAAATATATTGATTTTAATTACAGCACAAAATACAAAGTGTACAGTGCTTACTCTTTATTTATTTTTAATTACAAGTCTTTGCACTGTAAAAAAACAAAAGAAATAGTATTTTCAATTCACTTAATACAAATACTGTAATGCAATCTCTTTATCATGAAAATTTAATTTACAAATATAGAATTATGTACAAAAAACTGCATTCAAAAATAAAACAATGTAAAATTTTAGAGCCTGCAAGTCCATTCAGTCCTACTTTTTGTTCAGCCAATCGCTCAGACAAACAAGTTTGTTTACATTTGCAGGAGATAATGCTGCTGCTTCTTGTTTACAATGTCACCTGAAAGTGAGAACAAGCATTTGCATGGCACTTTTGAAGGAGCATACAAATATTTAGCATATCTGGCATGAAATACCTTGCAAATTTCAATTGGTATTCTATTGTTTGAGTATGATTAAAACTGAGATTAATCACAATTAATTTTTTGGAATTAATTGGATAAGTTCACTGTGATTAATTGACAGCCCTAAAAGTTATATTCCTCTAACAGCTATTGTGTGAGTGATTTAAGAAATACTAAGCTTATTTTTCTTCCATTAACTTGTAAATTGGTAGGGGTTATTTTTATTTTGTTTTGCATTCTCTATACTAGAAATTATCAGAATACTGAGAGACCAGTGTGAGACTTAAAATATTTACAATCTCAGTCTTGTTATCGTCATAATTATTTGAAAGTGATCTTTAAAATGCTATTTAGCTATTTTAGGTGAATATGGAGAAGAAAAATTTGTTTTCAAAGCCACTAACAAGGCTCAAATGGACATAATTTTGAAGGCCCAGAATACAGTATGTGAGGTTTTAAGATGTAAATGGTTGTGAGAGTCTCCATGGGCCATGCTCTGAATAGTTCCTTTTATACCAGTAACTGAGTAGGATGAGAAACTGGAAAGGGCATTACACTACTGAATCAGAAATCAAGCTATTTTAAAACAAGATTGTATTTATAACCAAAAATCTATTGCACTGAAAGTCATTGCGGAGAGGAGGAAATTAATAACCTACACCTCTACCCCAATATAACGCGACCCGATATAACACGAATTCGGATATAACGCAGTAAAGCAGCGCTCTGGGGGGCAGGGCTGCGCGCTCCGGTGGATCAGCATGTCTGTCTCTGACACACTGCTCTGAGTGGCCTATTAAGGGTGCTGGGACAGGCTGAGGGGTTGGATAAGGGGCAGAAGGTCTTGGGGGCAGTCAGGGGACAGGGGGGTTGGATAGTTCAGAGGTTCTGGGGGCAGGGTGGTCAGGGGATGGGGAACAGGGGTGTTGGATAGGGCATGGGAGTCCAGGGGGGCCTGTCAGGGAGTGGAAGTGTGGATGGGAGCGGAGCAGTCAGGGGACAGGGAAAAGGGGGGTTGGGTGGGGGGTGGGGACCTGGGGGTGATTAGTGACGGGGGGGTCTCTGGAGGGGGTGGTCAGGGGACAAGGGGAATCGGGGGGTTAGATGGGGATGGGGTCTTGGGAGGGATGGTTGGGGTGGGGGGTATCTGGAGGAGGTCGTCAGGAGACAAGGAGCAGGGGGGGTTGGATGGGTCAGAGGTTCTGAGGGGTCAGTCAGGGGGTGGGGAGTGACTAATAATAATGGAAATGCTTGCAGCCAATGCAAGTTCGATATAACGTGGTTTCACCTATAATGCGGTAAGATTTTTTGGCTCCCGCATACCGCGTTTTATCGGGGTAGAGGTGTATATAGTGGGTACATCAGGCAGGATGAAGTATTAAAGTCATGTAGCTAACTACATTCTTGATTTAGCAATTAGGGTGAGCAGTTGGAAATTAGACCAGTGTCATAAAACCCACCGTCATCTCCAGAATTCTGAGGTTGCGGCACTTTACCTGTCAGAGTATTTTGATAGTTTGTCTTCGAAGGCTAATGGAACCAGAACTCTTTATGAAGACCCAGAAGGAAGATACTGTTCCTCCCACAGGCTGCTCTACTGCGAGTTGACTTGCATGTTGTATTAATCTTTTATCCTCAGTCAAGTACGCAGTGGGCACTTCTTCTTTCTTTGCCCTCAGACTTCCATGGTTTAACATATGATATGTGAAAGATGTGGCAGGAGAGAAGCTGACTAGAATGCCAGCATCAGAAGTCTTTAACTAAAGCTGAGTGACTGTATCATACAGAGAGATTCAGAATTCTTACGTTATTGCTGTGCAGGAGGTAAAGAAAGTTTTGGCTTTCACCTCAGCTGGGGTTTCTAGGCAGTAGCACTGTGATAATGCAAATAATAAAAAATAATAATAATAAATAGTGTATTGTTTCACAAAGCAGACAGGTTGGTTAATCTAACTTTCTTCCTGTTGTGGAAAAGTTTCTGATTATTTTGCAGATTTAGGGTGAGCTGTCTGGTTCTGTGGCTGCAAAGCAGTATAAATGTGGTCTTCTCTGGATGAGTTTGGGGTAGTACTCACCGAGGTACTAGAGGTGCTGGGAGCTCTTCATCGTATAACCTGTCCTTTTAACAGGAGTCCCTCTTGGCTGATGTGGGCCTGCTAGAGATAAAAATTGATCCACTGCTGGTGGACATTGTTGATGCTTTCCTTATGAGGGTAGCATGCCAGCTTATTTTAAGTAAGCTGTTGTGCAGAAGACGAACCCACATGATTCTAACAAGCTAGTTAATTATTGCACAATCTCTGATCTTCTATTTTTGGATAAGACTAGAACAGCTCTATGTCTGAGGACTTCAAACAAACAGCACTTCTGGTAGATCTCCTCCTAGTGAGGACGATTGGGTTTCCATACTGACAGATTTAATGCTATCAGTTGTTTTTGATATTATTGACTTTGAGGAGTTACTGATTCACCTGAAAACTGTGGCAGAAATTGACAGGGCAGCTCTTTGTGGCCCCATTCCTTTTTTGCTGAGCATTTACAGAAAGTGATGTTGGGCAATTGCTTTCATTCTTAAGAGTGTTGTCTTGTATGAGCTCCAGAGGCTTCCATCTTGCTGAATATGTATACAGGTATGTTGAAAGGATTAAAGAGGAAATATAGGTTGCTGTGCTGATGCTCATGCGCTATATCTCACCAGACCCTGCCACTGCAGTTAGATGCTTGGCCCAGTGATCCAGGCCTAGATGAGATGCGAGTGGCTGAAGCTCACTCTATATAAAATGTAGGTGATGTTGGTGCATTGGGGAACTCAGCCAGATGATGGTGGGAGATGATGGATGGTGTTTTTACCACTTGTCGGGGTCCTCAGCTGTTGGCTCTCCTGTGAGCGTGAAACATTCGGAGGGAAGCGGGGCCCCAAGGAGGCTTTGTCCCCTCTCCCTCAGGCTAGAGGGCTGCAGCTACTTCTCGTAGGTGTGATCCTGGTTCTTCTGACTGGCACCACAGCCAGGCCATTCGTCTGGCGCAACGAGCTCTGAGGGGGGCTGCTCTTCATTAACAGTTAGCGCGGGAAAGCGGAGGCTGATACCACAATGCACGAGGGCACCCCGACGAGGTCGGGAGAGTACCAGCTGCTTCCTTCGGCCCACCCAAGGGAGCCGCCTTTTGCTTCGTTCCATCGACCCATCCCACTTATGTACACGCACCAATCACTTCCGCCTCGCTGCGGCGTGCTGAGGTCAGAGGCTGTGCGTGACACGCTGTTCCCTCCGTCTTCTCCTTTTCCGCTCGTCTCCGCGAAGCGCGGCGCCGCGCTCCATAGTCCTCGCGCATACGCTCTGCTTCTTCGGCCTCCCAGCAGCCCCCGCGCGGTGCCGTTCCTTCCCCCTCCCCCCCCCGTGAAAGCCGATCGGGGGCGGCGGGGCGGCCATTTTGTTCCTGGACCGTGGGTTGTTAGAGTCGGCGGCGGCGGCCGTTTTTGCTGGCGGGTCCCGGGACGCCGCCGCAGCGCTGGTCGCTTTTTAAAGAGTTTTAATCTGTCTTAGGGGGCCGCTGCTCGGCCCTGTTTTAACCCGCCATGTCTGGAGAGGGAGCCGCTGGCGACCAGGTGAGCGGGAGCTACGAGGCCGGTCCCCTAAGGACAGCGGCCTGGGGTGGGCAGCGCGGTACGGGGGCGGGGCTGGCGAAGGGGGTACCCGCGCCCGCGTAGGCCTTGGGTAAGCAGCTTGGCCGGGCCTCCTCTGTGGCTGGGTGGCCGAGCCGCAGGGCGTGTGCACGGGAGCAGCGGGGAGGTAGGTTGGTAGGTGGGTGGGAGGAGTGGCTCTGGGAAGCGCGGAGCACAGGCGGTTTTTTTGCCCTTTAGACTTGGGGCTCCCCCGACCAACTGCAAGGCCTTACTGTAGGATGGTGGCACAATCAAAAAATGGGCCCGTTCTCGCCTTACCCCTACCACACATTGTACGAAACCTCAGACTTCCATATTTAACCAAATACAGTCGGGAAACGCCTTACATGCGGCTCACGGTGGGTGCTGGCCTTTTAGACAGTTAAACCGAAGCAACTTTTTACAATTGGCTTTTGCCATCCATGTTGGCAAGCACGTTTTCTTTCGAGTCAACCTGGACAATAGGAAGTGTAATGTTTCCGTTTTTGGATGCTATGCACTAATAGTAATACCTCGGTTTTAGACTCCAGAGGATAGTTGAAACCCAATTAAGCTGTTTAGAAATAAATTTTTTTTTGTCTTTTTAAAATAAATTTTAAATTTTGGGCTTATACTAAGAGATTGTGCCCTTTTAAACAAACTCTAGTGACTTTTCTAAATTTCAGAAGAGTAATGTACTCTTGAGTCTTGAGTAATGTAAAAAACTTTTTAATCAACGCATTTAACAATGAAAATATTAAAACGTACTTGTTCGATAGAGGTTTTCTTTCCCCTGAACAGATTTGTAATGGAGGGAATCTTTTCCCCGTTGCTTTTTGTGCGGCAAATACCTCATTTTAATTACGTTTACATCAACTTCATTGTGTGTTTAATGTGCTGTTGTGAGAAATAACTTTTCATTAACTTGTTTTTGTTTATTTTATAGGCAGATACAATCTGGTATTGTACATCATCCCCCTTAGAACTGGTGTTACTATGAAATGCTTTCTTCACTTTCCAGCTTTCTTTCGTTCTTTCTTGTATTGAAGAGCCTGCTCTGCCAGTCAGAGCTATATTTTAAATCCATACTCACTTTGCGGGGAAAACCCAAAGTTTCTGAAGCAGGGAGGAGTAATGGAAACAAGCTCAGAGGAGATGGAGACCACATAGATGCAGTACTTAAGCAAGTTGATGGTTCTGCTCTTTCCTTCTTAGTGAACTTACTTTTTAATGGAGGTGTGAGTTAAGAGAAGTTTCCCTGCAAGTCAGCACTGTCACCCCCACTTCTCGCCCAGGCTTTGGTAGTGGAGGAAGTGAGTGCTAGGTTATAGGGAGACACTTCAAAGGAACACCGGTTCTTGGGGGGGGGGGAATGGGGACCTCGTTATCTATTTTACCATAAAGCTCTCAAATCTTGTCTGCCTGTAAAGTAAAATAAATTAAAACAAGCTAAATTAAAATGGACTTCACAAAAGTATATAGCAAAATTGATCTAATACATATTCAAAATTCACTGCTTTTCCCATTGAAACCAATACGGAAAGTTTCTTAATCACAGTTACGCAGTTCTTGGCAGCCATTTTCCTTGTAAAGTTCACTGCAACAGGAATTCTGATGTTCCCATACTTGTCTACCTTTGATGTAAAATTTCAGCAGTCAAAAAAGCTACCAGTGTTGGGAATCATTAAGAAGGGAGTCGATAATAAGACAGAAAATATCATATTGCCTCTGTCCAAATCCATGGTACGCCCATACCTTGAATACTGTGTGAAGATGTGGTCGCCCCATCTCAAAAAAGATATATTGGAATTGGAAAAGGTTCAGAAAAGGGCAAAAAAAAATGGTTTGAGGTATGGAACAGCTACTGTATGAGGAAAGATTAAGAAGGTTGGAACTTTTCAGCTTGGAAAAGAGATGACGGGGGATATAATAGAGGTCTATAAAATCATGACTGGTATGGAGAAAGTAAATAAGGAAGCATTATTTACTCATAACTCAATAACTATGGGTCACCAAATGAAACTAATGGGCAGCAGATTTTAAACAAACAAAATGAAGTATTTCTTCATACAATGTGTAGCCAACCTGTGGAACTTTTTGCCAGAGGATGTTGTGAAGGCCAGGACTATAACAGGGTTCAAAAAAGAATGCCATCAATGGCTATTAGCTTCCATTTGCCAGAAGCTGGGAATGGGCGACGGGGGATGCATCACTGTTCTGTTCATTCCCTCTGACGTACCTGACATTGGCCACTGTCGGAAGACAGGATACCTGGCTAGATGGATCTTTGGTCTGACCCAGTATGGCTGTTCTTATGTTCTAATTATTTTATAATATGCAACATTACATAGGAAAATCTCAGTGTTTCTCTTTAAAAATTGAATGGAATTATACTGATAACCGTTTGCGCGTTTTAAAGTTGTTTAATGAAGCGTTAGCTCTTGGAAATAACTTTTAGTGTAGTTTCATGGAAACTTCAACAAGGCAAAATTACTGGGCAGTGACTTAATGGTATACCTCTTTCATCACTGCAAAGACTATTAGAAAGTCATTTATGAAAAATTAAAAATAATGTTCTGCCCACAGTAGGGGTAAAACCATTCTAAAAGTAAGCTTCCTGGTATAATTATTCTTGTGTAGCCATGCGTTTGAAGATTTCCACAGTCAAAGAACTGTCGGGTCTCGCTGGATGTGTAGCATGAGAGTGGAAGGTAGTCATGAGGTTATCAATTTTAGTAATGACAGGTTTCAGAGTAGCAGCCGTGTTAGTCTGTATTCGCAAAAAGAAAAGGAGTACTTGTGGCACCTTAGAGACTAACAAATTTATTAGAGCATAAGCTTTCGTGAGCTACAGCATTTGGTGGAAAAAACAGAGGAGTCCTCTGTTTCTGTTTTCTGTTTTTTCCACCAAATGCATCCAATGAAGTGAGCTGTAGCTCACGAAAGCTTATGCTCTAATAAATTTGTTAGTCTCTAAGGTGCCACAAGTACTCCTTTTCTTTTTGCGAATTTTAGTCATGTTTACATGTGAGTAAATCTTGTATAAAGGGGAAAAATATTTCAGTTTAGCACCTTAGGGCCAAGTCCTGAAGGGCATCCTCAACTCTGACACTGTCTGCAGTACAGAAACGTAGGGGAAAATGTCCATGAGCTATCTACCGCTGGTAAAGCTGCTGTTAGCAAGATTAATTTGTGTGATGGTAAAAACGCTAGATCCCACTGGACTGTTGTCAGCATTAGATTTCCCACTAGTTTTATCACTGGTATTACCATGTAATTATTTCTTAAATTACCTAGTGTAGACAAGGCTATGCTATTCCCGATGAGAGTTAAGGGTGATGAGCACCTCAGAGATCAGGCCTTTAAGCCTATCCAGTTTGAGTGTTCTTTATAGCCTGTCTAAAGCATTAATTTCACATAAGGTTTTGAAGCTTGTATGGTTTATATTAAAGGTTGCTAATATTTTCCTCACTGCTCTAACTCAGCTTCTTACTGATCCCATGATCCTTTAACTGTATCCATGCTGGTAAACCCATTTATTTCAATGGGGCTCTGTGCACACACCGGGTTTTGACCATGTGGATCTAATCCGAAGATCAGGGCACAGCTTCTTCAATGTACTGGGTAAAATTTCCAGTAATCTAAGAGACTTGGACGTCCAAATCTCTTTAGTGCTTTTGAAAATGTTAACCACAAATAAAGTATCTGTAACACAATTTTACCAGGGTGCAAGTGTAATTGGATTCTGTTTTGTTCCCTGGATCAATGTAAAATTTCTGTGATTTCCATTTCAATGATAACAGAATACATTTTAATATTAAAAGGTTTTCAAGGTAAAAATGAAACCACAGAGAATAACATGATTAAATAATCCTGCAACTCACTCCCCTCCTCCACTATACGGAAACTACTTTTACCAAGGTATTTCACAACCCCTTTCTGGCCAAATCTCAAGGCCTCTGTATTTCATTCTCATTCTCCTTGACCTCTTTGGTTCTGCTGATACAGTTACATGTCCTTTTTGAACTCCCTTGGCTTCAGCGATATTGTCCTTGCCTTGTTCTCCCACCTCTTTTATTTCTTCAGTGACTGTTGTCAGGGTGCTCCCTCCTTTCTCAGTCCTGGATGTCTCACTGCCAACTTAAACTTAGTGTGCTCAATATCCTCTGCTGTATCCAGTTTCCACTGAGTGCAACAAAGGAGGTGTGACCGCTCTTTGATTAGGGGGATAGCTAGGTGCCAGGTTGCCTCCCTCCAGGTTGCCACCTCAAGGTAGTGTAGAGAAGTTTAAGTACTATTTTAAGCTATGCCCTAGCTTTAGATGCCTCTGAAGGCCAACTACCAGCTAGGAATTGCTGAAGTGCATGCAGGTCTGCCTCTACTTGTTCCCCTATACTGATGGCTGGGCAGGAGATGGTACAGCTGGCTACACCACTGGAATCCCCAACTATCCCCAAATCCATATACAGCTGAGAGGGACTGTAGTGGGTCCAAGGACTGAATACAGCATTGTCTACCAGAGAGCTCCTTTCCCCCCACCCCCCACAAAGCTCACCCTAATCTTTGCATTCTTTTGTCAGCCTCTGTGTCACTCAGGCTACTAAGCTGTAGGTCATGTCTGAATTCTTCCTGCACCTTGCCCCACACATCTAGCGTCTGTCTAAATTCTGTTCCTTTTTTCTCCACATCCCTCTGATCTGACGCTTCTTCTTTATCCAGACATCAGAAACTCTCATCCAGGTACTCAATGTCTCCTCTTTTGATTACTGCAACTCTAATCTGCCTGACACACAATTTTCCTCCATTTCATACAAAATGCATTGTATCCCCAAGGTCATATTTGCCTGAAAACCTGATAATTTCACCCGTATTGTTCTCTCCTTGACCTTTACATTAATTCCCCATTTCCCCCTCACTTTTTGTGACCTTCAAACCACTGCATATGTGTTCTTCTGTGCTTGTCATCTTTTGCCTTATAGCTGTGCCTCTTATCTGCTTAGTCAATAGTGCTAGCCTTGGAGCATCCGTTTGTCCACATTTCCCACAAATCTTGATAGATAGACAAATATCTATTCTGTCTACACTGCCTTTACATAAGCAACACTAATTTAATTGCTAATCTAATCTGTAAAGTCACAACCTAAAAGTGGATTATTTTGATGGTTTAAATCCCCAAGACGGAAACATTGATTTAAATACTTCCTTTTAGTCTTGTTTTGTATTAGCTCTTTTCCTAAAGAGAGGTTAATTCTCATGGGTTGGTAACCATTAAAACATGTTTTTCAACTAACTATGGCCTTTACATACACTTAGTGCTTTATCCCCCCATTTAGCAAATACTGTGTTTGTACACATTAAGCAGTTATGTAGCATAACGTATATTTATTTTGATGCTTAATTTTTTATTTTTTTTATTGTTAGAAAATGGTGACTAACACATGGATTTTTATTTTATTTTGCCAGTGATATGTCAAATTGTATTTGGATGGAAATTGGAATTCAATTAAAAAAATTGAACAAAAAATGGCATTTTAAATTTTTTTAGTTAAATAAAACAGCCTTAAAAGTGCTAGAGATGCATAAGAAGAAAGTGTATCAAAATGTGTTGCATTTAAAACTAATTGATTACTTAAACAGGAAGTATCATTAGTAGTTAGTAAAGTGAATTGATTGTTTCTGGTTACCAAGATTTTAGAAGTAGTAGATCGCATCCTCTTTAGTCATAGATGTGAAGAGGAAAGAGTTGTTTTTCAACTCCCAATCTGTTTCTTAATTTTTAACTAAACTAGATAGATAAACTGAAAATATTCCTTCATCTGAATAAGAGGCGACTGCTGTCAAAAACTGTTTAGCACTTCAACAAACCCTGGTTCCAGATGCTTAGCCACTCACTTCCACTGGTTCAGTGGTTTGCCTTTACTTAAAACTTTGGCAGCAAATATGTATGGCTTGAATATTTATTTAATGGAAATTATTTTAGTAGATTATAGTAAGTTTAGGCCTTAGGATGAAACATAAGAACAGCCATACTGGGTCAGACCAAAGGTCCATCTAGCCCAGTATCCTGTCTTCCGACAGTGGCCAATGCCAGGTGCCCCAGAGGGAATGAACAGAACAGGTAGTCATCAAGTGATCCATCCCCTGTTGCTCATTCCCAGCTTCTGGCAAACAAAGGCTAGGGACATCATCGCTGCCCATCCTGGCTACTAGCCATTGATGGACTATCCTCCATAAACTTATCTAGTTCTTTTTTTTTTTTAATGTTGTTATAGTCTTGGCCTTCACAACATCCTCTGGCAAGGGATTCCACAGGTTGACTCTGCGTTGTGTGAAAAAAATACTTCCTTTTCTTTGTTTTAAATGTGCTGCCTAGTCTTTTCATTTGGTGACTCCTAGTTTTTGTGTTATGAAAAGGAGTAAATAACATTTCCTTATTTACTTCACTCCACTCCAGTCTTGATTTTTATAGCCCTCTGTCACAGGGGTGGCCAACCTGAGCCTGAGAAGGAGCCAGAATTTACTAATGTACATTGACAAAGAGCCACAGAAATATGTCAGCAGCCCCGCATCAGTTCCTGCTTCCCCCCTGCCCGCCTGCTCCCAGCACCTCCCCACCCACCGGCAGCCCCGCTGATAAGCGCCTCTCCCTCCCCACACCTCCTGATCAGCTGTTTCGTGGTGTGCAGGAGGCTCTTGGGGGGAGGGGGCGGAGTGAGGGCATGGTAGGCTCAAGGGAGGGAATAGGAAGGGCTGGAGTGGGGGCAGGGCCTGTGGTAGAGCTAGGGTTGAGCAGTGAGCACCCCCCAGCACATTGGAAACTTGGCACCAAAAGCTCCAGCCCTGCAGTCGGTGCCTATACAAGGAGCCGCATATTAACTTCAGAGCCACGTGCAGCTCTTCAGGAGCCACAGGTTGCTCTCTCCTGCTCTGCTCTCCTCCCCCCTTAGTTGTCTTTTTTACAAGATGAAAAGTCCCAATCTTATTAATCTCTCCTCGTACAAAAGCCATTCCATACCCCCTAATCATTTTTCTTGCCCTTTCTGAACCTTTTCCAATTCCAATATATCTTTTTTGCAATGGGGCGACCAGATTTGCATGCAGTATTCAAGATGTGGGCATACCTTGAGTGGTAATAGCTAATTTAGATCCCATCATTTTATATGTATAGTTGAGATTATGGTTTTCAATGTGCATTACTTTGCATTTATCAGCATTGAATTTCATTTGCCTTTTTGTTACCCAGTCACTCATTTTCATGAGATCTGTTTGTAGCTCTTTGCAGTCCTCTTGAGAAGTTTTGTATCATCTTCAAATTTTGCCATCTCACTGTTTTACCCCTTTTTTCCAGATGATTTATGAATATGTTGAATAGAACTGGTCCTAGTACAGATCCCTGGGGGACACCACTATTTACCTCTCCCCATTCTGAAAACTGACCATTTATTCCTACCTCTTGTTTCCTATCTTTTAAGCAGTTACAGATCCATGAGAGGACCTTCCCTCTTATCCCATGACAGCTTACTTTGCTTAAGAACCTTCGGTGAGGGGCTTTGTCAATGGCTTTCTGAAAATCTAAATACACTATATTCACGGATCCCCCTTGTCCACATGCTTGCTGACCCTCCTCAAAGAATTCTAGTAGACTGGTGAGGCATGATTTCCCTTTACAAAAACCATGTTGATTTTTCTCCCAACAAATTATGTTATTCTATGTGTCTGACAGTTTTGTTCTTTATTATAGTTTCAATCAGTTTGGCTGGTACTTGACAGCTTATAGTTGTCATGATCACTTCCGGAGCCCCTTTTAAAAATTGGCATCACATTGGCTATCCTTCAGTCATTTCTCACAGAAGCTGATTTAAATGATAGGTTACAAACTACAGTTAGTATTTCTGCAATTTCACATTTGAGTTCCTTCAGAACTGTTGGGTGAATACCATCTGGTCCTGGTGACTTATTACGGTTTAGTTCATCAGTGTGTTCCAAAACCTCCTCTAACAACTTCTCAATCTGGGACGGTTCCTCAGATTTGTCACCTACAAAGAATGGCTTGGGTTTGAGAATCTCACTCAGATCCTCAGCCGTGATGACTGATGCAAATAATTCATTTAGTTTCTCCACTATGACCTTATCATCCTTGAGTGCTTCTTTAGCGTCTTGATCGTCCAGTGGCCCCAGTGGTTGTTTAGCAGGCTTCCTGCTTCTGATGTACTTAAAATTTTTTTTGCTATTACTTTTTGAGTCTTGGCTAGTTTAGAGACTAACAAATTTATTTGAGCATAAGCTTTCGTGAACTATAGCTCACCTCATCGGATGAAAAGTAAGCTGTAGCTCATGAAAGCTTATGCTCAAATAAATTTGTTAGTCTCTAAGGTACCACAAGGAGTGCAAGGTACTCCTTTTCTTTTTGCGAATACAGACTAAGACAGCTGCTACTCTGAAATTTGGCTAGTTTGTTCTTCAAATTCATTTTTGGCCTTCCTAATTATGTTTTTACACTTCTCTTGCCAGAGTTTATGCTCCTTTTTATTTTTTCTCATTAGGATTTAACTTCCACTTTTTAGAGGATGCCTTTTTGTGTCTCACTGCTTTTTTTTACTTTAAGTCACGGTGACACTTTTTTGGTTCTCTTAATATATTTTTTAATTTGGGGTATGCATTTAAGTTGAGCCACTATTATGGTGTCTTTTAAAAGTTTCCATGCATCTTGCAGGGATTTCACTTTTGGCACTTTTCAGAGTAGCAGCCGTGTTAGTCTGTATTCGCAAAAAGAAAAGGAGTACTTGTGGCACCTTAGAGACTAACAAATTTATTAGAGCATAAGCTTTCGTGAGCTACAGCTCACTTTTGGCACTGTACCTTTACTTTCTGTTAAATAACTTCCTCGTTTTTGGTGTCATAATTTCAAATAGGTTTATTTTTAAAAAATGAAGTTCATTTAACTTAATTAAAAATTTTTATCCACCCTGTTCTGCCTTCATTCATTTGCCTCCTTGAGACCCTCTTCGGCTGTGACACCTATGAGCAACTGGCTTACTAATGATGGCTAAATTCATCGGCAGTTGGGTATATCTGATATTAAGGAAGGGTTTTTTTTATTTAAACATTACCAAGTTGTACTGTAGTTAGCCTACATAACTGATTCCTAATGTGTGATTTTTAGCACTGTTACAATCCTAGTGCTACCCCCTTCATCCTTTTGTTTCACACTTTTATTGCTTTTGTGAACTCTTTGGGGATGGAGGTTTTTCCCTATGTATTTGTACAGCCTAGCCCTTTGGAGCCGAAAGAGGAAGAATGGCTTTAGGGTTCAGATTGACTTGAGGATCTGGGTTCTGTTCCCAGCTCAGCCACAAACTGTGTGAGCCTGGGCAAGTCATTTGTTTGCTTCATGGTTACTTCCCCATTTTGAGAATGAATGCAAGATGCTCAGATACGATGGCATTGAGAACCATAGAAAAGTTTATTAAGAAATCATGATTGTGACCTTTCAGCTTCATTGAAATGCAGAGAGATTTTTCTGCCACTTTTTTTTTTTAAGCATTAGATCCCTTTCAAATATACAGTCAGGGTTATACGTTATCTGATTTATTTTGGATACAAAAGTCAGTGGACAGAGCTCTAGTATATGTGCTACAGCAGGGATTAATCTACTTCATTTATATTGTCTCTTCCATTCCCAGATTCTATATGCAGTGTTAAATAAAATCTTATTTAGTTTAAGTGCAACTTTAAAAATGTGTGGCAGCAGTTAAATTACAGAAAGCTGTCTAGTCTTGAGTGATGTAGCATGGGAAGTGAAATTTAACTTTGCAGTGTTAAGAGGGATCAGAAGGTAGAGCAGATAGAAGTGTAGAGGTATTTAGAAGGTAAACCCCAAAGGGGAAGATATTTAGGATGGCACAAAGGGCTATAACAAAGTGCTGTTAACACTTACATATAAGTGGAGGTCTTGGTTACAGTATGGCTAAAACCATGGATTATTGAAGTTTTTGGCCTGGTTATGCAGACAGTTATTTCCAGTCCCTGTGTAACTGTTTGTAATCAATTCCCTGCTTTCGTTATATTTATCAATAAGCCCTAGGTGTACTGGGAAGAAATTAAGGCGAAAAAGTAGTCCAAATGCTGAGATCTGTGGAATAGCCTCACAAGGGGGGGGATGAGGTGTAAGCCTCATTTGCTTTTTTACAATTAAGTTTCTTCAAGCTATCAAAAAAGTAGAGTCCAAACAAACTTGTACAGTTAGAGGTTGGACTAGATGGTCAGTTTAACTGCATCATTCATATGTGTGGATTTTTTACATCCCTGAGGGACATAGTTGGGCTGACTTAACTTTTTTGAGTGCCTTAGTCACAGTAGTTGTGGTTTTTAAAAAGCTCAAATCAGCTGTTGTGAATGATTGTTTAAACTGATGTCCTGCCCATGTGAACCAGTTTAACTATATTTAAACCACATGAACAGGAGGAGGTTTTAAACTGCCAATCAGTAAATGCAAATTGAGCTCAAATGTGAATGAGTTGTTTGGGTTTTGATTCTGTTATGCACTTTGGAGTCTACTGTGCTGGAGGATCAGGAACTTGAGGGTCAAACTGTTGAGTGCTCTTGATGACAATGTAGAAATGGATATGAATGAATTTTTCCTTGAAATTACTTGCCAAGGAAAATTCAAAATAAAGTTTAGCCCTGAAATATGGCTTGTTTTTTTCCCCACATTAACCAGACTCGGTGGAGCATTTGACCCATTTCGAGGTGAACTCAATTTTGAATTAACATGTTAGATCATCTTTTGAAAAGGTCCTCATGAACTTCAAATTGAGTCATCCGAAAACTAAAATTAATTGTAGGTACAACTGTTTCTATCTGTTTGACTTATCGGGATTTTCCTATTTAAAAAAAATTCAACTTCACACAAATGAAAGGAGAAACTGATTAACTGAAGCTCTTACTGCAAGTAGTTATGTTTATGGTTAACTTTTCACACTTTAGTAATTCCATTGTTTAAGTGGAATTACTTGCGTGTAAAGTTAAATGTGTAACTGATTGTGGCGTAAGGGCTTCATTGACTATACAGGAGAAAATGACTGTACACAATTACACTGAAATGGGCTGCTCTTACCCAAGAATGCCTTTCCTTGGAACTGCTTACTCAGCTTGCTTCTCAGGGTAGGTGGTGGTATCTTACTTCCAACTTTTAGGTCAAACAGTATCAATTAAGCTCCAGCAGAATCCATGCACTGATAAGGCGGAAAGCTTCTCTGCTTGAGGGAAGAAATTTTTTTTTGGTACCGCTCATACTTCTAGTTTCCATACTCCCACAGTATCAAGTAGGAAATAGATTTCAATTTCAGAGCGCTCCTTCAGTCTAAATATATTTAGAAATGTTACTGACAAAGCTGAGAATTAGTTTCAGGTCGGAATAGGAAATAATAGAAGAATTTTTACCTTTAAAATATAACTTAATTTAAAAATTGTAAAATGGGCAGGGTCTTACATATTTGCAGTTAGTAGAGACCAATTACCAATTTGCCTCCTTTGTTGCCTTCTGTAGCGAAATAGGGAACTACAATACAGCAGCTACTGCTCTGAGTGAATGTTTGCCATTTTGAGAGGTCAAATTGACTTAAATTTTTTAAAGGGTTAAAACATCAGGAGCACAATGAAGTGTAATTTTTCTTACCCCAAATTCACAATGATCCTGCACCATGCTATTTGAGTTACATAAGTCTACTGGGTCATTGTTAGGATGTGCTAACAGCCCATCCTCCAACCTAAAAAGGACCCTGTTTCTCTACAGACAGGTTTATAGAGACTAAATCCTCATAAAATAGCATGTTGTTTTTGTGCTTGTATAGCATAGTCAGACTAACAAATTTTACTTGGTTTAAATTAACAATAGTGTCATCTAAGAAAACAATACTTGCCAGGAGAAAAATTGTATTCCCATCATGTCGTTTCATAACTTCACTACGGCAAAAAACAGGTGTCTGTGAACTAAGCTTTGGTGAAGTTTGTGACTTCATTGTAAATTCCAAATACAAGAAACAAACTTTGTATATATTTTCCCAAAAGGAGTCCATTTGGAAGTTCTGTAAAACTGAACTTTTAAATTTAAAGCACAAACCAAGCTAATTAAGTGGTGACTTAAATAGAAACTTTGTGATTCTCAGTAAATACACAGCACTTTAAGTCAAACTTTGAAAGAGCAGGGATGTGACAAATTAGATTTATAAACCCCTCCTGTTTTCCATCACCTGTAGTCAAATAATTTTTAAAAACTATCTACTAAAATGATTTTGCTTCATGACACTAACCATTTTAGGTATGTTTTAGGCTCTCGTGGTGTTTGTGTCCCAGAATGAATTGCTGTGAATTTGGAGCAGGTTAATTGGGAAATTAGTTGGGAAAGACTCACATTCAAGATCTCTGTGTAGAGGTGGCAGCACTATCTATCACTGACTTCTCTCTTCTCTACTGGCCCTTCTTCTCCCTCTTCCTCCCCCCCCCCCCCCTTCTTCCTGGTGTCAGTATGTATTCCCTGACATTTTCTTTGTTTTTGGTACTCCATAGAGTTTTAATGAAAATCAAATTTTGCTCATATAGTTAAAGAATTTCAGACATTATATATTGTTAATATGTAAGTGGCATTATGAAACTTGGTAGCACGGAATGAATAAAAACATTTTAAAATACATCTTTTTGAAGCTATCAGGTGGTCCTAGGAACCTTAATATATGTTTGAAATGCACAGTAAAAAAATAAAAACAAAAAAACAATGAAAATAAAAAGCTAAGATTCTTGCACTGGCATTAACTCAGCCTTGTTGCACATACAAAGTGTGTGGGTTTTGTTTTTTTTGTTTCTAATTAAAACAATTGTTTTGAGAATTTTGTATTTCGTTGAGGCTTTAAAAATCTCATGCAAATTATCCTAACAGTAGTTCTTGTTCCTTTCCATGTCTCAGAATATGGTCTTCCAAAGGGGTCCATTATTTCACTCCATTTATATTCTTGGAATAGTGAGACTTTGGTGGGGTAATGCACTCTTAAGGGAGTGTGATTTCTAAAGCGCACTAATGTGCATTAATTCATGAAATGCATCCGATGAAGTGAGCTGTAGCTCACAAAAGCTTATGCTCAAATAAATGTTAGTCTCTTAAGGTGCCACAAGTACCTTTTTGCGAATACAGACTAACACAGCTGCTACTCTGAAACAATGTATTGTCAGTATTTGTTGTGCTTCTTGGCTGCTTTGTCATCATCTGCTTTAGTAAGTGTGAATGATGGTATGAAGTGCTGATAGCTGCTGTTCTTCCATAGCCAAGTGTTATGTCTGCTGCCTATTTTCTTTTCATTGTAATCCTAGGTTGTGCAGGTCTGTATTTTTTTTTTTAAACCATCTAATGCCAAGTAAACTACAGAATGGAAATCCCCATTTGTTCTTTCAAGTTTTTCTAGCGCTATTGTCTAGTGCTACAACTCTTAGCAAGCTAATGGTTGTCAAGTATTTAAATATACTAGTATTGTGTAAAATATGTAGTTAGACCTAAATTTTGAAAAGAAATAACAGAATACCAAGTTTTTAGTAATAGTTATGGTTGAAAAACAGTTTATCATAACCCCTTTTTTTCCACAGACATAACTTACTGAAACATCCAGTGCTTAGGCTGAAAGTTTCAATATTTTGTTTGACTGAAATTGAACTGTTTTTGGAAAATGTGAGCAAATCACTTCACCAGTTTTGTGTTACTGAAGAGTGGTGCTGGTGAGAACCTTACCTACTGTTAAAAGAAATAACTTCTAAACACACTTGTTTGAACAAAGCAGCCTCAAAGTCAGCTGAATTTGTAGTTTAACATAACAATGGTCCTCAAAGAAGTTGGTTTGTTTAATGGCTTTGATTTAACATAGGTATGGCAATTTGAAAGTTTGGTACTGAACTTGCTAAGAGGAAAATTGCAGGATATGCAGTACGACCATGTATTTTTTGCAACGTTAACTTAATTAACTGTATTTTTTTGGCACTTAAGTTGTATCGTAAAAATAATTAAACTTCAAATTCATGTTTTTGCATTTTAAGAACCATAATAAATCAGTTAAATAGAATTACAAATACAGAACACTTTTTAGCAAGCTTATAGACTTAGGCTATGTCTGCATTGCCACTTTTGTCACTCAGGAATGTGAAAAAACACCCTTCTGAATGACAAAAGTTTTAACAACGAAAAGCGCGGGTGTGGACGTTGCATTGTCGGCAGGAGCTGTGTTCCTGGCGATGAAGCTACCGCCTCTCTTTGAAGGTGGTACCTGTCAGGGGTAGAGTGGCTACACAGCACACCTTACAATGACACGGGTGCAGCAGCACAGCTGTGCCATTGTAAGGTGCGCAGTGTAGACATAGCCTTACACTATAATATTATTTAACTTATTTCTTCTAGTTTGGGCAGTGAGCCATCACATTTTGAAGTTTGCCGTTGGGAAATACATTTTAATGTTTCTGTAGGAAAACTTACTTTACATTAAAATAATCATTTTACTTCAGTTGTTTCAGTGTAACAGCGGAGATGAGAAATTCCAATATTTGAAATGCTGTATTTTCAAAAGACGTTAAACTTATGCTATAGGTAGTATTGGACTCTTCAGACTCTTATAGGCACTTACGCTCCTACTTTGTTTTTTTTTCTCTAGGCTGCTGAATATGTTCCAGAAAAAGTGAAGAAGGCTGAAAAGAAATTAGAAGAGAATCCATATGACCTTGACGCTTGGAGCATTCTCATTCGAGAGGCACAGGTTTAGTGACATAGGATTACATTTCCTTATCTATGGGTCCACTCACGCTATGTGGTTCTGGAAGTCAATATAAACATTTACATAAATCATAATATTGTAAATGCTGTTTGTTGGTTTTCAATTTTTTAGAATCAACCTATAGACAAAGCACGGAAGACCTATGAACGCCTTGTTGCCCAGTTCCCCAGTTCTGGCAGATTCTGGAAACTGTACATTGAAGCAGAGGTTAATATTTTAACATTCTTTCTTATATAACACTTAATAGGAATTTGTTTACATTCTATGATAAACATAACTGAAGTTAGGCACATAAACAAATCCAGGTAAAGGAGGATTTTAAAGATATCTTGCCTTTATTTTGTAAAATAGGTGCAAAAGAGCAATTAAAATGAATTCTCGAGTATTTGGGTCTTTTTATGAGCTGATGATTGTTGCATTATGGAATTGCAACAACATTAAAACAGTTTCAATGGTGTTGGAGTGCTTTAGCCTTTTATTTACTTGTCGTGTCAATTTATTGCCTCCTGTGTCATTTATTTAGAGCTCATTTTTTTGCTTGTATGTACAAACTGATTTGAATTATTTTCTATGAATGTTTGAATCTTTAATATTTTTGCTTCCTAGGATATTTTGAGTGTCTCTGAAATAGTCTTTTCCAGGGAGGGTGTGGGAAGGAAGAATATTTGTTATGAAATGTCTTGAAAATGCATAGTTTATGCATAAATATTGACTAAACTATCAAAAGTCCAACTAACTTACATAACTATTTTTATATGCATAAATAGTAACAGTTTTTTGTTCCAGTTGGATAAGCCCAAAGACCAATCCAAACAGTCTTTATTTCATGCCATGCCATGAAATTATTTGTATGGATATTTTGATTATATTTTTTTTTAACTTTCTGTAGGTAATTGATAGTTTATCCTGATACACATGATTTTCACTGGCATTCTTAAGCTATATATTTTGATAAATATAGACAAGTCTTTTATTAGTTAAACTCCTCTAATGCAGGGGATTGCTGTTCCTCAGATGATAAATGAGCTAGTTTAACCTCAGAATAAATAAATTTTCTGCAGATTGGTGAGTAGGAATCTGAGTGGCAAACCACATTGCTTAATCCTTACTATATCATATAAATTGTGTCCAAATTAGCTCTGACACTAGATAAAAGTTTTAAAGGTAAGGCAATAAAACTAGAGTCGGTTGTAACTGAAAATCTTGCATACTGTACTTGAATTACTGCTGAACTTGTGTGTAAAATATGCAACATAAATTCCAATATTCACTCTGTTTACATATCCTATAATTGGCACTGTTTCAATCATATGTAGAAGTTAGTGAGGTATCAGCTGATAGGACGTGTGGGTGTGTGTACGCTAATACATTCATGTGTGGGTATCTCCTATCCAATCTTAAGGTTAGATCTTGCAACTAAGTCCATCCTCTGCAGCCATGCAGATCTAAGTTGCAGGATCAAGACCATAGCCTCAGGACTTCATCATCAGAACTCTCTCTCTGGGATCATTAGTGCCTATTTAGAACTGTTACTGTTCACTGGAGATGCCCCTGACTTAAGACCCGATCTGTGCTGCTTTTTGGGTCACCAGAAGCCGCCATTGTATTAAAGCAAGAAGCCTCAAGCCACTTCTGTATTGGATCTTCTGCAGAAATGGCCTGACAGAAATACTCTCGTCATTTATTTAATGCCATACCTTTTAATTAGTGAACACATTAGTCGTATATATAAGCACAAATACAGTTGTAGTGTAAACAATTTAGGATACAGCTACCTCTCGGGTGGTATTTCAGTAACATACTACATGATGACTTGGGAGGGAATGAGTCTGCATTGAGTTAACTATAGTTATGAATATAGAGGGTTTAATTACTCTTGACCTGTAGAATAAATGGAGGATAGAATTAAATCTTTCAAAAAGATGAAGAAAAACAAATGTGGTTTAGTATTTTGACAGAGCATGTTACATTTTAAGCTTGATTTCTCTTAAATCAGTCAATTTTTTTAAACCAAAATTTTGATTTTAAACTTGAACCTATTCTCTTCTAATAACTTTCTCTGCACTAACCTATATAGTTAGTGATATAAGTGAAAAACCTGCATTGTTCATTTCTACCTTAACAATTCTATCTGCTAATTGTAGACTTGAGTGTAATAAGTTAATTTGCTTCTTTTTCTTTTCCCTTCTGACTTCATTGACAAGCATCAACATACAAATTGGATTACTTAGCAATACTGCCAAAATGTTGCTTTAAAATGCATCATGTATGCTATGAACAGACAGCTTCAAAGTAACTGCAGAATTATACATGTTTCTAACAATGTAGTTGAACCTAAATTAACACTGACACAAATTCATTTTAAAGGTGACCTGAGATAGGGGCTAGAAGAAATGGTTTGTGGATTCTTTTCTTGTTGCTTTATATTGTACAAAGAAAGCCCTGAAAGGGTTTATCTTAAAACCCTTTCTGCTTTGTTTATTGCTTTAGATATATCAGAAATATCAAATTTAGTCGTCTTACCTTGGTGAAGGCTTTTCTTGAATGATCCAGGAATGTGAATAGGGAATTTCACAGCCCTGAACAGAAGCGGGTGGGCATCTTGAAACTTCATCAAGAAGAGTTCTTAATGAGCTGCATTCCCATGGTATTTTAAATCCTAAACCTACTAATTGTTCAGTCATCCATAATCTGCATTTTTTCTGGAAGACCAGACCTGAATTTCTAATGTGAAAACACACAGATTTTTTTCATCTCAAATTAAAACAGTTTTCATTATCTTTTATACATCACAGAGAAGCAAAGAGAGTAACAAATTTTCTCTTGCTTTCTCACTTTTAGCAGTAGTGAAAGTCTTTCTCAAGAGTTTGACAGAAGGATATAGGAAAAAACTTGGGAACCAAATATTTAAGTGTTGTATATTGCATAGGGGAATAAGTTAGTGTGAAGATGATACCCTCTGGGACCTGTTAGCATGAGTGTGGAATAGCTGAATTCAGTTATTTTCTCTATGAAAATTCAACTGTCTTAAATATTAAGAATTTTTAAATCTCCCTTTAACTGGTTTCAGGAATTGACCTTTTTTGCGTCACTTTTTATACCTTTGAGTAGAAAGAAATTCAAATTAGTCTTCAGCATTGATATTTTAGTGTGATAGACTGTGTGATAGGCAAATCCTTTTCTCCCCTACTTCATTTTTCTCTGTCTTGTAATTTTTGGAGAGAGCTATAAACCCCACTAAAATATTTAACTTTATTAACTTAAGTATTACATATTTTTGCAGTGCTGTCTCGTCATTTTGCTGTTCGAATGTGTTCTCTGGTGGACTATAGGAGCATATTATATAAAGCAGTTTTCATCACTTACCTATGATAACATTTATTTTCAGAAAATTTGAAAATAAATATGTGCTGCAGTAAATTGGATACTTTACAATACCATTTTTTGGTATACTGAACACTGCTGAAGGTTTTTATGAAAACTACTGACTTTGTAGTGTGTGAATGAATCTGAATATAGATTTGGACTTAATCTGAGTTGAGTACACTTCCTCTCTGACTCCCTTCACTGATGGGAGACAAAACTACTACTACACAAAAATATAAACCTGTAGCAGTGAAAACAGCCTGCTTTTCACCTTGGTTCCTGTTTCTGCAGTGACTTCAAGAAATGGTTGGGTGTGGGACTGAAGGGGAGAGGCAGTATTAGCAATAGAAGAAATAACTCCATCTGCAAAAACAGTTTATCAGGCGGTGGTGTTGAATCACTTACGGTCTGTGACCATATAGTTTTGTTTAGGGGTTTTATGTTTTGTAGCAAATTGAGAAAAAGTCATTTGCTAATATATACTGTATCTTTTTTGAAAATTATTTATATGGCACAGTAATAGCCACTGTAATGATGAGAAATTTATCTTTTTCCGGTTGCTTAATATTAAAATAGTTGGTTATCCCCCTTGATGCCTTTTTTTGGCAAAAAGGGCACTCCCACCAACCTGCTTGCATAAATCCACAAAAATGCCTTGTTTACAGTTTTAATGGAGCACATTACAAGTCTCAAACATCCACATATGCTATACATTCTAAATTAATATTTCAGTGATCTGGATTCTATTTCTGCCCAGCTGACTTGGTGTGCCATCTTGGGTAAGTTATTTAAACTCTTTCCTGCCAGTAAATTGGTGATAGTACTTACCTACCTCACAGGGTTGTTGTGAGGCTTGTTTATAGAACAACGAGGTGCTATAGAAGTGCAAAATATGTATGTTCTGATGAAGTACACCATGTGGGCCCATGAAACCAAATGCATAATATATATCCACGATCTCTGATTTTGATCCAGACGGCTAGATGACCCACTTATTTGTAGATCATTATTTTTAGAATTAGTTTAATTATCTTTTTGAGACACTTGAAGAATTTACATGGTTGGCAGTATCATAACTGTTTGAACAGTACTGCAGTGAACACTTGTATGAAACGTGTAGTTACCTTTTTAATTTTCAGAAATTTCCCTGCATTCCTAGTTTCCCATGGAAAAATAGATCTGTAGAAAATCTTTTTAATCAATTTGTTACAAATAATGTATACTTACAATATTTTAGAGAAGTAGTATTACTCTCATTCCAATTCTGACATTTGAAATGGTATCTTTGAAAGATTTTAGGATCCTGTGCTATAGTCCTTGGATGCTCTGGGCAAGTTTACACCATGCTAACTTCATTCTTTCATGGGTTTATTTCAGTATCTCTTTGTTCATTCTTTCTGTTGGGAGAGGTCAAAAAGTTGGCTATAACAAGATATTTAAAAATCACAACCACAATACAGTTCTGACAAACACGTAAAAAACCCCCAGAAACTAATAAATGCAAAGGTAGTCCATGTGCTTGTAAGATATTTCAGCTGTTCATGTGTATTTTCACTGTTATAAATTTCTCAAGTTTGAATTGTGTGTAATTGCTTGCACTAAAGAAAAAAAAACACCTTTTTATAAATAGAATAGAAATATTGTAATTTTAATATGAACATAGTTTATTTTAAATGTAGTTTAATAGCAAGAGATGTGGTACAAGAACTCTTTTTATGGGAAGACGGGAGAAGAAAGAGGGCTTGAACTATATAACCAAAGGCTAGGGTTGATGGCTTTTGCATTTCCACATAAACACATACATGAGTATCTTTAACTCATGTAATTCAATTTGGTGTGAACATTAGCCAGAATGTATCATTTCAATATATCTGTACATTAAAAAATGTAACTTCAATAAAATCATTTAGAAAAATGATTGGTTTTGTTTAAAATGTGTTTTTTGCTTGACAGTATTTTCTTATTCCTAATACTTTGATTTGGGGCTGGAGAGGGAAATTGTGAATACAAACTTTCAAAATCAGTGTTCTGTTTGGAAAATTGAACTAATTTCTGTCAGGATGAAGCTGATGTGACCTAAAGTCAAAATAGACTTCTTCACTGCTGATTATTCCTTTATTGGCAACACCTTACCTGAATTAGACATAACTACTGTTTGCTAAATTTATGTAAACACTCTTATAGTAATTGAAAAATATTCCCATATAAAACTTGCTGCTCCAGTTACATAAGCATTTTTCTTGGTCAACTTTTGTTGCTGAGAGAGTATGTTGTACAGAGTTTCTGCACATCCTAAACGTTGGAAACTTCTGTCCTAAGCTTTTAATCTTTATAACTGTACTACTTATGATCTTTTCTTATTCTTACGGACTTGTTCCTTTCTTGTTAATAAATGTTGTTCTATGTCTGTGTGATTATTGTAGACTTGTACTAGAAATCAAATGCAATTTGTCTGTCTCCTGTCCCTTCTGCCCAATATGTAAATATAAGGGTGTGCAATTTACAAAGTGAACAGAACATGTTTTTAGTTGTGAAGTATCAGAAATACTTTTCCACACAACCACAACTGATAAAATGTTTGACTTAAAATAGATACACAATATTGAAGTGGAAGACTATATTTATCTGCCTTCCATAAATATCAATTACGACATAACTGTTCATTGAACAAATTTTAATAATGGAAAAAGGGGATAGACAATATTTCTAATAATGGTGAAAGGACAAGATATGATCAAAGAATATCACCTATGGCTTTCTTTTGTAGTACGTTGTCATTTTCGCATGAAGAAATGGGTTGTTCATTATTCTCTTAACCGTATTCTTTCCACTTGGTGTGGCAGTGGAAACGTTCACTTCATAAGGGTTGGCTAGTTGAACACTATTGCTAAAGATATCTACGTTCTAGATCAATTATAGAGAACCAAACATACTACAGTAGAAACGTTACACCTCCATTAGCTTCATCGTTCTATTCTGATTTTTAATAGGAAAAACGCAAGCATTTAGCTTTCCTCGCTGGGTACAATTTTCAAAAGCTTTTAAGACCCAATTACAGAATTTATGTAGACGGTAAAAAGAAAAGGAGGACTTGTGGCACCTTAGAGACCAACAAATTTATTTGAGCATAACTTTCGTGAGCTACAGCTCGATGCATCCGATGAAGTGAGCTGTAGCTCACGAAAGCTTATGTTCAGATAAATTTGTTGGTCTCTAAGATGCCACAAGTCCTCCTTTTCTTTTTGTGGATAGAGACTAACACGGCTGCTACTCTGAAACCTGTCATTATGTAGACAGTGAAAACTTTAGCCGTTATACTACTTTTTTGATACATCAATGTGCTAATATTACTTCTGACTTTTCTTTCCCGTAGTTAGGCACAAGTTAAGCCTCTTTCTGATCCCATTTGCCACAGACTTTCAGTATAGTATAGAACTTTCTCTGCCCTGCAGTGTTTATGGGTGGGTCACTTGAACCTGGACCGAAGGGACCACTGTAGCCAGCTTTCTTCTTACCTTGTCTTTGCCCTCATTTTTGTACCTCACTCCAGTTATCAGCTGGTCAAATCTCTATCTCTACTCCTTGGACTACTTCAAAAACTTACTATATATCATTACTATTTCTTTGCACACCTGTTGTGCTAAAAATAGGTAGGTAATAGCCCCATTACATGCTAGAATAGTGCAAGTTTTCTTAAATAATTTTGCAGACTGTGAATTACTTGTTGAAGGGAACACAGTGGCCTCTCTGCTAGTAACTTATGACCAGTCATGTGATTTACTGTATTCAGTTGTGGCATTCATTGTAGGGTATGAATATGCTTGTTTAAAATTGGACATCAGAATCTTTTCCCTAGCTAAAGTAGGCTTTGCCAGTCTTTGTGCCACATGATGTCCCGTGTCCAGTGACCGCCAGCTTGTAAAAAGTTTGCGGTGATGTATCAGGTAGTTGATAATCATTTGTTATACTAATATGAGATAAAAATGTAATGTTTGTCAGACTTCCTTTTAAAAACTATATAGGCAACTCCTACATGAGAAGAAATGGCAACGTACGTGTGCAGTGAATGTGTACCTGTTTATATACAAAAAGCAAGCAAACATCTTTATACGTATCAACATAGTTTGTTTATGAAAGAGCTGCTTATAATTTGTAAATTCCTTGCAAAATTCAGTGATCTTATCTCAATCTATTTGTAAATATTTACATTATGGTAATTGGATTGGGGCCTTATAGTGAATGCTTTTGTTTTGTCTCTGATCAAATTCGCTCACTTCTGTAAGTATGGACACACTTTAAGTGCAGTATGGCTGCTTGTGCCATCAGAAATTTGGTCAAGTGTATTGTCAACAAACTTTTATATTGGAGCACCTGCAAGCCATCTGACATTAGGCTTACTGCGAATAATCCCAAACTGATCCTCCTGAATAAATTACACATCTTAAGTGTTAAGTGTTGTGACTTGTTGAACATCTGCATTTTTTTGCTTCTCGTTTGATGTAGATTCTAAGTAGCTTAAATAAGCAATATCTCTTCACACAGTGAACTTCCTAATTCGGTACAATTCAGTCTCTCATCAGTTCCTTCATATCTCCTATTCATGAGATGGAAAACAGGAAAATTTTAATGTGGAAATCTAGTTTATTACAGGATCACCTTTTGCTTCACTTAAAGAAAATTCCATTAATTGGTGTGGGGAGTAAGGTTTTCACCTAAACCCTTAATTGTACAAAATTCATAGCAAAAGACAGTCTGAGACTTTGACACCCGTTCATCTATTGTAATAAAATAAATATATGCAAAGTAATTTAAGATGCATTACTTTAGTGTGAAGGGTTAGTTAGGTTTAAGTGAGAGGCTTCATGTTGCTAACTAGTTTTGTAGTTCCTCTGTTTGGTTACTCACACTTTTATGTTTTGGACAACTTTACTCAGGTCTCTCTTCTAGAAGTACTGGATTTCAAACTCAAGAAGTTCTGTCACTCTTCTCTTATTACTGTACAAACTCAACAGTTCTGTAAAATGAGACTGGGTCACTAATGGTTCCTAAAAATTGTTGGAGGATGTGTATAAGGATGTAATCCTGCCAGTACATAAATGTGTGCTTATCTTTATGCAGATGAGTAATCCAATTGAGCTCAATAGGACTTACATGCATAAAGTTAAGCATGTGCTTAAGTCTTCGTAGGATTGGGCCCTTACTTGCTTGAAAGGGATGCTTTCAGTAACTCTCAAAATTTAGATTTTTCTTTACTACTCTTTGGTTTGGAGGAAAATAACTTTTCCCTGTTTTACTAAAGATAAGGCACAAACACAGCTTCCTTTCTGTCTCTCCCATCTCCTTGCACATCTTTCCCCTTACCTTCCTCCAAAACCAACAGACTTGTTGTGAATAAGCAATACATGGGTAGTAATCTGCCAGTCAGTGGAGTGCAGGGAGTGAATTATCCTCAGTTGTGAGAGTTATGTTTCTCCTATACAGTTGATAGACTCTAGAGTAGCAGTGAAAAACATGTGGTTTACCTTCTTTTACACTAGGAACATGGAAGTTTTTGAGAGAACTAAATTTAAAGATGATTTGGAAAAAGGGTTATGCCTTACTTAAATTTGTATTTTTCAAAAACAAAATTTTGCTTAATTTTTAATAGAAAAATTAGATCTTGTCCACACTGTCCATTTTGGAATGCATAATGGGTGCCTGGAAAGCATATGTTTGTCAGAGAAATTGTGCAAGTGAAATCTACAAGAGGAAGTGGCTTTTATTCAGGCATCTAAACCTCAATTTTGTAAATATCTATTTAACTCAAATTACTTTTAGAATAGTTCTTTGCTCTTAAAGATTCAGCATCCCTCTCCTTTCAATTAAGGGCTGAGATAGCTATTTAAGACATAGTTGAGCAAAAACACAGTGAAGAATTGACATTTCTAATACTTCTAAGGTAAACAGGATCTTCCCTATATTTCCTGAGTGGGGGTGGGGATTAAGATTGTCTTTATACCTAAAGAAGCCAATAGGAGTTGAACTTTTTTCCATTTTTTATACGTAATACCCAAAGTTTAGTTCAATTTCTGGTTAAGTGGTGTGTGTGTGTGCGTGCATATGCTGTGGGTATGTATGGTTAAAAAAATTAAAACCTTCCATTGGCCCCTACCCTGCAAAAAGAACTGCTTCTCGGTGGAGTCTTAAGGCATCTTTTTGGATTTTTGTGTAGATAAATCCATTTACTGGATATGGAGACATATATGGATTTAAATGGACAAAATAAAAGTTTAATCCTGATTATTCTGATAACTCATCTAGATTTTTTTTTTGTTACCCTTAGTTGGATCTTACAAATGATTTGAAACAAAAAAAAAGTTTGAAAATATACCATGATCGGTTTTTTAGACCCAACATTTGGAAAAGGTTTTTGAGAACTTTCAACCAAACCTGTAACCTTAAATAGTTAACAGATTAGTTCCAGTTGTGTGTGTTTCTGGAGTGGGGGCTAGACCAAATACATCTAATCATGGCCTCTCTGGGATAAAGCTTGTATATGCACTATACCATCCAGGTGGTTTTACATGTAATAAGCTTATAAAAAATTGAGACACATTTTACATTCATTTTTTTCTTGTACACCCCAGTGGCTAAAATTAATAATCTACTAACATGATATACAACTCAAGCGCATGTAGGGAAATGGCTGAATACAAAGCAAGGAATGACTGAACCAAATTGTCCTACTTTGTCATCGGTCTTGACTGCATTCTTGTAAAATGTGAATTTTCATATTTTACATGGTCACAGGCAGAGTTTGAAAAACGTTATAAGCAACCTATGAACAACTTTTGTCGATTTGGAGGGACAGGCCCTAGTGTACTTGAAGAGCAATGCCCTCATGTTGCCTAGCCCCTACCATTAGCTGCTGAGAAAGGGGAAGGTGCCAGGATTCCTAGCCAAGGTGTGGTACAGTCCAGGGACCACACTACAGGATTGTGAGTTTAGAGCCAGTGTTGGCACCTGAGACGCGTTCCATACATTAGGATTTTGGGGGGCTGAGAAATATCAGGACTAATTTCATTTTCATTTAAAAAATAGTTCCTTGCCCTTTAGGAACAGATCTTCAAATCTAAATGTATAGCCGGCACTGAAAGTTTATTTGCTGATTTTTTTTTTTTTTTTTTTGGTCTTCCACCCCTGTAAAGATATGGGTTATTCTGTGTTTCCCTTTCACCACCTTACAGTTGTTCTAGCCTGGCCTTCAGTTATGGGTTTGTTAGACCCACAGGTCAATTCAGTGTTTTTGTAGGGAGCAGAAGGGGTACTGTCTAGTGGTTGCTACAACTATTGCAAGTTACCTCCTTGCTGGGTGCCTCTATTAGATCTGTTTCAGAGTAGCAGCCGTGTTAGTCTGTATTCGCAAAAAGAAAAGGAATACCCGTGGCACCTTAGAGACTAACAAATTTATTAGAGCATAAGCTTTCATGAGCTACAGCTCACTTCATCGGATGCATTCTATTAGATCTACCTCCTCTGCTGACCAGAGAATGTGATTTTTGGTCACAAGAAGGTGTAAGTAAATAGTATAAAGCAACCTGGAATAGAACAAATATGGGACTAAGACCACAGAACAACTGTGTTGTGATCCTGGTTCTGAGTTTGGTTTCCTTTGTGCCCTCTATAAAGTTATTTAACCTTTCCATCTTCGCTTCTGTCTGTAAAATGGGGCTGCATTATAGAGATGTGACAGAATAGTTATTGCTAGTAAATTACTGGATTGGGCACACAACATTTAGTGAGGGGGTGACTTGTCCTGTTCATTGTAAAAGTCTTGTAAACAATTGCAGCTATGCATAGTCACCTGGGATCCACTTCTGCAGAGAAGATTATTTTGGTGGCCCACACCAAAATACAGATGGCTGTTTTGATTTAAGCAAACATACAAAAACTTGTTCCTACTAATATTTTCACTAAAATAGCATAAAAACTAGCCAGATTGTAGAAAGAAGATGTTAGTAATTTTAAAATTACAGCTTTAAAGTTGCATTTGTGTATGGGCATAGTATACAACTTTCCATGTGTTCTAGTCACATAACAGCATAAATGTGCTTCTTGGAATTGAGTAGGTAAGGAAAAACTGTTTTCCCATTTCTGTAACTGCATTTGTAAGAAGGTGATGCCTGCGGGTTTAAAGTCTTGTGCAAACACCTATTACAAGACCACTGGTTGTTGGCAGATGTTTTGTGAAAAAGCAGAATTGGAGAAATCTGTAATAAGTGTCTTGGGTTAGCATGAATGCAACTGCTCTAACTCTGGAGTTCGTGTTTCTCCCAGATTGATTTGATAAGTGGAGATTTTTTAGTTAAATCGTGTTGGAAGGCAGCTTCTCTTACCAGTTCTGCTTTTGGGCAAAGAGTATTCTTCTCTGAGCACCAACGAAAAAGGCATCTATCAGTAGAGGCTACATTTTTTAACTTCATTTTTTTTTCTCTGAATTTCCCTGTATGTGTTTTAGTTAATAATAGTGTAGTGCCAAGGCTTTAAATTAAAATGCAATAACTCTCTGCCCCAATCCCAAGATTCAAATGTTACAGTTCTTTCACCACTGTTAACACAGTTCTGTTTAACATACTGCTCATTTATATCTATGCAACTTCATAGATGCTGGCGAGAGTGGTATTAGTGAGGGCAGAAGTAGGCCTATTACATATATAGGAAAATGCATATTTAGCAGTATAAACAGCAGTCTAAAATACGTGCAATATGGCCCATTAACTGTTTCATAGCACATCTTGAAATTTTGGAATTAAATTTGTAAACTTTACAATCGGAAGTTAGTTTTTACTGTACAGTCACCAGTAACCTTTCAGACTGTCTGTCTGAAAGAAGCATCTGTAATTCTTAAATGATAAATTGGCAGTTCTCTTTAATATGGCATGGGTATCTTGGGATATAAAAAGTCCAATGGTTTCATTGACTCTTCTGAAGAAACCAGGTAACTAACGTCTTTTTGTTCTGTTTGTACAGTGCCGAGCACAATGGGGTTCTGGTCCATGACTAGAGCTCTTGGGTGCTAGGGTAATTTAAAATAAATGGATTTCTATCCAATTGAAAGTGTTGTGCACTCCTAGTAGTTTGTTAATATGGTTTAAAACTGAGCACTTTCATGAATGAACATGTATAGAGACAATTACTGTACTGAAGCATTGTCTAAGTGGGAGTTCCACATACAACTTTCCTGCTCCTGGATGTACGTTGATTGCTTTTCCTGAATTTTACGATTCAGTAACATAATTTGTTTTCAAAATGGGCAAAGTACTTTTTACAAGTCTGTATACTTTGAGAATATTGACAGCTTTACATATTCAAAAAGGAAAAAGTGTTCCTAACAGATTAGATTGACAGATTTTTACATTGAGGCGTGGTTTTAGGTCAGGAGTGGGAAATCCAGAACATCACATATCCTCTGTCTTCCCATTTGTAAAATACCCTGATAAATATTTTAGCCTTATTATGACAATTATTGGGAGACTGTTTTAAAGAACATACATGAATATTGTAGTCAAAAACAGAAAAGTTCATGCGAGTTGGCCTTTAAGTGATGGGAATCTAGAGTCAAGTGTTCAGTTATTTAGGCATCTATAGGTACAAATAGTGCCTAGTGGGATTTTGAAAAGTGCTTAAGCAGGTTAGATCCTCAGCTCCCATGTTAGGTACCTAAGCAGATTAGGGGTTTTTGAAAAAAATCTCACTAAGTACCTACCTAGAACTTTAAATGTCCAAATACCTTTGAAAATGAATCCTTAGTCTTGCTGAACATTGGACAATGTCAGAAAACTTTTAAGAAGGAAAAAATCTAATCGTATACTGAAAGGGGCACTAACATATTTCTTTGAGTTAGCTTCAGAATTCACCTGATAATAAGTCTGAAGTATATAGATGGATGGATGGAGTGGGTAGACTGGAAGGAACTGAAAACATTCCTGAATGTCTACAAGAAGAGCAGTTGTTCTCAATGGAAAACAATCATTAAGTTAATATAGGGATACAACTACATAGAATGTGCTACTTAATTTAAAATGTAAAATTTCATTAATGTTTTCTGCCAAAAATGTGTCTGAACACAGGATTTGACTGTAGAAGGCTATAAATTGGAATTAATGTTGTCAATATGCCATTTTTTTTTCAAGTCTGATATAGCTCACTCGCTGATTAAAGATGACATCTTACAATTCTAAATGTAGTGCCTAAAATTTTTATTCAGCACAAATATTTTTGCTGTAGTGTTGGTAGATCCAGGTAAGTGAAACTTCAATAACAACCCAATCCCTTTGCTCTTCCTTTCCTGTGCTGAGGAAAGCACAGAAGACTACAGTGCATATAAGAGAGATCTCATTGGTTGTTTGAATATAGCTTTTTGATTAATAACATCTGGTCATGTACTACATACTAATTCTGTGGTTTTTTACTGATGTTCTTTGACTTCTACACTTAAAAACGGTAGTGTTTCATGTGTGTGTGGAGAAATTTTAGACTTTCCTACTTTTCCCACTTAAAAATGAATGTCTGCCTTTGCTCTTACGTAGATGAGTTTTCTCTTCCTGTTGATGGCTATTGCTCTGATCAATTAAACAATGGGTCATGAATCTACCAATTGCTGTTCTCTTATACAGTTAATGGTTGAGTGGAAGGTCAATCTACCTGCTGTGGTTCACTGGTAGGTCTGTGACTGCTGTAGTGCTTTGCTGTAACACTTTCTCATTGCTCTTGGAAAAGCCTGTTCCTATTGATTCACTGGGTAAGAATCTTGCTTGAGCCATAAAAAAAAAAAAATCTGATTACTTGGCTTCATAATTAGGTCATCTATACTTCCATCTTCTCCCAGATGGCTGGAGATGCTAGAAATACAAGCTTATCAAGATACAATTTTCTGTGGTGGTTAAGCCTCTGCGTCAGTGCTATCCACTTCAGTTCAGGTCCTATCAAAGAGTCCTTCATAGTGATGCTTCACCACATAAGTGGCCAGACCTGGAAGCTGGGTGTGTTGAGAACATTTTGTGAGTGACTATGATGGTGCTTAATGCTGTTTTAGACTTGGAGGCACCATTTCTCTCAAAGGGCAGGCTAAGTTCTGAGTGAGGGGAGAACTGTTTGCTCTATCCTTTCAGCTAGTCTGCCCTTGCTGTTGACTTGGATTTTATGAGTTTGAACACTTTGGACACTGATGGACCAGACTCGTGTTCTAGCTGCAGTTTGATCCTTTTTGTTTCATCAAAATGTTTCAGTTGTGCGCTGATGGATGTACCACATCTTCTGGCAAAGTGAGCTATTGAGCTAATGCAAGAACCTCTTTGGAGATTAAGTGGCTTGGATGTCCTGTGATCAGTGCACTGATGTAACACCTGCTGTGATAAACCTACCATCTGTCTTACCTTAGGAACCAGAACCTACTAAATGGGACAATAAGGGATGATTACACCACAGTGTTACCTAGAGGAGCCTGGCCTCTGACATACCCTCCATCTCTAGGCAAATGGCACCCTTGACCCCTCAGATTGAGGAGCTTAAATGCTCTTTTTAGATCCTGTGCATTAGATGCCAGCAGAATTTCAGCATTGAGATTATTTAAACCTTGTGATGTTCCTTTATGTGGATAGTAGTGTCAGACCACCTCATCTTCAACTGCCTGCTAAAAATCTATATAATATTGCAGTCTCCAAAATGGGTGGTATACAAGTGTTTTGCACATCAAGAGATGCTTATGGCTTCTTCCATCCTCCTCACAGTTTGCACAGTTGAGTGGTCATGGAGCACAATTAAAAGCACTGCAGTGTTATAGCTGGGAAGATGTCTGAATCTAGGTGCTCATGAGTGCTATAAATCCCACATGGGCAAATAGTTTAAGCTTCAGAAGGTGGTTCACCCATTTGTGCCTCAAAGAATAAATATGTGGACTTCCAAAACATTCATAGATTTAATTTTAGAAATGTCTAGCAGTAGGTATGGGTATTGCTTGATGTAACAGTATAAAAATATCCAGTAGGCACACATGGCATTAAATTTGTCCTTTCAACCAAGAAGTTCAGCAATAGTAGTTGGAGGACCTTCTGTGACACCATTACTCCCTTTTGAGATGATGTGGAGGCCAGTCTCAAGAACATGGCACAGTTTGTTTCCTTCGTCAATAATCTTTCTTTCCTATTCTGAGAAAACAGTGGACGAGGAGTGGCTTTAGGCTATAACCAATACAACAAATATCCCCCAACAGTGTACTGATTTTGGCAAGGACTGAGTCTTTGTACTTGGAAAACATCTGCCACCATTCGGGTGCAACATGATCTCAGCAATATGCCTTTAACTTCAAAGCAGCAAAAAGTTAGATTTTTTTTTTTCCTCAAAGTTCTGAATCAAATAATTAACCTGCTTCTGTCTGCCCTATATGATCTCCCGGTCAGAGAAAGAAATGGGTTTTCTTCCTTCTGGGTCCCCTAATTTCATATACATGGGTCCTCTGTCAAGCAGAGACACTACTTTTTTTTATATATAAACAAACAAATCCCAACAAATTGAGTCCACAGCCTCACTCCTGCAGGAATTCAGCAAATGGGCATTCTAGTAAATATAATTTTAAAATAAAACCCAACATCAAACTCCTTATTACAGTATGTCTCTGATAACTGAACAGTACTACCAATTCAGTTTTGCCTTTTGGACTGGTTGTGTGATTAGCAGTTAGAGCAGGATACTGACTGAAAATGGGAATTTGTGTTTTCCACTGCAAGATAATAGCTTAAGAATAGTATTTCTTGAAAGAATCTGAGGATTTGCCCATGTCACCAATGGGTGCTGGAATCACTGGAGCTCTTTAATGTAATTAATTGATTCAGTTTCTCTCCTACTGAGACAATTGGAATATGAGACCTTATGAACATGTCTTACCTCAGAGCCTTCTCTCTATTCCCCACAAGTCAATGAAATTGTGAACCTTGTAAGAAGAATTTGCCAAATTTAAACAAGTTTCAATAAAGAACAAGCTATAGATATTGGGACTAATAGCCACAGCTAGTCATTGTACCCATAGCTCATCTCCATGAGACAATCTCAGTAGACCGAGGTTTATGTGGGTCACAGGCCACACATGTATTCAGTTCCCTCTTCATGAAACATTTGGTAGACCTCTAGGAGCAATCTGCAATATGGCGAGTACTTCCAAATTTATGCCATTTAAATTCTTGTAACCATGCATTGGTCCACTGTGGAAAAGGAGGGATATTTCAAACTCAAGGCACTTAGTTTCTGCAGACCCCATATCTCCACTAAGTTTACTGGAAATGAATGTGTACATTTCAGACTTTGAAATCTAGATTATTTAAGTGATGTGGTATTACAACTTAATAAAAGATGGTTCTGGTTTAAACAAAAATCATACCATGTGTTCTAAGTTAATTAGCAGGAAGAGAGAACGTGTCCCCTGTACTGGGAAGCTATTGTAGGTATGGAACTGGGCTTTATCCAGATAACTCCTAGAGTCCATTTACCTAGCATGGAAAGGAAACACATTAACCAACTAGCTGAGATTGTGTGTAATTAGACCTTCACAGGGAGACCATATATCAGATAGTAGTGGTGCATATCTTTGCTGGGGCAGAACTCCCAAGACTGAACTCTGCTTTTTGCATCTTTTCTGAACAACTATCAGTTTTGTGTGTATACTATGTTCACTGTCCTCTGTGGTAGGAGCAGTAATCTTTCCTTTCCTGTGACAGAAACTTCATGGATGTCTATTCTTCCACTGTTCTCACAGTAAACATCCTCGCTAACCTCTGAAAAACAATGGTTTTGTGATCCTGATTGCCTTTTTGGTAGCCAAGACTCATCTGATTTCACTGCAATTGCATATAACCATTCCCATTAAAGGATCTTGTCACACACGATTGCTCATATACAGGACACCTGTCTACAGCTCAACCTGGAATCTCTCCCCTGTCAGTTTTCTTTCTGAAAAGAGATTGACACGGTCTTGGTGTGCCACAACAGGTGTCGGTGTTCTTGTTGCTGGGAAAGACCTTGTCCAGTGTGAATCTCATTACTGGTTCTGAATAAGCTGTTTAATTACATTCTTCACTTGGTCGATAGAGCTATTGTGACTAAACTTTGTTTCTCATGAGCTGCTAAAGGTAAAAATTTCTTCTGTTAAGTTCATGAGGTGTTCGTTGCATTTGAAAAATTTTTTAGGTATAGTGAGAGATTTTCTAGAAACACCTCAGATGCTTAAAAAGTTCTCACTGTTATGCAAGAGTAGCATAGTCTTTTATTAAGCTCTTCTTTTAAGACACTTGATAATTGTGACCTGAAGTTTGTATACTTGGAAGGTTTTATTCCCATGGCTTCAGTTCAGAGAGGGAGGGATGTCCAAGTTTGTTGCATACTTAGGCTCTTCCAGAAAGAATATCATGGGGCAATTCAGGGCCTACAAGAATGGCTTTTTATCTGTTGTCCCCATTTCTGAGTATTTTAGGTAGTCCCCTTATCAATGAACATATGCTCCTTTATCATTGTGTAAGAATAAAAGTATACATCAAGCACAACAGTACAAAATAAAAGATACACTCGCCTACCAAAGGTGACAGAATTATACCTACACAGTTAAATATCCTGCCAAAACATTTCTCTTAGCCTATGCCCATTCCAGGAATATATTTTTAATAGCTCAGTGTTAGGGCTTGTCTATGCGAGAAAGTTGTACCTGTTTAAGGTGAATTAAAACCATTTTAAACTGGTACAAACCCCTGAGTGGGCACTTGTCAGTTAAACTGAAATATCTGTTTTAGACTTGAGCTAAACAGATATGACATTTAAACTGAAGTAAAGTGTCCACTCAGGCATTTGTGCCAGTTTAAATTCACACCTTAACTTAAAACAGGTACAACTTTCTCACATAGATAAAACTTCAGAGGGTGTTCGGGGTCTTACCTTCAGAAGACTAAAACTCGGAGTCTAATTCTTTAGTATTGTGTACGTGGCCTCGCAATTCATGACAGTGATGTGAATTGCAGTGCACACAAGCATGCTGTGCTGTAACTGCCCTGTATGGAGCCTGCGAGTGTGTACGAAAAGATACCTAGTTTGCATTAACTCTACAGTTTATACCCACATAGTCTGAACTGTAGAGCTTTGTAGGGGTAGGATCTGTTGTTTCTGTAGACACTGGTTCAGTAGAATTTATTTGGAGTCTGTGTTTTCTCATCATTCTCATTACTGTTCAGTTACCTTGATTTTTTTTTAAATATAACAAATATGGATTTTCTTCATTGTTGCTATAATAAAACTTTTGCCACCTTGATTGAGTGTAGACATGCTGTGTTTTTGGTCTTCAGTTCTGTATTCTGTAGACCTGTATTGTTTAGAATAGAGTGTAACTTTGAAATCTTTTAAGGGATAGTAGACTGGAACATCAAACTGGAAAACGGCCTCAGTGAAAATGTCATTCAAGTAGCTTTCATTAATAAAGCTCTAAGGCATGACATATAAAACACAGCCTATTGTGTGTGTGTGTGTGTGTGTGTGTGTGTGTGTGTGTATTTTTCTCTTGTTTGTTACATATAATAGCTAAACAAACACAGACCTAACTCAGCAACTAAGAAAATAGATTTGGATGTGAAAACAACTTCAAAACTTCATAAAATAAGTTACATGATCCTCATGAAGCTTGGGTTTTTAATTTAATAGTTTTATACTCCAGAAACAGCAATAAAATATGTAGTACAAAAGATAATTAACCCAAGTACTTCAGCTTATTCTTTTCATTCTTTTTCCCTTGCCTCTTTATAAAATAGATGTTTGATGGGAGGAAAAGCTTTTTAAGAAGCAATTTTAGGGGAAATATTCTTTAGTATGTTTTCTCTACAAAAAATTGTAAAAGATCATAACTTTCATGAAGAATGCTTACCAGTATGTCCAGTCCTATTTTGAGAAGTGACTTCATGTCATGTAGGTATGACTAATTACAGTTGTGACGTGTAGTAAAAACAGTGAATAGAAAACTGGATGCACTAGAGTTGCACTTAACTTATCCCACCACTTCCAATGAATAGGCCAAAGTGTAAATGCAAAATAAACCTAGTCATGCATCTTGGAAAATAATTCCAACCCAAACTTGTTAAAAACTTAGGCAGTTTCTTTCTCCTTCGTCCTCTTAAACTGGTCAGTTTCAATATATATATTGGATAAATGGAATGCATCATGGATATGTAATCCACTGAATATAGGCTTTATGCCAGTAGACTTAGTTTCCCAGGTGTTTCTCCATTAAAACATTAGGTTAATGTTGATTTTGAAACAAGGGTGTATAACTCATCAAGGTTTGTAAATTATTATAGTGGGATGCCAGTTTCTCCTGTAACTTCTATCCACCCCTTCTCATTCATATATAATATAGAATAAGAATGGTGCCTTTGGCCTGTGCCTTGGGACAAGTAACCTCTTTGAGAGCTAGAAGTCTTACTATGGGACTGTTTCATTAAAAAACAAATGCAGGATACTGCTTCCTGGATCCAGATCAGCTTTTGTTGTACTACCAGCTTGTATTCACTTTAAGTGCATTAATCCTAATATTGATTATGTATTCCCAAACATTAAAGTCTGCTTAAATACTTGTTTTAATACAAGTGTAATTGAATTGAATATTTTGAAGACTTTTTATTGTAAACAATATCCTTATTGTAGATACTTTGGGATCAAGATGTCGTCATTAATTGAATCTTTAAGTGGTTTAGCTAGTTTAGGCCCAAAATTTAGGCTCTTGGGCACTGAGAAGGGATGGTTTTGCAAAAACCATCTATTAAAATTATGTATTTAAATTCAACATTTCTACTTTTTTATTTAAAAAAATTCCTTTTTTACAATAGCTCTTTTGGATAATTTGTTTTAAAAATTAATCTAATGTAAATAAAATCTTGGGAAATAGGAAGCAATTGTCTTGTGATCTGGCTCTCCAACCTTTTATGCATGAGTGTTATTTTACTGACATAAGTAACCTTATTAAAGCCAATGGTACTCTTTACCTGAGTAAACTTTTACACATTTCCAGGAGTGAAACCTTACAGAAAAATATTTAAATGCCCATTTTTTTTAAAGTACAGGAAGGTTTGCCAAAATATAAATGGTGCTGACAACTTTTTAAAATACTGACTATGTAATTTTTCCATATATTAAATCGACTGTGTGTGGATGTTAAGATAAAAGCTGCATTTCCTTACTTCAATTTTCTGATACTTATACAAATAAGTACATGCATTAGTGATTGAATTATTTTTTAATTTTGTGAAACATCTTTTTTTTTAGGTTTTGTGTTTACAAAAATAAAAATAGTCCCTCAACCTAAATTTGGACTAAACTACTTTACAATGCCCCTTCATTTTCCCTTTTAATGTCTCTGTCAATTTGAGCCTAATAAACTGTTACTCCCTCTTCCTAAATAAGTATTGTTGTGCTCAAGTTATTAGTTTGAAAGTAACTTATGGATTCTATTGTCCAGCTATACATTGTGACATGTAAAATAACCATTCGTGGTATGATACTGTGCTACTATCTCTGTTTTGCCAAACCATGCAAACATGTTTTCTAACTTGAAAAGAAGAGAACAAGCTTATTTAAAAAAAAAAAAAATTACATTTACCATAATAGCCTTATTGCTTCTGACCATGTCTTTCTACTTTTTCTTCTGCTTAATTGATACTAATATGACTTGTTCTAATTCGCAACATGGGCTGCCCTTTAAGGTTCAGTTTAACCTCCCTACACATCAGGTGATTGTGTATAAACAGTTGTAAATAGCTTGACTTCTTTTTTTTTTTCTTCCTGCTTTCAGTGCAGGAAGCAGTTCTGGACTTGAATATCCTGTAATTGAATTGTGAAGGTTTTTTTTCATATTTTAAATCCACCCTGAGTAGCTGAACTATTTACAATTGTAGTGTAAATACTATTCCAGTAAATTCCAGGACAGAACTTCCAAAAGTCATGAATTCAGCCTTATGAGAAGCTTATCCAAAGTCCAGTGAAGTCAATGGAAAGACTTGTGTTGTCTTTCATGGCTTTGGATCAGACCCTGAGTATCCAACCTGCAGTATGTGAGGCGACTGATTATTGAGAAGACACTTAGCAGCAAAATTCAGAAATGATGAAAATTCATCTGAAACCATTAATTCTCTGTTGGATGCTAGTTTTGTATTCCATAATTAACTCTTTACCTGTTTTTCTATGTTTCTGAAAGACTGCAGGTGTAGAAAATTAGGTTTTCTTATGTAATTTTCAGCTTCTTGAGATTAAACATGACTGTCCAATCACTAATATTGGGGAAACTTTCTGGTTGGTGTGGTGGAAATCACTGGAGAAGTTCCTGGTTTTCTGATTGGCGCTTGATGGAGTTGGCTTTAGGATTCCAGAGGATATAGGTGCAGAAAAAAATCTCTTCAGATCAGCTGAGGCTTTCTCTGTATTTACGTTGCCCCATCACTGTAGTATCTGAACACGTCACAATCATCAACTTATTCTCACAGCACTCTGTGAGGTGATTACTGTCCCTACTTCATAAATGGCTAACTGAGACAAAGAGATTAAGTGACATGCTCAGGGTTCCACCGGAAGCCCATGGCCGAGCTGGGAACCGAAGCCAGATCTGCATCCACTGCTTTAACCACATGGCCATCCTTCCTATAATGCAGCTCAGTATTCTTGAGTTCTGCTTTAGTTACTGTATTTTCCATGTAGTGCAGTACTTCTCTTGTCATCCATGAACTTGAGTGCAACATTATACAGTGTGTAATGAGTTAAGGTACTATCTGTATGTAAACCCCATTCTCTAATAAGAGCTAGTCTTGAGTTAGTCTTGGAATTCCAGATTGTGATTCCTCTTTTCCTTTGATCTGACTTCTCGCTTTTTGCTTCAAGTATTAGTGTAGCAGACCAATTTTGATGATCAATTTTAGGAGATTGATCTTTTTAGTTGCGTTCCATCCCAGTGTTAGAAGCTGTTATTTGTCTTGTTTTTGGAGTATTCCTGCAGTAAATTAGAGGGGTGGTAGTTATTTGCTGTACAGTGCCTTCCTCCAAATGTCTCCTAAGCATTCCTTTCTTTTTGCACCATTCTTGTTTCACATTGGCTTATATGCAGTAAATTAATCTTTAAGGAACAACCCATGGCATATTAGTAAAAGACTGTTGGTCCAATCAAGCACTTGCATACTGTGTGAAGTCAAGGAGGCTTCTTTGTTTCCTCTATAGTGAGGGTGAAGAATTGTCTGGCACAACTACATCTTGGGTTGTGGTGGTTTCCTCAGTCTGGTCTGCTTGTGGCCCTTTATCAGTTAAGCCATTGCTCACTGTGGTGGCCTTCTTTTCTTAGTGAGAAGACAGCCCTGTTGCAGTATGTGTCAGCAGGTGAGGGGGTGAATGCATAGTCTTCGGATAAATTTGACACACTGTCTCTTTGAGATGACAGTACTTCATAGTTCTGTCCTACCATTCGTGTGTGGGTACCATTCTCCTTCCTGATTAGCTATGGTCAGCTGGGAGATGTTAAGCCCATTGTTAATGGAAGTAATTTAGTGCTTTCTGGGTTATTTCCTGCTCTTAAATGTGTTTAGATTCAAATGTCACTTTAAAAGAAGTAAGATCTTAATTTGGTCAGATGCCAGTTGGTCTCTAACCATGCCTTTTCATATAATCTTCCTGGTGATTCTTTGTTCTGTTTAATCATTCAACTGAGTCTTCAAACATTTGGTAACCTCCATTCAGCAAATATTTGTCTAGTACTTGATTAGATTTGTAAAATACCCTGCAATCCTTATTTCTCAAGGCACATAGTCTGCTTATTTGGGCTTTTCTATTGATAATATTATTTGAAAGGGATACTATATGGGACTGTATGTAGCCACAGAAGGAAAGTGGAGTGGAAAAATCATAAGACTAAGAAAACTAAACGAGTATGATTTACTTACATGTAATATAATGGAAATGTACTGGAAAGAACTTTGGTAGGTCATCTTGTCCTGTCCCCTGCTCTGAGGCAAGACTGAATACTATCTAGACCATCCCTGACTGGTGGCTGTTACCTATTCTTAAAAATCTCCAATAATTCTGTATCTCCCTTGGTAATTTTGTTCCAGTGCTTAACTACCCTAACAGGAAGTTTTTCCTAATGTCTAACATAACATCTCCCTTACTGCAGTTTAAGCCCATTACTTCTTGTCCAGTCTTTAATGTTTAAGGAGAATGGTTTATCACCCTCCTCTTTAACAACTATTTAAATACATGACAACTGTTATCGTTTGCCCCCTCAGTCGTCTTTTCTCCAGACTAAACACAATTTTCCTCATAGGTCATATTTCCTAGACCTTTAATAAATTTCTGGACTTCTCCAGTTTGTCCACATCTTTCTCGAAGTATGATGCCCAGAACTGGATACAGTACTCTTACTGAGGCCTTATCAGTGCTGAGTAGAATGGAAGAATTACTTTTCTTTTCTTCCTTACAACATTCCTGCTTAATACAACCCAGAATGAGGTTCTTTCCCCCCCACCCTTAATTTTTTGTTTTTTTTGGGGGCTATGGTATTACATTATTGACTCTTACTCATTTTTTGATCCTGTATAACTCCCAAATCCTTTTCTGCAGTACTCCTTTCTAGGCAGTCATTTCCCATATTGTATCTGTGCAAGTGATTTATTCCTTCCTAAGTGTAATACTTAGCATTTCTCCTCATTGAATTTTATTCTGCTTATTTCTTGCTGTTTCTTCAGTTTGTCAAGAACATATTAAATACTAATTTTGTCCTCCAAAGCAGTTACAATCCCTTCTAGCTTGCTATCATTCACAAACTTTGTATGTGTATTGTGTCGTCCAAATAACTTAAGAAGATATTGACTAGGACCAGACCAAGGACAGATCCCTGCGGGACCCCACTCCATATGCCTTTCCAGCTTGATTGTAACCATTGATAACTACTCTAAGTATCCTATTTCAACCAGTTGTACACCCACCTTGTATTAGGTTTGTATAGGCAGTACTTCTCTAATTTGTATTCTTGATATACTGTATGGGTACAAGTAATTGGATCTGAAAAGATGCACTCCAGTAACATTTAATTTAAAAAAAAGCGATCAGTTTAATCTTAACTAGATCTGCGAAGAATTGGTATTATAAACAAACCATTATACCCCTTTGTATTCTTTAATTCAAAAGCAAACTAAAGGATTTTTCAGTGTTCAGTCAAATCAAGGAATATATATGCAAAACCAATATAAAATACTGTGGTGTGAAACTAATCTATGTAATGACACTGAATTAGAGTAATTGGCACTTGATTCTTCACCTTTCTTCCAGATATTGCTGCATAAGGTGTGTACGCTTTATAGTATGTTACCTGTTGCACTAATCTGGCCCCTGCATTAGTTAGGCCCAATGAAATCAGTACAGTGTACCATCTTATATTTTAATTTCCTTGCTTTTGTGCCACAACCTTAAAATTAACTTAAAATAACACTTAGTGATCTGACCAACATGTAAAAGATCTTCAATCTTTAATTCATCCCATTGTACCTGGGCATGTTGAGGGAATGATTTTTGCATTCCATATGTGCTATATTGATTTTTTTTCCCAATGGTAGTGTAACTTGTATCACATCCTATTGACAAGTGAGCCGCTACAGTGTTAATTGTGATTGTAAAGGCATTGTGAATGTGTGTGTGAGAGAGAGATGCCTCCTTACAGCTGCAAAGAATACCAGTAGGTCTGTTTAACTGAATTATGCTTAATATCTATGAATACGTTCATAGACCTGTAACAACTCCCATGTGTGTTTAATACTTTTTCACTGTCATTGTAATAGTTTATAAAGACTGAGAAATAGGGAGTATGAAATGGGAACTACAGTAAATAGAACTAAGACCTGAAAAGTGAGCAGAGAAATGGGTGGGGATGGGGAATAACTGTTGCAAAGGGAAGCAAGCCAGTCTGTTATAGTGAGTGTGTAATGTTCATATTCTTTGCTGTTGACCGGGAGGTGTCATATGGGTAAGCAATATAAGCTGTTCAGAAAGCTTAAAGAGAAGTTGAGGCTGGATGTGTAACATGAGTCATCTGGGATGTTGAAGACTTTTCTACCATTTTATGCAAGAGATGCTTACAGCTGAAATTAAGGAAGATTTCAAACACGAGAGGACTGAATCTGAGTAGAGAGAAGTGGAAGGTAGAAAAAAAGATTGTGTTCATAAAATGGGTTGTTCCATCTGAATACATCCAGGGAGAGTGTATTATCTTGCATTATATTTGACAATGGACAAATAGAGCAAACTAGTGGTCCAAGTTGAAATGTGTGGTAACTGCACTGATCTGAGAAAGTCTTGAAGAACGTTGTGGATCAATCAGTCAAGATCACCATGATCAGGGTATTTGTATTGGAAAAAAGAGGGATTTGATAACATAGGGATAAGGAGAACAGAACAGTACATTGCTTCAAGAGTTTGGAAGAATGGTTGCAAAGTGTCATCCACAAAAATATTGACACAAGCAGTAAGCAGGGCAGAAGTGTCATACAAAAGTTCAATGACTTGGAAAGCAAAACAGAGATTAGGTTAACCATGCTGAAGAGTGGGCAAGGCCTAGAAAATGAGAGAGACATAGATTGTTGGATTAAAGGCTGTTGCTTGGAAAGAAGTCTGGCTTAATGAAATAGAAATTCCTTGTATTGAGAGAAGGAGCTGTTACAAATAGAAATTCTTCACTTGTGTGCATGGGGAATCAGCCTCCTGGACTCAAGACTGGACAGGCTTTTGAAGACTTCTTTTAAAATGTGAAAAGTGAAGTAGTAGGTACAGCTCATGTCATGAGGAAAGTAGCAAAAAAAAAAAAAAAAAGAGCGGGGAAGACACATTTTCCTAAAAAGACTATATGAACAGACTAAATGTAAAGAAATGGACAAAAGGTAACAGAAGATCATCTTCAAAGGAAAGAGAAGTAGCTGAACTAATGCAAGAAGCATGATGGACAGATAATCACCTACAGATATTAGTTATAAAAAAAATTTGGTTTTGCTGACAAACATGGGTGAGAATAAAGAAACGTAGAGTAGATGGAACAAGGAAGTTGATAAGAAAAAAATTCTGATGGGGTCTATTGCCTCTAATCATGGTCAATGCAAAGAAGGATGTGACTTAAGTCACATAAGACTGAACTAATGGGTTTGGGGTTTTTTTGAGAAAGGGCTAACAACTTCTGGATTTCTAAATACCAATTTTACCCATGAAGTAAAAGAAATGTAATTGCAATAAACTATGAGGAACTATTAAGAGAAGTGAAAGAGGAGGACAGACCCCAACTCCATTTTATATTTGACTATTTTATTTTGGGGTAAGAGATCAACTAGTGTTCTGTTTGTGAAAATAACTTGAAAAGGGTGAGAACTGAAAGGCGTTTAACTGTCATATTTTTCGAACAAACTCTTGTATGTGAGTCTGTATCTGCCATTCTTACTTATATCAAGCAGTATCTAACTTTGCAAGAAATATCATTGGCTATACTGGGACTATTTTGTATTTAGGTACTGATGAGGGAAGTAGAGATGTGCACTGGCCTACAAGTGTGGTCTGCCTTTAAATTGGTATGTGATACTTACCTGAGATCAGAAATACTTTTCTCTTCAAAATATGCACTCAGGGATGGGAGGAGGAAGAAAGGAGCTGGCCATGCTGGTGAAATAAAAAGAACAAGCAACAACTGATATTGATGATTGGAGGAGGAAGTAGATGTATAGAATTCTTCAAAAAAGGAGTGAGTGAGGAATCTAATATAGATTAGAAAGGGAAAAGAATGAACCTGAGAAACTGATTTGTCTTTTCATTATCCAAGTTGAAAGAAGAAAATAAAGCTAACATAAATAGAGGGTAGGAGGGGAGAGTTTTCAAAGAGAAATTTTTAAGGGTGAGTTAGTTAGTAATAGCAACCCAGTGACATTTCCTGTTGGTTATTTTTTCTAAAGTCCAGAATAGAAATTTTTTTTTTGTTTTTTAAATTAGCTTTTCTCCATAAAGATTTAGCTTGTATCTTGTAGACTGAGGTCACTGAACTGTATGATAGCTTCTAAGACTATCACTCTAAAGAGTGGGCCTCTTTCTGTGAAGTGCTGAGCACCCTTAATTTTCATTCAGTTTCCATAGTAATTGGGGCTTAAAACTGCAAGCTGCTGAATGCCCTCAAACTACAACTGTGTTGTCTGAAGTCCATAGTAGAATGTGGACTGCTAAAGTGGTGACCAAGGTCTACACCATAGTGTGGGTGGTTAAATTCTTCCAAGAAAGCTCAACGAATCAGTCCTTAAGGCTTTCCTGCACTTTAAAATTAATTTGGATTAAGGTAGGCTGTGAATTTGAAGAGCAGTAACTGTTCCTGAATAACTCCTGAATAATAATCCTGAATAGCAGTTGTGGATGTTCTTGTTTTGGAATGTATTGATTTCTGTTCAAATCATCCACATTCAAAGTGAATGAAGATAAATGGAACAATGCACTTCTGCTTCTGGAGAGCTATTCGGGAATAACCCAATGTGCAGAAAAACCCTTAGTATTCAAAAGCATATTCTTAGCTGCTAGGGGAAGGAAATTTCTGTTTCAGTGAAGGTTGTTATGCCCTTCTCTCTCCCCCCGCCCTCCTTTAGGGGATGTAATTAGGAAGGTTAGCAGCCCAGGTTTCACCTAAAGTTTGATGATTAGGGTATACCCAGATTCTGTGTGTTGGTGTTTCTCTGTCATATTTGAATGCAGACTTGATTTATATAGCTCAGGAGTTTTGCATTTTAATATGTGACCTTGAATTAATTCTTCCCATCTTGCACTGGAGATTTAGTTAAAACAGCATATTAGATCAAATCAGTAGATTTTGTGAGCAGAAAGAGAAACTTGTCAGCAAATTTGTTTTTGTTTATTTAAATCTTGTTGCCATTCAAATGTACATAGGCCTTTCTTAGAAGGATTTAACTTAGCTTCCAGTGAAGCATAATATATTCAATTTCCAGCTAAGGGTTCTGATGATTAGTGTTGGATGGTGGAGACACCAGTATGAAAGAAGAAAAGGAGTACTTGTGGCACCTTAGAGACAAACAAATTTATTAGAGCATAAGCTTTCGTGAGCTACAGCTCACTTCATCGGATGCATTATGCTCTAATAAATTTGTCTCTAAGGTGCCACAAGTACTCCTTTTTCTTTTTGCGAATACAGACTAACACGGCTGCTACTCTGAAACCTGTCAGTATGAAAGACTCTCTCTCATTAGTCTGCTGCTTTGGCTTTAAGGAAAAAGATGTATAAAGTTCATTAATCTTAATTGTAGAAACAAAGATCTCAGACAGAAAGGGCTACTACATGCTACCATCCAGTTTGATTCTCCCCTCTGGGAGGGGAGTGCTGAGGTGTAGAGGGCTGCAGGTTTCCAAGAATCCATGAGAAAAGCAGAAGACATCCTTGCATATACCAGGCTATTCTTCGAAAGGCCCTGCCCCTCTATACTGCTATTCTTTTCCTACCTTCCGTTGGCAGGTTGGCTCCCTAAAGAGAAATGCTGCAATTTATGTCAGTCTCTCCTTCCTCTTAGAGGAATGCTTTCTGCTATTCCAAGAAGCAGTAACTAATGAACAAATTTCCCCTGAATTCTTTGTGAGTTCCTGAAGACAAGTAGATTTCCTTTTGTCACCAGGAAGGCTGGGGTGGGGGTACTAAGTGCCATTTTCTCCTTTTTCGTAACACACAACAGAAGAGAATATGAGGCACATCGTTTGGAAGTAAAAAGTTGCTAATTTTGCTAAATACTCTTCAATTTCTTTATTGCTATATTTATGTGTATAGTAATTGGGTAAATTGACTATACAAAAATACACTCCTTTATAGTTTATTTGAAACAACATTCTCAATTCTTTGGAGAATGTTCAGAGAAAATGTGTTCATATTTAATTTCTCTTTTAAATAGTCTTTATTGTGAACATGTACAAAGTGACTATTCACATTAGATTGAGAAAAATGTTCTAAATATGGCAAAGCAAGGTCTTTCATTCATTTCCAACACCTCCATCTTACATTTTCCTTCAGGAAAATAAACTATAAAACTTAAAGGATAATTATGAGAAGAGTGACTATATAACGGCATTTTCTTACTCAACAGCCCAGCTTTCAATGTAGATGCACAATTACAGCTGCTGCTGTCTTGCATGACAAAAACCCAATTGTTCTTTTACCAGTTCAGAGCCAATACAGCTAAAGAGCAAGGGGACTGATTGTGTTTTGTTCTGGTAATAGCTAAAAAAACACAGCTTGGCTTTCAGGTGCCGATGTGATACTACAGTGATGGATGCGTTAGAACTAAGTACGTGTAATTGTAGAAATAATCCTAAATTGAACTTCTAGCACTAACAGAAGAAACTCCTTTTTACATGTAAGATGAACTAATTTGATCTGGAATCAGAAAGGGACAAGAACTTTAAAACCCAACAAAGCCATTTTAGAATCAGTTTCAGAGCAGGACTTCACTTCAAAACAAGTAATGGAAATAAAGAAGGGAAAATTTACACTAACACGATGAGACTTGTAAATATAATTTTATTGTAATTTTAAGGAAAATATATTTTTGATCCATGTAAAAGGGGTTTTTCTTTGTCAATCTTTACTCTTTCCTTTATCTTTTTCCCCCCCACTCTCATTTCTTAAATATTAGCTCTTAATTATCCTTCAGTATGTCTTATTGTGAAATTTCGGGTAATGGGGAGGACAAAACTCCAACTAATATTTTGTAGAGATTTACGGTTTGATTTGCATGTAGAACTGCTGCAGAATTTTAATGTCATTTCAGTCTTCCATGCGTGTATTACATGAGTCCTAGTAAGGGAGCACTGCCTGCCTTTGGCTTCTAAGGCTGTAGTTAGTGTCCTGGTATTATACAGAAATTAAGGAACCTGCCTTTAAATCACTTAGTCCCTGAAAAATCTAACACATTTGGAATCTATAGAAGTTCTTAATGCAACAAATTAGTTGAGAAGGTAAACATTCAAAAATCGAGAGTTATTAGAGCCATCATAATCCAGCCCTCTTGTATATAGATATTTTTGATACTGTATTAGACATTTATGTTCTGTTGCCACTATAGAGCCTTTCATCTCTATATCACTTATTTGAACAGACCCTAGGTTGGTAACGACAAAGTTGTTAATGGCTGGTGGGTGTCTGGCCCATGTGAAATGAGTTAGGTCATCTCAGGTGCTCACTGTGATACCAGAATTGGCACTAGGTAGCATGTTGGCAGTCTGAGCAGACAGGAAAAAGACTGAATGTGCATAAAGAACAAACTAACCTGTTACTTTACAAATGGTCCCCCAGGTCAGGGATGAAGCTTACTGGTGGTCAGTGTAGGGAAGCTTATCAGTTCAGAATGCTGGATTGGCTCTAGAGAACTGATTATCTCATTTTACCCACCAGACAGGTACAGAATAAGAAATGGGTGCACCTGTTTGTGGGTAAAATGAGAACATCAGTTCTCTAGAGCCAATCCAGCATTTTTACAAACATAACAAATATTAGTACATCAAAAAAAAAATCAATAAAGCCAAATATTAGTAAATATGCTATTACTACTATTATTTGTACTGTAGAAGGACCTAGATGTCCCAGTTAGGAAATGGGACCCTGTTGTGCTAGGCCAGCAGTTCTCAAACGTTAGGAACCCGGGGACCCCCCATTTTGACTTAAATTTTTTCATGGCCCCTGCTCAGGCCCAGGCTCTGCCCCCCATCACCTCTTTCCCCCAAAGCCCCACACAACCCCACCTCTTCCAGGCCCCCCCTCCAACCCTGCCCCTCCTCTTTCCTCCCCTGAGTATGCCCCATCCTCACTCCTCCGCCACCTATCCAGTACTTCCTGCAGGCTGGGGAACAGCTGTTCAGCGGCATGCAGGAGATGCTGGGAGGAAGGGAGAGGAGTTGAGTTGATCAGTGGGGTTAGCAGACCCCCTGAAGTACCCTCGTGGATCTCCAGGGGTCCACGGACCCCAGTTTGAGAAATGCTGTGCTAGGCAATATACAGTTAGCAGTAAAAAGACAATTCCTGCCCCAAAGAACTTAGTTTTTCTCAATGAAAAATACACGAGTTAGATGAGACCGAAAAATGTATTGAATGTGTGGATGAATTCAGTGTAGCCAGGTTATTTTCTTTTGGGAATGGTAACTTTTTAAATCTTCTGATTTTTGTATATTTAAATTCTCACCTATAAATTGCATGAATTTTGAGTTTTAACATGGAATTCTTAATTGTTCTTGAATAAAGAAAAATTGTGACCTGCAATTACAGCTCATTCAAATAAATACTTAGTTTAAAAATTCGTGTGTACACCACATATAGAATCACATACTGAATCATGTTGGTATGTGGTATATTAAAAAAAAAAAAAAAAAGGCATTTTGTATGCAGTATGTTTTGCAGTAACTTCATTGGGCAGGAACAACATTTCTTCAGACATATTAGACATCTGTCACTGTGAACTTAGTCAATAACAAAATTGACTTCAGGATAGTATTGCTGCTGTGGCACTATACAATATTTAAATTAGCCATTAGGAAACCAGCTAGTCTCTAACTTTCAAGATTCTCCGCTCACCTCTGTTAATTGGGGTTACTCTTTTAGAGTGATGGGATGGTTTGTGGCCACTGGAAGACAAGGTCTGTTTGGGACTACCACCTTCCTCCTCCCCCCCCCCCCCCTTTTCCATATTCACTCTGCCATTTCATCCCATAAAGCATCATGGCGCAGGATACACCTAGCAGCAGCACAAGCTGAGTGGGGCGGATGGTGGTGCAGGGACCAAATTTTTTTGACATGGATGTCAGAACAACCACATGCAGGGAGATGAGCTAAAGAAAGTGGAGTTGGGAGAATTAGACTTTCTGCTTGGGAAAATTTGGGGCTATCTTATACAGCAATCATGGCAGGAACAGGGGGCTAGAGAAATAGGAGAGGTCTCATACTGGAGAGGCAGTAAGGAGTTGTCATGAATAGGGAAGAGGTGATGGGGTTGAGGAAGTTTTCTTCCTTAAGGGTCAGATGCTGTACTCTTAGGCTTTGTCTACACTATGCACCTTTTAGCACCCCAGCTGTGCTGCTATAGCTGTGCTGCTAAAAGGCGCACAGTGTAGCCACTGTTTGTCGGCAGGAGAGAGCTCTTGCACCGAGGAAAACACTTCCAACCCCAACGAGCAGGGGTAGCTTTGTCAGCAGGAAAGTGCGCCTGCTGACAAAGCACTGTTCGCACCGGCACTTTTCATTGGCCGAACTCTTGGTTGGGGGGGGTGTTTTTTCACACCCCTGAAGGACAAAAGTTTTGTCATTCAGTTTCCAGTATAGACAAGCCTTACTGTCCTATTGTATGGAAAATGGAACACTGAAAACCTGTTTTAAAAACAACCAAAATCCTTCATGCTTCTGTTCAGAATTGTTGACGGTTGCTAAGCCTTGAGGTTTAATTCTATAGGTAACATAATGTAAGAACTTATCCTGTGCATACTATAAATAACCTCTTTTAGAAGCCAATTAAAATTCATCACTACAGTATCATAATATATGGGCTAAATTTGGCCATTGATTTTGTGGTAGGAGTTGCGCAAACACATATTAGGGCAAAATTTGTCCCTGTCATTGTAAAATGATTACTGTGAGCTTCTTGTTCTTACAGTATAATACATTTATTTTGTAACAATTCAGCTGGACAATAAGAATTACTTATGATTGGATGTATGAAATACAGAGCTGAAACTAATCTTCTATTATAATGGATGGTCTGATCACAGAACTAAGAGCTAGGAACTCCTCTATTATTTATTATTACAGAAGCACTCAAATGCACCAGTCAGATTGGGGTTCTGTAGTTCTGAAAACTGTAGAAATACAAAGTGACATTCCCTGTTCTGAAGAGTTTATGATCTGGATTAAGACAAGACACAACAATTGAAGGTAACGAAGGGAGGACAAGGATAAAAATTATGGACACACGTGGTAACAAAGCTGGGATTAGCTTAATTTGCAGGGTTTTTTTTTTAAGGATAAAAATAAAGGAAATATTATATCAATAATTCCTAAAATTCCAAACCTAACTTTATCATTGTAGATTCCTGTGTCCATGGTCAAATCACCTAAGTTCTTTACCTCTATTTCCCTATCAGTAAAATAGAGGTAATATATAGTTCATAAAAGTGATGTGAGAATTAATTTTGTGAATATTTGAAAAGTGTTAAATATTAATATCCAAATATAATCCTATTTTAATAGTTTCATATAACCCACTGCATCACAGCTGCAGTAGAGGAACAGATCTCAGATTTTTAATTTCAATTTAACCTGAGTATTATCTTGATTAAAATAAGATTGCAGGTATCAAAAATGAAATAGTCTACAGTGTCAGCTGCATCCAAGAACGCTTATTGTTTAAATGTTAAGGGTCAAAGTTAGAGAAACTGCAATTTAAAATCTTCTGCCCTGCCTCCCTCCCAACAACTGTTGCATCAAATCAGTCTCCTATTAGAATCAGACCCCTTCTTACCCCTCCCTTTGTATTTTGGTCCACTGAAGAATCTGAGAATTCAAAATAGTCTGACTTGTCCTGAGGCGTAAGAAAATGGACAGGTATTAAGAAAAGCATGAAAAAGGATGTAAACAGGTGGAAGTGAAAGTAGACCCTTCTCCTTACTTTAATTCTTTAGGCTCTTCAGCATGTTAACTTACCCACCAACTCAGTCCTTTATATGGTAGCTGTGGGTATAAGTGAATTTCAGTTTGCCTACACATCACCTCCTAAATCTGTCTCTGAGAATTGTAAATATTAGGTGTCCTTGCACATCGATCCTTGTTCAGCAAGATGGTGGCTAGATGCAAATGTCTCAGAAATAATTTGGCAATAGCTTAATTTTATGTATTTTTAAAAGATTTCATCCGTTAGCCTGGACATGAAAATAGACTCAGAATCCACTAATAGTTAATACATTCCAACGGGTCTGCTTTTTATCTCTCTGCTTTGTAAATCAGAAGCAACTCTGATGAAATTCAGTATAGTTAGACTGGTGTAAGGTAGATGTGAGGTTAGAATCAGGTACTAAAAGTGTAGTTGATTTTCTTTTTTAATTTAATATTCCTACTGAGGAAAAATCATAAGTTTTTGGTATACTCTAAAAATACTTTTTCTTCTAAATGGATTTTATCACACTTTTACTCATGTTTGTCATTCTCAGTAGCACCCAGATTTAAAAAAAAAATATCTTGCAATACAAATAAATATTGGAGCGGTTGGATTCTCATGCTGTAAACTTGAAAACCACTGCTGCTTGAAGCAAAATGGGCTGCCTCTATTTTAAAAATATTTATAGAGGTAGAAAACATTTTAAAGAAAGGGTTTTAGGTTTGTATGGTCTGGTCCAAAATGTGACAAACTTGTCTTACCTTTTATGTTGATTGTTTTTAGACTCCGTGAGCATGTAAATTTTTTCATACAGTAAATTAGATCTGGATTCTCTCCTGCACCCAGTCTCCTCTAAGTATAGCCTGCGGGAAGCGATCAGAGAGTTGGTTTTGACTCCCTGACCTTGAGGTTGGTTTTATGTCATCCCTAGCTTGACAACGTTTAGAACAGCCTATGTCATGCTCTAGACTGTGCCTGCTTGGGATAGCTAGAGTGAGGTGTGCTCTGGCTATGTCCTGTCCCACAATCTTAACATAGCCCTGAAGCCAAGAACTGTAAGGGGGGGTGTGGAACAGGCTATGGCATCTCTAGTATCTGTGGCGACTGCACCATATTAGGGAAGCTTCAGCACAGATGATGTGGCCATTCCCCCTCTATACCTTTCCAGTGGCGCAAAGCAAGCTGACTGAGGCAGAAGAGGGCAGTCTCCGGTGCCTATTATGCTTTTTATAATCAGTTACAGCAATCCAGTATTAAAGGTCTAATAAACTGATAACCAGTGTAATGGGGGCAGGTATTTTTTTTCCTAAGGAAAGAATTCAGTTGCAGCATCTCAATTACTTATTAAAAACAGAGTTGAGGTTTTTTTAAAAGGGGGAGTTGAAAGCCTGATCCCACTGCAATCAATGCCAAAACTCACATTGGTTTAGTGGGGGGTAGGATTCAGCCAAGGACTGATTTTTTTTTTTTTTTCCCCCATATAATCTGCATGGGTCTGAAATACACAGGAGTAGCTTTCTTCTAAAATTGTCAGCTCTGCTGATGTATTCACATTACACTGAACTCTGAATATTAGTCAGTCATAGGGGCAGCCTTCCTGTGACCAGCTGTAACTCGTATAGTGGAGCGCTCCCTTGGTCCTTCATACAGCAGTAACACTTGCATAACAGAATAAATTTGCACAATCTAACTTTGTATTGCCTTTATCTTTTCAAAAATATTTTTAAAGGGGTGTTCAAGTACTTTGGGTCAAAAATTGGGCCTTGGGATGTTATTGGTCTGCTTTTGGCTGTTACCAAGCAACAGGCATAATGCCCCATAACCTGCTACTGTAGCATTAATAAGCTACCAAAGCACAGTTGCTGAGATCAGCCCTAGGCCCACCCCCTTCATACTGAATGTAGGAGTCATGTGAATAGGGGGTTGCAGGTTGGGGCTCTTGCCTTGATCATGGCAGATACATATACAGACTGCCCCCACTGTTCCTTCAGCTATGACTGGTTATTCTGGTTGACAATGTAAGTCACAGATGACCTGCAAAACAGTCTTTCCATGGCTCTCCACAGGTGGCAGAATCCAGCTGACCAGCATCTGTCTTGAATTTCCCTTGCTGCCTATATTGTTTTGCTCATGCAGAAAATCAGGCTAGTCATACACTAGTGTTTATTTCTGATTAGTCAGTGACCAAAGGATGAACTACGTTAGGAGTTACTTATTTTTTTAATATACGTTTCAATTTTTAGATCCCTTGTGGGATTTAGAAGAAAAAAATGCTTTGGGCCCTCTTTTGTGTGGGGAATAGGGGCAAAAGTTAATTCATATGCTCAGCTCTAAGAATTGCCTTACTTCTGCTGATCTTGATGAAGATTCTACATTAATAAGTAGAAGTAAATAGAACCAAGGCCCAGGGGCTTCTCTAGCATTAGAAATAAGAGTCAAAAATCACTGGTTTCAGAGTAGCAGCCGTGTTAGTCTGTATTCGCAAAAAGAAAAGGAGTACTTGTGGCACCTTAGAGACTAACAAATTTATTAGAGCATAAGCTTTCGTGCATCCGATGAAGTGAGCTGTAGCTCACGAAAGCGTATGCTCTAATAAATTTGTTAGTCTCTAAGGTGCCACAAGTACTCCTTTTCTTTTTGCAAAATTCACTGTTAGCCCAATGGAAGAGGACAAGGGACATGAGCCTGTAAGACCTCCTTGGAGATGCTGAGAGCTCTCACCTCCAATTGTCTTTAATGAAAGTTGAGGGCACTCTTCACTTCCTAGAGATGAGCAGCACTTTGTAAGATTAGACCCAATTCATAAAGATGTCCTTTTCAGGCTTCCAAGACCTTACAAACAATGGAGAATTTTAAAGCTATTGACGGTTACGCCCCTTCATCCTCGGTTAAAAAAATAGGATAGAATCAAACCCTTCATGAAAGTTTGCATCCCATGAGAGACTTTTGTTAAAATAATTGTAAGGTGTCATGATAAACATTTTTAAGAGAAGTTATGCAAACATCGTAATGTTCCAATTATATTAAGAAGCAGTGAGAAGTGGAAGTAGATAGGTACTCCATACGTGGAGGTATGCAAAGCTGATGCCTCTTATCACAGTATCCTGGGACAGCAGGGATGCTCTACTTAAAAATTTTCTTTTGTTAAATATTAAATTGCCTGTCAGAGCAGGAAATGCCTTCTTCTGAGGCCAGCTGCTTTTTTATTACATGGTTATTGGATGCATCATAATGCACAATCCTTTATAGAGGTGTAGAAAGGGAGATGTACTGTATATATTGTGCTCTTTGTGTGTAAAAAAGCATACTCTTGGGGAATGGTAGGGTTTAATTTTCCACTAATGGGGACTTTGTGGAGTCATTTATGACTGTGCAAAGTGATTGTAAATACTCGTGTTCTAATGTTTACATTCACTGCACAGGGTAAATGACTGCATAGGGTTCAAGGCAGTGCAGAATCAGGTCCACAGGCTTTTCTTAATTTCCTCTGTAATATTTCTTTCATGTTTTGAATTCTCAGAGTTTAAATTACTCTCTTTGTTCCTGAATTTATTTCCAAATATTCAGGAATGAAGGGGCTGGGAATCGGGTCACTGGGGAATGCAGGAAGCCATCAAAGGAACAGGAATATTGCGAGACAGTATCTGTATTAGGGTCCCTATACCAACATGGAGGAGGAAGTATTTTAGTCCAACTTCTGTCTCTTGTCCCATTTGCAAAAGAAATTATTCCCTGCAAATAAGTGGGCAAACAAAGGCAAAGTTACCTTCTGGGTAAAGGCTGTCCCTGAAGTACTACTGGCCACTAAATATGAATAAAAATATGAACAGAACTTTTCCAAGGCTAGGGAGAATAAATGGAAACTAGGGCTCTGCTTAGAGGAGGATTCAGCAAGAGGGAATGATTCAGATGAATTGCAAGAGTAAATAGAACCTCTGATGCAGCTGTTAAAAGTTTAGAACCCAAAATAATATTTCCTTCAATACTTGATCCAAAATCCCTGTTTCCCTGTTTGTGGAAGCTAACGAATGGGAGGTAGCAGAGTGTATAAATAGAAATATTTATTGGAGGCCTTCTGCAAAGCTAGAAGGCGCTCCTTCTACAAGCTCTTTTAAAACCTCTCTTCCTAGTGTTTTAAAATAATAATGAAAACACATCTACATTAAAACAGACCTTGCTCACTGTGTCCTCATGGATTCCTACCTCCTCATGGAGAATGAGAAAAGGCCAAGAGCTTTATCCTGTGACTCCATAGCTAAAGGGTAAAAATTTTGAAAGCACTGAAAAAACAAGAGCAATAGGATTTACCGTGCAAACTGTTTCTTTTTTCGTTAGATTTTAAATATTCCAGCACTTTTCTCTCCTGTTACAAAATAAAAGAATGCAAATAGGATCTTTGCAAATTTTCCATTAAAGTATGAACTTCTTCCATAAGGCTTAATGGCTATAAATAAACAAGAGCTGTGAAGAATATTACAAATCAAATGAGAGAGAAAGGTCTGAAATATGCACTGCTATATGAGAAAGCGTTAATTAAATGAGGATATAATGATATATACATTTCATAAACCTATATGGGCAGTAGCCTTAAAACATCAAAGAGAATCAAGATGCTGACTATGGCTAAGCCTGAAATTCAGGAGCAGAGTACTTTACTCTTATAGCTTTTCAAGCTAAATAATTTCCATTCCTTTTGGTTTAAGGATCCTTTTTTTACTGCAAGCATATTTTTTTCTAGCACAGATGGAACTTTATATTTGCAGACTTTCTCCCTTCTACTTTAAGGAGTGACTGCTAATACACCTTGGCATATTTATGCAAATTTAGCCCATATGTACCTGTGTGGTTAGGTCTTCTAGTCTGTGGACCTGAACATAGCTCAACCTACCCTTAAAATCTGGAGCCTTAAAATCTGTTTTAATTATCCTACCACATGCTCATCAGTGTCATGAGAGGCAACAAATTTACTTAAAGCTGTCAGTAAGAATGCTCATTAAGGCCGAAATTCTGGTCCTGTTGGAAGTCAATGAAGTAAACCTCCATTTGACTACAATAAAACTAAGACTTGGCCCTAAAAACAGAAATAGCCAAGAAAAATAGAGGCTTCTTGTACAATGAATAATAATTTTGCAGAGATATGTTGTGTTGAAATATAGGGAGGCAATGTGGCCTAGTGGCTAAAGCAGTGGTCTAGGACTCATTATTTCTCTAAACATGGACAATTGAAACCATTTCATTACTGCATATACAAAATTTACTTTTACCTTTAAAAATAGGATTTTTCCAACTTACTTATTCTTTTCTGCTTCCCTACAGATTAAAGCAAAAAATTATGACAAAGTAGAAAAGGTGAGTCCAATAATAAATTCTATACTTTATGTAATTTTTAAGATTTTGGTTTTTAAAACACAAAATTCTTAGGACCTTACATATGAAATATATATTTATAAGGAGACCAAGTATCGTCTCATTAGGCTGGGGTACTAGATTGGAAAGAACTGCAGCTTGCATTGAATATTTTATCTGAGTCATTCTTTTTTTTTTATCCAGTTTATCCAAGGATAACTTAGAAGTATGATCACTAAAGTGGGTTTTATTGCTGTCAACACACTGTAAACAGTGGGGTCACCAGAACAATTGTCCTGCATTTTATACCTCTCCAGTTCTCACTACCTAACATGAAGATAATCTTACCAAATCAGTGGGTATTTTAGGTATTCTTTCCAATACATTTCAGCTCAGAATAACAGAGAAGGTTTTAATTGAGGTGCTCAAAGAAATAATATAAAAACCTAATTTCTGTTCTTGGATTCTTGATCACGTTTTCTCCATATATTAACAGTTGTTTCAAAGATGCCTTATGAAAGTGCTACACATAGATTTGTGGAAGTGTTACCTTTCGTATGTACGTGAAACCAAGGGAAAGCTACCCAGTTACAAGTAAGTAAAAATAGTTTGTTCCAAATTCTTATTTAGTTTTGATGGTGGTTCTCTTTTTCTTTACAAGGCATTGAACAGGGGTTTTGTCTTGACAAACCTGGCTCTGAACATGGAGAGCTTATCATAATGGGTCTATAAGATATCTCCTGCTCTCTGTTCCAAAAACATTTTCTCTTGATTCTTTCTGGTAGGCAGTTGCCATGCTCATGCTCCCATATAAAATAGCAGATAAAGTTGCTTCCTTGAGACAACCAGAGAAGTTAGAGAAGTAAATTGTCCTGTCCATTTGCCTGTTAATGAGGGATTGTTCCCTATCATACATTATCTTTTGCAAAAAGAAAAGGAGTACTTGTGGCACCTTAGAGACTAACAAATTTATTAGAGCATAAGCTTTCGTGAGCTACAGCTCACTTCATCGGATGCATTTATCTTTTGCCTGGTCTAATCTAATTTTAAACTTTCTGATCAATGGGACCAGGATTGATGGTCCAGTAATACAGCTCAAGTGTTAGCTTTAATCAAGATACAATATTCAAGGTGGGAACAATTGAAGAATTCTAGTTTAGACAAGGCCTGGGAAGACTATTCTAGAACTTAATACATCGTGGTGTCGGGAAGAATTTTTGGATATTCATTTTAAACTTTTCTTTCCTTAATTTCATCCCATTTCTCCTGCTTATACTCCAGCGTACTGCGCTAAATTCCTCTCCATCCGAAGGCCTGGCCTACACTTACAAGTTAGATCGACATAGCTGTAGCACTTAGAGGTGTGAAAAATTCACACCCCCAAGCACCGAAATTAAGCTGATTTAAACCCGGATATAGATGTGGCTAGATTACTGCAGAATACTTCTCTTGACCCTGCTACTGCTGCTTGGAGAGGTGGATTAGTATACCAATGGAAAAACTCCTTCTGATGCAGCAAGAAGTGTCTACACTATGGCGCTACAGCAGCATAGCTGTGCTGCTGTAGCGCTTGTATTGTAGACATGGCCTTAATGTTTACGCTTTTAGTAGCTGTAGGTTGTTGTCATGTTCTCTCCACAGTTATTTAGCAAATCTATACATACTCATTACTAGTGCTGTTAAAAATGGTAAATAAATTTCATGAAGAAAATCAGAATTTAATTCAAAAATATCAATAAAAAATATGAAAAATCACATTTTTGGGGGTAGTTGTTCTCCCCCTTCCTTTTGTCTTATTGTTCCCTAACCCTTTTTTCAGTGGCAAAATGTGTGGGGAAGGGGGTGAAAAGGGAGGTGGGAAGATGGAAAAAGGGAGAGTTTAATTATTAAAGGAGAAAATAATTAATAATAAATAATAATTAATAAAATAATTAAGGGAGAAAAATTAGTTTTTGGCAGAGAGCAGGGGCAGCAAGAGGTTGATGGTTTAAAGATTGAAAAAAAAAATTTTCCATGGACTCTTTAGATTATTAAAAAGAAGCAATTTTTATGGAGGGAGGGGAAGAAGAGCATTTCAAAGTAAAACCAGGTCCATTCAATTTTTTTAATTGTAAACCACTCCTTTTAGTTCTTAACCGCTTTTTGTTGTTTTTCTCAGGGATTCCTAATCTCTTTCAGGTATTGCCACTAAGTAAATCAGTCAGCAAGGAATATTTATAGAGCAACTGGCCTTATCTCCTCTATTCCTGGTGCACATGGCATGTGTGAGCTCCAGTCATCTAAGAAGAGAGAGCCCCAGGCACAGGAGAGCATTATGTACTGCCATCAGTGCACTAGGCCAGCTACAGTTTTCCTTTTAACTTCCTTGCTTGTGGTAATTGTCTGAATACAGAATGCCAGGAATTTAAGGAAACCAAACACCTATTTTACAGCACTAGTCTTTTTTACTTAAATATATATTTAGAATTTGTTGCTAAAAGATTTTTTAAATTAAATACTATTTATTAAAATTTATAAACCTAGTGCCAGCTCTGAATGTTTTCAATATTGTGGCGTTTTTTCAGAGAAAAAATGGCTCAGGCATATGACTTTGCTCTGGATAAAATCGGCATGGAAATCATGTCATACCAGGTATGTTTTATTATCTAACTAGTTATTTCTGATTACTGTACTAAGTGCTTCTTGATTTGATTTTTTTCTGTTTTTTTTTTTTTTACATAGATCTGGGTGGATTACATCAATTTTTTGAAAGGCGTGTAAGTTCTTTTAAAAGTTAATTCATGCAATTTTAATGTTTTATATAAGTTATAGTGTTTTAATTACTGACATGTTAATGTCTCACTTCACTATTAGAGAGGCAGTTGGATCTTATGCAGAAAACCAGAGGATAACAGCTGTTCGTAGGGTTTACCAGCGAGGTTGTGTGAACCCGATGATCAACATTGAACAACTCTGGAGAGATTATAACAAATATGAAGAGGTAACTGAGAAAATAAAATTGTTTGTGATTTCAGGGTTTTTTTTAGAAAATCCTGTCTTAAAAACTACTAAAAGTTGGTCCGAGAATTGTGTCCACCCTATATATGTGTGCAAACAGATAAAAGGTAGTCCAATGCACTCTTTGTGCATCCATGCAAGAATTTTACAGGGTGATAATTTGTTTCTTTGTATTTCTTCACTTACAGACTATTTCTTCGGATAAACTTAGAGAATTTTTCCCTTTTCATATAGTTTGTTGTGATGTTTTAAGTTACATAGTGTCATGCATTTTCCGTCTGCTGTATTGGAGAGAGTTAATAGCAATTTTTTTTTTTTAATATTGATATCCATTGTGAAGAGTCAAGAAAAACGTGAGCCTTTTGAACATCTAAGTGTGCTGGTTTTTAGGGTCTTATTTGATCTGTACTCAGTAGGTGCAATATCCCCACAGAGTTCCCTTAAGGCCTGAATTCAGTAGGAATTTATGGCATTCAACAAATTGCAGGAGAGAGTAAAATTTGCAAGATCTAGTCCAGTTTATGCCCTTAGTCTGATGTGTAAGGCATCTGAAGTAGCAAATACCGAGGGAGTTTCATTCCATTTTAAATGAACAGCACGATGATTTTAAAGAATATGATTATCTTTCTCAGAAATTTAAAATTATATATATAAATTATATAATATTTATTTAAGGGGCATGATTTTAACTTGTCCTATGTGCCCACCTAGGGGAATAAGTGTGTACAAAGCCTACTCATCTACTTGAGTACCCAGACTGTATTAATGGGACAGAGCAGATTTTGTGGAGCTGTTACTCTTAACCCCTCATAGATGAGCAAGGACGGATGGGAGTGGCCAATGCCTTGGCTCTGATCTCTGCAATGTGCTGGACAACAGAGCTGAGCTTCACTTGGTAAAGGACAAGGGGTAATGAGGGAAGGAATTGTGACTGACTGTGGACTGATCATTATTTCGGGCAAGACAAAATTTCAGTCTTATGTCCCATAATTTGTATGTAAAGTTTATTCTTATGTTTTAGAAGTCTTAAGTCTCTGAATCCTTCCTGCACAGTCAAACATCACTTAGGGCATGTGTGTGTTAGAAGTAAAAAAATCAAAAATATTTTGTGATATAAATGACTAAAGAGTTTTGGGAGCAAAAAGAAATTGTCAAACACAGATTGTTTACATCATCGCATTTGTTCCCTAACTTGGCCGCTTATCATACATTTATTTGGAGATATTTGTTGTTTTTTGATGTCCATACCTTTTAAAAGACTTCTGTTGAACATTCTTAAATTGTTTTACAGGGCCCTTCCTCTCTCTGAAATAAAATCCAGTAGTTTGTATGTTTTTGTAAAATAATGTATTTTCAATTGCTGTTTATTTTTCTCCCCAGGGAATCAATATTCACTTAGCTAAAAAAATGATTGAAGATCGGAGTAGAGATTATATGAATGCTAGACGTGTGGCCAAGGTACAGACTCCTGTTCGCTTCATTTTTACATTGTTTAATTCCATAAAAGCCAGAAAACATTAAGCCTAGTTAAGATTTTCAAGTACAGCTACTTGTTTGGTAGGCTGATAGAACTGATATTTTCATAGCACAAAATACCTGTGAGCAGTCACTTTCATGATGTCTGTTTCTCTCTACAAATTAAAACATTATCTACCTCTTCTTCAGGAATATGAGACTGTTATGAAAGGTCTGGATCGCAATGCTCCCTCCGTCCCCCCACAGAATACTCCCCAAGAGGCTCAGCAGGTTGACATGTGGAAGAAATATATCCAGTGGGAAAAGAGTAATCCATTGCGCACAGAAGACCAAACTCTCATAACAAAAAGAGGTAACATGATTAGCTATCAGAATCAGACATAGATACTCTGCAGCATGTTTTGAATCATTGCTGAGAATTGGGAGTGACCTTCAGCTGCAGAAGTAAAGTATTCTTAACATTGTCAATGTTAAGGTGCTATGTCTAAAGTTGGTCAAATCATGTTTTTTCTTCATTAATCCCAATTCCGACTCTACATACAAATAACACTGCAACACTTCTGTCAGTACTTCAAGCTGCCTTAACTCTCTTCAAAGGCCAGGCTGCAAATGCCTTATAGCAGGCCTGGAAATTTTGCAAATATAGGCTATTTCAGACCATGATGGGAGGTCACAGGCCCATATGCAGAAGACTTTTCCAGTCACCCCCTCTCTGTTATACTGAGGGGATCTTGCATCAGTATGTCCACTGACTACAACTGGGTAGTGTCCCGAAGAGAGGCAGGCTGTCCTCAAGCCACATTGGGTATTAGTAGGATCTACTGTATTATCTGATACTTCTGTGTTTGATACATTTGTAATTTAGTTAACCAGTGTAATTTACTAAAATACAGTCATACAGATTCTTTTGCTAGGAATATTTACAACTTTGACTTTTTCTCCCTAGTTATGTTTGCTTATGAGCAGTGCCTGTTGGTCCTCGGGCATCATCCAGATATCTGGTACGAGGCTGCACAGTATCTTGAGCAATCCAGTAAGCTGCTAGCTGAGAAAGGGGTAAGGGAATGGATACGGCCAACGGGGAAAACACATTTTTAGCATTTCAAACGATGTGTAGATTTTAGAATTCTGAATAGTATTCCAAAATATCAAAAATGAAAAATAATTGCACTTAAGAGACTGAGTTATGAAATGCAATTATAATGTTGGCATTAAATATTTTAAGTAGTTTAAATGTTAGATTTTTATGGTTGATACATATAGTAGCATTCTAATGCTGACCTTTCAAACGTTTATGTACATGAGCACGTGAATACTCCATTTGAATTCAGTAGGACTACTCGCATAAATAAAATCATGTGCACAAGTGCCTGCCAGATCAGATATTAATTTTGTCTTCAGTGTCATGAGTATTAAATAATTTTGTTACAATGTTTGTTTATCATAGGACATGAACAATGCTAAACTGTTCAGTGATGAGGCTGCTAATATTTATGAAAGAGCGATCAGCACTTTACTAAAGAAGAACATGCTTCTGTACTTTGCATATGCAGACTATGAAGAGGTGAGCATAAAGATTTCAGTATTGACTCAAACTCCAGTGGGACAAGATGTCTTTTCTCCAAAATCTCATCTGCTTGAAAAGTACTATATAAACAGAATATTAATTCTGCCAAACTTCTCAGCCTACATTGATACTTTCTAGGCTAAAGTAATATAATGGAAAAATATTTCTATATTATTAATTCCAAAAATGTTAGAAATATTCAGCTTTCTACTTAATTATTTAATTATTATTTTTCAAACAAGTAGGTAGAGGCAGACAGTGGCAGAGAGAGACTTCCAGGAACTTCAGCTTATCTAGTATTATGAAGCATGTTAGCAATTTTTTAATTTTATTTTATTTCCTCAGAGTCGAATGAAGTATGAGAAGGTGCACAGCATATATAACCGGCTCTTGGCTATTGAAGATATTGATCCCACTTTGGTAAGATGATTCTCTAGTATTCAGTTTTAGTTTTTACACATTTCCAGTCATATTGATCTCAGTACATCCAAAGAATGGGTAGAGTTCTAATCAGTTAATAGCTTGAGTGGATGACTAGTGGACTAAGCATTAGGTTGAGAATATGGAGACTCTTGGAAACCACAGTTTCAAATTCCAGCAGGGTCAACAACTCTGCCCTTTAGTCTTCCAAGGTAGATAAATTAGGTACCATGCATTTTACTCTCTGTGTCCTTAAAAACCTACAGCAAGCCATATCCATTCGAATGGACTTTTGAAGATCCCGTGACATGCTTCATAAGAATAGGCATTTGCTTTGTTGACTTGACCAAAATTTCATTTCCTCTTGCCATAACTGTGTGCTTTGCACCATTGATTGCCACTCTCTATCCCAGTGGATGATGCAATGCAGTGGTGCTTTATGTTTAAAGTTTATGATTTGGGATGAAGGACACTGCATAAATACCAAAGATTAGTACTACACTGACACTTTAAGGAGGGAAAAAAAGACAGTTGTATTATTACTATTTGTATTACAATAGTGCCCATTGTACTAGCATTGTACATAGAGTTCCTGTCCTGAAGAGCTTATATTATGAATAGACAAGACAGGGTGGGAAGGGAACAGAGGCGCAGAGAGGTAAAATGATAAGTCCAAGGTCATACAGCAGGGCAATGGCAGAGTCAAAAATCAGGTCTCCTAACTCCAGTCCTGGTCTCTGTTTACTAGATCGCAATGCAGCTTCAAGTACGAGTGCATCTCTGTGAAACTCCCAGAGCCTGATACTCTCTCTCTCTCCAGTTTTTCAGTTGAATCAATGCTGTTATTCCTCATTTAACCCAGAATAAGTGAAAGGAGACTCAAGTCCACAGAGAATACACACCATAGATCAGCCAATTAATTACTATATACTTGCTATTTGCTTGACCAAACGTCAAAATTATAAGTTTAATAGGACAGAATGAATGGCATTTCAGATCCCGTTACCCACTAGTAAATGTTGGAACAGACTTTTAGCGTACATCTTCAGGTATGGGTCTTATGGCCTTCTGTATGTGCTCTGTTATCCCTATAAGATGCTTGCCATTTTTAGAAACAGCAAATAACTTATGTATAATTGTAATTCTCTGAAGGCAATAGCCTGTGTAAATTCATACCCACCTCTCCTGCCTCAAGAATTTTAATATTGATTATCCTTGTAATTTTATACAGGCCTTGTGTCAAAAATAAATAGGTCGATTAAAGCTATGGTGCAATATATATTCCATGATGATGCCTCGTAGTTGCTACCTTGTCTGAAAGTGTTGTTTCTATTATGAATTATTATATTTTGTGACTGGAGCAGATTCTAGATATGCCCAAAGGTTCTTTTTCATATCTTAATACTTTTATATTTTGCATACCATCTTGTGTATTGAAGAAATCATCATGTATATTTTAGGTATATATACAGTATATGAAATTTGCAAGGCGGGCAGAAGGCATCAAATCTGGAAGAATGATATTCAAGAAAGCGAGAGAGGATGCCCGGACTCGCCATCATGTCTATGTTACGGCAGCTTTGATGGAGTATTACTGTAGTAAGGTAAACTCAGACATACTCTTTGGGATTAATGAAGTGTTAATAGTTGTGCTGCTTTTTGAAGCTAATAACGCTATTTTAACATTTCCAGGACAAGTCAGTGGCCTTCAAGATTTTTGAGTTGGGGCTGAAGAAATATGGAGACATTCCAGAATATGTACTGGCATACATTGACTATTTGTCTCACCTTAATGGTAGGCTCTGGGAACTGGGAGGGCTACTAATGAAACATTAACCTTCACTATCAGAGTTTGGCTTCAGTCCAAGTTGTTTGCATACTGGTTTGAATTCTTTCCTACAGGGCAATAATCTTCTTCACAAAACCTCTGTGATTTTGTGCCATTTTCTGCACAGTGAAGATCCAGAAATGAAGTGACATTGAGATCCCATATTGTCTCATCACTATACAGAGTGGGCTTTCCAAGTCCTTAAGTACTTTGCACTGTGGCAGTTTCACTGCATCTGTAATTGATAATGGAAAACATACTAGGCAAATCTAACTCCTTGGGCACAAAGATTCATAGCGGGTTAAAAAGTCTGTCTCCAGACTCAACAACAGTGATGGATTGATCCTTTCCTGTAGTGACTGCGGAATTCTGCTTCCAGGGTTTTCTGACCTTTCACAAGTACAAATAAAACTCATTCCCCAACAGTTGATGGGAAAAGCAAAATTCAAATTAGTATTGTGAATTAACTGACAACTTAGAGTTGGTCTTTACTTAGCAGGGGGCTATGGCTGTCAAAGGCCATTGATAGGAGGGGCATACAGTGCTCCAAGGATACAAAGCCATACATGTGCAAGGGGAGAGGGCGTATATGCAGTGTCACCGTTGTGGGGCTAGCAGCAGGGCAGTGCCACTGCAGGACTCATTAGTGTGGGAATTAATGGAACAGACAAGAAATTGGAGCTATCTGAAGCAAAGGTATGGGGTTGCAGTCAAGGCTGTGTGTGTAGCTGCTGTGGTGTTTCACAGATTCAGAGAAGAGTAGGGAGAGTGGCTTGTCCTAACTCCCTAGTCTCTTTCCCTGCCCAGCCATGCTTTCTAAAGATTCATCAGATCCCCAAACTCCTGAGCTCACATGGAGCGGCTTCCATAGCTGTGGGTGATGTTGCTTATCCATCCACACATACTGGCCCATTTGGGCCTATGCTTGCACTACTTTCCTTTCCCTACACTGGCATTTAAATGATACAATGTAACCCTTAGTTATTATCTAATAGCTCAATTGGCACGCTTCATTTATTTTATCTCTTTGAGAGATTTTGAAGAGGGGGCACACTTGAAACAAGGGGACATTTGTACAAAAATCCAGTTCCCTAACATCCCTCTGAGAAAATGGATATTTGTTTAAATTCTCATAAGAGCAGATGTAGAGAGGGGAAAAAAGCAAAGGCTTTGTGACATCACATACCAGTGAACAGAGTTGCCTGGCTGAGCCTGCTCACTTAAGAGATTTTTCTGAACAAAGGTAATATTAGTGCTAAAGAGCTTCATGCTAAATATTTTTGAAAATAGCTCCCCCTTTTTTGTTGTTGTGACTATCTGGCTGGCATAGAGGGATTTTTGGGAAATCAAATGAATAGATAAGAATTTACTCTGCACTATTACACGCAGTATCAGCTGGAACTTCACCAGCAGGACAGGATAGTATCACAGTAATAGGTGGTGGTGGGTGTCACGGTTACTGGACTATCTACACCCTGACCCCTTGCTGGTCTCAAATTGCACCCCTTCAGCTATCAGGCCTTGAGTCTTTACCTCTTTTGGGGTGGAATCCAACTCTTGGCCCAGGGTCTGGGCTACAGTGCCCTGCAATCAATCATGCTTATTCCAGCAAGACCAAGTGGGTTCAGTACCTGAAGTTTCTTCCCTTCAGGAGTCTGTGGCCAGTGGTGCAAACAGTGATCAGACAACCTTTTTCAAACCAAAGTATTGTTTGATTTTAACAATAAGAATAAAGCATAGCATAAGAGAAAAAGGATTCTAAAACAGTAGGTCTATATGCATCTCTTTCTTACCTAGAGGCGTGCCATCTCTACAGAGACTCTAGCCACGCCTGAACCTCTTGGTCTGACTGTCAGTCGTTTTCCCCGTTTGATGGGGTGTCCTTTTAAAACTAGTTTAGTTCTCCTGAGTTCAGACTTGGACCTTGCTGCCTGCAGGCAGTCATAGAGAGACCGTCAAAGCAAAGAGCTCCTGCATTGTACCTTGCTGGGCAGATGGATGGGTTATCTCGAGCCATTGTCCTGTTTCCTGCTTGTTTTTCCAACAGCCTGGTATTAAACTAAGCCAACATACTCATACCGTGAAAAACCCAATAACCAGATCACAATACACTATTCGTATGTTACAGTTTCCGCCACAGTAAGTACCTATAAAATATTGAGAGGTACATGCAGGAGACTTTTGCATTTCCTGATACCACCGCAAGAGGATTGATTTGCATATTGATACAGCCGTAGCTGTGTATTTAGGTTTATTGAATCCTATTTATTGAAAATAAAGTCAGAGTATCATATCGTTGGAACGAGCTTTTATTTTTCACTTTAAAGACACATTTCTCTGAATAGAAACAGATTTAGAAGTGGATTTAATGTTTATACTTTTTAATTGTTATATGTTTTTATTTTTTTAGAGGACAATAATACAAGAGTTTTGTTTGAACGTGTTTTAACATCAGGAAGCCTCCCACCTGAGAAATCTGGGTAAGTTTGTCAAATTATTTTGTTTTTCTATCCTTGAAACCCCTCCTTTAAAACTTAGATGTCACAAATTAACTAGAAGAATTGCTGCAGGTATACTCTCCCTCATAATCCCACCTAAAGGAAAGGGCATAGAATTCACCCCTTGGACTACAGAAGCTGCTCAGCACAGCATTGGTGAGAACATAGCACAAAAACCTCCTGCACTGTAAATATACAACACTTTCTTTAGCCGATGGTACTGCTGATCACAATATTGTTCCCTGCCATTTTGGGAAAGGAAGGGAAAAATTGTGGGGAATGCAAGCCCATGAGAGAAGGTGAGATGGGAACTGATGGGAGACGGAATTTCCAAGGAGTACAAAAAGCAGAGAAACAACTACAATGCAAAAGGATAATAGATGAGCTTGCAGCCCTTTCCCATCTGGTCCCTAACCCTGTCAGCCATGCTTCCACCATCTCCTCTATTAAACACAGTTCTTCCAACAAAACTATAAACCCTGGTGCTCCCCACAGGGAAATGTCCACAAGCCTTACATTACAAGACCTATGCATCATAGTCAAATGTTCCACTGCTCTGCTCACTCATGCCCCAGTTTGTTGCTTCTGATCCTCTGAGAAAGAAGAATTTTTATCCACATTTCAAAGAAAGGAAAGCTGAGGTATAGAGTTTAGAAGCCAAATTCTCCTCAAAGGTGGGCTGTGAAGCTCAAATGAAAGTTGAATTAAGCCCAGATATACGTGCTCAGATTCCTTCTTACCAAGATATGTGGGATTTTCCATTGTGCAGAACACGGGGCATTGGGTGCTCTCTCTCTCTCTCTCTCTCTCTCGCTGCCCTCCACGCTACTGCCGTGGTGTTGGTTGTCTATAGTTTGTAAAATGCTGTAAGGTCTATCGGAGGGAAAGATGTTATAAAAATGAGAGAGATTATTAGGAGCATGGTATTAGTGTTACCTATTATACATGCACATAAAATATATACTTGAAGAAATAATTTCTTCAAATGCTTTCCAAATACAAATTTGTCATCTTGTGTATCTTTACAAGTAGGAGGGATTCAGCATAGCTTTCCCCACAAAAATCATTCATTCCCTATATCTTTTTTCTTTTGCAGAGAAATCTGGGCCCGGTTTTTAGCTTTTGAAAGTAACATTGGTGATCTAGCTAGTATACTTAAAGTGGAAAAACGGAGGTTTACAGCCTTCAAGGAAGAATATGAGGGTAAAGAGACAGCTCTGCTGGTAGATAGGTACAAGTTCATGGATTTGTACCCTTGCTCTGCAAGTGAACTTAAAGCTCTTGGTTACAAGGTAGGTAGCTGAGAAAATTTAATCTTGTGATTGTTCTTTTGAGATCTGGTGCAATCCTGTAACACTGTCTCACCTCATCTTAAAGTTTTCCTTAACAGACAAGAAAAAATAAAAACGGGTACATTTTTTATTAGGGTTTTATTCTTATTTTTTAGCCTGATCCTGCCCCCAGTGGAAGTTTTGTCACTGAGTTTCAAATAAAGCAAGATTGGGCTGTTATTTCCATAGACTCCTTTTAATTTTTAATTGTTTTAGCTGGGCCCAGATCTGATCTAGAATGGAGTTAAAAACATCGGGTCTAATTCATCCCTGATTTAACTCCAAGTTAGGCTATGAACTACATTAATTCCAGGTTTTTCTGTTCAGTCCTTCACTTGCAAAGTTATTGGGTGGCAAAATGAAAACTTCAAGAGGTCCCAGGCTGCTGGCTCTTTGAGTGCCAGGCATTAACTATCGGGGGGGAGAGAACATGACTAATGGATACAACTCTGCCTAAATTAGTATTTCATTTTTTGCCTCCTATCAATGAAAAGTTGGTGCAGTAATGCCTTTGGCCCTGTACCCAAATCCTCAGTGCAGGCTTAATTCTGAGCTGCTTACTCAAGCAAAATTCCTGCTGAAGTCAATGGGCATTTAAGAGCGGGCATTCCTCTGCTAAAAAAACTTCAAAAAGACAACTATTGGAGCAATGAGCCCAATTGCTGTTCAGTCAGTAGCAAAACTCCCATTGACTTTGATGGGCTGAACATGATATTAAGCAGGAGGACTGAGAGAATCTGCCTGTCCTGTCCTAGGTGGATTTGACACTGCCTTTATTTAATAACCATACTTCTGTTAGTGCTGAGAGCCTCAGGCATGTTGGTCACGATTTAATAGAGTGCGTCAAGTGCTTGTATCTGATCTGTGATACTGGCAGTTCTCATGTCTGTTAAGCTCTAGGAATGTTTTAACCACTAGTTTAGTTTTTCCTGGATGTATTTTTTTCTGATGTTTTAATTTTTTGCGATATGTAAAGTTTTGAAAAAACAATAATTGAGGGATAAGACTAGAAGGTTTTTGTGTTCAATGTGAAATAGGTAAACAAGTGTGAGAGCATAAGAGTTTGTTTGCTGGAAAGTTTGTTTTGTTTCCCACTTTTGCTAAGAGAAAGGACACTGGAATCACATCTCTCAGAAAGGTGCTTCAGAGTCACTTGTTGTTTTCCAAAATTGTTCATAAAGAACCTGATCATGCGAGCCTGCTTCATGTGAGTACTCCTTATGAGAACTGGCTTATTGGCTTCAAGTGAACTGCTCACATATGGAGGACTGGGCCTAAACATCAATCACAAATTGTGGTTGGTAGAAGCAGGGCTGGTGTTCAGGCTTTGAGTTAGTGGACTTGTACATTAAACAAAAAAACCCCCACACATTATTAAAATATAAAATGTTTATAAATACACACAATATACGACACAACCACGTTTTAGATGGTGCAAGTAGCAATGCCTTAATTAAAGTTGCTTAAAATTTTCCATTTTAGGATACTGTTTTCAGTATCTTATAATTTTGCTAAATTTCTGCTGAGCTGAAATTTCCAATGCTGGGCGCAGGCCTCATGCTGACTTTGGTTTTTGTTTTTTTGTGAAGTTTTAGCTAAAATGGTTCAGCTCTTTCCACAAATGAGATGAGAGAAAATGTTTTGCAGATGCAAGATGAACGATAAGTCAGGTTTAAACACATATAGAAGTGTGTCCACACAGTGATTTTGATCAGTTTAACTGTTTTTAAACCCATTTAAGTTAAGCTGATACAACTTATATTTAGACAAGCCCTAAGTTGTTGTACTTTGCCTAGAACAATGGAGCCTGATCTCAACTGAGGCCTCAAGGCACAACTGTAATACATATAAGTCATAATCTAAATATAGGATCTAGGAACCTCCTAAGGCACCCAAGTTTGAATAGATTGAACAAATGTCTTCAGAAAGCATTAGAAAAAGTGTAGCTGAGATTGTCATTCTATCATTAATTCCTACTATGATATTGCTTTGTGTAAATTAAAACATGAAATTACTAAATTCCCCGGTTCAGTGCTCTCTAATTTACATTTTCAGGATGTCTCACGTGCCAAGTTAGCAGCCATAATTCCAGACCCTGTGGTGGCTCCTTCTATAGTGCCTGTTCTAAAAGATGAAGTGGACAGAAAACCTGAATACCCAAAACCAGACACGCAGCAGATGATTCCATTTCAGCCAAGACATTTAGCACGTAAGTCAAGAGTTTAGTCATGTTAAGGTTGGAGACTTCGTTCAGGGGCCCGTTACTGCCCCCCTAACTCACATCAAGCCATCCATTGAATTTAATGGGGATACTCATGAAGGCCCCTGTTCAGAAAAGTACCAACTTAACTTTAGGCATCTGCTTAAATCCCATTGGGACTTGAAAAGAATTTACGCACATCTAAAGTTAACTTGGTTCTTAAGTGCTTTGCTGGATTGGGATAGACGCAAGTCTTTGCTGAACAGAGGCCAGACTAAGGTTAGCATGAGAAAGGGTTGCAGAATCTGTTACAGCTAGCAGAAGCCTCAGGGCTAAAATGCTGTAGGTTGTTTTATAGGATTCAGATAGCTGAAGATAATGACAAAATTTACTTCTGCCAATTATTCATTTGTGTCAGATAGAGGAGCTCTAAAGCTTGAATTACTCTGCCATTCACATTTAATTTATACTGTTCTTTTCCTCAATAGCTCCAGGTTTGCATCCTGTGCCAGGTGGTGTATTTCCAGTCCCACCAGCTGCTGTAGTTTTAATGAAGCTCCTCCCACCACCTGTGTGTTTTCAGGTTTGTTTCAATAATTTAATATTCCACAGGCTTCACAACTGGTACATACACTGCAGTAGAGTGCTTTAATGAATGAATTATATTTACTGTGCTACTTAATGCTTCCAGTACTGTGAAAGTATTTCCTAGTCAGTCATCAAAATTCTTCTCCAATAACAGGGCCCTTTTGTGCAAGTGGATGAACTCATGGAGATTTTTCGAAGATGCAAAATGCCAGAAAGTAAGTTTTCTCCATTTTTATTTTGTGTCCTTGAAGTAGCAACATGGCAGTGCATGGTGACTGTGGGGATAGCTGTATATCTCTTACACAGGAAATCTGCCTAGCAGTCTGTACTGAGATTACGCTGCTGCTTGCTGCCCTTTGATTATTTGAGATTTCCCTGTAATAAAGAAATGAGAATTATTGGATCAGTATATTTCTCCGATTCATTATTGTTTCTATTAGGGCTGCTGTAAATTCTACAACTTTCCCGTTATTTCCTGAGGTGAATGGTTCATAACTCAGCTAATAAAAACCCCTCAGGGCTGGACCTGGGCATACACCTTTTCATTCCCCAAGTACACATTTCACAAACTTAAGAGGCATTGGCCATTTTAGAGTATGCATTAACAGTTCAGAATTGGGCTGTATAATCAACAAGAGATCTGAATTGATCAAGAGTCTCTTTATGGGTCTGGTCCCCTATCTCCAGTGCTTACAGTAGAACATGACACAATAGGGCTGCTGTGAGATCCAATATACAACTTTCTCAATATCTTCACCCTATCTTGGAGCAAGTGACCAGACCTGAAACTAAAACCTAAGTCTTGCTTGTTACAGGAGAAAGTCACCTTAGGCAAGGATACTAAAAGATGATGTTTTCTGAAAGTAGCATGCAGCCAAAGTGACTCAAAAGTCAAAGCAGTACATTTCACTTGACTTTTTCCTGAAGATGTTTTCACATGCAGTATAGTTTTCAGCCCACTTATTTTTGTTGCAAGATTGACATCCAGTGAGATGACTTAGATTTTGAGAATTCCCTAAATGGAGAAGGTGCCTTGTTATTTTTAAAGTAGAGTACATTTTTAAATGATAGTATCCTGAACTCTCACAAATGTTTGTAAGGGGCAAAATTCTTCATTGTCCAAAGTGCAGTGGATCTAATCAGTGGCTTAAATGAGCCATCTTTTTTCATGTCCTTGTTAACATTTCTGTAATATGATGCTTGATTAGAATTTAAGAGAAACTGAGAAATGTGGAAGGAATGCCTTGTTAGGAAGTTGAAATGTAACATTTCAAAGCTAAAACGTCCTGCTTTAGCAAACTAAGCTACACCACTCAGGGAGAGTTCTATTCCCCCTTTGGCAACACACTAACTCTTTTATAGCAGCATATCCTTTGTCAGAGGCAGTAGTAGGAAATCCTGACTCCCACGTGATGTCAAAGGGTGACATATTTCTCTTCTGTTTTTAGCAGTGTCTCAGTACACCTGCATAGCATCCAGAGCAGCTTAATAATGTGCTGACTTGTTTTGCTCATCAAGGAAAACCCAGTTTATTTCTGAAGCCAAATTAATCTTTCTTGTTCCAAAGCTGTTGATGAAGCTGTAAGAATAATTACTGGAGGCCTGCCTGAATTAACTGTGGAAGGCAATGGACCTGTGGAAAATAATACCATGTTCAATAAAGCTGTCAAAAGACCAAATGAAGATTCTGACGATGAAGAGGAGAAGGGATCAGTGGTTCCTCCTGTACATGACATATACAGAGCACGACAGCAAAAGAGAATCCGATGAAAAAGGTTACAAATCGGACTGTGAAAGACTTGTATTAAGAGATTTTTTTGCCTCTTATGTCAAATGTTTAAAAAGGGACAACCGTTTTTAACAAACATCTCCGCAATGAGGTTTTGTTACTGTGGTGCCTCTTTATACTGTATGGTTCTTGATCAGCAGAGTCTTAGAAAGTGCTCTAAACAAAATTAGGTTTTTCCAAAAATAATAGCACAAAATGTCTGAATTGCATTTTGTTCCTCTTCAAGTGTGTTAACATCTACCACTTGAAGTTTTGGGGGGCTTTCAACAGTTTTATTTTAAAAACTGGATGGCTTATAATTGTGAAGCATTTTTAATTCACAGTTCCTGGAAAACAGTTGTTCTCAGTTTGCTCATGTAGTGTCCTGCCTTATTGTTTGTTTTTATTTATGGCAGAATGTATGGAATCTGTTTTGTAGTTTTAAAATGGAAAAAACATTCCATTAAAATAAAAAGATCATAACTTCATGCCTCGTTTGGATTTTATGTATACACTCTTACATCAATCAAACAGATGTTTTAAAACCTTCAGCTAACCATATTGGTTGGGAAGTAAATTCCTCATGATGTTTTCAGAGTTCTACTCCCCGCTCCCTCCCCAAAATGTTGGAAGATGGTACATTTCCTCATTCCAAAGTAAGTTAAAATGAAAAGAACTGACAACACAGCAAGATAAGTTATCAGATACACACTTTGTATACCGAAATTTCCAGAAGCAGTTAGTTCTGCATTAATTTTATCCATAGTTACGGTCTCTAGTTTACAGGCAAAAACAAGCTATTAAATGTTAAAAGATTTTTTTCTTTAAATCACTGCAGTCATTTTCAAATAAGTTGGTGCATGGTACTTTTAGAAGCAACTTCTGTGTAATTATACATCTTAGATTGCATTTAAAAACTTGCACCTTAATATTCAACATTGCACTTCAATAATTAGAGCATTATTTTTTCTCCAGATTATACAGGCTCTTACTATATTAGACAAACTTAAATTCCGACCACTGATGTGGATAGCTGTAATTTAGTGGTGCCAGTAAAGTGTATTCTGCATTGTTCAAGCTGAATTTGCAGTAGGAATTGCTTAGTCACCTGCAAAAGCATAATTTCATTTGATAGAGAAGGTCAAGTGTAGAGGGGGTATTTACAGAGGTAGCCCCTGATCTGTTTGGCACAGAACCCTAGAATGAGGAGCAAATGTGGCTGTGTGAAGCAGCACAAATAAGTTGAATCAGGTTCCAATTGCTGGCCTGAGTGCTTACATTGCCACACTTATCTGAACTTATTTTTTATCAGAAGAATATTTTTCAGTTTAGCTTGTCACCCAACAATCAGAACACCTGGGGAAAGTAACTGAAATGTGAGATACTAAATTTTTTTTTAAATGTTACTAAGTAACAAATACCCAAAATAAACATAACAGCAACAACTTACACTATCTGCAAGACTGACAAAGCCCAAACATGGAGTCACTGGTTCTTGGTTAGTGCAGTACCCCACACTCAACCAATGTGCCTGCTGCCCAGATAGCTTTTACAAAAAATGTAAATAAAGCTTTAGGAACAAAACACAATATTGAGAAAAACAGGACTTACTGCACTGACCAATAAGCAACATGCACTGGTGTGTGTTGGGAACAGTAAGCAGGAGCTGGCACTCATGGACATCTGGACTTTGCAGCTTTGCCTAAAGGGGGGTGATGATCTCCTGCATTAAGCAAGTACACATTTATCCAGACAATTCAGTATTTGACTATTGCTTATCCATACAGCAAATCACCCATCCTGACATTGTACTTATTACAGCATTTATTCAATGGATGCTAAGCATATGCAGTCTCTGCTCATGAGAGAGTGTTTCTATATGCTTGTTTTAGTTGGTTTGTAAGTGATTGTGTATTTTTATCACTGTGATAACGAATCTGTTCTGGTTTTCTTACTACATTTAAACAAAGCTGGTAGGGGAACCACTCTTTCACTGCAATCAAGTAGTTTTTCTGGAGGTACTAAAGTCTAAGTCTGGAACTCTGTGCAGGATTTCCCAAACACTTAGGGTATGTCTACACTACCCGCCGGATCAGCGGGTAGTGATTGATCTATCAGGGATAGATTTATTGTATCTAGTGTAGATGCGATAAATTGATCCGATTGCTCGGCTGTCGACTCCTGTAGTCCACCGCAGCAAGAGGTGGAGTAGATAGGGAAGCGGCAGCAGTCAACTCCACGCCATGAGGACGCAAGATAAGTCAACCTAAGATACATCGACTTCAGCTATGCTATTCTCGTAGCTGAAGTTGTGTATCTTAGGTCAATCCCCCCCACCCACAGTGTAGACCAGGCCTTATTTAGCACAGCATAAATAAGAAAGCTCACCCACAAAAGCCATATGGGGCTGAGAGGGAATGGTGCCCGTCACCACTCATCTGCTATGCTTATTACTCACTTAACCCCCCAGGTCTGATGTAGGTGTCTAAGTAGTTTTATTTTCAGGAGTGCTGAGCACACAAGAACCAGGTTTGAAAATTTTAGCCTTAATCCTTAATTTCACATCATAGCAGCTCATGACCCTTACTTCTCATTTTGGCATCAGTCTCTGGCTTGTTCCTACCTTGAAATAATCACTCAAAAGGTTTAAGGGTAAAGTAGCCAGAAGTTTGGGAGCTTTCACTGAACAACTTGAATGTATAAAACTGGGCTAGAAATTGCACTAGGAACTACACTGATGGCTTGAGGAGAACCAGGATGTACAGAGGAGTGTGAAAATGAAAACAAAACAAATTCAATTAAAAAAAACCCCACAAACCTTGAACAGTTCAGTTATGTACCTCCTCCCTATCCCATATCATAAACAAAAATGAATGTAGTGGTACTAGAAAAATGTACTGATCACTTTGTGGGTTGTATCCTTTTCCCCAGCACCGTTGTTTTTAAGATTGTAAATCACTGCATTTATGGACAATCTGGGCACTGCTGAAATATAAACAAAGAGCAGCAATTTAGGACCTGTACACTTAGATTCCATAAACAAGAATATCACAAGCAGAGTAGTTTGTTTTCTAACCTTCATCTCTCACAGGAATTGTTGAGGTGAAAACCAAGACACAGGTTACACAAAAAGGTAATATTTGGAGCTGCAACAGCGTTTGGGCTATTGCAATTCAAGAGCACCAGCTGTTGTAATAGGTTTGAAGCATCCATTGCTAATACACAAAAGAGTTAAGATCATATTGACACTATGCAGAGGTATAGAGAAATGTAGTACCAATGCTTGAGGACAAGATCAAGAAATGCATCTCTCTAATAGCCCTCAGTAACTTCTATATACAGAAAGTATAGAGTTTAAATGCCAGAGTCATCTAGTCTGAATTCTTGCATATCGCAGGCCACCAGTACCTGCACACTAAACCCAACAACCATAATTAGGCCAAAGTATTACAACCCATAAAAGACTAAACTACTATGTGCCACAGGCAGAGAACAAAGGGACTGAGGCACACCAGTGAGACCGAGAGTAGAATAGAATAGAATATGGACAATCCAAAAAATAGTGCTATACAAACTTTTGAGCTTAAGCTACTTATTTTCAATTTACTAAAGAATGTTCAAAATATATATTTTCAGGAGTTCAACCAAAAGAACCATCCAACAAAAAAAATGGTTTTCTAATATTGTCATTAGTTTTGTAATCATAAAAATGAGGTAAGCTTTGTTTCATCCAAAGTTTGAGATTGAATTAATACGCTAATGTGGGGATACATCAAGTAAGTAAAGCTATTGTTATTTTATTCCATCTTCCCCATAGAGCAGAAAACTGTTAGAGCCATATATCTGATCTCAGTTCAAGCCCTAGGAACTACTGAAATTTCAAAATGCAAAGGGAAGTGTAAACATTAGAATAAGTACTCCAGGCTACCTCCCTTCCTATCACCACCATCACTAGTCAGTCACATTCATTATTTTATTAATCAATAGTATCAAAAGAGGCCACCTTTTAAATTCTTCATTTTAGAATACAGTAAATATTCAATTTTTATCATAGCGTGCCCCCACCCCACTGCCCCAAAACTCTTAGGACAAGGTACCAGCCTATCATTTATTAACATGAACTCCTTTCACCTTATATTACCTAAGAACTTTGGCAACCATTTCTTACCCAAAACCTGATGGGCTCTATCAGTTGAAGAAAGTTTCAATGTTGCTTTTAACATATATAAACCTTATATTTACTTCCAAGAAAAGTTTAAATTTCAATATTTTATGAATTACTAAGATCAGAAATCCTTCAGAGTGCAGTTAGAGGACATCTTGCTAGTTATCTTCTCAAGTATCTAAAATACTTCAAGAGTTCAAGAACATCTGTAAAAAGTGAAAAAGCATCTGAAACACTAACATTTTCCCATGACTTTAAATAGTTCATTTCCTACTATACCTTTTAAAATGACTGTTTAAGAAATTCTTGGTATGTTTCAATTTCAGTGATATTTCTGAAACTATGAACATATACAATTGTCTAGTAAGCCACAGAATCTTAGGGAAAAAATGAGGAAATTTCCTTAAGCCTGAATTCAATGCACAAGTCTTTATCCATCTTCTGAAAATGTTTACTTTAGTATTTCACATAAAAAGGAGCAAACTACCAGCAAACAAAAGGCAAGAAATGCCACTCTTTTCAAAACATTTCTCTTGGCCCATCTGAAAGTTTTACAAAGAGATAAATTCAGCTGCAATCTTAGAGACTGTCACCCTTGTAACACTGTACATAGAGGAAGAGAGTTATCTGATAACCAGAAAATTCACTACAAAATATAATTATATCATGTTTTTGGTAACTTATTTGCAGATAGAGAGCAAATGAAAAAAATGTGATTAGCAGAAAGACTTATATTTTATTACAATAAAATGCAATGTTTGTACCTGCTCTTAACTACCATTATTCAAGTTTCTTACATCTCAAATTTTAAATTATTTCTTCAGTTGTTAAAATAGGATTTCAGAAGGCCAAATCACTCAATATGGAAGAGACCTTGCCTAATCTTCTCTAGATGAACGCACACACTAACTTCATGGTAAATTGGAGAGTTAGAATGCTACAAAAAGCCCCCCCACAAAATCAGCAATTTAAAAATGCAGTCTGTTTGTACAATTGTTTAGTCTTATCTAACATCTGCTCAGTAGCAAAAACTATAGCCATAAAATTAACAAACATATCCTTAGCATGAATACTTGTGCTAAAAATGCATCTATTTACCATTTGAATTATTCCAACTTATACATAATTTTCCCCTTCAGACTCAGTGCTATTGAGTTACAGTAATAAAACTATGTTTTAATGGAATGCCATTTTCAAAAGCCAAGTTAATTGCAATTTTGTTAGCATACAAACTGGTATGATGATTCTTCTGACTACCCTAACAATTGGGATTCTTCCTTATTCAGTAGTTTGCTGAGGATCACATCATAGTAAGGGCTAAACACCATCTTGTTATAGTTGACAAGGCGAACATACTTGACAGCAATTTCTTCCATCTCTCTTTGAATAGGCCCTAATCCCCCAGGAATAGCAGGAAACGATTTCTGATGACCAGAAGCCAGATAGCTCTCCAAAAATCCCTGAATTCGAGAATCTGGAAAAAAAAAAGAAGGACCAATATATTTTTAAATACAAAACAAGAACAAAAAGAAAAGGAGTACTTGTGGCACCTTAGAGACTAACAAATTTATTAGAGCATAAGCTTTTGTGAGCTACAGCTCACTTCATCGGATGCAAAACAAGAACAATGCATCCGATGAAGTGAGCTGTAGCTCACGAAAGCTTATGCTCTAATAAATTTGTTAGTCTCTAAGGTGCCACAAGTACTCCTTTTCTTTTTGCGAATACAGACTAACACGGCTGCTACTCTGAAACCAAGAACAATGTATGTGATCTTCCTCCATGGTGCGCTAACACATTAAAAAGAATTGGTGAGAACACCCTGTGTTATGTATTTCAATCCAGAGACTCCTCTGAGCAGAGACTCCCAACATTATGTTTTACTGTCCAAAAAGATCATCATTTTAAATAAATTATCACTTCAGGCAGTAGACTTAGTGATGCAGGTGGCGGGGCAGCTCAGTGAAGATCCAAGTTTAGGAACAGATCACTTCTATAGTTGGAACTTGGGCAACTACATTTGAAAATTCTGACCTGATTTTCAGAGTTGTTGAGCTGCCCAAGAGGTCAAGGTAAGGCACTCAACTTTGTCTAGTGGCTCACCATATATCAGAAGTAAGTGTTATTAAATAAATAAATATTAAATCATACAAAACAGGTTATTCAGTGGGTTTACTAGTAGCAAAAGAAAAAAGCATGCTTGAGAACACTGCATATACACTCCAAGATTACCTATCAATTTGCATATGGTGTTATCAGAGTTTCCCAATGTCTGGATCTGTCCTTTAAGCGCAATCTCTTTCTCAGTTGTCAATGGCATGAATCCATGTTGGGAAAGACAGCTACTAACTTCAGCACAGACCTTCTCACCAACAGTAGCCAAAGATTCACTCAGGTTAAAGGAGCTAGAGAGAACACGAAGGAGTAAACCATTCCTTAAGGGTTGTTGCTTAGTCATTTATTTTGACCCTTTACAATCAGTCCAATTATATTGATTTGAGCCGCCTATATATATATATTAACAAAACACTTGTTCCTCTCACCGCCGTCTATGGCAGTCATCCTAAACCTACAGGTGTCTGCACGTATGTACTGAACAAACGAACAATTTTGTAAAGGATGGAGGGAGACTGGTCCAAGCTATGAAGCTTGGTTAACTGCCAATATAAAGCTGTGGACTTGGTAGAAGACTTCACATGAAAGATAGTAATGACAGCAAATGAATTGTTTGGCACGGGAATATCAGATGGGGATGAAAGGAATAAGGTGGTTCATTTCCTTAGGAAAAACTGCTAGCTTTGTATACTTGTGGGAGTGAAAGCGCTCCATTCTAATTGCTTGTCCCGTCTATCCTCTAAATTTCTTGAAGTCAAGAGACTAAGAGAAGCCCATACAATCAATTTTCTCTAGGATCACAACAAAATTATGCCACTGAATACCACTTCCACTATTGAACACAGCATAGTTGAGAGATGCTAGGTAGGAATCATTCAGATACTCACGGAAAGTGCATTCCCATCAACAACACCTTTATAATGGTTTTGATTTTGTCAGCAAACCCTGGCAGATTGGAAAGTGCTGCACCTGCTACATTGAACATGACCAGGAGGATAGCACCCGTCAAGGTGAGCTGTTCCAGTTCCAGCTGCATTTCCTGAAAGCGGGTGTGGTCCATTAACAATGTCTGCAAAGACAGAGTAAAATCAATACACTGGGATAACAAAGTATAGTGAAAATGAAATTGTGAGGCCAGGTAACATAATGAAGATTATTCTGAAAACTGAATTCCTTTAGTACACAGACTTCAAAATTGTACCAGTATTCCATACATTTGAAAGATGGGCCAGTGGTACCAATGCCACACTGAGTAAAATCTGTAAGCAGCATGTTTGGAAGCCCAGAGAGGAAACATTCTCCATTTGCTTCTCCTACAAGATTTCCCAATTCGCTCCTAAAACCCGATTTCCCAGATAGCAGTATAATTCAATGTCACTGTTAATATATAGCAAAAAGATGCAATACTCAGAAAACAGCTCTCTTCAAATTAAAAGCTTTTACTATGGTTAAAGTTAAATAATTACTAGGGATTCCTCTCTCCAAGACCCTTCAAGGGATTGGTGTTGCAGTGAGATAGTGCACCAGTCTTTTATTTCCAACACCTAATTACACAAATCAGTCTAGTCAAATATGGTCCATTTAATCTGATGTTTTCCTCTAATGGTGGACAGTGCAATGAACAATTCCACAATGAACAATTATAGAATAACTTTCCTACAGGAGAAATCTTTCTACACTGGTTAGTTAGTGGCTGGTTTATGGGCTGAAGATGTTTGTATCCATTATATGTTTTTTTATCCTAAGGCAGACCCAAGGTTAAGTCTCAGTAAAGGTCTCATCTTAGTGCTCAGAGGACATTTGTTTCTATCAAATCAAATACCACCATTTACGTTTATTAAAACTCAGCATGATAGGCAGTTTGTGCTCCAGAAGTGGAGTATCAGGGATTAGCAGGTGAGAACCAAGGTGATTTAACAGAGCTGTGTTGGTAAACTTGTATAATGCCTAGCTTTATCTAATGTTTTCAGTCCTGCACTTTCATGCAAAGAGTATTTTTTAAAAATACTTATGGTTTATCTTTGAATTACTCCGCTTCTATTACAGATGGATTTGTTTCAAGAAAAACGGAACAAAATATTCTCCTTTTGAGATAAAAGATTAAAACTTATTGGGTTACTACATTCAAAATAAAGCATGAGAGTTATCAATTAATGGATCACATTACACCAATCATAATTTATAGTGAACAATGTAAACTTTTGTAGCTCAGTTGTGAATGTTAGTTTTCTGAAGTCTCTCACACGTCCCTCCCTCTCAAAACAGAGTTTCAGGGGAATACATTAGATGGTTCATAAGATACAAGTTATAACCACCATAAAGGGGAAAGATTTTGTAGAGAGTTCATCCTGGGTGGGCAAACAGCTGTTTGATTACTTAACTCAATGTCAGTTCTCGACATGTCATATCCCTTATGCTTCTCCTCCATCAAACTGAATACAATGGTCAAAGTTAATGGAATATCTCTAGGTTTACAGAGGTACAACAGAATCTAGCTGCACTGCTTCTGCAATAACCTGAAGGTTGTAAATCTAGTTTAAATTCAGAGGTTTGGGTTCAGAATCTTCCCAGCAATGAACTAGCTGTCCAGGTCTCAAATATAAGAAGGTAAGAGACAGTTGATTAAAGATATCAAGACAGAAAGACAATTCTTCTGCTGCGAAATCCTAAAACCTGAGATTTATGCTATGAGCCTCCTACACAAACAGCTATTAAATGGAGACATTTTGCATGCATAAAACCAGACATTAGTAATCAAAACATCTGTTCAGCCATGCAGCATCTCTTTTCTTTACAGTTGCTGCAACTCACATAACATAATGCAGTTTATGAACCACTGTAGTGAGAGACCATGTGACAGTGTTTGAGAGGATCACCGAAAGGATCATCTATTAAAGAAGTAACCTGAGAAAAAGAATACATTATGATTTGAATTACAGTAGCATCCAGGGATCCCACTGAGATTGGAACACTCCTGTGCTGGGCACTGTGCAAAGTATTAGACTATCCTGGTCCTAGGAAGAGTTTACAGTCTAAATAGATAGGACTGAAAAATGGTGGGAGGGAAACCCAAGGCCCAGAAAAAGAAATGACTTATGCAGTGACATAGAACCAGGAACAGAACCAAATCTCCTGATTCCCAGTCCAGTGCTCTGTACCAGGGATGGCCAACCCGTGGCTCCGGAGCCACATGCAGCTCTTCAGAAGTTAATATGCAGCTCCTTGTATAGGCACCGACTCTGGGGCTGGAGCTACAGGCGCCAAGTTTCCAGTGTGCCGGGGGGCGGGTACTCACTGCTCAACCCGTGGCTCTGCCACAGGCCCTGCCCCCACTCCACCCCTTCCCGCCCCAAGGCTGCCATGCCCTCGCTCTTCCCCCGCCCACCTCCCAAGACTCCTGCACGCCATGAAACAGCTAATCGGGAGGTGCGGGGAGGAGCTGATCGACAGGGCTGCCTGTGGACGGGAGGCGCTGGGAGCAGGGCTGCTGACATATTACTGTGGCTCTTTGGCAATGTACATTGGTAAATTCTGGTTTCTTCTCAGGCTCAGATTGGCCACCCCTCCTCTATACGGTAGATTACACTACCTCACCTTCAGTTAAACTTCAGTTTTGGAAAAAAAAAAAAAAAAAAGAATTCAGAATGTTATCCTATTAAAAGAGTTGCAAGAGTTCCAGTTAAATCCTAAATCTTTTAGTATTTTATGTCAAGAACAAGGTTATAGATCCAAATGATTTCTGCTTTTTCACCAAACACAGGGTAGAAAATTAAATAAAAGAAGCTACGTCTTCTCTTAAATACCTACTTCTGGGAAAGGCCTGTGCACATGATCCCACTTAAGCAGCTTTAGATAGGCCCAATTCTGTACAGCAGCAGGACACAATACAGGAACTCCACTAGCTGCAGCACCAACACCAGGGGAAGGTGGATTTTTACACCTCAAATTGGCAAGATCATCTGATGCTTCTTGCAGCCAGTCAGTGACAAAGTCTAGAGAATCTGAAAGAAAGTGGTTTGGTAAAAAAAATCTTACTTTCAGGAGTTCTTTTTTTCCCCCATGAATAGTTTTCAAATAATACCACTAGTAGGCTCTCCTAATACCCACGGTGCTAGTTACTGAGATGCATTTTATTTACTTTATGATTCAGAACTTCTGGAGGACACCAATGCAGATTGAACACAGAGAACCTTGTAGATGGAAACCACAAATTAATCTGGCAGTACTACAGACTAGCATGTTGATGCTGATTTATAGTGCCATATATTATATGGATATCCTGGGTCTGGGTTTGTTTTAAATGCAGAATTGTTGTACCGGTAAATTTCTTGAATTGAAGCCTAAGGACCAGAGATATCTCTATTTGCATCATGGAGCAATGTAACAAAATACTTATTCGGTGGATTGTTTTGTGTTTGTGACACCAACATGCAAAGGCACATAATTCAGAAGAGGAGAAAATAAAAAAGGTCATACTTGGCTGTTTCTCAAAAATCCTCTGAAACTTCTCTCTTTCGTATTCAACAGATTGTTGCATTAAATGCGGCCTAATGCTACTGACAGCAAAGTTAGCCATGTCCATTTTCATTAAGTTTAATACAGAGAAAATTGCTCTGAAAAAAAAAAAAAAAGAAAAGAAAAGAAAAAGAAAAAAGAAAAGAAAGATGTTATTTTTTCAAGCAGGGCTGCACATGTTTAAAACGTACAGTTTGCAAGATTTACTTAGCACAGATTGTCCAAGGAAATGAGCTATTAAGAACACTAAAAAAGCATGATAAGTATTTACACGGAGCTTGAAGTCTTGAGAGAGATTGCCAGGGTAATGAGGCTTGTTCGCCTGTAAAGAAACTTCTGAGAATGTACTAGAGTCCTTTTCACAGATCAGTTCTCTTGGGACATGTGTCATCACATGCTGAATTTAGGAAAGACTTAGTTCTCAGCCTAACACAAGGCTTATCGCTATCCATGTGTATACTCGGACCTCTGTCAACCTGTGCACGTATACTCCACGAGGGAGCTAAATAAAAGTGAAAAGGCCATGGAAGAAATTAACTCCAATGTCTACATATGTGTAAACATTTCCATTCTTTACAAAAAAAAAAAAAAAGTGTTCTTCTCTAAGGAAATCCTTACTATTGGAGACTACAAAGTTAGGAAATGCCTTAGTCAGGCAAGACACACAAAAATGGCTCAATACGCTACTGATGAGTTAACAAAATTCCCTAAAACTGTTGATAACTTGCACAATTTATTTAAATGAGATAGTAACAAACAGAAAATGGCATCTGACGTATCCAGGCCCTATATGCTTTCCACTTTTAAACACCTGTAATATATTCTTTTACTACATATGAGAAAGGAGGTGGAGGGGGAGAGATGAGGGAGGAATTGGTTGAAGAAGACCCTAAAGCTGAGTGAACATTTTTTTCTAAATTATTTAAATGTATTAGCAGAAAGGAAAAGTGAACAAGGAATTCATGCTTTTTCTTAAGACAGCCTCCCAATATCCAGGGAAAGATTCTCTTACCTAAATATGGCATTTCAGAAAATGATTGTTTCCAATTACACAAAGGTACAAATACCTTCAGTCCACCAGAACCAAAAGGGTCCTTGCTAATAGCTACTGGAATTTTCTTCTTTATAATTTCCCCCCTCTGCTTGCTTTATATTTTTCCAGAAAGAAATTTTTGCTAGCAGACTGTATATGCCACCAGCATGCACAGATAAAATTTGGATCTTTAACAAGGATCTACAAGCAAATTTGAAATTAAGTGACCCACAGTCTGATTCCTTGCAATTCCTTAACGTCATTCCAGTACCTGAATAGTGGGACTATTTCATGAATGTCTTTCAGTTTCTTAATTTCCTCATCTCTAACTGGAGCACAAAGGGTTCCCATCATTCCAATGATGAATTCTGCCAGCTTAGAAATATCCAGGGCCCCATTCACTGCCTCCTGCTTTATCAGATCCAGATCCAGAACTTCAGTAATCTGATTTCTTAATCTGGTATGACCAGGCAATAAGAAAGATAGAAGAGTCTGAAAGAAAAGAAATTTTCATGTTGTTAGTTTTTCACAACAAACATTGTTTCACCATCTTACAGAGGAACTGAATAATGGTCTGAATTAACAACCAAATTCATACTGGGTTTCTATGGCAGATGACATCTTAATAGTTGTTCAAAACATAGGGCCACAAAAAATTACACAATATATTTTTAAATCATAGTTTTCCTGCATTCTATACAGTATTAGTGTTATTCAGATTGTAAACTCTTTGGAACAAGGAGGGTTTTTTCAGTGATGGGAGGAAGGGCCCACATGTATGCAGCGCAAAACCTAGATTGATGCCTCTAATTATTTGTGCTACAATGTCACATTTTGCTACTGCAACCTCAGAATTATTAAAGTAACATAACCTGCAACCTTCCCTTCATCTAACATGACTCAGCATTTCTTGCTTTCACATTTGATTACTTTTCCGCCCATGTATGCATGCAGCCTATAGATAAAGCTATTGTCTAGACTTCTACAGAGCACTTTACACACAGTTGTTATACAGAGATGGCATACAGTTTGTGTATTTGTGCCATGTAATCTCTGTAAATTACTTCTGATATCACACATTTTTACCTCTTTAATCTCCCCCACAAGTTTAATTGAATGATCGTATGTTGGTGGATCTTCGCTTAACTGGGCTTCCAGACAATCCCAAAAAGCTTTGTGTACAATCTCTTTTACGGTTTTCTCCAGGCTGTTGGTAAACACAACAATATCAAAAGATGACAGTTAGTATCTTACATGTAATGAATTAGAGAGGTTTAGAGGAGAAAACTGCCATTTTAATCAGGCACAAGAGTATAAAAACTGGAATGATTTGGAATGGCTGACTTCACAGCTGAAAAGATACATACAGAGCTGGCGAAAAACAAAAACCAAAACAAACAAAAAGCATCCAGAAAATGACACTTCTAAAAGTAGTCTATAAAGAGAAGACAAATCACAAAATCATAATTTATTTCATCTTCACATGAACAATATCTGTGTTTCTTAGCAATACGTAACCCAATTAACTTCCTAGAAACAGTACAAGTCCTCTGGGTAAAATTTTGAAAAGTGAAACCAGAATGTGAGGTAGCAGTGAGGTATTTCCTTCATCACTGAGCACAACTCACCGCTTGTCAAAATACACGGGGCATTAAGATATTTTTTACTAAATTGGATGGTCAAATTCAGAGCTAATATAAATAATCCCATTACTTCAACAACAAGTTACAAGTTCAGATGTTCTGATTTAATTGTGCAACTTTACTGAAGCTGCATATGTTCACACCAGATCTGAATGTGGCCTTGATCTTTTTTTGAAGATGCCTGGGGCTACCTTGGAATTCTTACTCCATTAACCACTGAAGTTCAGGCAGATCCTGAAAGCAGTAACCATTTGTTCCGAGAGCAACCTAATGGTATATCTATACTTCAAACGCTACAGCTGCAGTGCTTCAGTCCAGACACTACCTGTGCCGATGGGAGGGGTTCTCCCATTGGTGTAATAGCAATTCACCTCCCTGAGAGTCAGTAGCTGGATTGACAGAAGAATTATTCCGTCAACCTAGTGCTATCTAAATGGGGACTTATATTGGCTCAGGATTTTTCACACACCCAATCCACATCGTTAATTTGACCAAATTTTCTAGTGTAGACCAGGCCCAAGAGTCAACCTTAGCGAGTTACTACAAAGTAAGAGGATGTTAAAGAATACAGAAGAGTAAAATAGTAATGCTAGAATGAAGAAGTGCTGAAAAGCTAAGAAACATTACAAAGCTAAGAAAACACATTACAATTCTTTTCATGGAATTTTTCCCCAAAAGTATCTGCATATTCCACGCTTTACATCCAAAGGACTGATATAAACTGCTATTTATTTCTATCAATAACCATCTTACCTGCCTTCTGGTAGTTCAGCTGGTTTAATCTGGAAGCCTCCATTGACTACAATTTCATGTGCTAATGCCATATTAGAAACTCCTTTCGCTGTTTCCATCAGCTCTTCCATCGACACAAGCCGAGGGGGACTAGCTGTAACATTAACAAATATATGACATTTCATTACTCTTTCAAAAGCTGGAGGTAAGATCGTCCTCCACCTTTCGGGCCTCTTTCCACCAGTCAGCCAGTACAAAGGGGATGTAAGCCAGTAGACAAACCCAGCTGAGGATTCCCTCGACGTCATAGATCTGAGGAGGCTTCTTTCTCTATCACCCCAAAGGGACACATCTACACCATTGTTGTGCTCCAATTAGCCATCAACTAGGCCCCAACACGCCTGTGACCTCTGCTGCATCAAGTCCCTCCTTAAAACACACATCTTCTAGGGCTATAGAATCAAGTCCTTCCCACAGTGAATTGGGCAAACCATTTCTACAAAATATGCAAAGAACATTGTGGGGCCAACAAGCTTCATATGCAACTTCACCATTCAGTCCTGGAGATTTCCACTGCATTTACCATGTGCACACTGCCATTTAGATTATACATTTTTCAAGACAGGGAGGGATCTCGTCTTCCAAAGTATCTATAAAGCACTTACACCACCACCACTGGCACCATGCAAGTTTTCCCTTCTCTACTTTCAGTGGAACCAGCAACCTCTTTGCCCCGTTTCCTGAAACCAGGGTCTTGCTATTCCTAACTTGCTAATGATTTCAAGGCCTAGCCTATGTGCTGATGCCACAGCTCTTCTCCTTCCATTCATCTCTGTATGCTCAATGGGACATGGGTTGCTCCATATCCTAGAGCACAGCAAGTAGCCCGAGACTGGGGTTTGGAGTGGCATGAGCATTAGAAAGTTCACACAGGAATGGGAGGCAGCAGTGCAGCAGGACACCACACAGACCAGGTCTAGCTTTCATTAGGTAGTAAAGGAAAGAGGTCACTAGCTATAAAAAATTGGGAGGTGAAAGGTCAGTGGGTGGTAAAGCCAAGCCTTGAAAACAGCACCAGCTGTCCGTGCTCGAATTTGTCTTAAGGTTATATATCTCACACACACACACCCCCAGTGGGCCAGAGCGTGATTTGCTGTGATACAGAATGTGCCAATGATGATGATATAATAGATGCTGGTTAAGGGAGTAATGCTGCACCCATTGAAATCAACTAGAGCTTTGCCATTGACCTTCTTAGGAGAAGGTCATCTCCCCCCCGCCAAGTTGCGCTTGTAGCAGTGCTGACGTCAGTGCTAAGCAGCATAGAGACAGAGCAGGCAGGCAACAAGCTATTCCGAGTAATAAAGCATGTGCCTTCCAAAAACTGAGAAGAAAAAGGAAGAGAGCTGTGAGAAGAGACTATATCAATAGTGCCATCAGATGAAGAGAGGGCTGGCCAGACTTCTCCCCAGCTGGACAGAAGGAAAAGTGAGAAAGAGGAAGATAAAGAACAACAGAAAGTAAGGACTGGTTGCTCTGTCACCCTGTGATTGTGATAATTCCGTCACTTCAATTCCAATCTTGGCAAAAAAATACATATATTACACACCCCCCACACTGAAATAAAACTCCTTGAACCATACTAATCACACATTGGGTTAAATTGGAATAGATTTTTTTTTTTAGATCGACGAACAGGTTTATATGATTGGGTTTATGCGGGTATCAACCTTCTACATGGAACAGGCCCTTCATTAAGAAGCCTTTCCCCAACTGTCTGCTATACAAAATGTCACTTATTTAATAAAGAATTACCTGTGCTACTTTGTCATAAACAGCTCTTCACCCAGCACTCTAGACATTTGTATGTTACTGCCTAGGGTTTGATCCTGCACAATGCCTGTGGGGAGTATTGCAAAGTCTGAAGTCATGAGCAGACAGGCAGTGCACTCACCCTGCATTTAAATCAAAGTGCTCTTGCCTGATTGCCAAATTATTCCTGCCTAACAGCAGACGAAAAGACTAAAAAGGGAGCCTATAGTTAAGCACCTCATTTGTATGCTGAAAAATGCACTTAAGCACATCTCTTGACCTTAGCCCCTTCTTTACCCAGTACTCATGACTTGATACCTCTCACTGCAGAGGACTATGCTTAACACTTGACTTTTGCTCACACATGCACTGCAGCACGCTGGACTCTCTGAAGGGCAACTTGCAATATCAGGGCTTAGAGCATAAATCCCATAGGGAATGGCTCCTATGTTTGATACAGCTCCAAACACCATCATGCTCAACAAATAATTAGCACTGTTTTCAAAAACAAAAAAAACACAAATAATAAAATGCATTGTATTCAGTGGCTCAGACATAATTGTTGCCAGGCTTTTGCAAATATCATCTGGGGTAATTCTACTTCTTTAGCCATAAGCAGAAATCATACCCAGGGAAATTCCCATTTGCTTTTTCATTTGTTTTACCTATAGGGGACTTGCTAGTCATACCAGACTTGTCAGAGTCAATAGTAATGTCATAACCAGCTCCTACATTAAAAACAAAAACACCAAACCAGAAAGACAATAAACTCTGGCAATAAACTTTAACACAACGTGATGATCTGGCAAGAATGTTTGTCACTGCCCTGTAGCATTAGGACTGAAAATGTTTCCAGCCCCATTAAAGCCTCATTAATTTTCAGACTTAAGGTATACTTCACTGACTGGAAGAACCAAAAGCTGACACACCCTTAGATTTGACCTCTTTTGAGGGGGTAAGGGCCCTCTGAAGGTCCCTCCCACTTAAGGAAACAACTATTAAACTATAAACCAAAGGCTACAACCCTCCAGAAAACTAAGCAGATGGACTGGATGATGTAACAAGAAAATGAGCATACCATATTGGGGCCAGATCCTGTAAATACTTTTAGACACCCAAATATTCCCACTGATATCAGATGACTCACAAGGGTTCTCAAATAGGGGGTCATGACCCCTTATTATGTGGGGGTCGCAAGCTATCAGCCGCCACCCCCGAACTCCGCTTCGCCTCCAGTTTTTATAATAGTGTTAAATATTTTTTTTAAAATGTGGTTTTCATTCATAAAGGGGGAGCACTCAAAGGCTTGCGGTGTGAAAGGGGTCATCAATACAAAAGTCTGAGAAGCACTGATTTACTCAGATGCGTAAGTATTTGCAGGTGCAGGCCCTTGGTTAGGATCACAGACACAGGCATGTACATGACATGAGTAGAATACACCACTCTACTGATTCTGGCTCACAGTAATGTTAGGTGCAAAGGGCTGAAGTTTATTAATACCCATAAGGGAGTGAGGGAAGGAAAGCACAGGTATCTCTAGACACAAGCAGATTTGTGACCACAGGACCTCTATTATTTGTCTGTGGGCTTTTAGCAACAATAGGGCTTAAAGTAGATGTAGATTTCACATAGTAGTGGAGTGTATAAGAGACACTATTTCAAATGTTCATGGGAGCCTCCATATGACCAGAGGGTGTTCTATAATAGCACTCGTATTCTTCCCCAACAAAACACAGCACCTGGAGAATAATTGCAAGAAACCTGATTGCTGCTCCTTGCAGGCAACAGAAACTGCTAGAGGAGACCACGCAGAGGCTGCCTAGGACGTGTAGTATGCCTCTGAGACCCTGCTAGTTTGGGACCTAAATTTGGATCCGTGTACTTTGCAAAATCGACCTGATACAAAAGCACAAAACAATTATTTAGAAAATGACAAATGGACAAATTCTGAAGCCCTTATTCATGCAAAATTCCTATTTATTTAAATAAGAGTTTTGCTAACATAAGGATTTGGCCCAATAATTGCAAAAAGTGAACTGAAGGAACAACTCTTCTCTAGGAGGATGTGGGTGGTGATTTTATGATGGAAGGATAGCCAGGCAGGGTGGCAATCCCACAATGTTGATGAGTGCCTTCCACCCACATCAACTTTAATAAGGATGGAGGACATTTGCACCTTTAGGATCAAGCCCTAACCAAGGGCAGTAAAATGATGAGTTGATGACAACGGAATTCCAGGACTTCTTCCAGTGACAGCTTTCACTTCTAGAATTTACTTCCTATAATTAACTGGAATGAATTCCCAGCCTAGTCTGGGGAAGAAACACATTTTTTGGTTTTTATTCTGGTACTGTGGCCTGATCAGGAGTGCTTGACAGGTGCATTAATTATGGCAGTCTTACCCAGCATGCCTATAGGCTGTTTCACAGGACAGAAAAGCCAACAACATTAAAGAAAAAAAAATGTTTGCTTCTCTTTTTTAATTTGTTAATGATCGATACAATATTTAATTAATTACACAATAGTTAATTGCACAGTAACTAATGAGCCTTTTAAAGGAATCTAAATTTTTATCTTCACAACAAGAAAAAAATATATTTTTGTACTTTATTTTAACAGATTTGCTTACATTGAGCTGTGTTGGACCTGCGTGGACTTGAGGAACTTTGTCGTATCCTTGCTCTCATAGACTGATCTGGGTTGTTCAAGCTGTCCTCTTTGATATCCTCTGAATCACCTGATTTTTTTGCACTTGTATATGGAATATCAGGTTCCTGAGACATTTTCAATGTTTCTTTTTTTAGAGAAGAAAAAAAAAAACCACAAAACATAACGGAACTGAATGGATATATACTCTTCCTGCCCTTGCAAAACAAAAACAAAATCAGAAAATTCCCTGTAGAGGTATAGATATATCAGAGATCCTCCCTCTTATTTTTTTTTAAAAGGTTCAAAATAAGGAGATCCTTTCAATGTAATTATCACTTACTCAATATTTTTGTTCACAAGCCCTCAAAAATCTGAAACTATTTCCTTCCCATAATGTACATGATAGAGACAAAATATCTGGTTTGTTTTTTAAGATTGCTAATGAGTGCTTGACTTTTTAAAATATATATTAAAAGACAAGAGACCCCGAAGCCATTTTATACACATATGTTACTTGGATTTTGAAATTAGATAAAAGATAAAGGAATTAGATAGAGGAAAAGTAGATTATATTTTTAACCTACCATTTTAGAAATTATCCCTACTAAGGAGTGTAATAAAGCGTTTTGCTCATATGTTCCAGAACTGTAGCCAAATTCTGCACTGACTTATTATCAGAACTCAGTGTAATCAACCTTAAGATAGTGAGGTATATCAATGCAGAATCTAGCTCCTAAATTTTAATTCCGTACAAGAGGCATGATTTATCCACACCGGGAAGTTAGGAGGATTTATTAAAAACCATAAAAAAAACCCCTGATTTAAACAAACAGTAGTTGTGGAGATTACAACGTTGGATTTTCTAGCATAATATCACATCACATACACTTTAGAATACTCCCTTGGTACACTGCAAAAGTGGCATTTGTAAAATATTTTACTCAATTCAATGACTTTACTTCAACTAGTTCACGTTCACTTTTTCCTCTGAAGCATGTAATTTGCATGTCTTCATTTTAAAGAGTACCTACTATATATTAAGTTACCGTTCACTGGTCATGGCTTCAGGTAATAATAATTATAATACTTAGCTCTTAAATGGAAAGCTAAAAACATTAAAAAAATATCATTGCTCTGAAATCAAATATCCAGCATCTCCCATTTCATAGAATATCCTCTGCATGAGGGGGGAAAACAAAAAACAAAAAACACCACTTACTTTTTCACTTAATATCTGTGGACCACAAGCTGCAAAAGATGAAAAAGTCAGGCCGTCAGCAAGAGAAACCGTCCCAGGATCACCTCAAGGCTACTAAAGGAAAACTGGAGCATAGGCCTATACGGATGAGAATGTAGCAGGAAGTAATACAGAGGGAAGACAAGAAGCTGCTCCGTGTTTTTTATACAATTAAAAGACTGAACCGGGTGCATTCTACCTCCCTCATCTTAGAGGAGGTAACAGGAAAACTCAATGAGTTCATGAATTATTTTGTATTACATAGTGACTAAAGGGCCCAACTGTGCGAGGTGCTATATACATTCACGTAGTAAGAGACGGTCCTCTGTCCCAAAGAACTTACAATCTAAATTGCCAAGACAGATAAAGGGTAAGAGGCAGGAAGTATTATTATTCCCATTTTACAAATGGAAAAGTGAGACAGAGAGTTTAACTTGTATAAGGTCACACACGTCCCAGTATATGAGAAAGGTAAGGATGGCAAGGTACCAGGATGTTCCTTGAGCAGAAAGGGTAGAGCAAAGGGTCTCAGGCCTGGAGAATGATGGGTCACAGCTACAGTGAACAATGCAGCAATTAGGAGGAGGTCTGATGACAAAAAGGCATCTAGAAGATGAGTACAATGATGGATGCTGTAGAAAAAACTAAGATGGATAAGGAAGATCTTGTTAAACAAATGGAAGAGAAAAAATTTAACACAATTTGTATTTACTTTTTCTTGGAAAATTTCCCCAAATATATCAAACAGATTGGATTGTTACTATCTATTCATTCACATAATGTGGTTTCTTCTACAGTCCCAATCTGCTGCTTCCTTTGAAAAATGGCTTCCAGAAATTCTGAATCTGAAGTGCAAGCATGGCTGTATTACAATCTCTTTCTCCTTATACACCACCACAATATTTGAGTGCGTCACAATCATTAATGGATTTAAACCACACAACAACCCTGAGATATAGGGAAGTATTATCTTTATGTTACAGATTAAGAAATTGAAGCATGGAGTGGAATAAGTGATTTACTCAAGTTTATACAGCAGATCACTGGCAGAACCAGGAACACAGACTAGGATTTGGCAGACATGGGCTATCTCCCAACCTACTAGAACATCCTTCTTATGCTACAGGCTGCACTCTAATCGGTCAGTCTCCACAAAATAAAAGACCAACAGCTATACTCTCCAGGCTACACAATTTCACATGTAAAATAAAAATTATTCTCCACATTTCATCTGTGCAGTGTCGCTTTGAAGAACTTCTATGCCATCTGATCAAAGACCTTTTATGCATTTGAGACAGTACTTGTTAGGTTAGTGTCTAATTTTCAATAGTCTATTTTCACTAGATGGTTACTACTGTCTATTAGAATGTATCTAGAACAACTCCCGTTTGCACTGGTCAAATAAGCTTAACAATGTCTCTTCTGAATCAGCTAGCTGCATCTTTTGTAAAGAGTTTGGAGTCTATTCAATTAAAATGAAAGGAGTCTGTTTCATTGGACTTCTCTTCACCTTCTTTTGACTAGAGAGAGAGAAATATAACAAGTTTAAAATATTAAATTTCTTTTAAACTTAAAAATAATAATTTGCATGGACATGGCTCATTTCATTCAAGGACCTCAAACTGTCCTGCAAATATTAACAATGTTAAATAAATGTCACAAAGCCCCTGTGAAGTATTATTTCCAGTTTTACAGATGGGGATTCTAAACTGCAAAGATGTTTAGTGCCCAATGCTGCAATAAGCTCCATGCGAGCTCTGGGATTTGTTTGTGCGTAGCTCATTGCAACAACAGTATCAAAATCACAAATCAAGTCACCATCCAGGCTGAGCATCTTGACTTCCCGGCTAGACAGATGATACTCACCCTTGAATAAGTGTTTCATCCAAAACCCACTGATTTCAGTGGGAGTCTATTGATTTCCATGGCCTTTGCATCAGGCCCTATCTAGTGACAACCCCATTTACAACTTCATAAAGTAACAGTAGTAGTGAGCACTATTGCTCTCCTCTTTAGTAAACAAGCCAGGGAATGGGCTCTAGACTGCCAAGGCAAAATAAGCATGCAGAAATTGTTAACATTTACCTTGCTTTATTAATCCTTCCACGCAGTGCTGTAATATGATGCCCTGGGACACACTATGCTGCTGGAGCTGACCTACTGAATTAAGGCAAGTACTAGCGTTATTTGTTTTGTCTATAGTACTGTATGATTTTGCTAATGATTCCTTATAGAATCATAAAAGATTAGGGTTGGAAGAGACCTCAGGAGGTCATCTAGTCCAAAACCCCTGCTCAAAGCAGGACCAACACCAACTAATCACCCCAGCCAGGGCTTTGTCAAGCCAGGCCTTAAAAACCTCTAAGGATGGAGATTCCACCACTTCCCTAGATAACCTATTCCAGTGCTTCACCACCCTCCTCGTGAAATATTATCACTTCTTTTGGGCTACAGAATATTAGGAATGAAGGAGTCAAGTCAAACACGCACAGGAGGATGGCAAGAACACCACACTTTACCCACAACCCCGCTGCGTACCTCAGTTATCAACCCCACACACCATGCTCCCCACCCCACATGCAGGGCCAGCACTTCAACCCCCAAGCAAAACAAGAGGAGCCAGACAGAAAGCGGGGCCTACCTTCCGCGCCCTGACTCAGCACTGCAGCAGGGACGGGGGGGCCTTTCCGCAGACAGGGAGCCGAGCCCGCCAGCCACAAGCCAACGCGCGGGCTCCCCTGGGGGCTGCTCCCCCAGCAGGGATGCGGGACGGAGCGGGCCTCCTGTTCCCCCCCAGGCACCGCCTTGCACACGCTGGCAGCGAGCGGGCGGGCAGCCCCAGCCCCTAGGCGGAGGCGGTGTCTCTCCAGCCCCCGTGGGGACAGGGGCGCGGGCGCTGGCGCAGCTACCGGAGCATCGGCCAGGGCTCCGCGCCCCTCGCTTACCTGGGCGGCGGGCTGGGGAACCCCCTGGGCGCCGGCAGCCACAGCGACTCCAGGCACCGGCAGGGAGGCGGAGGGTGGGCGGACGGGCGCCCGCAGCTCTCCGCCGCACGCCGGGCCCCGCTGCTCGCTCCGGTGCCGGGCTACGGTGCGCGGGGGCTTTGCAAAAGGCCGGCAGCGGCCAGCCCCGCGCAGGGCGGCGTCATGGCTCTGAGCCGGGAAACTGGAGCCGCGGCAGCAGCAGCAGCAGCAGCAGGGCCGGGAAGATGCTGCGACGCTGCAGCCAGCCAAGGGCCGGGGGCGGCGCTGGCTGCATCAGCCGCTGGAGGGGGCTGCGGGCAGGAGCGAGCCAGCGAAGGAGGGGAGCGCAGGTCTGGGGGGAGAGTGTCTTGGAAAGGGAGCATGCCAAAGACACAGAAAAGGAGGGTGAGAGAGAGGGAAATTTTCTTTACAGAAAGAAAAAAAACCCCAGATGTCTGACATGCTTTGAATAAAGACTGTATATAGACAAGGAAATGTATTTCCTTTGTTAAAAAAATTGATCCCTTAATTCTTTAAAGTGCATAATTTTCCTTGCAGCTAAGCTATGGTTATTTTGATTCAGTTAAGATCTTATAACGGTAGATAGCTTGTAAAACTGATTGTTATAGGGTAGGCTATCCTTTTACACACACACACACACACACACACACACACACACACACACACACACAAAATCAGGATAGAAAAGAATTTTAAACAGTGACAAAGTTAGACTTATTACAGCATTCAAATTATAAAACTGTTGTAGGGTGAATGCAGAGTACTTACCACTGTCTATCTCCTTGTGGCTGTGTGGCATAGCAGGCTCCCTACATCCAGCACTATCACCAGCTCCAGCCCTACAGTGGTCTGCCGCTTCTCCTGAAAAGGCCCTGCAGTCAGGTCATCATAGCATGTCCCCCTCAATCTGGAGTAACAGAGTCCAAACGAGAATCAGACATCTTTAAATCGGATCTTCATCCCCCAACTCTGGGCTACGTGGTCCTTAGAGTCCCCTCTTACAGCTTGCAAGAGTCCCTGTCCCCTTATATCAGGGGGCTTCAAACCACATTCCCTTATGGCTGGTAGGGGAACCCAGGCAGCCCTCCTCCTCTGGGTTCTAGCCCAGGGACCCTGTAAGTAGGCAAGAGCTGTCAATTCAGACCTACTTCCAGCTACCTCCCTGGACTTTGCTATGTCAGGCTAGTAGCAGGGTTCCTCCCGTCCCTTCCTAGGCCCACTGTGTATCTGTATTCTTCTCAGGTACTACAGCCTCTCAAGAGTCACCCTTCTTTCCTGGCAGGGCCTAACCAGGCTCCTCCTTAGCATCCTCCAACAAATCCCAACTGAAAAATATAAACTGACACTAACTTCTGTCCTCCTAGGGCTTGACTTTTCATCCCTCTTTAACTTTTCTCCTACTCCCATGAGAATGCTTCCCAGAAGTCTAGGTCCTGCCCTTTTAAATCAGGACTCATCACCAGAGCTTACTCCACATCTCTCTTGACCCTTCGCCAGAGTGTCAGTGCAGGAGAGGAACTAGGCCTCCTCTGTCCCGCAAAACCTCCTTTTGTCCTGTAGCCCCATCATAGTAGCCAGCTCCTCCCCAGCTGGGTTTCATCCCATGTTTGTCCTGGCCCAGCCTCCACCTGAAAACAGTGCACTAAGTGAGCTCCCTTTAACTGTTTCAGTGCCAATAGGGGGGTTTACACTCCATCACAATGTAGTCTGGTTTTTAGAAAAAAAAGGTAAATAATTATTTTTTCTAATGGAACTCTGGACCATTGTTATGGATTTCCCCCACTTTATTTACTACTATTTCTGCCTTTTCCAATATCAGATATTGAATAAGGACTCTAAATCAGAGGTCCCCAAACTGTGGGGTGGGATGTACAGGAATGTTCAGGGGGTAGGGAGCCCAGGCCAGCCCCCATGGAGGGGGCAGGGAGGGAGCACCACCCAGTTCCACCCCCACCTATGACCCCAGTTGCCAGGCTCTAACCCCTGTCTATAGCTCCGGTGGACAGGAGTAAGGGAGGGTGCGATTTGGGGAGCACTGCTTTAGATTAAGTTTCTGAATTAAAAAAAGGGGGGGGAGGAATTAGTGCAGTATATACAGTTACATATTCTCCAAAAATCTGTAGCCAAATAAAGAAAAGGAATGTCCTTAAGCCTGGATAGTCTTTGAAGGTCATCTTCCCTCTCAAGAACTGAAGTATTACTGGATTTTTCCTTACACTCAACCCCAGCTTACTCAATATCCGCTGTTCCTTACGGGTTAGTAGCTGTAAAATTAGTTGAGATATTCAGACCAACAGTTGCCTACACAATAAAAGACACCCCACATGGTATTTCTTGCCCTATTACATCAACTAGTAAGGCAGTTTGAAGAGAGGAAATTCTTAGAACAAATTTGGTACAAAGAGGCACAGACGGTTCCCACAGAGCTAGGATAGTAATAGCAGGTTAAAACTGGCCCATTAAAAATGTAGCAATATTAATATTGCTTGACAAAAATAAGCCTTGTCACTTGCTACCAAAGCTTTTCCAAAATGGAAAACTACCTCTTTGTAACTCTTGCTTTTTATGTCACCCTTAGGTAAAAGGAGAGGAAACAATTATTCTTTGCCTCAAATAGGTGTGAGGAAGAAAAACTAGGAAGGGGGAGGGAAGGGTAGGGAGTCTTGAATCCTACTACCTCACACCTAGTTTGTTTTTCCCCAGAATGCAATAAAGGTGGTTTCAGTACTCAATCAACTCACTTTAAAAAAAAAAAATCCACCAGAACAGAAGCAAAAATACTGATACGCATGGACTGAGAAGCCATTTGTTGCACAGAAAATTATATATTGAATTAACAGGGATCACTGCCTACGCACAATACTTATCTTGACTTCTGCGGTATATGAAATTCTATGGTTTCATGGAGGGGAGAGTGGAGCTGTCATATTATAGAAAAGATTAATATTTGCATAGAGGTGTTGTATGTGCTCATTACCTAGTACTCCAATAAGAACAGCAATGTGCATTTTGTAACAAGTGTATACTCCTACCCTTCAAGATGAGGCACTTTATGGACATCTTCAGAAACAGGCTTGGATTTAGGCAGCTCAATGATCCATTTCACAATACTCATTCTGCTCTTAAGCCAGTACAAAGACCATTTCAATGATCTGCCATATGTCATGAATTCGCAGATTTACAGCTGTTAGGCACAGTTCAATCTCTGTCTTGAATGTAGTTAAAAGTAACCTAATAAGAAAAATATAGCAGGAGCCTATCTTGCTTTAGCTACACTGAATCAACCCTGTCTGAAAGTCAATTGACTTCAGACCCATTAAAGTAGCATCAAGTTGATCTTTCTTCAGGATAATTCATGTTTAGGAGCCAAGGAGCAGAGTATCATTGGGAGCTGGAGGAAAAGCCATCTAATCTTTTTGCCCCTGTAATTCAGCAACCCTAAATGGCAATGGCTATTTGCATTTTGGCACACTAAATTAACCATCCTTATTCTCCCAAATTAAATAGTAGATAGTTTCAATTACATTGTTCCACACCAATGAAGGCAGACAGCAATAATGCAATTTAGAGTTACTATACAGCAAGGGACATATATAATGAAGGGAAACCGTTTTTACTGGCACCAATAGCTTGGTGAAACCCTCTCAACTCCAAGTAAGGGCAAAGTTGGCTCCATGTCCTTGAAGAGACTGATGACTACGCTCCCACTCATCTTTAAGAGCACAATAGGAAGATACATCGCAGCCTCCAGGGTTTCACTGTGGATTTATGTGGACAAATCACATGTCCACATTGTAGAATTCAAAATCCCTGTGTTTGTTCCAAAAATCACTAACTGTAGCTAAAAGGTTCATACTAAGAGCACTCCATCACTGACCATTACTTTGCAGTAACCAAGATTCATTAAAGCACTCATAGGCTGGCTTTTCTGCTAAACCAGTTGATATCCAGCTACAACTGAATATTATCTTTCTACAGCAACTCTAAAGCCATTAAAGTCAATGGGAGTTGAGGGTACACAGCAGGATCAGGCCCTTAATGATCAAGTCATTCCCCCATTAAGCTTAAATTGGCACAATGAGTCATCTTAACATGAGAGTTCAATTAGTTTGATAAAGGTTGTGGAATACCAAACAAGTGTTTATACAGTTTTCTAGACTACTGTGGTACTGCATTGGTTTAAAAAAGGGAAAGATATGTTAACTTGAACTATGTCTTACAAGGGCAGTTAGATTAGGCTAAGATTCAAGACCAAAAAAATTGCTGGAGGAGGAAAAATAAAACCCAACACATACTCCCTCCCCCAAAAACCAGTCCCAGACAGCCAGAAGCAAATACTTTTGCTAAGTGACTCGCTTTCCATTGTCACAGGACTTTACTTCCATGTTGAAGAAAGTAATATTAAAATAATACAGGAGTTGGGATTCTTGGTTTCAGATTTCATTGCCATTGTTTCGGCAATTCAGCAACAAAAACTTAAAATGAGCACTGAGGCTGTTTCATAAATATCAGTTGCTTTATAACAGCAACTGAAGACCAAGATTATAGTTTTTAATTTAATTACTTGTAAATTCCATTCATCTTCAAAATAATTTTATTATGTGGATGAATACAAAATCTTTAAAAAAAAGACATTAATGTTTTGAAAACTACTGTACAGATTACATTTCTTTAATTTTAAATTACACACACATATTAGTAACTCTGTCACCAAAGTATTGCATGAAAATAGTTGGATTGCTACTATGAAATTGACCTAGCAGTTTCTTTCTCTCCTTGGCAGAGATTTTTGTATCTTCATCAATAGTTTTTAGCAAAGATAACAGCTCAGCTTTTGTGGTCTTCTGTACGCTGTAGTGATATTCACTCTGATCAAGTTTCTGGCAGAAGGTGTAGCCTAAAGACATGTAAAAAAGTTAGATAATTTACAAGCCATAGGACAGAATTAGCCATCCTGTAGATTTTACAGGCATGTTTGCCTTTAAGATGGTTCTGTACCTTTCATGACACACCCAGTTTTAAAAAGGATCCTTTGATGCAGTCTCAGACTGCATTTTTAGTGAGATTACATATTTGTCCAGATTACAAGAAGAAAGTGACTTTTAAAACACATTATCTATAGTCTAAAAGGCAATTTTAAAACACTTACCTGTATCCTTATTAGGATCTTGTCCTTGTTGTACAGCCATCAGCTTATCGCTAACCATTTTATGTAATGTTGCTGGGATCTTGAACAAGAGAGAGTAGAAAATATAAACATTTTCTATGGTTAATGTTTTAGGTAGATTTGAGATGTAGTTTAGTTCAATTGTCTAAGGTGGCTACTTTCTCAGTCTTACCTTTAAAACGTCTTTTTGCTGGTCCACCAAGAACAAAATTAGGAGGTCAGTTTTTCCTTTGGATAAAGTTTTATTGTTGACAATAGCTTTAGAGAATGTTCTTTTTACAACCATCCTGTTGTCACTCTACAAAATAGAGCGACAGAATAGTCAGAGGGTAGCACTATAGTTTTCTTATTTACCAAGTATGGTTAACAAGAAAGCATTACCTTGTTCATTTTAGCGTACTTTTTTTTTTAAGTATACAGTCTTTCAACATTAAATTATATGAAGACACAGAGGTTAAACACCACCGCCCCCCAGATATTACAAGTCTGCTGGAAGTTATAAGATTGCTAGAAATCTTGGACTTTAAATTTACCTCTTTCTGCAACTTGAACTCAGAATGATGTGCTGCAATAGCCATGAAGTACAACAGCCTCCTAAACTCCTCTCTAGTTTGACTATCCAAAAGCTTCAAGTAGAGTTGAATTGCTTCTAAAGCTGGTTCTGTCTTTCCATTCACTGGGACAAAACACAGAAGTTGAATAGGTTCATGCTCCTATTATATATCTTTTTTGAAAGAGCAAAGTCCAGAAACATTAATTTTTAGTAAATTAACCAACAAAAAACAGATAAAGTTATCCATTAGGCTAGACATATCTAAGCAGAGACTAAGGGCAAGTCTACACTACCAAATTAAGTTGACCAAAGTTACACTGACACACAGCCACCGCAGTAATCAAATCACTTTTTTATGTTCACACTACACTCCTTGCGTCAGTGGTGTGCATCCTCGCCAGGAGCGCTTGCACCGATTTAACTGTCAGTGTGGGGCACTGTGCGATGGCTTCTGAAAAGCAACAACAGTTGATATAAGCAACACAAGTGTCTGCACTGACACTGCGTTGACTTAATTACATTGACCATAGCGCTACGCCTCTCACAGAGGTGGAGTTAAGTCAGCATAGTGGATGAGTTACATCAGCGGGAGCTACATTTCAGTGTAGACGCTTACAGAATAAGGTCTACGTAAGCTGCCTTACGTCGACCTAACTCTGTAGCATAGACCAGGCCTAAGCGTATCCACAGTGCGAACAGTAAGTTTCTCTTTCACTCTGCTCCTGTTTTAGAAAGGTAATTGATTCTTGTATTAAAATTTAGGAGTAATTTGTCTCTATGCAAGCAAACAATTTTTTTCCATTAGATTATGCAGCCGTAAATAGATTTATACAGATTTGAGGTTTATAATGGAAAATATTTCTCTATCAGTTGATTTAAAAATATTTAAATTATATACCAGCTTTGAACCCGTAAGGCAACAGGATGCATACTAACAGAAACAAAGAGATAAACACAAAACTAAACAAGCCACCCAACTGAAATAATTTCATTTTTGCGTTTGTGTTACTTCTGGCAGTTTCTATAGAATTCTATGCATTGAATGATTTCATAGGCCACTTTGCTTTAAGTTCTTCAGTATTCTTAAATAACACATGATCATTGCCACGATCACGTAGCATTTATGCTCAAATTCCTCCTCCCCCCCACACCCTTCCTCCTCACCTGGACTCTCGGATTCCAGGTGTTTTCCACCTCTACCATGATAATCAGTTTTGACAAGTCTGGTGACCAGTCTGTTGGCTTGCCATTGTAGAACACTCCATACTTGGACTCTCTACACTCATTTAAGAGATCTCACTTTGTCAACTTCAATTAGCAATTTACATTCCACAAAATAAGATTGAATTGTAAAGTCAACGTTACAATCAACTTTGGCAACTTTACAAAAAATAGCTACTATATCGGTGTGACCTCCAGTTATGCCAGACATACACAATACAATGCAATTTGTGGAGTCTTCAAAGGGAATTACTTCTGCAGTTCTTACTGGCACTAATTGAACTTAATATTTAAAAGTTAATTTACACAAGACTAAGGTAATCTCCTCCAGTAACTCTCTGAATAGCGAGTGGCACACTTCAGAAGAGGATTGGTAAGGAGAGATGGGGCTCTGCGTTTTCAGTATGCTGATGACTCCCCGCTTTATGCCTCGATCTTGTCTGATTCAGATGATGCACTTCAGGTAAAGTCTAGTCAAGTTAGGGGCATGGATGAGAGCGAGCTGGCTCAAGCTAAATCTGGAAAAGACTAGACTAGGCAGTGATGGTGGAAGCAGCTGGAGGAGATGGCAGAGATAATCATAAGAATGGCCATACTGGGTTAGACCAAAGGTCAATCTAGCCCAATATCTTGTCTGCCAACAGCAGCCAATGCCAGGTGCTCCAGAGGGAATGAACAGAACAGGTAATCATCAAGTGACCCATTCCCTGTTGCTCATTCCCAGTTTCTGGCAAACAGAGGCTAGGGACACCATCCCTGCCCATCCTGGCTAATAGTCATATTTAAAGTGAATCATACTAGGTTATTCACCTCTGAAATATTTTTAAATGAAATATATTATCCACAGTGTGGGATGAGGGAGCCACTAGCGAGCTATACGCATATCTACCTAAAGAAAACCAAACTAGGCTTAAAAGAACACTTGGTAAATTCTAATGGACCAATACAGATATGCCAAAATGAAGTTGTATGCAGTAGCTATGGTAACTTAGGCCTGGTTCTCTACTGCTTTACATCTTGCATAGTCATTTACACCTGTGTAAAATAGGTATAAAATACAGTCACATCAGAAAGTTAAAGTTTCACACCCACTTTGCACAGGTGTAGACAATCTGGCCTTGAGGCTCCTAAGTTAGAGTTCTCTTACTCAAAATTTAGGCCACAGCTGCACCGCTGCTTAAGTACAGCTGCATGGCTGCAGCACATGTGGAGAAGATACTCTGACAGGAGACAGCTCTCCCATTGGCATAAAATATATTTATATATCCATCCACCCGTGCAAGCAGCATAAGCTATGTCAGCAGGAGAAGCTCTCCCGCCAACATAGCACTGTGCACATGAATACTTATGTCAGTGTGTAACTTATGTCCCTCAGGGGGGTGGAATATTCACACCCCTGAGCAACTAAGTTTTACCGACATAGGCTATAGTAGAGACATAGCCTTAATTTTTAGGACTAGAGTTTATACCTTTGTAGCACAGCAGTCAAACCTGAAGCCTGACAGCTAAGTACCCAGTCCTGCTGTCCACTCACCAGATGAACCTGGGATCTCAGCTTCATTTCATTTCACTTACCCAACAGCTCTGTAATTCCTGTGTGGATGTCAGATGCATGGCTTAACAGTGGCTCCTTCTTTTGGCTGTAGTATCTACCAATGGTATCAAACAGCAGTAGTTTCCATGTGTCTGCTTTATCAGGTTGATTAGGCAAATTTCTGCTTATATCCACCACCATTTGATCTGGAAGATACTCCAAGCAATCTATTGCTGCAGAGAGCCATTCATCAGTCCTAGAAAGAAAGACCATTATCCAAAGACCAAGAAATAACTGTTTCATGTCTGTATCTTCATAGTCAGCCAGCTGAATTTTGTCTCCAGAGGACAAGAGACTCTGCAAATACATCCATGTAAATGTTCAAACGAGTAAATGAAAATATGTTGGTGTTCAGATATCATAGTAACGGGCAAAGCCTAAGAACCTAGACTGAGAGTTTAGGATCAAGTTAAGGGTTTAAATGTCTGTTCCTCCATTATTTGCTTTTCAAGCTCAGAGTTTAGGATTCTGTTTGCTTGAAATATTTGTAATCTCATTTAGCTGGACAAGGTCAAAGTGGCATTCTATGTACAAGGTATATGTGGTGTAATTACCAGACCTGATCAGAAATTCCTCAACTTTGATCTGACCTTAACAGATAAGGACGGGTTTCAATACATATTTTTAATAGCAGACTATCCAATTTCAGGCTAAGACTTTTTTAAACTAATGATTAAGGATTTGAAATATCTTAAGTATACTGAAGAGATTTTTAGTCTGTTCACTCACGGTTGATTAAGAGTTTCCAGAATCCAAAAGAAAGAATTATACAGCCACACTTAGTTTTAGGTTCTTTTCTTTAACCATAATGCACAACAAAAAGCCATTTTATGTTACCTATCCTCACTGTCATCTCCTCTACATCAGGTGCTTTTCTTTTTTTGTCTAATTAATTTCTCCCCACTCTGAAATAACTTACCAGCACCTATTCTGATCAGAAGTGCAAACCCTTAAAAACTACATTTAATAATTTCAAGGCAGATGATGTTGGCTTACTGCATACCTCAGCATGCTTTTTGTAAAAAGAAAAGGAGTACTTGTGGCACCTTAGAGACTAACAAATTTAGTCTCTAAGGTGCCACAAGTACTCCTTTTCTTTTTTTCTTTTTGCGAATACAGACTAACACGGCTGCTACTCTGAAACATGCTTTTTGTATTTGCATACTTCAGGTGTGAGAAGTTTAATTCCATGCTGAACAATGCTAGCCTTTTGGAACCTTAGGGAGTTGACACAGCAGTAATACACAATTACGACCAAGCCCTTCATTAAAAATAAACTACATTACAAGATTACACTGCTAATACTTTAATATTAAAAGGGAGAGTGCGCTTAATTCTTTTCCAGCTGATTTTCCACTATTTGCTGTAATTCCAATGACATATCTATCTGGAATACTCAGCAGAAGAGAATAAGTTGTAACTCTAATTCCTCATAGACAAGTGGTGTCCAAACTTTTCCTATTGCACCCCCCTTTACCAGTAATGGAATCGGTCCACACACATCCCCCTCCATTACTGCACAGTTGGTTCAGCAGGGAATCTTGGGCTGGGGTCTAGCCAGCTGGAGGGCCCTCCCCATCTCCTGCGGGGGCTGGCCCAGGCCCAGCTATGTACTCCCTGAACATTCTTCCATGCCCTCCTTGTGGGGCATGCCCACTGCTATAGTTTGGGGGACCACTGCTATAGACTCAATTCAAAAGTTTCCTATCAAACCTGAGTTCCCAACACCTCACACTAAAAGGATGATTGGCTAAAAGAAAGCCAGTTCACCATGTGCAGAAACCCCTTTACTTAGAATAAAATAGACCATAATTGAAGGTGGCTGATGGACAAGCTTATATCTCTGTGCTGGAGAAATCATTAAACGCAGTCCCAGGTCTGGTCTCCATTTCTGTCCAATAGCTTCTTGACTTGTGTTGCAGGTTGCTCACAATCTACAAGTGTTGGAAAGTTAAACCCTATTTTGAGTGTTTACATCTCAATGTAATAAGGTAGCCCTTACTGGAGAATTCACCACTTTGCTAAGTCAAATGAAAAACCAGTGGTATTTTGCTGCCATTTTAAAAGTTTATTTTAAGACATTTGGGCACTTTTGTTCCTTACTTAATTATCAGTGCTTTCAGAGACCTTCCAGGGATCAGCAGTAATGGTCTCTGTTGAATCTGATGTTAGCTTAGCAAACTATATCTCTATTCAACCCAGTCAGTAGATACCATCCATGCCTGTTGTCTTTTATGCAATAAGGGAGGCTGATTTTATTATGATTACAGTCATGCTATGGATGAATCAATAACAGGCCCATTTGTGTTAGGTTTCTATGTGACTTCGGAAGAGAACAGTCCAGAAATGCTTCCTGCTCTCATAGTTAAACAAGTTTCTACTTACTGAGAGTCACTGAAAGCCTTGAGAATTTCTCTGTCTATGTAGTTGCTTGTGATGATGTATCCCGCCTCCTTCTTGGGTTGGGGAAGCTTGGACCTAACCCCTTGATGTTCAAGTAAAGAGTCAAGAAGTGGAAGGTCCACAAGCTGCAGCAGACGAGCAATTGTTTGTTCTTGCCATACTTCATTAATAACTGGGAGGGGTTGGAGCATATAAAGTGAGATTCTGCTAGTGAAGTGAAGAGTCAAGAAAGTTACAATATTTTTCTTTCCTCTAACAGACTTCAGTGTTCTCTTAGCACGGGGTTCAAGTAACAAGGAGCGGGTTCCTTATCAACTTTAAGTGCACTTTATCACAGCAAGAGAAAAGAATTTGTTTAGTTAGCTGTTAGAGTAGGAGAATTACCTTTGGATAAGGCTGAAATGCTTTACATTTTTTGTACTCTAACTTGCAAACAATCTTTGTCATAGATAAGGAATCAAGTCAGGTAATTCATACTCACAGGGCCTTCTGAAGAAAGAAAGGCTTGTTGAAGATTCTAAAGCTCAAACAATGACTCTTAGCTGTAGATCCCTACCACATTTAAGGCTTCCATAACTGAAAACTAGAAGACCTGTCTACTGTAGTTTCCAGGAAGTATATTTGAATCAAGCCAAAAGAAGGAAACATCTAGCAATAATCCAATAATCTAAATTTTACAAACAATTTAAACTGAGTGAGAAAACACAAACTGTCAGCCACCATTTTAAATGCTCTCATATAAAGCAATTAAGGGGGAAGGTTGGAGACTGGGTAGAGCATATGCACATTTTGCCAGATAGGAAAAGGGTTCGAACCAACAATGAGTTATGGCTATGATCAAGTCAGATATGACTGTATCTTAAGATGTTAATTGACAAACAGGGAGGATTTCTGACTCCAGTTTGAATCTGTGCCAGGCCGTGACAGTAGCGTGTTCTCCCTCAGAAATTTCTACATTGATGTATTGTTTAAACTGGAGATAACGGATCTCTGTTAAAATCTAAGCTAAAACAAAACTTCAGCGCACAATGTTCTCCTTATGTTTTGAACTTTGAGTTTCATAACAAACACTGAAGAGAGTCTAGCTTAACATCTTTCCTCCAGTTTAAGACTAGAAAGGTGTATGCCTGTCGTACTAGTATTATTCCTTCCTCCTTGCCTCACAAGTAGTTGGGACATCTTATTTGGCTTACCTTGACGAGACAAACTTGCAGAGAGGTTTACTTCAGGAGCATTAGCAGGTTTTAGACTCAAGTTTTCCCAAAGATCTTCTAAGCTTTCTGATTTGACTGGAGGAGGATTAAATGCCATTTTCTCAAGTCTGAGACAAAGAGAAAGGGTGATCCAATATCAGGACTTCAGAAATAAGGGCCCATTTACTTATTAAAAATCAAACCTATACACATGAAACAGTGACTACCCTTGGTGTCAATTAATAAAGCTTTATTTTTAAAAATCTTACTGAATGCTTCTGCAGAATAACAGCAGGGGAGGGGGGCAGGCGGAAGAGAGCACAAAACTCCTAAAGACTGATGAAAGTAGAGTAAAAATGCCTCTGAGCTTCTTGTTAAAATTCCCTTTGCTCTCATTGCTCTGCTCCAGTTTGAACAATGCAAGGGAAACTGGCATTCATTTCACTTCCTTACTACTTGTTCATGGAGTAAAACAGAGCAGCACCGAGTGACAAAACTGCACAGAGTGCTATAGAGGAGGGAAGAAAGCAAGTCACCAATATCCCTAGCTCACTGCCACGATTCTCCATCCTAGGCTGCACAGATATCATGGAGCACAAAAGCAGTGCACTGTTTGGAAAGCTTTTCCGTCTTCCCTGTACCCACAGGCAGCACATATAGACGCAGCCACTTATCAGAACCCAGCTAAGAGCCATGAGTGCGTGTACTGGTTCACCCTTGCCTCCCCTTTCAGGCCTGGAATTGGCAGGTCCCTCTGAAGCAGCAGGGAGTTCTCTTCCAAAATGACCCCTGAAAAATGGAAGAAATAAAACAGGAGAACGGGATGTTCCAGACACAGCACACACCCCCGGTGAAGGATTTGTTGTGATTAGGATAGAGTTTGTGAAGCAGTAAGAGGTGGTAACACATCAGTGCTAAGGCAGTACAGAAACAGCCTGTGAGACAAACTTAACATGAACACAAATGTTTGTAGGCTGTTAACCCCTCTGTCCCTGCTCCCTCTCCACCCACTTCCATATTTTACTCCATTCCAGTCATGGCCTACTGGATCCGAGTGTCTTTCCTTCTTTTCAGCTATCCACCATATGATGGGAGAAATACCATAGCAACTCCAGCTGGCCAATCATTTCTGCTTTAAACAGCTAGAAATAGGAAGTAAAGGACTGCTTTATAGAAGTATAAAGATAATGGGCCAAATTCATCCCCAAAATAAAGGCAGTGCAATTATGCCAGGGATGAATTTGGCCCAACAACTTTTATATAGCAAATTTCTTCAAACATTCATCAACATAGGAATATGTTTTAAGATGGTAATAATTTTTTTGCATTTATCTAACTATGGACAGCAAGACTACCCGCATTAGTCTCACTTTCTGATTGTATGTGCAAACTTTGCAGAACTGTGGGCCATAAGTGCAGCTACTCTGAAGACAGACCTCTGTATACATAAAAGGAGTTGTTTTCGGAGTTTAAAACAGTAAATTTGGGGCCTAATTTACACAAATCTTTTTAACAGCTAGGGACTTCTAAAAGTGGAAAGACAGTAATAATTTTGCAGTTTTTCTTGGGAACTACATGGCTCAGTCAATTAGTAATGAGACAAACTCTGGATTACTAGGCTAAATCCACACCAGAATTGCAGTGACTGAACATTATTCATGTGATTAGGTGATCTGATATCTCCATTAAGAGGAGACTGATGGTCTCAATCCACTTAGTGGATAAACATCCCATCTCCTCCTCCCCACAACTAGGTTTCAGTCCTTGTGACTTCTTGGACAGAGGTGGCAAGGGCTGAACTGACAGAAACTGAACTTTCTCATTTGAAGATGAGGTTCCAACAGGTAACAGCCACCCATGCTGTACTGGTTTTGTGGATGGAAGGGATTAGCTGGATGCCTTTCAAGAAAAACTAAATACACAAACCACAAAAAATAGCATTGTTTCCCCACTGCAAAGCATCTTATCTTTGCATACCATTGAGTACTAACCTTTGATGGGTACAATGCACATATTCTTTTTCAAATGGACCGTCTTCTGGGCTAGGTACATTTGTCAATCTATAGAGGCTGCAGCTACTATCTTCGAACACGGACCGTTTGTCTTTTCCAAAGACTCTAGTTGAAACTGCCTCGAACACTTTGTAATCCATCAGTGCTTGACACACTCGCACTACTTTAGCACGGGAAATATCGACATCCCCAAAATATTTGTTCTGGAGGAGATGAGCAAAGATTACATCGACTGCATCAGAGCCAATAAAACAGTTATTAAAGTATTTCAGGTTCTGTCGCCGCTTTTTCACTTCCACTTGAGTCTGAAGAGCATTGATGATGCTGCTCCATACATATGTTGCTCCAAATGGCTTTTGTGCTAAGCTGAAACCTAATGGCAGAAGGACAGGGAAAGCATTAGTAACAGCATTTACTGTGATTTGCTGATAGCTTGCTGTGCAGTTTTTCAGAATTATATACTCTCTTCAGAGTAGACCATCACTCAGCCAAGAAAAAAAAAAGTCTAGGCAAATGTAGTACACTGGTTTCATGCATGCTCTTTCCCCAGCACCTCAGCCTGCTACTTATTCACAGCTAAAGTTCTCCTGCCCCTGAACTGGTAGCATCTTGTGATTTTCCACTCAAAAATACCTTGTTCAAGACACCATTGACAACCAACACGAGATATATATAGGGGACCACTTACAGACATTTATCTTCTACAGAATTTAAAACCACCAGCAAGTTAAAAATCTATGGACCCTATAATCCCAACAGTTGCATGTTTGGAACTCCCTGGCTTCTCTGCTATGGCTGCTAACAGGATATATTAACCATGTTAATTTTCATACAGATTTCTGATAGAAAGCCCACCAATACAGGAAGGTAACACATCCTTGCAAGTATACACATGCACCCCAAACCTATAGAGCGTTTACACATACTAACTTCCATAAGCAGCCAAACGGCTCATATAGCATCTCCCCTTTTATTTAATATATGGCCCTGTTTCACTTGTGGAAGCAAAATTCAGGAGTTAAGAAAGTATTATCAACATCCACTGGGTCAGTAATGGCTATCCAGCAGCACATACCCTGATAGCAGCAATATTCATTGACTGATAAATTCAAAATTCAGCTCAAAGTTAACACTAATAAATAGAGTACTTGTGGCACCTTAGAGACTAACAAATCACAAGTACTCCTTTTGTTTTTGCAAATACAGACTAACACGGCTGCTACTCTGAAACTAATAAATGAGCCATCTTGATTATCACTACCAAAGTTTTTGTCTCCTGCTGATAATAGTTCATCCTAACTAATTAGCCTCTCACAGTTTGTATGGTAACTTCCAATTTATCTGTATGTGTATATATCTATCTTACTATATGTTCCATTCTATGTATCTGATGAAGTGAGCTGTAGCTCATGAAAGCTTATGCTCTAATAAATTTGTTGGTCTCTAAAATGCCACAAGTACTCCTGTTCTTTTTGTGGATACAGACTAACACGGCTGCTACTCTGAAACTAATAAAGCGGACATTAGAAAAAATAACTCTGCTCAGTAGAAGCCTGCTGATGTCAATTTATGTTCCAGGGCCCTCTGGTATGACGGAGATGGGAGCAGAGAGGCATCACATTCATAATCCTGGTCAACAAATTAGGTTAATGTTAATTTCAAGAAGTCTTGGAATGCTGGGGAAGTTCCAGAAGACGGGGGTGAGGGGAGAGAATCTAATGCTGTGCCAACATTTAAAAAAAGGATAAACCAAATGTCCTAGGTGATTATAGGCCTGTCAGTCTGACACTGATCTTGGGAAAGATAACAGAGCAGTGATACAGGACTCAGTTAAGAATTAAAAGAGGGTATTATTATTAATGCCAATGATATGGGCTTATGGAAAATAGATCCCATCAAACTAACTTGATTTTTTTTTTAAATGAGATTACAAGTTACAAATCAGCACTGATAATGTTTGCGGATGACACAAAAATTGGGGGTGTGGTAAATAATAAAAACAGGTCACTGACACGAAGGGATATGAATTGCTTGGTAAACTGGGCACAAGCAAACAGTGTATGTTTTAATGTGGCTAAAAGAAAACATAACCATCTAGGAACAAATAACTTACGCCACCTTTACAGGGGGTGGAGGACTCTATCCTGAGAAGCAGTGACTCTGAAAAAGATTTAGGAGCTGTGGTGGATAATTAGCTCAACAGGAGCTCCCAAGGTGACGCTATAGCCAAAAGGGCTAATGCAATTCTTGGACATATAAACCGAGGAATCCAGAATAGGAGTGAGAGGGTTCAGAGAAGAGCCGCAAGAACAATTAAAGGATTAGCAAACCTGTCTTACAGTGATAGACTTGAGCAACTGAATCAATTTAGCTTAACAAAGAGCAGGTTAAGGGATGACTTGATTGCAGTCTAAATACCTATGAATCTATACAAGTTACTAGAGACTAAACTAGAGTCTCAATTTGCAGCTTTTGCAGCTGTGGAATGTAACCCAGAGATGCTTAGCCTCTTACTCAGAAACAAACACTTTTCTCCAGTAGTTTGGGACTCAGGAAAGTCCAGGCAAGTTCGGAAATACCGTCAATAGGACAAGGAGTCAGCCAGTTGCATATCCTACCCAGCTAGGGAGCAGTGCTGCTAGATACCAGGATAAAAAACAGTGACACCACAAAAAGAAAAGGAGTACTTGTGGCACCTTAGAGACTAACAAATTTATTTGAGCATAAGCTTTCGTGAGCTACAGCTCACTTCATTGGATGCATTTGGTGGAAAAAACAGAGGGGAGATTGATATACACACACACACCCCCATGAAACAATGGGTTTATCATACACACTGTAAGGAGAGTGATCACTCTCCTTACACATCCTCTACAGCGAACAGGGAAAGATTAAGAAGGCGCTCTCAAAACTGGATACTCTCATAAAGAGCCAACCTTCCACACAAACTTCCTCGTGGCTGGACTTTACAAAAACTAGACAAGCCATTTACAACACACACTTTGCTTCTCTACAAAAGAAAAAGGACACTAAGCTATCTAAACTACTACATGCCACAAGGGGCCACAACAGTGGTTCCCGTAACCCACCCAGCAATATTGTTAATCTATCCAACTATACTCTTAGCCCAGCAGAAGAATCTGTCCCATCTCAGGGCCTCTCCTTTTGCCCCTCCACCCCCACGAACATGATACAGTTCTGTGGTGACCTAGAATCCTATTTTCGACATCTCCGACTCAAGGAATATTTCCAACACACCTCTGACCAACATATTAACCCACAGAGACCTTCCTACCAACACAACAAAAAGAAGGATTCTTGGTGGACTCCTCCTGAAGGTCGAAACAGCAGCCTGGACTTCTACATAGAGTGCTTCCGCCGACGTGCACGAGCAGAAATTGTGGAAAGGCAGCATCGCTTGCCCCATAACCTCAGCCATGCAGAACACAGTGTCATCCACAGCCTCAGAAACAACTCTGACATCATAATCAAAAAGGCTGACAAAGGAGGTGCTGTCGTCATCGTGAATAGGTCGGAGTATGAACAAGAGGCTACTAGGCAGCTCTCCAACACCACTTTCTACAAGCCATTACCCTCTGATCCCACTGAGAGCTACCAAAAGAAACTACAGCATTTGCTCAAGAAACTCCCTGAAAAAGCACAAGAACAAATCTGCACAGACACACCCCTAGAACCCCGACCTGGGGTATTCTATCTGCTACCCAAGATCCATAAACCTGGAAATCCTGGACACCCCATCATCTCAGGCATTGGCACCCTGACAGCAGGATTGTCTGGCTATGTAGACTCCCTCCTCAGGCCCTACGTTACCAGCACTCCCAGCTATCTTCGAGACACCACTGACTTCCTGAGGAAACTACAGTCCATTGGTGATCTTCCTAAAAACACCATCCTAGCCACTATGGATGTAGAAGCCCTCTACACCAACATTCCACACAAAGATGGACTACAAGCCGTCAGGAACAGTATCCCCGATACTGTCATGGCTAACCTGGTGGCTGAACTTTGTGACTTTGTCCTCACCCATAACTATTTCACATTTGGTGACAATGTATACCTTCAAATCAGCGGCACTGCGATGGGTACCCGCATAGCCCCACAGTATGCCAACATTTTTATGGCTGACTTAGAACAACGCTTCCTCAGCTCTCGTCTCCAAACGCCCCTACTCTACTTGCGCTACATTGATGATATCTTCATCATCTGGACCCATGGAAAAGAAGCCCTTGAGGAATTCCACCATGATTTCAACAATTTCCACCCCACCATCAACCTCAGCCTGGACCAGTCCACACAAGAGATCCACTACCTGGACACTACGGTGCTAATAAGTGATAGCCACATAAACACCACCCTATATCGGAAACCTACTGACTGTTATTCCTACCTACATGCCTCTAGCTTTCATCCAGATCATACCACACGATCCATTGTCTACAGCCAAGCTCTACGATATAAAAGCATTTGCTCCAACCCCTCAGACAGAGACAAACACCTACAAGATCTCCATCATGCATTCCTACAACTACAATACCCACCTGCTGAAGTAAAGAAACAGATTGACAGAGCCAGAAGAGTACCCAGAAGTCACCTACTACAGGACAGGCCCAACAAAGAAAATAACAGAACGCCACTAGCCATCACCTTCAGCCCCCAACTAAAACCTCTCCAACGCATCATAAGGATCTACAACCTATCCTGAAGGACGACCCATCACTCTCACAGATCTTGGGAGACAGGCCAGTCCTTGCTTACAGACAGCCCCCCAATCTGAAGCAAATACTCACCAGCAACCACAGACCACACAACAGAACCACCAACCCAGGAACCTATCCTTGCAACAAAGCCCGTTGCCAACTCTGTCCACATATCTATTCAGGGGACACCATCATAGGGCCTAATCACATCAACCACACTATCAGAGGCTCGTTCACCTGCGCATCTACCAATGTGATATATGCCATCATGTGCCAGCAATGCCCCTCTGCCATGTACATTGGTCAAACTGGACAGTCTCTACGTAAAAGAACGAATGGACACAAATCAGATGTCAAGAATTATAACATTCAAAAACCAGTTGGAGAACACTTCAATCTCTCTGGTCACTCGATTACAGACCTAAGAGTGGCTATCCTTCAACAAAAAAGCTTCAAAAACAGACTCCAACGAGAGACTGCTGAATTGGAATTAATTTGCAAACTGGATACAATTAACTTAGGCTTGAATAGAGACTGGGAATGGATGAGTCATTACACAAAATAAAACTATTTCCCCATGTTATTTCTCCCCCCCATCCCACCATTCCTCAGATATTCTTGTTAACTGCTGGAAATAGCCTACCTTGCTTGTCACGATGAAAGGTTTTCCTCCTTCCCCCCCCCCCCCCCCCGCTGTTGGTGATGGCTTATCTTAAGTGATCACTCTCCTTACAGTGTGTATGATAAACCCATTGTTTCATGTTCTCTGTGTGTATATCAATCTCCCGTTTTTTTCCAACAAACGCATCTGATGAAGTGAGCTGTAGCTCACGAAAGCTTATGCTCCAATAAATTTGTTAGTCTCTAAGGTGCCACAACTTCTCCTTTTCTTTTTGCGAATACAGACCAACACGGCTGCTACTCTGAAAAGTGACACCACAGTATGCTGTGCCAGGGTCAGAGTACACAACTCCCCTTTCCCCCTCCCTCCGCAGGATGGAGTTGACTGTTACTTGCAGATCCCCTCATCGCCCCTAGATCCTACACTAGATCCCCTCATCGCCCCTCCCTCACAATGCCAGGGTCTGGGCAAAGGGAAGAGGGTAACTTCTAGGGTCGTTGGGGACAGGGAGATTCCCCCCGGGCAGAGACACCTGCACAGAGAATGGGTTTGGGGTACCGAAGACACACCTGCGTGAGCCCCACCCTTGCAGGCCTGGGGAAAGCGCCCTCAGACCTAACAGCAGGGAGACTGCCAGGCGGGGGGGGGGGGGAGGAAGGGAGAAGAGCCTCGGGCAGGCAGCGCCTGCAGCCGCCCTCCACAGGCTCAAGGACACATTCCCCCCACCCCCGCTGCTCGCCTGCTCCCTCTGCGCAGACACATCCCCGCTCCGAGCAGCTTTTCACGCGGGTTCTGTGCGGAGAAGGGACCAGCGGGGCGGAGCGAGGGCAGCGTGCGGGTCACTCCTCTGCTCGGCTCCTCCCGCGGTGTTTCCCACTCACGCCCCCCGCCCCCCGTACCCGGGGGCTTGTTAGCCGGGCTGTACACAGCGCCGAGATTCAAAGCTGCCGCCTTCTCCCGCACGCCGGCCATGGCTGGCCGCTCCCAGCGCCGCGAGCCGACTGCGCCCGCGGCCGCCAGCCCAGCTGGGATCTAGCCGAGGACGGGGGGCGGAGCCTTCCTGAGCAGCGCCCCCCTCCCCAGTGGCTTCTCTGCGCCCGGCTCCGTCCGCGATGTGTCCGCCTCGCGCTCCAGGCCCCGCGAGCGCGTGAGGTACAGGCGGGCGGGGCGGGCGGGGCGGGGCAAGGAGCTTGGTCTGCAGGAGCGAGCCCCCGCTTCTCGCGTCCACCTGCTCTGTCCCCAGTGCCAGTTTTACAGACTCCCTTTTTCCCCACTGGCCCAGCAGAAGGATAACGGGAAATATAATTTAAAAGGGGGCAGCCCGTTATAATAAAATCCAAGGCAGGCGCTCAGGGAAACAGCTCCCTGCCCTTGTAAGGACTTTTAGCACCTAAGCCAGACCCACGGACTTTTCTTCAGGTTGGGGGGGGCGGGGGGAAGACAGCTGACATGTTACTGCAAGGGAAGGCAGTTCGCATACTTCCTCCAAAGTGCCGGGCCCGCCTCTGCCAGCATTTTAAAAATATATAATGTTTAACTAGTGGCTCGTGCCAGGTTTCAGAGTAGCAGCCGTGTTAGTCTGTATTCGCAAAAAGAAAAGGAGGACTTGTGGCACCTCAGAGACTAACAAATTTATTAGAGCATAAGCTTTCGTGAGCTACAGCTCACTTCATCAGATGCATTGTAATCTGTACAATTACAGACCTAAGAGTGGCTATCCTTCAACAAAAAAGCTTCAAAAACAGGTTTCAGAGTAGCAGCCGTGTTAGTCTGTATTCGCAAAAAGAAAAGGAGTACTTGTGGCACCTTAGAGACTAACAAATTTATTAGAGCATAAGCTTTCGTGAGCTACAGCAGAGTGAGCTGTAGCTCACGAAAGCTTATGCTCTAATAAATTTGTTAGTCTCTAAGGTGCCACAAGTACTCCTTTTCTTTTTGCTTCAAAAACAGACTCCAACGAGAGACTGCTGAATTGGAATTAATTTGCAAACTGGATACAATTAACTTAGGCTTGAATAGAGACTGGGAATGGATGAGTCATTACACAAAGTAAAACTATTTCCCCATGGTATTTCTCCCCCCCCCCCACTGTTCCTCAGATATTCTTAAAAAGAAAAGGAGTACTTGTGGCACCTTAGAGACTAACAAATTTATTAGAGCATAAGCTTTCGTGAGCTACAGCTCACTTCATCGGATGTATGCGTTTCAGTTTTTGTAAGTAGCAGCGGGAGCATCAGCAAAAATTGTTTTTTGTCCATGAAAAGGTTAGTCTTTCTACTTCTTACACTGTTTTTTTGTGATTAAAAAAAAAGCTCTTTATTTAATTATATGTTTTGGGGATTTTAACAAAATGCAGCTTATTTAATTATAGTTTTAGCTGGATAAAATTACAGCCCCTTATAAAACAGCCGTAGAGAGCTGTAATATCTCAAATGCCTCTCCCCCGCACTGAAATCTTCATCTTATACTCCTGACAGGAGAATATATAACCCTGTCACAACACAAGCATAATCAGGTTAGCCCATTTACTGTGTAAGAATGTTTTAGATTAACAAAATAATAAAAGGGGACAGACTCAACAAACAAAGATCAAGGTCTCATATATTTCCAAACTGGCCAACCACAACATGAAAGCAAACTCCTAGTAAATCTTGCAAGTGATTTTAGATGAACATGTGATGAACAGATAGAAGAGCATTATTTATTGGTTAAGGGACACCCAGTATTTACTAATCCATCCAAAACTGTATGTCATTTGCATTTCACTGATGTTTTCAGTGTATTTTACAAAGTCTTTTTATTTGGTGTGAAAGAACCATAGTTTGTTGACCAAGACTGCAAGGAAAGGTCTGCGTACTTCCACAGGCTTTTGCCTTAGGTGGGAAGAGTTGAGCTTTGCTTTTGGTAGGGATAGCGAAGTTGTTGAATCTTTTGTCTGACACATTTTCAGTATGTTGTATTAGCTTCCCTCTTGTGTTATAGCCTTCAACAGAACTTCCACCCTTCAATTAGAAGCAGCCGCAGAGCCTTAAATTGCATTTTTAATTACATACATACACTAAGACGATGTAAGTTTATTTTAGAAATAAAGAAACTAAATTATAGAGATATTAAAAGTGAAAAACAAAGCTATTAAACTTCTGATTCTAGATTATTAAAAATATTGGGCCTGATCCTGCCTAAGTTTACACATGTGCAAAACTTTACTTAACCCAGATCACAGTTTGCTCAAGGCTGGCAGCTCTTGAGTGGAGATTTTCATCTGCCCAGTACAGCCTTGAAGATTTTGGGCAAACCTCAAGATGTTGGCAGATACAGGCTCCAGCTACCTTTAATTTACATTTAGGTGTCAGTGAAATGCAGATGTATAGCCAGCAGAATGGTTTTATTTAGGTCCTGTATAAACAATGGCTGTAGTTTAAAGCTGGAAATTTCAAAGGGACCTAAAGAAATTAGACATCCAACTCCCTTTAAATTTGAGTTGCAGTTGGGTGCCTAAGGCTCTTTTGAAAACCACAGCTTATGTATTAATTTCTCATTGACAGTGATAGATTTTTTTAAAAAACATTGCATTTTGAAGATGTTTACCATGCTATTTAACAATGGAAGTTACTTTTTAGGCCTAAATTACTTGATAATGTCCTTTCAAACACACACGTAAAAAACAGAGGGACTCACCCAAACCAAAGCCCCACATTTATCTTCAAAATAAAATGTAGGTGGAAATTTGTTAATTATTCTCCTTTGTGACAGTTCTAATTTTGAATTGTGAAAATAAGCATATTTAAAAAATTAGATAAAAGGTTAGGCCTCTCACTCTTGACAGGCCTATAAAATGATCTTCGTATCTAGACTAAAAATAGTTCTGCATCAGAGTTGATGGTGTCATTAGCAGTTAAGGCGGGGTGGGCAAACTTTTTGGCCCGAAGGCCAGCGACATATTATTGCCTAGCCCGACAAATTTCCAGGGTTGGCAAATTTATAGTAGCAGCATTTTTGTAATCTCTGCATCAGTGACGCGCACCACAATTCTACCAATCATAGCGTATATTGAAACCACCCATGATGGCGCAACATCATTTAGTAAAGAACATACTCGCAACAATCCTAAGAGTTAACAATATGACCAGAAGAAATTAAGTGGTTCTCAGTTAAAAAAAAAAAGCTATACAAAAGAAAGAAAGGGAAAATGAAATGATAGCAAAAATGCGCAAAATTGATTCCTTTATTGTATGAGGTAGTGCTGACAGTGAAACAGAACAAATAGTGAAAGTAAAGTAAAAAGTGAAAATATTGATGTGATTAAAGTACATATTGAAACTAATGAAGAAATTCCAGCTGCAGTTAGTGTTGAAGAAAATGCTCCAAATACTAGCATATCAGAGATTACCGGGAATCATGTTGATCTGGATATCTTTGGCAATACTGCAGACAATACTCATGTCAATCAGAAATTCAATCTGACATTAAAATATCTATCATAAGTGACGACCCAGCCCAATTGATATTGAATGATGCTACAATTGAGTATTTATCAATGCATTGTATTAAACAAAATACTAACTCAAAAAGACAATATACTGATAAAATGTGTGTTTAACAAAAAATGCGTTTGAACGAAATCTTTTAAATGGTGAAGTAAAGCCAGAGCAATATCTTGTACATTCGGAGAGCAAAGGAGCCGTGTTTTGTGCCCCATGTCTATTATTCGGAGGGATCTCTAGTCTGGTGACAAGTGGATACCATGACTGGAAAAACATATCAGCTCGACTAAGTGAACATGAAAATTCGAATGATCATAAAACATGTGTACTGACAGTGGTGAAGAGAGGCGAGATATCCAGAAGAATTGATACGAATGTAAAATTTCAAATGGAAGAAGACATTATTTATTGGAGAAATGTGTTGAAGAGGATTGTAGCAGTGGTAAAGAAACTTTCAAGCAGAGGACTTGCATTTAGAGGTAAGGTGGAAAAATTAGGATCACCTTATAACAACAATTACATGATGTCCCTTCAGCTTGTCGCAGAATTCGATCCATTTTTAGCAAATCATATTGCATGTTACGGAAATGAAGGTCGAGTTAACGTATCTTATCTTTCATCCTATATATGTAATGAGTTTATAAAATTGATGGTTTCAAATGTAATCACAAATATTATTAAAGAAGTAAAAGAAGCCAAATATTTCTCGATAAGCATTGATTCAACTCCCAACATCTCATGTTAATCAATTGGCTTTTATACTGAGATATGTAAACGATGATGGCATACCAGTAGAGAGGTTTCTTTGTTTTTTTACCAAATACTGGCTACAAATCAAAACAGTTAGCTGATGCTGTACTTTCAACTTTGAATTGTTATGGATTAGATATTGCAAATTGCCATGGCCAGTCATACGACATTGCCACTAACAAGTCTGGTGTATATAGCGGTTTGCAAGCAAGAATAAAGAATATAAATCCTTATTCTGTGTATATGCCTTGCTCTGTGCATTCTTTAAATGTGGTTGGAGTATGTGTGGCAGAAAGTTGTCAAGAAGCATGTTCATTTTTCTCAACTGTCCAACATCTTTATTCATTTTTTTTCTGCCTCTACTCACCAGTGGGAGATTTTACTAATTTGAAGCCAGGCTGTAAAGTAATAAAAAAAACTTTGAGACTCGATGGTCATCTCGAGTGGAAGCTTGTCATAATTTGAGTGAAAACTGGAATGCTGTAATTAAAGCCTTAAATACAATAAAGGAAGATGCTACTGAGAAACCTGCTACACGTAATGAAGCTGCAGGCCTGCAGCGAAAACTCAATAGACTTGAGGCAGCTTTTATGGCTGTATTTTGGAGCTCACTCTTGGAAAGATTTCATATAACTAGCCAAAAACTGCAAAATGTTTATATTGATATACAGACAGGTATAGAACTCTACAACTCACTAATAGGATACATTAACTCTCTATGGGACTTGTTTGATATGTATGAAGAGACAGCCAAAGAAAAATCTGAAACTGAAGACTATAAATTGGACACAAGGCGAAAAAGAAAGCGTAAACTTCAATCTGATGAGACAAGCGAAGTTGAAGTAGAAATGCATGGTAGAGATAAATTTAAAGTAGATATCTTTTTAACAATACTAGACCTTGTATGCTCTGAATTAAAACACAGAAATAATACTTATCAAGAAATTTATAGCATTTATAAACAAATGTAATTACTTATTACTCACATACTTTTATTTATTTTATTGTATCTACATAAAATAAAAAATAAATATTTGATATCCACCAGATCCCCGCTTGAATGTGGGGTTTTGGATCCATGTGCGGTCCCACCCTATAAGCAAAATCGTGCTAAACAGACGCCTGTTCAAGCGAGGGTACGCTGTACTTGTAATTTTATTTATAATAAAACTTGCAAATGTTCAATTATTTTAATGATATTTAGATTCATTTTAGTTTAAACGAATTTGTAAAAAAACTAAAACAAGTTCAGGGGCGGAGGGCACGGCAATTATTTCAGGGCCTAGGGGCGGCAAAATCATTAATCTGCCACTGCCAAGGGCCACATTGGGGTTGCAAAACTGTATGGAGGGCCGGGTAGGGAAGGCTGTGCCCCCACAAATAGCCTGGCCCCTACCCCCTATCTGCCCCCTCCCACATCCCACCCCCTGACTGCCCCCCTCAGAACTCCTGACCCATCCAACCCTCCTGCTCTTTGTCCCCTGCCCCTAACTGCCCCCCCCACAGGACCCCATTCCCTATCCAACCCCCTCCGCTCCCTGACTGTCCCGCCCCCTATCCACACCCCCACCCTCTGATAAGCCCCCTGGGACTCCCATGCTTATCCAACCCCCCCTGCTCCCTGTCACACGATTGCCTCCCGGGATCCTCTGCTCCTTATCCAGCTGCACTGTACTGCTTGTTCCCTGACTGCCCCGCCCCCATCCACACCCCCGCCCCGACAGGTCCCCCAGGACTCTCACGCCTACTCAACCCCCCCGTTCACCATCCCCTGACTGCCCCCCCACAACCTCCACCCCATCCAACCACCCCCTGTCCCCTGACTGCCCCCTCAAGATCTCCTGCCCCTTATCCAACCCCCCCCGGCCCCGCTTCCTTACCAGGCCGCTCAGAGCGGCAGGACTGGCTTATTGGAAAGCCTGGGAGGTGGGCGGACGCAAGCTGTGCTGCCCATGCGGCGGTGTGGCAGGATGGTCCTGTGGGCTGGATGTGGCCTGTGGGCCGTAGTTTGCCCACCACTGAGTTAAGGTTACAATAACATAGCAATGAATGGTTTGGATCAGGAGACTCCATTTAAATGAGTGTGTGTTATGATTAACATAATAGCAGATCTGGCTACTGCTATCCCTTAAAGGTCTGGAATTGAACCTAAAGATCATCAAGAAGTTTAGTCCCCAAATTAGCTGCAAAGCAGCCATAGTCCAAGTTGCTACTGAACTTTTTGTAACTTTCTTTTCAGTACATTTCTGAAATAAGGTGATACTGCAATGGCCTGGTATCTTCAGGACCCTCAGTTTTAAGCCTAAAGAGAGTTAAGACCTACAAAAATATTTTTAGGAACTAGATATAGCACTGTAGTAAAAGTACAGTACAACTTTTATCAGAGAACAAGTTGTAAAAACTCTGTGTCAGAAGATAATGAACGAGTGCTAGCACATAGTGAACTGTATCTCTGAGAAAGTTGTGAGTTTTTTTTTTCTAAATAAAAGAAGAAAGCAGAAGAGGCTAAGTTCATTTGAAGGTAGTATTTCACTCAGATTGCTATAAGTAATTTATTTTGCTTTGCTTTATATGAATACATTACTTTTCCTGTTCACCAGAGGACCATCTGACAAAAAGTCATCCAAATTTATAGGTAAGCCACTTATCTCACTACAGATACTGTATCTCGATAACAGAAAAGCTGGACATTTTCCTTCCTTTTCCACTGGCCAAAGGACATCAAAAAGCAGTGATGGATTAACTGTTCCCAGGGGCCCTGGCCAATTTGGGGACTCCTGCAGGAGCAGTAGAATCCATATAGAATCCACCCCTTGCTCCTCCTCTCCCTCACAGGGTCTCGCCCCCTGCGCCTCATCTTCCCCCAGAAGCCCCATCCTCTGGCCTGGCTGAAAGCTGGAGCCGGGCTGTGGTAGGGTAACCATATTCTCTCCCTCCCCCCGGTGTGGAGCTGGCCCAAGTCACTCACCTGAGCCCCCGTCCTCCCCTGCGCAGGGCTGGCCTGAGACCTGCCACTCACCAACCCCGCTCCCAAGCCTCTTTTGGGCAAAACTGGGCATTTGTCCCATTTGCTCTTATTAACCGATCATTTGGAAAGAACAAACAAGACAAATGCCCAGATTTACCAAAAAAGTTAGGACGTTCAGGGCAGAGCTTAAAAAGGGACCTGTCTCAGCCAAAACGGGCCATTTGGGTACTCTAGGCTGCACTAACAGCTGCCCAGGGAGCTTGGGATACAGTGGGGGGAGCCCTGGACCCTCCACCTGCCCTGGGCAGGGGGCCAGGGTGCCCAAGAGCAGCCCCTGGCCTGTGTCTCCGCCCCCTGGGGTGTGCTGCTCAGGGCAGGTGTAGGGTCCAGGTCTCCCCACAGCAGCCTGGCTCCAGCTTCTGGCCTGGCCAGGGCCTTGTGGGGAAGGGGAGGTGGTAAGGGGATCCCTCGGACAGGTGGGGAGGGAAAGAGGGGAGAAATGTTCTTTGTTCCCAGGGTCTCAATAAAATCTTAATCTGCCTCTGAAAAAAAGGTTATGAGGCATATAATCATTTCTACACTGAAAATAATGTAATTAAAAATGCAGATTAAAAAGGTGTGTGTGTATTTGGGAAAGGAGCCAAATTAACACTGAATATTTTTATAGACCTATTTTAAAGGATAGTAGTATCCATTGATATTACTCTGGGATTTAATTGCTTGTGTAATTCCATTGACCCCAGTGGAGTTACACCAAGAGGAATGTGGAAATCATGATTTCTTCAATTTTCCAGTTTTTTTTTTCAATTGTACCTTCATAAACTTGAACCTGTCAATATAAGATTCAGTTTGGAGGCTATATTATCACTTCCTATCTAGACTCATAAGAAAAGGCCCCTCTTCTGATCTTCAAACAACCCCAGCCTCAGCATCAGAAGCAAGCCCCCACAGACCAAGACAACAACTCAAAGAGGCACCAAACCCTTCCAGAACAACAGATGCAAAACCTGTAGACGTAGCTCCACTGATAAGATGATTAATACTCCCCACAACACACCTTTCAAGATCCATGGGTCCTACAGATGCCTATAGCACATGTGGGGTACATCAGCCAGTGCATCAAATGCCCCAACAACTTTGTGGATGAACTACTTAGCTCTCGGATGAACTCATGCAGAAAAGTGATAAAGGACCAAAAAAAAAAAAAAAAAAAACCTTACCACCCCTCAGCGAACACTTTTCACAAAGCGATCACTCCATATCCGACACTTCTCAGTCCTTCTCTCCAAAGGAAACCTGCACAACACCTTCAAAAGATGAACTGGGAAATTTAAATTCATAACTCTACTGGACACTAAAAACCATGGACTTAAAAGAGACACTGGTTTTATGGCTCATTATAACAATTTGTAACACATCCTACTGCCTTCTAACCCTTAATTGCTCACTTAAAATTAAATGATCTACAGCATGTGTGATCCATTATGCTTAACAATCTGTCCCACTTTGTATTTAGCTTGGACACTTTGCTTACTTTCTTCCGACCGGAGGAAGAGCTCTACGAAACTTGAAAGTTTTTCTCTTCCACCAACAGAAGTAGGTCCAATAAAATATATTATCTCAACTACCTAGTCTCTTTTATAGGTAATTCAAATCACTCATTCAAATCATATAGGGTCAGATAGTGACACACTTAAATTCTGGGATTTAGATATCATGAGTAAAATACAGTTTTTAACAAGTTATGTAAGTGAACCCTAATTTGTATGAATGTTGTTACAGCTGAATTTTTTTTTTGAAGCTGTTAACATAAAGGTTTTGTATATAGCTCATCTCTGATAAATTCCATGTGTGACTCTGAAGTAAGTTCTGTGAAGAAAACCTAAAAAATAAATCAAACCAGGGTTTGAGGACCAAGATCCTGTTCCCATTGAAATCAATGACTGCCACTGCCATTGCCTGCAATGGGACCAACAGCAGACCCTAAATTCAGAGGACCTTACTCATTCAAACTCCCACTGAAGTTCTTGAGAATTTGGATTGCGTGAAGACTGAGTAAGGACCTCAGAACTCAGTCACAAGAGTACAATTTCAGTTTGAGTAGAAAGAGCAGACTATTTAAATTCTTAGAGTTACAGACATGTTTCTGTTGCTCGACGTGGGAATTAATTGTCAGGTGAAAAAAAGCCATTTACTGAAGGAGATGGATGGTACAGGATAATGTGGATTGACACCATATTTCAATACTACGTTGGCAGATAGATGGCAATGTTGAAAGGCCTGTAGCTACAGGAGGTGATAAGCTTTAGAGTAGCCAATGCTAGGACTTTGTTCCCTTAAGTGTTGCCTAACCAGATGGAAGTGTATTATTAGAAACAGCAAAGATGCCCAAAACAGGTAATGACGTTGTAAGGAAATGTATTTTGTTCCTGCAAAATTTTTTAACAATATCAAATAAGTTTTTTTTCACAGTTTTGGGGGTTGTCTTATAAAATGCAAGATTCAGAAACTGAAATTTTCTTGGCCTAAAATCAGAAAATGTTGGCCAAAATCCACAATATTTTCAGGCTTTGATTACCAAAGAGTGAAAAAAAATTGGGCTATGGTTTTGCAGTGAAAACCTGAAAAACAGTCAGAAACAGACATTTCCATTTTGACACAAAAGCTATTTTTATTAAAAAAAACCCCTCACAAGCATGTTTAAAAAAAACAAACTTCACCAACTGTACCCAAGACTTCACCTCACAGATGAGTTAATTTCAGTGCTTAGATGGCACACTTTATACATTGCTAAAGCACAGGAGATCTAAACATTCAACTGTAATAGCTCATTTCCATGATTTAGAACTTAGCTACATTAGACTTATTTTCCTAGATTTCTATAAAGTGTATTTACACTATAACAAAGGGAAAGTTTAAAAATAAAGTGGATGCCCACAAATAAAGCTTTAATTTCACTGAATATTGGTGTAAGTTTCACTGATATGAGTGTAAGGACATATTGGACCCAATTTCCATGGCTCTGTTGCTGTTGAAGAACTATAGAAAATCATATTTACCATAAAAATGCAGAAATATTCCAGTTATTTAGAACAGCCATTCTTTTCTCTTTAACCTAATTAACAATATCAACAATGTGTCCATTCATTGCAGTATTGAAGCAGATGAAAGGAATACATTTTAAACAGTTTCTTGTATGATTTTGTACCATTCACATTCAGATATGAGACAAATGACATTTCAACATATAGTTCATGCGTTCACATAAAGGTATTGTGGAAAATAGCAACTTGAGCTGGAGGAATTTATTATTATATTCTCCTTAAATTGCAAAGATAATAAAACTATCAAATCCCCACTATTTCATTCCATGGCATTATGAAATCCAATTCATATGGTCTCCCTGTATACCGAAAATCCCCTATCACATCCTGAAAACCTCCTCTCCTCATCTTCATTTCTCTCACTTCCCCCCCTCCTTCACTTTAAGAAATTGACTACAGGTGCAAAATCTCACTTAACATGCTGGAAGGAAAAGAATGAGATGCACCAAGCCAAAGGCACTGATATTATCACAGCAGACAACATGATAATGCAAACCACACTCTTGACTGTCTAGTTTTCATTTGTGGTGGGTGTGATGCTTCTCAGGGTACCCAGGCCTGAGAGTCACCTTGTTACCTCCTGTCTCCAGAGCGAGGTCTTGTCTGTTCCTGGCTGGGAATCAATTCCCTGCCACCACCAGCCATTCAGCCACTAGAGCACTTTCCTCTGGGCAATGCCAGCAGTCTATTTGCCTTGCAGGTTAATAATAGGTGCACCCCAGTCCCCGAGCCCTTTGAATTATTCCCCTATGATATCCAGCCCAACACTGGCTACTCCCACATCCCAGATCCTCTGCCCCCAGTTTACAAGTTTTACCTTAAACCACTGCTTCTGTAAACCACACAATGCTTGTGAGGCACTTATAGTCAAACAAAAGTTGGTTAATTTAAGAAAGAATAAAGATTTAACTAGACACAAGAGAAAGTGCAAATGGTTACAATAGAAAACAAAACCATAAAATGTGAAGCGCATTAATAGTTGCCTTTCCTATCTAATAAAGTAGGTGCCCACCCCACATACAATGTTCAGTCTGTTCTGGCTTCACGGGAACCAGGATGCAATTTTTCATGACAACACCTCACTCCTCGTCTCTTCAGAGAAAGGATTCTGAGGTCCTCTTCCTCCTCAGTGTCACACAGAAACACTTTTGTTTCTATTCAAAAACAGGCAAACCCCTGTTTAACTGTAAAGTTCCTTTTTTACCTTCAAGAGATTTGATTGTTTGCAGTTGTCTCTGATTGGGTTTTCCATTGAAAGTCTTGGGATTGAGCAAAGATAAACAGGATATAGGAGTGTGGACACCTAGAAGAAGGCAGCAGTGTGCATGCCCAGAGGCAAGAACATAGGCTCCTAAGGAACTTTTACTTTGAAAAACTTAGGTGCTGAATAAGTTTAGGCATAGTAGACCCAAAACTGGGACTTAGGCGCCTAAGTCTGGCATTTAGGCACCTCAGTCCCTCTGTGGATCATGCCCATAGATATTATATGGTGACTGGCACTATACAAGCCAGACATAGAAAAGGTCACACTGAGCCAACCTAATGACGTAAAGAGGGAGGATAGAAGCAAGCTTGCAAACTTAGTGGCATGGGAGTAATTTTGCCACAGTACCATAGTCTGTGCAATAGAGACACTGGAGTGTTGATCTCTTCAGCATTTGCAGATTCTTTTAGTTTAGTTAAGAAGAGTCTTGCTGGAGTTCAACAGAATTTGAGATTTTGTTTTAGAAATAAGCAGAAAGTAGGGGATGAAGATGCACCTTTCATATCTTGGATCTAGCCTAATTTTCACCCAACATGGTAAGATTAAGTTCATCATCATTTGTTTGTAAGGAAATTAGTGTAGAAGGACCTTTGGAGCAACTAGAGCAGTTGACTGCAAAATGAGATTTGGCCCATAAATTGACCATCGTATCTTCAAAGAGAAGCTGATTCCTGTGTTTCGATTGAGGATACCTTCTATAAATAGTTGTAGTATTTGGTGAAAAGGGAGATGTAAATCTAAGACCTGATATTTCTCCTAAGCTTGGGTGAAGCCCAGGCATTTATGTTCTTTAAACATATTTTCTATATATTGTTGAATATGCTGAGTTTTGCAAACTATGTTATTTGCCAGTCTGTGTGGTTAAAAGTTACTTTTCAGTTCACTGTTGTTAATAATCAATGCTGGTTAATATGTTTCATAAGGTGGAACATGCAATGAGATTCTCATTTTGCCTTGTTCTCTTTTTTGGGGTATGTCATCTTAAGAGACATTTTAATTTGAGAAAGGTCACTGTTTTCCTCATGCATGTACTCAATTTCTTGCTCATGTTTTTGGTTTCAGAATTACGGCCCCCGTTTGATGATAAGACAGACTGTGTTATTCCAAAGGCAGATGCTGGTCAATGAGTAGAGGGAGCATTACTATATAATATACAAACTCTTTTGAGGGTAGCTCAAGATTATTTAGATGAGTTTTTCCTTTAATATCTAATTTCTACAGACTCCTAATCCCTGACTCTATGCAGGTGCTCAGTATGGTCACATCACAATTCTAAAAAGGCATATTACTCATTGAGGCTACACTTACTTTCAGCATGCCACCAGTGAGAACTCCAGTTCAAACTTTCCACAACATAAGCAAGAGCTTTAGCAATTTCACCCTGGCCGCCAAGTAGGCAAGAATTCCACACCAAATCAGAGCAAAATCATCTCTGGGTTGATTGGATATTAAACCTTATTATCTTTCTAACCACCCAAGATACACTACAAAGTGCTTGACAAACATTCAGTGCAGTTACTGCCCACATTGGTTGAATAAGACCTTCCTGCTCCAAATTGCAAGCTCTTTATTATTCTTTAACTATTCCATCTTAAACTTTACTTGATGCAAGTAACTTCCATTAAGACCCATTTTACATGTGATTTTTTTTCGCATAGCCACAAGTTGACCCACAAGTTTTAGAAACACAGCAACAAACAATGTTGTTATAGGATGGAAGGGATGCAGCTGCCCCTGCCACCTAGTGGATGCAATTGGCATTTACATGCAGAGACAGACAACATTAATAACTAGTGATTGTTACAAAAACATACTCAAACACAGAGTGGGGTTCAAGGGAGCTGGAAGACAGTAAACTCCACAGCTATGGAGGCTTTCTATGGAGGCTTATTTAAAAGGTTCAAAACAGTTCTTCAGATTAAAACTTTAACATTTACTGCTGATAAAAGAGTAAAAAGCTCACAAAATATGCCTGGATTTTCCTGGTGTAACTGAAAGGCTGAATTTGACCCACTTGGCCAGATTCTTCTCTTTGACACACCAGTGTAATTTGTTATTGCAGGAGTTACACTGGTGTAAAGCTATTTTACAGGGCAGAGAATCAGTCCTGCTGTATATAAAGAGTCTTCTTGTTTGCTAACTGTGTATCCCTTTGTGCATCACTGTGCAATGCAATGAAATGGTGTCATTAAAACAAATAATCACATGATGTTTGGCCTGACTAATATTTCAGAACGGTAAAATGACCCTAGAGGCCCTGCTTATAGAAAGTGGGATCACCCCAGTAAAACTGCTGAGATGCTGAGGAGTTGAGGATGGGTGGCAAGTGGCAACCCTCAGTCAGCATGTGCAATGGAGAATGTGTGTTTAAAGTTCATCAAATTACAGAATTGCAATACCTGAGATTCCTTGCTTACATTAGACTCGGAGGGGGTTTATTCATCATTAACAATATATTCAAATGCAATTGTTAGGGCCCAGTGGAAAGAGGATAGCATGAAAAATCATGTGAAAAGGAACCGGGAATACATAATTCCTTATCCTGGCTCTGCCAACAAACTGCTTTGGGCAAGTCACTTGGCCTTTCTGGCCCTGTCTACAATACAGACATTGCCATTTAAAAAAATGATTTCATTCATTCTATCATTTACTTTTTGTAGCCGTTATAAAGACATACTATAGCAACAGTGCAGGGGTAAGGGGTAAGTCATTCCAGAATTACACCAACCTTAGAAAAGAAAGGATGATGCCAAGGATAAAAAATAAAATAATTTATAAAGCCTCCCCTCACAATCTTCTAAGGTGTTTAGAGTACTGCATGCATACCTCATACAAAAGGTGTTTAAAACATCATCAAAGCAAACAAATTAAATGGAATATTAAAAGTGCCACTAGAAAGGGGGTTCCTATCAAGGGCAGAAAATGATTTGAACAGGAAACACCATGAAAAAGTAATGCTTTAGAACTTTTATTTATATTTTTCAAGTGAAGAGGATTAGTCTGAGGCAGATGTGCCGAGGGTGTTTTTTACCATCAAACAATCTTCAGGATATCAAATAGGATGACGGAGAGACACACAACTAACATTCTTACGTGGGTGCGTGTACACACGAGACTACAGGAACAGCAATAATTTTTGTCTTGAAACCATAAAGAGATTAGTTAATTAACATTTGAATCCCACTTTGGAGGCAGAGACAAAGCTTGGTGCAAGTGCTAAGCATTAATACTAATTACTATTTTCTTATGTTGTAAGATATTAGCATAGATAGAGCCTGACTTTAAAAGCCTGTTTAAAATTAGCTGTAGAAAAAGGGAAGGTGGGTAGGGTAATATCTTTAATTGATCCAACTTCTGTTGATGGAAGAGATAATTTTTCAAACTACACAGAGCTCTTCTGCAGGTCTAGGAAAGATACTCAGTGTCCCAGCTAAATACTAGGGGAAACAGATTGCTTAGCTTATGTAGTTAACACATATTGTAATAGACTATGCAAGGTGAAGTGGCTTGTTAATACCTCTGCAATCATGGGACAAACAGGGCTGGGATTAGCGAGTTACAGATTGTTGTAATAAGTCATAAATCCAACATCTTTATTAAGACCATGATTTTTAGCATCTAGGAAAGTTATGAATTTAAGCTCACAGGCTTGTCTTTTGAAGCTGTTATGCAGGTTTTGAGAGCATAGTGATTGTCTGGTTTCTCCCACATAGTTGTTGGGGCATTTGATGCACTCGATGACGTCGCCCAACAACAACTTGTTGTTGGGGCATTTGATGCACTCGATGACGTTGCCCAACAACAACTATGTGGGAGAAACCAGACAATCACTATGCTCTCGAATTAACATTCAGAGAAAAACGATAAAAGACAAAACCACCATATTACCCGTGAGTGCACACTTTTCACAAAACAGTCAATCTGTATTTGACCTGAGTCCTTGTCCTCAAAGATATTACACCTCAACTACCTAGTCTCTTTTATAGATTATTCAAATCACTCATCCAACTCAGAGTCAGATAGTGACACACTTACTTACATTCTGGGATTTAGATACCATGAGTGAAATATAGTCACCTTAGGCTGGAACTTGGGCTCTGAGACTCAGTGTGATGGGTCTTTTATTGCAGCATAGATATACCCTGAAACAACACATTTTTGCTCAGCTGAATAGGGATTTGTTCCCATCTAGCTGCCAATTTGCCTAAAACTCTCATGCAGGCTCATAGCTCTACACTAGCAAAATGTCGGCATAGCAGTCACAAAAGTACAGCATACTGTAGAAAAGTGTTAAGCGCTCATCTACACTGTACAAAATTCTGTATCAACGACAATACATAAGTCCCCTGACCCAACTAAAACAACTTCAGCCTTGCAGCGTATATGAGACTGAACTGTATGTTGAACACATTGAGGGACTAGTGTTGAAAATGGCACTTAGTACCTTCTAATTCTACACTATAGAAGGATTTCTCTCTCACTTTGCAAAATCCTTGAACCTAATAGTTTTCTGGTCTGAAACTTCAGAACTGAGCTCATAAGCAGGAAGGATAAGGATTGAATACAGGAACATCAAATATGTACTGTCTGAGAGAGGCACCCATTGCAGCAAGGTGTAATATCTGCTGTTCTTTCCCTAGCTGTTCCCATGAGGCAAGGGAACTCCAGTTTAGAAAACATCTAATTGAGAAGACATGAGGCTGTAGCTAGATCCAGGCCGATGGTCTTCCCCATGCATCGGCCTGAATTGACACACAGTCCAACTCTGTTTCAGGGAAATCCATAACTATAGACGACGCCCCATCAGCGTCTTGTCAGGAAGACAGAGAATGCTCACACAAGCATAAGCAGGTCTTTCTCTAAGGCTGCTTCGAAGATGTCCAGCACAACTCTGCATAAATCGAGCAAATCTGCACGTTCAACCCCTCAAGACTTAGTAAGTCTTAAATCCCATGGCCATGATTATAAAGCTCATAAACCCAGGGCTCTACCTGAACCGGACCCTGCATCAGCGACACCCACTTCACTGGTACCATCCAAGTGACAAAGTCAGGATCCATGAGTTCTGGCATGATCAGAGCTTCTACAACCGACGGTACCATCACTGTCCCTCACTCCAGCCACACGGAACCTCCTTCCTCCGACCCCATCAACACAAATGAATTGGACACCTTACATTCCAGGGAGGTGAGACTTATACATCAAAGGACATATGTGCTCTTCCTGAGCCTCAGTTTATCCTCTCATCGGGACCTTCTCTCACTATGAAGATTGTGACTCCATCAGGGGATGGTGTTACCTTTGACAGAAACCTGTCCCCTATTTCATCTACGCCTTTCTTCCGTCAGAACCGTCAGTACCACTGTTGGATCCGGACCCTTACTTCTCTTCCTCGGGAAAATCTGAACATCCAGAGGAGCCATCACTTCCTCCTCCAAAAAATATTAGTCCAGACTGGAGATCCAGAGCATTCTGATACCAATCTCCACCTTTTTGATTTTCTGCACATTGCGGGCCACAGAACCTTCCCACCCACTCCTGCAATAGACCCATAACCTCTGGCTGAGTAACTACAGTCCTCAAAATCATGATTTAAAAGACAAAGTTTCAGAGAATCCATCATTTACTCTGATTTAAACCAGCAAGTGATCCGTGCCCCATGGTGCAGAGGAAGGTGAAAAAATTCTAGGGCCTCCGCCAATCTGACCTGGAGGAAAATTCCTTCCTGACCTCAAATATGGCAGTTAGTTGGCCCCTGAGCATGTCAGCAAGACCCACCAGCCAGACATGTGAGAAAGAGCGCACTATAGTAACTCAAGCCTTGTTACATTGGCAAGTTTCTGTGCAGTAAAGCAGTTTTCTGCGTTGTAACTCCTGAGGTGTACACACTGCCAAGCCACTGTGCGCAGAAACTGCGCAGTTGCAGCGCTGTAAAAAAAAAATCACCCTAACGAGAGGGGTAGAGCTTTCTGCGCCAGGGGTACAGCGCTGCGGTGCCAGTGTAGACACCCTGGTCAATTACAGCGCTGCGATTGGCCTCCAGAAGTGTCCCACAATGTCTGTTCTTGCCTCTCTAGTCATCGGTTTGAACTCTACTGCCTTGGCCTCAGGTGACCAACCCCATTAATTCCTTTGAAAGTTTGAGAGTCCCTTTCCTGTTTGCTCAGTGACGCGTGCAGTGGTCTCAGTGCATCTTTTCAGGTGGCAATGCCTGCTCCACGCATCAAGCGATCTCCCGCTTGGAGCAATGCCGAGCTGCTGGACATCAGCATTTGGGGAGAGGAAGCTGTCCAGGCCCAGCTGCGCTCCAGCCATAGGAATGATGACACCTACGGACAGATTTCACAATGCATGACAGAAAGGGGCCATGACCAGCACACACTACAGTGCAGGGTCAGAGTGAAGGAGCTGCGGTCTGCCAACCACAAGGCACAGGAGGCAAACCACCATTCCAGTGCTGCTGGTTCTACAAAGAGCTGGATGTGATACTTGGTGGCAACCGCACCTCCACTGTGAAGGCCACTGTGGATACTTCAGTGGCTTGCATGCCAATTGAGAGCAGACGGAGCCAGGAGGAGGAAATCTTGGACGAGGATGAGGAGGGAGACCCAGAGGATGTCTCGGAGGTCAGAGTTGCATGCAGCCAGGAGCTCTTCTCTACCCTGGAGGAGGCTAGCCAGTTACAGCTGTCGGATCTTGGCGAAGCGCAAACAGGAATGGATTTGGTAAGTGGATTTGATTTTGGGAATCGCTGAAGCAAGTTGTTGGGGGCAGGAGGGTTTCAGAAAGCAGCTTTATGTCTGTATGATGCACGTACCACCACATGCCTAGTCTGAGTGGTGGTACAGGCTGCTGATTGACTCCCTCATTTCATGGGAATCTGCGTTAGAGATCTCCAGGAAACTCTCATGGAGATAATGGGCAATCTGCTGCCACAGGTTCTTTGTCAGAGCTGCTTTGTTTCTTGCCCCACTAATAGTAACTTTCCCGTGCAACTCTGCCATCATGGGGGAAGAGTGGCGGGGAACACCATTGTTGCACACAGGCAAGCTGCATAAGGGCCAGGGTGGAAGTCGCAGTCTTGGAGAAGACCCTCCCTTGATTCCCTGCTCACCCTCAGCAGTGAGATATCTTCCATAATGATCACCTCCTGTGGAAAATGTGGGGACGGGAATGATTATCAGGCCCCCCACTACAGTGCTGGCTCTCCCCAAAAGCCACGTGCCCAGTGTACAGCAGGGTCCGGGAACACTGATTTACCCTGCCCCTGCAGCTATTCACCATTTTGGGTGTCTTGTGGCTCATGGGTGCTTGCCTGGGGTCAGCCAGTTAGTGACAGGTATGTGAATAGTGGCTGTGTTTTAAATCACTGAATCAGTGTTGTGTGTGTTGCAAACAATACAGTTTCAGAAAGATGTTGCGTTTTGGCTTCACAGAGATGACCTTGGGAGCCCAGCCTCCCTCTTTGTTATCGCCGGTTGTGCAGAATTAGAAAGCAGCCATGAAGAACTGAGGAGGACTTTTTGCGTGACATTCTGATGCACTCAATGGCTGAAAAACAGGAATTGAAGGAGTGGTGGGACAGCAAGAAGAGGGACAGAAAGGAGAATGCAGCCCACCAGAATGAAGCTGCAGAGCTGCTCTTAAACATTATGGAGCACCAAACGGACATGCTCAACGTGCTACTAGCACTGCAAACTGAGCAGCTCCACGCCCGCCCTTCCCTTCAGCTGTTGTCGCAAAACTCTTTCCCATGCGTCCCACACTCTTATCAACTCCTGGCTCCAGTCGTACCCGCTGCATTCCATTCCTCCCTCATCACAGTCCAGCACTGCGGACTCCCACTACACAACACTCATCGCTCTCCAGTTTAGCCCTGCTGAAGTACAGCACCCGCTGCACTGTACGCCAAAGGAGAAGGTTGGATATGATCCCTGGACATACACAAATCTTTAACTGTCTCGGGACCCCACCTCCATGTGGGACCTTCCCTTCCCTCATCCTCGTCAGTGCTAATATGTTTTTTTTGTTTGACTCTCTCCTCTGGTTGTTTTTTTTTTTAATAAAAGAATTGTGTTGGTTTGAAAGCAATCTTTATTCTATTAATTGAAAGCAAACAGAGTCCTGCAAAGCAACAGACAATTATCTTAAACCTTCATATTGCATCGTCTGCACCAATCACAATCACCTCCTAGCATTACGAGCACTGCACTCCTGAGCATAGCAACAAATATTAGTGGCTTTCAGCTTCAAATTGCTGCCTCAAGGCATCCCTGATCCTTATGGCCCCATGCTGCGCCCTCTAATAGCCCTGGTCTCTGGCTGTTGAAATTCAGCCTCCAGGCACTGAGCCTTAGTGGTCCAGCCCTGAGTAAAGCTTTCACCCTTCCCGTCACAAATACTATGGAGTGTACGGCACACAGCTATAAGCATAGGAATATTGTCATCAGCCAGGTCCAGCTTCTCATATAGGCAGCACCAGTGGGCCTTTAAATGGCCAAAAGCAAACTCAATAGTCATTCTGCACTTGCTCAGCCTGTTGTTGAACCACTCCTTGCTGCTGTCAAGGTGCCCCATGTATGGCTTCATAAGCCATGGCATTAAGGGATAGGCGGGAAAGGGAACAGCCTTTCACGCACAGGTGTCATGCACCTTTCTGGACCAGCCTGCGCTAATGTCTGTGAAATGCCCCTGGTGATCCACAATGTCCTGGAGAACCACTGAGAAATACCCCTTCCAATTAATGTACTCAGTGGCTAGGTGGTCTGGTGCCAGAATTGAAATGTGCATGCCATCTATCGCCCCTCCGCAGTTAGGGAAGTCCATTTGTGCAAAGCCATCCACAATGTCATGCATGTTGCCCAGAGTCACGATCTTTCAGAGCAGGATGTGATTAATGCCTCTGCACACTTCCGTCAACATGAGTCCAACAGTTGACTTTCCCACTCCAAACTCACTAGTGACCTATTGGTAACAGTCTGGAGTAGCCAGCTTCCACAGTGCAACTGCCACACGCTTTTCCAGTGGCAGGGCAGCTCTCATTCTCATGTCCTTGCCCCGCGGGGCTGGGACGAGCTCATCACACAGTTCCATGAATGTGGCTTTCCTCATCCAAAAGTTCTGCAGCCACTGCTCGTCATCCTAGACATGCACGACAATATGATCCCACCACTCAGTGCTTGTTTTCTGAGCCCAAAAGCAGTGTTCCACTGTAATTAGCACATCCATGAATGCCACAAGCTTGTGTCATAGCTAGCATGCATGGCGAGATCGATGTCGCACTCCTCGTGCCTATGTAGTTTAAGGAATAACTCCACTGCCACTCGTGATGTGTTAGTCAGAGTGAGCAGCATAGTGGTCAACAGTTCGGGATCTATTCCTGCAGACCGAAGATGCAGAGTGCGTGGAACATAAACTGTTGAAAGATGGCGCCAAATGCGGACGGAAGCACAAGGATTGCTGGGATGCGAAGCAATGCATTATGGGGCATTGGGACAGGACCCAGGATGCCCCATGACCCCTCTGCCTTCCCACAATGCTTAGCGGCAGAAGAGGAAGAGATGGTCTGAGGGATAGCTGCCCAGAATGCACCGCTCCGAATACCGCTGCAAGTGCCGCACGTGTGAACATGCTATTGTACACGCAGCTGACAGTGTGAACACACAACAGCGGTTTCCCTTCAGCGCTCTCTGAGCGGCACTGTAACTGCCAGCGCTGTAACTCTGCCAATGTAGACATACACTTAGAGCCCTCCACATCTAGTGTTTCATCTCCGGCTGTTGGGAATATTTGCTACTAGCAGTTACAGATGAATCACATGCCATTGTAGGCGATCTCATCATACCATACCCTCCATAAACCCCTCAAGCTCAGCCTTGAAACCAGTTAGGTTTTTTGCCCCCACTGCTTCCCTTGGAAGGCTGTTCCAGAAAATCATTCCTCTGATGGTTAGAAACCTTCATTTAATTTCAAGCCTAAACCTGTTAATGATATCCATTTGTTCTTGTACCAATGTTGGTGCTTAACTTAAATAACTCCTCTCGCTCCCTGGTATTTATCCAGGGCACAATCTACATTCTTGTACCCTCCTCCTACTTGCGTACTGCTTGCCAAACACCCACAATGGAATTCTTATTAGGACCAGCACTCAAAGAAGAAAGAGGTAGTTACTTAGTTTAGAGTAACTGGAGGTTCTTTGAGATGTGTGGTCCCAATCTGTATTCCACTACTGGATTCACAGTAGAGAAGAAACTGAAGAGGCGACTGGTCTGCTTCGCCTTTTCTGCCTTCATTTGACAGCACAAGGAAGGCAAGCCTCACGTGTGGACTAACAGAATTGCAAGAATTCTCTTACTCTGGGCACATAGGAGTGCATGTGCACAGCCATAGTGGAATACAGATAGGAACCACACATCTCAAAGAATCGCCACCCTGCACTTAAGCAGGGAGGAGTTTGGCTGGCTGGCTGGGAAAAGAAGGCAATGCTTTCTGGCTTGGGGGAGGAGAGGAAATGTAAAGCTGCTGAAAAAGCTGTCAGTGTCGTGGATGACTCACCACCTAGGGAATGAAGGGTTTAAAAAGGTCACCTGGCTCCTCCCCTCTCCACTCAAAAGAGGCTCTCCGCTCTCCCTCCCTAATTAGGTCACAAATATGCTGGGTATTTAGCTATATCTGCTTTGGGCATTACGCTAGCTGCCCCACTAATGGGGGCTGGGAAGGAATTTTTCCCATACCACCATATTGGCCAGGTAAAGTGGGTTTTTTTTTTTGCCTTCCTTGCATCAGGTTCAGGTAGGCTCTGTTCATGCATAGCATGACGGGCAGTAGGCCATATGTTGCAACTCTTTATTTAAGTGCATAGCGGATGTTCAGTGCAGGTACTCCATAAATTAAGACACAAAAGAACGAAAAAATGGCTTGGAAAAAGAATTAAGGAGAGGTGCTTGGTAATTGAGCAAGCCGGGGCAGTTGGGGACTCCTATGACTGGTACAGCAGGGAGCCAACCCCCAATCATCATAGTTCCCCATAACCCTCTCCTACGAGGGGGTGTGGTCGGTAAGGTCCCGGCAAGGGAATTGCTGGAGGGACCTGGATAAATGGGGGGGAGGGGGAAGCTATGGAAGACCCCCCCCCCACCCTCCAATTGGCTGGAATTGATAAGGTCCCGGCAGGGAATCTGCTGGAGGGACATACCTGCACTGCACACATTTTATCCACTGGGTTAGTCCCAGACATCTGTCTAATAATAAAGTTGTGGCCTGATTAAACCCATATCTAATGTTTCCTGTCATTCTTTCAGCATAGCCAGACAACCTCTAGTTACTATAAGATAAGTAACATTGCAATAACAGAATGATTGGATTAGCAACACAGAGTGACTGGATTAATTGTTGATAAATTTTTTGTAACTACAGTTGCTGTATCTCCACTGATGCTTGAGCATCAACAGTTCTCCAGCTTCAGCCCCCAGCAACTATGGGCCAGCCATCTTGAGTTTAAAGCACCATTTAACTCAATCTAGATATTTTTGTGTGTGGACTGGAGTCAAGTTAGGGGGTAACATCTGAGTTATAACTCAAGCTAACTGTTTTGTGAAGACACATCCATTGTGGCAGGTAGGATGTAAAATAGTAACGCGAGTTGTCTAAAAGCATGCTCTCAGTTACTGTATATCCTGCAGGGATTTTGCAAGTCTCCCAGTTCAGAGCCAGCCCTCTCTACATGGTACTGCAGAGAACTAAGGAGTATGTATGTGGACTACTGCCCTGAACTGGATAGAATCAGACCTGTGTCTCTCAGGCGCTATGCTGCCAACAGAGATATTCCTTTAGCTCAAGTAACAGGAACCTATGTTTTTGGAGCAAGAGGACTGGGGTTTTATGCCTGCTGTTACAGTGAAATTTCAAGTGTCCTATGAGCAGGATAATGACAACTGTAAAGCCCTTGGTGGGCACTGCACTGTCACCATGTGCAACCTCTCCATCCCCTCACTGATTACACAGGAAAAGCCTTCTAGAACAATCCATATGGTACACTGTTCTCTGAAAGTAGCTTTGTCTTCTCTCCACAAGCTTTGCCCAGCTTGGGCAAAAGTATCATTAAATCAGCAAACAGAAGAGAAAAAAATTAACTAAGCACTGATCAGTTTCCAGGTTCAGAAAACAAGAACAAAGGATTAAATACATACAACATATCAGGTAATTTTCATTCTGTAATAATATATTACATGGAGGACAGGGTCAGTATTTTTATTTCTACCACAGAACATGTTTGTAACTTATAACGGTAGGCAGCCACCAGGGGAAGGGTAAATCCAGCTCCAGAATTTGGTGTACTTACTTCAGTTTTGATTTGGTGTACTCTCTGCTGCAGAAAGCCACTCAAATTATAAGTCAAAATAAAACTTAATGAAAATTAAATTTACATTATACACCACCTTTCATCATGGGAGCTCTCAAATACTTTACAAAGCATGGCCCAGTCCTGCTATTGAATCCATACAGACGGACCTTTGCGTCCCTGCAGAGCCCCACTGACTTTTGGACTGGGTGTTAAGGTCTAAATGGGCAGATCAGTTTGCAGGACTGGGCCTAAATAACTGCAGTATCTCTAACATGCAGCTATTCCTGGGGTGGAGTGTTGCAACCAAGTGGTATACAGAACGCAAAGGAGGAGAAATGTTGGTCGAGTACAAACAGGCATATTTTGTCTCATGAAAAAGTGCCATGGGATCTTTAACGTTCATGCAGAGCAATCTGGGTCTCCATTTGTAAAGTTTCTCCCAAAAAAACTGCATACAATGAGACTAACTTTGCACCCACTGAAATCAACTGAAAGATCCCCACTGGACTGGGTCTAGTACACATATTCAGCTCCAAAGCTGAAGAGCTGAGTCTAGTCTGCTGGGATATGATCACATGGTTTCAGGGAGTCCGGATATTTCAAACCCGTTGCTTAGACCATTAAGCTATGAACTAACAAACCAGATTCTTCATTTAGCCTGCCAGCGTTATACATGTGGAACACTCAATGACTTCAGTGGGAATGCTTTGTATAGAACAATGGCAACTTGTGGTGCAGAAAACAAAGAGCTCTTTTCTAGTAAGGCATTAAATTGAATATTAAAGGCGTTCATTGTTGCCTGGATGAGAGTAAAAGCAGATAATATTAATAAACATAATACTTGTACATTGAGAGCACTAAAGAAAGAGAAATGGCCAAATTCTGCCTTCATTTATACTCATGCAACCCCAACAAGCACTTTGCTTTGGAAAGTACAATTTATTTCATTGACTTCAGTGGAGTTATGACAACTAACGGCAGCTGAGAATCTGCCCCAAGAATTTTTATTTAAAAAACAAAACCAGTTTTATTTTTGCAGTTAATTTCACTATGTTATGATGGAGATTTTAATTGCATGAATGGCTGGAAATTTGCAAAGTCTATGAATTTGAAATCTAACATTACCAACAATATTCACACATTCCTATAGGACTGCTAATTCTAAGAAATGGCATTTAACTGAACATGTATTTTTAATAGAAATTTCAATGCATGGTTTGCCAGATATACTCCACATCCATAATGGACTAGGTCATTATTAAACGTTATTTATAAAATGACTTGGTCAGTGGTGAATTAAATTGTCTTAATCGTATCATGGTCCTAGTTTTCCCAGGACAGTAGCATGGTTCTGTAACATGGGATACAACAACACTATTTGGTCCTTGCTACACAGATAAAATCAAACTATGGTATAACACCTTCCCCTGATGTAATGAGTTTTTACTGGCCCTTTAAATGGAAATCTAGGGTGAAATGTAAATGCTGAACTGATAAAAATAGAATGTTCACAGAAAATTCTTAGAAAGGACAGATTTTTTTTTTAATTAACTAGGAGATACCAGTCTGAGTTTACAGAAATTTTAAGACATCCATGTAGAGCCCCACTGACTTTTGGGCTAGTGAAAGTCCAAATGTGCAAAGGTAAGCTTGTTTTACAGAAAACTTCCCGAAAAGGTGAGTCAAGTTTGTCTTGGATGCACAAGGAGATGGGAAGTAAGGAAAGGGGATAGACTCTAGAAAGTAATGATATGGTTTATACAAGCAGAGAGGAAGAGAAGATTCACAGCAACACATTAACTAGACTGGGGGGGCGGAGAGGGGGAATTGAGGTGACAGATAGGGAGTCTGGAATCAAGGTTTTTAGACTATAAGCCTCTGGAACAGGAATTTCCTCTTATCTATGACTGTACAAAGCCCAGCAATATGGAACCCCAAATATTTACTACTATTATCAATCATAAGGCAACACATGAAGAAGGCATGGACAAAAGAATGGGAAGAGTGTGGAGAGACAGAAGAGATAGAATTTGGATACATACAATAAGAAGAATTGTGGGATTTAGGACAAACCTAGATATCAAGATTAAGGGTAGAGCATTGAATGACACAGTCATTGTGAGCTTAAGGCCTGGAAAGGGCAGGAACAGGGAGAGGTTTAGTGGAAAAAAGGATAAATCCAGTTTTTGGCAAAGCTGAACTTGGGCATGCAGTTGGACTTTAAGGATGAGAGATAGGCAGTAAGAAGTGATCAGCAAGTGAAGAGCAAAACCAGGAGAATATGGATGCCTGGAAGCCAAAGAAGGAGAGAGCATTCAGTACGTGATCAAGTATATTGCAAGTGACAGAAAGGGTGAGGAAGAGATTGGAAAGAAGGCCTTTAGATTTAGCCAGACAGGTCTTTATGATCTTACTCTAGTGCTTTCAGTAGTATAGATATAAACCAGAGCGCCCCACCCATGTAGAAAATGCACAGAGGGATTCAATCTATGCAAGGGGAATTCCAACATAAATAGATAAGCAGGCTTTCTGATGGCTTTGCACTCCCTCGAACATCACAAGTCAGCCAGAGCAGGGACCAGAATCTCTAGCACATAACATGATATATACTATTAAACTACCTACAATGGGTAGCACAGAAAAACCTTTGCTTCTCTCTGAAAAAATGTTGGCAACCAAGTTATTTTCAGGATTGAAAAGAGACAATCCAAAAAATCAACACACATCAAAGAAAGGTAAATCTATAAAATATTCTTCCATTTTATCCTAAAGCTCATTACACTCTCGCAAACACTAAGGGAATAAAATTGGGGGATGGAGGGAAATAGAAGGTCCTTAATTGTGAATGTCCACCAACTACCAGATCATGCAGGTAAGTCAATGCTACCTTATGATCATAAATTGCTGATATACCTAATTAAATTAGTACAAACAATTACCCTGAATAATCCTAAGAGAAGATTGGTGAATATTGTACAATCTCCATTTCACAGTAATCTCTAAAATGAGACTGATATACAAGAGTTAATTTTTGTATTTTTCAAATGTGTTGAAATTTATTAAGTTGTTTTTTAAATTCCATATTTTCTTAAACTGATCCATTTATACTGCATTCTCCTATAATTCTTGCAACTCACACTTCAAAACCAATAAATCCTCAGTTGACAAGTACGAAAAGCACCCTCATCGTTCAAAGTAATGATCCAACACACCTTAATATCCACATTAAAAAAAAAACCCAAAACCCTGCTTCTCATAGTAGGTTGTTGTTTTTTTTTAAATTTTATGGTTTAGATTTTCCTTAAGATTTTGATGGCTATGAGAAGTCTGTGTTTGTTGTTCTTCCTGACTCACCTTTTATTTTTTTCTCTTAGTTGCTTGCTCTCTGTATTCATCATTTTGCTGTTACAAGAAATCAAACTGTATAAGAAGCCTTAAGAAATTTTGTTTCTGCTCTTTTGTTCTCCGGAAAGGAATAAAAGATCTGTTATGATACCCAAGTGAGGGAGAATTCCCAGGGGAAAATATGTTCTCTGAAAGCTTGAATTATTCACCTATTGTGCACAACTATTGACAGTGAGAGCTGCATCCCTGTTGTTCTTTTCTCTTAAGAGGGTTGTACACATCTGGCTCATTACACTTTCTTTCTTAAAAGTTCCTTTGTAAAATATAGCTTCATTACATTTGAATGCAGAATTAAAATATTAGCATCCCTCCTTTGCAATATGAAGCCCTCCTCACCCACTCCCCAAGGGGGTTTGGAGGACAACAGCTGTTGAGGCCTCCATGGAAGTGTGGGTCTTGCAGGACTTGTGCTGCACAGGGGTTGGGAAGCAGTGCAGATGCATATGGCCTTCACAAAGATGTCCCAGGCCTCCAGTAGATCTCTCAACAGCCACCCATTTCTGCTCACAGGGAGTTGGGAGAAGGACAGACCATGGTTCCTGACCAAAGATTCAAAACTTGTGGGCCTTCCAGTCCCCTGTATGGAAATAATATGCATGGGAGATGATTTGGGTTTAAAACATGATGTTTTACCATAACTAGACAAGCAAATCCCTAGCAATATCTTTCTGTAGGCATGATATATTTGTAAAACTTTGTACAGTTATCCACTCTGTACAAAAAGGATATATTCTCCCCATTTTACCAATGTCCTTAAAAAACCTTTTATCTCCTTATTTTACATCTGTTCAGGGACTGCCTTGCTGGTAGTTCTACAGTGGAAGCAGATTAAATCATTTGGAAACCAGACACAAATTAAACAAATTAAAGAGTTAAACATGATAGCATGTGTCTGAACAAAAGAGTATGATGAAACACATTAGATCACTTACAGAGACTTCTTCATATTAAGTGAGAGATCAGAAAGCATTATGCCTCAAACATGCCAATTTTCTCAGCAGTCTAGCTTTTCAAGTTTTGATGTTTTAATAATAAATCACTGAACATTATGACTTTTGTTTAAAAAGTGTTTTCATTTTAATGGATTTAGTTAATAACATCAAATGAATGGTACAAAATTGTGTCCTTATTCACATTTCCATACATTGTATTATGGACCACCTGAAAATCTGGACTAAAAATGCATAAGGTGTTTTAGTCCTAACCTAATTTTTGCTATATGTAGAGGAGATATACAGAAACATGCATTTGTTAACAATGACATGTTAACATTAACTTCAACAATAAGATATGTTAAGGTGTGCATTGTATAATAATGCACAGGTGTGTGATACGGTGTGAAACCAATGTCAAGTGCTACCAACAAAAATCAGAAGTGATTGCACACTGACATCTTGTGATGATATTTTTAGCTTGTTTTGTTTTACATTTGCTTTAAATATTTAATATTTAAAATATATTTTCCCTACAGAAAGCATTTACTGGAAGACAGACTGGAAGATTTTCCTTTTCTAAAAGTATATCATTTAAACAATATATTAAATATGACCGAGGTGATAAGACTCTAGAGGCCCTAAAGTCTGTAGAGGTTTTCGGAGACAATTTTTCAACCCAACGGTTTCACTGATTTTTACTAGCAAACTTTGGAAGTAGCAGCTTGGAGAGCACCCTGCCTTTACAGAAATATTATGCTTTAATTAAAACAAAAACAAGAGAGGGGGATGCCATACTGGTTGGGGGAGGAATGGAACAATTAAAACCTGAATAATTTACCATGGATTTGATTTCATGAGTTTCTCTACTTGCTAACTAACAAAATGTCAATACAGGGGTTTGTTCCTTCCTAGTGCATCTTCTCTTCCAATTTGTTCCTGCAGTCAAGTAAATGCCTGAATTTTCATTGGCAACAGAAGTTAAAGGACTTGGACCCTACTGCAGGATCAAGGAGGAAAGGACATTGGGATGTGGGTGCATAATTAACTCTTACCCACTAGTTATCTGAAATTGCAACACAACAAAACAAAGCAAGATATTTGTGCAAAAAAAGTAATTTGTACATTGACATTTCTTCTAAATTTGCTTCAGTATGAAAATCCCTCTTCAATTCCCATTGACTAAGTTTTATTCCGCCTGAATGGTCCTTCACATTCCTAAGATTCCTACATTTTTAATTCATCCTAGCTTGATGGCCTAGTAACCCAACCAACATCTTTCTAGCCAAGGACAGGATGACATAGAGCTCCTTTATATTGCTCTTTAATAGTCTGGACTGGTCGCTTTTGAGCAATGCAGGGTACTTCCTATCTTCTATAGGCAGAGTGCTTTGTCAACTGGCCTTGGGAATGAAACAGAGCTGGAACTGAAGCCAGGTCTCCCTCTATGGCAGTGCAGAGCACTGTGAATGACTGGCCATCCCTTTTTCTTTTCAATGTACCTGCTTTTATGAAAAGACCAGCTTCTCCATAAGCCACTGCTTAGCTTCCAATAGTCTGAGGGCTTAGTCTGGGGCTTGGGCTGAAATGACTGGTTTCTTAAAACTTCCATTCAGGCTCCTACAGGAAGCATAAAGTAGAAACATATAAAATTAAAAATGTAGAACGTCTTCCATTTGTTTTTTTCATGGGTGTATTAGGAAGGCACCTGTGGCTAACAAGTTCTGACTAGTACTTTGCTGTATAACCGAAGAGCCAACCATATTGTTTGCTCAATCTATGTCATCATGCTTTTATTTTAAATGATAAATTAATATTCTAGGTAAATGTCTATATAGTTTAGTGTTCATATTTAAATTAATACTATTCATGTTTGTAACATTGCTGATTGGTACCACCTCATTAGTTTAATTACAAAATCGGGGGGGGGGGAGATGAAGCAGTTCATTCCAGATTCAGTACTGCATGAGAGAAATATAGCATCTCTCCTACCCCGTCACACCTCAACTCCCTCCTTTTCACTGAAAGAGTAAATTACCTGCATGATGCTTCTTAACATTCTACCTTCCTAAGTCAAAATCCATATTGCTCCCTGTGATTACAGTACGCATTGCAGTAACACAACGCACCTCATGTCATGGTAATAAACTGCCTTTTTAAAGCAGGTACAGTATGAAGAAGCTTTAAAGAAAACAAGGGGCATTTACCAACTTCCATTTTTCAGTCAGTCTGTTCATACTAATGTGGGTACAAACCTTAAGGAGAATTATTGCTTTTACAAGATGAAACCTTTGGAAACATGGCAACATCCAACTTAACAAGGATCTAACTCTATCAGTTAAAATACATACTTTTGATTTTCGAAACCCTAATTTGATTACTCAAGATGATATCATTTCATTTCACATCTCTTCATTATTCTTTACAATTCTAAGGTCTAATGAATATATTAGCAGCTAAATAGACCAAAACAGAAAACGGGAAAACAAACCACATTGTATATAAGCATGTCCTATTTGGCCAATGAATGGTGCACCCTGCTTTCCTGTTGAAATTAAGGCACTAAGTGGTAGTTAAAGGATAAAAGAATTAAAAAACAAAACAAAAAAACATTATCTGAGGAAAGAATGACATGTCTATTTCTTTTGGGCCCCAGCACGTATACGGTTTGAATGACTGAAAGGCATTCTGTTGGCAAACTTAAGAAAATGTTCTCCTGTTTTGAGCCATATTACATTCGTTGTCTGAGTGGGATTAGTGGCACTACTAACTGTTAAGAAACTGGATGGGAGGGATGCTACAAAAGTATGTCTGAAGATCTAAAAGGCACCAAAAAGAGAATAACTCTGCCACTGCCAGTTCTAAAAACAACTATGTAAGCTGTGTTTAACACTGCATATAGTCTATTCACAATCATAAATCTTTGTTGACCAGAAGATAAAGTGTAGTAGATTTTCATTTAAACTCTCAGTTAATCAGGGGCTAGTTTAGTAAGAAATTTATTTTCACGTATGAGAAAATAACTGCAGTGTCTAACACAACTACACTTAAAGCAAAACTAGTCTATTATGCATTATTCTGGTTAACACTGAAGAAAACCTGTATAAACAAAAAGGGTTACCTCAAGATATATAGTTTACAATATGAAATCAACATATAAATGAATAAGATTTACTGAAAACAATGTAAAGTGTATTACAAAGATACATGAAACAACTTTAACCACAATATTTTCTCTGTGAAAAATACAACTATCAGTGAGATAAAATGTACATTGAATTTTTTTTCCAAAAGAAAAAACAAAAAACACAGTATAAAGGAAATATTTTTCTTCAAAACAGGGAAAATAGTTAAGGTCATTGTCTTTCATTACAATATAATTTGACAACAAAAAGCAGTCCTAGGATTGCACCAACTCCATGTTCAGTCTCCTGAACATGATAATAGTAAAAGGAGTCCATAAAGCATAATGACATTTCTGAATTTTATGATGGCAATATTTGTATACAGAATTTGATGTCACACCAGCTCTGTTTAAAAATGCATAATACTCTAAATTCATGGTCAGACAGAAATGCAAATATTAGTTTACCCCCAGCCCTGACTCTTTTTGGTGTTCACCAGAGTCAGAAATAGCCATAGTATTTTAAGTGTTATTATCTCTATAGCAGTAAAGAAAAAATTATACTTAGTGCATGCTTTATCATTTGTCAAAAACATTTCTGAAAATAAAACTAAGTTACCCAATAGTTTACAAAATAGAAAAATCATTATTCAGGTTAAAATGTGGTGATGTTTATGTTTACTTCCATCTCTAAAAGACTCATTTTCTTGGCAGCATCACTTTTCCTTAGCAGGAGCCAAAGTACAAAGTTCCATAAGAGAAATAAAATGCCTATGAATAAGAACGTAGTCTGGTATTGTAAGAGAATCAGAGCCTCTCTCTGAGCTTTCTTTTTCATCAGGTTAGTGCTGTAGAAAAATGTGAGATTCTGAAGAAAATTTGTTATGAACACTTCTGCTGTACATGATTCAAAAGTTCACCAAACTTTTCAAAAAGATCCTCCACCCATTTTATATTTTTCATGCACAGCTGAACAATCTCCTCCTGTCCTAGATCTGCGCTCTTTTTCTGAACAGAAGAAATCTATTTAAGAGAGAGAAAAAAAAACATATTAGCCAGCCTCTGTTACTCATTTAAATGTAGCATGCAGCTCTTAAATCCTCCCTTGATCCATATGCTAATTCCTGCAAAGTGGCAGGAATTCTTAAGCAAGCTTTATTTGTCCAGGGCAGTCTCTTCTGCAGACATGGCTAGCTAAGGTCGAAATCTATTATTCATTACTGAAGTGATCTAGTTAAAAATACCAATCTAGGGTTTTCCAAATGATTTTCCAAATGCTAACACTTTCAACTCCTGGTATCTTAAGAAATGTGTAGGAATGGGACTGGTCATAAGAAATGCCAAACGGAACAATGTCGACTTAACACTCTTAAAATATAAGATCCAATAATATAAATAAATGCGAAGATATTTTTAAAATATATTTAAAAATATGCTCAATTAAAAGGCAATACTATCTTATTTGCTAGAGTTTGATAACTAGTCTATAGTTTACAATAGAACTGTAACAATGCAATGTGGGCAGGGATAAAGACAACTTGTCAACTGATTTTCAAAATTGGCTTTAGGATACTTAAAGAGGAAGTATAAAAATATTAAAGATCTTAGTCTGAAAGAAAGTTCAAGCAATAAAGTATACTATTCAAAAACCTTGAACTTTTCTCCACAAACACAGCATGAGGAAATGTAAAATAAAAAAACAGTTGTGCAAAATTAGGAAGAATGAACTTAAAAGGAAATGAATTATTATGAATACACAAATATGATATTTTTATATTAAGTCTAAACTATTATATATTCCCCCAAAAATGTGTTAAAAACCTGTTAAAAATGCTTCAGTGTACATAACATCAACACATCTGTAAAAGAGGTAGGATATCAATAGTTAAGTCCTCACCAACCCTTGCATCCTTATTGTCCAGGGTTTCATGAACCATCAGAATTGAGCTCCACTTCTCTTGCTGCAGACCCTATCTAGTGCAAACCTGACTTCCTTCCATGCTCCCTTCACACTATGCTTATTTCCCTCCCTCTCTCCCTTTTACCTTGTTACAAGATAGAAATACTATGAGCATTAGGCAGCTACTCTCAGAGGTCCCCACAGTGCTGCTGAATAATGGGCTTGCAAAAATGAATGGTGGGTTATTAGTGTGTTTGGAGGTGGAATCAAGACTGAACATGGCCTGGGCGCCTATGAGAGTGTGTGCATGTGTGTAAGGAACTCAGTGCATTTGCATCCAGGCACTGGAACCTAAGGGCTCTATTGGTAGTTGTGGCCTCTATTCACCGAGGATGAAATATCATAGGGAAATCTTGATATGCCAATGCCTTATGGAGAGGCAACAGGCTACCTCTTATCCCTGACTCTCTGCACAACCAAAGACACCCCAATCTCAGGCTCTCCTTTCCCCACCTCAAAGACTCTTGCCTCCAGATCTCCAAAATGTCTGCTAAAACACCCTGTCTCTCCCAAAGTCCCATTCAGTCTATCTTCCAGCATCCCTACTCAAACCTCAAGATGCCTCAAGGGCCTCTCAAGGTGCCTCTCATCTACAGAGCACAATCCTCATGCCTCTGGCTACCTAGCCTACCTCACCAAGAGTTTATGAACAGCACAGGTGGCGAGTCATGTCATAGAAGAGAAACAGCTGCTGGTCTGAGTAGTTTTGTCACTTAATCTTGATGAAACTCCATCAGGTCAATAAGCATATGTGTTTAATAAAAAAAAAAAAGCCTTATGTCCAAAATGTTATCAGAATTGTGTGTATGTGAGGATGCAAAGTGTGTATGTTGGCAAGATAGAGTGAGAGAGGAATTTGGAGTCTGTGGGGACTGTGACTGTTTAGTCAGAGGGATACAAGAACTGGGAGAAAAACAGAATATTTTTAAAATTGGTGTTTTTAAATGTTTCTTCTATTAAGGTTATATTCTACTAAAAAAGTTACATAGAAAATCCAGCTGTCCTAGGAAGAGTTACTGTCCCAAATATACAAATTAATTTCAATTTACTAAAATACGAAAGAGAAAATTTTAATCAAGTTATACACTAATGCCAACACAGGCTTAACTGTGGAGTCATTTCCATAGTATTCCCTATTTTAACATATCGCCTCGTGCAGATAGAAAATGATCACCCACTAATGTCAGCCGACGATTACTTTGTATTGGCTGAAAAAGTTTCTAACAGTTCCAATAAAATCATTACTTTGGTTGGGTTAAAATCAGAAACACATTTAGCTGCCTTATACTGATGTTTTGAAAATGCTGTTATATACAGATAATTTAACTTTCTGCACTACTTCTTATTAATCTAATAATGCCACATATAAGAAGCAGAACAAATACTCACCTCCTCTTTACATGTCAGATATATGTGGTATTTGTAATGATGGAGTGAGTGATACAAAGAGTACAACTGTATTTTTTCTGGATCTACAGTAAATTCCTGCAGAGAAAATAGTTATTTTTACACAAATTAATGATATTTGTTCCAAGATAGACATCTTATTACCAAATGGATCATGTCAATTTTAGCAATTCAGAAATAAAAGGTAACTATCATCATGTCTGAAATGGCATCAAGACATATATGTGACACCAAAATTAGTATACCCTTACCCACTTTGTTTCTCATGTAAATTTAATGTCTTCTTCAAAGTTGGGTTTAATAGTTCTTTCCACCACTCTGAATATATGGAAAGTGTGTTAGCTTGCCATTTTTCAAGTATTACTGGCTATTTCTTGGTGTTCACATAATCTAGCAAATTCTGTATAGATTTTTGGAGAAGGGCAGATATTAGGAACTCTGGAAAGAGCTTGCATATATTGCTGCGATAGTTTTTTCTTTCCAAAAAGTACAAAAACGTGGAATATATTCACTGGTTGTGGCATCTCCTGCATTTACTGATGTTAGCTAAACTTGCTTTAGGTATGTCTGCCAGTATCCTGTAAAATCTAGTTAATACTGTTCTTAGCCACAAATATGAGTTGTATCTATTTCTCTAATATTTCTTTTCAATATTCTTTTTAACAATAAGATATGAAACAACTTCTGTCACTGGAGATAAAGGAGAAGCTAAAACAAAGAATTAATTTGTTTATTTGCCTGCCCTATGAGGTGCCTTATGAACAAATTAAAGTTTCTCCAGTGTAAATATATATTTGTCCATGTAGTAACAGCTATTGTACAGTTTACAGTAGAAATCTACATTAACTTTAAGTAAATGGTTAAAGGCTAAAGTGCCACAAACAGCATGTAGGGGCAACATATTGTGCTCTGCCAGAAGCTGTCCTGTATTCCCCCTTGGTTATGGTGGGGAGAGATGAAGGACGGGGGAAATGTACCCTGAACCAGACCTAAACATGGTCTAACATGTGCCTGCCAGCAGAGCTGTGCTGCCTGTTACACTATGGAGATGGGAGGGCCACTATCTAAGGATGAGCCCATTCCCTCCTCTTGCCTGTACAAGAGGTGGAGCAGCAGCTCCAAGGAGACTGTTTCCTCCTGCTACCTGTGATGTGAGCAGATTGCACAGGGGAGGAAGAGGTTTCCTTATACTGCCTTAATTTCTTGCTTTGGCATACAGGACTGGCCATGATGGGTATGTCTACACAGGAATAAAGATCAGTGGCACAGCTGCAGCTGGTCCAGGTCAGCTGACTCGGCTTGCGGGACTCAAACTGAGGGACTAAAAATTGCAGATTCCCAGAGCTCAGGCTCCAGCCCAAGCCCGGAACATCTACATAGCAATTTTTCAGCCCCAAAGCCGAGCCCTGTGTCCAGCTGACCTGGCCAACTGCGGGTTTTTTATCTCTGTGTAGACATACCCAATGTGGCCCTAAATACATTTTTACATATGCACATGATTCCATTCAATAATTGTTGTGTGTAATATTATTTTAATATGTGCACCATATTTTGCTTACCTATTTGGAATAAACTATCTATGCAGAGTTGCCAACTTTCTAATTGCAGAAAACTGAACACCCTTGCCCTGCGCCCTGTCCTGAGTGCCCACCCCTTCTCCAAGGCCCCACCCCATTCATCCATTCCCCGCCCCGGCCGCATTGCTCGCTCTCCCCCACCCTCACTCACTTGCTCGCTCATTTTCACTGAGCTGGGGCAAGGAGAGGTGATGGGTCCGGCTGGAGTGCTGGCTCTGGGGTGGGGCCGGGGATGAGGGTTTTAGGTGGGGTGGGCTCCAAGCTAAGGTATGGGGTTGGGCTGTGGGAGGGAGTACAGGCTCTGGGCTGAGGGTGTTGACTCCAGGGTGGAACAGAAATGAGAGGTTCAGAGTGCAGGAAGGGTTCCAGGCTGGAGCAGGGGTTTGGGCGAGGGAGTGGGTGAGGGCTCGGCTGGGGATGTGGGCTTTGGGGTGGGGCTGGGGCCAAGGAATTCAGAGTGGAGGAGGGGGGCTCAGGGCTGGGGCAGGGGATTGGGGTGCAGGAGAGGGTTTAGGGTGCAAGCTCCGGGCGTGCTTACCTCCGGTGGCTACTGGGAAGCGGCGACATGTCTCTCCGACTCCTAGATGGAGGAGCGGCCAGGGAGCTCCGCACTGCTCCCACCTGCAGGAAACGGCTCCTGCAATTCCCATTGGCCAGGACTGTAGCCAATGGAAGCTGTGGAGTCAGGTGTTCGGGGTGGGGGCAGCATGCAGAACCCCTGTGGCCGCCCCTACGCCTAGGAGCTGGAGGGACATGCTGTGAGCCACCCAGAGTTGGGTAAGGAACTTGCCAGCCCCGCGCCAACTGGACTTTTAATGACCCGTCAGAAATGCTGACCAGAGCTGCGAGGGTCCTTTTGATCAGCTGTTCTGGTCAAAAACTGGACACCTGGCAACCCTATATCTATAATGGTTTAATGATAAAAGGAACAGGCCACCAAGACAAGTGATTTAATATGCTGTAGATTTCAAACAAATCATTATTTCGAATTACTTAAGTATTAAAATGTTTAAAATTTTATCTTTTTATATATTGCCAAAAAACAACTAATTACCAACAAAATGCAATCCTTTAAGGTATTTTTTTTAATCTATCATGTTAGAATAAGATGGAAGCCGTGATGCATCTTCTAAACACTTACGTGTGCTAACTTAGTGGTTGATTTAGAAGTCCTCAGTGTTTTCTTGTTGTAAGCTTTACCATTCATTCTGATTTTAGAAAGAGCAGCTCCTCCACTTTTTGTTTTAGAATCGCGAGTGATTACTGTCAGTTCAGGAAAGTTTTCCAAAGCACTCTTAAACAGAGCATAAAAGCAAAAAGGATTTTGAATTATGCAAAAATTCCACCAAAAGAGAACTTCTCAATCAATCAGATTGCTGGAAAACTGACCATTATTTTCAGAGAAGTTAAAATATTGAAAGCAACCAATCAAAGTATTTTACATACAAATCTAAAAGCCTCACTCAGTCAATCAGCTATGAGACAGCAATTATACGAACACATACAGACACACACACACAAACGTGACTTTTTTTTGACTGGCTTTAAAAGTAATGTCTCAAGGGAATCAGGCCTTTTCACATATCACAGCTGTCATCTTTGGTTCCTTCATTAAAAAAAAACAAACAAGCCAGGAATCCAGCAGGCAGTTTTGATTGTTTACAATTCTTTATTTTACTTTGCATTCTATTGTTCCTTCCATCCAAGAATCTGTAAGTGCTTTAAAAATATCAATAATTAAGCCTCCATACACCTATGAAGTATGGAAGCATTATCATCTTAATTTTACAGATGGGTCACAGAGAAGTTTATAGCAACCCACCTCAGTGTCACACAGCCCAGTCTATAAGAGCCAAGAATAAAACCCAGACTTCTGATGGTTAGTCCTGTACTTTAGCTATCAGACAACTGACTATGTCTCTACACTGCTCATAAAGGAAACATTAACAAATTTGTTATCCACAATAGTCGGGAATATTTCAAAAATAAACTTTTCTGTTTTGACAACAGTGTATACCATTACAGGAGGATAACTTGCATTGTAATTATAATTATTGCTTTATAATATAGTACTTTGAATTAACAGAGTTAAATTCTCCATTTCCCCCAGATATGAGATAGTCTCACCGTTGAATACTGCAAATGTTTAAGATGTGGGAACCCTATTTATTTTAAATTGAAAAACCTCACCAGAGACTGTCTTTGTTTAACTTCCCTCCACATCTGCACACAAAAATTTGAACTTTGACATCAGTTCAAAAATTTAATACAATTTTGAGAACTTACAATTAAGAAAGTTTAAATGAATACATTGGTTCGTCAGAGGGTACACATGAATGAAAAATAAGTCACAGAGAAGACAAACACAAAGCACTGTCTGTTACTAGAAATTGGAATGGGGGAGGGGGGGTCAGTAAAGACCAAGCCCTTATAAATTTTAAGATTAAAGAAGGAAATGATAGTAGCTAGATAGCCAAAGGGGTCTAAGATATCCTCTAAAGGGCCTTCTAGCCCTTCTCATAGGTCCATTACTGACCTAAACTTCTTGAAATGAAAATAAAAAACACCCTGAAAATCCTAATTAAGATTTAGAGGTGCCTTCTTCTTTCCCCTCCTTCCCAAAGGAGCATCTGAAGCAGCCCTAATTGCTGACATCCAACTAAATTCATATGTTCCCATATTTTCTTCAGACAGATTTTATTAATCATAAAATTTGATTTCCAGTGAGTAGTGAGCTACATCCACCATAAAAAAAACCCTGAACTCTCTACAGCGTATAGAAATAATGTATTGCGTGGCATGCTGTTTTGTTTTGATTCCTTTTTTTAAATGAGGATCTGTCATCCCATTTATACAGGGGCACCAAAAAGCTGTAGAACAGTAGTGACTTTTGGGCCCTCTTAATCGGAGTTAGTCCAACTACTGACTCAGAGGTGACGGCAATTATATGTAGCTGTTTTCTCAATCGGCCTTTCAGTTCCCCTTTTTATAACATGCTTTAGAAGGTCTCTGTCATCCAATTCCCAAAACAAACAGAACAAAACTCCTACAATTAATTAATTCCCTTGATAGCGGAATGCAAAGGATTGTATAGTAGAGACACTCAACTGTCCTTTAAGTTCAGATAGTGGTAGCTCTGGAACAAAACCTCAAGTGAATTATAGTAACTCTCCTTAGCTGCATGTGTTCTCGTTAATTAAGAATGTTTTGAAAGTATCCCTCAGGCCCCTATTGTTTGTAGTATTGACAATACCACATGTTCAAAAACCATGAGTGAGGCTCAAAAAAATACATGCGATTGGCATAAAATTCCACACAATTTTTAAAAATATTATCTTTTTAATTTATTTTTAGTTGCCTTCTGATGTATTTTAGGATTCATGTTTTCAAACTTTTCTCTAGAAACACAAGGGCTAGAAATGGTCTCATGTAATCACATGAATCCAGAAGCTGGAGCTTTATGAAAGTATCAAATATTGCAAGACTTGCGATGAAATCATGACAGCTGGCAACACTGCAGCTGGCTCCAAAAAATGCAAGCTCCCTCCCCGAAATGTTGCTGCTGCTTTAGTTGGAGCATGTGACAGGAATGAGTACAGCATGCTTGGATTCCTGAAACATCTACCCTAACACGGAATCTTCATCATAGAAGTTGGAATCACTGCAGTGTTAAAATTAACATTTAAGCCTTATCTATACCAGAAAATTTCCTGTATTTAAAGGTACTGGCTTACAATTAAATTGGTGCACCCCCTAGTGCAAACACTTTTATTTTGGTTTAAGAGAGCCTTAAAGCCAGTAAGAGAGGGATTAAATGTCCTCATTTTACAGATAGAAAAACTAAATTAAGAGAGGTTAAGTAACTTGGCGAAGGACATGCAGTAGGTGAGAGCGAGGATTAGAATTTAGAGGTCCCAGCTCCCAGCCCAGTATTCGTTCCTCTAGATCACTTGCTGGTATAGCTATATGCTGGCAAAGCCCTTAGTGGGGACACAGCATAAACCACAAAAGGAGTTCACCTGTATAGCTACATTACCTCCCCGAATGACATTAGCTATGCCAAAAGAAACACTTTTCTGCTGGCACAGTTGTATCTACACTGGGAGTTTTGTCAGTATACCTTTGTCAGCAAGGGTATGTGATTTTTTCACACCCTTAGCTGACATAGCTATGCTGGCAAAGCTTTGTAGAGTAGGCTGAGCCTTAGTTAATTTCATGGGGAAAGAATACCTACAGTTCATCTTCAGAGAAGTGTTTGGATGTATAGAATTTCACCTGAAAGATGTGATGTCAATATTTGCAACAAATGGCACTGATGTCATCATTCTGCTTTAGATACAGCTATAGATCTCCAGCAAAGCATGAGATCATATCTGAGGACACACATTAACTGAATGGTGGTGGATTTTATTTTATTTAACTTCAGTTTTGCATTATGTGTTAAATGAATAACATCTTGTTGCAAAAATGTAGAATTATTTTAACAAATCGTTTTTAAAAGTTCTATTGTATTATGTAATATCTTATTTTCATCCAGAGAGAATATATTCTTTTAACTGATTATATTTCTTTACATGCATAAATTACTACATTGTTCAGGGAAATGTGACTATAACAAATTACAGGGAAGAATTCAGCATACCGTTGGACTTACTGCTGCAAGAAAATTAAGGGGTTAAAATGTTCAAATAAAACTAATGGTGGCTTATATAGTCTACAGATGATAAGATGAACTTTTTAATAAACAGTTACAGAATTCAAGGACTCTCCTATCCAGACTCCTACAGTTTCCAGGCACCTGGTTCTGTGTCCCTGAAAACAAAATGTGGCTTAATTAGTGTTTTCAACAATCAGTTACTTTTCCCTTAGTAACAATCTCAGGAGGAAACTAAAAATCCATGTGCAAAGAGATAGTTGCATTTTGGTACTAGTCAGCTTAAGGGAACAAAATGTAGACTAGTCATAGCAGCAGCCTTCAAGTTAAGAAAAATGACTCCAGCTGATTGTTTTTTCCTCCCTGAGTTTAATTTTCTACCTGTTATAGAATTCTCCGCAGAGTTTCACTGCATTCTGAGAATTTGTGTCTTATGCCAGGAAGTCCTGCCTCATCTGTTACTGGCTCAATGTTACTGTCTATTCCTATGGAGTAGAACAGACTTCAAACAGGAACACTGACTCAAAACAGAACTAGTTTTGAATTGGAAGGAGGAGGAAAATACTCGTCATTTCCATGTTCTGGTGGGTCAAGAGGACAAGCTATAAATCAGACTTGCTCAGTGAAGAGAGCCAGATGACTTTGAATAGTGAGTACTTTACAGAAAATGAAACTTCCAAGAAATGAAGCACAATTGATGTTAACTAACAATGCTATTCTGAACAACATTTGTAATAAGTCTAATCTATTTCCAAATACATACTTTGGTGAGTTGCATCTAAAAGATTGAGCGTTAATTTACAGATATGAAACTAACAGACACAATAGTTTAATTTTGTTTACTAAAATAAGATTATAACCAGACAGTGTGGGATTTTATAGCTATTAGAAGTGGGCAGAAAAGTGTATAGACAAAGCTGCTGATTTGACCATTGATTGGTGATTTTACTGGATGATTTGCTCGCAATTCTACACTGAAATATCCCATACTATCCCTTTCAGTTTTAATTAATAGAATATATAATTACTATACACAGTTATCAGTACAGAGTATTAAAAAGTATGCAGAAATGAATGGTGCTCATGAGTAACCAACTTTACCATCTTTTACTTGTTGGTTGCCTAGTCTGAATCTCTTACACCTGAACTCCTTATTTTTATCAATATTATTATAGAAATAGGCTTTCTTGTTCTAAATAATGGATTAAATTGGATTTTAAAAGTATGTAACCTATTTGGTATCAAACCAGTAGAGATGTTCATGGTAGGAAATTAGCCTTTCATTCTACAAAATTGCTAACACAAACATGATATGGGTTTGTGCTTCTGTACTAGAAATATAGACATACTAAAATAACCAGCCATTTTACAAACATATGCCCCGATCCTGCAATCTGATCCATGTGGGCAGATCCCTGGGCTTGCCTGGAGCTCCATTTACTTCCATACAGATCAGACTGTATGATTAGGCCTACATTATCTCATTTAAGAGACATAATTTATTTTCTTTTATTGTGTGAGAAGCAAGCAAACGCTTCTTTATACAGTTGGAATTTGTAACATGGTATAGTGAGTAAGTGGATATAATTATGTATAACTATGACAATCTTCTGTATGCTAAAGATGCTTTTCTTCTAATTGGGTGTAATGATCAGCTACAGAAGTATGAGCACAGTGGGAATCAAATTGTCATTATGTCCCTAAATCTCACTGTAAAAACAACAACAATACAAATTGTGGCTCAGGGGTCAGTTAAACAGACCGTTGTATTTATTATGAAAAGTATCAGAGAGATTTAGACACCCTCCAGGAGCGTTGCTGTTGTCATAAGGGAGCCACAAAGGGATACTGGGAAGACAGGAGCAGGAACTACCACTTCTACAGGGAACACCTTTTCAGCAGTGATGAGACAGGGGGAGTAATTAACTCTCTTTCCCCAAAGTCCTAGATTAATGAAGAGAGAAAAGCAGGACTGGTACCTACAATAAGGTGGATAAAAATCAATTAAAAATATCTATTTTAAAAAAATGTAAATTAAATACATTTCTCTTTTTAAATATAAACCTATTTAAATTAAATCTGAAATTATAATAGCCCATGTTAAGGTTTAAACTTAGTAGACTCTATTAAAATAATTTAAATTAAACTAAAAAACTGTATTAAGCAGCATATGTTTGTATTAAGCAGCAAAAGTTTTAAAGAAAGTCAAACCACTGAACAGGTGGAAGTCACCAGGTAAGCACCTGGAACCAGAGTTTGATGAAGTGATAAATCACGTTTGTCAGCAATAGCCTCTTCTGCACATGCAGAGTGTATATTTACTTATTTCAGTTTATTTAACTAGTTCAGTTCAGTGATTGTTCTTTCAAGGTTAAGAAACAGATTGGGAGATGAAAAGGTTGAAAAGCTTGTTTTCCTCTTCCAATTGATGAATAAAACTGGGTACGGGAGAATGAGATACCTTAGTTCTAAAGTCTTGACAGACATGGTGACCAGAAACAATTAGTTCAATTCACTAATTACAGATTAGTATTGTATTTTTGATAAATCCGTTTTAATTTTCTACTTGTTGTAGGGATAGTTTGACAAAACCATTTTTCCTTATGCAGCCAGCACTTTTATGTTAATTAAAGTATTTTATTTAACTAATAAAAAACAAATTTTAAATGTTGTTTGTGCATTTGTAAAAATTCCAATTTCTCCAAATAAAGCTTGACAAATCAAGAGTAAAAAAAAAACAAAAACCCCAAAACCCCATCATCTAGTAAATAAGAAATGCACCATTCTAACATAATAAAAAAGTGAAAACTAAAACTATCTAAATAAATGTATGTAAATCTATATAACAGCTTAAATAAAGATGTATACATATAGTGGATCCTCTTGGTGAACAAAAAGAATCATCAAAAGATATCAACATATTTTAATGGTTTCCTACCAATGCAAATCAACCTTTCTTTAGGAAATGGACTGATAAAAAACAAGATTAAAAGTGATTATTTAAATCAATCCACCCTGGTCAACAATGCCTTCATCCCTAGAACAGAAAGCCATGATGACACCCACAAAATCAGTTAGGAAATAAACATCCCTTATTAGGGCTGTCAAGCGATTAAAAAAATTAATCTCGATTAATCGTGCTATTAAACAATAATAGAATACTATTTATATACATATTTTTTGGATGTTTTCCACATTTTCAAATATATTGATTTCAATTACAACACAGAATACAAGTATACAGTGATCACTTTATATTTATTTTTATTACAAATATTTGCACTGTAAATAAAATAAATAGTATTTTTCTATTTACTTAACACAAGTACTGTAGTGCAATCTCTTTATCATGAAAGTTGATCTTACAAATGTAGAATTATGTACAAAAAATAACTGCATTCAAAAATAAAACAATGTAAAATTTAGAGCTTACAAGTCCACTCAGTCCTACTTCTTGTTCAATCACTCAGACAAACAAGTTTGTTTACATTTGCAGGAGATAATGCTGCCTGCTTCTTGTTTACAATGTCACTTGAAAATGAGAACAGGCATTCGCATGGCACTCTTGTAGCCAGCGTTGCAAGATATTTACGTGCCAGATGCGCTAAAGATTCATATGTCCTTTCATGCTTCAACCACCATTCCAGAGGACATGCATCCATGCTGGTGTGGGTTCTGCTCGATAACTATCCAAAGCAGTACAGACCAACACATGTTCATTTTCATCATCTGAGTCAGACGTCACCAGCAGAATGCTGATTTTCTTTTTTGGTGGTTCGGGTTCTGTAGTTTCTGCATGGGACTGTTGCTCTTTTAAGACTTCTGAAAACATGCTCCACACCGTCCCGATCAGATTTTGGAAGGCACTTCAGATTCTTAAAATCTTGGGTCGAGTGCTGTAGCTATCTTTAGAAATCTCACACTGGTATCTTCTTTGCGTTTTGTCAAATCTGCTGTGAAAAAGTGTTCTTAAAACTAACATGTGCTGGGTCATCATCTGAGACTGCTATAACATGAAATATATGGCAGAATGCAGATAAAACACAGAGCAGGGACATACAACTCTCCCTCAAGGAGTTCAGTAACAAGTTTAAGTAACGCATTTTTTTTTTTAATGAGTGTCATCAGCATGGAAGCATGTCCTCTGGAATGGTGGTCAAAGCATGAAGGGACATACAAATGTTTATCGTATCTGGCACGTAAATACCTCGCAATGCAGGCTACAAAAGTGCCATGTGAATGTCTGTTCTCACTTTCAGGTGACATTGTAAATAAAAAGCGGGCAGCATTGTCTCCTATAAACGTAAACATATTTGTTTGTCTTAGTGACTGGCTGAACAAGAAGTACTACTGAGTGGACTTACAGGCTCTAAAGTTTTACATTGTTTTATTTTTGAGTGCAGTTATGTAACAACAACAAAAATTTACATTTGTAAGTTGCGCTTTCACGATAAAGAGATTGCATTATAGTACTTGTATGAGGTGAATTGAAAAAAATTATTTCTTTTGTTTATCATTATTACAGTGGAAATATTTGTAATAAAAATAATATACAGTGAGCACTGTACACTTTGTAGTCTGTGTTGTAACTGAAATCAATATATTAGAAAATGTAGAAAAACATCCAAAAATATTTCATAAATTTCAATTGGTATTCTATTGTTTAACAGTCTGATTAAAACTGAGACTAATCAAAAGCCCTACTCCTCATTATTTTTAGCATAAGGGGACGGACATTACACTCATGTTTATCCTTGCTCTCTTCAGACAGACACTATGCACTCATCCCCAGAGACAGGCAGGTTATAGGAATGGAATAAAAAAGTGCTCCAGTCCTGTGGGTAGTAGCAGATTCAAGAAGGTAGGGCAGGACAGCTGCAGCCACTGTTTCACTGATGCTAGAAACTGTCTGCTTAGGATTTTATCTCCCTGACATTCTCTGCTGTCTACTGAGAGGGCTGCTACAGTGCTTCTTTCTTCATAGATTTTGAGGCCAAAAATATGCTTCATCTAGTCTTAGCCCATCCATAATGCAGGTCACTGGATTTCATCTGTTCTGCTGAAGCACCAAGTGTAAGACAGGAAGTGGGACTCTGTCTTACCAGTTCCGATCTTAAACCCCCGTTGTGATTGGGCTGGGAAGGGACAGAGACAGGGGAAGAGACAAACCTACTTCCTATGCTTTACCCACAGTGTTTCAAGGAGCTCTTTTAGCACAAAAGAGAAGCAGCATTGGGACAGTCCTGCTTATAAATAACAAGGAGGTCAGATCCTGGGTAGCCAGTTTCCAGCAGCAGTAAAATTAGCCTCTTTTCTCTTTGCTACTCCTTTAAAACCTACCCCATCCCTCCTGTCTATTTTGGATGGGTTATGCATAGCTATTTGGGACAGGGAGAAGAGTAGGTGGCACTATAGCCTGTCTTGCCCATCAATACAGAAGTTGTGGGGTGGTAGTGCTGGTGTTTCTTGTCCCTGACCAGCCCACAACAATTTACTGTCCACAGTTTCAAAGGGTGAGACACACTGCAGTTCTCTGACCCATGCTTAACTCGGGACTATGGGTCAGAAAGGGTGCTTGTCTGTTTCATCTTCCCTGATCCCTCACCTCTGGCTCTAGGGAGCCCTGGTGCTGCTCTCTGCACCTCACCACAGCTGAAGAGCTGGGATGCACCATGGGACAGCATCATGGGGCAGAAATACAGGTATCCTTAAAAAAAAAAAAAGCTCCACAGGGACAGTAGTTTGATTTTCTGATGAGGAACTTGAGAAGCTTAGAAGAGAAAATACTTTAAAATGAATATTAAAGCTTGGGAAGTAAAACTGAACTTTAAGATCTACAGTAGAAACATCTCTACCACAAAATGTTTGCTAGGTGGAATATATTAACACTTAATTCAAAGTATCTCTCAAACCTCATATTCCATTCCCGGCACAAATTTGCCATCTCACTGTACACTTGTATATAATTAGTGACTTGCTTAGGACTTTGTTTTAATAATCTGAAATTTTTAAAAGAAAATACCTTGAACGTATGCTCCAAACGTAATTGGAAAGCAGTCTTTCCTGTTGTCATTCAGCATGCCATCAATTTTTCTCATATGAGGCAAAAGCAGCTCATCTGAAAGACATGAAAAAATACATAATAGTTAAGTACAGATGTAAGGCAATTATTTACATAAAACCTTTATGCCAGATGGGCCACTTTACCCTATTTATTAGAATAAAACAATCAAAGTCCAAAATAATACATTTTGCTCATATACCCTAGCTTTAAATAGGAAAGGAAAATTACTTATTAAGATCTACCTGCTAATATACAGAACTCAATACTTGACTCTAAAACTTGACAAATGTGCAAAGGCCACATACATTATAATATCCACGCCAACAGCTAAATGTAAATCTAACTGTTATTCTGTTCTTTCATTTGTGATTGAAAGTTCAGAAAGGAGACAGACCGGGCAGTGCAGAGAATGAACCTTACAGACAACTTTAAATTGTTCTCTAAATCTCTCCCTGTCATGCAAGACAATTTTCAGTTCAGAGACAGGTTCTTCTCAGCTGAAGAGTGTGTGCATGTTTCAAACTGGCTGTCATACATTATATATACACATTATATATATACATATACATACATATATATACATACATACATACATACACACTCACACACACACACACACACAGCTTAGCTTGGATTTATTTTAGGTAGGGGTAGTAGCACCGCCTAGTAATAAGGTTTCCCGACAGTTACTATAATATATAGTTATAAAATTGCACAAGAGATGTTAGAATCTAGGTAGCAAGGTAGGTGGTCATTGGTGCTTGAGAAGATTATTTATTAGCTCTGAATTTGTGGCTCAATCCTGCAGTTTTTACTGCATCACTATTGCCTTCATTGGGACTACTGACAGAACAGCTGCAGGACTGCACCCTTGACGTACAGAGAGAGGGTAGAGTCTCAAACAGGAAATAGCTTTTGAAACATGGATAAACTGAAATTAGCAGCACAGAGCCCCATGTCACAGCAGCTTATACTATGTGAAACCCATGCTTTCTAACAGTATCTCAAGTCTAATGCTTTCTTTGTTAAATTTCCAAGAGACAGAACTGACCTGACGTTTGTATGCTACAGTCCACTATAGCGCATAGTTCTAACGTGTTGAAATTCAAATGACATGCCCATCAAACAGCAGTTCTCTTGAAGACAACCTGGACATATGTGTGTTCAAACACTAATCTTTAACCCAAACTCCAATTACTGCACAGCTCAGAAATCAGAACTTCATAAAGTAATGAGTATGTCTCTACATGAAAAACTAGGCACACATTTGAATTAGCACGTGTAAGTCTATTATTGGTGATGGTGATCTTAATTAAAAAAAGTAAGGTTCGTTCGTGATGCTAACAGGAGAGGGGCCCAAAATAACCAGATGACAAGTCCCTCTGGAGTAGTTTAAAGCAATTTGAGTAATATTTTAAACAAAATGTAAAGTTAAAAAATGTCTCCATTATATTTTAACAATACAGTCATATTAGGGCAGTATGGTAAACTCATTCGGATACATTAGTATTTCACTCACTCACTTACATTGGTGTTCATTTCTCATGAAAGTCATGATATGATGAAACTGGAATTTGGAGCAAAGTGGTCAAAGATGCTATCGCAGAAAAACTACTACTCTGGCCACTCTACTGTGGAAAAAATACTATTTGCTCTGAACATCTTCCTGTTTAGAACTTTTAGATACAGAGCAAGTACAAATTCAGAACACTGCCTGATGTGGTAGCAAAGTATGCGGAATCTAGGAAAACAGGATTTGGGGCAACCTGAAACCAATACAAATTACACATACTACATTACTTTCATCAAAAAGTGTAGGTTAAAGTACTGCTGTGAAACAAGAAGAGTTTTCACATTGCTTTTTTAATTAAAAAAAGTACGTAGTACACCTTAAAATTAAAAAAAAAAATCACAAGACAAAACAAAGCAGAACACAAAGAAATTCATGTAAAACACACTGTACCATTGCTCTTTTCCAAGGCTTGCATTGTATCTGGATCTAAGGCAATGCTAACAAGCAGCTCCATATAACTCTTAAAGGTCTCCTTCATAGCTCTTGTGTTCAAAAAGCGGGTGAAAAAGGGAGATGGAGGTACAAGTTCTGAAAAGTAATTGGAATACAATTAATGTTTTCTTCCTCTGATATTCTGAAAATATTTGTATATTAGCATATGTTCCTATTTTGAAATAAAAGGCTTTCATTATGAAACACAAGCAACCTCTAGTGGTATCCCAAGAGACTACAACACATGCTATTTCTCAGCAGAAATAATGTCAACTTTGCATACATCAAAACAAGGGAGGTTAATAGTGTATCAGATAAGCAGGGCAATATTTCTCAGAAAGATGCAGAATTATCTGCATTATCAGCATTTAAATATTCTGGTTATAGGAGCCTTCTAAAACTCTGAGGCAGACAAATATCTGGAGAAAAGGGAGGATGAAATATTCCCATCAAGCAAACTAGACTAAACACCAATTTCCAGTGGCAACTTAGACATTCTCTGAGACCAACTGATTCAGCTGCGTCAAGGGGTAAATCATTCAAAAACATCAAAGTCACTCAGCATTATAAGTACCACTAAAAGTCAATGTCATGTTTTCATGAGCTCATCAAAATACGTACAACCACTTACATTAGCAAACAAATATATGTATAGCTACTGTCACTTTCCAAGATGTTTCAAAAGTTTTGTAGTCAGCCATTTCAATCACACGTGTTATACAGAAGTCATTAACACTTCTAAACTTAGTGTTTGCTCTGCTTCTTGAGGCACTTTACTGTTTCCAGCGCGCAATGTTAGAATTTGCAACCAACTAGGTGGTGAGACTGCTCCATTCTGTCAAGTTTCCAAGTTGACATGGGTGACTGTCACCACCAGAGTAGTCCTTACTCTAATAAACTGACAGCGGTACGTATGTGTTAGAGAGATTGGTATCATGAGAAGTTAGATCAAAAATTAAAATTATTTTTAGTTGCGACCTTCAGCAGAGGGGCTCTAGACTATCGGCAGTAACTCATCTGTAGTCTAAATGGTTCTCAAGCAGGGGTTTGCATATTCCTGGGGGTATGCCGAGTTCTTCCATGGGGTACATCAACTCATCTAGATATTTGCCTAGTTTTACAACAGGCTACATAAAAAGCACTAGCAAAGTCAGTACAAGCTAGAATTTCATACAATGAGTTGTTTATACTGCTCTGTATACTATACACTGACACGTAAGTACAATATCTGTATTCCAATTGATTTATTTTATAACTATATGGTAAAAATGAGAACATAAGCAGTTTTTCAGTAATAGTGTGCTGTGACACTTTTGTATTTTTATGTCTGATTTTGTAAGCAAGTAGTGTTTAAGTAAGTTTAAGTAACTTGGGGGTATGCAAGACAAATCAGACTGCTGAAAGAGGTACAGTAGTCTGGAAAGGTTGAGAGCCACTGGTCTAAATTCCAGTGGCCAATGTGCCTTGAAAATCCAATAGAGAAGGGTCAGGGTGCTGCCAAGTTTATCTTCAAATGCATTTGAAGTTTAAACAACAAACTGAGAAAACAAAGCGATGGAAACTCTCTCAAAGTAATCTAAATATGGTAAAAACAACCTTTGAAAGGGTTGCTCTACCCAGAAAAATGGCTGCAAAAATGGCATCTGAAGGTTCTATGATTATTGTGTAAATGACTCCAGATCAAATCTAGTTGATTTTTCTATCGAAAGATTTTTTTTCTAACTGCCAGTTGTTCAAACTTAACATGCACCTGAAAATCAAGCTCCTTTTAGTTCTTGTTTATGCATCACCACCAGTAATAAAGATTCTGTGCATCCAAATTCTGCCCACTTTTACATCCATGCAACATCAGTGCAGACAGTGGGTGTCACAGATGTGGTTAAGGCACCCTAATTGGAAATGGTAAGCAATTCTGTTAAGGAGGCATGATCCAGAATAGAATCAACTTCTTCTGAAACAGATGTCCTGGCTCTGTGGGACTAAAAGGAGCCAAGTATTAAAAATGTATTTCTCTCACTCAACTAAGCAAATATGACTCTGAATACACACAAAGAATAGATCTGGTAAGATTAAGATGTGTCATTCTTACATTATCACTCTTTAAAGCAGAACTGCATTCTGAAGCAACCTTGCAAAATCTGCTCACTACCAAAGGGAGTGTAAAATATTAGATTTTTAATAATGTTAATCGACCTGGTAAAGGGCTGGAAGAATAAACTTTATGTGAAGGGTGTTAAATTTTCAAGACAACTTTGCACAGCTGTCTTCTAAGGGAATTTTTCAGATCACACAACATTTATAGACTATATGTTATAATATATGTATAATTTCAGTTTAAATTCAGTTAAAAACAAATATAAAAGACTGACAACAGAAAACAACTCACCATCCTCATCACTCTGGGCTTCAGGAGAAGAATCAGACTGGGAAGATGAAAATTCTTCTTTCCATTTTTTCCGTTTCTTTGGTGGTGGTTCAGCCTTTATCTTTGGCTGTTTAGCTTTTGGTTTCACAGAAGAGACTTTTGTTGTTGTAGTTTTTGGTGCTGGAGGATCAGGAGCTTTGCTGGTGCTATTACTTGGTTTGCAATGAATGGGCCTGCAATATTATAATGAATAGTTTTATAAGTCGTCTACATAAATTCACACAAGATCTAATTTTAATAAAAAGGATCATGGTACTTTTTGTGAGTCATGTAAGTTTATTCCATTGCACTCTAGTATGATCATTTTCCTTAATACTTAGCATTTAGCTTTACATTTTTGAAGTGCTGTTACATATTAATTAATCCTCAACAGCTGGCGATTAATTAGTAGTATTCACATTTTGCACATGGTAAACTCTCTTTTCCAAGGTTACAGAGAGTCATGGAAGTATTTGGGAGCTACAGGTGTATTCCAATCACTATTTTACTAAGATATTGGTGGCCTTACTAACCTTGAATATCTGATGGAAATTTTGTAACCCCTTTTGGCAGACTACAAATCAAGATTTTGTGGTTGAAATATAATACAGATGAACTGTACTTTAATTTTCACAACCATATATGAATGTGTGACATTTTATATTTCTGCATAAATACTGTGTGAGATTTAATGTAATGAATAAGAATTTTATTTTTTATCCTCTCATCTCTACCCCAGTGGCTCTGTAGAACACCACATTGCAATATTTAAAACTATTTAAATATAAAAAATAAAATAAAATAAAACCATATTTCTAAACACTATATAACAAAAATTAGAGGAATTAAACTGAACATAAAGAAGAAAATATATAAATATTGTCATCAGACTCCAACGTTGGAGAGGGAAAGTTTCAGACCTAGAACGCTCCACAAAGACACAGTCATCTGATGACCTAAAAAGCAATTGTATAATCCCTCAGGGGCAGATGAATCACATTTAAAAACTCCATCAGAAGGAAGTTCAAGAAGGAGATCTCAGATATAGATTCACAGAAATGTAAGGATGAAAGGGACCTCAGGAGGTCATCTAATCCAGCCCTCTGTGGTGAGGCAGGACCAAGTATAGCTAGACCATCCCGACAGGTGTCTGTCAAAACTATATTTAAAAACCCATACGATGATTATTCCACAACATCCCTTGGAAGCCTGTTCCAGAGCTTAACAAACCTTATAGTTAGAAAGGTTTTCCTAATATCTAACCTAAATTTCTCTTGCTGCAGATAAAGCCCATTACTTCTTTTCCTACCTTCAGTGCACCTCGACAATTGATCACCCTTCTCTTTGTACCAGCCCTTAACATATTTGAAGACAGCTATCAGATCTTCTTTTCTCAAGCCCAGTTTAATTTTTTCCTCAGAGGTCTGGTTTTCTAAACCTTTTACCATTTTTGTTGCTGTCCTCTGGACTCGCTCCAATTTGTCCACCTTTTAAAGTGTGGTGTGCATACTTGGACACATTGTTCCAGCTGAGGCCTCACCAGTGCTGAGTAGAGGGACTATTACTTCCTGTGTCTTACATATGACACTCCTGTTAATACATTCCAGAATGATATGTTCCTTTTTCACAACTGCATTGCATTGTTGAGTCCTATTCAATTTGTGATCCACTATAACCCCCAGATCCTTTTCAGCAGTACTACCGCTGAGTAGGGTGACCAGATAGCAAGTGTGAAAAACCATGACAGGGGGTGGGGAGTATTGGAGCCTCTATAAGACAAAGCCCTATAAAATTGGTGCATCTGGTCACCCTACCGCCAAGTGAGTTATTCCCCATTATATAGTGCATTTGATTTTTCCTTCCTCAGTGTAGTACTTTGCACTTGTCTTTATTGAATTTCATCTTGTTGATTTCAGATTAATTCTCCAATTTGTCAAAGCCTCTTTGAAATCAAATTCTGTCTTCCAAAGCACTTGCAATCCCTCTAAGATTGGTATCATCCATAAATTGTATAAGCATATTCCACTCCATTATCTAAGTTATTAATGAAAATATTGAATAGTATCAGACCCAGGACAGACTCCTGTAGGACTCCACTAGATAAATCCCCCAGTTAGACATCAAACCTTTGATAACTCTCTAAGTACAGTCTTTCAACCAGTTTTGCACCCACCTTATAGTAATTTCATCTAAATCACATTTCTCTAGTTTTCTTATCAGAATGTCATGTGGGACTCATGTCAAAAGCCTTACTAAAATCAAGATATGTCATGTCCGTCACTTCCTCCCTATCCAGTGGCTAGTAACCTTATCAAAGAAGGAACTTGGTTTGGTTTGGCATGATTTGTTCTTGGCAAATCCATGTTGGTTATTGCTTATAACCCTATTATCCCCTAGGTGCACACAAACTGATTATCAATTTGTTCCAGTATCTTTCTAGGTATCAGAGTTAGGCTGACTGGTATACAATTCCCCACGTCTTCTTTGTTCCTCTTTCTAAAAAAGCATTACATTTGCCTTTTTCCAGTCCTCTGCGACCTCAGCCGTCCTCTCTGAGTTCTTGAAGATAATCACTAATGATTCTGGGATTGCCACTACTGTTTCCTTAGGTACCCTCAGGGGAATTTTGTCAGGCCCTGCCAACTTGAGTACAACTAACTTATCTAAATATTCTTTAACCTGTTTCCTTATTTTGGCTTGTGTTCCTTCCCCTTTGTTGTTAATATGAAGTGTGTTAAGTATCTAGCCACAATTATACTTTTTAGAGAATACTGAAGCAAAACAGGCATTAACTAACTCAACATTCTTGTTGTCATCCATTATCAGCACTCTTTCCCTGCTAAGGAGCGGACTTACACTTTCCTGCATCTTTCTCTTGTTCCTAATGTATTTATGGCACCTCTTCTTTCCTTTTATGTCGCTTGTTATGTGTAACTCACTTTGTCCTGCAGCCTTTCTGATTTTGTCCCTACAAACTTGTGCTTTTTTTTGCATTCATGATGGGAGCCATAATGGCCTCTTCCTATTTTATCAGGATTGCTGTTGTGCCTTAAAACACAGCCAGAGCCTACACGATAAAAGGCTTTATCGCCAACAGAGTGATCACTTTATAGACAGCCATTGTAAAGAATAATGTAAAGGGGAGGCATAATGTGACCATGATTACTCAAATCAGTAAGTAAACATATTGTCATATTCACAAGTATGAGCCAATGAGCAACAAAAACACTGTGTAGCTCTGCTAAGAGAGAAATACAATAATTGAACTTCTTGGCATTAGATGTATTGCTGTTGCAATGTTGGCATGTGATATATAAGGGAGCAGTCTGTGAAAATGTACAAATGAAATACTTTCAGACTAAGTCTGACACATGGCTTTCCATGGTAAAAACATGATTTAAAGTGTTGACAAAATTCTTTAGTTTGCTTTTTACTGCCAAACAAGCCCCCTCTATGAGCAGTGATATCATAGAAGGAAAAGCATCTTTCTGACAACCATCTCTACTACTCAAGAGCAAAACTGTTGTCTTCCCAAAGTTGAGAATAAAGTATTCTACTTCTGAGGCATCCAGACAGCATTGTCATCCAAGCAACCTGGAAACACAGACTTAACTTGCAAAGTCCACAAGGGAAGAGATATGTAATTGTGTACCAGCAGCATACACATATATTACTAAGTGTTTAGAAATTATCTCACCTGGAGGCCTCCATTTATGTTGAGTAAGAAGTAAGGCAAGATAGACATTTGAGTCATGTGGCATTCCAAATCTTTCATAGCTGTAATGGAAAACTACTGTAATCCATAGAAGCCAAGGGGAAGAGTTAATAGTTGCTGTAGAAACTTTAACTAATTGCTCAAACCAAGTAATTCAAAGTTTCCACTTAATGCTGCATTAATGTCACTTTTGAATAAGATATTCTGAAATATTAGAGGACATGTGGGGCTCATGCCAAACCAATACAATACAATAAAAAAGTGATCTGAAAATAAATACCTTGCAGACTGTACAGGTTTACTTCGTGGTTTTTTTGAACAGACTCTGACATACTCCTTTTTGTTTGCATTTTCAATGAACTTCACATACACCCGTTTGTATTTCATTTTTGCATCCCCAAAATACCCAAGATACTGTGAAAAGCAAAACAAAAACATATAAATACACAAATTTTCCTATTCAAGTTATTTTGCTAAGTGAAGTTATTCTATTGATCATTTACACATGCAAATACTAAGACCATCTATTTGGGTACAAAAGCGATCTACTCTAAAACTGCTGTAATTTAGGAGGGAATTGCTGCTGGATTTTAAAGATCCTTAAAATATAAATAAGACAATATAGTCACGGTTGGTTTTCTCCTGCATCTGAGCTCTGCTAGGCACAGGGTGAGGGGCACCATCAGGGAGTGGGTTACTGGGCTGGTCTGCACTTACGCTTGCATGGAAGAGCAACTTGGAGGATATCCTACTTTATACTGTCAATGTATGGTCCATAAGGGGTCATACACTAGCCAATCTTCAGAGTGGAGCTCCACTCCATCCTACCTCCTCTCTATCTCTTTGTGCCATAAACACTGCCAGGATGCAAGTACGGGGAAAGAGCACATGACCCAGCTCCACCAGCTTTATCCCAGCTGAGAACTACTCCTCGCTGGGGGAATGCTAAACTAGGTAGTTGAGACCAGAATCTGGTTCCTTTGCATGACCTGCATGGCACAAAGAAACCAGAATAAAAATGAGAACTGGCCTTGAATATACGACAGCAATTCTTATTGTTGTTCTGCTAAAAGTAGCAGAGGGACCCACTAATTATTCATTTCTAGCCCTAGAGCTCAGGAGATCTTTGCAGAAATGCTAGTACAGAAAGTAAACAGAAATGTCATGTTCCTTTAATGCTCCAGGGTCAGACATTTTCTTTTGTGCAAGTAGGGGCTCAATCCGGGGTTACTGTAGTTTTACAAGGAATCTTCATACTTACACTATTAGTAGCAGCAAACTCTCTCTGTCCATCTCGAATTTCAGGAACAAACTTTTGTAACAAAGCCTTTTGTACTTTCCAGATTGCTGGAGGCTCTTTTCCCGTTTGTAAAGCCATCTATAAGAACCAAAAATGTATTAGCTAAAAATTGTGCTTATTTTCCTTCCAAAATTTATTAATTTTTTTCTTTAGAGATAAACTGGATATAAATTCTCCAGATTCCAAAAACACCACTATTATGTGCTGATGGCACCAGGATATTAGCTATGAGATATATTCAGTACAGTACCATCTATAGACTAAACCTCAAAATGTATTTCTTCAAGATCTTTGAAGCTGATCCAGCCATCTCCATCTATACAATCAAGCCATAAAAACCTGACAAATTTCATTTCAGCAATTTATCACTTTTTTCAAAGTTTCTTTTATCATCATGCCTTTGGTAGTATGAAAATAATTTTTAAAAACAAAACCACCAAATAGCAGATAAATGGCTCCCCACAATCCCTAGTGCTAGCTCTCTGTGACTGTAGAGTTCCCAAAGTACCTGACATTACAGCATGATACTTGCAGTTACGTGAAAACAAAAAGTTCAATAGTAACTAGTGAACTGGACGAAGATTACATTTGCAGTTCAACTTTTAGTTCAACAATCAGCTCAAACAGATTATCTTCTTAAAAACATTTGTCTTAAATATTATAAACATATCTGTAATAATTAACCGCCCAACCCCTAGAAATCTTTCTTTAAAATATTAATCTATAAAGATTCTCATATTTTAAGGGAAATGTAGAAAAAACTTTAAAGTGTATTTTCAAATGATTATGAGAAAAACCCTACAAGATTAGGATCCAACATTGCAAAGTGAGAATATTTTAAAATATTCCTTAACTTAGCTGACATACCTAGCAAATTATTAACAGAACTTTTATTTTAAAATTTGATTTCAAAAGGGTCCATAGGAAGGCAAAGAATAAACATATCTAGGAACGATTTTTAAAGTGACATGCAAAAGTAATAATAAAATCTGTGAGCTAGAACAGTAGCAGAGGAGTGGACATGAGGAAGACAAAACAGAAGAAGAATTAGAAATGGAGAAAACAAATAAGGTTTCCTTAAACTCGGCAGACATTCTGAAGGGTTGTAGTGGATCCACATAGAAGCCACTCCTTGTCAGAGGAGTGAACAAAGCAGCCACAAAAATAAAAAAAAATCGTAAAACAAAAAACTAAGGGCATGTCTACACGAACAGTGCTGCAGCACATCTGGTGAAGACACTCTATGCTGATGGAAGAGAGCTCTCCTGTTAGCATAGTAAAATCACCTCTGTGAGCGGCAGAAGCTATGTTGTGGGAGAAGTTCTCCCACCAACATAGCGCTGTGCACATGAGTGCTTATGTCATTGTAACTTATGACGCTCAGGGGGGTGGTTTATTCACACTCCTGAGCGACATAAATTATGCTGACATAGGCTGTAGTGTAGACATAGCCTAAGACACATACTTCTTCAACACCATACTTCTGACAGCTAATCAAAGTCTTCAATAAGGATGTATTCTGGTGGGGTCAAGAATCCTTGAAAACTTTAGCTCTTTTGCAAAAGGTTAAAAGACATACATCAAATCTGGAAGACTCCTGTCAACTAATGTATGTATGTCTATAGACAATACTGAGATCTAATTGAGATTATCTGCTATAGTTATTTACCTTTTTCATTTAACTAGTATGAATGCTTGACGCATAATTAAAGTGATGCATATTCCCTCCCAAAAACTAGAACCACAACTGTATGCTATCTTGGCAGCATCACAAATACGTTGAGCTATGCAGTAGAATATTAAGCCTCTGCCCTTTGATAGTTTGATTGTTGATGCTTGGTTCATGGTGTGTGTTGGTAATTACTCAAAAGAAACATTTGGATTACCTTTAGCATATCTATATCTTCAATCTTCACTACAAATTCATCACGTTCTCTGTACATGCCCTCTCCTCCACTGTCCGTATTCTCCTCATCAGTACATCCTTCTATTGCAACAGCTGCCTGTATTTTTGCTAACTGGTCTGAAGTCACACCATCCTGGTCAGCTATCTTTATGAGTTCTGCTGAACTTGTTTTCTCCTGAACATTTACCACAGGAGCAGCAGTGTTTGGAGATTCCTGCTTTACAAGAGCAGTGGTGTTGGCAGTAGTAGCAACTGCCATTTTTTCAGTTTCTGAAGCAAAAAACAAGCAAGCATCGGTTATATGAATCATCAAGGATCAGCAACATAAGAAGGAAATTATATTTATTTTAATTACTTTCCCAGACAATACATATAAAAAGCACCCATTCTATAAATTAAAATAGCAAAGTTAACTAGCCCCAAGTTAAACCTATATCTAAAAAAATTAAAATAATTAGTATTAAGTCTGTACATTTGCAGGAAACTGATTTTGTTATAGCTATAGCACATAGGCATTATGGTGATACGTGCCTTAGAACACATCTTTATTACAGAGAGTACCAACAGGAAAACACTGTTTTGCTCTGTGGAACAAAGCAAATGGCAGACTCTAACAGATTACTATTTTGGATCTTGTTGGCCTCCCCTCTGCTGATATGCAACTACATCTTCATCATTTTCATCAAAAAAAGAAAAAGGAAAGTGGCTGTCATGTATAATACAAAACCTAAATCAAATATGAAAAAGTATTTTCTTAGTGGCACATCTGGGGCACTCTCATTTTGCATCTTCTAATAAATTAATTGGTGGTTTCAGATTATATTTTAACACTCCTAACAATCCTATAATATAATTTAACACAAAGTAGTGCTTTGCAATGAGAATTAATGGTACAAAGTGAAGAAATGAAAAGCAGTCCACTTCTGTATGCCACAGTTAGTCAGTGGAAATTACCAATTCCCCAAATGATTATTATTCCCTTTCCCCATCTACAAAGACGACCTCTCTTAGGTATTGTATTACCATCTGCCCTTAAAATATACTTGCTTTAACTCTGGTTTGCTAATCTAACTAAACAACGCAAGCCACAATTTAATTGCTAATATCACACTGAGTGAACTAGCATCAAAGGTTGGGACGTATCCTTTAAAAACAAAACAATAAAAGTATCATTTCACGTGATAAATTTCAAACAATGAGATACAGAAAAAAGAATATTCTATATAAATCATCATTATAAAATAATCCAAAAACATGTTAACTGGATATTTAAATTATTGCATCTCTATTACAAACATGCATTATCTGGAAACAGGAAGAGTCATTAAAAAATCACTCTTGCCAAATTTGAATAATGTATATGAAAAGAAGTTACAGTGCATACAGAATAAGATATTTCATGTCACATGACTGCAAGTATGGTAAATGCACTGGTCCAGTGAAACTGCAACACTTTTATTTAACATAAAAGTTGATATACAATTTTCCAAGCACATCTAGAAGTTTCCCAAGAGCAGTAAAGTATGTATGAGGTACCCTAGTGTTACCATGGTAGAAAGGTCTATACATGAATTTGAATATTTTGACATTTTTATATTGTTGAGTCTAAAAAATAAACAGATGTATAATTGCACATGTATAAAGAAATGAGTACTGACTCCACATGACCAGCATGTTGCAGAATATCAATTATTGTTATCTTGGATAAGGTACAAATAGCCCTCCATACAACAGAAGAGGAATTTGGTGGTATGCACTATATCTTTATACAAAACAGAGAAAAGATGGTACAACCATATTTTTAAAACAAAGTATGAAGAAAAAAAAGGTTAAAATAAAGCTTCACCTACTTTTCTCAGAATAATGTTCTCAATGCTCAACAAAAGGGAAATTCCTTGTGTATATATGCTCCGTAAAAAGTTCTTAAATGCAATTATTTGAGTTAAAAAGATGTACACATTGTCTCTGGCTAGAAGTATTAACTGGGAGACTGTCCACACTGCTTTAACATTCAGAAAAAATACCAGCTATTTAAACATTTTAAAAATTCAGAATTTTGCACTGAGAGAAATGGACGAAGCTTTATTTTAAGACGTTTCCTTCCTCTGCTCAAAAACAGAAGTTATAAACAAATAATTTTAATTAATTATACCCACAAAAGCAAACATGACAGTTATTTAATCAAAACTGTTTCCTTTGTACTAAATACACTGTACAATAAATACTTTTGTATCAGATTATGCCAAATTATTATTATTTTATTTAAAAATATACTTTTGGGTCATATTAGCTACAGCAAATCAGTTTACACTTATTTCATTTCAGTAAAAACATCCAGAAATTATTCATAGTGAAAGAATTAAAATCAAATCTTATTTATATTGGCCCTGGTCAGAGTTCGTTCATTCACATGTAAATTTGCACATGGAAATGCTTTTACTAAGTACATATATACATCTTCAACAAGATTACTTTTGATAAATACGAACAGTGGAGCAGACTGCTTTAAAATTGTAAAGTAATTTTACCAATGGCTGGAAGAGGAAGATAGATGATATTTGTAACAGAGTCTCTCTGGAGTGCCAACTTTGCTGGCTGGGGGCCCCTTGCCACACAGAGTTACCACCACAAAGACAGGCCAGTCCAGGTTCTAGCCCCTTAGGGTATGTCTACACAGCAAAGAAAAATCCATGGCTGGCCCATGCCAGCCGACTTGGGCTCAAGAGGCTTGGACTACAGGGCTGTTTCATTGCTGTTTCGACTTCTTGGCTAGGACCCTGCAGGGCAGTAGGGTCCCAGAGCTCCCGAGCCCAGAAGCCTACCCAGCAATGAAACTGCCCCTCAGCCTGAGCCCTGAAAGACCAAGTAGGCTGACACAAGCCAGTCGCAGGTTTTTCTTTGTTGTGTAGACATACCCTTAGTCCTTGCAGTGGGCCACACCCTTGTAGTCCTGCTTACTTTGTGATGGGTGGGGCAAAGCAAAAGTCCAAACTTAGGAAAGAACAAGCCCCTCCTGGGGTCAACAGAAGGTGAAACCGTCAGCAGCCTCAACTTACTTCAGGAGTGCCTGGGTAGCAGCTTTACTGGAGTTCTTACGGCCAGATAGCTGAGTCAGTCTCTTCGCGGTAGGCTTGCCCCTGGAGTTTGCTGGACTCCTCGCAGAGCTGGCAGGATCTCTCGCATGGGGGGTTCCTCCTGCTGCTTCAGGACCACTCCAGCAGTTACCTTCTCAGGGCTTTCCCCTGGCCTACAGCAGTTTCCTCCTTTTAAAGCCCTCCTCCCTACCATGCATGATTGGCAGGGCTGAAGGGGCAGGGCTACCTTTGTACACACTGCCTCCCTAGTCCCTTTGCTGTCAGTGCGGGATTTATACACCCTACCATAGTATTACAGAGAAAAGACACAAATATTTCACAGCTGGGGAGAAGGAAAGAAGTACCGCTCAAAGTTACTTTGGCACTTTGAAGGATAGAGCTGAAATTCAGAGGGATGTGACTGGAGAACTGGGCTATAGACAACAAAATGAAATTCAACAAAGACAAACATAAGGTGCTACACTTAGGGGAAAAAAACCAAATATACAAATACAGAATGAGGAATAATTGGCTTGGCAGCAGCACTGCTGAGAAGGATCTGGGAGTTGTGGTGGGTGACAACCTCAACATGGATGCCTCAGCAGTGAAATGCCGTTGCAAAAAAAAAAAAACCAAATGCAATTTTAGGTTGCATTAACAGAGGCATAGCCTGTAAGTCACGGGAGGTGAAAGTATCGCTCTACTCGGTGCTGATTAGGCCTCAGCTGGAGTACTGTGTCTAATTTTGGTCACCAAGTATAGGAAGGATGTAGAGATATTGGAAAGGATCCAGAGGCAAGCAACAAAGATGATCAAAAGAATGGAATGCAAGCCATATAAGCAAAGCTGAAGGAACTGGGTATGTTTAGTTTGGAAAAGAGAAGATTAAGGCAGGGAAGACATGATAGTGGTCTTCAAATACTTGAAAGGCTGCCATAAAAAAGATGGAGAAAAGTTTTTCTCTCTTGCCACAGAGGGCAGGAAAGGAGGCAATGGGTTTAAACTACAGCATAGCAGATTTACATGAACTCTCAGGAAAAACTTCCTAGCTATAAGAACAGTAGGACAATGGAACAGACTGCCTAGGGAGGTTGTGGAAGCTCCTTAACTGGAGATTTTCAAAAGGAGGCTGGCTAGCTACCTGTCTTGAATGGTCTAAGCGCAAAAAATCCTGCATCTTGGCAGTGGGTTAGATTAGATGGCCCCCGCAGTCCCTTCTAACCTATGATTCTATGACTCCCAAGACTAGCTATACAAGATTCCTCAGATATACCACATGCAGGCAGAGGTACATTCCAAATGCACTGTATTTGAGATATGAAGGTAGCTTGTGTGAACAGCAACAAAGAATTTATTGAACTTAACATATATATGGAAACCCTGACCCATATTCTTCTAGAAAGCATCCCTGTTAACACAGGGATCTTTATGGATGTATGTTTAGCATGGAGCTCAAGGACAACACCTATTCTAATTCTGTGCACTTAAAAGTATCAATACCTTCCTATACAAAGCAATGATCAAACATGCTCTAAGCATGTTCTATGTATAAAAAGTTGTGGTAAGAGACAAAGTGGCACTGAACTCTACGTGTCAAAACTGTTTCTGAGATGCATACATTTTTAGTGATAACTAGGTCTTTTAAGCAGTATCCAGTAATTTACAAACTTCATGGATCCACCATTTCCCCTAGTCCCCAAAGATTCATGGACTGGACATTCTTTTGGGAAAGGAGGTCTGGATAAGGTTCCTCCGAATAATAAATGTCTCTGCTCTTGACTTGGCTAGAGATACTGCTGTAAGATTACTTGAGGCCTTCCTTTTCCCAAGGGTCTGTGAGCCAGCTATAGTTGCCACCACACTAATGGACTGGTCTGAAAGTTCCACAAATTTGTCTCTGGAGAGCCACAATAGTAGTTGAACGTAAAGTGTGTGGCAGCATTAAATCTCATTTAATATGCATGTAAATATTAAAGCGCAGAAGAAACAAATTGGACAAGCATTCAAAAAGATTGCTTACAGGAAATCAAAAGGAGCTGGAACTGCTAAAGTAACTGGGTACTCTTTATGTTGTTAGCCTTTAAAGCATTTGGGCAAATGTTGATGAAGCCATCCTGCTGAGGCAGACCCTGACCTCTGTTAGCAGAATCTGTCCTTTTTGCTTCTTGGAATCTGATGAGTTCTTCATTGTGAACTTCTGCCCAAATGTTGCTTGGAAACCCTGTAACTGACATTTGAAGGTGAAAGTGTGTTTCTTTCCAGATGCTGCATAGAGACCCTGAGATCTGAAAATGACCATGAAGTCTAAGATGTGCAATGTCTTGCCTCTGAACTAATTAGGCCCCTAAAAAAGGCAGATCTAGACTTCCCTTGGAAAGTCTGAGAAATTTAGTCTCAAGGACCGGCATATAGTGATTGCAGCCACTGTCTTTGCCAAAACATTAGCAGCATCACAGTCTGCAGGGCTGGTCCAGCACTTGTCAAATCCGAGTTATCATGGTTTTCACCTCCTTCTTATCAACTTCGTTGCAAAAACATAAAACTATTTTATTTATTTATTTAAAACTATTTTAAAACGTAGATATGAAAAAAAAAACATAGTTTGCCAAAAATATTTCCAGAGGAAGCACCAGTAATTAAAATATATGATTGTTGACAAGAATTCTCTAATGTATAGAATAGACATTAATATTTAGCAGAGGAACTATATATAAAATATAAATAGTGCCATCAGTGCCACCCAAGTTGCACTAGGTACGACATTTACCTTTCATAAGTTCCATTTCTCTAAAGTCATCTACTTTGTGCTTAATAGTACAAAGTCTGGACTCCCCCTATTGAGAAAGTACCAATAAAACACATCCTCAGCTTGCCAGTGTAAAAAGAAATGTTTTTATAAGTAATTCTGCTTCATGTAATTCAATCATCATTGAAAGAACATACACAATTCCACCAAGGTAAAAACAATCTTTTCTGGAAGTAATTCAGTTATGTCATCATGATGAAATTTCTTTAAAGACACTGTTACATTTTTACAATCTTTACTATCCATGTGATGGAACATTTGTACTAGACTGTTGATTTTATGGGCAAAACCTTATCTACCATTTTGAGTTAGGAAGTAATAGAGTTGACATTAGTTTACTAAAATAAAAGTTTCTCCATTCCATGCCAAAATCATCTTTTAAACTGAAAAAGAAATATTTAAGGATATATTTTCAAAACAAAGTGAAAGGATTTAGCCACATAACTTCCACTATTGCGGAAAACACTACTTTAGTTAAATCTCAGTTCAATAATTTGAATATTACTCCTAAATTTTAGCGTGACCTAACAAAGGTCTTTTGAAAGATATGGTTTATCTAAAACTAAAGATATCTAACATTAAAAAGTAAAGTATATGCAAAATCTACAGAATTACGTCTTTGAAAGTAAACAACTATTTTACCTGATTTGTTTTTTTTGTCGGCAGTATCATCCAAAGCTGATAATGCTGTAGAGATGCTCTTCTGAAGATCGTGGTTACCCCCTACAGAATCATCTTCATCAGAAGAAAATGAAGGCAATGTTTCCAAATTTTTCTTAAGTTCATCATCAACTTTTTTGGTTGGACTTTCACAGCCACCCTCAACAGACAAAGGAGCTGCTGCTGGCTGTGGTTTTGAAGGTGGCTGGGGACCCGGGGCACGGACTATCTGGGTAACTGGCCGCCTAGTCCTGTTAGGCATTCGTACAGCAGGTGCTGAAAACTGTTGCCTGGGCCCAGATTTTAGAAAGTCTAAAAAAGATGCAAGGAATCCTGTTTTGACTTCTGGTTGCTTTTCTTCCACTTCTTTAATTTTTTGCCTCATTCTTTCCTGATGTTGATAAATATCATAACAACTTTCAGAAACAGGAGAAGAATATGGTAAAGATATGTCAGTTCCTCTTATATTCTGACGCTTGCACTGTCCACTTCGTTTCAATTGTTTCTGGCTTGCACTGTCATCTTCTGTAGCATGTTTTATTTGGCCTTTTCCTTTACTTTTTTTCTTTTGAAGGTTCCCTTGACTTAAATCTTGGTTCTCTTCTTCAGTTTTGTTACCACTTACATCTCCTGGTTGTAGCACAGATATTGGTTGCAATGGACTTTTAATTTTGTTACCTACTACAATGCCATCATCACAACCCATATTAAAGTCATTATCTGATGTAACGCTCTCTTCACTTAGACTCCGACCACTTGAAACAAATTCTGAGTCTCTAGCATTCAATGTACCATCAATGGGAACATCATTGTCTTCTTCAGATTCATGACTAATGCTAGACTGTTTCTTAACTTTGCCAGAACCTTGTTCTTGCTCCTCCTGACTAGGTCCAAGGGCTGGAGAAGTCATTCTAGCTGATACATTTTGATCAGAAGTCTCCATATGTTGCTCAAGGATCGTATGTTTTGATTGTATTGTAGACACTGTTGTAAGGTTTATAGTAACTTGGCTTCCATTTAGAGAAATATTATTTATGCTATGTGGTTTTCCAACTACAGAGGGTGACGAGCTGAAACTAGGAGATATGTGTCGTACATCTATTGACTGGAACTGAGATTTGGAATCATCACCATTTTCAACAGATTGGATTTCTTCTTCATTAGATGTGGATTTGGCAAATTCTGATGGTGTGACCCCACACGCTGCTGCTGTTGCTGCTAAGATGTCATCCACATTAGACAATATATTCCTATCATCACTGAGAAGCATAGACTCTGGAAAACATATAGAACCAAGAGAAACAAACTGATTCTTTGATTCATGTTGATTTGGTTGAGTAAAATGGTCTTTTGATGTCATATGTTGCTGTAGTGGTTTTGAGGACTCAGAAATTTCCATTTTAATAACTTCTGCATTTTGAGGATGAAGCTGTTGCTGAGAATGACGCCCATTACTTTGAATAATGTGACTATCCATTTGAAGGAACTGATGTGCTACCTGCTGAGGACTCTGTATTCGTCGCACATGTGGAGATGCCTTTGCTTGTCCTAAGCCTGACTGCAGTATTGACTGCTGAAGAATTTGTAAGTCACAGGCAGATTCCAGAAGTACCTGTGCATTAGTCAAACATAGTTGATTGCCATGCCTCAAAGCATGAGCTTGAATCTGTGATGATGTGCTAATGACTTGGCCCTGCTGTTCTTGGGCCTTAGTTTCATGTACCTTATGCATAAGAGAATGCTGCTGGTTTAGTTCTTTAGCATTTACACTTATTTGTGTTGTCTGCATTAAATTAGCTGCCTTTTTAATATCATGGCTTATTACATTAGTGATATGGCCAATCTGTTGAGTAAGCTGTGCCACAGAACCAACCATCCTCTCATCTTTTTTTGACCCTTGGAGAGTAAGCCCAACAACTTGATCTTCAAGACGAGAATTACTTCTGATTACACTTTGAGAATACCTGTCATCTGCCTTTGAGACCCTATAGGCAGCATCCTGAGCATTAATTTCACTATCAGTTAGCCTTTGGGTAGAGGATTCAAGAGAAGCTTGCTGTTGCAATGCCTGTAAATCTTGCATTGACAATTCATCTTCCTGTTTTGATGAAGCATACAAGTTAGAGTCAGATTTCCTTTTAACATATATTTTTGTATCTGAGGAAGGTCTATTGTTCTGCAGTGTTTGTGAATGAGCTGGAGATGCAAAAGTAGGAGATTGAACAGCTGTCAAAAACTTTTGAGACTGCGGAGAAGATGATTCTTGGGTCTGAGAATTCTGAGAAGAATGAAGAGAAATATAGTTCTGGTTTGGGCTTGAGGCTGACAAATTTTGAACACGAGGGGAGGAAGAAAATGGAAGAGAAGGTGAAGTTAACGTTAAAGATTGCCCTGAAGTATAACTTTCTGAAGGACTAACAGCTGACAAAACCTGTGATTGAGATGAATAATTAACCTGTGATTGGTTAACAGGAGATAAACCCTGAGAGTGATTAGAAGAATAACTCTGAGATTGGTTAACTGAAGAAAGATCCCTTGTTTGACCAGAATAGTTCTCATTTGGAACTGAAGTTAATACCTGTTGATCTGCAGAGTAACTTAGTGTTGTCTGACTATCAGAAGTTATAGTTTGTGATTGCCCAGAAAAAGTCAGTGTTTTATATAACGAGGGCAGCTTCTCAACCTTGCTAGATGAGAAAACTTGTGAATGACTGACAGATGGCATATTCTGTGACTGTGTGGAAACATAGTTTTGGGATTGGCTGACTGACAACAGACTTGGTAGCTGTGCTGTAGAATAGATTTGTGCTTGGCCTGCTATTACAGAACTCTGATTTTGTGCAGTTTTGGAATAGCTTTGTGTCTGCACAGGAGAGGCTACATTTTGAGGTTTGGGGGTCTTTGTTGACCTTGAAAGCTGCTTTGTAGAACAGTTTTTTGCTTTTGCTGTAGAAGTAGATGGGAAACCGGGTGATGGAATTGAAGATGTATAAGACTGAGCAAGTTCCACTGAGACTTGAGAGGTCTTCTGTTGTGATCCTCCATTGCTCACCTGAGTAGCATTTCCAACTGGACTGCAGGACAGTGCTGACTGCCTGGATGTATCCTGAAAATTAACTCCACTTGTACTTGATAAATAACTGTGTAGGGAATGCTGTGAACCAGTCAGTTGTGCCTGAACTGACTGTGTACTTGAAGGCCGCTGATGGTGTTTAATAACACTACATTCTCGCTGAAGTGCTCTATCAATGGAGGCAGTGGAACCAGAAAAGAGAGATGTGCTATATGCCTGAGAAGCCTGCTGAGCTCCTCCAAGTGTTGAAGGCAACAAACTAAACTGAGGTTGCAAGAGATGGGGTGCAGACTCTTGAGCAGAACGGTACGTTGATGACTGAGGTGGTATGCTAGTACTTAAAACAGAGCTGCCTAGGCGTTCAAATGTCAAAGCAGTTGGAACTGTGCCTTGTGATGTCTTGATTTGCAATAAAGGGTCATGAGCAGTTAAAAGACCATTTGATGTAGCACTGAATGTTGCATCTTGAAGTGTGAGAGATGGAGTAGCGGCAAAGTTTCTACTGCTGAAAGAGTTGGGATGCTGATAAGCTGATAAAGCAGATGTTGGTGGAAATGTTCCAGAGGTTGGCAATGCTCCAGTAACAAATAGTTCTGTTGCTGCTGAGGAATGCATACCTGGGGGGGCGGGAAAAAAAGTGTAAAGAAACTTTATAAGTAATAATATTTTGTACTTCCATTTTATTCTACAATCTCAAAGCCCTTTACAAGTGTAACTTCAGACTCAACACTGCTGTGAGGGAAAGAAGTAGTTACTCTTAGATTTAAGCAAAAATACATCACAAAATGTTTACTTGCACACCTATGAATATATAAGGACACATTTTCTGGATCTGTTTTCAAACTGGGCCTCCATTTTTGCAGGTATAATGAACTCCACACTGCAGTTAATTGCGAAGAAAAAGCACAAACTGAAATTATGTACTGTTGGTGCAAAATGTGCCGCAAAAAGAGAGCCCTGTTTGAAACCTCAGGCACCTTTATATTTATTTTTATCTATTTAGTTGTTTTGATTTTAATCTATATGAAACTCCACACATCCACAACTCTTAATATACATTTAAATACATCATAGGAGTTAAAAAACATAAATCAAAGCAGTAGCACTTTTCTTACTCCTTCACTCCCACCTTAACACACCTCGTATAATCATCAGACAACAGAACACAACTGCCTATAGAACACTTCTTTCAGTAATGTACAGATCTCATTAAGTAATGGTCACTCACGAATGCCTGGGCTACAAGGAACAAAATGCCTGTTACTGTGAATAAAATTTACATTGCACTCCTAAAAGATGCAATTTTATACATCTATATCAAAACATTAATTGAATGGGAGTTTTGTCAACAGTTTTTACAACTTATTTTCTGAGAAACTGCATTTATTCTGCTGCATATGTACTTTTAAAAGGAGGCTTTGCTCTGAGGAGGTGGGAAAGAAATGCATTTATATTACATCTGTATGAATAAAATGGAATAAAAGCATCCATGACTTCCACAATATGAGTATCAGGTCAAAAGGTCTGACATTCACTACTTGCAGCCTTGCTTTGCTGCACCATCCTGAGCTGACAAAAAAAATATTTATCAATGGAATATAATTTCTGTATTACTTGAATTATAATATAAGAATTATATATATTATCTTATTAGATTTAAATCTAGATATAATCATAGTATTTAATGACTTTTTGCATTTCTATAGCACTTCCCATCTCAGGAGCTCAAAGAGCTTTACCAATAGTGGATATTAAGATTCACAATGTCCTGGAGTAAGAAATTATTATGATCCCTATTTTAGAGATGGTGAACAGAAGCATTGAATAGTTAAGTGATTTGCCCAAAGTCTTACAGGAATCTATGGAAAAGCTAGAGAATCTTGGTTCTATCCCTCACTTCCAATCCATATCCACGAGACTATCCTTCCAATAACTAATAATGAAAGTCCTCAAATAGATTTATATAATCTTACATTTAAAAATACAGGCAATTGGTCAATTAATCCCTGGAGCCCTACGCTGCTTCTATTGAAAGTTAAATGCAGTGCTCCTACTGACTTTCATGGGAACCAGACAGGGCATAGCACAGTGATTCATATAGTTCAACTTACAGTTTAGTGGCTAAGGGAAAAAAACAGCCTTTTAGCTTTGAACTACTATTTGAGAATAAGTAAAATCCTCTCTAAGAAGGATTTCAGTTTTGACACAATAATTACCTCAGCAAATAAACTCCATTTAAAATAATTTAAAATATTTCAGTTGTTTCAAGTTTTTTAGTTGCAGCAGGGCACCATTACAGCTTAATCTCAAAACTGCTTAGACAGCATCATCTGAGGCAGCTCAGGAGGGCATTTGGATGGCCTTTCAGTTCAACAGAAATTAAACCCTTATAATAAAAACAGAAGCATTTTAGCATCAGTTTAAAATTTGCAAGCTGTACAGATAAATATGCTATATACTATTTGTTAATATATCTATATGGATGCAGAAAATAGAAATTTTAAGTAGCATTCAAACACCAATCAGATTCTCCCAAACAGAAATACCTATTGCCACAGAGACAGAAGGACTACTATATAAAAAAAAACATAGTTATCTTCCCTCTTTGGAATGTGTTGCTCATGTCCATTCCAAGTATGTGTGCCGCGTGCACAGTCATCAGAAGGTTTTTCCCCTAGCGGTACCCGTCGGGTCGGCTGTGGAGCCCCCTGGAGTCATACCTTCATGGTGGTGTATATAGGTCCCTGCCGACCCACTGTCTTTCAGTTCCTTCTTGCTGGATACTCCGACAGAGGGGAGGCGGGTGGGTCTTGGGATGGACGTGATCAGCACATCTCAAAAAATAATAGTTATGAGAAGGTAAGTAACCATTTTTTCCTCTTCAAGTGCTTGCTCATGTCGATTCCAAGTAGGTGACTCCCAAGCATTTCCTAGGAGGAAGGGTCGGAGTTCATGGAATTGCTGATTGAAGCACCGCTCTGCCGAATGCTGCATCGTCCCTGGCATACTAGGTAATGGCATAATGAGAGGTGAAAATGTGGATCGACGACCATGTCGCTGCCCTGCAGATCTCCTGGATCAGGACCTGGGCCAGGAATGCCGCCAAAGAGGCCTACGCCCTTGTAGAATGCGCCGGTAGTGCTGAGGCAGGTATCTTTGCCAAATATAACATTCCCGGATACAAGACGAGATCCATGACAAAATTCTTTGAGAAGAACCGGGAGGCCCTTCATCCTGTCAGCTACTGCAACGAACAACTGAATCAACTTATGAAACGGCTTTGGATGCTCGATATAAAAGGCCAATGCTCACCGAATGTCCAAGGAGTGGAGTCTTTGCTCCCAACTGTTAGTGTGTGGCTTAGGGAAAAAGACTGGGAGAAAAATGTCCTGATTGGCATGAAACTGAGAGATGACCTTTGGAAGAAAGGCTGGGTGAGGCCTAAGCTGCACCTTGTCCTTATTAAAAAAAAATGGTGTAAGGAGGGTTGGAAGTTAAGGCTTTAAGCTCGGACACTCTCCTAGTTAATGTTATTGTGACCAGGAATGCCATCTTCCATGACAGACAGAATAATGAGCAAGTCACTAGGGACCTGAAGGGGGGCCCCTTAGTCTTGAAAGAACCAGATTAAAGTCTCAAACTGGGACTGGCTGCCTAACTTGTAGGTATCATCTGTCAAGACCTTTAAGAAACCGACCGACCATCAGGTTGGAGAAGACTGATTGGCCAGCCACTCCTGGGTAGAATGCTGAAATGGCGGCTAGATCAACCCTTATTGATGAGACTGACGGGCCCTGCTTCTTGAAGTGCAGCAGATAGTCTAAGATGAGAGGTATCAGTATCTGCAACTGAAGGGTACGGCCCTGCAAAACACCAGATCGAGAATCTCTTCCACTTGGCCAGGTAGGATTTGCTACTGCCTGGTGGAGGGTTACCTAATGCCAAGGAGAACCTCCCTAATGGGATCAGAGCACATTAGTTCTACTTGGTTTAACCAGGAAGCGTCCAAGCTGTAAAGTGGAGAGACTCGAGGCTGGAATTCCGGAGATGGTCATGGTCTTGAGTGATCAGGTCCAGAAGCAAGGGCAATGTATCCACCGACAGCTCCAGAAGTGTGGTATACCAGTGCTGGCAAGGCTATGCTGGTGCTATCAGTATGTGACCCTCTTCCTCCCTGGGTCTTCAGCAGAATCTTGTGGACGAGCGGGAAACGCAGGAATATGTACAGCAGGTGGTCCGTCTAAGCGAGGAGGAACATGTCCATGAGGGAGCTCAGGTTGTGATTCTGGAAGGAACAGAACTGCAGGCACTGACTATTGCTTTTTGTAGTGAACAGGTCGATCTGGGGAACTCACCACCTTTGGAAAATGCTATTCACCATGTCTGGGCGAATGGACCACTCGTGGTTGTGGAAGGATCTTCTGAGATAGTCCGCCAGCTTATTCTGAGAACCCAGGAAATAGGATGTTTCCATGTGAATTGAGTGGGCTATGCAGAAGTCCCACAGTGTGAGGGTTTCCTAATACAGGGGAGAGGAGCGAGCTCCACCGTGCTTGTTTATATAAAACATTGTGGTTGTGTTATCCATCATCACCGCCACACATTTCCCTCACAAGTGGGCCTGGAAGGTCTGGCATGCCAGGCGGACTGCTCTCAGCTCCTTGACATTGAAGTGAGAAGTGAGAGAGCTTGACTTGTGACCAAAGACCCTGGGTCCTGAGTTCTCCCAGATGAGCTCCCCACCACAACGCTGACACAGCTGTGACCAGGGACAGAAAGGGCTGTGGTTTGGCAAAGGGGACCCCTGCACATACCATCTGTGGGTTAAGCCACCACTGGAGAGACCAGAGAACTGGCAGTGGGAGTGTCGACCACCTTGTCCAGGCTGTTGCGCCCTGGCGGATAAGTTGATGCCAGCCAGGCCTGGAGAGATCTGAGCCTCAGCCTTGCTTATTGTACCACGTATGTACAAGCTGCCATATGTCCGAGGAGCTTTATGCAATTCCTTGCTGTGGGGGTGAGGCATTGCTTGAAGCCTTCTATGACGTCTTGCATTGTCTGAAAACGAGTCTCTGGCAGGAAGCCTCTGGCCTGACCCAAATCCAACACTGCCCCAATGAATTCTATTCTCCGAGTAGGAGATAGAGTTGATTTGTATACGTTCAGGAGGAGACCCAGCTTGTCGACGTGTTGCTCCACGTGTGCCCTGGAACAGCCCCTGACCAGCCAGTCATCGAGGTACAGGAAGACATGCACCTGCCTTCTTCTCAGGAAGGTGGCTATGACTGCCATGCACTTGGTAAAAACTTGAGGGGCTGCTGACAGGCCAAAGGGGAGGACTGTAAACTGGTAATGGTTATGGTTCACTACAAACCTGAGAATGCATTTATGGACTGGAACTATTGACATATGAAGTACGAGTCCTTTAGGTCGAGGATGGCATACCAGTCTCCTGGATCCAGGGACAGAATGATGGCAGTCAAAGAGACTAGGCAGAACCTCAACTTCTTCATGAACCTGTTGAGGCCTCGCAGGTCAACGATGGGTCTGAGACCCCCTTTGGCTTTGGGGATTAGGAAATATTGGGAGTAGAATCCCTTTCCCTTTAGCTCATCAGGAACCTCCTCCACTGCTCCTGTGGTGAGGAGCGTCTGAACCTCCTGCATGAGGAGTTGCTTGTGAGAAGAGTCCCTGAAGAGGGACGGAGAAGGGACATGGGAGGGAGGGAAGGAGCAGAATTGGAGAAAATATCCCACTTCTATGGTGCAAAGGACGCAGCGATTTGAGGTTATCTGGGTCCAAGCATGACAGAAGTGGGACAGATGATTCAGAAAACAGGGTGAAGGATCCAGTGAGTGGACTGGTGCATCGCCCCAAAGCGCACCATCAAAACGCTTGCTTAGAGCCTGATGACTGCCTTGCCGAGCCTTGGCCTTGACTGGGCAGTGGATGGAGAGGCTTACGCCTACCATTCCTGCCCTACTTTCTGGAAAAGTCCTGCCTAGGCTGGGGAAGGCAGAAGGGGTTGGGGCTTAAAGTGTTTCCGCTGGGTGGCAGGGGTATGCAGACCCAGCAATTTCAACGTTTCCCATGAATCCTTTAGGCTATGGAGCTTGGAATCTGTCTGCTCAGAAAACAGCCCCATGCCGTCAAAGGGCAAGTCTTGAATTGTTTGTTGGACCTCTGTGGGAAGGCCTGACACCTAGAGCCATAAGCTCCTCCTCATAGCTATGGCGGAGGACATAGTTCGTGTGGCACAGTCTGCTGCATCCAGTGAGGCCTGTAAAGAGGTCTGTGCCAGGGACCCTGAGTGAGGAGACCACAGCAGGGCCGAGTGGGACGATGCCAGAGAACAGTGCCACGGGGAAGGTGAGCAGAGCCTCATCATTGTAGGCTTGCCACTAGATGGCGCAGCGCCTTGCGGTGCTGGAGGTCTATCTTGCCTGCCTGGGGACTGCAGTACCGTCATGGCAATTAAGTCCCTGGCCACCACAAATGTGTCCGGGGTGGAAGGGAGCGTTATCTCCTCCACCTGGCACTCTCTAGCAGGAGAATCTAATGGCACTGGACCCGACAGATCCCTTTGTGGGCTCGAAGTCAACGGTGCCGGTTCCTCCACGACCGGCGCCGGGTGCCCCTGCATTGGACACACACCGCTGGCAGACCCGGCTGCACTCGCTGTGGGCAAGCACCCTCTATCTGTCTTCTTGTGCCATTTATGCGGCACCAGTGAGTGTGAGCGGTGCTGTGTTGCCACCGTGGGCTTTGGCATTGGGGAGTGACAGTCCCAAGGATCTTTATACTTAGAGAAACTGCACCAAGGAAGGACTCTAACGGAGCCTGGAGCACTCTGCACGAAGGTGCTCAGTGCCAGGTCCAGCTAGCCTGGAGCTGGCTGGGGATAGAGGGCGGCCTCCATAAGGAGCTGTTTGAGCCTGAAGTCCCTTTCTTTCTTTGTTCTCAAGTGGAACCCTTTGCAGATCTTGCAGTGCTCTGTTTGATGTGCCTCCCCCAGACACTTTAGCCAGGGATCGTGGGGGTCACCCATTGGCATGGGCTTGGGGCAAGTCGGGCACAGCAGGTTTGGCATGACCCGAACCCCAAGAGGTGAGGGAATTTGGTTGGGGGGAACCCCCCACTTCTATCTAACTAATTAATTACTAAAGACAAACACTAACTAAAACTATTTACAGGATAATCAAAAGCCTGATCACTAGGGGAAACGCTTGCCAAGGCAAGAGAGACACGCAGCTCCAACGACCGTCACTGGTAGTAAGAAGAAACTGAGGAAGCGTTGGGTAGGTAGGGACCTATATACAACGCCATGAAGGCGCCACTCCAGGGGGCTCCACAGCCAACCTGACAGGTGCCACTGGGGAAAAGCCTTCTGACGACTGTGCACGCAGTGCGCACACACCTACTTGGAATCGACATGAGCAAGCACTCGAAGAAGCTGAATTATTAGAATACACCAACTTTTTTTCACCTGTCAGACAGGGCGGTAACTATGAGTTCTTCCTGTGTGAAGTAGTATAAATAAATATTATTTTATTGCATAAACACTAGCATTTAAAACAACATTAAATGCAGCTGGACTTTTTTTTTTTTTTTTTAAACTGGTCCTCACTTTCTATAAAATGAGGATAAGGGCACAATAATAGCCAATAACAATAATTTAAGAAATGAGCTCATTTATTTCTGTTTTAATTGTAGATGTATAAAGGTCCCTAATGGATCTGTCTTTATTCCTTCTTTTTGATAGATTCAAGCCTTTCCTACAGCTCTTACATCATTGGAGACATGCCAAGCCAGCCACACCAGCACCACCTCAGCAAAGCTGCTGTTTCTTAAAAGCAGAAGGCAGGAGCAGCAAACTTATTAGTTCAGGTTGCCTTTGTTGATGTGGCTGGCTCTATACTCTACTCATGATATGTGAACTTGCATGAATAGCTATGCAGTTTTGACCTGTGAAAGCAAGAAAAAGGTCAGACTGGCTTCAGACAAAGCTGTCACATGCTCAGCACTTTTGAAAATCAAACCACTTAGTTGCCTAAACATGGATTTAGGACTCAAATTTAGGACTCAAATTTAGGAGATACTCTTAAAAAAACCAAACCCACAACTTTGTGTGTGTTGTGGAAGTGGAGGCTACTTACTGTAACTGGAGGTTCTTCAAGATGTGTGGCCCCTATCCATATTCCATAATTGAATATGCATACATGGCATGTGCCTGAGTCTGGAAATTCTTCAAAGCAGCATCCGTTTGCCCGCACAAGCTTAGTCGCGTTCCTCACAGTCCCAACCAAGGGTACAAGAAGCAGTTCGGGTCAATCCTTCTCCAGTTCCTCTTCTTACCACAAATTCAACAGGATCCGAAGCAGAGAAGATGGAGGGTGAGTGGGAAAATGCATATAAGGTTCACACATCGTTCCTTTTTAAGTGATGATCCCTATGTGAATTCCAAATGTGGATGATGGGCAAGCAGTGTTCAGACTGGAGGCTGGTGAGGAAGCTGGTAGCAAAGATGCTTACACTACTGTCAATACCAGTGCTGCATCTGCAGGACATAATGCATCGCTAATGTGTGAACTGAATTCCAGGTGGCCACTCCACAGATGTGCTGCAGCAGAACATCTGATAGACACTGTAAGAAGCCTGGCCTTGTGTGGAGTGAGCTGTGATATCCTCAGGGGGAGGAATGTTTGCTAACTTGTAGCACTTTAAGATGCATCCAGAAATCTTCTTAGAGATCCTCTTAGAAATCCTCTGGGAGGAAATGGCTTGCCCATGTGACCTCTCTGTTATAACAATAAAGATCCTCGGAGATTTCCTATTGGGTTTGGTTCTTTGCAGATAGAACGCCAGGGCATGGCAGACATCAAGGGAGCAAAGTCTCTTGTCTTCAGGGGAAAGCATGGGATTTTAGGAAAAATATAGGTAAGTATCATTTGATTGATATGGAACTCAAACAATCTTGGGGAGAAACTTGGGGTGTAGTCAAAGGGAAACCTTTTCTTTGAGAAGCACTGTATAAAGAGGGTCTGCCATGATGGCTCTGAACTCACTGACCCTCCTAGCTGAGGTGATAGCTTCAAGAATGCCACCTTCATGGACAAGTGGGCCATGGTACAAGTCACCATAGTGAACTTGGACAGGCCCTATTGAGGGATAGGTTTAAGCACTGGTTGGAAGGTCCTGATCAGGTCTTTCATGAATCATATTGTAGCTGGGTGAGTAAAGGTGGAGCATCCTCCCACCAGAGAAGTAAGGTACTAATTGCTGCAAGGTGTACTCGTAGTGAACTAATAGAGAAAACTGAAGTCTTCAAGAATAGGAGATAGCCAAAGAACAACTGGAATGCTTACAGTTTCTGGGTAATGTTGGCGCAGCTGTGCCCAGGATGAAAAGCATCTCAATTTGGCCTGATTCTAGGAGACTCTTTTCTATTCTGATTAAGGATCATCTGAACAGTGGCTGTACATGAGTGTTCTATTTCCAACCCCCTCCAAAAACCAGGCTGTGGTGGAATGAGCCTGGATTGGGATATTTGGTCTTTCCCCAATATAGTGTTAGGAGATCATGGGTCACTTGTAACTTTAAATTAGTGTAAATGGTGGATTCTCTGTAACTAAGTTTTTGAATCATGAGTTTGAGGTCTTCAGTAACTTGGCCAGAGGTTATGGGTCTATTACAGGAGTGTGTGGCTGAGATTTTGTGGCCTGCAACGTGCAGGAAGTCAGACTAGATGATCATGATGGTCCCTTCTGTCCTTAAAGTCTATGGGTCTAAAGGCCGAATCCTGATCAGTTGATGGGAAGACACTCTTAGAAGTTCCGTAAACCAGAACTGTCTGGACCAGTGGGGTGCTAAGAGAATGATGGTGGCTCTGCGGTGACGTATCTTCCCTATGACCTGTGGAAGCAGGGGAATGGGAGGAAAGGAGTTTATGAGGCCATTTGTCCCAGAAGTAAGCAGAGCATCATTTTGGGAGATGCAACCCAAGTCTCCTCTGGAGCAATATAGGGCTTTATATATATAACAACATAACTTTCTGTTGTTTGGGATGCAAAGATCCTGGATGGTGTTTTGGACCTCCCTAGGAAACCCTGACAATTGTAGCCAGGAATCCCCCCTTATGACTAAACCAGTGTCCAAACTTCTGGAAGCCATGTCCATTGTATCCACTGCAGCTGGAGGTCTATCTTTGCCACTAACTTCCCCTCATCTAAAGGAGACTGAAATTGGGCCCTATCCTCTGTGGAAAGCTTGTCTGCGAAGTCCACAAGCCTGGAACAGAAATTAAAATCTTGTTTCACAAACAATGCTTGGTAGTTAGTGACATGAAATTGCAGGCCTGCAGAGGAGAAGACTTTCCTCCCCAAGAGGTCCAGTCTCTTATACCCTTTATCTGCTGAGATAGCCTTTTGATAGTGGGATCTAGCCCTTTCAGCAGCTGCCTGTACTACCAGCAAGTTGGGGGCAGGATGGGAGAATAAGAGTTTAGCAGGAACAAAAACCCTCCTTTTGGCCCTTTTCAGCGTAGGGACACAGGATGCTAGAGTGTGCCATACTCCTCTAGCCAGTTCTAGCACGGCCTCCCTGATGGATAGAGCCAAATTACTTGGTCCCTGAGGCTGCAAGATGTCTAGGAATTGGTGTTGAGAGTCCTGGATCTCCTCTAACAGGATCTGAAGATCACTGGTCACTCTTTGCAACAGCTCCTGGATGTGATGTCCCAGGTCTTGAATCCAGACCTGGGGGTCCCCAGATTGCTGCTTCATCCTGGCCTCCATCCAGTGTCGGCTGAAACTTAGTAGGCTGAGAAGCTAGTAGGACTATAGCCTCAGCCAAGGCACCACCCACAGAGCCCTGACTGGAGATTTGTCTGGTTCCACTGATCGGTCTAATCATACTATTTAAGCCAGTACCAGGAATTGAAACTGAGGGTCAGAATCAAGGTCTGATACAAAATGCCAGAGCTAAGGATCAAGCCAGAATCGGGGTCAGAAGTCTGAGCCCAGGGTTGGAGCCAGGACTGCACCCAAACCTGTTCCTGATTTCTGCTCTGCTCCTGGTTCCTGCCTCACCCCTGTTCCCACCATGCTGCTGCTCAGTGCTTGATCCTTGCCTCTCCTCCAGTTCCTGCCCCTAGACCTCACCTCCAATCACAAATTACCAGTCTTGGCTCCAACCCCGGCCTCAGACTTCTGACCCCAATTCTGACTTTATTCTTGGCTCTCACATTTTGTATCAGACCTCGGCTCAGACTCTCAGTTTCAATTCCTGGTTCTGACTCTAGCTTGACTCCTGGCTCTAGTAATTGGCAACTGATTCTAGTGATGACCCTTGGCTTCATTCCCCAACCTGGGCATCTGCTCTGCCCTCTAGAGCTGACTCCTAGACCAGATTGCCTACATCCTGGTCTATAAGAGTGGTCCCGGCAATGATCATCCCACAGAGAAGGTGAAGAAGGAGTGATCGCTTTGTCTGGGGATGATGAAGAGACACCTGTCAGACCTGTTGGTACCTGCGGATCTGGTTACACCTCTTCCTGCTCGTACACCGACAGAACCGGCTGGTGAGAGGGAAAGGAAAAGCACAATTCTTGAGAGGGGCCTGGATGCTTGCCACAAGGATCCTACGGACCCCAATAAAGCCAGAAAGTGGACTCAATGAATTGCGGGGGACCCCAAAGAAATTGGTACCAGCGGTCCCTGGAAGGGGGTGGGGTCGTAACCGGGGAATGGTGAGCATAACCACTCAGCTATCTATCAGGGTTCAACTGCCTCTGCGGAGATACCACTGCGGCCATATCCTCAGATTCATCCAAGTCCAAGAACTGCTCTATCAGTAGCAGCAGCGCTGTTGGTACCAGGGCACTCCTGCCATATGGTTGGAGGTGAGACGGCTCCTGGGACAGTAATGCAGGCTCCTCCTCCATTGGACCAGGCAGAAAAGAAGTCAAGACTGGAAAAGGAAGGATTATAATCTCTGGTGTTACATAAATCTCAATATATCCTAGTATCCAAGAGGTTCCCACAGTTAAGTCTGATGGATCTGGTGAATCTACAGTGACCGGATGGTCTTTAGGTGGACGAAGCAGTACCAATAAAGGGTTTGGACCAGCACTCGTAGACAGAACCAGCGAGAGTCTATCCTTATGTTTTGGTACCAAGGTGACGGACGAAACTGGTGGATCTTTCTTTTTATGCACCTTGGGGGGTTGCATCAGAGCTTGTTCCTTAGGTTCCAATCACAATGGACCGGCTCAGGGAGGAAGTGTGTTTCTTATGGACAGTCCTCAACGGGGATCTGTTCTTGCACCCATGAGAGTGCCCTCAACACTCATGTGGAGACCTGGAAGAAGAGTCCTTGGGCTTAGATATTGATGGCTCAGCTCAAAGGCACATGCTTGCAGGGGCTCTGCCAGGCAGTTAAGGCTCATGTACAGGGCAGTCTCCCAGTAGTCCCAGATTAGAAAGGGGCCTCATAGCCTTCTCCATCAGATGATTCAGTAGGCAAAACTCCCAGGCTTCTTGAGTTCTGGGTGGGAAGTAGTGACCATGGAATAGTAACAAGTAACTAGCAAGGCACTGACCCGGACTGCTCTTATACACTCAGTCAGGAGCACAAGGAGAACTACCATGGGCAGGCCAACAGACACTGCTCTGAAGAATTTCCTGACTCAGGCACATAGCGTGCACACATACACATATATGGAATACACATAGGAACCATCATTTGAAGAAGCAGTCAAGGTTATCCATGAATTTTAAGTAGAAACATTATGGAAAATAATTGGTATGGGGAGAGAGGGTTGAGAATACATGACTTGCCAGGGTACATGGATGGTCTACTTGAGGAAGTCTGATTAATCCTAATTCATTTATATTTTTTGTTAATGTGAGTAGGTCCAAATAGATACTAGAAGTATAAATTTAATTCACTAGAGAAAATGACATCCTAGCATTCCCACTAAACCATTTTAAAATGTTCATAAATTTTTGCAAAGCCAAGTACTTTCACATTTATTCTGCTCATAATCCCTAATGAGGATTTCCATGTACAACTAAAAATGTTGGAGAGGATTTTTTTAAACTAAGGGCTGGGGGAAAGCCGAAAGCTGCAGAGGAGCATACAGTTCAAGCAGAGACATCCCTAAGGGATGAATCTATTAAAGGAGGAACTCTATACAGTAGAGAAGAGGATAGGAAAGAAGCTGGTTAAGTACAAGAAGGAGCTAGTAAGGAACAGTGAAACCATATTTTTTTAGAGTAGCAGCCGTGTTAGTCTGTATTCGCAAAAAGAAAAGGAGTACTTGTGGCACCTTAGAGACTAACAAATTTATTAGAGCATAAGCTTTCGTGAGCTACAGCTCACTTCATCGGATGCATTTGGTGGAAAAAAAATTTTCTGTTAGTCTTTAAGGTGCCACCGGACTTCTCGTTGTTTTTGTGGATACAGACTAATATGGTTATCCCTCTGATAGAGGATACAAAATTACACAAGATAGTTGAAGTCCAAAGCTGACTGCAAAGAGTTATAAAGGGAATTCACTAAAGGCAGTGACTGGCAACAAAATGGCAGATGAAATTCAGGGTTGAAAAGTGCAAAGTAATACACCTTGGAAAACATAATCCCAACTATGTCTAATGATGGGGTCAAAATTAGTTGTTACCACTCAAGAAAGAGACCTGGGGGTCATCATGGAGAATTCTCTGAAAACATCCGCTCAGTGTGCAGCGGCAGTCAAATGAGCTAACAAAATGTCAGCAACCATTAGGAAAGGGATAGATAATAAGACAGAAAATATCATCTTCGTGTCACTATATAAATTCATGGTATGCCAATGTCTTTAATACTGCATGAAATTCTGGGGCACCCCATCTCAAAAGAGATGTATTAGAATTGGAAAAGGTACAGAGAAAAGAACACAAATGAGTAGGGGTATGGAACAGCTTCCGTATGAGAAGAAATTAAAAAGGCCAGGACTGTTCAGCTTTGAAAAGAGATGACTAAAAGGGGATATGAGTGGTATGGAGAAAGTAAATAAGGAACTGGGAACTGTTATTTGTCCCTTCACATAACACAACACAAGAACTAGTGGGTCACCCACTGAAATTAATAGTCAGCAGGTATCAAACAAACTGAAAGAACAACTGCTTCACACAACGCCCAGTCAACCTGTGGAACTTGTTGCCAGGGGATGTTGTGAAGGCCAATAGTATAAACTGGGTTTAAAAAAGAATTAGATAAATTCATGGAGAATAGGGCCATCAATGGCTATTAGCCAAGATGGTCACAGATGTAATCCCATGCTTTGGGTATCCCTCAACCTCCAACTGCCAGAATCTGGAATGGACAACAGGGAATGCATCACTCAAATCTGCCCTGTTCTGTTCATTTCTTCTGACGCATCTGTAGCTGGCCATGATCAGAAGATAGGATACTGGACTAGGTGGACCATTGATCTGACCGTATTTGTTTTGCCAATTTCAAAAATTTGAATGAAAAGCTTGGCTTGGGTTATAATAGAGCAAAACAAAATAGATGTGGAAGATGTGCAAATTTTTCATAATTGCAAAATTCAAAAGTTGCTGAGAAGCTTTTTTTTTTTTTTTTTTTTTTTTTTTAACTCTCAAGAAATATTCACTACTGGGCTAAAACACCAATATGAAAAAATTTGTTTCAAGAGGAAATGTTTTCACAAAATTAAGAATAATGAAGAGAGGAGTTTAAGAAAGAATTCTCATCTCAGTCTTATTTATTACATCACTAAAACTCAACTTTTAAATACATACACACATATATAAAAATTTACAAGCGTGCTAAAAATTAAGAAAATATCACCTGTCTGCCATGACGGAGCCCTGAATTGTGGTAAAAGGGTAGCTCCTGAAGAAGCAGCCTGAGCAGTGCGAGACTCAATTGCAGAGAGAAAGTTCATAACTGAAGTTTCTTTAGTGTTACTTCCAGCACTGTGCATACTGGTATCAAATATTCCAGAAAGACCTTGGAAAAAAACAAATATACAAATCACAATGAATTCCTATTGCAAATTTAAGAGCAAGCCACAGTCAGAGATATCATTGCTATCCAAAGACTACAAATCCTTCCTGTTCGTAGGAAGCAAAGTTATCAGTTTTAAGTTTGATACACATTTCCCACTCCCCCAGGTTTTGTCCCACTGTTCTTTTTGTGAAGTCTTCTTCTTTCGTATGCAACAGAAGTTGATATCTAGATTGTAGAACACAGGCTCACATTTTTATGAAGTGATGACCAATTATGTTACATCATTTACTTCTAAGGCATTCACTATTACCACATTTTAAAGCTATATTTTTAGCTAGCCTTTAATACTACACCATAAGGTTGCACAAATTAGTAAGAACAATTGTGTGTCCAGACTTGCATGAATTAGGCTTCTAAGTATCTGATTGGCACAAAAATTGTTGGCACAATTTCAGCAGCTGGCTTTGGAGACCAACGGAATATTTGACTCTTATAGGTAGAATAGGTTAACAGTTAGATACTTAATTGACTGTCATTGAAAATGTGATGCTCAATATCTGAAAGAAAAAACTCAGAGGACTTTTTTGTTTTTAATTAAAAGCTCATAGAACGAGTAAGCCAGATGATGAAGCACTGCACTTTCTAGTTACCTTCCCCATTGGGCACTCATGACAAACTCATGGTTGAAGGCTCAGTAAATTGCCGAAATAGTAAATTCATTCTTGAAATAGCCTTTGCCACACCTTGCATTACAGGCTCGGTAGGACCATATAATTAATCAGCTTAAAGATATAGTATTTAACAGAGCAGTTATTTAAATTGAGTGTTCATACAATAGACATTTACCAGTAGGATGGTGGGTGGTAGCATATCCTGGAAGCTGATGAGAAGCTGCATATGTCTGTCTGTGAAGAAGATCCGTTTCCGAGTGTGATGGATGTCCTCCTCCATAGCTTATGCTAAAGGAAGAAATTATATGTGGGAAACTAAACACACAACCAAAGAAACAAGTAGATGAAACTCTGACAAGAAGCCAAAAAGTTGTATAAAGGAAAAACACCAAGGCTTGATATTTGTGGTTGAGCAAGGACTTTACAAAAAGTGTAGGATAATTAAAAATTGGTACTACATGAACCAGCTGGCCAGATGAAAACTTGGGTTCACAACAACAACAAAAATTCTATATTGCATTAACTTCAGAAAAAAGTCATATTTGCTTGGTTTAGTGATGGGAAGGAGTGAGTATACACTTTTTGCAATTTACTGCTTCACTATCTGCATTAGTGGGCCACTACCTATACGTGAGTCATTACACCCTAATACATCAATTTCTTGCTGAATTTAAATTCATTTGTGTAAGCTGAATATTATTTTAACAAATATGCTAAAATGGCTAAACAATAGCAAGAATGAAAGAACATTTAAAAGGTTTTGTTCATTACTAGAATAAAACAGAAAAAGGCAAAACTGATAGCAATAGCGAGTGGCAATATGGCCAAAAAAACCCCATCCTTTTGGATCTCCACTAGTAAATACAATTAAATAAAAATTGTAGATCATGTTTACATTTTATAATAAGTCGTTTGAATTATCAAGGAATTTTATCAATTTTATTGCCAGCAAAAGTGCATAAGTGATACAAACAGTTAAAATACACTACATCTAAATCTTTGCTAATGTCAATAATGCCAATGCATACAGTAAACTAAGAAAAGCAACATTAATATCAAGCTCCATTAGAAACACAGGAGAAAACAGCTAATGTTTGCCAATTAGAAAAACAGATAATTGATGGGGGCAGAAATTACTTTCAAGCTTCTAGAGGCTCAGTTCTGCAGGAGCAACAGGAACACTGAGTCATCAATGGACTTCTGACTGTGGTGCAATATGATCAGGTCCAAGCTTTCAAAAGTCATGAGTCAGAACCAAAAAACCCATGAGATTATTTTAAAATATATCATGATTTTTAAGCTAATAAATTATATCTTTTTCATTTGCCTTCTAGATTTTGAGTCTTTAGGGTACAACTGCCTGAACCTCTGTGTGTGTGTGTGTGTGTGTGTGTGTGTGTGTGATTATTTCAAGCATAAAATTCAATCTTAAACTCATGCCCACTCCCGTCCAAAAAAAAAAAAAAAAAAGCTGGAGGCTGCTGAGAAGGGGACTCCACTAACCCTCTGCTATCCCCTGCGATGTAAAAGTAGGTTTCAGAGTAGCAGCCGTGTTAGTCTGTATTCTCAAAAAGAAAAGGAGTACTTGTGGCACCTTAGAGACTAACAAATTTATTAGAGCATAAGCTTTCGTGAGCTACAGCTCACTTCATCGGATGCATTTGGTGGAAAAAACAGAGTAGAGATTTATATACACACACACAGAGAACATGAAACAATGGGTTTATCATACACACTGTAAGGAGAGTGATCACTTAAGATAAGCCATCACCAACAGCAGGGGGGGGAAGGAGGAAAACCTTTCATGGTGACAAGCAGGTAGGCTAATTCCAGCAGTTAACAAGAATATCAGAGGAACAGTGGGGGGTGGGGTGGGAGGGAGAAAGACCATGGGGAAATAGTTTTACTTTGTGTAATGACTCATCCATTCCCAGTCTCTATTCAAGCCTAAGTTAATTGTATCCAGTTTGCAAATTAATTCCAATTCAGCAGTCTCTCGTTGGAGTCTGTTTTTGAAGCTTTTTTGTTGAAGTATAGCCACTCTTAGGTCTGTGATCGAGTGACCAGAGAGATTGAAGTGTTCTCCAACTGGTTTTTGAATGTTATAATTCTTGACGTCTGATTTGTGTCCATTCATTCTTTTACGTAGAGACTGTCCAGTTTGGCCAATGTACATGGCAGAGGGGCATTGCTGGCACATGATGGCATATATCACATTGGTAGATGCGCAGGTGAAGGAGCCTCTGATAGTGTGGCTAATGTGATTAGGCCCTATGATGGTATCCCCTGAATAGATATGTGGACAGAGTTGGCAACGGGCTTTGTTGCAAGGATAGGTTCCTGGGTTAGTGGTTCTGTTGTGTGGTGTGTGGTTGCTGGTGAGTATTTGCTTCAGATTGGGGGGCTGTCTGTAAGCAAGGACTGGTCTATCTCCCAAGATCTGAGAGAGCGATGGCTCGTCCTTCAGGATAGGTTGTAGATCCTTGATGATGCGTTGGAGGGGTTTTAGTTGGGGGCTGAAGGTGATGGCTAGTGGCGTTCTGTTGTTTTCTTTGTTGGGCCTGTCCTGTGATTATGCAAGGCACTGAATTTAGCCGTATAGAGTGGAAATCTGTCAACTTCATGAAAAAACTCGCACAGATACAGACAGACATCATCTTCCTCTCCAAATGCAAACAGATGGACATCATACCGAAAGGACTGAAGGTAAAAAATCCATTACAATCTACATACCACACAGACTATGCTGACAGCTTGTGCCACACACTCTCAAGGAAACTGCGGAACCACCTGATCAACATCCTCTACAGCAAACAGGGAAAGATTAAGAATGAGCTCTCAAAACTGGATACTCTCATAAAGAACCAACCTTCCACACAAACTTCCTCGTGGCTGGACTTTACAAAAACTAGACAAGCCATTTACAAAACACACTTTGATTCTCTACAAAAGAAAAAGGACACTAAGCTATCTAAACTACTATATGCCACAAGGGGCCACAACAATGGTTCCCGTAACCCACCCAGCAATATTGTTAATCTATCCAACTATACTCTTAGCCCAGCGGAAGAATCTGTCCTATCTCGGGGCCTCTCCTTTTGCCCCTCCACCCCCACGAACATGATACAGTTCTGTGGTGACCTAGAATCCTATTTTCGACGTCTCAGACTCAAGGAATATTTCCAACACACCTCTGACCAACATATTAACCCACAGAGACCTTCCTGCCAACACTACAAAAAGAAGGATTCTAGGTGGACTCCTCCTGAAGGTCGAAACAGCAGCCTGGATTTCTACATAGACTGCTTCCGCCGACGTGCACGAGCTGAAATTGTGGAAAAGCAGCATCGCTTACCCCATAACCTCAGCCATGCAGAACACAGTGCCATCCACAGCCTCAGAAACAACTCTGACATCATAATCAAAAAGGCTGACAAAGGAGGTGCTGTCGTCATCATGAATAGGTCAGAGTATGAACAAGAGGCTACTAAGCAGCTCTCCAACACCACTTTCTACAAGCCATTACCCTCTGATCCCAGTGAGAGTTACCAAAAGAAACTACAGCATTTGCTCAAGAAACTCCCTGAAAAAGCACAAGAACAAATCCGCACAGACACACCCCTGGAGCCAGGACCTGGGGTATTCTATCTGCTACCCAAGATCCATAAACCTGGAAATCCTGGACGCCCCATCATCTCAGGCATTGGCACCCTGACAGCAGGATGTCTGGCTATGTAGACTCCCTCCTCAGGCCCTTCGTTACCAGCACTCCCAGCTATCTTCGAGACACCACCGATTTCCTGAGGAAACTACAGTCCATTGGTGATCTTCCTAAAAACACCATCCTAGCCACTATGGATGTAGAAGCCCTCTACACCAATATTCCACACAAAGATGGACTACAAGCCGTCAGGAACAGTATCCCCGATACTGTCACGGCTAACCTGGTGGCAGAACTTTGTGACTTTGTCCTGACCCATAACTATTTCACATTTGGTGACAATGTATACCTTCAAATCAGCGGCACTGCGATGGGTACCCGCATGGCCCCACAGTATGCCAACATTTTTATGGCTGACTTAGAACAACGCTTCCTCAGCTCTCGTTCCCTAATGCCCCTACTCTACTTGCGCTACATTGATGACATCTTCATCATCTGGACCCATGGAAAAGAAGCTCTTGAGGAATTCCACCATGATTTCAACAATTTCCATCCCACCATCAACCTCAGCCTGGACCAGTCCACACAAGAGATCCACTTCCTGGACACTACGGTGCTAATAAGCGATGGTCACATAAACACCACCCTATATCGGAAACCTACTGACCGCTATTCCTACCTACATGCCTCTAGCTTTCATCCAGATCATACCACTCGATCCATTGTCTACAGCCAAGCGCTACGATATAACCGCATTTGCTCCAACCCCTCAGACAGAGACAAACACCTACAAGATCTCTATCATGCATTCCTACAACTACAGTACCCACCTGCTGAAGTGAAGAAACAGATTGACAGAGCCAGAAGAGTACCCAGAAGTCACCTACTACAGGACAGGCCCAACAAAGAAAACAACAGAACGCCACTAGCCATCACCTTCAGCCCCCAACTAAAACCCCTCCAACGCATCATCAAGGATCTACAACCTATCCTGAAGGACGAGCCATCGCTCTCTCAGATCTTGGGAGATAGACCAGTCCTTGCTTACAGACAGCCCCCCAATCTGAAGCAAATACTCACCAGCAACCACACACCACACAACAGAACCACTAACCCAGGAACCTATCCTTGCAACAAAGCCCGTTGCCAACTCTGTCCACATATCTATTCAGGGGATACCATCATAGGGCCTAATCACATTAGCCACACTATCAGAGGCTCCTTCACCTGCGCATCTACCAATGTGATATATGCCATCATGTGCCAGCAATGCCCCTCTGCCATGTACATTGGCCAAACTGGACAGTCTCTACGTAAAAGAATGAATGGACACAAATCAGACGTCAAGAATTATAACATTCAAAAACCAGTTGGAGAACACTTCAATCTCTCTGGTCACTCGATCACAGACCTAAGAGTGGCTATACTTCAACAAAAAAGCTTCAAAAACAGACTCCAACGAGAGACTGCTGAATTGGAATTAATTTGCAAACTGGATACAATTAACTTAGGCTTGAATAGAGACTGGGAATGGATGAGTCATTACACAAAGTAAAACTATTTCCCCATGGTATTTCTCCCTCCCACCCCACCCCCCACTGTTCCTCTGATATTCTTGTTAACTGCTGGAATTAGCCTACCTGCTTGTCACCATGAAAGGTTTTCCTCCTTCCCCCCCCTGCTGTTGGTGATGGCTTATCTTAAGTGATCACTCTCCTTACAGTGTGTATGATAAACCCATTGTTTCATGTTCTCTGTGTGTGTGTATATAAATCTCTACTCTGTTTTTTCCACCAAATGCATCCGATGAAGTGAGCTGTAGCTCACGAAAGCTTATGCTCTAATAAATTTGTTAGTCTCTAAGGTGCCACAAGTACTCCTTTTCTTGATGTAAAAGTAGTCACTCTGTATAAGGGAAAAACTGAGCGTTTGATGCAAGCAACCATGACATCATGGGAAACTTTCAAAAAGTCACCTAATATTTCAAGAATTGTCAGCTCTGCAAGCTTTATTCTTTTGTTTTCACTAAAGATGACAAGGCAAACAGTGTAGATTTGGTGGACCAGCAAGAACACTGTGCCCACTACACAACATGAGTTGTGAGGGACACTGCTTTATTAGAATTTCCAGGCAGATTCCTGTCATAGCTGGCCCTTGTGATTGTGTCAGTCCTCAGTTTTTCTTCCAAATGCAGTGGTTAAGCACTCTCATGTAGCCACCATTCCAGGCTGCCAAAAAGAATAACTACGGAGTCAGGGTGGGTGAGGTAATATCTTTTATTGGACCAGCTTCTGTTTATGAGACCAACTTTTGAGCTAACACAACACAGAGCTCTTCAAATCTGGGAAATGTATTCAGAGAGTCACAGCTAAATACAAGGTGGAACAGATTGTTTAGCATAAGTAGTTAATGCATATTTCAAGGAACTATCAAGGTGAAATGCGAGTTAATTGCTTACGCTAAACAATCTGTTCCACCTTGTATTTAGCTGTGACTCTCTGAATACATTTCCCAGACCTGAAGAAGAGCTCTGTGTTGTGTAAGCTTAAAAGTCTGTCTCTCTCACTAACAGAAGCTGGTCCAATAACAGATATTACCTAGCCCAAATGGTTTCATTAATATCCTGGGACCAACACAGCTACAAAAACACTGCATACTAAAAGAGTAAATGAAAAATTCTAAAAATGGCTATTGTGCACATCATTTGGTCTCACTACATAGCACATCATCACCTATGTGCAGATGATAATTATTTTCCCCTAATCACCAGTGCTCAATTTGGCACCACTTCAGACTGTTGAGCACTGTGCAAATTTCTTCATATTGTTCAGTGGTAAGCATACATCAAAGGGTCTGTGCTACCACTTTGGCAATATTTCTTTCGGTGATATATAGGATTCTACTCTGACAGTTTATTATAAATTATGAAGGAAAAAGAATTAAAGTTGAAAATACTTTTTGAGACTACCTCTTTATAGCTGCATCTTTAGTTGTGACAATATTAACAAATCACTTGAGTTTGGCTCTTGTGCTCTGTGACACAAGACATTTTTACTGATTTGTTTCCTTGTTAAGATTAGTTGGCAGACATAACTGTATTTCATTACGGGTGCAGTTATTTTCTGTTCTCTCATTCTAAAAACTGTTATATTTCCAGCCCAACAGAGAATTTTATAATACACACACAGTCAGTCACATGTTTAACTTTTAAATTTATATATCAAGACTGGATTGTAATGGAAAGTACAATTCTAAACAGATCATCAATTCAAGTTATACAAATATTATTATCAAGAATTATATTCAGTGATACAAATTCTAACCTTGTGAGATCTTCTGATCTAGAAGGAATTTTCAACTTTGATTACAGTGAGTACAATTTTCAGAAACATCCATAAAAAACATATAATTGATTCTTTTCCTTGTTTTTGAAAATTGAGCTATAAATTCTCACTAAATAAATTACTTCTAAGGCAGAATATCTTGTTTTTCCTTCTATAAGGATCTACAAGAAGCAGAAGTATGCTTGGTTTTGCAGAAATTCTCTGGGACAAAGGACCCTCACTGCATGGCAGACAAGCTTCTAAGGGAGGCCTCAGGCACAATGTTTAATGTGGTCTGAAAAAAAGTAAGGGTTTCTAAGATCAACCCCCACATTTGCCCATCTCCCTGACAGAAATTAATTCCATCCCCAAATCAATCCTGCTCCCTCAAGCCCCCCATGAATTCTGACCCAACCACCATTCCACCCCACCTAACCCCATCAATTCTGCCCCCCCCAAACATCACCTCTGCTCCTCCTACGATTCTTCACCCCCTATCCCAGGCTTGGGGGAGGCTGCAGTGGGGTCCCCTCTTCCTTGTCTCAGGCCAGGGAGAAGGGAAGGAGGAGGAGCACAGAGCAGACTGACCTGTTGCTCACAGAAGAGAAAGGGAAGGAGGTAGAGGAGCTGTCTTGAACTGCTGTGCTCTTTCTGTTCCCTTTTTTCCCCTTGCCTCATGGGAGAATAATATCACATTGCTGAGTGGAGAGGGAGGAGAGCTCTGCCTCCTTCTTGCTGCATCCATGACTGGCTGCTTTTCCCCAAAATGCAGGTAAGAGCCAATCAAAGGCGGTTTCCCACAAGATTTGCTTTTTAGAAATTTTATGTCCTGAATCTGCAATGTGTTTTGACCTAGTGCACTAGAAGCATTGCAAGCACTGGAAAGGTTGCCTCAAATATTTTCCCTACACAAGACAATTCCTCCCACACTGTGAAAAATCCACATTTGCATAATGGGTGACTTTCTGTTCAAAGTGGTCCGTTGGAATATTTTGAAGTGTTAAACAATATTTGGTTATTCTGGTCCTTTGGTGCAGACTCTTTTTAGAAAAAGTAATTGCTTCTCTTATCCACCCTTCCTTTTTTGTAATGGAAATATAACATTACATCCATACACAGCAAGACAACCTCTTAAGTTAGTTTGGTGAGGTGGAAGTCTCTGAATGACAAAAACTACTTAAACAGGAGGTATAATGACAAGCTATCCCAAAATGGCACACTTCATAACAAAGAGCACAGCAGAACTTATACCATTATCGCAAGTATATCCACTATCTAAAATGCTTTGTTTATCATTGAAATGTCAAAATTCTAACAATAATGAATAATAAAAGTTTCATATTTATGTCATGGAAAATATCCAGCATTTCTGTTATGCTTTCTTAACCACCCATGTCAGGAGTTAATGCAGCCTCAATCTCAAAAATGAATTTGTCTTTCAACACAAATACCGTATTTAATAAAAACAATTAGCTAGCAATTATTGTGCAATAAATTGTTAACAGTGTAGATTCTTATCTAAGAAAACCACACATATCCCCGCAGATCATGTAATTCTTGTGCTGTGCCTGAATGCAAGCACGAACAATCTGAAATAAGATTATGGCCTGAGGTATCTTTATGAAATACATTTTTAGGCACATGAATGCATAATGTATTTTATATACAAAGCAAAATTATAAACATCAAGTTTGAATGTATAGTCAGTTTGATCACTTATTTTAAACAATTTCAGAAAATTCTCACTTTTGTTGAACAGTCCTTCATATGCCAGCTTCTATATTAGCTAATTTTAATTGATAGTAGTGGTTATAAACACCTCTAATCATATCTCATTACTTGTATTTCTTAGCCTCAATTGCTATTTAATGTTCCAAAAATATTTAACACTCAATTTAAGTAAGCCATGGTGACTTTCTCATTTTTATTGTAAGGAATTTAATACCACACAGTGAAGTGGTTAGAAGGGGCTGCGGGATGTTTTTGTTTTTTTTTTTTAAAGAGGATAGCAACATCTCTGTATAGGGTAACAATTCTGATAGTTTTTTAAAAATCTATACAGCATCAAAAGAAAGGAAAAGGAGAAACCAAACAAAAAGAAAAGTAACTATTTTAAATTAGTCCCTTTCCAGAGACTTCATATCAAATACTATTATTAACTTTTTACTGCCATAACAATGCTAACAATAAACTCTTCAGCACTAATGAAAGTGAAATTCATGTATTTACTTTTATCTCTGCTAAAATACCTCAATCCTGATGTACAACAACCCATCATGATTTTGTGTTACTGAGCCTCTTTTGCATCAAGAATGCTAACTATCCCGAATTGAAAGGATTAGCCTAGTTTACAAGAAAATTTTTAGATGCAATTTAAATACTAGTGTTTTTGATTTATTTAAATGAATTTCTATAGTACTCATCAAGTACTCATGGCACTCATCAATCTATTATATCTATGTCTTGAATGAATTTAGTCTGCAGAGATAAAAGCCAGCAAATTAAATCACACTAGCTGCTACTCCCGAGTTTCCCGCAGTCTCTTTGTTTTTGTGGCAGATTTTGTATGTCTCCTAATTTCAGGAAAAAGTGCAGGGGACTTTATGCTTGCAAGACAACAAGATTTTGTTGCAATAAACATTGTCTAGACATGGAGCTTTTTTCAGTACTGCTTTTCAGACGACAGCATTTTCCCCCAAGAAATGCTACTTTCTTACAGTTCATACAACAAAAAATTCACAAGCAAAAAATATTTTAATATTTTATTTTTGACAAGTGTTTAGAGATTACCTTTAAAGGGTGTTAAAGAGAGTGCTAGCAAATGGAGAGAGGATAGTTTTGATTAGCTACCTACTGTTCTTTCAACATCCAGGGAATGTAGCAATTCTTAAGCAAACCTCATCAAAAAGTTGTTAAGTGATTGAACTACAGATCAAACTTCAGGCAAGCTAAGATTTAAAAAGCAGCTTGCAGAACTTTTAGAAAGCAAGAGAGCCTTTTGTGGGACAATGAACCTGCCACCTTGCTCTGAAGCAGCAACAGTTCCAGCTCCTGTTGAGGGAAAAATTAGATCCTTTAAATCAATGGAAATTTTCTAAGTCCTAATATTGCACAAGCTGCTCTAGATGGGAAATTGTATACTATCAGCCTAGGTAACAACACTGGAAACTCTTGTAGACCCCACTAAGACTAAAACTTCTAATGCTGATATCTCTATTCAGACACCAAGCAGAAAATTGATTTTATTTTTTTCCCCAGGCTCCATGCATGTCTACAAAAAGTAACAAAGGTCTCTGACTAATAGGCTTGAACTCCAGAAGAATCAAATCAAAGGAAAAAAAAATGGTTTGACACCCAGGGAGAGATGGAGGTGGTGATTTGACCTCCTTTCTTGAGCACCTGATTCCTGACTTATTGAAAGCAGCAACAGTTCATTGAAGAGGCCTGATGCATTGCAAGAAGATCTCTATTCAAGTACCATGAATAAATGCACACAAAAGCCATTAATTTAAAGTAACTGAAACAGAGAAACAATCATAGCAGCAGCTAGACAGGCAGGAAAGCAAAAATTATCATTACTCTAAAAAAGGATTTCAATGGGCAGAGAAGGGGGACACTGATGCGGTGATTCTTCCCCAGGGTTGTGAGGCATCTCACTACCACTTGCCCTTTACATGAGGAAGCTTTGTCTGGGCCTCCAGGGGTTAGCTCCCCAACTGCATCCACTCCAGGCAAAACAAGCACTCCCCATTAGGCCTCCCAGGCCCCGCTGTGACTTTACAGAATAACAATTGGCACACTCCAACCTCCAAGTCCTCTAAGCATTCCTTTGGAGTGTCCAGTCTCTGGTCCACTAAACACTTGCAGTATTAATAGATTCACTGGTTTCAGAGTAGCAGCCGTGTTAGTCTGTATTCGCAAAAAGAAAAGGAGTACTTGTGGCACCTTAGAGACTAACAAATTTATTAGAGCATAAGCTTTCGTGAGCTACAGCTCACTTCAAAAATGCATCCGATGAAGTGAGCTGTAGCTCACGAAAGCTTATGCTCTAATAAATTTGTTAGTCTCTAAGGTGCCACAAGTACTCCTTTTCTTTTTAATAGATTCACTGTTTCCAATGGAACAGTACACCCAGCTTATCAGTTCCACCTCAGATCACTGCTCCAGGTAACACACAGCACGCAGATATGTTTATTGTGAAATCAAATATAAGTTTATTTAACAAAGCACAGAGATTCAAGTCGTAGCAAACAGAAGTATCGGGGACAAATGGGTACATATAAAATAAAATCAAAGTAGGCATTCTAGAGCCGAGACCTAATTAACAAGATACTCTCATGTCTTTTAGAGCAGTGGTTTTCAAACTTTTTTTCTGGTGACCCAGTTGAAAAAAAATTGTTAATGTCCACGACCCAATGGAGCTGGGAATGAGGGGTTTGGGGTGTGGGAGAGGCTCAGGGCTGAGGATTGCAGGATGGGGCTGGGAATGAGTGGTTGAGGGCGTGGGAGGGGGCTCTAGGCTGGGGCAGGGGTGTGGGAGGTGGGTCAGGGCTCTGGGTTGGAATGCAGGCCCTGGGGTGGGGCCGGGGAAGAGGGGTTTGAGGTGCAGGAAAGGACCTGCTGCTAGTCGCTTCCAGCTCACAGCACGGTGTCAGAACAGGTAGGAACTAGTCTGCCTTAGCCGGGCAGCAACACCAACGGGACTTTTAACGGCCTGGCCAGTGGTGCTGACCAGAGCCGCTACGACCCAGTGCCTTCCATTCCGCGACCCAGTACTGGGTCGTTACCGGCAGTTTGAAAACCACTGTTTTAGAGTATTGCTCACCACAAATCCTTGCAGCTCTTTACAGCCAGCCTTGGCTGTGATCCTCCTTTCATGAGACAAGCACACTGTCAGCTTGTTTCCTACATGAAGGACTCAGTGTGTTCCTTTGCACTCAAAGATGTATCATAAGAATCCTTAGTTTTTATTCATAAACAGGACACCACCTGTTTATTTCATTCCGCAGATTTCCTTTCTTGTAGATTTCATGATCTCTTAGTTTGCACCTGGCTTAGTATGCAGCTAGGCATACAATAAACAATGCACAAATGGCCAAACAGGGAGATAAGTGCTTGTTACCTCCTGTCTGAAAGGAACATTTTTGAGATGTATCACCACCTGGTAACCTGCCTAAACCTGAAAGCCTTAAGAACATAATTTTTACAATAGCTACATTTTGCAATGATTATGACGACTAGTGGGCTACTGGCTCTCGGTTGAGATCTCACGTCATCCTTCAGTGACATATTATGCATATATCTGATCCGGGGATCCCTACAAAACTTTATATACCCTCAGGCCCATTTCCAGTTGGCACCAGGGGGTCCCTGGATTACAGATGCCTCTATCCTCTTCCCCAAAAAAGGAAGGCATTCTAGAATAGAATCTCTTCTGGACAACAATTAGATGCAAGACTGCTAACAAAAGTCACTAAAGCCTCTCAATCTCTAGGAAAAATATTGAGAAATTTTATTCTGACTAATCTAATTAGAAATACCGTTCTCTCTAAATTATAGCAGATATATAAGTAAGTTATTTGTAAATTGTGGTGTACTTTACAACTCATTTTTCTTTAGCCAATATATCTGCCTTTATATTAATCTCTATGCATCTAAATTCAGCTCATTTGTATTAACTATTGATATGTAATGCCCAGAATGAAAATATATTAATAATATCTATCCTTATCTATAACCTATGTTTATTCAGTGTCCCTGAGCATATTACTCAAACATAATATAGTTGGAGCTTAGGACAGAAGGAAGATCACATGACTATTTAACCAGTATGAACTTGAACTGTTTATTGTAACACTAATGCAATTCAGCATTATCTGCTATACTCTGGCTACTGATTTTAGTGTTACTGAATTTTAATTTATTTGGGTCAGGCAATGGTCATCTAACTCAGTATCCTGCCTGCTAACAGTAGCCAGTGGCAGATGCTCCAGAGGGTATGAACAAAACAGGGCGATTAGTGAGTGATTCATCCTCTGCAGTCCAGTCCCAGATTCTGGCAGTCACAGGTTTAGGGACCTTCAGACCTTAGGGTTGCATCCCTGACCATCTTGGCTAATAGGCATCAATGGACCCATCCTCCATGAACCCAATTCTTTTTTTAAATCCAGTTATATTTTTGGCCTTCACACCATCCCCTGACAACAAGTTCCACAGGTTGACTACGTGTTGAGTGAAGAACTACTTCCTATTGCTTGTTTTAAATATGTTGCCTATTAATTTAATTGGGTGACTCCTGGTTCTTGTGTTATGTGAACTATAAATAACACTTCCTTATTCACTTTCTCTACTCCATTCAAGATTCTATAGATCTGTATGAAATCCCACTTAGTTATCTCTCTTCTAAATTGAACAGTCCCAGTCGTCTTAATCTCGCCTCATATGGAAGCTTTTCCATACCCCTAATCATTTGTGTTGCCCTTCGCTTTACCTTTTTCAAATTTTTTTCTTCCTTTGGACTGCTACTGCACGTTGAGCAGATGTTTTCAGAGAATTATCCACAAAGATTCCAAGACCTTTTTCTTGAATGGTAACAGCTAATTTAGGCCCCATAATTTTGTATGTATAGTTGGGATTATGTTTTCCAAGGTGTATTTCTTTGAACTTTTCAACCCTGAATTTCATCTGCCATTTTGTTGCCAGTCACTGCCTTTATTGAATTCTCTTTGTAACTCTTTACAGTCAGCTTTGGACTTCAACTATCTTGTTTAATTTTGTATCCTCTACAAACTTTTTTCAGAGCATTTATGAATATGTTGAACAGCACTGGTACCAGTACAGATCCTTGGGGAACCCACTAGTTACCTCTCTCCACTGTGAAAACTGACCATTTATTCCTAGCCTTTGTTTCCTATCTTTTAGCCAGCTACAGATCCATGAAAGGACCCTCCCTCTTATCCCATAACTACTTACTTTGCTTAAGAATCTTTGGTGAGGGACCCTGTCAAAAGTCCAAGTACATTATGTCCACTAGATCACCCTTATCTGTGTGCTTGCTGACACCCTCAAAGAATTCTAATAGATTGATGAGGCATAATTTCCCTTTACAAAAGCCGTGTTGACTCTTCCCCAACATGTCTTGTCCATCAATGTGTCTGATAATGTTGTTCTTTACTATAGTTTCAACCAATTTTCCTGGTACTGAACTTAGGTTTACCAGCTTGTACTTGCCAGGATTGCCTCTAGAACCTTTTTTAAAAATTGGCATTACATTTATTTTCCTCAGTAGAATCTGACTTCCGATTTTTAAAAGATGTCTTTGTGTATCTCACCGTCTCCTTTCCTGTTTGAGCCATGTTGGTATTGTTTGGTCCTCTTGCTGTTATAATTAATTAATTTATTTGGCTAGATATGCATTCAATGATCTATTAAAACATAACTTATAATCATTGTCTCCTGGGCTAATACACCTCTGCTTTCAACTTTGGAGTTTATTAGCCCAGGCAATGTTATAACCTCAAATAGTCCGCACTTTCAATTATCCTGCACATCTATGGAGAGTATGTTTGAGATGCCTGTGAGTTGGATGGAACACCGCTCAAGACATTATTGTGAAATCTTCACCATTTCCTAGCTTTCAATCACTCAGATGTGAACCTCCAATAAAAAGAGGTTTTGTGGTACAGATGATCTACATATGCATGGATTGGCTGAATACAAAGCCAAATTTCATAATTTATAAGGGTTTGTTTTGTTTTATAATGAATATATTTTGTATTTTAAAAAGCAAAACAACACTTTCAAAGCTAAAAGGAAACAGTCTTCCTTTAATTTTGTTTTTCTTATGGCTGAATTCTTTGTTTTTAAAAAAAGTGCATGCTAACTGAAGGCAAAGGTTTTCTTACAGCTACTAAGTATTTTAATACTTGAATGCAAGTGCTGGCTTGTCTGCTTAAGATAAAAAACCACCTACAGAGTTCTTAATAGCAAAGAATTACAACACCATTTTCGTGAAATTAGTTCAAATATAGTTTGAACTATATATTTGAAAATAATTTATATCTAGAGGACTGATTTTAAACGTCAATATTAGTGATCTCGAAAGCTGAGTTTGAACTTTTGACCTTCTTGGCTTCTTTTTGATGTATAAAAACAGTCTGAATGATTTTTTTGTTGTTGTTACACACACACACATTCAAAATTCAGTAAAGCTGGTCAAAATTTTCCAAAATTCAATAGAAAAAAAGGAACATTTTCCACAATTTTTGTAGCTGTTTTTCAATTAGCTCTAAAATTCAGGACTATCTACCCAGGATGCAACTGGAAAAGTGGTGGGATTATAACAGAAAAAACACTGAAAATTTATTAATTGAAAGAGAAGAAGTCACTTTTATTCAAGATTAAAATTCTAGTTTCATTCAATCCTATTTAACAAACACCCAGACCTCTTCAGTTGGGGCTGAGAAATCTCCCAAAGTTATCAATCTTAAAGGTAAACAAAGAAAAACAGGCAAAAGAAGACTTCACACTCCTGATATTTTCAAGTTAAAAAATAAGCATTATTTTATTTGGCTGGGATGTTGGGAAGAAGGTGGTTGTCAGGTTCTTTTTATACATCATTAATGAACAAACAGGGGCACAAATCTAGTTTGCTTTTGTTTTGTAGATAAAGGTCACCGTTTATTTAAAAAAATAGTTAAGTTACAGTGTATCTCCCTCTTCCACACCATGGTAATTAACTGATCTTTAAATATTCATGGTAAATAGGCCTAATGGTCTGTGATGGGATGTTAGATGTGGTGGGATCTGAGTTACTACAAAAAATTCTTTCCTGGGTATCTGCTGGTGAATCTTGGCCATATGCTCAGGGTTTAGCTGATCGCCGGTCAGGAAGGAATTTTCCTCCAGGGCAGATTGGAAGAGGCCCTGGAGGTTTTTCACTTTCCTCTGTAGTATGGGGCACAGGACACTTGCTGGAGGATTCTCTGCTCCTTGAAGTCTTTAAACCACGATTTGAAGACTTCAATAGCTCAGAGATAGGTGAGAGGTTTTTCGCAGGAGTGGGTGGGTGAGATTCTGTGGCCTGCGTTGTGCAGGAGGTTGGACTAGATGATCATAATGGTCCTTTCTGACCTTAGTATCTATGAATCACCAACCACTGCAAGGGGAGAATTTCCAGTCTTTTTCCCTTCCCATCCTCGCTGCTGGAAAAGAACAGAAAGCTTCAACGCAACTTCCTTTCACCTCTTCTCATTTTTGCAACCTCTCCCTCAGATCATTTTGGTGTCGCTGCTGCTGTTCACAGCTTTCCTAGGTGGCAGCTGATGGCAAGATCTGACTAGTTTCACTGCTACCAATAGCCATTCTGAATATTAGTTGTGACACTGACCAGAGTAACATATATCTTACTCTGCGGCCATCTGGAACCATGAGAGCCCCATTGACAACTGCTATTGGGAGAGAATGACTGCTCTCTTCCTTCCCCCCCAAAAACTAGTATTGCAACACAGTGAAACAAGACTCCAGCCAGTTTCATTGCTGCTGTTCAAAACCCCATTGGACAGCTGTAAAACTGATGAGATCATGGCAATTCCTGTTTACTGCTAATTTAGTTTAGGAAGTTGCATATTCAACATTGGGGGGGAGGGGCGGTTGGGAAATTTCAAGTCCTAGTTTTGCATCTGATCCACATTGGGGCATTAGTTCTCAAAAGGGAAAAATGTCACATAATGAATCACGGACATCACTTCCTGCAGTATCTAAATTTTCTTGGGAGATTTCTCAAGCTTATGAAATCAGAGCCCAATATATTGGTTCAGGTCATACAGCTGGCCATGCTCGGGATCTGATGTTTGGGATAGGATTGGAGGTTTAATGTTTGGAAGTTTTCCCCAAGTCATCATCAGACTATTCACTCATGCAATTTAAGATTGTGGCACACCTCCCCTGTCAGGGTGAGGGACCTGCTTTGATCATCTGACCAGGCCCTCTAAGCTTGATGGTACCAGAGCATTTCTAGGGAAGTTTGAGGAAGATGTGACATAACATTCAATTGTCTGGTAAGAGTTTATAATGATTTTTTGTCCTCAAATATCCATAGAATATCCCTAAGGCACCTTCTTCCCAAAGTCTGTCTTTCCAGATCGCTCTGGTTTATGAATGAACTATGCAAACTGAGGCAGGAGGAAAGAAAGCTTGAGCAACAGTAGCAGAAGCTTCAATTTGAATCTGACTGACCAACTGCAAAGATTTTTGAAGTTCAATGGTGTGGCTATACACAAGTCAAAATAGACTTTTTGCCTCCTTGATAATATCTGCAAAGTTTCAATCAGTGGACCTGTTTTGAGTGGTAAATAATTTGGTTTATCTACATTGCATTTACTCAGTGGCTAATTCAAGTGTCTTCAATTGTAAGGAAATTCTGTGTTATTTTCCAAAATCAGGCAGATTCAGACTGAACTGTCAGCATTCACAAGGACAGCACAATCTGTCAGAAGGAATGCCTCTGACCCATTTTCCCCAAATTATTCTTAAAGTAAGGGATTTTAGCAATACTTTTAAACAATTAATAACCACCAAGAATACTAGCACTTGATTCTGCAGTGGCACAGATGCCACTATTTGTACCGGTCCTAATATAGGAAAAAACAAACCAGTTGATTGTCATTAGTATTAGGTACACCACCAGAGGAAGATAGCTAATAAGTACATAGTTTACCATTTTATTAGACTGTAAGTTTCTTGTGGCAGGGATCATTTCTGTGTTCGTGCAGCACCTAACAAGAGGGTCTGGATTCTGATATAGGTGTGTTGCAATAAAATAATATAATAATCATAATTTTGACATTGTTTGCTTTTTAAAAGTATTTTGGGAATAAAGTTTTGAGATAGGCTTTGAGTGCCACTGCTCTGCTGATTCATGCATAGAAACTTCACTTTATTTGTAGTTATTACAAAAAGTTATACATAAATCAGAAGAGGCTGTGACTTTCATCTTGTGTGGTGGCACTTTTCTTATAAGCATGACAGAGATTGAAGCCATCATGAGAACTTCAGAATCACATATTCTTCCTCCAAATACATGTCATATAAACTTAAATTTAGATTAAAATACTACAAAACAACAATTTAAGCAATTTGATTTTCAAATTTCATGTTTGGGGCTCACACAGTTCTCTTGATGACTGGCCTGCTGCCCTTCCCTAAAATCTTGGGGAAAGCCATGGATAAATTATATTTGCGTGGTTTACTCCACATAAAGAATTCCCACTTTTCTTGTATTGTTTTGATTTTCTGTGGCTCCTTCCTCATGAGGGGTCAACTTTTTTATTTTATTGTAAGTCTGTCAAGCGATTTAAAAAAGTTATCATGATTGTTCACGCTGTTAAGCAACAATACCATTTATTTTAAATATGTTTGGATGTTTACTACATTTTTAAATACATTAATTTCAGTTACAACAAAATACAAAGTGTACAGTGCTCACTTCATATTTATTTTTTATTACAAATATTTTCCCTGTAAAAAACAAAATTATTTTTCAATTCACCTCATACAAGTACTGTAGTACAATCTCTTTATCATGAAAGTTGAACTTACAAATGTAGAATTAGGTAGAAAAAAACCTGCATTCAAAAATAAAACAATGTAAAATTTAAGAGCCTACAAGTCCACTCAGTCCTACTTCTTGGTCAGCCAATCACTCAGACAAACAAGGTTGGTTACAATTTGCAGGAGATAACGTTGCCCACGTCTTGTTTACAGTGTCACCTGAAAGTGAGAAAAGGCTTGTAGCTGGTGTGGCACGTATTTATGTGCCAGATGCACTAAAGATTCATATATCCCTTCATGCTTCAACCACCATTCCAGAGGACATGCTTCCATGCTGATAATGAGTTCTCCCTGATAACGATCCAAAGCAGCACGGACCGACATGCTCATTTTCATCACCTGAGTCAGATGCCACCAGCAGAAGGTTCATTTTCTTTTTTGGTGGTTTGGATTCTGCAGTTTCCACATCAGAGTGTTGCTCTTTTAAGACTTCTAAAAGCATGCTCCACACCTTGTCCCTCTCCGATTTTTGATGGTACTTCAGATTCTTAAACCTTGGGTCGAGTGCTGTAGCTATTTTTAGAAATCTCACATCGGTACTTTCTTTGCGTTTTGTCAACTCTTCTGTGAAAGTGTTCTTAAAACGAACATGTGCTGGGTCATTATCCGAGACTGCTATAACATGAAATATATGCAAAATGCGGGTAAAACAGAGCAGGAGACATACAATTCTCCCCCCAAGGAGTACAGTCACAAATTTAATTGACACATTATATTTTTAATGAGCATCATCAGCATGGAAGCATGTTCTCTGGAATGGTGGCCGAAGCACAGAAGAGGAATATGAATGTTTAGTTGCAATGCCAGCTACAAATGTGCCATGTGAACGCCTGTTCTCACTTTCAGGTAACACTGTAAATAAGAAGCAGGCAACAGTATCTCCCGTCAATGTAAACAAGCTTGTTTATATTAACAATTGGCAGAATAAGACATAGGACTAAATGGACTTGTAGGCTCTAAAGTTTTACACTGTTTGGTTTTTGAGTGCAGTTAAGTAACCAAAAAAAAAAATCTGCATTTGTAAGTTACACTTTCATGATAAAAAGATTGTACTTCAGAACTTGTATGAGGTGAATTGAAAAATACTATAACGTTTATCATTTTTACAGTGCATATCTCTGTAATCAAAAATAATCAAAAAGAGCACTGTGCACTTTGTAGTCTGTGTTGTAATTGAAATCAATATTGAACATGTAGAAAAACATCCAAACATATTTAATAAATTTCAATTGGTATTCTGTTATAAGTGCAATTAATCACAATTTTTTTTAATTGCGATTCAGTTTTTTGAGTTAATTGTGTGAGTTAACTGCAATTAATTGACAGCCCTATTTTATTACCACGACATTTTATTATCTTCTGCCCTTTCTCCATCAATTAGCTCTTCTTCCCAGCCCCCACAAGGATAACAACTATGATGTCATAAATAAATAATACTTAGCCCTTATACAGAACTTTTTACTCATATCTCCAAATGCTGTACAGGGAGGGTAAAAAGACCAGTTTCCCCAAATTTATGACTAATATGTTCATTGTTAAAAGTATACTTTGCAATATTTGGAATTGTGCTCTATGGAATATAGCATAATGATTGAGGCTTATTTTACTATATGCTTGCATATATTTCACTAATACAATTTTATCAGTAAAATTTTATTTAAAATTATATTTTAAAAGTATACCATTAGCTCATGAACTGGATTACTCCCATTAGCATTTTATTAAAAATAAAATGAATTTCAGCAATTGAGATTGTGACACTGGCAAACCAGGTGCCAGCTCAGGTCACAACCCCAGGCCAATTCGCTTGTGTGTTAGATCATAGATACTAAGGTCAGAAGGGACCATTCTGATCATCTAGTCCGACCTCCTGCACAGCGCAGGCCACAGAATCTCACCCACCCACTCCTATGAAAAACCTCACCTATGTCTGAGATCAAAGTGTGTTCAGTTATTTAAACTTAATGAAAACTAGTGGAATTTTACTTGTATTTTCACTTTTCTGTTCCTGTCATAATGTAACAGCAAACTTTACCCTGTAACTAAATAACCCATCAAAAAAAAAATGGTGAAATGCTTATAAAGGACCTAAAGACTTTTAACAGAAAATTCTAATTTCGGAGCAAGTGGGCATTATGTACAATGGTTTGAGGTCAAAATACTAAGTGCATTCCTAACACACCACCCCTAAAGGAAAAGCCCACGTGGGTAGAGACACTATCAGCTTGCTTACTGAGTGAGATACTATAAATATGGATTCAAGAAAAGATCCCCTCTCTCTGAAGTGTCTGGACTCTTACAGAGACGTGTACCAAATGCAAAGTGGAGATTCCCCAGAGACAATCTGGGTACCATGAAAAGACTTTTGAGAAACAGGCAGTTATTGGAGTTACAAACTGTGATTCATCTGTACACGTATTTTACCTGCCATAGTCTTTTAATAACGCTCATTCTTTTTTCTTAGCTAATAAACCTATAGTTTACTATAGAATTGGCTGTCAGTGTTATCTTTGGTGAAGGATCTGAAGTACTAATTGATCTGGTAAATGACTAATCTTTTGGGACTCGGAGAAACCTGATGTGGTGTGATTTTTAAGTGTTTAAGTGATCTTTTTATCACAAAGTTCAGTTTGCCTGGGTGGAAAGATAGGCGGAGAGTCTAAGGCAGGGGTGGGCAAACTTTTTGGCCTGAGGGCCACATCTGGGTGGGGAAATTGCATGCAGGGCCATGAATGTAGGGTTGGGGCAGGGGGTTGGGGTGAAGGAGGGGGTGCGGTGTGCAGGAAGGGGATCAGGATAGGGAGTTGGGGTGCAGGAGGGGTGCAGGGTGTACGAGGGGGCTCAAGGCAGGGGGTTGGGGTGCAGCAGGGGGTTGGGGTGTGGGGTGCAGGCTCCGGCCCAGCGCTGCTTACCTGGAGTGGCTCCGGGGTGGCAGCAGCGTGCAGCGAGGCTAAGGAGAGCTCCCTGCCTGCCCTGGCCCCATGCCGCACCACTCCCGAAAATGGCCGGCACCCCATCCCTGGAGCCCCTGGGGGTGGGGTCGGGCAGAGGGCTCCGTGCACTGCCCACCCCTGTGGGTACCTCCCCCGAAGCTCCCATTGGCCACGGTTCCCCATTCCTGGCCAATGGGAGCTGCAGGGGCGGTGCCTGGAGGAGAGGGCAGTGCACAGAGCCCTCTGTCCCCCCACCCAGGGACCACAGGAATGTGGTGCCAGCCACTTCCAGCAGCGGTGCAGGGCCCGTGGCATCACAGGGGTGGCAATCCCTCAGGCCAGATCCAAAGCCGTAGTTTGTCCACCCCTGGTCTAAGAGGACTGTCTGTGACTCCATGAGAAGACTAGTATAGTGATCCAGAAGTTCACATTTCTAACTGGCTTGGTGAAATCTAATTATAGAACATATCACCACTGTGGGATATCTGCCCTTGTTTTCGGACAGTCTGCCCCAAGGTAGGCACTCAGTCATCAGCCACTCCAGATAGCATGACAGCATGAGATACTTCAAAAAAAATACTGTCATGGTGCCATAACTTGTCTTGAACTGACACAACTGAACACTAGTGTCAAAATACCAATCCATAGGAAAGTTTTGCATTTTATTTCTTAATGTACACTTTATATTCTAATTATATGGAAATACTGTGTTAATGCAACTTGGAAGTAGAGACATTAACCACAGAAGAACTGGGACGTTCACATTTATGTTTCCTGGATCAACTGTAACTAAGTCACTTTGAGCATAAACAACACTTTGCATTTAATAATTCCTTTCATCATAAAGCAGAATCTCAAAGCATTTTACAGTTACTTAACCCTCATAACACCCTGTAAAGTATTATCTCATATTACACGGTGAAACCAAGACAGTCACAAAAAGCCAGATTTTCAAAAGAGGTCAGCACCCACAATTGGAATCAGATTTTCAAGAGCTTAGCTCCTATATAGGTACCAAAATAAGGGTCAGATTTTCAAGATTTTATACAGCAGCTCCCATTGAGATACTCGTGGCTAGATTTTCAGAAGAGCTCAGAACTTAACGTGCTGAGCTTTTTGGAAAACCTGGCCCTTAGTAACTCAGCCAACACCCTACCACACATCAATAGCTAAGCCAGGAGCAGAACCAGTACTTAAATTCCTCACTTCTGACCACAAGGCAATTCTTGTTCCCTATATTAAACGTTATAATAAAACCACTAATACCTACATACGTACATGTAACAGGGCTGAGTAATGACTCGTGTGGAAGTCAGTGGGAAGCCCCATACCGGCAGAAGGGTCTGCTCCCACATATCCAGTTGGAGGATCTCACACTTAATTTAATTTTCCTTAAATCTACATCTCAAACTTAATCTGGCATTAACAGGATGGGTTTGTTTGATTTTTGCAGTTCCTGGTCCCTAAAAGAAAAAGCATCCCAGAACATTCATGTAAGACTATGTAGCATTTAGTTGAGTATATAATCATTTAAATAAAATCAGCTGTGTTTGTTTCACTATAGTTCTATCAGGAAGCTGTGCACTGCTCAAAAGTTACAGAAAAATGACGGTACCTCATTGTAAGAAAGAAATAACTTTACTATTTAAAACAAATTCCTTAAATATGCCAGAAGCACTAGTTTTCATTTAGGATTTAATATGTCTTAAACCTAATGTCTAAAACAAAAACAATTAGCATTTTAAGAATACAAAAATAAAATTTAAAAAATTGCCTTAACTGGCATAAAATGCTCCCTAATTTTGAATCTCTTCAAAAAATATCACAGTGGGAGTTTTATGAAAAAAGATCTGAGGAAAACCCTTGTACCCTGTGAGAACTGGCTGGCTCAGATGATTGGTAACCTCCAGGTTACCAGTTTCAGTAAGGACAAAAAGTGGTTGACAAATAATGGCTATTTGAAAGCCTATGAGAAGTATGAAGTCTCAGAAGCTCACTTTGACTGGGGGGGAAGAGGGGTGAATTGCACACAGAGCAGGGAGTCAGGGGCAGTGAGACAAGATCAAGATGTCAGGGATAGGATGGGGAGCGGTTCCTACCTGCTCCCCAGACCAATCTCAAGCAGTGAGGTGGCCATTCCAGCACTTCTGAGTCCTGTTCTCACTACCCCCGTCCCATGCGCACAGCTTACAATGAACAACAAGCATTGAGGCAGAAATATAGATCAGCCTCCACAATATTTCCATTGCAGGGGTGCTTGCCCCCAAAACCTCATGGTTCTACTGCCCCTGATGAGAAGTCAATTTGGTAGTATCATTAATCCTGTTGCCAGTAGACAAGTGACCACAAACCTAAAGAGCCCCACTTCCAAATGGTACCTTTGGCAGTCCCAACAGAGTCTGGTAACTGGATGGATATAGAAAACAAATTATCTTCCACTTCCTAGCAGTGGTCTTTTCAGATCATGAATGAGCCACACTGGTGAATCTGCATTGCTGTATCCGTTCTCTGGATAAACAGAACCCCTCAATCTCTAGACTTGTCAAGTCAGCACTACATTCACACACACACAAATTCAGCCATAAAAGTTAATCTTCCCCCCACTAGTAAGTTCATGAAGACATGGACATGGTTTATAATGGAAGAACACTCTCAACCACAACTAGTATTAAACTTTAGGTACTATAATCTCAAATGCCTAAGAAGGGGCCAAGGGTGCCACATGATCCTGAAGTTCAGAAGACACACCTGATTTTCATGACCTGTCCCACATCTTTGAAACCTTTCAGGATAGCTAAGGAAACCCCACAGCTATTTTGAATTTCTCAGCACTGTATCTTTAACAAATTACACAAGAAGTTATATTCTTTTCCACTCACTGACTAGTGAAACAGCAAATAAATGTGGAATCATAAGATTCCATGGAAGATGTGAAGAGGAGAAGTCTAAAGTAAATTAGCATAGTGACTGCAACAGGAATCTCATGAGGAGGAGAAAAAACCACCAGGATAAAGGGTAAAGTATAAGGGATTATCTACACACGGAGTTATTGAAGAACAGAAATAACTCCACTGGTGGACACTCTTATTCCAAAATAAGGATGCCTTGTTTCCGCTGATCTTACCCAGTTAAGCTATAGAGGAACACTGTGGAATAAGAGTGCCCACACATGGAGTTATTCCTGAACCCTAAGAAAAGAATAGAACTGAGGACATAAATGGGAGATAAAGAATGACAAAGGACAACAAAACCACATAAGAAAGCAACTGAACTAGGGAAAAATGAGGACAGAGAGATAGAGAGACAGACTGTGAAATCCACCCGAAAGATAAGGCTATGTCTACACTACGAAGTTAGGTCGATATTATAGAAGTTGATTTTTAGAAATCAATTTTATACAGTTGATTGTGTATGTCCACACTAAGCAAATTAAGTCGGCGGAGTGCATCCTTACTACCGTGGCTAGCATCGACTTACAGAGCGGTGCACTGTGGGTAGTTATCCCACAGTTCCCGCAGTCTCCACCGCCCACTGGAATTCTGGGTTAAGCTCCCAATGCCTGAGGTGGCAAAAACATTGTCTCAGGTGGTTTTGGGTACATGTCGTCAGTCGCCCCTCCCTCCATGAAAGCAACGGCAGACAATCGTTTCGCGCCTTTTTTCTGTGCAGACGCCATACTGCTGTCGGCAGATGGTGCAGTAGGACTGCTAACCGTCATCATCCAACGCTTCCACTGCAACTCTGCTCTGCTGCTGTTGTTTCAATAGCGAATTTCTCCATGTTATCTGTCATGGGCTCCCAGGTACGTGTGGTCTTCCTTGGGAAACGTGCGTGGTGCTAACCGTCATCCTCCACTGCTTCCGCTGCAACTCTGCTCTCCTGAATCCACCTCGCAGGTCCTCTCGTTGTTCTCTATAAATATCTATTCTCATGGCATCTGTCGTCAGCCACTGCTTTTGCCATCTCTCCTGCAGATGCCATACCATGGCAAGCACGGAGACCGCTCAGATCAGGGCAGCAGTTATGAGCATTGTAAACACCTTGCGCATTATCCTGCAGTATGTGCAGAACCAGAACCTGCAAAAGCAGGCAAGGAGACGACAGCAGCGCGGTGACGAGAGCGATGAGGACATGGATACAGATTCTCTCAAAGTACCGGCCTCGGCAATTTGGACATCCTGGTGGCAATGGGCAGGCTCATGCCATGGAATGCTGATTCTGGGCCCAGGAAACAAGCACAGACTGATGGGACCGCATAGTGTTGCAGGTCTGGGATGATTCCCAGTGGCTGCAAAACTTTCACATGCGTAAGGGCACTTTCATGGAACTTTGACTTGCTTTTCCCTGCCCTGAAGCGCAAGAATACCAAGCTGAGAACAGCCCTCGCAGTTCACAAGCGAGAGGCAATAGCACTCTGGAAGCTTGCAACGCCAGACAGCTACCGGTCAGTCGGGAATCAATTTGGAGTGGGCAAATCTACTGTGGGGGCGGCTGTGATGCAAGTAGCCAACGCAATCACTGAGCTGCTGCTACCAAGGGTAGTGAGTCTGGGAAATGTGCAGGTCATAGTGGATGGCTTCGCTGCAATGGGATTCCCTAACTGTGGTGAGGCGATAGACAGACCGCATCTCTCTATCTTGGGAGGTTTCAGAGTAGCAGCCGTGTTAGTCTGTATTCGCAAAAAGAAAAGGAGTACTTGTGGCACCTTAGAGACTAACAAATTTATTAGAGCATAAGCTTTCGTGAGCTACAGCTCACTTCATCGGATGCATTTGGTGGAAAAAACAGAGGAGAGATTTATATACACACACACACAGAGAACATGAAACAATGGGTTTATCATACACACTGTAAGGAGAGTGATCACTTAAGATAAGCCATCACCCACAAGGGGGGGGGGAAAGGAGGAAAACCTTCCATGGTGACAAGCAGGTAGGCTAATTCCAGCAGTTAACAAGAATATCAGAGGAACAGTGGGGGGTGGGGTGGGGGGGAGAAATACCATGGGGAAATAGTTTTACTTTGTGTAATGACTCATCCATTCCCAGTCTCTATTCAAGCCTAAGTTAATTGTATCCAGTTTGCAAATTAATTCCAATTCAGCAGTCTCTCGTTGGAGTCTGTTTTTGAAGCTTTTTTGTTGAAGTATAGCCACTCTTAGGTCTGTGATCGAGTGACCAGAGAGATTGAAGTGTTCTCCAACTGGTTTTTGAATGTTATAATTCTTGACGTCTGATTTGTGTCCATTCATTCTTTTACGTAGAGACTGTCCAGTTTGGCCAATGTACATGGCAGAGGGGCATTGCTGGCACATGATGGCATATATCACATTGGTAGATGCGCAGGTGAACGAGCCTCTGATAGTGTGGCTGATGTGATTAGGCCCTATGATGGTATCCCCTGAATAGATATGTGGACAGAGTTGGCAACGGGCTTTGTTGCAAGGATAGGTTCCTGGGTTAGTGGTTCTGTTGTGTGGTGTGTGGTTGCTGGTGAGTATTTGCTTCAGATTGGGGGCTGTCTGTAAGCAAGGACTGGTCTATCTCCCAAGATCTGAGAGAGCGATGGCTCGTCCTTCAGGATAGGTTGTAGATCCTTGATGATGCGTTGGAGAGGTTTTAGTTGGGGGCTGAAGGTGATGGCTAGTGGCGTTCTGTTGTTTTCTTTGTTGGGCCTGTCCTGTAGTAGGTGACTTCTGGGTACTCTTCTGGCTCTGTCAATCTGTTTCTTCACTTCAGCAGGTGGGTATTGTAGTTGTAGGAATGCATGATAGAGATCTTGTAGGTGTTTGTCTCTGTCTGAGGGGTTGGAGCAAATGCGGTTATATCGTAGCGCTTGGCTGTAGACAATGGATCGAGTGGTATGATCTGGATGAAAGCTAGAAGCATGTAGGTAGGAATAGCGGTCAGTAGGTTTCCGATATAGGGTGGTGTTTATGTGACCATCGCTTATTAGCACCGTAGTGTCCAGGAAGTGGATCTCTTGTGTGGACTGGTCCAGGCTGAGGTTGATGGTGGGATGGAAATTGTTGAAATCATGGTGGAATTCCTCAAGAGCTTCTTTTCCATGGGTCTAGATGATGAAGATGTCATCAATGTAGCGCAAGTAGAGTAGGGGCATTAGGGGACAAGAGCTGAGGAAGCGTTGTTCTAAGTCAGCCATAAAAATGTTGGCATACTGTGGGGCCATGCAGGTACCAACGTTCCACACAAAGATGGACTACAAGCCGTCAGGAACAGTATCCCCGATACTGTCACGGCTAACCTGGTGGCAGAACTTTGTGACTTTGTCCTGACCCATAACTATTTCACATTTGGTGACAATGTATACCTTCAAATCAGCGGCACTGCGATGGGTACCCGCATGGCCCCACAGTATGCCAACATTTTTATGGCTGACTTAGAACAACGCTTCCTCAGCTCTCGTCCCCTAATGCCCCTACTCTACTTGCGCTACATTGATGACATCTTCATCATCTGGACCCATGGAAAAGAAGCTCTTGAGGAATTCCACCATGATTTCAACAATTTCCATCCCACCATCAACCTCAGCCTGGACCAGTCCACACAAGAGATCCACTTCCTGGACACTACGGTGCTAATAAGCGATGGTCACATAAACACCACCCTATATCGGAAACCTACTGACCGCTATTCCTACCTACATGCCTCTAGCTTTCATCCAGATCATACCACTCGATCCATTGTCTACAGCCAAGCGCTACGATATAACCGCATTTGCTCCAACCCCTCAGACAGAGACAAACACCTACAAGATCTCTATCATGCATTCCTACAACTACAATACCCACCTGCTGAAGTGAAGAAACAGATTGACAGAGCCAGAAGAGTACCCAGAAGTCACCTACTACAGGACAGGCCCAACAAAGAAAACAACAGAACGCCACTAGCCATCACCTTCAGCCCCCAACTAAAACCTCTCCAACGCATCATCAAGGATCTACAACCTATCCTGAAGGACGAGCCATCGCTCTCTCAGATCTTGGGAGATAGACCAGTCCTTGCTTACAGACAGCCCCCCAATCTGAAGCAAATACTCACCAGCAACCACACACCACACAACAGAACCACTAACCCAGGAACCTATCCTTGCAACAAAGCCCGTTGCCAACTCTGTCCACATATCTATTCAGGGGATACCATCATAGGGCCTAATCACATCAGCCACACTATCAGAGGCTCGTTCACCTGCGCATCTACCAATGTGATATATGCCATCATGTGCCAGCAATGCCCCTCTGCCATGTACATTGGCCAAACTGGACAGTCTCTACGTAAAAGAATGAATGGACACAAATCAGACGTCAAGAATTATAACATTCAAAAACCAGTTGGAGAACACTTCAATCTCTCTGGTCACTCGATCACAGACCTAAGAGTGGCTATACTTCAACAAAAAAGCTTCAAAAACAGACTCCAACGAGAGACTGCTGAATTGGAATTAATTTGCAAACTGGATACAATTAACTTAGGCTTGAATAGAGACTGGGAATGGATGAGTCATTACACAAAGTAAAACTATTTCCCCATGGTATTTCTCCCCCCCACCCCACCCCCCACTGTTCCTCTGATATTCTTGTTAACTGCTGGAATTAGCCTACCTGCTTGTCACCATGGAAGGTTTTCCTCCTTTCCCCCCCCCTCTTGTGGGTGATGGCTTATCTTAAGTGATCACTCTCCTTACAGTGTGTATGATAAACCCATTGTTTCATGTTCTCTGTGTGTGTGTATATAAATCTCTCCTCTGTTTTTTCCACCAAATGCATCCGATGAAGTGAGCTGTAGCTCACGAAAGCTTATGCTCTAATAAATTTGTTAGTCTCTAAGGTGCCACAAGTACTCCTTTTCTATCTTGGGACTGGACCACCTTGGCAGCCAGTATGTAAACAGCAAGGGGTACTTTTCAGTGGTGCTGCAAGCACTGGTGGATCACAAGGGACGTTTCACTGACATCAGCGTGGGATGGCCAGGAAAGGTACATGATGCTTACATCTTCAGGAACTCTGATCTGTTTCAACAGCTGCAGGAAGGGACTTTCTTCCCAGACCAGAAAATAACTGTTGGGGACGTTGAAACGCCTATAGTTATCGTAGGGGACCCAGCCTACCCTTTAATGCCATGGCTCATGAAGCCATACACAGGCATCCTGGACAGTAGTAAGGAGCTGTTCAACTATAGGCTGAGCAAGTACAGAATGGTGGTAGAACGTGCATTTGGATGTTTAAAAGCATGCTGGCGCAGTTTACTGACTCGGTTAGACCTCAGCGCAACCAATATTCCCATTGTTATTGCTGCTTGCTGTGTGCTCCACAATATCTGAGAGAGTAAGGGGGAAGACGTTTATGGCGGGGTGAGCGGCTGAGGCAAATCGCCTGGCTGCTGATTAAATGCAGCCAGACACCAAGGCGATTAGAATCGCACAGCAGGGTGCGCTGCACATCAGAGAACCTTTGAAAACAAGTTTCATGACTGGCCAGGCTATGGTGTGACAGTTGTGTGTGTTTCTCCTTGATGAAAACCTGCCCCCTTGACTCTACTTCCCTGTAAGCCAAGCACTCTCCCCCCTTCAATCACAGCTTGCAGAGGCAATAAAGTCATTGTTGTTTCAAAATCATGCATTCTTTATTAATTCATCACACAAATAGGGGGATAACTGCCAAGGTAGCCGGGAGGGATTGGGGAGGAGGGAAGCACCGGGTGGGGTGGTGGATGAGGGGAGGAGGAAAGGACGAGGCCACACTGCACTTCAAAACTTATTGAATGCCAGCCTTCTATTGCTTGGGCAGTCCTCTGGGGTGAAATGGTTGGGTGCCCGGAGCCCCCCCGCCGCGTTCTTGGGCGTCTGGGTGAGGAGGCTATGGAACTTGGGGAGGAGGGTGGGCAGTTACACAGGGGCTGCAGCAGCGGTCTGTGCTCCTGCTGCATTTCCTGCAGCTCCACCAGGTGCCGGACCATATCAGTTTGACCCCCCAGTAGCCTCAGCATTGCATCCTGCCTCCTCTCATCACGCTGCCACCACCTCTCCTCTTGGTCCCACAACCTCTCATCTTGCTCATCCCTCCTGTCCTGGCATTCATTTTCTGCTTTACTGGACTCTGCCATTGTTTGCCTCCATGCATTCTGCTGAGCTCTTTCAGTGTGGGAGGACTGCATGAGCTCAGAAAACATTTCATCGCGAGTGCGTTTTTTTCGCCTTCTTATCTGCGCTAGTCTCTGGAACGGAGATGAACAGCTCGCTTCATCGGAGTTGAAAGCTTATGCTCAAATAAATTTGTTAGCCTCTAAGGTGCCACAAGTACTCCTTTTCTTTTTGCGAATACAGACTAACATGGCTGCTACTCTGAAACATTACATAGCACATGTGCTTTCGGTACAAGGTTGCATTTTGCCTCTTATATTGAGGGCCTGCCGGTTTGGTGTGAAAGATCACATACGCAGGGCCGGGCAACAGAATTCGGCTTGCAGGCAGCCATGGTAAGCCACAGTCTTTCGGCTTCTTCAACCTTCATAACGTGTGGGAATGGTTTCAAACAGCAGTGGCCTCCTTTCCCATACCAAGCACCCGTTGGGTTGGCCATTTAAAAAGAGGGGCTGCGGTTTTCAGGTTAACGTGCAGCACAAAGACAACTAACCCCCACCCAAATCTCTGGGATGATCGATTCACCCCTCCTCCCACCACATGACTAGTATCAGGGTAGATCCCTGCCAGCCAAATGTGAACAGCTCAGCATGAACAGGCCCCCCCTCCACTGCATGGTTAAAAGCGGGGAACATTTCTTTTCAGCCACAGGCAAACAGCCCAGCAGGAACAGCCACCTCTGAATGTCCCTTTAATAATGTCCCTGGAGGATTTCCGCTCCATCCCCAGACACCTTAACAGACCTTTTCAGTAGCTGTACTGGCCGTGAATGCATCCCAAGTCTTCAGGGCAAATTAATAAATTAAACACGCTTGCTTTTAAACCATGTATTATATTTACAAAGGTACACTCACCAGAGGTGCCTTTCCGGCTTCATGGTCCGGAGGAGCCCGCCTTGGGAGAGTATTGGCTCCAGGGTGTCCAGTTCCTGGCTATTATGGAGAATCGTTTCTCTGCTTGCCTGTTGCGCACTATCCTCCTCATCTTCCTCGTCCCCAAAATCCTCATCCCTGTTGCGTGAGACTCCCCCCTTGCAGGTGTCCACAGACAGGGGTTGGGTAGGGGCACCCCCTAGAATTGCATGCAGCTCATCATAGAAGCGGCATGTCTGGGGCTGTGACCCGGAGCGGCTGTTTGCCTCTTTGGTTTTTTGGTAGGCTTGCCTGAGCTCCTTAATTTTCACGCGGCACTGCTGTGCATCCCTGTTATAGCCTCTGTCCATCATGTCCTTGGAGATTTTTTTCAAATATATTGGCATTTCGTCTTTTGGAATGGAGTTCTGATGGCACAGATTCCTCTCCCCATACAGAGATCAGATCCATTACCTCCTGTGCGGTCCATGCTGGAACTCTTTTGAGATTCTGGGACTGCATGGTCACCTCTGCTGATGAGCTCACCACGCTGGCCAAACAGGAAATGAAATTCAAAAGTTCCCGGTGCTTTTCCTGTGTACCTGGCTAGTGCATCTGAGTTGAAAGTGCTGTCCAGAGTGGTCACAGTGGAGCACTCTGGGATAGCTCCCAGAGGCCAATACCGTTGAATTTTGTCCACACTACCCCAAGTTCGACCCAGCAATGTCGATTTCAGCGCTAATCCCCTCATCGGGAAGAAGTACAGAAATCTATTTTAAGAGCCCTTTAAGTCGACAAAAATGGCTTCGTCGTGTGGATGGGTGCAGGGTTAAATTGATCTAACGCTGCTAAATTCGACCTAAACTCGTAGTGGAGACCAGGGCTAAGTGTATTCTAAGGGTATGTCTACACTGCAATTAGACACCTGCCACTGGCCTGTGCCGGCTGACTTGGGCTCACAGGGCTTGGGCTGCAGGGCTGTCTAACTGCAGTGTCGACTTCCAGGCTTGGGCTCCAGCTCGTGCTCTAGGAGCCTGCAAGGTGGGACGATCCCAGAGCTCAGGTGAGCCCGGAAATCTACACTGCAATTAAACAGTCCCACAGCCTGAGCCCCATGAGCCCGAGTCAGCTGGCACAGGCCAGCCAAGAGTTTTTAATTGCAGTGTAGACATACCCTTAGTCCTTCCTCTGGGAGCATGAAGAGTTTGAATTGTGACCTGACCTGTCTTTTACTTAAATATAAAAATATTTTCCTTCTGCATTTGTCTCTGAAGCAGTAAAGTAAAACCAGTATTTTTGTGAAGGATTTGGTAACTTTCTGGGCACTCCGTAAAGCCCATTCCTCCCCTGCCCCCCTTTGTTAAGGCTGTTGAGGGAAGCTGTGGGTTGAGGTGGATATATCTATGTGCTGTCCTTTTTCTAAGTTTATGTTATATTTTTTAATTTATAGAATAGGCACACAGAACACTGGACGGACGCCTATAGACGTATTTTAACATTCTGAATAAAAAAAAAGAGATAAATTGATATCAGCTAGGAGACCCATTGCAAATGACTACATTTTGCAAGTTGTCATATAAGCAAAAAACAACAAAAAAAACAGAAACGCAGATGAGAAAGTGTACATTTTTTGTACAAACTTTGACATCATTTAAAATTCAATCATTGTACAGTGTTTTTATCTAATGAGAGCAGTGATCTTTCTAAATCCACCCTCCTTCCTAATAGCCCATCCTGTCAGTTTCATCAGAATGCTCCAATACAAACAAAGGCTAGGCAAAAAAGGCAGAAGAAACTAACAAAGAAAGTGAAAGGGCTGCTGCTCTGGCCTGTAATACAGAAAGGGATTAATTTTTCAAAGAAGTGGGAAGGAAGAAGAAAAAAAGACTAAAAAACATTTAGGAACTGAATGTATTTTTGCATTGGTAAAGGGATATGTAGCCTGTCTCCTCTAGGAGAAGCATTTTTTCAGGAACCTGTTCAGTGGTCCATGTGAAGCTTTTATGTTCTTATGGACAAAGGCCCACATCAGAAATAAAAACTATCAAAATTGGCATCTTTGTAGGTACTCTAAAGAGAGGCCAAGGACCAAACTAGCATGGAGACTCAGGCTATGTCTACACTGTGCTTTCGTCAGTAAAACTTTTGTTGGTCAAGGCTGTGAAAAAAACATCCCCAACCAACAAAAGTTTTACCCACAAAAAGCAGCCGTGTGGACAGCTTTGTCAGGGGGAGACACTCTCATTGGGGGTGGTTGTCTTTTGTTGGCAGAAGAGAGCTCAGAAAGAGCAGCTAAACTGCGTACCTTACAACAGCACTGCTATAGCAGCACAGCTGTACCACTGGAAGGTGCACAGTATAGACATAATCTGAATTACCTTCTCACATTTAGAAGTTCTCCCTGCAATTCAGGACTTGGTGGGGCACAACGAGGTATATCACTCACCTTTTACATCTACACTGCATTCTTCTTTCAGCAGCATGTAGAGTAGGTATTTGTTAGCCGCGCTAGCATGGGTTTAAGTAGCCATGTAGAACAGCTTAGGTAAGTGGAGTACAGACACTCCTGAAGGCTGTGGGTATGTACCCGAGTACATATCCTACACAGCTCTTTGCTTGCCCAAGCCATGCCTTCTTGTCTACGCTGCTGTTTTTAACTGTGTAGTATCCTGCTACCTCCCAGCTGCTGGAGCTTTTCCACATCACAGGAAAAGACTTCAGCAGTGAGCAAAGGTTCTGGCAGCTCCCAGCTGCTAGATCCCTTCCCCGCGGCAGGTAAAGACTGGCAGTGGGGGAGGTTCTGACCGCTCTGCTGCAGGGAAAGGCTCCAGCAGTGGGGATCAGCCTTTACCACCAGCCCCCTTCCACTAGAGCCTTTCCTCATGGCAATGAAAGTCTCTGGCAGCCATGAGTTGCTGAAACCTTTCCCTGCTGCCTCCCCACTGCCAGAGCTTTTCACTGACATGTGTAGCTATACGTACCATACACGCTGCTGAAAGTGGTGTGCAATGTAGACGTAGCCTTAGGCTTACTTTTAACCTGCCCTTCAAAATAGTTTTATTTCAGTGTTTGCCACTGAAAATTGACATTAAATGTTGATCATAAGAGAATTGGTATTGAAAGCTTTGGCTAGATTAATGTAATATCAAGACTCCTTTTTTGTTGCATAGCTCATTTTGAATTTCTAGCAAGCCCATCACACATCAGGATCTGTGGATAATTGAGGGCTATGTGGTGAGAAAGCAGTTCAGTCTCCTTTCTACTTCAATCTTTGACCTTCTTGCTCACGCCCTAGAAGCAGGCCTTCAGAAATGATGGACACACACCAGCAGGGCACTGTGGGGATTTTTACATTGACTCTACCTATGTTGAATTTGCAAAATGAATAAGTGTTAGACTTTAGTTTTAAACACTATCAATAAGTTTAGCCAATATGACCAATTTTTTTAATGTGCTTACGAAGTTTATTTAATCATTTGTGTGTGTTTTTCTCTTAATGGTAAGTGTTTAAAATATTCAGAAAAGAAAAAGGCTTTAGTTTCAGGCTTCTAAAATATAATCACACTATAGACAACACTTAAAACAAAAATAATAACAACTGACAGATACCTAATTTGTTTATACCTTTCGCAATAATTTAACTTGGTTGAATATATATTTTTTATATTTATGCTTATTTTAACATATGTATTATTTATCTAGCGTTTGTACAATCTATAATACGAAATTGTATTTGCAAACCGATGAGTCTAGACTGAGACCTACAGCTACATTAAGTAGTTAGAATATGGTGTCAGTCTTTATATGAGAAAAAAATGTATAGATTAAAAATCTTTATAGATTACTTGTTGTTTTCAAACCTACTGCATATGCCAACAGCGAAGTGCTAAACCTCCATTTTGGTGGGTTCCAACATTCATTGTCACTGTATGTAATCTGAATAACTCTTGCAGGGATAAGGGGTATAGACAGAGCAAGCTGTATTTTAAACCACTTAACAAGGGTGAAGTGAACCCTAAACTCTTCAGTCCAGAAAAATCCACTTTCAGAATCCAGGGAAAATCCATCTTATTATAGCAGGGGGCAGAGGAGAGGAAAAGGGGGATTTCAAGTTTAAGTGGCCAAATATTAGCATAGCAACAAGAGATTCCATGTTGACGTTATGCTTACCATAACATGCATCCCAGGAAGTGAGCTGTAGCTCATGAAAGCTTATGCTCAAATAAATTTGTTAGTCTCTAAGGTGCCACAAGTTTTCTTTTTTTTCCTTTTCTTTTTTACCCTAACACTGTATTTTGCCTTTATATACAATAGTAATGTGGAGCTGCACATATACCTAAGATAGACAGATAATACAATTAATAATAATAGTAAGCCAAAACAAAGACTGACCACTTGGAAAAGTTTATGATTTGTATTTCTTTAAGTTGACAAAGTTAACCTGAGTTATACCATATATGAGCAAACCTTACCCTATACAATCTTTTGTAAATAATTTTTCTACTTCTAATTTTTTTCTCCCAGCTTTTTTAAAAAGGGGCTGAATCCTCTTGGACAAGTTTCTGCACAGAAGGAGCACTGTACTTCTGAAAATAGTGATTTACAAGGAAAAGGCGACCCTGAACAACAGGAGAGGAATAATAAGATGCTACAAGCAAAAATAAAGGGATGGAACAACGCTGCAAGTATAGCGAAGAGGCTTGGTGAGATCATAAACACGGGAGCTTCCCCATGATGGTTTAGGATGAGGTCACCAGAAGCTCTCAATATCCCAGCATTTGTAACCTCGCAATTCAGGGGCTGCCCCTACAAGACACAGTATTGTTCTTGACACCGCATCCCTCATTAGTCCATGCCGGTAACAAACGGGACCACGCCTTCCACCGGGCCGCTTTTAATGTTGCCGTTTCGCCGTTCAATGCACGGGGAGAAGGTTACTCCTTTGTACAGATCGCGAAACACGTTCGCTGTACTGGGCTTCCCTAGGAATCGCCGGAGGAAAAACATGAACTCTTGAACCCTCGCTGCAGATTTAACACAGACCTTTGGAGAAAGGGGAAGCCAGCAACTTTCCCTGCACAGGTTTGCCTCCCCCACTGACTGTTCAGAACCTGGGACAAACTCCAGCCCTGGGACCGCAGATTAGAGGAAAGGCGCCTCCTGCCAGCCTGCATCCACCCCCCGGGGCCCACTGCTGCTGGGGGAGAGAAAGAAAAGCTGCCCTGGCCGCTGCGAGCGTGCGAGTGCCGGGCCGCTGGGACGCCAGCCCGGATTCCAGCTCTCGCCTCGCCTCGCCTCGCCTCGCCTCGCCCGGACGCCGCCGTCCGCCGTGGCCCAGTTGCTGCCCCGCGGCCTTGCTCCTTACCGCCGGGCCCCAGCGTCCGCCTCCGAGCCCCGCGGCTCCCTGGAGGGCCCAGCCCCGGGGGACGCCCCTCAGGCCCTCCCCACCCGCGAGAAGTTCTTCTCCGCCCCGCTTGGCTCACACCGCGCGGAGAAGGGGGGCCCCCGGAGAGGGCGCCGGTGACCCCCATGCGGGGAAGGCCCCGTCTCAGGCCCCGGCTTTTCCTGGCGCAGCCCCCCCCCGGCGGACTCTCCTTACCTGGGCTTGAGGCTGCCCGCGCCTCGCTCGTAGGCCCAGGCGGCGGCTGGCTGCGCGGCGGCGGCGGCGGCGGCGGCTGGAGCCAGGGGGTCGGCGAAGCTGGGAGTCGGCGGGTAGTTCCTGTCCATCATCGGGGCAGCGAGCGGGGCGCGGGGGCTGCGCTCGGGCCCTGCGTGCGGGGCGGCGGCAACGGGGACCGAGCAGGGCGGGTGGGAACGGCCCCCCCTTCCCTCATGCGGGCCGGGCAGCGCCGCGTCCCCGTCCACCCCCCGCCGCTCCGGGCCAGGCCGCCGAGTGCCTCTTTCCCGCCCCGCTCAGCTCCGGGCGGCGGCCGGCGGGCGGCTCAGGGGAGCTGCACACGGAGGAGGCGGTGGCAGGGGCTGCGAGCCGCCCAGGCGGAGACCCATGTCGGGCTGCTCCTTCCCAGGATGCACCTCCCCCTCCGCTGCTCACTGGGGCTGATGGGCTTCGGCTCCCGCGGGCAGGGGGCAAGGGAGGCCGGGGGGGTGGGGATTGCCTAGCGGGGGGGATGGCTCGGGGCAGGGGGTGTCTGTAATCTAGCCTCGGAGAAAGGGGGTGGCTTTAATCCCGGCGGAAAGGGGGCCGCGGCCTATCTATTGGGGTGAGTCGAAAACGGGGTGGGGAGATGTAATCCGGATGGGGGGTTGTAAACAGCCCCAGAGAGGATCTTTAATCCGGACCCTGAATGCGAGGGAGGGTGTTTAATCCGGCGTTTGGGGGTTATAATCCGGAGTCCCTTTTGTGAGGGAGAGGAGTGCTTAATCCCGCGGATTCCCGAGTCTCGGGGAGAATCGCGTGCGGGGGTGGGTGTCCCAGTCGGGGGAAGAAAGGGCTGAAATGTGATTTTCCGTCTCGGTCCGGAGCTGTGGCAGGTAAAGTGCCTGCGTTTTGCCACGCCCACCCCGTGCCCTCCGGCAGGCTTGCTGTGGCCACCCGTGTTACACAGGAGGAGGCATGTTCTCCTTTGCCATTCGCACTGGGGGGGCGGCACCCGCGCCTTCTCCAGTCCAGGGCGGATCCTTTGCCTCAAATCGGGGAGTGAGGTAGTGGTTGTTCTGCCCCATAGGCGGGCAGTGGTCGCTGTCCTGGAGAAGGAGGGATGATTCCCCCCACTCCCTACTTGCATTCCTTCGTGAAGCCTCCATACGTGGTGGCCCCCCCACCTGGACAAATTCTCCCTACGGGGAAATAGGGTGATTTGTAGTTTATCCTCTTCCAACCAGGTGAGAGATGTCTCGCTCCGAAGTTTACATTCAAAAGCAGGTGCCAAGCAGCAAGGATTTGTTGCAATGATAGGACTCTGCACTTCCTTTCCTCCACCCAGCTATCACCAACACCGAAGACTTCCCCTAATTTTCATCCCTAGGTAGGGAGATTACCTTTGGGGGATTAATTTAAAAGCAGTTATACCCAGTTTTCTCCCATTGGTGAGGAAAAGCTTTATTGTGAGTGTATTGCTGCTGATATATTTACAATCTCCCTCAGCCTTTGTGAAATTTCCCTCAGTCCCTACTATCCCAGTTTGAGAACAGCTCTGTTGCAGTCAGTTCTGTTTCCTGGGAGTTGTTCCTGTTGTTCCTTCAACAGCAGGAATAATAAAAAGAACCAGTTCCTCACATACCAGTAGACCGCATAGATATAAAATATTCAGAGAAGCAGAGGAGCCACTGAAACAAAATCAAACACCTTGACCTATTTTGTACTACGTTGGCTTTAAAGGTGTAGACAACTTCTAAACCTGTTGCCATAATAATCAAAATACGTTAACTTAAGTACAATGAGATAATAGTTATTCTTGATTTTCACATTTTCTTCTCTGTTCTTTTCTCATAATATTTATTCCATTAAAATATCATCTCTTTCCTCTCATGATAAAATTAATATATTTTTGCCCCAGAGGCCCCATCCTGTTCTCTCACTCACAAGTATTTTTTGTCACCACATCATGTTATTACCTCTTAATAAACATAAAATGCCATTACTTTGCATGCAGTTTTATGGAGATCATGGTTCCTGCTACAAAGATTGTAAAATCTAGGATACCTGACCTAGTGGAGAACCTCACTGGGAGTTCCGTGCAGCCGCAGAGATGTCATTGTAGGACTGGAGCCTACAAACCTAGAACAGGAATATAGACAGAGAAAGGTGGTTAGTGAAAGAGATGAGGGAATCAACTGTGTATATTAACACAAAAGAAGAGGGGATCTCAGGAGAGATTTGATGGTGCAGTTTGAGGATGGATGGTGAACTGATAGAGTAGTGTTTCACATGTAGGGAATAGCATGTAAAAAGCAAGAGAAGGAGGAGAGGACGAAAAACAAGGTGAGAAGAGTGCAGGCCATGAAATGAGGAGTAGAGACTTGACAAGTTGGTGGTGCAGAGTCTTAAAAGTGAAGATGAGGAATTTAAACTTGAGAGGAAATGAATTTGAGGGAGTTGAATGGTCAAAACAGCAGCAATAGATTATTTAATCTTTTTACTGGGCGGGGGTTAAGAGAGAGTCAAGGATTTGTTTATAATAGTCCAGACAGGATAGAACTATGGCTTGAACCAGTTTTGACAGCGGAGAGAAACATAAAGGTGCAGATTTTATAAATGTTTTAAAGGTAGAAGCAACAAGATTGGGCAAGTCTGTATATGAGCAAATAAAGGAAGAGAGGAGTAAAAGATTAACCAAGTCTGTGAGTGACCAATTCCAAAATAAAAACAGTAGAGTGGTGAGTATTAATGAAGAAAGGGAAAAGGCTAGAGAGTTAGGATCATAGGCTAGGAGTTCAGCTTTTGCCATGTTTCATTTAAGAAAGCAGCAAGTCACCCATGAGGAGACAGGAAGAAATGAGTCCCTGGATGTAAGGGTAGAGGTAGATGTGAGAGTTATCAATAAGAAGTCGTAAGAAACCATGAGAGTTCATAAAGTCACACACGGTCAAGGGTAGAGAGGAAAAGAGAGGGGACCAAAGACAATGAGTTTTCCTTGTCCTTCCATATGACAGCACCTGTACTGCTGGAGCTGCCCTGAAAGAGAATGTGTGAGATAGGGTCACCCTCTGGAGAAGATATAGGTTTCTATTTACATATGAATAAAATGTGATGACCAAAAGTAACTGTCAGTTTTATGCTAATGCCTAAATAAATATACAGTTGAGGCTATTGAAAGTAGCATTTCCAGCAGGAAAGGATTTACATATTGTCTTGATTTCCCTGCAGGATCTCAAGTAATTTCCATTACAATATTACAATTACAATATATTGTTTCCTTCAAAACTGTGTGGGGGCGAGGTGAATTGCCGACGCCTATACCACACACAATGCCTTGCCAAACTTCAGTTTTTGATGTCAAGAACCTATGCTAATGCAGGGCTCCGATACAAGTTTTATTACCAGAAGTATAGATCAGCAACATACTAATAAATGACAGAGCTACCAGTGAATTATGGAGGTCATCTCAAATAAATGACAATAGAAACTATAGTATCCTACCACACTGTATATTTTGTTTATACTATATTGATTAGAAAACAGGTATTAAGGAGAAAATGTACATATTAGTATTATGGTGTGTGACTCTCCATGTAAAGTCATGGTAAATCAGACCATGTGACTTTACAGTTAGGAAAAATAGTCCAACATACATACTAGTGTATTAATTAAATATCAAAAAGAAAAGGAGTACTTGTGGCACCTTAGAGACTAACACATTTTTTTGAGCATAAGCTTTCGTGAGCTACAGCTCACTTCATCGGATGCAAATGCAAATGCATCCGACGAAGTGAGCTGTAGCTCACGAAAGCTTATACTCAAATAAATTTGTTAGTCTCTAAGGTGCCACAAGTACTCCTTTTCTTTTTGCGAATACAGACTAACATGGCTGCTACTCTGAAACCTGTAATTAAATATCAGGCTGCTTCAAACACAACATTTCCCAAAATATTGCTGAGATAGGTCAGGTATCTTTTATAAGGGAAGCTGAGTGACATCTGCTGATTTGTTTCATTTCTTTGAAATCGTTGCAGCTGAGATTGATGAATGAACAGGGTGTAACTTGCATCGCTGAGGTCCACAAGTGCAGAATAAAGTCAATTTATCTAATGGCTTGCATTTTATGCACACAGTATAAATCCACTTGCTCTAATAGCAAGCCCTGAGACCTTTGTAGCTTTTTACCACACTGGCTTGGGTTACTTGCCTCTGTTCTATACCTGGGAAATACATACTGAATTGTGCTTATCTCAGTGTTTTACATTTTTGTGCTTGATTATTGTTTGATTTGAAGGATGTCATTTTTTCAGTCTTTTAACACAAGTGTGCTCAGAAAGGATCCCACTTAAAAAGTATCAGCTCTTTATAGTGCCTGATCTTGATATTTTATCTCTCAGGGCTTTACTGAAAGGTCTTTCAGTGATCTCTCTAATGATTCTTTGATTGTCCTAATCTCTATTTTATGTTCAGCACTTAAGTTTATTTAAATGTATATAGTGAAATGTACATATAAAGACAAGTATGTGTTTGGATTTTAAACTATTGTATATAAATTTAAAACCCTAAACACTAGTGTGAAAGTATTTAGATTATTTTGGTTCTTGTTGTGTTAACAAGTAAAATTTTGGTTTCAAATACAGCAATTATCTTCCTTTCAAGAGCTGAGCTTCAATTGGCTTTATATAACAGGGACCTGATTTTCAGAGATGTTGAACATTTGCAACTCAAACTGAAGACAGTAGGAGCTGCAGATGCTATTGTCTGTGAAATCAGATTCCAAGTATTTAATGTTACAAAAGATACTTTTCTGAGATATGTGCCAATGCAATTTTAGAATCTGTGGAGATAAATTAGAAAATCTTTCTTTTATACATCAGAAAACTAGGTGGAATTAAGAGACTTAACAGCTGAAATTTAAACACTGTAATATAGCACTTGTGGTTTAGCAGGTTTAACTCATAAAGCTTGGCCTGCCGAGATCTTTTTTTGTAGCTCATTGGTTGCCACTTTGTTTCTGTAGAATTTAAGATCTTATTTTAAAAAAAAAAAAATTACTGTTCAGAATGTCTTTTCCAGGGGGAAAACCTTGTATGGGGAAAGGAAACAGGGACTGCTGACTCTGATTTTCCTAAGAATTGTCCTATTGGGGAAAAGACAGAATTTACTCTCCCACGGAATTGGTTGGGTTCAGTTCTCTAAACCTGCAGATTGTGGGATCACTATTGGAGGCAACTACATCATTATGGAGGCCTTTTATCCCTCTGTACTCTATTGGGGCTGCCCTGGAATGCTGCCCTTAGACACTGAGGGTTGTGGTTTCAGAGTAGCAGCCGCGTTAGTCTGTATTTGCAAAAAGAAAAGGAGTACTTGTGGCACCTTAGAGACTAACAAATTTATTAGAGCATAAGCTTTCGTGAGCTACGGCTCACTTCATCGGATGCATTTGGTGGAAAATACAGAGGGGAGATTGATATACACGCACAGAGAACATGAAACAATGGGTTTTACCATACACGCTGTAAGGAGAAAGAAAAGGAGTACTTGTGGCACCTTAGAGACTAACAAATTTATTAGAGCATAAGCTTTCGTGAGCTACAGCCCACATGATCACTTAAGATAAGCCATCACCAGCAGCGGGGGGGGGGGGGGGAAAGGAGGAAAACCTTTCATGGTGACAAGCAAGGTAGGCTATTTCCAGCAGTTAACAAGAATATCTGAGGAACGGTGGGGGGGAGAAATAACATGGGGAAATAGTTTTACTTTGTGTAATGACTCATCCATTCCCAGTCTCTATTCAAGCCTAAGTTAATTGTATCCAGTTTGCAAATTAATTCCAATTCCGCAGTCTCTCATTGGAGTCTGTTTTTGAAGCTTTTTTGTTGAAGGATAGCCATTCTACAAGCCATTACCCTCTGATCCCACTGAGAGTTACCAAAAGAAACTACAGCATTTGCTCAAGAGACTCCCTGAAAAAGCACAAGAACAAATCTGCACAGACACACCCCTAGAACCCTGACCTGGGGTATTCTATCTGCTACCCAAGATCCATAAACCTGGAAATCCTGGATGCCCCATCATCTCAGGCATTGGCACCCTGACAGCAGGATTGTCTGGCTATGTAGACTCCCTCCTCAGGCCCTACGTTACCAGCACTCCCAGCTATCTTCGAGACACCACTGACTTCTTGAGGAAACTACAATCCATTGGTGATCTTCCTAAAAACACCATCCTAGCCACTATGGATGTAGAAGCTCTCTACGCCAACATTCCACACAAAGATGGACTACAAGCCGTAAGGAACAGTATCCCCGATAATGTCACGGCTAACCTGGTGGCTGAACTTTGTGACTTTGTCCTCACCCATAACTATTTCACATTTGGGGACAATGTATACCTTCAAATCAGCGGCACTGCGATGGGTACCCGTGTGGCCCCACAGTATGCCAACATTTTTCTGGCTGACTTAGAACAATGCTTCCTCAGCTCTCGTCTCCTAATGCCCCTACTCTACTTGCGCTACATTGATGACATCTTCATCATCTGGACCCATGGAAAAGAAGCCCTTGAGGAATTCCACCATGATTTCAACAATTTCCATCCCACCATCAACCTCAGCCTGGATCAGTCCACACAAGAGATCCACTTCCTGGACACTACGGTGCTAATAAGCGATGGTCACATAAACACCACTCTATATCGGAAACCTACTGACCGCTATTCCTACCTACATGCCTCTAGCTTTCATCCAGATCATACCACACGATCCATTGTCTACAGCCAAGCTCTACGATATAAAAGCATTTGCTCCAACCCCTCAGACAGAGACAAACACCTACAAGATCTCTATCATGCATTCCTACAACTACAATACCCACCTGCTGAAGTGAAGAAACAGATTGACAGAGCCAGAAGAGTACCCAGAAGTCACCTACTACAGGACAGGCCCAACAAAGAAAACAACAGAACACCACTAGCCATCACCTTCAGCCCCCAACTAAAACCTCTCCAACGCATCATCAAGGATCTACAACCTATCCTGAAGGACGACCCATCACTCTCACAGATCTTGGGAGACAGGCCAGTCCTTGCTTACAGACAGCCCCCCAGTCTGAAGCAAATACTCACCAGCAACCACACACCACACAACAGAACCACCAACCCAGGAACCTATCCTTGCAACAAAGCCCGTTGCCAACTCTGTCCACATATCTATTCAGTGGACACCGTCATAGGGCCTAATCACATCAGCCACACTATTAGAGGCTCGTTCACCTGCGCATCTACCAATGTGATATATGCCGTCATGTGTCAGCAATGCCCCTCTGCCATGTACATTGGTCAAACTGGACAGTCTCTACGTAAAAGAATGAATGGACACAAATCAGACGTCAAGAATTATAACATTCAAAAACCAGTTGGTGAACACTTCAATCTCTCTGGTCACTCGATTACAGACCTAAGAGTGGCTATCCTTCAACAAAAAAGCTTCAAAAACAGACTCCAACGAGAGACTGCTGAATTGGAATTAATTTGCAAACTGGATACAATTAATTTAGACTTGAATAGAGACTGGGAATGGATGAGTCATTACACAAAGTAAAACTATTTCCCCATGTTATTTCTCCCCCCCACCCCACCCCCCACTGTTCCTCAGATATTCTTGTTAACTGCTGGAAATAGCCTATCTTGCTTGTCACCATGAAAGGTTTTCCTCCTTTCCCCCCCCCCCCCCCCCCCACTGCTGGTGATGGCTTATCTTAAGTGATCACTCTCCTTACAGTTTTCAGAGTAGCAGCCATGTTAGTCTGTATTCGCAAAAAGAAAAGGAGTACTTGTGGCACCTTAGAGACTAACAAATTTGTTAGAGCATAAGCTTTCGTGAGCTACAGCTCACTTCATCCAAATGCATCCGATGAAGTGAGCTGTAGCTCACGAAAGCTTATGCTCTAATAAATTTGTTAGTCTCTAAAGTGCCACAAGTACTCCTTTTCTTTCTCCTTACAGTGTGTATGATAAAACCCGTTGTTTCATGTTCTCTGTGTGTGTATATCAATCTCCCCTCTGTATTTTCCACCAAATGCATCCGATGAAGTGAGCTGTAGCTCACGAAAGCTTATGCTCTAATAAATTAGTTAGTCTCTAAGGTGCCACAAGTACTCCTTTTCTTGATGGTTGTGGATCACTGTGTAGGGGTCCACACTACCTGAGGTTGTATTATTGGCTCGGCATTGTCTTTCTCAGGGATGCCCCATCAGGTTTGAAGAGATTGTGCCACAGATACTCGGATGTATGGAATATATGAAGAAAGCTCTCTCCCCTTCCATGGCCCCATAACCCTGGAAATGGGTCCCCTCTGCTTTTGAAAGTGGAGGTAACTATCCAGCCCAAAGTTTCTAGCCCTTACAAATATGAACCTGTGCAGTGCTGCCTTTCTGAGTCTGCAGAGAGGGAGCTTGAAACCATAGCTCTGAATAATGGTAGAGAAACAAATAAAACCAAACACTTGGAAAATGTTGTGGATATACTGAAAACAATAATATTCTGATTCTTATAGAACTATACTTCACACCTTGAATACAGTGAATGTCCAGAATTCTTTTCCAGGTAAGAACACCAATTATTAATCTTTTTATTGCTGAACTGTATTACTACTTACCATTTTCACAAAATTATCTGGTTATTGTATTTATTCAATAGGGTTAGAAATCATAGAAGTTGCATATGGAAAGGACAGACTGGGTCTGTGGAGCACAATCCATGGTCGTCCTCTTCAGTAAATTTATCACATGAGTATTGACAAGAGTGGATTGTGGGATTAGGAGGGGAGAGATGGATGCATGTGCTGGTTAGGGCAAGCTGATCCAGAGTCTTCAGCTGCAGTTGGTCAAGAAAGTTTACATACTAACTGCAATATTTATCACTATATCCAAGCATGAAGCCACAGCTTAACTTTCAACAAAAGAGAAAATATTATATTCTGATTATATTCTGGTATTAGTAATACATAACTTTGCAGCTGCTAGGGGATCAGAAGAGCTTTACAAAGAAATGCAAGAGTTTTAATGGTTAGCTCTACTGGAATAACCTTTTCTACTTGTGAACAAAAACTTCAGAACTGTGAACTCTTGGCCTTATGCTGAATGGATCAAAAATGTCGAGACTCGTAGACTTTAAGGTCAGAAGGGACCATCATAATTATCTAGTCTAACCCACTGGACATTGCAAGCTACAGAACCTCATCCACCCACTCCATAATAGACCCATAACCTCTGGCTGAGTCACTGAAGTCCTCAAAACATAACTTAAAGTTACAGAAAAACCACCATTTACACTAGCTTTAATTTCCAAGTGACCCAGGCTTCAGAGGAAGGTGAAACCCCCACAGAGTTTCTGCCAATCTGAGCCTGGGGAAATTCCTTCCCAACCCTAAATATGGTGATCAATTAGACCTTGATCATGTGGGCAAGACCCACCAGACACCTGGAAAATAATTCTTTGTAGTAACTCCAAGCCCTCCCCATCTGGTGTCCCGTCATCGGCTGTTGGAGATTGGCTACCTGCTATTGTAGGCAGTCTCATCATACCATCCCCTCCATAAACTTATCAAACTCAGTTTTGAAGCCAATTAGGTTTTGTGCCCCCACTACTCCCCTTGGAATAATTCAGAGACTTTCAAGATGACAAAAATATTCAAATTATTTACAGACCTATGTTCAGTTGAACTTCCAAAAAGCTGAGGCCTAACCTGAGCTAGGACTCGTTGTCTTACAATCTTCTGATCCAAGTTTAGTGAAAGAAACTTATTGCAGCTTTACTAATGACCATTGATTGGCAGATATCCACTTCTGTGAGGGCTGCTATTTGTGAAGGCTTCCTTTAAGTGTGTAAATGCCAGAGTATGATATCCTCACAGAGTAGAGACTTAGATTGAGATTAATGAAGGGATGTAGGTATTGTAATGCTGAGCATCACAGCACCTAATTTTTGGGTGCCTAGAAAAATCACAGGAACAAAACTGCAATCCAAAAAGTCTAGGCTCCAGGCACAATGAATAGGGAGAAAGAAGTGCCTAAGAATGTGATCCTCAAAAGCCTGCACTCTAGGTGTGGTGCCTCCTAAAATAGCCAATGGGAGATGCGGATGAGAGGGGTATGAGCTAAGCCCTGCTCCTCTCTTGGATTTAAGCGCCTTATCTGGGCTGCATGGAGGCATCTACCTTTGCTTAGCAATCCATGAATAAGAACCTGACACCTGGAGTCTTTCTTCCAAGGAGCAGATTTTTGTCTTTCTGTGTATTTTGTAAAACATATGTGCATTTACACATATTTAGCTGATTAAACAAATTAGTTAGGGCCTTGCGAATCCTCCCAGGTTAGCAGTTGTGGTCCTCACAGCAAAGGGTTATGCACAGTTGCTGAAATATGTCATTTCTCCAAAAGCAGGTAGCTCATTGTTTAACAAGGAAAATATTTTGTAAAACTTATCAGCTGTTACGGTTTGTATAATAGCCAAATACTAGAAATGTAACAAATCTCCATTTAAAAGTAAGATTTATAGACCTTTAGGGCTTTTAAACTAGATCTGCTAGTAAGGCTTTTTATTACCAAGTTATGTTTAGTAGTCTCAGTTGAGAGATATTGTTCTAAGAATTTGGGACCTTATGCTTCTATGATGCCATTTTTAAACTGTCATTGAAACAGACTGATATCCAGAAGAAAATATTTTTCCTGATCTTTTTAAACATCTTTGTTATCTATAAAATTAGGATTTGTTTTCTAGAGTTTCCAAGTTGTAGACTGCAGACAGCAGGCTGGTCACATGGTGCTGACTCCTCCTCCTTGTTTCAGCTTCTTCTATGGTAATCACGGGGCCCCATAAAGAAGAGCCTGGAAGCTTATAAAAGTAGCTGAATATAAGGAAAAAACTACTTTAGCTGCCTCTTCTAGGTCAAGCTGCTTTCAGGGACCAAAGTCAGCAGTAGAACTGGATCCACTATGTGAAAAGATGTGTCCAGTGGTGCAACTGGATCCACTATTGTGCAATAGGTGGTTCTGACCAAGCAGTAAGGAAGGAGAGAGGAAGAAAAGGGAGCAAAGTAACAGAGCATGTGCACAACCATCAGGAAAAGAGGGAGAGGGTGGGTAGTACATAAAGACATCCTCTCTATAAAAGTGTCCACACAATGAAAATGTTTCAGAATGCCTATGCTATGTTTTGATCTAAATTTCTTGGGCCTACTTTAACTGAGATTAATAGTCAAACTCCAGTTCACTTCAGTGGGAACAGGATTGGGTCCACTGTTGATACATTATAAGAACTGTCATTCCCAGATGGAAGTTAGTCTCATGTTGACTTTTCACTTTTTGTCAAAATGTTCAGACCAATTCTATTGAAGATAGTGAAGGCCATAAAACTGTATTTACAGTTTGAACTAAAATTGGATTTGTAATGAACTGGCACAGAAGTTATGAATTGCATGGACGATGTTAATCTGAGTTCTGGCTAACTTTTCTTTAGGCTTTTACTCCATGCCAATTAGGGGCGTTCTAAATTGTAGTAGTGTCCAAACTTAGGATAGGATTTTTGTTATTAAATGTAGACAATAGTGAAGGCTTTGGTACTTACGTTACTTTGTGTCAAATAGACTGCAAATAGGGCACTGTAGGGTTCTGTGTTTGTCTCTGTGATTCCAAATCATACCCACTCCCTTTACTATTCATATTTTTTTCCACACTGGCCCTGAACACAGTGCCTGCGATTTCAAAATTGAACTGGGTTTTTTCTGCAAGCAGAATTCTGTTACTAATTACATTAATGCAATCTCATTTCCCACAAATTCTGCACTTGGGTTTCTAGCTCTGTACTTGGGTTTCTAGTTCTAGAATTTGTCTGTAGAATCTTTAACATGTATTGATAAATTAATTTCAAATAAATGAAGATGAACCTGTTTATGCCAGTAACAAATCTGAGTATCATAAACAGAGTATATTATTGTTTTAATTCCTTTGTTCATCATCATGTGCAGAGGACAGGTCAGTATATTACTGTGTAATGTCTCTAGCAGATCTAGGACTTTAAAAACAACAGCTGGGCAAAACCTTTCGAATATAGCATATTAAACTTTTCTAGTTATAAAGCCAAATTGATGCCCACATCTTCACAGTCCTTCAGAAAACAGGAGAAGGGAGTGGGTTTATTCTGAAGGAATTTATGGTTTTATTCAAAACCATGCAGAACACTAAGGTTTCTTATAGTTGTAACCCAAAACCAAAGAAAATGTATCAGATTCTGCAGGGTTTCACTTTGTTTTCTGATTTGTTTGAAGTTGAAACACTGATTATTAAAGGTTGTGTGGGGACCAAAATGCAAAGAATTGACAAATTACATACAAAGTGGATTTTGCATGGTTCTAATGGTAACCCTCAGGTTAGAAAGCAGGGCTATGAATAGCTGAAGCAAAGCTGAATTAAACACGTTACCTGGAATAGGCATAGACTTTTTTTTTTTAAATTTAGTCTCCCTTAGAGTGGTGAAAAATACATTGCTAAGGGGAGGCCGAGCAACTGTGGTGCTGAGCTTTTCATAGCATGGACCTTGTTCCCTCTACTTTTCCATCCCATTCATAACTATATCAAAGAAGTCCCTAATACAGAAAATATCTACATGGAAATTAATATGAAGAAAATATATTTTAATGTGTTGAAACTTTTTTCTCATGGTATGCTTGTGTCAGGAAGGAAATACATTTTCTCATCCATCTTTGTTAAATTTCCTCCTGATCTGCTCTGTTTCTCAGGGCATGGCTACACTTGCAGATGTAGAGCACTTTGAGTTAAACCCACCTTCGGAGAGCGCAGTAGGGAAAGCTCTGCGGTCTGTCCACACTGACAGGAACAAGTGCACTGGTGTGGCCACATTTGGGGCACTTGCAGCGGCAAAGGGAGCAGTGCATTACGGGCAGCTATCCCACAGAGCACCTCTTTCCATTCTGGCACTGTGGCTTGTGAGAACGGGGCAGGGAGTGCGGGGCATTCTGGGTCCTGTCCCAATGCCCCATGATGCACTGGTTCGAATCCCAGCAATCCCTGTGCTTCCGACCACATTTGGCGCCATCTTTCAATGTTTTTTGTACTGCGCTCTCTGTCTTCCCTTTCGGTCTGCAGGAATGGAGCCCGAGTCTCGCCAGCATGTCACGTTTGGCAGTCGAGTTATTCCTTATGATCCAAAGTGACAGTGAGGATTCTGTCGATATCGACTTGAGTAACACGTATGACATGAGTTTGCTTGTGGCATTCACGGACATGCTCATCCCCGTGGAACACCGCTTTTGGGCTAGGGAAACAAGCACTGAGTGGTGGGATCACATCGTCATGCAAGTCTGGGATGACGAGCAGTGGCTGCAGAACTTTCGGATGAGAAAAGCCACTTTCATGGGACTGTGTGAGGAGCTCATCCCCACCCTCCGGCGCAAGGACACGAGATTGAGAGCTGCCCTGACAGTGGAGAAGCGGGTGGCTATTGAAATCTGGAAGCTGGCAACTCCAGGCAGCTACCAATCGGTCGCTAACCAGTTTGGAGTGGGAAAGTCGACCTTTGGAATCGTGTTGATGCAAGTTTGCAGGGCCATTCATCACATCCTGCTCAGAAGAACCATGACTCTGGGTAACGTGCATGACATTGTGGATGGCTTTGCACAAATGGGTTTCTCTAACTGCGGAGGGGCGATAGATGGCACACACATTCTAATTCTAGCACCAGCCCACCTAGCCTCAGAGTACATTAATCGGAAGGGGTATTTCTCTATGGTTCTCCAGGTGCTTGTGGATCACCATGGGTGTTTCATTGACTTTAACACAGGCTGGCCCAAAAAGGTGCATGACGCGTGCATCTTTCAGAACACTGGCCTGTTCAGGAAGCTGCAAGCTGGGACTTTTTTCCCAGACCAGAAAGATCACCGTAGAGGAAGTCGAAATGCCCATTGTGATTCTTGGAGACCCCTCTTACCTTTTGTGACAGGGTCCAGCCAGATGGCTACAAAAGAGTGGTCGAAGGTAGATACATCAGTTCCAGGTTAAGCAGGTCCCTTTCCCCTGGGTAAAACAACAGGGACTATTCCAGAACACTCAAACTTTCTAGAACTAATTTAGACAGGCAGGCTAATTAGGATATCTGTAGCCAATTGGGAAGCTGCTAGAATTAAGGCTAATCAGGACACCTGGTTTAAAAAGGCTCTCACTCCAGTTAATGAGGGCCATACAAGGAGCTGAGAGTGAAAGGGCATGCTGCTGGAGGACTGAGGAGTACAAACACTATCTGGCATCAGGCGGAAGGTCCTGTGGTGAGGTTACAGAAGGTGTTGGGAGGAGGCCATGGGGAAGTAGCCCAGGGAGTTATAGTTGTCACACAGGTGTTACACAAAACACCATAGACAGCTGTGATCCACAGGGCCATGGGCTGGAACTCAGAGTAGAGGGCGGGCCCGGGTTCCTCCCCAACTCCCTATTGGTTACAGGAAGAGTTGACTTGGACTGTGGGTCCCACCAGAGGGGAAGGTCCCTGGCCTGTCCCCCTGACCCACTAGGTGGATCAGCAGAGATTGTGGGGATTGTTCTCCTTCCTTTTCCCCATGCTGGCCAGTGATGAGGTTAGCTGAGTGAACAGCAGATTTGAGCCACCAAGGTAGAGGAGGAACTTTGTCACACCTTTAATGCCTTGGCTCACGAAACCCTACACAGGGAGCCTTGACAGCAGCAAGGAGGGGTTCAGCAACAGGCTGAGCTGGTGCAGAATGACTGTGGAGCGTGCTTTTGGCCATTTAAAGCGCTGCTGGCACTCTGTATGGGAAGCTGGACCTGGCTGATGACAGCATCCTCATGGTTATATCCATTTGTGAAGGGAAGGGTGAAAGATTCACTCAGGCATGGAACTCGGAGGTTCAACACCTGGAGGCTGAATCTGAACATCCAGAGAGCAGAGCTATTAGAGGGACCCAGCACCGGGCTGCAAGGATTAGGGATGCATTGGGGGAGAATTTGAGGCTGAAAGACACCAGTAATGTCTGGCGCCCTGCACGGGAGTGAAGTGCAATGGTTCCAGTGTTAGTAGGAATCTTTGTTTGCTACGCTGACTTGCAGTGCCTGTTTCTTTCCTGAGCTAAGGTATCTTTTACTTTATGCAATAGATTCATAGATACTAAGGTCAGAAGGGACCACTCTGATCATCTAGTCCGACCTCCTGCACAGCGCAGGCCACAGAATGTCACCCACCCACTCCTATGAAAAACCTCACCCATGTCTGAGCTATTGAAGTCCTCAAATCATGGTTCAAAACTTCGAGGGAGCAGAGAAGCCTCCCTCCAGTCAACCATGCCCCATGCTACAAAGGAAGGCAAAAAAACCTCCAAGGCCTCTCCAATCTGCCCTGGAGGAAAACTCCCTCCCGACCCCAAACATGGCAATCAGCCAAACCCTGAGCACATGGGCAAGATTCACCAGCCAGATACCCAGGAAAGAGTTTTCTATAGTAAATCAGATCCCATCCATCTAATATCCCATCTCAGGGGATTTGGCCTATTTACCCTGAATATTTAAAGATCAATTACTTACCAAAATCCCATTATCCCATCATACCATCTCCTCCATAAACTTATCGAGTAGAATCTTAAAACCAGATAGATTTTTTGCCCCCACTGCTTCCCTTGGAAGGTTATTCCAAAACTTCACTCCTCTGATGGTTAAAAACCTTCGTCTGATTTCAAGTCTAAAATAAATAATAAAGAATGTTTTCAAAGCCAAAAAAAATCCATTTATTGAAAAGAAACACAACTGCTTGGGAAACAGAAAGGGCAAGGGGATGGGATGGGGAACAGTACAATCACAGATTTGCATATGTCCCGTTATCATACTCAGCCTTCCTGTCTGGAGTACTGTGCAATGCGTGCTGCATTTCAGGATGGCTATACTGCATGGTAATGGGGGTTGAGTGCAGTGGGTAAGGGTCCTAGTTTTCAGGGCTGGGTGGTGAAGCTACAGGTTTTGGAGGCAGCTGGTAGTGGTAAGAACCCGGCTGTTGGGGAAAGTGGGTTGGAGGTGACATGGGGGCACAAGGGAAAGAGTTTTGGGACAAGGGCTGCAGAGGAGGTCGGGCAGGGTGGTGCTCCACCTGCATGGCTACAAGTGTCTGGATCGAGTCCGCTTGGTGCTCCATTATGCTTATCAGCCAATCTGTGCTTTGCTGCCGGAGCACCGTGCTTTTGTGACGGCACTCCTCATTCTGCTAACGGGTCCTCCTTTCGCTGTCCTGCCACTCCTGCACTTTTCAGTTTTCATTACTTGAATGCTGCATTACTTCATGCAACATGTCTTCCTCGCTTCTACGTAGCCTCTTCCTAATTCTATGGAGTCTTTCGACTGGTGTTAACATGAACGGCTGAGTTCTCAAGGTTGCATCTGTAAAGGCAAAATGTAACACTTAACAAAGGCAGCACTGTTCACACCAGACAGAGCAATGATTCCCCCTACTTAAGGGCAAGCACAGTCTACACAATTGCATAATTTGCCCGTCTCAAAGCGAGCGCACATAACCCACGGGAGCCCCAAAATGGTGAGTAAGCACAGGGTCAAGCATGACTGATTGTTTCATGGCTGTACTGTTCTCTGGGTTTCTGTGCCTTGGGGAGAGCCAACAGCGGCAGGGGGCCCCATACTGAACGCTGTCCCCACATTTTCCACAGGAGTTTGTCCTGGAAGATAACTCGCTGCTGAGGGTGACCTGGGAAGCAAGGGAAGGTCTTCTACTGCAATGCAGATTCCGCCCTGGCCCATATGCAGCTTGCCTGTGTGCAGCAATGTTCCCCCTGCCCCTCACGGCACAGTGGTACGGACAAGTTAGCCTTACTGAGACAAGGAACACAGTGGCTCTCCCGAGAAACCTACGCAAGCACATTGCCAAAGTTCTGGATGAGACCTTTGAAGAGATCACTGAGGTCAATTGCCACGATGTGAGAGAGCACATCAATGCCCTATTCCGCATCTAGGCATGCATGCAGCCCTAACCCTCATCACCCCAAGAGCCCGCACCAAATAACTTCCTTCCCAAAATAAAAGCTGCTTACTGGGAACCTTCTCTGGTGTTTGTCCTTCCCCAAGCACTGGCCACCGCAACTGGCTTCCTTCCTCCTGGCTGCATGCATCTAGGGATTCCGGGGGGTCTTCCTCTGCCTCAGCATCCTTGCTCCCGCTTTGCTGCTGCTCCTCCTCCTCCTCCTGTCTGGTTGCACTGGGCTCCGAAGTGTCCCTGGTGGTCCTCTGAGTGGAGGTGGGGGTCACCCCCAAGTATCACGTCCAGCTCTTTGTAGAAACGGCAGGTCACAGGGGCAGCACCGGAGTGGCTGTTTGCCTCACAGACTTTGTGGTAGGCATTCCACAGCTCCTTTACTTTAATCCTGCAGTGCAGTGCAGTGCATCTCGGTCATGGCCCCTTTCCAACATGTCCCTTGATATCTGTCCATAGGTATCAGAATTCCTATGGCTGGAGTGCAGCTGGGACTGGACAGCTTCCTCCCCCCAAACACTGATGAGGTCCAGCAGCTTGGCATTGCTCCATACTGGGGATCGCCTGGCACGTGGAGGCGTGGTCACCTGGAAAGATTCGCTGAGAGCACTCCATGCCTGGCTGAGCAAACAGGAAGGGGATTTTCAAAATTCCCAGAGACTTTAAAGGGCGGGTCTGACAGTTGGTCACCTGAGGGCAGGGCAGTAGAGTTCAAAGTGATGACCAGAGTGGCTAGAACAGGCATTGTGGGACACTTCCAGAGGCCGATCAGAGCGCACTAACAGACCAGGGCATCCACTCTAGTGCCGTGGCACTCCAGCGGGGGTGCACAAAATGTTATTCCACTTGCTGAGGTGGAGTACCAGGAGCACTCTAGCCATGGAGTCAGAGCGCTCTATGTGCCTTGCCAGTGTGGACGGGTAGTGAGCTAATGCGCCCAGGGCTCCTTTAATGCTCTGTAACTCGCAAGTGTAGCCAAGCCCTCAGCCTGTCTACACCCCCTACTCCCCAAATGCTAGCAGTGTCCTGGCTTATCTTCTACTTCCTTTTGCTTCTGGACATCCTTTTCTTTTTCCTCTACGTCTTACCTCAACTGCTTTGTTTGTTTTTCTCAAATGTGCAGCGTGCTACCTAGTTCTCATCTGTAGACATTTCTCTGCTCCTTTTGGCTCCCATCTCTGATAGCTCCTGGTGTTGGCTTGCAGCCCATCTTGCTATTCCCTGTGTTCCCTTTGTTGGTGCAATAACTGACCCGTACTGGAGGCAACAAGGATCGTTTGTGATGAAAAACCTGGATATCTGTATAAACTTCTTGACTAAGGAAACGGAACTTGCAACCTGTGACCTACCAGCTTTCTGCAGATCACCCCCGACTGAGAGCTGTTGTGTTAGGCAGTCACTGGATAATCCCTTGAGTGAAGAGATTAGGTAGTTAACACACTAGAACCTTATAATTTAACAGCAATTTTTGGCCCTTAGATCTTTTATCTGTATTTGTTTTAAGTTGTGCTTAAAGTTTCTGTTGCAGGGTGATTAAGTATTTCTCCCTTCTGCTGTGGTTGGGTTTTGAAGGCATTTACTTTGAGAAATTACTTTTCATGTTAATATGGAGACTGGTGCATCTTCAGCATTATGGGGAGGGGGGAAAGCAAGCACTCAGTGTCAAATATGCTGTATAGTTTCCTGTTATGATAGAGGGTTTGAGGGCAGAGTGAAGTGCTCTAGTAAGATTAGGCAATAAAAACATGCTAGAGTAACACTGTTTTGGAAACAGGTTTATTATACGTATTACAAAGCAGTCAGGAGTTACTTTAAAATTACAGATAGAACAGCCAGTACATTTGGGGAATGTGTGCAGGTTCTGAAGAAAATCCATTTATTAACTTTTCTTGCTATGAAAATTTATAGCTGATAAATCTGTTACAGACATGAATACAAATGAGGCAGAATATGTTTTAAAGCATAGGTTCTCAACATCAGGCTCACAACTCACCCATCCCTTTTTTTATGGCTAGATGGAGAGGCACCGAAACTTTTCTTTTGTAATGTGGGGGTCACAATATGAAAAAAGGTTGATAATCAAGGTTTTAAAAGAACTATTGATCACAATAATCTAGTGGTTTCATTATTTGCTTACAAGTGTTCCTTCTTTTCCCCCCCATCCCCCAAGACTGGTGGTACTAATCTAACCACAGGTAAAATTCTTCTATGCTGCACTAACTAGGACTGGGCTTTGTTTCAGGAAAGAGCTATCCCATTAAAACAAACTCTAGTTAATTTTACATGCACAGTTAGTTATTAAAACATGCAATCTTCCTTAAACAATTTTGACAGCAGCATGGTTGTAGGCATATTCAAAGTACCCACTAAATTTTGATTGAAGTCAATTTTTCATTGACTAATGGGAGCAGGATCTAACTCCTCAAGCCCCTCATGAGTTAGGGGGTATTTCTCTGACTCACTTTTCACACAGTACTTACAGTTTTGCTCCTTCACTATGCCCATTAAGTGTAAAATTATTCACTTTTTTTAGAATCTTTCATTAGATTTCAAAATGCATTATGAAAAGGTAGATATCCTCACTTTATCCAACTAAAGAGCAATCAAGGGATTTGTCCAACATTATTCATTTGACAGAATTGGAAACAGAACTTAGAAATGCTGATATCCAGCCATTTGTGTGACGGATATGGCAATATCCTGCAATGGCCTTAAAATACCTTTATAGTATGAAGTTTATGTATTATTGTGTGCCAGGATTGTATGTAACTTTTTTATGGGGGGAGGTGTGACAGAGATTGTAACATCATGCAGTATCTTTGGGATCCATTGTTTAAAATGAATGGTTTATGTATGATTGTGTTATTCCAGGTGGGAAGGAAGTTCATCCAGGAACTAAAAACGGTGGGTGGTGATTAAGGCAAATCAGCCAGTTTGTAACCACCTCAGAGAAATATACCCTCCTGGGGAGGCTCACATATATTAAATCAAACCAGATTCTCTAGAGACTAACAGACAAAGAAAGGACTTTTGGATAGTCTGAGATTAAACTGACTCAAGCCTTCTTTCTGATCCAGCAAACATACAGCACCTTTCTATCCAATGGAGGGGGACCCCCCAATCTTTAGGGAAAATTTGGAAGAACTTAACCTACTAAGGCACCCATACGATTAATGGGTGACCTCTGATAAGCTTATTAGTATGTGTGTAGGTTTTTATTCTTAATGTTTTCTCTGTAATTTCAGTTTAAGTGTGTGTGCTTATATAAAGAGCTGTGTGGTAATTTGTGACTGCTGTCAATTACGTGTTCTAGCTTTCAAAGAGAAAGCAAAACTCAGATGGTGGCCTGTTTAAGCAGTCTGGCTTGCTGGGAATATTAGAGTGTAAGCAGGGAACTATGCAGCTTGAAAAAACACCAGTGAGAAGGGTAAAGACATGTTTGTCTCAGAAGAGAAGTGATGGCTGAGGAGCCTAGAACAGGTGCCCTTGAGGGATCACAGAAAGGGAATACAGGTGTACTTGCCCTGAACTGAGAGAAATTGCTCCAACCAGTATTCCATACAGCGTAGCAATACAATTTTATAAATCACTCTCCAGGGATGGGTGAAGGGTTTTGAAGTTGGGTTGGTTTAAAGCCTTACAACTGAAAGGAAACAAAGAGAAATTAAAGGCAAAGGGTACAGAAGTGATGCATCATTGTCATCTTAGATCTGTTCTGTGAAAACGGAAGTAAAAGCACAGTATCAACAAATACAATTTAAAGTAAGAAATAAGGACTTGAGTTGATAGCTCTTAATAACAAACCCTCACTCTGTTCATTTTTAAAATATCACCCCCCACCCCACACATGCCTGTTCCAAAAGACAAACTCAGATGCACTTATAATATTGAATATCAACAATGCATTTTATTTCCCCTACTCCTCCAAACCCCATTTCAAAAATGCTCTCCAATAAAAATTGTCTCTCTCACCCTCTAATAATAATTGTACTTCTAAAGAGCAAAGCAGGTAAAATTGAAAATGTGATGATAGTTCTAAATACATGAGGGCCCCCTTCCCCCGCCTTAGTGTATCAGTTTATATTTAAAAATGTTTCCCATAATATCTATGTTTAAATGAGTATCCCTAAACAGAAGATCAGAGGGGGATAGGAATGAAGGTACGGAAGGCTTGGGGCATGAAAGAATCAACTTTGAAAAAGTCTTCTTTTAGAGGAATTTTTCCCACCCATTTCTTACTGTAAAAAGTTTAATTTTGAAGTAGTTTGATTACATTGTCTACAACTTTATGCAAACATTTAAATAATGAGAATAGCTTAGTGTTTTGTAAACTGACAAATTATAAAGGAAAGATGAACAGCTATCAATTGAAATATCTAGTGACTAATTCAAAAATTAGCACTAGTAACTAGTGTCTTCATATTTTGTAGTCCAAATAAGTGTTGTTCCTTTAAACAAACTGTAAAATTACACAAGCTGCTACTTAGTCCAAAATAACCTGTAAAGTATTTTAAGCAAGGTTATACTACCCTAAATTGTTTTATTTTGAAGGAGTAATCTGTAAAATTTTTTAATCAATTTTAAAATTTGGCTTTACAAAGTTTAGAGACATTGTGTTTAACCAGGCAGTGCAGATCTCAAACTTTTAACTAGGGCTGTCAATTAATCACAGTTAACTCATGTGATTAACTAAAAAAAAAAAAAACCATGATTAATCTCAGTTAAACAATAGAATACCAATTGAAATGTATTAAATATTTTTGGATGTTTCTACATTTTCAAATATATTGATTACTATTAAACCCAGAATACAAAGTGCACAGAGCTCACTTTATATTTATTACAAATACTTTCACTGTAAAAATGACAAAAGAAATAATTTTCAATTCACCTCATACAAGTACTGTAGTGCAATCTTTTTATTGTGAAAGTGTAAATTACAAATGTAGACTTGTTTGTTTGTTACATAATTGCATTCAAAAACAAAGCAATGTAAAACTTTAGAGCCTACAAGTCCACTCAGTCCTACTTGTTCAGCCAATTGCTAAGAGAAACAAGTTTGCTTACATTTACAGGAGATACTGCTGCCTGCTTCTTAATTACAATGTCACCTGAAAGTGAGAACAGGCATTCACATGGCACTTTTGTAGCTGGCATTGCAAGGTATTTACGTGCCAGATATGCTAAACATTCGTATGCCCCTTCATGCCTTGGCCACCATTCCAGAGGACATGCTTCCATGCTGATGATGCTTGTTTAAAAAAAAAAAAATGCATCAATTCAATTTGTGACTGAACTCCTTGGGGGAGATTTGTATGTCTCCTGTTCTGTTTACCTACATTCTGAGATATATTTCATGTTATAGCAGTCTCGGATGATGACCCAGCACATGTTCATTTTAAGAACACTTTCACAGCAGATTTGATAAAACACAAAGAAGGTATCAATGTGAGATTTCTAAAAATAGCTACAGCACTCGACCCAAGGTTTAAGAATCCGAGATGCCGTCCAAAATCTGAGAGGGACAAGGTGTGGAGCATGCTTTCAAAAGTCTTTAAAAAAGCAACACTTAGATGCGGAAACTATAGAACCCGAACTCCCCCCCAAAAAAATGAACCTTCTGCTGGTAGCATCTGACTCAGATGATGAAAATGAACATGCGTCGGTCCGCTCTGCTTTGGATTGTTATTGAACAGAACCCATCATCAGCATGGACGCATGTCCTTTGTAATGGTGGTTGAAGCATGAAGGGACATATGAATCTTGAGGGCAGCTGGAATGTAAATATCTTGCAATGCTGGCTACAACAGTGCCATGTGAATGCCTTTTCTCACTTTCAGGTGAATTGTAAACAAGAATTAGGCAGCATTATCTTCCTGCAAATTGTAACCAAACTTGTTTGTCTGAGTGATTGGCTGAAGCAGGACTGAGTGGACTTGTAGGCACTAAAGTTTTACATTTTATTTTTGAATGCAGGTTTTTTGGACACAATTCTATATTTGTAAGTTCATGATAGAGATTTCATTATAGAGATTTCACTACAGTACTTGTATTAGGTGAATTGAAAAATACTATTATTTTTTATAGTGCAACCATTTAATCAAAAATAAATATAAAATGAGGACTGTACACTTTGTATTCTGTGTTGTAGTTTAAATCATATTTGAAAATGTAGTAAACCTCCCAAAATACTCAAATAAATGGTATTCTGTTACTTAACAATGCGATTAATTGCGTGATTAATCGTGAATATTTTTTTAATTGTGTGATTAATCACAATTTTTTAATTGCTTGACAGCCCTACTTTTAACTAGATTATGTGGGTGGTTTTTTTCCTGTTTTCCAGTAATAGTTGAACAGATGATTTAGAGAGGTAATTATATCTTCTCACTCACTTCCCATTGTTGAAGTGACTTCATTAATAATCCCATCACATGAAGTTTGACAAAAGAGTGGTGCTCCTTTTAGAGTGTAGGGTGAAACTTTACAAAACTATCATCTCTGTTGCACCGATTGGTGTGCTTCGAATTCAGGATGAATTTATCATTCCAAAAGTCATTTTCCTTTTATTAACTTTCCTTTTCCAAATCAGAGTTTATGCTCCATCCAGCTTTAGTATAATAATTGAAAAAAGCATGGATTTACAGAAGGCACCTGTAGTAAAGCCAGGTGCATTGGCTCTGGCAGAAACTGATGGACAAAAATGATGTAAGGAAAGTGGGTAGACCAATACCCACAATATTTCAAAATTGTAATTTGCTTGTTATATCAACATTTTTTTTCTTCATTGTCGGCAGTCACCCATTTGTAGTTACTTCCTCCTTTTATGAATTAAGAGTCAGATTCTACATTCAAGTGAATATTCTGGTCTTATTTAATATAGTGTTTTATTTATATTTTAAAAAGTGATGCAGTGTTTTTTGGCACATGTACAAGATACAACAATTCAGACCAATGTCCAAAACCCCCAAACCACTTTAGACCTTTCCCCTTCAAACCTCTTCCATCCAATTCTGAATCTCTTTTCACCCAGCAAACGCCTGGGAGAGCAAATGAACCTTGCAAAGTGAGTAGAAGGTTAACAGATTTGGGATCTGGAGTATACAGATGACAAGATAATGCAATGGTCAAGCACCTCTCACTGATAACGTCTGGTTTCCACTCTCCTTGTGATTAAGCCATGAGACTGTTAGTCCAGCACTTCATTTATCACCTGATCAGTTGAGATGCAGTCTTTGAAGTAGATTGGAAGCAATCTTTAAGGCTTCAGCAGTTAAAAATGATCTATGGCACTCTTCAACCCAGAATCTCAGAGCACTCCAAGTATGAATGGCAATGAATTAAACATCACAGCACCCTGAGGTAGGTATTCTACCCATTTTACAGATTGAAAAGTAAGGCACAGAGAGCTTAAGTGACTTGCCACCGGCTATAAGTAAATCTGACAGACAGAAGAGAAACCAATTTGACTCTCAATCCTGTCAGACAGTAACAAGAAAATAATTCTCCATCCACTTAAGTCAACGTGAGTTACTTACAGGCAAGATTGGCTTTATGTAGTATTCTCAGTGCACCCGATATCTTCCAAGTATTCCAGCAATTTTTCTTTAGATGAGAGATTTTTAGATTTAAGACAGTGATATGGAGTCATTACATAGTTTCTCACTGAACTTCTCTATCAAAAAAATCATGTTACAAGTAAACATTCAACCTTTAAATGTAAACAGTGACTGAATACAAATGAACCATTTTAAATACAAGTTTGAATTCAATTTGCTGCTATTGAATCATTGGCCAAGATTTTCTAAAGTCACTCAGCTTCTGAATGTCCAACTGGTGAGACCTTAAAGGGTCCCAATTTTAAAGGTGTTTCCCATTGGAACTCCAGAAATGAAGGTACCCAAAGTCATTAGACACTTTTGAAAAGCTTGTCCATTGTCTTTTGATTACTAGACATTCTACTCATGAGAGATTTCTAAAATCTCAGACTAATGAATGTCATTCCAGCAAGGCAACGTAAGTGACCTGCATAAGCATGCAGGAGCAACTTTTAGACTCCTGTTTTATCAGCCAGAAGTCTTGACTTTAAACCTCCAAGACTAAGGTCATCAATGGAAGTTGTGTTCAAGGGGAATTTGCTTCCCCAGACAATGCTTTGAAAATTTACACTGTATCTATTTAGGTGGGGATGTGGAAGGAGAGAAATAATCCTACTAGCTATCAACTAGCCATTGCTATGGGTTGTTTGTTAATGGGATCTAGGGAAAGGCACCTATCTGACTTGCCTAGCAATAACTACTGTTCTGTAACAGAACAGTAAGTAGGTGATGAAGTTGAGGAGAATACATGTAGTCATTATTTTAGATAACCCCTACCATGATTTTCACAAAAAGAATATCTTGTGTCCTCCTAATCATGGCTTCCTGCCATGTAAAATCTACATTAACTGGACAGTATGAGACAATACTGTAATGTTTAAAATTAGACAAATTAATTCAGAAACCATCATGCTATACAAGCTTGACAGATTAACTAGCTTTCATCAATAGAGCCCATTACTACTTCTAGAACCAGTACAAAACCAACCTAGCAACCAAATGAGGTATCTATTTTGTTAGTTATTCAATGCTCAATATATTCACAGTGGTTTAAAGTTTTAATTAAAAAAATGGTTAGTATCAAGTCCGATTTTATTAATATTTTTCCTTCTGAATAAACAGTAAATAAAACTAGTAATGGAATATCAATAGTTTGATACTTGGCTCAAAATGCATGGGAGCTCAAAGGTTAGTACCGTTATGCACAGTTCAGTTCTAGCACCAAAAACCTGTATAAACAAGTTTCATGCTGGAAAAATACATCAAATTTTTGCAAAACAATAACTTCCTTTCCAGTATGAAAGAATTCACTTTCTCCTAGCTGTACTGAAGAACTGTAGGTCTTTCACATTTGTGAAAAATGTCCTGCAAGGTACTTCCCCTTTTCAAATGTACATCTTCCGATGAAGATTAATTCCCATAGTCAAGTTTGGGACTATGAGGCAGGAAGTGACAGAGACTTTTTAAACATCTTAAACCCTTTTGCAGGCCCCGGATATGGTGGTGGTGGGACATCATATTTTCCACCTAATGTCACTGCTTCTTCATAAGTTGGCAGTCCTGACTCATCTGTTCTTAGAGGGAGTGGATTTAAAGAAACCTCTTCATGTCTTCTGCAGATGATAGATACGCTGTCTGAGTACCTAAACAGAGTTAAAAGTATTATGAATGACATCGTCATTTTTATATATGAAGGAGAGGATTACATAGCCTTTTGCCAAAGCAAGTACATTTTTAATAATCTTAAAACAGCATGGGCCAAATGGGTATCCCCAGAACCTAGGCTGAGGAACACAGTTAAGTGCTGCAGAAATTCACAGAGACAAGGATGGGGCAGAATCCTCCTCTAGGACCCCGTTACTTCATGGCAATGGCTGGAGTAGCTTCTGTAACTCTGTTGCCCATTCATACTTGTGAGGTTGAGGTAGGGTTACCAAATTTGAACATTCAAAAAAGAGGACACTCCGGGGGGGGGATTTGCTCGCACCCCTCTGGCCCCGCCCCAACTCCACCCCTTCCCTGCCCCCATTCCAACCCCTTCCCCATATCCCCGCCCCAGCCCCGCCTCCTCCCCTGAGTGTGCTGCATTCCCCCTCCTCTTCCCTCTCTCCCAGCCGCGCGAAACAGCTGATTTGTGGTGCAAGCGCTGGGAGCTAGGGGGGAAAAGCTGGCACTCTCTCGATGATCAACATTCACTTTCTTTCTTGAATGATCAACTCTTCTTTGGAGAAAAATAATAAATGGAAAAATCCAGGATGTTTTTAGATATTTAAAAATTCCTCCTGGATGGCGATTTAAGAACCAAAAAGCCAGACATGTCTGGAAAAATATGGATTATACTAACCCTAGGTTGAGGGGAGCAGAGAGAGGAGGAAGGCTAGAGGATCCATGTAGCAGTGGATCCTTCAGATTACTTCAGCTCCCTGTCCCAGCAGAACTATGCAAAGGTCCACACCTTCTTTGAGTTGCAGAATTGTGCCTCCTTCCCTAGAAGAGGAGCTTCTATGCTTATGGAAGTCAGAAAGGATTTGCTTTTAACAGATAGAGAAGAGGCCCTTAACTCCAACACAAGTAATTACAAATCAGCTTTTTCTATCTCAATAGATATTTAAGTTGCAAAGATATTTACTGTTGTAAATAGTGTAATTCAATTTACTGTTTTATGTACACTCTTCCTTTCATTTAATATATAATCAAAATTCAGTGCTGTTTTCTGTACTTTAGATCACAGGGATATTTCCGTGTATGCCACAGTGTGCATGTAAAAAAAAAAAATGTGCTGTTTACAAGAACTGACTAGCGCTCTCCTTTAAGATAATTAAGTGCTGATTACTTCTTAGTTGATCTCAAGTTTAGTGTTTCAAGTACGAGTACAGTCTAGTTTTTAAATCATATTCCAGAAGCATATGTTAAATAAATATCTTAATAATAAAATATTAATAAAATAGTATTAATAAAATAATATGTTTCTTAAATACTCAATATTCTGTGGAATTTATGGGTGCTTCAAATGATAGGGCAAAGCTTTTTGTCATAAGGGGAGTCTTAGGATCGATAGTATCACAGATTTTACTTTGATGGTGTGCCCTTGTTGCCAAGAAGGCCAACAGCATTTTGGGATGTATAAGTAGAGGCATTGCCAGCAGATCGAGGGACGTGACGTTCCCCTCTATTTGACATTGGTGAGGCCTCATCTGGAGTACTGTGTCTAGTTTTGGGCCCCACACTACAAGAAGGATGTGGAAAAACTGGAAAACATCCAGCAGAGGGCAACAAAAATGATTAGGGGACTGGAACACGACTTATGAGGAGAGCCTGAGGGAACTGGGATTGTTTAGTCTGCAGAAGAGAAGAATGAGGGGGGATTTGATAGCTGCTTTCAACTACCTGAAAGGGGGTTCCAAAGAGGCTGGATCTAGACTGTTCTCAGTGGTAGCAGATGACAGAACGAGGAGTAATGGTCTCAAGTTGCAGTGGGGGAGGTTTAGGTTGGATATTAGGAAAAACTTTTTCACTTGGAGGGAGGTGAAGCACAGGAATGCATTACCTACGGAGGTGGTGGAATCTCCTTCCTTTGTCAGGCTTGACAAAGCCCTGGCTGGGATGATTTAGTTGGGGATTGGTCCTGCTTTGAGCAGGGGGGTTGGACTAGATGACCTCCTGAGGTCCCTTCCAACCCTGATATTCTATGAAGAAGAGGAGTACTTGTGGCACCTTAGAGACTAACAAATTTATTTGAGCATTACACCGATGCATCTGATGAAGTGAGCTGTAGCTCACAAAAGCTTATGCTCAAATAAATTTGATAGTCTTTAAGGTGCTACAAGTACTCCTTTTCTTTTTGCAAATACAGACTAACACGGCTGCTACTCTGAAACCTATGATTCTATGGTGTACATAACCCTTGGAAAAAATTAATCAGACTTTATGGTTCCATCCTTTCGTCACCCTGTATAGAAACAAGAACATATGCTTACACTGAAAATCGATACACATTTAGTTCATGGTGAAGTCTTGTATCTACAATAACCCTGGAGGAGCAGATATCCAATAGCACTATACTTGATAATTTTAGGTTTAAAGATGTATTTTCAATTAAAAATGCATTCAATTTCCTTCTTTGTAAATAATTGTGTGTGTTTTTTTTTTTAAATTAAAGCAGTTGAAAGGAAAGTAACCAAAACTGCCATAAATTTTATAAACAGAAAGAAAATTGGAGAAGAGATTACACTAACAAGCTGGCCAAACAAGTTTTTGAAGACTGAAAGATCTTTTGCATATCATTTAGTCCAAAAGTGAGATTGTGTAAACGAAAATCTGATTTACCTTTTTCCCCTGCTTTAGCTATTCAGAGTCCACTTAACTCTTTGAATACAATTGCCTAACACAAGTATTTCAATTCAGTGATGGACAAATGGCAAACTTAGTGCCATCTGTAAGCCTTTCACATTGTTTACTGGTGTGAATTTATGCTTGCAAGCATACATTTATTGCTATGCATTTTCTGCTTTACAGCATATTGTATTTATCACAACACAAAATATTCTCATGAATCTCAGATAAACATACTAGTTACTAACTATGCCAATTAAGGAGATTCAACTGTATTACAATAGTAATTTCCATTGTGAAGCTCTCAGGAAGGCTGTCTTTAGGAGTCTGTGGATCCTCAGCAAGCTTATTCTTGGAAGAAGTTAAGTCCACTCATACTTCCTCTAGCACAATTCAATTTCTCCAGCAATTACAAATCCTAATATCTAAAACTATTCTTAAAACCAGTTCACCCTCCTCCATTGCAGGTTTCAAAAACCAGATCTGGCTCAGGGTTCCCTCATGCTGAAACCATTTTTCTTGATAAAGATTTTGGGGCCCAGCAAAATATTGTTTAACAAGGATCTGTCACCCATGCAAAGGTTATTTGTTTTATATATTTTCTTGTGATTTATAGTTACAACCTTGTATAACCTTAACTCTGAGAATGATATTTTCAAAAGCATTTAGTAGTGACCTAAATCTGTCTCCACAGAAGTAAATAGTAAAATTTCCATTCACTTCAATGAGAGCAGAATGATTTTGAAAATTCCACCTAAATTACCAAGTTTTTTCTATGAAAGTAAAGTGAAATATTATTCTCAATTCCTTACCCTGGTGGTTGTCTTGCTTTGCATCTGTTTTTGCAGAAATAGTAAATAAGTAATCCAGTTATAACTAACAGAACTCCAGTAGCAACTAGGCCAGTCAGAAGTCCTGTAACATCAATTTTCTGTGTAGCTTCACCACCTGAACAGAAATCAGTAATTATTTCTAGTTGACTAACACTATCGTATTATTCACAATGCTTCGTCAATGGTGGCCTTCTCTCTTTTTGAAGATTTGAAAGAGATGTTACAGTAAGATTAACAGTAGTAGTTCCTTTCTATTAGTCTTCTCACTTGACAAGCCATCACATCAATCCAGCACTACCTAAAGACATTAATGCCCACCCCAACCAAAAGCAAAGGTTAGCAAATATTCCTCTCGTAAATCATTTATATATGCATGTTATTGAGATTCTCAACCACTCCATCCCCACCAATTTAATTTCACACACTTATTGCATCTTTCATCAGATTAAGTCCTTCAGAGCAGACCCTGACTTTCACTATGTTTGTATAACACCTACCACAGTGAGGTCCAATCCCAACTGGGGCCTCTATAAGCTACTGCAGTACAAAATAAAAACAGAAGTAGGCAGCAACAGAATTATAGTTGCAAAAAGTTTCTATATTGTCTAATACATACAAGGAAATGAATAGCAGAATGCATATTTCAATATGCAGTAGTAAAGAGACAAAGTCTTCAAACTCCCTGAACTTCACAAATATATTAAATACTATATAATATACATTTCAGTATATCAAATTAAAAAGAAAATGCACAAAAAATACAAAAAGACAGTAATCAAGGGTTATAATTGTGCCAGTTGAAAACTTAGTTATGACCAGATAACAACATACATTGCAACATGCTGGGGGGGGGGGAGGGGATCTAGAGTATGTGTGAGGGGAGCAATATTTGCAATGTAACACGGAAAGAAAACGAGATAAGCTCCGATCTTGACTTACCAAATTTTGTGCTGGGTCCCTTAATGGAATATTCTTTCCAAAAAGTCATCTATGAAAATAAAAATGTTTTTTTAAAAAGTTCAAGCCTGTATGTGATGTATAACTTAAATAAGAGATTGTGGACAGAATTCAGACATTGCATAAATAGCACAACTCCCACTGAAGTCAAAAGTTGCACCTGTTTACCCCAGGGCTGAAATTCCCTGAAACTTGTATATTCAGGTATAACATCCTAAAAATTGCCATACTAGAACAAACCAATGGTCCACCTAAACCGATAGAAAGAAATGCCAGCTGTTTAAAAGAAAAGGAAGGAGACAAACCAAGAACACCTCTAAACTGCAATACTATATCACACAGACACATTTCTTCTTGATGCCGCTTAGTAATTAGCTGACTCTGACAATGGAGATTGGTGGTGCTTATAATTTATCCTGGTTAGTGTACATTCCAGTGCTATATATGCAAGTATCTGATCTTACAAAGCTACTTGCCTCAATAATATCCTGCAACAGTTAGTTCCATAAGTTAATAATATGATGCATATAAGAGAATATTTTATGACTAAAGACAGTAATGCACTGTATAAAATTTAATCCTATAGTTTAGACAGACTAAGCCATAACCCACATTAGAAAAGGCGGCAGGGAGGGCAGGAGGAAGAAGCCACTGTGCAGCAGAAGCCCCCAGGGAAATTATGGTGTAGTCATGTAAAATTCCTCATGGGAGACTCCCAGGGAATGCAAACTCCAGTGGCAGCTCCATCCTTCTGGGAGAGGATGCACTGCTTGCTTCTTCTGCAGCTGAGTGCAGAGGATGGCAGGGGCCCTGGAGAGGTTTGCACTACAGGCAGCACTAGTTGTTTGGAGGATTGCAAGTACTGCCCTCATCTGTGTCTGGCTTCTTCCTGGGGAGGGGGTGAAAGGCTTGCATCCCTTTTCCCTCTTCTGCCAAAGGTTTCTTTCACTCTACAGTAGCATCTTCCAAGTTGCTCCTTATCCATAGAACACTCACACTTAGCTGATCCACTGCCCTCTTCTCAAGATACCCCTTTGCTGTAACTTGTATGTGAAATCAGCCAATTAACGAGTGAGGGCAAATGGAAATAGTTGGCACTTTATATATAATTTTTTAAAAGTATAAAAAACACAAAATTATTTGTGTGATTTTATCCCCTTCCCAGATCACTTTCCCCCCCCAAAAAGTTCCCAGTTCTGAAGACACTCATGCATGTGCCTAGCTTTGCTTTTGTGAGTAGTCCTACTGAAGTCCCACTTACGTTTGTAAGTATTCACAGAATCATAGCCTTTGCCCGCAAGCTCTTTGGGGCATGTACCTTGTATTCATGTGTGTTCATTGCATTCCAAACAAAATGGGCCCCATCTAATTGGCGCTTCTGGTTCTACTGTAATATAAATAATAGTGGCAGAACTCCTATTTTAAGTGATCTCTTCTGAAGGGCTGCAGTAATTTATAAGAACCATCTACTGATGGCCACCCAGTATTTTAAACTAAATCAAAGCAATTACCGTTTTATCAGGGTCTTCAAAAATTTCTCTTGCTTCTTCATAATTGCACAGTTCCTCATAGCATTCTCTTTCTAGATTACCAGGGGTAAATACTTCAAAATCAAATCTGTTATACAGAAGATGTCGTCCGATGAACGAATTGGCTTCTTTTTCCGATGTAAACACTAACAAAAAATAAATTAATTTAAAAGAGTTAAATTAAGGGGATAGTTCTGGTATTCTTACAAAAAACTCTGGAGTTCTTTAAAATCCCAAAAGAAAAACCTCTCTGTTTTTTCCAGTTTCACCTGATATAAAAGGAGACTTCAAGCCCTCTTCCTGAATCATTTTCTTTGCTGCCAACACAACAGTTCTCTTTTTGCCTGTTCCACATTCAAATTGAAATATTTTCTGTCCCTTGTAAATAGTTTCAGATTTTCTCATAGCAACTTTTTAGAATTTGGTCCTCGTGCCAGCTGTCTGAAATGCAAGTGACCACAGCTGTGGTAATGACCCTGATGGGGAGTGGGAGTCCCTGGGAATCTTAAGATTCCTTGTAATATTCAATTACTTTAAGATGTACTTCTAAGCAGACCCAGACTGAGCAAGATCCAGTATTCACATCTTGAAAAAGCCTAAGGGTTACCTCCTTTGATATGTTCCAGTAAGAATCGTAGGCATACATTCCTTTTCACACATTCTGGTATCTGAATTCTAGTCTTTGTTTTAGAAATTGGGTTTCCATCAGCACAGTGGACAAATCCCATTAATTTATTCTTTATATCACACTATTAGGAACAGCATTTAAGGGTAGATTGAAGCTTTAAACAAAAACGGCAATAATTATTTTTATACCTTTCAAATAAATGCTGTTTTATGGTCATTAGGTTCATGATGGGTTTCTTGCTGACATCATTTTTGATTAAGCAGAGTTTTTAACAACTCATCTTTTCTTTATTTTTGCCATTTTTAGAAGCTGGTTAGGAGCCTAAAAAATAAACTCACTCACCCTAGTTGTCAGTTAGGATTCCAGAAGAGTTAGTGAAGTTATAGCAGACTTAAAGATACTGGAATGCATTTTCTCATCAGGTTTATTCTGGGCTCAAGTTTTAGCCTGTCTTTGCTATAACTTGTAATAGAGAACTCATCTTTGAACAACAGAAATCTTCTGACCTGGTTTTCTGTGCAACTGAAATATTTTAAATTAACTTCTAGTATAAGTAAGTAGACTGTTTTGCTAAGTGCAATGACTAGAGAGTTAATTAAAAAGAACTCTCCAATGTGTAAGGGTGTTAATGAAAGCAGAAAGAGCATTCTTACAAACTAAGCCCACTTTCTTAAAAAGAGAGAAAGACAAGATGCAGGATCAAGTTATTCAGTCACAAAGAAGATATGTGCTTGTTAGACAATTCATTTATATAGATCAGTGGTGGGCAACTTGCGGCCCACGGACTGCACGTGGCCCATCAGGGTGATCCGCTGGTGGGCTGCCAAACAGTTTGTTTACATTTGCACGGCCGCCCGCAGCTCCCATGCAAATGTAAACAGCACAGGCCACAGGGACGTGCTGGCTGCCACGTCCTGCGGCTCCCATTGGCTGGGAACGGTGAACCACAGCCACTGGGAGCTGCGGGTGACTGTGCAAATGTAAACAAACTGTCTGGCAGCCCGCCAGCAGATTACCTTGATGGGCAGCAGGTTGCCCACCACTGGTATAGATTATCTCATCACTCAGGAATTTTTCCCTTAATAGTTACTGTTGGGCATTGCAATGGTATCTCAAGGTGTTTTGCTCAGTGACAATTCCAAGAGACTTACAGTATCCCTCATATTAATTTCTGCTTCCTTTAATACTATCACTGAACAATGTGAGGAATCACTTATCTTAAGATGGATTATCTTGTCATTATGTTATCAACTCAGAAGGAGTTACAGCATTTAAGATTATCACATTTTTACAGCATAGAGAAAGGAACTAGCCTTAAGAAGAATTGAATCCCCAAACTACACTTGGGCAGTGCTGAAATAGTTTTCCCTAGGAGTTCACTTTAGTGCAATCTGTATCAAAACAAGTACTCTGAAACTGAATAATACTAATCAAACTGAAAAGAAAAGCTTTGCCTGTTTTGTTCAGCAGTGTTTCACTCACTTATCAGATAAAAATGAAAAAAAAATTGTGCTTCAGAATAGAAGTGTTTAACTGAAATCAAAACCTGATCCTTCAACTTGTAGATTTTTCAACAACTTGATGGCTACATACAAATCCAGCAGAATGGGGGAAATAGTGTCAAATCAGGTTCCATCCTGTTAACACTAGTTAGCAACCTAAGAAACTTGCACATATTTGCATTAACTTAAATACTTGAAACATGTGTAATGAACAGAGTTATGGTTGGGGGGGAGGGATAGCTCAGTGGTTTGAGCATTGGCCTGGAAAACCCAGGTTGTAAATTCAATCCTTGAGGGGGCCATTTAGGGATCTGGGGCAAAAATTCGGGATTGGTCTTACTTTGAGTAGGGGGTTGGACTAGATGACCTCCTGAGGTCCCTTCCAACCCTGATATTCTATGATTCTATGCTTTGTGGCCATTTCCTGACTTTTCTGTCTCTCATATCTGGAACAGAACATTAAATTAACAACTTGTAATTTTAATTTAAAATTGTGGCAGTTATGCATACAGAGGACTTGCAGAATCAGGATCTATATAGAACTGGAAGGGATCTTGAGAGGTCATCTAGTCCAGTCCCCTGCACTAGTGGCAGAACTAATTATCTAGACCAGTCCTGACAGGTGTTTGTCTAACCTGCTCTTAAAAATCTCCAGTGATGGGGATTCCACAACCTCCCTATGCAATTTATTCAATTGCTTAACCACCCTGACAGTTAGGAAGTTTTTCTTAATGTCCAACCTAAACCGTCTATGCTGCAATTTAAAATCATTGCTTCTTGTCCTATCCTTAGAAATTAAGAACAGTTTTTCTCCCCCCCTCCTTGTAACAACCTTTTATGTACTTGAAAACTGTTATCATGTCCCATCTCAGTCTTCTCTTTTCCAGACTAAACAAACCCACTTTTTTCAATCTTCCCTCATAGGTTATGTTTTCTAGACCTTTACTCATTTTTGTTGCTCTTCTCTGGACTCTCTCCAGGTTGTCTATTTCTTCCTGAAATGTGGCACCCAGAACTGGACACAATACTCCAATTGACGCCTAATCAGAGCAGAGTAGAGTGGAAGAATTACTTCTCATACCTTGCTTACAACTCTCCTGCTAATGCATCCCAGAATGATGTTTGCTTTTTTTTTTTTTTGCAACGTTACACTGTTGACTCATATTTAGCTTGTCTACTTTGACCCCCAGATCCCTTTCTCCTTCCTAGGCAGTCATTTCCCATTTTGTATGTGTGCAACTGATTGTTCCTTCCTAAATGGAGTACTTTGCATTTGTCCTTATTGAATTTCATCCCATTTACTTCAGACCATTTCTCCAGTTTGTCCAGATCATTTTGAATTATAATCCTATCCTCCAAAGCACTTGCAACCCCTCCCAGCTTGGTATCATCCGCAAACTTTATAAGTGTACTCAGTATACCATTATCTAAATCATTGATGAAGATATCGAATAGAACCGGACCCAGAACTGATCCCTGCAGGACCCCACTTGTTATGCCCTTCCAGCATGACTGAACCACTGATAACTACTCTCTGGGAATGGATTTCCAACCAGTTTTGCATCACCTTATAATATCTCTATCTAGGTTGCATTTCCCTAGTTTGTTTATGAGAAAGTCATGTGAGACAGTATGAAAAGCTTTACTTTAAGTCAAGATATACCACATCTACCCTCCCTCCATCCTCAAGGCTTGTTACCCTGTCAAAGGAAGCTATCAGGTTGGTTTGACATGATTTGTTCTTGACAAATCCATGCTGACTGTTATTTATCACCTTATTAGCTTCTAGGTGTTTGCAAATTGATTGCTTAATTATTTGCTCCATTATCTTTCCCGGTACAGAAGTTAAGCTGACTGGTCTGTAATTCCCCGGGTTGTCCTTATTTCCCTTTTTATAGATGGGCACTATATTTGCCCTTTTCCAGTCTTCTGTAATCTCTCCCATCTTCCATGACTTCTCAAAGATAATCGCTAATGGCTCAGATATCTCCTCAGTCAGCTCCTGGAGTATTCTAGGATGCATTTCATCAGGCCCTGGTGATCTGAAGACATCTAACTTGTCTAAGTAATTTTTAACTTGTTCTTTCCCTATTTTAGCCTTTTCTGATCCTACCTCATTTTCACTGGCATTCACTATGTTAGATGTCCAATCGCCACCAACCTTCTTGGTGAAAACCGAAACAAAGAAGTCATTAAGCACCACTGCAATTGCCACATATTCTGTTATTTTTCCCCCCTCACAGAGTAACAGGCGTACCCTGTCCTTGAACATAAGAATGACCATACTGGGTCAGACCAAAGGTCCATCCAGCCCAGTATCCTGTCTACCGACAGTGACCAATGCCAGGTGCCCCAGAGGGAGTCAACTTAACAGGTAATGATCAAGTGATCTCTCTCCTACCATCCATCTCCTCCTTCTGACAAACAGAGGCTAGGGACACCATTCCTTACCCATCCTGGCTAATAGCCATTAATGGACTTAACCTCCATGAATTTATTCAGTTCTCTTTTAAACCCTGTTATAGTCCTAGCCGTCACAACCTCCTCAGGCAAGGAGTTCCATAGGTTGACTGTGCGCTGAGTGAAGCAGAACTTCCTTTTATTTGTTTTACACCTGCTACCCATTAATTTCATTTGGTGGACCCTAGTTCTTATATTATGGGAACAAGTAAGTAACTTTTCCTTATTCACTTTCTCCACACCACTCATGATTTTATATACCTCTCTCATATCCCCCCTTAGTCTCCTCTTTTCCAAGCTAAAAAGTCCAAGCATCTTTCTCTCTCCTCATATGGGACCCGTTCTAAACCCCTAATCATTTTAGTTGCCCTTTTCTGAACCTTTTCTAATGCCAGTATATCTTTTTTGAGATGAGGGGACCACATCTGTATGCAGTATTCAAGGTGTGGACGTACCATGGATTTATATAAGGGCAATAAGATATTCTCCATCTTATTCTCTATCCCTTTTTTATTGATTCCCAACATCCCGTTTGCTTTTTTGACTGCCGCTGCACACTGCGTGGACGTCTTCAGAGAACGATGACTCCAAGATCTTTCTCCTGATTAGTTGTAGCTAAATTAGCCCCCATTATATGTATAGTTGGGGTTATTTTTTCCCAACGTGCATTACTTTACATTTATCCACATTAAATTTCATTTGCCATTTTGTTGTCCAATCACATAGTTTTGTGAGATCTTTTTTAAGTTCTTCTCAGTCTGCTTTGGTTTTAACTATCTTGAGCAGTTTAGTATCATTTGCAAACTTTGCCACCTCACTGTCTACCCCTTTCTCCAGATCATTTGTGAATAAGTTGAATAGGATCAGTCCTAGGACTGACCCTTGGGGAACACCACTAGTTACCCCTCTCCATTCTAAAAATTTACCATTTATTCCTAACCTTTGTTCCCTGTCTTTTAACCAGTTCTCAATCTATGAAAGGATCTTCCCTCTTATCTCATGACAACTTAATTTACCTAAGAGCCTTTGGTGAGGGACCTTGTCAAAAGCTTTCTGAAAATCTAAGTACACTATGTTCACTGGATTACCCCTTGTCCACATGTTTGTTGACCCCCTCAAAGAACTCTAATAGATTAGTAAGACATTATCTCCCTTTACAGAAACCATGTTGACTTTTGTGCAACAGTTTATGTTCTATGTGTCTGACAATTTTATTCTTTACTATTTGTAGTCTTCTTGCTTCTAATGTATTTGTAGAATGTTTTCTTGTTACCCTTTATGTCTCTGACTAGTTTGATCTCGTTTTGTGCCTTGGCCTTTCTAATTTTGTCCCTACATACTTGTGTCATTTGTTTATATTCATCTTTGTAATTTGACCTAGTTTCCACTTTTTGTAGGATTCTTTTTTGAAGATCTCCGGGTTAAGCCAGAGTGGTCTCTTGCCATATTTCCTATCTTTCCTATGCAGTTGGATAGTTTCCTCTTGTGCCTGCAATAATGTCTCTTTGAGAAACTGCCAGCTGTCTTCTATTTTTTTTCCCCTTAGACTTGCTTCCCATGGGATCTTACCTGTCAACTTCCTGAGTTTGCTAAAGTCTGCCTTCTTAAAATCCATTGTCTTTATTTTGCTGTTCTCCCTATCATTCTTTATAATAATGAATTCTATCATTCCATGATCACTTTCACCCAAGCTGCCTTCCACTTGGAAATTATCAACCAGTTCCTCCCTATTTGCCAAAAATCAAATCTAGAACAGCCTCTCCCTGGTAGCTTTCTACACCTTCTGAAATAAAAAATTTTCTCTGATACATTCCAAGAATTTATTGGCTAATCTGTGTCCTGCTGCGTTATTTTCCCAACAGATGTCTGGGTAGTTGAAGTCCTCCATCACCACCAAGTCCTGTGCATTGGATGATTTTGTTAGTTGGTTAAAAAAAAGCCTCATCCACCTCTTCTTCCTGGTTCGGTGGTCTGTAGTAGAGCCCTACCATGATATCACCCTTGGTTTTTACCCCTTTTATCCTTACCCAGAGATTTTCAACAAGTCTGTCTCCTATTTCCATCTCAATCTCAGTCCAAGTGTATTCATTTTTAACATATAAGGCAACACCTCCTCCCTTTTTTCCCTGCCAGTCCTTCCTGAGCAAGCTGTACCTTTCTATACCAATATTCCAGTCATGCGTATTACCCAACCAGGTCTCTGTGATGCCAGCTATGTCATAGTTGTGTTTATTTACTAGCATATCAAGTTCTTCCTGCTTATTCCCCATACTTCTCGCATTAGTATATCTGGAGACTTTCTAGATCAGTAGTCCAAACCCATCTCCTGTGTTTAGGTTACTCAGTAAGTAATCTATGTGAAATGAGCTAGAGATTTTAGTCCAGTTGTTAGAGGGCAGTTGGGCACATCTTAAACACCCAGCAGACCTGGCACCACTTGCCTTTAAATATAGTCCTGCCTGGCAGGATGGGGTGTACTGATCAGGAGTGGTGGGGCAGACCTTGGTCTGTACACCCACATGCACTCTTGTTATTTGGAAATACTGGATTTTTCACATGATAATGGACTATACGCAAATACTTTGAAGAAATGAACCAAATGAGAGATCAGTTTAGTGCTTCCATGTGTTGTATTCAATACTGGCTGTTAGGAATATAGCAATTGCCAAACTGGACAGACCTCTGATCCATCACTGTCTTGCAGCCTCTCACTAGGCAGATGTGAGATAATCAGTCCCCATGAAGGTCTCATCCAACTCTTTACAGTTAGAGATTACCTTAACCCTTGAAGCATGGGGTTTAGATCCCTCCCAAAATGTGCTAGTATCAACTATAACAACTCTAGATATTCCTTGCTGTCCCTAAAAAAAAATGTCCAACCCCTCTCAGTCTGGCTAAATTCTTGGTTTCAATCTCATCCTGTGGCAATGAGTTCCTCACAGTTTAATTACACATTGAGTGGAAAAAGTGTTTCCCTTAATCAGACAAACTTTCTGTTATGTCATAAGAGTTTCTGATCAACTATTTTTTTTAAATGAAAACTTTGATCTTTTCTGAATGCCAAGAATGAAGCAAAACAAAACAATCCATTCCAAATATGAACAAATACAGTGCAGTCTTAATAGAGACTGAATTATTGTTTCAGACTCATTACTAAGAAAATCTGACGACAACGGTAACTGTCACTGACAGGTGCCCAGAGGCCTAAGAGGAGCCTGTATTCTCCTGTTTATCTCACTCCAGTGTTTTTTTCTGAAACCACATTGACAATCTGTTTGACTGATGATCATTTTAGCAAAAACCTCCAACTATTCTAAAATGGTGGGAGAAGCAAGAATATGATTTTTAAACCAATCTAAAGCCTGTTGCTTCTAATGTTAGTTAACGATTACACACCCTGTGTTACACACTTTTAGTTTTTAAGCAAGATTGTTTCCACAACAGAACACTGTAAGATGCAGTTTCACTCGGGAAAGCATAGCTTCATTTTAGAAGAGTATTACCTTCTTTCCCTGTATGCTTTGAATCCTTTAATCTTCTTGTGCAATGAGGAAATGCAAACATTATTGGCAGCTGACACAGCAGTACCAAAAGCACAGACATAGTCTAGTATCTGTCAAAATAAAGTATTAGTTAAAAACTCCCAGATGTTGTTTGTGCATCTTAAATGAATCCACTGTATGCAGTTGTCAGACAAGTCCCCACAAGCAACTTGGATTATTTTTTCTCTATAGGCAGTACACCTACCCAAACTGGTCCCACATATATTTAATAACAATTGCATAATGTCCTCCATTTGGTAGTCATCACAAAGCACAGTATTCTACCACTTGAGCTAGAGAAGTAATTCCATTAGCTGACAGAAGTAGTATAAGCGCTTACTAAAGATTGATACTACATATTTTGCGATTGTGGCAATCGTACTTGGAAGATCTTAATAATTATGATCCTGCAGCCAAACACACTAAAGTGCAAGTGTGACTGACTATATTGAACTATAGATAAAAGAATCACTTTGCCTACTGATGAAGTACAGCCACCACTTGGGCAGCAGCTACTTAGCAAAACACAGTAAGCTACTTGACAGTTTACAGCAGAGTTTGTAATACCCTATCCTATTGAAGTTACGGTTTAAGTGATTCTCGAATATAAAACAGTTTTGGTTCTCTGTTTAAACCCTTTCAAGATGCACCTACAAAACACTTTTCTAATTACATGACAGTCCAAGATGTCAGGATGACTTTAAGATATCTGATAATCAAAATTAATTAAAAAATAATTTCCCTTCCAGTGGAGCCTGCGGAAAAGCATTGTTTTCTTTTTTGAGGCACGAATATGGAGCCAGTTTGCTCTCTCCGTTGCCTACTCCCATTCTAGTTTGTCGATAGCAGGCAGAGCCCTGCGCAAGGTGGGTCCGCAGAATTTGAGCTACAACCATTTGTTCCTCCGAAACAATTGAAATGGGCAGCGTCCTCTTTGTTCTCCATCTGTGATTGCGTCTGAATCAGGCTCTGGTGCAGGGATCTCGCCTGAAGCTCCCTTCCCTGCCAGGCCTTGTCTTCATTCATTCATTTTTTATTGTGTTAGAACATGACTAACTGGAGTGTGAAATTAACTAACCGGATCTTGACCAGAACCTAGCCTAGAATAGGTTTCAGAGCAGCAGCCGTGTTAGTCTGTATTCGCAAAGAGAAAAGGAGTACTTGTGGCACCTTAGAGACTAACAAATTTATTGGAGCATAAGCTTTCGTGAGCTACAGCTCACTTCATCGGATGCATTTGGTGGAAAAAAAATCTCTCCTCTGTTTTTTCCACCAAATGCATCCGATGAAGTGAGCTGTAGCTCAGGAAAGCTTATGCTCTAATAAATATGTTAGCCTAGAACAGGCGTTCAACACGCTGTCATCTGATTCCACTCGCCACAGCCACGTTCAATGGGGGAGTCGGGGCTATCAGCAAATGGGAACAGAGTCGCTTTATCCCAGCAGCCAGGGATCCCTTTGGGACCAGAGGGTTGGCCCAGGCTGGGTGGCTGATGGGATCCGGGGTGGCCCTAGGTTTGATTTCGGGAATGAATTTATTGCGTCTTGTCCTGAATGGCCCGACAGGAGAGGGAAAGGCTTAAATTACAAATCTTCTGTGACCCTCCCCGCAGGGGAAATGTAGCTGGGCGGAGTCCCTCGCTCGGGCCGGCCCCCGCGTCTCTCTCCCTCCCCCGCAGCCCGAGGGCAGGCACCCACCCAGCCCGGGGACTGACCTACCTGCTCCCTTCGAGCTGCGGCGCCCGGACTCCGGGCTGAGCGGGAGGGGACAACCGCCACCCGCGCTCCCCCTCCACCGCGGCGCTTCCTGGAGAGGGAGCGGCCCGGATCACATGGCCCAGCCGCCGTTTCAGCTGGAGCCGCCCCCGCGGGCGCCTGGTCTGGCCCCACGGGGTCTGTCCGGAGCACCCAGCCCCCGCAAGCGGAGCTGAGCCCACCTCTGGGTTACGTGCGCCTGGCGGAGACCGCTCAGCCCCATCATGGCCCCCGCTGAGCCGGACCCAGCCAAGCCGGTCGTCCGCCTTCTGTCCCTTCTTCCCGGAAGGAGGAGTTGAGTCTCCTCATCCTCCCCGCAGCTCCGAGCCAGCGCTTCGGCTTTGTGTTTTGACCTTTTATTTCCCCTTCACTTGGAGGTGGAGGATGCTGATTGAAAGCACGAAGCAAGAGAGCAGTGATTTATTTGTGAAATTCAGGGGGAGCCACAGCCATACAACGAAAGCTTATGCTCTAATAAATTTGTTAGTCTCTAAGGTGCCACAAGTCCTCCTTTTCTTTTTGCGAATACAGACTAACACGGCTGCTACTCTGAAGCCACACAAAGGGCTTACTGGTCTCAGTAAACAGGCCAGTGTCTTAATCCATCTACCAACTGATAATATAAACGATTGAAACATAGGAGGAGGAGAAAAAAGGAAACTGTTCCGTGGCTGGAATGTTTGGAGTCAATATTTAGGATCCCCCAGCTCCTTCCCAATAAACCACTACTAAAAAGTAAAGAGAAATAAGAAAGGGGGAGAAGAAAGGAAAAAAAGAATAGTTAATTCCAGAGAAACCAGTAGGAGATCCCCATTTAATTTGTTAGACTTTCTGAGTATATGTCCATTTCAGAAATTGCTGTGTTTTAGTGGATGTCAAGCAGCCCTAGCCTCCTCCACCCCCAAACTCAATGGGCACAATTCTCATGCCTAGGAAAAAGGGTGTATTTTTAATCCCAGATAAACTAATCCATGTTGCAAGCCTAGTAAAGACAAGGCAGTTGTACTTTAACTAATATTAGCTGGTCAAGATAAACCCAACAGAACAATCTAGGGGTTAATAGAGATTAAAACTACAACTACATTGTCTTCACTAGAACTGTAACATGGGTTAGTTAACAGATTAAAATACACCTTGGCATTGTCTTTACTGCCATTAAAGGTGTGTTTTTACTGCAGGATAACACACACACACATTAAAATCCTAGTGGAGACAAGGTAATGTAGTTTTTACTGTGAAGTAGCTAGGCAAGGTCAATACTATACCCCAACCTATAGCTGAGCTCACCTATTTACCTTTTTTGCAATGAAGATTTACCCTTTCACTAACAAAGACATCTTCAGTTGGGCTGTAAAAGGCCCTTAAAGATGGCAGAAACAGCTCCCTGAAAACAAAGGTGCTGGAACACTTTGTATAGGGGAGGTGCTGAGAGCCATTGAACCAAACTATAAACCCTGTATGTAATGGAAACTAGTTCAAGTCAGCACCCCCAGTTCCACCACCTGTGCCCGAGAATACCTCCTGCACAGTGGACCTTCTAGCATAGAGCTGTCATAAGGGGAGGTTAGACCCTGGACCCCAGGGGTAGGAGGCCCAGGGAAGGGTTGGACTGTGAGCCCACCCTACACTCACCCCGCTGTGGCTCCTGTACCATAGCGTTGGCCCCACTTCAGCCCCTTGGCTTTTGCCACAGCATGCAGATGGGGTCCTCTCCCTGCAATGTACCTTTCCTGGCCCTGGGTTGGGGTTTTTTGTGAGGGTCTTGTGTTCCCCCATGCTCCCTGGTAGTTGGGGGCCCCGTGCAAGTGCACTGAGACTCCCTGTGCCTAATCTTAACGTCCCCTTCCCTGTGCAGGGGGCAGAGTGTCCAGCTGAAACTCACGTTACTAGGGCTATTGCTTCCCAGGGACCGTGGGAAACAAAGCATAAATTAGGTCCTTAAGGACTCCTGCCGCCTACCACACACATTCAGAATGTTTCCTCTGACTGCCTTCCCACACAGTACTCATCTTCCAAGCAGAAGAAGGCGTGTTTAAAAGAGCTGTGGAGCTGAATTCAGAACCTTTTGAAGCAAAGGGAATGAAGAAGCACATCCATTCCACAAGTTCCCTCACTTAGCCCAACCAGCTCACCCCTCCTTCCCAGCATGCTGGAAAAAAAGATCATTTTAGGATTTGGGGCCATTTTGAAGATTCTAAACCAAAACAGTCTGAGGATCACTGGGGTAGAATATATGATGAGCTGGCTAGCAGAATTCTCAGAAACAAATCCCTGTCTGTGCTGGTCAGGAACCACAAGTGATTCATGTTTCATGATTATACTTAATAGTTTTGTCTGTAATGTGTGGCTATTATTTATTTACTTCAGGGGTAAAAGTAACTTAAGGGACATACCGGTACACAAGGTGGCTGGGGTCCTGAGCAAGGTGGAAGGGTGGCTCTGGGCCCCTGGAAGGGGTGGGGCTGGGGCCGAGGCCGGGGCCAGACTCCCCCAGCCAGCCCTTGAGCACTGCCTGGCCCGTGCCACCTGGGGCTCTGGTGGCGATTTAAACAGCCAGTGGCTGCCGCCACTAGCGCTACCCTGGAGTTCCAGCACTTTAAATCACTGCTGGAGCCCCGGTGCTTCCAGCCACGGCTGCTACTCCAGGGCTCCGGCATCGATTTAAAGGGCCTGAGACTCTGGCTGCTGGCATAATAGCGACAGCTGGAAGCCCCGGGCCCTTTAAATTGCTGCCGGAGCCCCCGGCCGCCGCTGCCACTCCCGGGGCAGTGACTGGAGCCCTGGGCCCTTTAAATTGCCACCGGATCCCCAGGATAGCGGCAGTGACCAGGAGCACAGGGGCTCTGGCAGCAATTTAAAGGGCCCAGGGCCCCAGATGCTGGTGCAGTAGCAGCGGCCAAGAGCCCCAGGCCCTTTAAATCACTGCTGGAGCCCCATGGTAGCGGTGGTGAGCCCAGGGGCTCTGGCAGGCCCCAGGGAAGCTGCCCCTTTTTCCCCCCCCATCAGTGGCCCTGCCAGTACGGTGTGTACTGGCTCTTACCGGTATGCCATAGCGGCTTACTTTCACCTCTGATTTACTTACTAAATAGTGTGATGGTGGTTTTTTATGTACATAAAAGGAGAAAAGTAAAACTCCTCTCCTGCGAGATACAGTACCATTTGAAGGCAAGATAACACTAGATATATATTTACATTATGACATCCACACCCTGCAGTGAAGAGATACTTAGTGAATATATCATTTCTTTCAGGGGAGGAACGTTACTTATACCTGAAGTGCTGCTGTCCTGATTGTGACCCAAGAACCTCTTAATGCCAACTGGGAAAGGGGTGCAGAGGGGTTACAGGAATCTCAGGAGTCTGGTGAGTAAATTCTAGTTCACCAAAGAATGTCATGCAAGGTCTCACATAAAAGCCAGTGTCACATTGGCCATCGAGATCATTGCAAAATTCATGTACAGATGTTGTGTAAGGAGTTATAACCAAAAATATGTTCTGAAAGTCTGCATCTGTGAAGCTGGCCAACAGCAATGGTGAAAAATAGCTTCTGATTATAGACTGAATGCACTATAAAAATATGCTGGTTCAATATATTTAACTCAGCCTAGCACCCCCTTCTCTATACTGGACACAAGGGCTAGTAGATGTCCTAAGGTAGCATGCCTACATCTGTTTCTCTTTGGGATGGGCATAGACCCCTTTTGCTTATATGGATCTGGAAACCCCTGACACAAAAACACATATAAACAACATTAGGCAGAGGAATGGGTGCAAGTCAACGGGCTGAAAGGGGATGGGAGACAAAGGAATCCAAACAGTGAAACATTAAAAAACAAACAAACAAAGCCCACAATACAGTAATCCCATCCCCCACATCCAGATATGCCCATAAAAATTTATTTTCATTGAAATTTAGTGTCTAAATTACTTCTTAAAATGGGACATAAACCTAGGTCATTTAAGAGCCTGTTATGAAAAATTTACCCTATGTCTTCTTAAATGCATGTTCTCCACAACTCATTTAGACACACACAAGAAAGGATGCTATGCAAAATCCATTCTATTGTCCCTCCTGCATGGGATCCCTTAACATTCATTCCCAATCTCTCCAAAGAGAGGACTAGTCCACAGACTAGTTCCCAAGGCAATCCTGTTTTACTGAAATCCATTACAAATCACAATTGGACAAAGAAAGAGAGACCAGATAATTTATGGAATTAGCAACATGATACAGAGCTTCTCACTTCTATATCATAGGTGGGTCAGTAGTAGCTAGATATCATTACCATCTGATGCAGGGGTAGGTAACCTGCGGCATGCAAGCTGATTTTCAGTGGCACTCACACTGCTCAGGTCCTGGCCGCCAGTCTGGGGGGGTCTCTGCTGTGAGCCCGGGGTCCCAGCCGCCAGCCCAGGGCTCTGCAGCCTCCTCCAGCTGTGGCCTACTGGCCCCAGCCTGGGGCAGTGAGGGGTGCAGACAGGGTCAAGAGGGCGCACAGCTCAGTACCCCCATCTTAAAAATGGTTCCAGCACCACTGTACTGGATATTTTTAAGTCCTAATTTGCTGCTTACATCATCGTGCATGTCGTCTGTCGTGATTTTCTTTCCCCACTGTAAGTTGAGGGGTACATTTGACAAAATGTCAGCTCCTAAGAAAGCAAAGTTAGATGTGCATTCATTTCAGCCTTTTTGGACAGAGACATTTGGATCTATTCAAAAGAAGGACCATGCTGTCTGTGCTTTCTGTTGTGAAAGTGTTGTTTGTTGCACATCAAACGTTCAATGACGTTGTCAAAAAAGCACAAGAAAACCTTTCTTGATGAAGCAGACAAGACTGAATCGATCAAAAAGGCAGTAGCAGGATATGAGAAGCAAAGCAGTGTTTTTAAATGTTTAGGTGTAAGTAAAAAGAAAGCCACAAAAGGAAGTTATAAGATTGCACAGTGCATAGCAAAAAAATGGAAAGCCGTTTACGGATGGGGAATATATAAAGTTTTTTTCAGCAGTTCAGAGGTTTTGTTCAATGATTTGCCAAATAGGAGCATATCTTTATCTAGAATAAAATAATGGCCTATCTCTGCCAGAACAGTTGAGAGACGAGTAAGCGAAATGGCAGAAAACATTATGGAAAGCAGACAACTGCATTAAAAGACAGTAGTGTTTAGCATTGCAGTTGATGAAAGCATGGATATAAACAATATTCCATGATTGGCAGTTGTTGCAAGATATTGTGCTTCCGATGAAATCCAAGAGGAACTTTGTTACCCCAAACCCCTGCACAGCACAACAAAGGGGGAAGAAACAGTGGAAAATTATGTAAACCATTTTGAAGAACAAGGAGTTGACATCAGAAAAATATTGTGTAACAAGAGATGGTGCTCTCGCCATAGTCAGAAAACAGAAGGGATTTGTAAAGTTACTTGAAGATCAAATTGGCCGCTCGACCGTCAAATTTCACTGTATCAACTATCGAGAAAACCTGCGTACTAAAATTTCTAATTCAGAGCTTAATAACGTGTTGAATACAGTGGTGCGAATTGTGAATTTCCTTGTTGCTCTATCTGCTTTGACTCACAGTTTCAAGCGCTGCTAGAAGAGATGGACAGTACTTATGACATTCCACTTCACAGCAACATTCAGTGGCTAAGTCGTGGCAAGGTTTTGGTGTGCTTTGTAAACTGTTTTGATGCAATCAAGGCTTTTTTGTTGGAAAAAGGACAAAACTACCCTGAACTGAATGATGACAAAATGTCTGTGTAAGCTCATGTTTCTAACTGACATCACCACTCACCTAAATGAACTCAACCTCTGTCTCCAGGGCAAATGGTTCTTTATGAAGCCTGGAAGGCATTTGTTATAAAACTAGCAGTTTTTTCTTGGGATATTCGAACTTCGACTTTCCGCTACCTCCCACACATAAAAGAGCTGCACATTGCACTGTCAGTGTCGAAGAGATTGGAATGTACATGCAAGAACTGGAATCAGAATTTTCTGACAGATTTCAAGATTCAGCAATTTGGCCTAATGCTTTCTTTTGTAATTAAACCTGAAAAGTTCATCGAAAGTGACTTGGATTTGTCTGTATTTCAGTGGCTCGGCGTTGAAGATTTCGAAACGTAGCTCATTCAGTAAAAAAGTTCAGAATTATGGGCATCAGAGATTGGAGATCTGCGGAGTGCACTTGAAGCTACCAAGAGAGATCATGGGGTCTCTATTCTGACCTGCTGACCCTGCCAGTGAAATTTAACTTAAGAAAATTGTGTTTGCAATGCTTTCAGCATTTGGATCCACATATCTGTGTGAACAGGTATTTTCAACACATGAAATCTGTCCTCTGTCCCTCTTGGAACCAGTTAACAACTGATCACTCAGAAGCCTATGTGCAGCTTAAAGTATCCAAATATGTGCCAGACATTGGGAAACTCAGCAAGGAAAAGCAAGGGCAAGGATCACACTAAACTAATAAGATCTGCATTTTAATTTAATTTTAAATGAAACTTCTTAAACATTTTGAAAACGTTATTTACTTTACATACAATAGTTTAGTTATATATTATAGACATAGAAAGAGACCTTCTAAAAACAGTAAAATGTATTACTAGCACATGAAACCTTAAATTAGAGTGAATAAATGAAGACTCGGCACACCACTTCTGCAAGGTTGCCGACCCCTGATCTAATGGCATGTTTGGTGGCCTATGTGAGATGAGTTTGGAAGGTCTCAGTCCAGCTCGATTGGAGTCCCAATCACAAAACACACCATCACATTTGGCTCCAATTGGTATTCTTGATAGCTTTTCATCAGAAAGGACCGTGCTGAATTATCTACAGAGACAGAGTCCCTTCTTATCCCAGAGCTGGTTCCTTCAGGTCCTGATTGAGGAACATCAAATTCAAATTCAGCCCCTCAAATTAAAAAAATCCTGAGTGTGGCCCTGAAGAGTAATGACATTAAAAAGAAACATGTTTTTTAAGCCAAAGTCATAAATTTGGGGTCTTATTTGTCTTCTGGTTTGGGGGGTTTGTGTTTTTAAGCCTTTCTTCTTTATTAGGACTGGGAACATATTTGAAATGGAAGCTGAGAGTCTGATGTAATCAAGTGAGTCCAGGACCTGGATTTTTTTTAAAAATACCAAGATTCACAAGATTTGGGAGTAGTGCATGTGGCATGTTCAAGGCATATATTTGTTTGGAAAGGAAACAGTCACCAGTGATGGGTTTTTGGGTAGAGTATAGTAGCATGCTGTCCATTCAAAATTTTATGAAGAAAGGTATACAGGGAGACCTCAATGGTCAGATTTTCAGAAGTGCTCAGTATCCATTGAAAACAATGGGAGCTGAGCACTTAAAAAAAATCTAGCCACTAGAATATAGATGATCCATGTCACACAGTTTCAATCCAGATATGAATTTGCTCAATGGAGAAGAACAAGAGAATAGTACACATTTTGAATTTTATTTTTCTTTCTAAACTGACTTTCTGGTCCTAGGTAAGAGGGAGAGAACATTTTCAAAGTTTTATTAACATTTAAATCACAAAGTAAATTTATTTTCTGCCACTGCAGTTTCCCTTTTTTGCTCCGCTCCCAGTAGCCTCTTTCCTTTTGCAAGCCAAGGATCCAGATTCACAAACCCAGACTTTACCCTCAGACTAATGTGGAATGCTTCAGTGTGTACAGAATTCACACTGACTAGGACTTTTGGAAATGCATTAATGAAAGTCATGTAAATTGTTCTAGGTCTGCCCTATGCTAAAACCAGCATCGACTATAGAAAAACAAGAATTAATACAGTCTGTGGAAGTAACATATCCATGATGGTTTCAGAGTAGCAGCCGTGTTAGTCTGTATTCACAAAAAGAAAAAAGGAGTACTTGTGGCACCTTAGAGACTAACAAATTTATTAGAGCATAAGCTTTCGTTCTCAGGGGCTCTGTTTTTTCCACCAAATGCATCCGATGAAGTGAGCTGTAGCTCACAAAAGCTTATGCTCTAATAAATTTGTTAGTCTCGAAGGTGCCACAAGTATTCCTTTTCTATATCCATGATGCTTATAGTTCAGTAATCCCAGGGATATTAACATCTCATGCAGCCATAAAAATAAACTTGTGATTATGTGGATTTCATATTATGTATCTCTCTCTCTCTCACACACACACACATACACACACCCACCCCCCTGGATATTTTAAAGTCGGTGTGTTATCATCCGCTGAGGCTCTCAGAGAACAAGGAATTGCCTCACTGCATCCCTGCAGACTCCCTAGCATTAGGGTCCCACTATCACAAACTAGGACATGAGTGGTCATACCTGGTGATAGGAGCAGGAGCTAGAGCCAAGGGGTTACAGCTAGAGCCAGGAACCAAAGCCAGGGATCAGAGCTAGAAAGCTAGCAAGGAAACAGGACAGAAGCAGGGCTGGGAACAAGACAAGCACAAAAATAATCACAAATATGAATGTAAATATTAAGCAAACAAAGATCAGTTGTTGCTGTTTGACTTAAGATCAGGCTTGCTGACTTCCTGGGCCAATCAAGTGGAGTGGTCAATCAGACAGCCTTGCTGTGGTTCAGCTGTGCTCAAAGGCTGCCCGGAGATAGGACAGGTACAGCTGAAAATCCTTATTTCTGATATCTGCATTGCACCTCCAGTGACTTTAACACCACTTTCTCCCCATGTAGGATGGCTTATCTAGAGATCTACAAAACCACAGTTAATACCTACTCTATTGTATAACAGTGAGTCAAGTACAGTATTATATCCATTTTGTAGACTAGGATATTGAAACAGATTAAGTGATATGCCTAGGATGATACTGGGAATATGTGGCAGAAGTCTCCAGAGTCCCTGTCCTGTGCCTGTTTTTCCTCCTTTTATGTTTGTTTATCTTCACTTTAAGGCCTTGTTTTCACAGGCAATTTGTTAAAACATTCCACCATTTTCCTAGCAATGTTAGAAATGTTAAGGGAGATCAGCCACTTAGACAACAGGGTTATTAAGATGCCACTGTCCACCAGAACCTTGCCTACACTAGACTCCCACCACAGGAGATGCAACTCTAGAAGATTTTAACAAAAATGTCAGTGTTGATGAGACCTATTTTGTCCCATTTTAGCATCTTTGTATGGATCTCTTTCACAATCTAAAAGCTTATCAACATGATAAAGGGTAGCTTATGGCCTTGTCCACACAAACTTACATCAATTTAGCTAAGGATGTTTTTAAATCAATTGTGTTAAACTGGTGAAAAACCCTGTATAGACACTTATTTTGATTAAAGAGTAGGTGATGTCAATTTTAGAAAAATTGATTCCTTACTGACAAATTTAAATGAAATAAACTGTCTATCAAAGATTTTGTACTAGGTTTGTGTGTGTGTGTATATATATATATATTCCTATTATGACCGTATGGCCACAGGCTTTACAAAAAGAACAATAACCATAGTAACAAAATACATGCTCTATCTGAAATACTAGGGTTTGTGTAATTTTCCAGTTCAATCTTTCTCAGTCTAATAAGTATAAAATGACAAAACATTGGCAGTGCCAGTTTTTAAAAGGCATATAGTTCTTTGAAAGCTGGATTTGTTGGGATATTATAATATTCTGAACTTAATGAAGTGCTACAAATCCTGAATGTATGGTTAGAGAATGACACCCTGTAGTGGGTTTTGAAAATATCTGCATCTGAATGGTACTCTTGAACTCTGTAATTGACTTCCTGAATCATAGCGTGTTTCTTTTGTCCTTTATGCAGAATTATAATTTAAGGTTCCAAATGCAATAAACTTCTGTTAGTGTGCAATAAGCTCATTCATCTTAAAAATAGTAATCTGAAGAAAGTTCAATGTAACTGTTTTTTTCATACAACTCATGTCAAACGGCTTTTCAAAATACAGGATTTAATAAGAGCTTTAATTAATGAGTGTACCATTTCAGAACCTGCCATAAGAAAGATGTGAACAAACTGGAGAGAGCACAGAGGAGAGCAACAAAACTATAAGAGGTCTAGAACAGATGAGTAAAGATTGAAAGAATTGGGTATGTTTAGTTTAGCGATGAGAAGGTGGGGGTAAAGATAATACTCTTCAAATATATTAAGGTCTGTTACAGAGAGGATGGTGATCAATTGTTCTTCATGTCCATTGAAGGTAGGGCAAAAATTAATTGGCTTAGTTTGCAGCAAGGGAGATTTAGGTTAGATATCAAGGAAAAACTAATCATCAGGGTAGTTAAGTACAGGAACAGGTTACCTTGGGAGGTTGTGGAGGTTTCTAAGTCTTTGGAGGTTTCTAAGAACAGGTTAGACAACCAACTGTCAGGGATGGTCTAGATATATTTAATCTTGCCTTAGTATGGGGGATGGGGTGGACTATGTGACCTTTGAGGTCCCTTCCAGCCCTACATTTCTATGATTCTGTAATGCACTCATATCTGTTCACTAGACTATTTTCATTGTATTTTAAATTTGTTTAAATTTTGCCAATTCCTATTATATTACTTTCATATCACGAGGGCATTTTTTAAAAAAAACCCTAGTACTAGATGTTTCATCCCAGAAGACATGACCTAGTGTTGTAAACCTCAGGCTTGAGGCTCCCTGTGTTTATAGTCTCAAATCCCAGTAGGTGATTTAATATAGCATTTCAGCTTTTGTGAAAAATCAAGTAAATGGAGGTATTCCAGGGTTGAATTTAACCTGTAATTTATAAATTCACGCTTTCCTATAGAGACCAATTGATTTTATATTTTATATTTGAAAGAAGAAGAAGTAATATTAAACATCTTGATTGCTTCATGGAAAAGTAAACCAGTATCCCCAGTTTCACCAAAAGAGGTCCCTCAGCTCCCTCTGGTGTCAGTATAAATTGGGGTACTCAGAATCTAGCAAGACTGCATCTCTGCTCTCTACCAGTGGATCACATTATATTCAGACATAATTTACTTAAGGTGTAAATACCTTCCTGTTTTGTATGGTTATTCGAAAGGCTAACATGATTTTAGATTATTATATAAACTTCTTGATAGGAATATTTAAAAAAAATGAATTAGAAATAGCCAAAATAATTGTTTAGAACAATGCACAATATACATTGAAATTATAACATTATCAGAATCCCCGAATACTGTGATGAAAGTCAGTTTCTAGATTTTTCTCAAAAAAACTTTCTTGTTTGCATGAGATATCTCTTGAATGTCATTTGAAAACAAAATGTTCCTATGGTTTCTAGTATCTAAGAGCCCTAGCCAGCAAAAAAATATCCATGGAACTCAGACATGCAACCCTGGAACGATCTTAGGTGTGTAGGAGGATGACCATACACTAATCATTTGGATTTGTCACAGCATACTCAGTGGAGCCACAGAGTCATAGAAACAGGAGATGTAAAAGACCATATCAGTCATTTTGTTTCTAGTCCATCCCCATGCATGTACAGCAGTGTTCCCCAGAGCAGAGGTTCTCAAACTGTGGTCCATGGACTACCAGTGGTGCACGAGTTCCATTCAGGTGTTCTGCAGATAGTTCCCTCTAAGGTGCGTGCTTGGGTAGCCGCACATGAGAGAATGAAGGGCCACCCACCTAATTAGTTTCAGAGTAGCAGCTGTGTTAGTCTGTATTCGCAAAACGAAAAGGAGTACTCGTGGCACCTTAGAGACTAACAAATTTATTTGAGCATAAGCTTTCGTGAGCTACAGCTCACTTCATCGGATGCATTCAGTGGAAAATACAGTGGGGAGATTTATATACACACACACACAGAGAACCTAAAACAATGGGTATTACCATACATACTGTAAGGAGAGTGATCACTTAAGATGAGCTATTACCAGCAGGTAGGGAGGGTGGGGGGAAGGAAGAAAACCTTTTGTGGTGATAATCAAGGTGGGCCATTTCCAGCAGTTGACAAGAACATCTGAGGAACAGCGCGGGGGGGGAGGGGAAAATAACATGGGCAAATAGTTTTACTTTGTGTAATGACCCATCCACTCCCAGTCTCTATTCAAGCCTAAGTTAATTGTATCCAGTTTGCAATTAATTCCAATTCAGCAGTCTCTCGTTGGAGTCTGTTTTTGAAGTTTTTTTGTTGCAGAATAGCCACTCTCAGGTCTGTAATCGAGTGATCAGAGAGACTGAAGTATTCTCCGATTGGTTTTTGAATGTTATAATTCTTGACGTCTGATTTGTGTCCATTTATTCTTTTATGTAGAGACTGTCCAGTTTGACCAATGTACATGGCAGAGGGGCATTGCTGGCACATGATGGCATATATCACATTGGTAGATGCGCAGATGAACGAGCCTCTGATAGTGTGGCTGATGTGATTAGGCCCTATGATGGTGTCCCCTGAATAGATATGTGGACAGAGTTGGCAACGGGCTTTATTGCAAGGATAGGTTCCTGGGTTAGTGGTTCTGTTGTGTGGTTGCTGGTGAGTATTTGCTTCAGGTTGGGAGGCTGTCTGTAAGCAAGGACTTGTCTCCCAAGATCTGTGAGAGTGATGGGTCGTCCTTCAGGATAGGTTGTAGATCCTTGATGATGTGTTGGAGAGGTTTTAGTTGGGGGCTGAAGGTGATAGCTAGTGGCGTTCTGTTATTTTCTTTGTTGGGCCTGTCCTGTAGTAGGTGACTTCTGGGTACTCTTCTGGCTCTGTCAATCTGTTTCTTCACTTCAGCAGGTGGGTATTGTAGTTGTAAGAATGCTTGATAGAGATCTTGTAGGTGTTTGTCTCTGTCTGAGGGGGTTGGAGCAAATGCGGTTGTATCGTAGAGCTTGGCTGTAGACAATGGATCGTGTGGAGTGATCTGGGTGAAAGCTGGAGGCATGTAGGTAGGAATAACGGTCAGTAGGTTTCCGGTATAGAGTGGTGCTTATGTGACCATTGCTTATTAGCACCGTAGTGTCCAGGAAGTGGATCTCTTGTGTGGACTGGTCCAGACTGAGGTTGATGTGGGATGGAAATTGTTGAAATCCTGGTGGAATTTCTCAAGGGCTTCTTTTCCATGGGTCCAGATGATGAAGATGTCATCAATGTAGCGCAAGTAGAGTAGGGGCATTAGGGGACGAGAGCTGAGGATGTAGACTTGATGTAAACCTGAGGTTGAAAAGGATCCTAAAGGGAGCAGGAAAGAATCCCCTAATTATCCTTCATGTGGGAACAAATGATACGGTAAGATTCTCGCTGGAAAGTATTAAGGTAGACTATGCTAGGCTGGGGAAGACGCTTAAGAAAATTGACCTTACACCATACACCATCAACCTCAGCCTGGACCAGTCCACACAAGAGATCTACTTCCTGGACACTACGGTGCTAATAAGCGATGGTCACATAAACACCACCCTATACCGGAAATTACTGACCGCTATTCCTACCTACATGCCTCCAGCTTTCACCCAGATCACACCACACGATCCATTGTCTACAGCCAGGCTCTACGATACAACCGCATTTGCTCCAACCCCCTCAGATAGAGACAAACACCTACAAGAGCTCTATCAAGCATTCTTACAACTACAATACCCACCTGCTGAAGTGAAGAAACAGATTGACAGAGCCAGAAGAGTACCCAGAAGTCACCTACTACAGGACAGGCCCAACAAAGAAAATAACAGAATGCCACTAGCCATCACCTTCGGCCCCCAACTAAAACCTCTCCAATGCATCATCAAGGATCTACAACCTATCCTGAAGGATGACCCATCACTCTCACAGATCTTGGGAGACAAGTCCTTGCTTACAGACAGCCCCCCAGCCTGAAGCAAATACTCACCAGCAACCACATACCACACAACAGAACCACTAACCCAGGAACCTATCCTTGCAACAAAGCCCGTTGCCAACTCTGTCCACATATCTATTCAGTGGACACCATCATAGGGCCTAATCACATCAGCCACACTATCAGAGGCTCGTTCATCTGCGCATCTACCAATGTGATATATGCCATCATGTGCCAGCAATGCCCCTCTGCCATGTATGTTGGTCAAACTGGACAGTCTCTACATAAAAGAATAAATGGACACAAATCAGACGTCAAGAATTATAACATTCAAAAACCAGTCGGAGAATACTTCAGTCTCTCTGGTCCCTCGATTACAGACCTGAGAGTGGCTATTCTTCAACAAAAAAACTTCAAAAACAGACTCCAACGAGAGACTGCTGAATTGGAATTAATTGCAAACTGGATACAATTAACTTAGGCTTGAATAGAGACTGGGAGTGGATGGGTCATTACACAAAGTAAAACTATTTGCCCATGTTATTTCCCCCACCCCCGCACTGTTCCTCAGACGTTCTTGTCAACTGCTGGAAATGGCCCACCTTGATTATCACCACAAACGGTTTTCTTCCTTCCCCCCACCCTCCCTACCTGCTGGTAATAGCTCATCTTAAGTGATCACTCTCCTTACAGTGTGTATGGTAATACCCATTGTTTCATGTTCTCTGTGTGTGTATATAAATCTCCCCACTGTATTTTCCACTGAATGCATCCGATGAAGTGAGCTGTAGCTCACGAAAGCTTGTGCTCAAATAAATTTGTTAGTCTCTAAGGTGCCACAAGTACTCCTTTTCTTTTTCCACCTAATTAGTGGAGCTGCGCAGGCATGGCTCAACTAATTAGGTGCCTGGACTCTGGAGAAGATGCACATGTAAGGTAAGGTGGCGGCCTTGAGGGGAATAGGAGTAGGTGGGAGGGGGCAGTGGGGTGAGAAGAGGGCGGGGGGAATTTGGGACGTTCAGGTCCGTGGCCGTCAGAGAAAGAGGTGACTACGGCTGCCAGAGAGAGATGGCCCTCCTTCCTAGTCTCAGCTCTGTGGCAGGGGAGAGACCCCTCTCCTTCCCAGCGTCAGCTCTGTGGCTGCTGTGGCAGAGGAGAGACCCCTCTCCTTCTCAGCTCCAGCTTGGGGGCTGCTGCGGCAGGGGAGAGACCGCTCTCCTTCTCAGCCCCAGCTCAAGTGCTGCTTTGGCGGGGGAGAGAGGGCACATCCATTGCATTAGAAAGGTAAGACTACTGATATTAAAATATGAGTTGTGTGCTTTTATTTGTAGGAAAAAAACGTTAATTAAGGTTTTTTTAAAATATAGCACTTTTATCCAAAGCACTTTACAATAGTTAGCTAATGGTACAAACAACGTTTGGAAAGATCATTAAGTGGTCCGCCGAGACCCTTAGCAATTTTAAGTGGTCCGCGAAAAAAAGAGTTTGAGAACCATTGCCCTAGAGCATATTTTCTACCACTTTTTTTCCAGTTTAAATAGTCTTCTTTGGGAGATTTTCACAATCTGGTAGATCTGTGGGAAATTTTAACCTGATATTCAGCCTACATTTTCTCTTTATTAATGTCAGTTTGACTGGAACTGAAAATTGAGGCTTGTATTTTCTTCTCCTGTACTTGGGGTGTCCTTTGAATAGGTTTATCTTTTTTGAAAATAAGAGACTAATTCTGTCTCTTATAACTTTTTCTCCCTCTATGCTTTGGAGTTAGTGCTTCTGTCTCCTTGTACTTTGATTACATTCCTTTTTCATGTAAATGCCACGTAGTATCTTTGAACAATTTATTCCCCCGTTTAAACTGCTTGCTTTTCTTTTTTTACACTAGAGGGAGCATTTTACTGTGCTTTCTTTTTGCTGCTCTTGTATTTTCTATGTTCACAGAGATGTATTTGCTTATTGTTCTTTTTACATATTCATATAATCATGGAATGCATTTTATCTAGTTTGTACACCGTACTTGGAAAATTTAGTGTTTTGAACAAATTACCATTCACAAATTATTTGAGCATGTGTGAATGTAACGCTTGTGTCTCATGGATTGTCAGTCCTTATACATGAAGTCTTTCATTTATCCACGGAATGGGTACAGCCAAAGCAGGAGCAACACAAGCTTCCCACACTGCACTGCAGACGTGTCTCAAGTCTGATTTTAAAGGGACTACTTTGAGAGGTGATAGGTTAATTTATTCTCCACACCTATTCAATCCTTGTTCTCTTTGTTAAGACTGCAAATAAAAGTACCAATTGCTGTGGTGTATATTGTGATATAGTCCTCACAAATCTTATATCAGTTTAACTAAAATCAGTTTTTAAATCAAGTTAGTTAAACTGATGGAAACTTCTGTGTTGACACGGTTAAATCAGTTTACAATGGACTTGTACTGATTTAGCTTAATTCAAAATGTTTTGATGTAAGTCAGTTGTAAATGGATTTAAGTGTGTCCATACAGGTTTTGTATCAGTTTAACTAAATTTATTATAAAATAACTTTTAGTTTGACAGTGCCTTAAAGTCTGAATAAAAACACTTCCTCTCAGTCTCCAGTCTATTATTTCTTGTGGTGTCATAGTCTCACTAGTTCTCCAATTTCCATATAGTGTGCCAGAAAAAATGGGCTAGAAAGAACCTGATATTTCTAATGCTGAAGTAGAAAAATCCACATTAAAAATAAACAAATAGACTTTCACGCTTTCTTTATACGCCAGTAAGAAACAAAAAAGGAGACATCTTATTTTTCTCTTTGCAGATCACATTTAATGTGGTATTAACTTCATAGCCCTTGTGGGCTCATTTAAATTATTAAACGATTATTAAGCAAGCAACAAACCTTGAACATGAGTAAAATAACCTTTTTATACTCCTTTATACTGTTTCATTTTGCTGATTTCTTGGCAGCAGTTTTCAAAGAGAACAGTCATTCCAATGAATTGATGGTAGGGTTTACCAGCTATATTGAACCATAATGCAAGTATGTATTTCTGAGACATACTTAATATATTGAGTATAGAGTGTGGTTCTGTAAATGATCAGAGGTGATTTTGCTTCTTGTTTTTTTGACATTTTTCCCTGTGCGTTTTTTAATCTGCCATCTCCTGTAGTACCTTACATCCACCAGAAAGATGGGCAAATAGACTCTTCATGCTGTTGTTCTGTATCTGTTTGGTAATATCAAAGTGTGACCAGCTCAGCACTCCACCAAACTTCACAATCAAAATCAAACTTCATAGATCCTTTTTCATTGGTTATCTTCTTCAAGTTTTTGATCCAAGATTATTTGGGAGGAAATCTCAGCCAAGTTTGCCAACAGGCTTTGTACATTTGTTGACTTTGCAGGTCTACAGTATGTTAGAAGCAAAAATAATGTAATTTAAAAAATGTTCTGCTCCCTAACCAAAGTAGCAGTGGTATCTTCTGATCTCAAACTGAAGCTCAAGCTTGGTTAGTACTTAGCAGGGAAACCCAGCAGCAGAAAGTGGTGGGTAGGTTCAGCAGGTGGCACACTTTGTCTTTGAGTCAGCATGAATCAAGGCTCAGGTTGGTGTTAAACTGTACAGTTTTGATGCCGATTTCAGATTACAGATAGGTAATCCATGTACAGAGGCCTTGAAGATAGTACTCTTTGGTTAATGACATGGACTCAAGAAATCAGATTTTCTACTAACTTTTTAGAAGGCCATCAATAGCAAATACATAGAAATGCTTATCAGTTCTGTTTGCAAACAGCATCTTAGTTTTTCCTTTGGAGGTATGACTTAACATCTAAAGCAGGGGTGGCCGACCTGTGGCTCTGGAGCCACATGCGGCTCTTCAGAAGTTAATATGTGGCTCCTTGCATAGGTGCTGACTCTGGGGCTGGAGCTACAGGCACCAACTTTCCAATGTGCCAGGGGGTGCTCACTGCTCAACCCCTGGCTCTGCCCCTACTCCACCCCTTCCCGCTCCCTCCCCTGAGCCTGCAGTGCCCTCACTCCTCTCCCCAGAGCCTCCTGCAGACCACGAAACAGCTGATGGGGAGATGCAGGGAGGGAGGGGGAGGCTCTGATCGGCAGGGCTGCGGGTGGGTGGGAGGTGCTGGGAGCAGGGGGGTGGAGGAGCTGATGGGGTGCTGCTGATGCATTACTGTAGCTTTTTGGCAAGGTACATTGGTAAATTCTGGCTCCTTCTCAGGCTCAGGTTGGCCACCCCTGATCTAAAGTTATTTTTAAGAGGAAAGATAGGATGAGACTGTCAAAATCTGAATTCTATTAAATTCATGCAATGCAAACTAACTGCAAATTTAGTCAATGGTGTTACTTTGGACATAGTCATGTAATTTGGTTTAGGATGTGACAGTTCATAATGTAAATTTGAAGGAATTTCTTTTATAACCTTACCTTAAAAGTTTATAGTCCTTTCAAGAGTAAATGTCTGCCATTTCTTTAGGTTTCAGAGTAGCAGCAGTGTTAGTCTGTATTCGCAGAAAGAAAAGGAGTACTACATACAGTGTGTATGTAAGGAGAGCTACATACAGTATGTAGGATAAAACCCATTATTTCATGTTCTCTGTGTGTGTATATAAATCTCCCCAGTGTATTTTCCACTGAATGCATCCGATGAAGTGAGCTGTAGCTCACGAAAGCTTATGCTCAAATAAATTTGTTAGTCTCTAAGGTGCCACAAGTACTCCTTTTCTTTTTGCCATTTCTTTAATTACACTAATTTTAAAACTTTATTAAATCTCTGGATACACTGTACTAATGTTACAGGAACTCAGTTTGAGTATCAGGAGAAAAGTATATCCCAGTATATCAGTTCTGAGTTCATGAATTGATGAACCAATGTCAGTTCAACACTTAGAGTCCTTTCTGCCATCCATACATTGCAGTGATATAAATGTTAAAAAAAAAATAAAAATCATTCTCAGCTGTGCAATGGACTCTGAAATGTTTTCTCTGGATGATGCAGAGCCCTGTCTTTTTATTTCAAGTAATTAAATCAGTGATGGGTTCAGATCTAATTTCATACTGAGGCAAGTCTTCCTTAAAGTGATGTAACTGCAGTCAATTGCTTTGCAAAAAATTTGAACAATTTCATTATGAGAACAGACATGCTCTGGAGATGGAGCCTATAAGAAGGAGATGGCTGGCACACTTTCTAAAATCATATATCAACCATGTTTCCTTTAGTCTCCCCCGTTGTATAATCCAAGGAGCAGATTTGTGGGTGGATTTTTGGCAACGAACAATTAAATACAATTTTGTCTAAATATTTTGTGATCTCTCATATATCACTAACACTGTCAGATTAAAAATCATGGATCCTAGCAATTGCCAAAGCTGCTGCAAGTTTAATGAACTAGTCCCCTTAGAGACTACTCTATGCAAGGACTGGGTTGGCATGGCACTTTAGCCCCATGGAATACAGCTATTCCAGCTTTATACCACCTTGGGAGTCCCCTGTGTGCTGCCCTAACACTGTAAAGCAGCTGGAAATGGGAGTGAGGGGAGGCAGAGATGTGGCTTTTATAGATGTGCACAGCTTCTAAAAAGAAACAAACTAATAATAAACAGGTTTCAGAGTAGCAGCCTTGTTAGTCTGTATTCGCAAAAAGAAAAGGAGTACTTGTGGCACCTTAGAGACTAACAAATTTATTTGAGCATAAGCTTTCGTGAGCTACAGCTCACTTCATCGGATGCATTCAGTGGAAAATAAACAGTGTTTGGGGACAGTTTGAGCTGTTGTTCCCTTGATCATCCTTGTTCAGCCTCAATTAGCCTTGTGATCACCCTCCCCTGTGTGATTAACAAGAGGGTAGGGCTGACCTAGGAGGAAAAGCCAGAGGCTAAGCAACCAAGGGGAGCTAGCAAACAGGGGACTGCAAACAGGGGAGTTTGAGAGAGAGCGAAGGAGATCCCCCTGCTGAATGAACAAGGTACAAGTACTAACCTTGGGGTGAGTGAGTTTGTTTGTGGTTTTTTTTCTTTCAGGTTATTTCAGTTACAGGGTCAATTGAGATTGTGTGTTTGGGGACAGTTTGAGCCATTGTTCCCTTGATCATCCTCAATCAGCCTTGTGATCACTCTCCCCCTTTCCCTCCCCCCCCTTGATTAATGAGGGGGTAGGGCTGACTTAGGAGGGTAGGCCTTAAAAGCCAGAGGCTAAGCAATCAAGGGGAGCTAGCAAGCAGGAGTTTGAGAGAGGGAGTTTGTAAGAGGGAGTCATAATATTATCACAGGTTTCAGAGTAGCAGCCGTGTTAGTCTGTATTCGCAAAAAGAAAAGGAGTACTTGTGGCACCTTAGAGACTAACAAATTTATTAGAGCATAAGCTTTCGTGAGCTACAGCTCACTTCATCGGATGCATTTCCGATGAAGTGAGCTGTAGCTCACGAAAGCTTATGCTCTAATAAATTTGTTAGTCTCTAAGGTGCCACAAGTACTCCTTTTCTTTTTGATAATATTATCATTATGATTTTGACAAATAGGGAAGAACTGGTTGAGAATTTGAAAGTGGAAGGCAACTTGGGTGAAAGTGATCATGGAATGGTAGGAGGGAGAACAGCACAATAAAGACAATGGATTTCAAGAAGGAAGACTTTAGCAAACTCAGGGAGTTGGTAGGTAATATCCCATGGGAAGGAAGTCTATGGGGAAAAACAATTGAAGACAGTTGGTAGTTTTTCAAAGAGACATTATTAAAGGCACAAGAGCAAACTATCCCACTGCATAGGAAAGATAGGAAGTATGGCAAGAGACCACCCTGGCTTAACCAGGAGATCTTCAATGATCTAAAACTCAAAAAAAGAGTCCTACAAAAAGTGAAAACTCGGTCAAATTACAAAGGATGATTATAAGCAAATAACAGAAGTATATAGGGACAAAATTAGAAAAACCAAGGCACAAAACGAGATCAAATTAGCTAGGGACGTAAAAGGAAACAAGAAAACATTCTACAAATATATTAAAAAGAAAAGGAGTACTTGTGGCACCTTAGAGACTAACAAATTTATTAGAGCATAAGCTTTCGTGAGCTACAGCTCACTTCATCGGATGCATTTGGTGGAAAAAACAGAGGAGAGATTTATATACACACACACAGAGAACATGAAACAATGGGTTTATCATACACACTGTAAGGAGAGTGATCACTTAAGATAAGCCATCACCCACAGCAGGGGGGGGAAAGGAGGAAAACCTTCCATGGTGACAAGCAGGTAGGCTAATTCCAGCAGTTAACAAGAATATCAGAGGAACAGTGGGGGGGTGGGGTGGGGGGGAGAAATACCATGGGGAAATAGTTTTACTTTGTGTAATGACTCATCCATTCCCAGTCTCTATTCAAGCCTAAATTAATTGTATCCAGTTTGCAAATTAATTCCAATTCAGCAGTCTCTCGTTGGAGTCTGTTTTTGAAGCTTTTTTGTTGAAGTATAGCCACTCTTAGGTCTGTGATCGAGTGACCAGAGAGATTGAAGTGTTCTCCAACTGGTTTTTGAATGTTATAATTCTTGACGTCTGATTTGTGTCCATTCATTCTTTTACGTAGAGACTGTCCAGTTTGGCCAATGTACATGGCAGAGGGGCATTGCTGGCACATGATGGCATATATCACATTGGTAGATGCGCAGGTGAACGAGCCTCTGATAGTGTGGCTGATGTGATTAGGCCCTATGATGGTATCCCCTGAATAGATATGTGGACAGAGTTGGCAACGGGCTTTGTTGCAAGGATAGGTTCCTGGGTTAGTGGTTCTGTTGTGTGGTGTGTGGTTGCTGGTGAGTATTTGCTTCAGATTGGGGGGCTGTCTGTAAGCAAGGACTGGTCTATCTCCCAAGATCTGAGAGAGCGATGGCTCGTCCTTCAGGATAGGTTGTAGATCCTTGATGATGCGTTGGAGAGGTTTTAGTTGGGGGCTGAAGGTGATGGCTAGTGGCGTTCTGTTGTTTTCTTTGTTGGGCCTGTCCTGTAGTAGGTGACTTCTGGGTACTCTTCTGGCTCTGTCAATCTGTTTCTTCACTTCAGCAGGTGGGTATTGTAGTTGTAGGAATGCATGATAGAGATCTTGTAGGTGTTTGTCTCTGTCTGAGGGGTTGGAGCAAATGCGGTTATATCGTAGCGCTTGGCTGTAGACAATGGATCGAGTGGTATGATCTGGATGAAAGCTAGAGGCATGTAGGTAGGAATAGCGGTCAGTAGGTTTCCGATATAGGGTGGTGTTTATGTGACCATCGCTTATTAGCACCGTAGTGTCCAGGAAGTGGATCTCTTGTGTGGACTGGTCCAGGCTGAGGTTGATGGTGGGATGGAAATTGTTGAAATCATGGTGGAATTCCTCAAGAGCTTCTTTTCCATGGGTCCAGATGATGAAGATGTCATCAATGTAGCGCAAGTAGAGTAGGGGCATTAGGGGACGAGAGCTGAGGAAGCGTTGTTCTAAGTCAGCCATAAAAATGTTGGCATACATGTACATTGGCCAAACTGGACAGTCTCTACGTAAAAGAATGAATGGACACAAATCAGACGTCAAGAATTATAACATTCAAAAACCAGTTGGAGAACACTTCAATCTCTCTGGTCACTCGATCACAGACCTAAGAGTGGCTATACTTCAACAAAAAAGCTTCAAAAACAGACTCCAACGAGAGACTGCTGAATTGGAATTAATTTGCAAACTGGATACAATTAACTTAGGCTTGAATAGAGACTGGGAATGGATGAGTCATTACACAAAGTAAAACTATTTCCCCATGGTATTTCTCCCCCCCACCCCACCCCCCACTGTTCCTCTGATATTCTTGTTAACTGCTGGAATTAGCCTACCTGCTTGTCACCATGGAAGGTTTTCCTCCTTTCCCCCCCCTTCTGTGGGTGATGGCTTATCTTAAGTGATCACTCTCCTTACAGTGTGTATGATAAACCCATTGTTTCATGTTCTCTGTGTGTGTGTATATAAATCTCTCCTCTGTTTTTTCCACCAAATGCATCCGATGAAGTGAGCTGTAGCTCACGAAAGCTTATGCTCTAATAAATTTGTTAGTCTCTAAGGTGCCACAAGTACTCCTTTTCTTTTTGCGAATACAGACTAACACGGCTGCTACTCTGAAACCTACAAATATATTAGAAGCAAGAGGAAGACCAAGGACAGAATAGGCCCGTTACTCAATGAGGGGGGAAAGACAATAACAGAAAATGTGGAAATGGCAGAGTTGCTTAATGACTTCTTTGTTTTGGTTTTCACCATGAAGGCTGGTGGCGATTGGATGTCTAACATAGTGAATGCCAGTGAAAATGAGGTAGGATCAGAAGAGGCTAAAATAGGGAAGGAACAAGTCAAAAATTACTTAGACAAATCAGATGTCTTCAAATCACCAGGACCTGATGAAATGCATCCTAGAATACTCCAGGAGCTGACTGAGAAGGTATCTGAGCGATTAGCGATTATCTTTGAGAAGTCATGGAAGATGGGAGAGATTACGGAAGACTAGAAAAGGGCAAATATAGTGCCCATCTGTAAAAAGGGAAATAAGGACAACCCGGGGAATTACAGACCAGTCAGCTTAACTTCTGTACCCGGAAAGATAATGGAGCAAATAATTAAGCAATCAATTTGCAAACACCTAGAAGCTAATAAGCTGATAAATAACAGTCAGCATGGATTTGTCAAGAACAAATTGTGTCAAACCAACCTGATAGCTTTCTTTGACAGGGTAACAAGCCTTGTGGATGGGGGGAAGGGGTAGATGTGGTATATCTTGACTTAAAGTAAAGCTTTTGATACTGTCTCGCATGACCTTCTCATAAACAAACTAGGGAAATGCAACCTAGATAGAGATACTATAAGGTGATGCAAAACTGGTTGGAAAACTGTTCCCAGAGAGTAGTTATCAGTGGTTCACAGTCATGCTGGAAGGGCATAACGAGTGCGCTTCTGCAGGGATCAGTTCTGGGTCTGGTTCTATTCTATATCTTTATCAATGATTTAGATAATGGCATACTGAGTACACTTATAAAGTTTGCGGATGATACCAAGCTGGGAGGGGTTGCAAGTGCTTTGGAGGATAGGATTATAATTCGAAATGGTCTGAAGTAAATAGGATGAAATTCAATAAGAACAAATGCAAAATACTCCACCTAGGAAGCAACAATCAATTGCACACATACAAAATGGGAAATGACTGCCTAGGAAGGTGTACTGCTTAGGAAGGAGAAAGGGATCTAGGGATCATAGTGGATCACAAGCTAAATATGAATGAACAGTGTAACACTGTTTCAAAAAAAGCAAACATCATTCTGGGATAGTGTAAGGGGACATGGCCCTCTGCAGGATGGTGGGTCACCACCCCGCCTCACTACACCCTCTCTGCTGGGTTGGGGAATACTCAGTCTATGGCCCAGACCTTCAGGCAGGGCCCTGCAAGCAGTACAATATAAACCCAGGCCCTGGATCAGGGCAGGGCCCGCAAACAGAAGCTCAGGCCCTCTGGGAGGGACTGAGCAAATAGTTTAACAGCAAACCCCAGCTCCCGGCTTTGAGCGACCAGGGAGAGGGGGAGACTGCCACCCGCGAGGTGGGTGGCAGGGGGGACACAGAGGACACACTCCACTGCGTCCCAACCCGGGGCCCAAGCAGCGGCAGAAGACTCGCTGCTGTGTCAATGGGGATCCTGGCCGCAACACACTGAGATTGGCTCTGACAGTGCTGCAGCCAGACTAGGGTCAGCTGCCCCTAGGTTACTTCCGGACTCCCCCTCGTAGGATACCTGGGTCAGGGTGGTGTCCTCAGAGGGTTCCAGCACCATGGGTTCCTCTGGGTAGCTGACGAGGGGTAGGCTTTGCAGCTCCTATGGGTAGGTGGCGATGGGTAGGCTTGGGAGCTCCTCCATGCACTGGTCAGCATTAGGCATTGGCTGGTTCGACCAGTCCTTGGGTCGGCCACGGATTGCCGGGGTCTCCCAAGCCGGAGCCAAGCCACAGGCGTCTGACCTCTCTGGGGGCTGCGTGAGCTCTGGGGTTGGGCTTTTATACTACCTGTCCTGTGCCTTGAGCTCAGGGGGGGTGGGTGCAGGATCCACTGGTTCTGCCCACTTTGGTGTCCGGGGAGGTTCTTCCCTCTGCGGGCTGGTGGGGCACCACACCACCTCGCTACAAATATATTAGCAGGAGTACTGTAAGCAAGACATGAGATGGGGGACAACTGCAGCTGCCATCCACTCCATGCACTCTGGTTTGGCCCATTTGGAGCCAGATGGAGACCTGAGATCTAATTTCAGCTCTTCCATTGATTAATATTAGTTCTGTGCACTTCAAAGCTCTTCTTATTGAGCAAAGCATGGTACTTGTATCTTAGGAGTCAGGCAAGTAATTTCTTCCAGTTTTATAAATAAGGTGACTGAAAGGTTTTAACAGCTAACATCTGGCAGAGGTAAGACTAGAACCCAGATCTATAAGTCTCATCTATGAAGCCAAACGTTCAGATTTTTAACTATTTAGGCTTTGCTCTTCTCAATGTTGCAATGCCTAACTAATTTAGGAGCCTAATTCTATTTTTTTAAAAATTGATGTATTCATGTACCTAAGTCTTTGAAAGATAATCAGACTTGGGCTCCTAGGTCAGTTAAGAATTCCAATGATAAGCCTAACTCCCTTTCAGAATGAATGTAATGTATCTATAGGCTTAGCAATGCTGTTTATAAGTAGGGCCCTACCAAATTTGTGCCAACTTTCTGACTGAACAAAATTGAACACCCTTGTCCCTCCCCTTCTCTGACGCTCCGCCCCACTCACTCCATCCCCCCTCCCTCCTTCGCTTGCTTTACCCCAATCTCAATCACTGGCTCATTTTCACCAGGCTGGGGAGAGTGCCTTTTCGACTCGGTGTTCTGGTTGAAAACTGGACACTTGGCAACCCTAATTTGCAGGCATGAAAAATGCATCACAGACCGTGAAATCTGGTCTTTTGTGTACTTTTACCTACACAGAAGTAAGGGTGGCAATACCATGCAATGCCATCGTTCTGTGCTGTTGCTGGTGGCGGCGCTGCCTTCAGAGTTGGGTGACTGGCTAGCAGCTGCCGCTTTCCACTCTGCCTTCAGAGCTGGGCGGCCGAAGAGCGGCGTCTGCTGGCCGGGTGCCCAGCTCTGAGGGCACTGCCGCTACCGGCAACAGCGCAGAAGGGTGGCATAGTATGAACACATGCACAAAATTTGCTGTTATGTTGTGACCAACCCATGAAAAATGTGTGATTTGTGCGCGATTTAAGTAGACCCCTATTTGTAAGCCACTAGTTTCATGCCACTCCAGAGTCAGGAAAAGAACCCAGGATTACTGATTTACAATATTCCTCTGTTGTCCAGGAAATAGTTCTGTAAGTGTGTGTGTTCCATCCCTCTCTAGTGGCTGGTCCACAGGGAATATAATAGTCTACTAAATGTAGTTCTTTCCCTCAAGTGGTAGAGATCAGTGATGTGGATCTAAAGTTCCTGGGTCACAATCCTGCTAATGACCTATGCAGAATCAATACAGTTCCATATGACGGAATTTGTTTTTTAAATTTGCTTCCTAAAAACATAAATTACATTTAAAAATCGTAAGTTAAAAGAATGTCAAGGCTGCAAAATCAAGCACTCAAATGTTAATAAATGCTGGAATTAAGATTGCATGTACAACCTTAATTTGGCTCCCCTGAGTATGCATTATGATATACTTCTTAAATACATGATCATATGTTTTGTACTACAGGACCTCTGCCTCACTGACAGACATTGAATAATAAAGAGAAGAGAGGATTTTCTCTTGTGTTTAATGCATCAGATTGGGACCCAGGAGATCTAGGTTCTATACCTGGCTCTCTTACCAGCTTCCTATACAATGGAAGACACAAATATCACAATTCATATGCCAAAAAGGTGGCAGGGGGCGGCGGAACTTCACTGACATCTTCTAAGTGTTTGACTTTGCTCTGTGTTTTTTTTTTTTTTGGTGTTGTACACTAATACAAACTGAAAGAATATAGCTATGGCTATAATGATCATGCAGTGTCAGCACCTGAATATTCGTAGATCAAATAGACTACCAAATTAACATTTACTGAATTGTGCCAATATAGGTTTGGAAAACCCTTCTTTTGGATGCATTTTCTTCTATTAAAAAATTGTATTTGGCTGGACCAGAAAAATGAACAAACACACAAATCAGTTTAACACTAAATGAAAAGCAAAAAATAACTATAAGATACTTGTTTAGGATTAATTTAGAGAATTCTTTTAATCTATAAGAGTGTGTGTATAATATATATACAACACATCACTTTATTAAAGATATATTCTATTAATTGTGAAAACAAGAGTAGAAAATTAATTTCCCTCCCACAATCTTAATGAAGGAATAAAGAAATTAATTTCCCATTGCAATTAGGGGTTTATCCACTCCTTCACATATTAAGAAATTAATGTAACAGATCCAGTCAGCTGAACAGAGTCTCTGATTTCCCCTGCCCCCTATCCCTAACACCAGGTCCTTCTTTCACATAAAATTATGAAAAATAAATTTGAAAGAGTCTACAAAAGGTATCTTAACTTCAGCCTCTTAGTGTTTTTAGATCCTAATATTTACGGATTTGGGGCCCAATCCTGTTTGCAATGAAATCTTTCTATGGATTTGATTTGAGGTTACTTGCTAATTCTGGGTCACCATTAACAAGAATTTTTTCCTTGCATTTATTTAAAAAATATATTTTTTAAAATATCTCCTTGACTTACTTTATTTTCCTCACTAGCATTTGATTTTTTTAATTTTGTCAAATGATCCCCTTTTTTACTTGACTCAAATGCTAAAGAGAGGGGGGGAAAGCTCCCAAACATGGAATTGTCTTTAATGCTCTGCATTCTGAAAAATCTAGATTTGATCACAAAAGTTTGAGAACTTGAGAATGTTATTAAACAATCACCAGGGACCAAGTTTTGCCTTGTAGAACCATGAGTTTGTGCTACAACAAAATAATTTGAAATTCTGCTGGGACAGGTTTTTTTTGTTTGTTTGTTTTTTGGTATTTTATTGCATACAAAAAATGCTAAACTCAGAGTTTTGTAACTGTAAAACAAAACTCACAAATTTCCTTAAGGTATTTAAAATAAGGTATTTAAAATAAGTTTTATATTGCTCTTGATATGTACATGACATTTTTTCCTTTCTTCAAAATATACATCTGAATTGAATGAAAGGTGCTGACACTGATAATATTGGAAATTATTTTTTCTTAAGGGAGCCAAATCCTTCTTATCTTACTACTTACACAAATAGTCCAATTGACTTAAATGGGACTACTCACATTATGACTTGAGCAAGTTTTGGCCCAGATAGGGGATAGGATCAGCAATATTCATTTTCCTTAAAGAAAATATTCTGAGAATTTCAGTGTTTTTTGATTTTGAGAGGGTACAGTTCAGGTGAAAATCAGGGAACAGGCAAATAGAGGTATCATTGTGTTGGAATTTCAAAGTCTCAGCAGTATCAATGCAATTTTCATTCTCTTCCAAATGTCTGCCAGGTCCATTATGTTATGGTCTCAAGAATCCTGGAATAACTCCGGTAGGACACTGAAACTTGCCACAAATAGCAAGTTTCAGTATCCTACTGGAGGATTCTTATATGGGCTCCTACATGATGCAGAACACACTGGCCCTGATCCAGCAAAGTACATAAGTATATGCTTAACTTTAAACATGAGAGAAGTCCCATTGGTTTTAAAATGACTACTTGTATACTTAAATTTAAGCATGCACTTTTAAATTATTTATTGGATCCCAGCAACTTGTAGGAGTGAGCCATATTTCCAATGAAATACTAAGCTAGATCTCATCCAAGACAGCAGCAAGAAAATATTTGTGACTATGTCTAGGGCAAGGAGATAACTACATAAAACAGTTCTTAACCTCTGCAAAATTTTCATGTGGAAAACTCTTTGGAGAGGCTCTTGACAATATTGTGGAACAAAACAAAAACATGTTCTTCCAGCACCTAGGGACAATAGAAAATGTCAATGCCAAAGGATTTTCTTTCATCAGTTTTAATAAAGAAAGTCCGGGAAGACGCAGGACTTTGATTACAAAAGGCTCAGACTATGGAACAGAATTAGTAGAGGAGGAATAGGCAGATCTACCACTAATGTCCTGGACACGCAGGAAGAAAGACAAGATGCAAGAGATGTGTTTGCATCAGGCTGCAACTTTAACCACTTAAGCCATCTGGGAGCTAACAGATGTGGGTGTGAGAGAAGGGCCCAGCTGGAGGGGCAGGACCTATGTATCCTCCCCTGGGTGCACAGAGGCTGTCTGGTCATGCTCCCCCGCCACCTTCCTGTCCCAACCCAAAGGAACAGGGGAGTCCATAAAGGAGACACTACCCCCAAAATAATGAGCATGGATACAGGAGGCACAGTCCAGGCTATGACTCCTTTGCAGAAAAGTTCACTACCACTGCAGACGCACAATTGCAAGATGACAGGTTTCAGAGTAGCAGCCGTGTTAGTCTGTATTCGCAAAAAGAAAAGGAGTACTTGTGGCACCTTAGAGACTAACAAATTTATTTGAGCATAAGCTTTCATGAACCACTGAATGAATCCGATGAAGTGAGCTGTAGCTCACGAAAGCTTATGCTCAAATAAATTTGTTAGTCTCTAAGGTGCCACAAGTACTCCTTTTCTTTTTACAATTGCAAGAGGAAAATTAATGAAAAACCACTGAATCAGCAAATTCAAAATACAGTAAAAGCATGTTTTCACTGTGGATCCCCACAACACCTTGCAAGCTACACAGGATGTCCAGCAAAAGCAGCGCAGTGCAATTATTGCAAAAAGATTGGACATTTTCCTAAAGTATGTCACAGTAGGCAGTTCAATCAACAGGTGCATGCAGTTACAATACCAGATGTTACTGTGCTGAGCGTGGACAAAATCACTACAGCACATATTCCAGAACAGATAAAGTGCATTGTAAACGTTTCTGACATACCCTCAGGCAAACCACACTCTATTCAGCTAATGTTGGACATTGGCTCAGCAGTATCTATACTACCTGATTCCATCTATTTGCATTACTTTAAAGGTGTGCCTCTTACTGAACCCAAACTTCACTTGGTGTGCTATTTGAAAAACCATATTCCAGTACATGTCTGCCTGCCAGTAATAGTTACTTTTGGTGATTGCTATGTAACTGCAGAGTTCTACATTGTCCACAAAGGCACTCCTATCCTTGGCAGAGATTTATTGGCTGCTTTAAATCTCAGGGTAGTTAATGGACAAATTGATTTTCCTCAGCAAAGCACTCTTGCGGTACATACACCAGTTTCAGCTGGGACCCAACACCAAGTTGTGGAGAAACTTGGCTGTGCTTTTGGGTTTCTGCATAAAGTTAAAATGTGGAATAATGTGATGCCTGTACAACAGAAGTTACAGTGCTTACCATTTTCAGTCGGGGAAGCTGTTTCAGAGGAACTTAGAAAACTTGTTCAAAAGGACATTATTGAAGAGAGTGACTCCTCGGAATGGGTTTCATCTATAGTACTGACATAGAAGAAGGGTGGAGGCATTCGCCTTTGTGTGGACTTAAGGGAGCCAAATAAAGCTATTGTGATTGACAGCCATCCTCTTCCTCACATAGAAGAAGTAGTTGCAGAACTCCATGGAGCAAAGATGTTTTCTACTCTTGATTTGCAGAGTGCATACCACCAGGGCATGAAGATAGCAGAGACCTCACAGCATTTATTACACGAGGGACTATTTTGTTTTAAACGTGTTCCATACGGTCTCACATCTGCCCCAAGTGTCTTTCAAAAAATGATGTCATTGATTCTGAAGAATCAACATGGAGTTCAGTGTTACCTGGATGATATTATCGTGTTTGGAAATACTTCTGAAAAGCATGACAATAACCTGCAGTCTGTTCTAAACTGCATCAGCACAGCAGGCCTCCAGCTCAATAGGTTCAAATGCAAATTTAGACAAACTGAACTCTCTTTTCTGGGGCATACAATTTCACAGGCTGGACTAAAACCTGATCCAGATCATATCCTGGCAATTTCAAATGCTTCTCCTCCAACAGATTTGCAAGCCTTACATTCCTTCTTGGATCTTACCTCCTGGTATGCAAAATTCATTTCCAATTACACTTCTGTCATTGAACCATTACGGGAATTACTACGGAGAAGTTCAACCTTAGTGTGGACAATGGATGCACAAGCTAGTTTCGAAACATGAAAGACTTGATTGTACAGTACTTGCACTATTCAGTCCTGCATTGCCCACTATTGTAACTACTGATGCTTCTGATTGTGGACTTGGGGCTGTTCTCACACAACTGCATGAGGACAACACGGAGAGGACTGTTGCATTTGCTTCAAGGACACTAAGTAATGCTGAGAGAAAATATTCTACAGTCGAGAAAAAAAAGCACTTGCTTGTGTCTGCGCTACTGAAAAATGGAGAACTTACCTGTGGGGTCGCACGTTCAAGCTGCGCACAGACCACAGCCCTTTGACGACATTGCTCACCACGAAAGGACTGGGAAGAGCAGGATACCATATTGCTCGATGGTCTGCAAAACTATTCTCTCTTTCAATTATGAACTGGAATATAAGCCTGGAAACCAAAATGTGGTCGCTGATTGCCTTTCTCGCCTGCCTTTGCCTTCACCATATGGTCCACCCGAGGATGAGGATGTAGTGGTTGCGCTTATTACAAGCACTCTCACTGCAGTTACAAGAGAACAATTTCAAGCTGCTTGTTCAGCGTGTCCAATTCAACAAAAACTACAGGAATTTCTGACAAAGAGATGGCCCAGTCACCCTAAAAACCTTGACCCAGTTTTGCTGCCTTATTTTAGAGTTCAGAATGAACTTTAACAGAAGTTTGAAAGAGAGTTTGCAAACGGCTAAACTAGAAGGACAGATACCCTTCACTACTGATTTCTTGCAAGCATACCGGGCTACATGACATGCCACAACACAAAGATCACCCGCAGAGTTACTGCATGGGAAACAGATGAATACTAAACTGAACATTGCTGGATTGTTAAAGGCACGACCTAATGCCCCAAACGAGGATGATGTGAGAAAAACAGTTGAATAGAACCAAGCAAAGTCTAAGGCTTTCACAGACAAGCGGCGGGGTGCTAAGGAACCAAAGTTTGAGTGTGGTTCCTTTGTTAGAATACGAAAACTTGGAATTTTACGCAAAGGGGCATCATAAATTCACAGCTCCTCTTAAAATCATAGAGAAGTAGGGACCTTACAACTATTTGACTTTATGATGGGTGGGTACGGAATGCTTCTTATCTTGCACCTGCCTATGTACCAAGAGGAGATTATGCCAACACCCAGTCTGCATTGGATGATTTCACTGTAGTACCAACACAACAAGACATTGTACTGGAACCAGGGTTTGAGAGATGGCCTGTCAGACCCAGACGACCACCTGTCTGGACTAGAGACTATGTTATGTAGTATCTACAGTGTTTTCAGTGTAATATTTCTGCCAACAGTATAGTGTCTTGTTTCATATTTGTTCCTGTGGCTAGAACAATAATGTTTATTTTAATTGGGAGAGTCTCTTAAGAGAGGAGGGAATCTGGTGTTTAGATGTTGCTTGTAATTATTAGAATTGGGAGCACTGGCTGTTGAGAGTCTCAAAGGACAGGAAACAGGAAGGACAGGAGAGCAGCAGCTTGGTAAAGAGGTTTCCATTTTGAAAATAAAGTCCTGTTGAAGCTTGTTAGTACCTTGCCTGGTTGATACAACACCAGGCAATGAAAACCTTATCCAGGTCTTGAATATTTCTCACCTTGATAACTGTAACAGTCTTGGTTTTGCCTTCCACACTCATCTTGGTCTCCTTCAGACCAGCAAAAATGCAAGTACCTAATATCCAACCACTCTTCAAATCCCTTCTGTCTTCCCATTTACCATCCACATCAAATTTAAAGTGCTGAATAAACAAGCTCCTGACTACCTTCGTGCTATTCTTCTTTTTCACATACAGTCACCCACTGTGCTTGGCCCAAGTTGCATGACTAACTGTCCCCTTTTCCCACACTTATTTCCATGTCATCTTCTATGCAACCTTCTTGATGGAGGTCTGATCAGATCCACCATGTTTCCGTATTTTCTTCCTTCAAGTCCTTCCCAAAAATGCACTTCTAAGACAGCTATGAACCTGAGTTCTCCCTGTGGGTAGAAAACAAATAAAGAAATAATAGAATAAAAATATCCAAACAAAAGCTATGGCATACTGAGGAAGTTCCAGAGGACTGAAAAAAAGCGAATGTTTTGCCAATTTGAAAAGATTGGGATGAGCTGGGTATGGAATGCAATCTGTAAACAATTGAAGGGTGGTACCATGGTTAATACTAATCAACATGGTTTTTAAAGAAAATTGGTTTTGTTAAAAAAAAGTGATATTTTTAATGAGTTTCTAGTTTGGTTGACAAAGGTAACTAATGACATTATAGACTTTGGTAAGACATATGACTTAATGCTGCACAACACTGATTAAAAATTAGCACTATATAAAATCAATGTAACTCATATTAAATGGATTAAAAACTGGCTAATTGCCATATCTAAACAATAATTGTAAATGTGAAATCATCCCTCAATAGGGTGTTTCTAGTATTATCTGCTCTTGGCCCAATGGTATTTAGTATTTTTATCAATGATCTGGAAGAAAATACAAAATAACTGCTAGTAAAGTTTGCAGATGAGGCACAAATTGGTGGAGTGGTAAATAATGATTAAAAAAGGTCTGTACTACTGATGACCTGGATCATCAGTAAGCTGGTTTCCCTTTAACAACATCTGTTTGAATATAGCGAAGTGCTAGGTCATACATCTAAGAACAAATAATGTAAGTCACACTTACAGGTTGGGGGTTGTATTTTAGAAAGCAGTGACTCTGAAAGGAACATCAGGGTCATGATAAATAACCAACTGAACATGAGATTTGAGTGCAATGCTGTAGATAAGAGAGCAATCACAGTCCTTTGTTATATACACAGCAGAATATCATGTAAGAGTAGGGCGGTAGTATATCGACTATGTTTATTGCATTAGTAAGATCACTACTCTGTCCAGTTCCAGTGTCCATACTTTAAAAAAGACATTGGAAAGACTGGAAAAGGTTCAGAAAGAGCTACAAGCATGACTGAGGTCTGGAAGAAATGCCATATGTTGAGAGTATGCAGAGAGGGGCAATTCTATCAGAGCAGAGATTTCTCAAACTTTCCTTTCAATTTGGAGAGGTCAGAATCTTAACCTCACCAGCACATCACTAACATGATGTGTATTACCCCCTATTGTTCAGTCACATTATTCATCACAACCCACCCCCTTCCTCCATTTGCTTATTGCCAATTACACTGAGAGACTAAAGAAGCTCAATCTATTTAGTTTATCCAAGAGGAGTTTAAGAGGTAACTTGTTCAGTCTATAAGTACCTACGTGGGGACAAAGCTTTCTGATAATATAGAGCTCTAATTTAGCAGACAAAGACATAACAAGATATGACTGGAAGGTGAAACTAGACAAAGTCAGGCTAGAAAGAGGCACAAATGTTTTATAGGGAGGTTAATTAGCCATTGGAACAACTTACATAAAAATGTGATGAATTCTCCATCATTTGAAGTCTTTCAGTCAACACAGGATATCTTTCTAAAAGATATGCCTAGCTCCACCAGAAGTTCTGGGTTTGATGTAGGAATTACAGGAGAACACCTATATTTATAACAAAAATTTAGAATGTGTTTAATTGTTTTTCTGAATAGGGATGGATTTAATTATGTGCCCTGAATCAGGGCCAAGACTAGTAAGCTCTTCAGTGCATGGAATTTGTCTTCCTTCATCTATGTAAAGTACCTGTAGCACTAACAGTGTGCCATGAATAATATACTGACCCTGGAGCCACAACTATTTTTTAAAATATGTTTTGTTCTCTGAATAGTGTATTATTTGCATTTACACATTTTACTGAAACTTTGGTCTGTCCCATTTCAATTCCTCTAAACTGTCTCCTTAATGAAACTTGCAAAACTAATGTGGAAAAGCCATTTTGTTTTATCTGTTCATTAAATGTTCAAACAATATTTAGCTTTATCCACTTATAATATCTGGCCCTGTTCATGATGAAGTCAATGGGAGTTAGAGCACGATCAGGCTCTAAATGCGTAAGATTGGGGATTTCAACATCTACGCTAATATTCATGTAAGTAAGAAGCCAGTTACAATGAAAAGTGAAAACCTGTGATGACAGACCTTTATGAACAGAACATATATGGCCCCAGTTGTATGTTTTCAATCAGTAATCCCCAGGACAGTAAAGACATTAATGAGCATCAACGCGGAAAGAAAAAATTCTGAACAATCATGCACGATTCCTAAATAACTTAAAGCTTTATATGGACTGACAGTAGGAATTTTTCAGTAATATTTTTACCATGGTCCATTTGTGATAGTTAGCATAGAAGCACTATGTCTCCGGGCATGCAGCTGTGGTAACTGGTAAGGTCAATGAGGACTAACTTGATAATGCATTAAAACTGACACAGAGTGACATGGCCACTGTTACTTATATTGACAGTAACTGACAATGCTGAAGTCAGTACTGGCTGCAGTACAGTAAGGACTGGAAAACATTAAGGATTGTCTCCATGTAACTGTATATTACAATTACTGTTACATTCAGATTTTTTAAAAATATATTCCTTTTTAATGTATTATAATGTTAACAAATAATCCATCTGAAGAAATACGTTTTTGGTTTTAATTGACCTAATTCTGCTCACTTTTTTTCATGTCAAAGACATGGCATTTCATGCATCATATTTATAAAGAAGTCAACACTGTGGATCTAAGTGGTTCAGGTATGTGACTTGACATTATACTCTTCCATTATTGGCTATTGCTTTGTTCTGCATGCCTGGCTGAAATTGGGTTGTATATTTCCCGGAGGTCAAATTGTTCACAACTCCTGTTGTTTTTGTGCAAGAAACTTAGAAGTCTGAGATAAATTTATTTGGAGATATGACCTTTAGCTGAAATAACATAGTGGAGCAGGTTTGGAAAAAATGAAAAAATATAGTGCCTATTTAAACTATATGTAATAGAAATAGTTGGAAAAAAGGCTATAATATCGAGTTAGGGAGATATATGTTGGACCTATCCAAATAATTTAGTACATTATATGAGATAAATTTTCCAACAGTTCAAATATTGAGGTAGGTCCACACTACGGAGTTAAGTTGACCTAAATTATGCAACTCCAGCTACGTGAATAACATAGCTGAAGTCGATGTACCTTAGGTCGACTTATTGTGGTGTCTACACTGCACTGGGTCGATGGGAGAAACTCTCCTATTGACTTACTTTATGCAGCATCAATTCACCGGTAACTGGAGACAAGCCCTTAGAGTTAAACTGAAATCTGAATGACTGTGGAAAATTTTAGTCACAGATTCTTTACTTTACTTTAAAAAATATAGGAAAAATTGGAAATCTGGAGCCCAACCTTCTTAACTTTTGTCTACTGGGAAGTCGTCTTCTGTTTTATAGTGTAGTTTGAGTTAACTGTTAACTGTGGAATACCTGGAATTATAAATTAAGAATTCATTCAGCAACCAAACTTTTATTATTTTTATGTATAATTATTTCTATAGTGGCATTTGTGTGCATAGCTGTTACAGAAAAATTAAAAATGAGCAAAGAGATTCCCAGTTTAAGGCCCTGATCCTGCAGCCCATACTTGCTCAAGTACACCTTGTATAACAGTTGCAGGCTCAAACTCTAAATTTTATATACAGACCATTATGGAATAAGGAAGGTGGGTTTGAGAAGGATGAAAATTAATATACAAATATTTCTGTCATGCAAACATTTTATTTTTTGTATAACCATGATTTGTACTTTTAGTATCCCCCAATTAAGGCATCAGTTGTGGCTCCATAGTTAAGTTTTTAATTCTGCACTCAAAGCAGGGGTTTAATTTCTATGTTATAAATGAAAAATACAGCTTATTTCCCCCCCAAAATAGCATTAATTCTTTGCATATAGAATGAATTTTGAGAATTTGAAAGTAAATTCATTAATTAGTTTAGATGTTAAAATTAATTAAAAATGGGTCCTTTAAAAATTTACAACTCGTCAGATTTTTATTTGACTCTAATGAAATTAATAACAGGATAATGCAAACTTCCCTTATAATTAAAACTCAATGAAATCTTGTGTATAAAGTACACATGATTTTTTTTAAGGGATTAACGTTTAACTGGTAATTTTTTCCAGTTATTCTTCATAATGGAAATTTTCTCTTTTAGCACAGGTTAAAGAATAATGTTCTCCTACAGAGAATTCCACAAAGAATTTAAGAGAAACAAAAATATGCCCTCTTCCAAAATGGTCAGCATGTCCCATTGTTCCCAAAAGGAGTGATGTCAAGCTTTAGGAAGATGATCGAATCTCTCTATCAGGAGGTGGAAAAGAGAGAGAGAGGTGGAGTAGGGGTTTGTGGAGCCCTGGTCAGAGCAAGCTGGGGCCCCACCCCACCCCTTCTACCTGCAGTTCCCCCTGGCACTCCTGTCAGGGAGCGAGGGAAGCCCCTATGCCCTGACCCTGCTCCTTGGCAGGAGCTCCAGGTGAGCGGAGCAGGGCAAGCCCCTGCATCCCGACCCCACTCCCCAGCAGAAGCTGGGCATGCAGAGCTGGTTGGGGCCAAGCCACATGGCCCAGTGGCTAATCTGCCACTGAGAGGAGCACTGTGAGGAGAAGGAGAACGGGGACAACAGCCATCTTCGCTAAATGCGGGTATGCTCTCAGTCTCACTGTTCTTGCTGAGAACAGAAGATAGCAGCCATTTTGAAAAAGTGAAATTCCATACCTTAATATGCTTGGATTCCATTTCATTTTAAACATAACTCTGAATTTCCTGGGTTTATAACACTTCATTTGGGATTATTAGGACAATCCCATATTTTACCAAATTACTGATATCTCCATCTTTAGATTGGGAATTTTTTTTAAGGTTTGAAGAATCCAAATTTTTCACAAAGGAAAGGGAACTGGAGTGTAGGTCAATGTTGGCAGGGTAATTTTGAGAATGTCTGAGTCCAAACAGAACCTAGGTTTTTAAAAAAACAGAATTAACAAGTTGTCTTTTCATAATTAACTTTCGAATACTAGGGATTTCATGTAAAGTTCAAAAACAACATAATTTGAAAACATAAATTTTTAAGCAATTTATTAGAATAAAATGTATGGGAGTCTAGGTGTGAAATCCTGGTCCCAATGAACTCAATGGGAATTTTGGCTGACTTCCATAGAGATAGGATTTCACACCATAATTTTTCCAAATAATAGCAGGCAAAGCCTACCTTTTCTGAAGTTCAACAACTACCTACGTGCATCTATTCCCTGTCTGATGATGCATGCATAATGTGTTCTGATACTTAGTAATTATTTCAAGTGAAATTAAAATCCACTCCAAAATATTGCGGCTATTATTTATTTCTAAATACCTACATTTTCTTTCCAGATTATCTTGAATTTTCCTTTAACAAAATGAAGCTTTGTTACAGCAGATAAAGAAAAGGAACAACACAAATACAAAGAAAAAACACTCTGGACCAGGATTTGGCTATTTTGCAAACTGTTTAGGAAAGCTAAAATGATATTATTGAGATTTTTTTTTTCTGTTCCGTGTTTGCAATGCCCAAGAGTGAATGGTGTGAAAACCCTCATTTTCCACTTCCAAAGTGTTGGACAGTGATTGCTTTCTATGTTCTACAGAAAATTTTGAAAGCTAGTTGTTAATATGTGTAGATTTAAAGTGCTAACCTCAGGCCATGTCTACACTAAGGCCTTATCTATGCTGGCAAGTTTCTGCACAGTAAAGCAGCTTTCTGCATTGTAACTCCTGAGGTGTACACACTGCCAAGCCACTTAGTGCATAGAAACTGCGCAGTTACAGCGCCACAGTGCCAGTGTAGACACCATGGTTGATTACAGTGCTGCGATTGGCCTCTAAGAGGTGTCCCACAATGCCTGTTCTCACCTCTCTGGTCATCAGTTTGAACTCTACTGCCCTGCACTTAGGTGACCAACCGTCATCCCCACCCCATAAATTTCTTTGGAATTTTGAAAGTTCCCTTCCTGTTTGCTTCGTGATGTGTGCAGTGGTCTCAGCGCATTTTTCCAGGTGAGCATGCCTGCTCCACGCATCAGGCGATCCCCCGCTTGGAGCAATGCCAAACTGCTGGACCTCATCAGCATTTGGGGAGAAGAGGCGGTCTAGTCCCAGCTGCGCTCCAGCCATAGGAATTATGATACCTATGGACAGATTTCACGATGCATGACAAAAAGGGGCCATGACTGGGACACACTGCAGTGCAGGGTCAAAGTGAAGGAGCTGTGGAATGCCTACGACAAGGCATGGAAGGCAAACTGCCACTCCAGTGCTGTGCCCATGAGCTGCCGGTTCTACTCGATGGCCTCAACTTCACTGTGAAGGCCACTATGGATACTTTGGTGGCTCGCATGCCAATCGAGAGTGGAACAAGTCAGGAGGAGGAAATCTTGGATGAGGATGTGGAGGGGGAAGGGGACCCAGAGGGAGAGGATGACTCGGAGGGCAGAGATGCATGCAGCCTAGAGCTCTTTTCTACCCTGGAGGAGGCTAGCCAGTCACAGCTGTCAGATCTTGGTGAAACACAAGCAAGAGAGGAGGCCCCTAGCAAGTGGCTTTGATTCTGAGAATCACTGAAGCAAGTTGTTGGGGGCGGGAGGTTGCAGAAAGCAGGCTTGTCGGTATGATGCACGTACCACCACATACGTAGTCTGAGCGGCAGAATAGGCTGTTGATTGACTCCCTCACTTCATGGGAATTTACCTCAGAGATCTCCAGGAAACTCTCATAGAGATACTGGGAAATCCGCTGCCGCAGGTTCTTTGGCAGAGCTGCTTTGTTTCTTGCCCCATTAATGGTAACTTTCCCATGTCACTCTGCTGTCATGGGGAGGTTGTGGGGACACCATTGCTGCACACAAGTGAGCTGCATAAGGGCCAGGGTGGAAGCCGCAGTCTTGGAGAAGACCCTCCCTCAGCAGCGAGATATCTTCCATAATGAACACGGCCTGTAGAAAATGTGGGGACAGGAATGATTGGAAGGCCCTCCCTACAGTGCTGGTTCTCCCCAAAAGCCCCGTGCCCAGTGTACAGAATGGTCCTGGAACACTGATTTCCCCTGTGGTTTCTCACCATTTTGGGGGTCTTGTGGCTCATGTGTGCTTGCCTGGGTTCAGCCAGTTAGTGACAAGTATGTAAATAGGCTGTGTTTTAAATAAGTGGTCTCTGTGTTGCAAACAATACTGCTTCTGAAAAATGTTGCATTTTGGCTTCACAGATATGACCTTGGGAGCCAGCCTCCCTCTTTGTTATTGCCGGCTGAATGGCTGCGCAGAATTAGAAAGTGGCCATGAAAAACTAAAGAGGACTTTCTGTGTGAAGTCACAATGCACTCCGTGGCCAAAAAACCAAGAATTTAAGGAGTGGCAGGACAGCAAGAAGAAGGACCAAAAGGAGAATGTGGTGTGCCAGAATGAAGCAACAGAGCGGCTCTTAAACGTTATGGAGCACCAAGCGGACATGCTCCAGGCACCACTAGCACTGCAAACTCCGTACCCACCCTCCCCTGCAGCTGCTGTCACAAAACTCTTTCCCATGCACCCCCCAGACACAGCCAACGCACTTTTCAACTTCCTGGCTCCAGTCTGTACCCACTGCATTCCACTCCTGCCCCATCACAGTCCAGCCCTGCAGACTCTCAGTACCCATTGCACTCAACACCTGTCCCTCTGTAGTTTAGTCCTGCTGAAGTACAGCACCTGCTGCACTGTACTCAAAAGGAGAAGGTTGGTCATGATCCCTAGACATACACAATCTTTAACGGTCCCGGACCGCACCTCCTCCTGGGACCCTCCCTTCCCCCATCACCTATAGTGCTGATGTGTTGTTTTTTTTGTTTGACTTTCTCCTCCAGTTGTTGTTTTTTAATAAAAGAATTGTTTTGGTTTGAAAGCAATCTTTATTCCATTAATTGAAAGCAAACAGAGCCCTGCAAAGCAACAGGCAATTTTCTTACACCTTAATAGTGCATCATCTGCACCAATCACAATCACCTCCTAGCATTACAAACACTGCACTTCTGAGCATAGCAACAAATATTAATAGCTTTCAGCTTCAAATTGCTGCCTCAAGGCATCCCTGATCCTTATGGTCCTGTGCTGCGCCCTCTAATAGCCCTGGTTTCTGGCTGTTGAAATTTAGCCTCCAGACACTGAGCCTCAGCAGTCTAGCCCTGAGTGAGGCTTTCACCCTTCCCTTCACAAATATTAGGGAGCGTACAGAATGCAGCTATAAGCATAGGAATATTGTCATCAGCCAGGTCCAGCCTCCCATATAGGCAGCACCAGCGGGCCTTTAAACAGCCAAAAGCACACTCAACAGCCATTATGCACTTGCTCAGCCTTTGTTGAACTGCTCCTTGCCCCGTGTATGGCTTCATAAGACACGGCATTAAGGGGAAGTCGGGGATCGCAATGGGCCTTTCGTCTTCCCGTACGGTGATTTTCTGGTCCGGGAAGAAAGTCCCTGCTTGCAGCTTCCTGAACAGGCCAGTGTTCCAAAAGATGCAGGCGTCATGCAACTTTCCAGACCAGCCTAGCTAGCATTCTTCCAGGATCCCAACAGGCTGAATAAAGCAAGGGTTAGATCCGCTGACCTGCAGCGCTCAGGCTGTGTGGATTTTTCACCCCCTCCCCCCGCAATGTAGCTATTCTGCTCTAAATATTAAGCCTAGACCAGGCCTCAGCTAAGAAATTCCTGTCTGATCTCCCTTCCCTCTTGTTGCCAGGAGTCTGGCCTAACAAGCTCCTCACATTTCTCTCACTCACCTGCCCGGGTTTTAATGTGAAGGCAATGACAGCCCTAGTGCCAGCAGCGCAGCTGTTTGGGACTCAGGCCACCACCAAAGGGCAGTTGATGCAATTTGCGGGTGGTGCCAGCACCTGCCTTGCTGCATCTTTTTTGTTTTTCTTTTATTGCTAATGATTTTGGACATACGCACAAGGCGGCACCCGGGAAATGGAGGGCGTGTAACAGCAACCAGAGCCCCAGAAACCAGCCTTCGAAGGCGGCTGGGTTAGGGCTCTGCACCCGGCTCCCCTTCTCGGGCTCTCCGCGAGGAGGAACCGACGGTTGGAACTGGCGGGAAGGAGGCGGCTCCGCGGCGCTAGTGGCTCAGCGCGCGGGTAAAGGGGGGGGAGGGGGGGCGATGACCCGGGGCCCTTCTCCTTTGGCTCTCCCCCCCCCCCCACGCCTTCTCTGCCGCCCTGCCTCCCCCGTGTTACGCCGCGCGGGGGCGGGGCGAGGTTATTTTTTTCTTCAGGGTTTCAATGCGAGCGCGTGGATATATATATTTTTTAAAAAAAAAACAAAAAGCGGGGGGGGGGGGGGAGTCGAGCTGCGGGGGGTGGGGCGCGAAGCGGGGAGTCTGCAGGAGGCGGGGGCTGCGCTCGTGCGGCTCGTTGCTGACGAGCCTCCTCCGAGCTCGTTCCCTGTGCGACGGGCAGGGGCGTTGGAAACGCCGGCGCTGCCCGACCGACCCGATCCTCCAGCTCTCCCCGCCTGGCGTTGCTGGGGCCTGGTCTCTTCAGCGGCGGGCGGCCTCTGCCAGGCGCGCGCGGGTGTTTTGAGTGCCCTGAGTGCAGGCAGTGGCTGGGCCACGCGGAGATAGGAGCCCGATGCTTTATTGGCCTGGCTGCTCTTTAAACAGGCCCTGACCAGAGCGAGGGGTTTAAACGCCTCCCGCCCGTGAAGGCTGTCAAACTTAACTTCCCCACCAGACCACCCCAGCAACGAGAAGACTCTAGCTAGCCAAATGGGGGCTGCAGCTTTGTTAAAATTCCTCCAGCCTTTCCACCACCGCCAGGGCTTGTGAACCTGTTTATGACACGGGCATATGTTGTTGCCCCCTCAGTCTTCCCACTCTGCTAAAGCACTAAAGGGGGGTGTGACAAGATTACCGTTCTCAAAGAGCTTCAGAGAGCAACTTCGCCCAATTCAATCCAACATTTCCAGTTTCCTGTGTCATTTTGTTGTTTTTTCCATCCACCCTGTAAGGTATAGTCTTTAACTTTGAATGGATTCATACACATGAAGTTTAGAGTATTTACATTGCTAAAGGTTTCAGAGTAGCAGCCGTGTTAGTCTGTATTCGCAAAAAGAAAAGGAGGACTTGTGGCACCTTAGAGACTAACACATTTATTAGAGCATAAGCTTTCGTGAGCTGCAGCTCACTTCATCGGATAGCGAGCTGCAGCTCACGAAAGCTTATGCTCTAATAAATGTGTTAGTCTCTAAGGTGCCACAAGTCCTCCTTTTCTTTTTACATTGCTAAAATGTGCTAGTAGCCTCTTAGCATCTGCACAAAGCAATAATTGAGCCTCAAACAATAAATATGTAGAAGTCCATTCATGCCTTTGCTTCCTGTCTGTGCTCTAGGGTCAAGATCAGTCTCCCTTACATAGATCTTGGCAGAATGGGACATTTTCTGCCCCCTCCCTTTCTTTTCTTGATCCTGTATTTCATTCTTCTATCTATCCCTTCACTTAATCCTTTGAGTACTACTGTAATAATTTCCTTGCTATATATTAGTTTGTTGTATATTAGAAACATGCTACTATAGCATTTTATGATTCAAGGACCGTGGCAAACAAATTGAGTGACTTTTTTGCATTAGCTTTTAATTTCCATAGTGATCCCTGAAACTGATTATATATTACAATGACCACACTAATAATTGCTTCAGCTGGGAGAATAGCTGGTGAGCGTAGCCAGTAGTAAAGTTTATGGTGATGTGAGATAGGAAACGTACCCTCTACTGCATCAATCAATGGATGATGTAAGTTGTTGCCTTTTAACATGACAGTGGATTCCGCCAAAATAAAGCTATTATTGACACACAAATAATTGTATTATTGCATTGCACATGTATGACGTGTTTAGTAAGAGAATAACAATTTATTGTAAAGTGAAATATCTTGTTTTTTTCTTATTTGTCCCTCTTATATTGTCTTTTATTTGTGTCTAGAGCTAAAATGTAAAAATATATACATATATTTATACTGAGAATTAGTTTTAAGATGCTTGCTTATTGAATTTCTTACACCTCTTTTGTGTTTTCTCTTAAGCCTTAGTTAATGGGTTTTGCATTATATTGTACCTTTAGCGTGATATTTCTTAGAAAATATTTCACTGAGGCTGTAGTAGCTAGTATCAGGAGCAAATTTAGGCTGTATTGATTCCTTAGTGAGATTTGCATATAAGAAGTTCTTTCTGCAGCACATCATAATTTGTATTAGAGGATAAGAAAGAATGGTGCTTTGGTAACAAATGATGCTTCCTCTGATTAATAAGACTAAGGATACATGTTAAGTGATGTATCAAAAAGGTTATTTTTTGACTAAACAACTAAATAACTAAACAAATTAAGTTTTTTTAATAACTTCAGCTGTGTGTGTAACTACCTGTGCATTGATTTGAACATTTACAAACAGTGTGAACGATTCCATAGTGTTCAGATTCTATTATTTTAGGGCTTGAGAATCTAATTGCATTCCTGCCAGTTTGTGTCACTTAGAGCAGCTCTTTTATACTGTTAACTTGAGTCAGGACTCAGAGTGGCATAGATCCAACCTTAGAATCTGGGAGCTGTAATCTGTTCATTACAGTTCACCTCTCTCCTTCCCTCAGTGCTATGAGTAGGTATCAAATGATCTCAAGTCAATAGAAGCTGATAAGTTACTAGCACTTTTGAAAATTAGTCACTTATTCGTGTGCCTAAATATGCATATAGGAGCCTAACATTAGGTACTCATAACTGAAAATCTTGGCTCCTTTATTTGTTTCTATGTTTTGGGCTAATTGCTTTTCAAAATTCAAAAAAGTCTTCCTAATTTCAATTGTTGATTTCTTGCCATAGTTTATATTCCTTTTTGCCTAAATTGGGCTGGATCTGCATTTTTGAACAATACCTGTTTGGCTAGAAAAACCTCTTGAACTTTGTCATTTAATCATACTGTTTTTTTTATAACAGGTATATTATGGTATAAATAAGTGACTTCCATGCTGAATCTAAAGATTTTAATTATCTAATTTTTTACTTTATGGTCTTCTTGAGTTGTTCCTTTTTTTTCAAAGTTTAATGTCAGTGTTAGATTGCAGTATGATGCTGTTTGTTGAGAATATTAAACTTAATTATATAGTGATTGTGATCACTGATGTTTACTGGCTGAATCATCGTTATTCATCATTCAAAGTCCAATGTATTACATAGGGTTAAGTCAGAAGTAGTCTCTAGCTTTTTGTGCTGCACCAAGGAGCAATCTTTTAAGGTTGCATACAACATGGGTGGAAGAGCTTTGCTGGCTTCTAACTGGAGGTAGTGGTAGAGGCTAAAGCATCCACTGATAGGAACATAATGGCCAAATTATATTTGATAGACAGCACTGAAAGCCTGAGCCATAGGAATATGGATTGGCCAGTGATGCAAAATCATCAGAAAACAGGTTGCGGTAAGAAGGCTGCTGGCCATGAGGAGAAATTTTGTATAAATTGGGTTTTGGTGATTTAACAATTTAGAAATTTGGATTCTGAGTGAAAATAGAAACCAGAGCTCTGATTCTCCACTGCTTTACTCTCATCATCTACCACAGTGGTTCCCAAACTTTTCGGCATCACTCCCCCTTTTTAATTTTCGATAAACCCTCACAGCCCCCACCTCTCCTTTACCATCATCCAACCCCCCTGATCCTTGTCCCCTGACCACCCCCTCCAAGGACCCCACCCCCTATCCAACTCCCCTGCTTCCTGTCTCCTGACTGCCCTGACCCCTATCCACACCCCCAGCCCCTGACAGCCCCCTGGGACTCCCATGCCTATCCAACCCTCCCGCTCCCTGTCTCCTGACTGCCCCCCAGAATCTCCACCCAATCCAACCACTCCCTGTTCCCTGACTGCCCCCCTGGGACCTCCTGCCCCTTATCCAATGCCCTGCTCCCCGCCTCCTTACCAGGCCGCTCAGGGCAGCAGGACTGGCTTAGCAGAAAGCCTATGCTGCCCACGCGGCAGTGTAGCAGCAGGGGAGAGTGGAGAGGAGAGGTGCCGGGAGCTAGCCTCCTTGGCCCAGAGCTCAAGGGCCAGGCAGCCTCGCACCCCCCTTGGAATTTCTTCATGCCTCCCAAGGGGTGCACCCCCCCAATTTGGGAACCAATGATCTATAGCTTTGCCCACAAACAAGTGCCAAGTGGATGTAAAACAATATTAAATCAGAATAGTATCATTTTACACCCAAAATGCACTCATTTGGCATAGGTGTAAGTGACAGCACAAGATGCAAATCAGGCCCGAAGCCTGCCCTAATAACAGAGGATCCAGTCATTTCCTTCATGTCCCTAAGTCTGCACCTGGTGCTGCTTTTGTGCCACAAAATCTCCTTCCTCTGATGGGAAAACAAGTTCTGTGAGGTCACCCTCGCATTGCTTCTGACCCCATAGTTGTCTCCGAAAAAGTGTTTCCAGATAGGGTTTATAATATGGCTCAGAGTTCCTAATTAGAACTACAGGAAGGCAGCATTGTTTAGTATGGTGTCAACTAGGTGGCAGTATAGTGTATAAAACAAACACTGAAAGCTTTGGTATCATTCTATGGATAAAAAACAAGTAGATGTATTTTGATCAGGTTTCTGTAAAAAGATCTCAGTAGATGTTTCTAGTTCTATAAAATGTGAGTAGAAGTTAAGTACTTTTGCTGTCTTGTATTGGCTGCTCCACTTATTCTCAAAAGACTGAAATAAATAAAAAAAAAATTGGGATTGATAGGTTGGGGGGACGATTAAATAATCTCACATCAATATGTTACGGGTCCCATATACAATTTAAAAAAATTGATAAAACTGAGAGTTTTATATTTCTATTTTTTGTTTTGGAATGGGTTAAAATAGTTTCATTAAATTTTTCACAATCCTATTTATGTATGCTTGAAAAGCCCTTCCCAAGTTGTAATTGTGTTCCTTCCATATTCTTGACCTTTAGATACACTACGCTATATTAAAGGAAAATTAGTGTTTCTGGAGTTATTTTGAGGGTATTGTAAACACATTTTGGTGTTCAGTAGATCTATGAAATTTGCTTATGTGATTAAAAAATTAGGAGAAAGTTTTAATTAAGATCTGGATTTCTAGGTTAACTAGCTTTCAAAAGATTTCACAAGAACTCAAACTATTAAAGGGAACTCCTTGAAGAGGAAGAGAGGTGGTCTCTCAGGTAGGCAGTTGAAAGCCATTATATGTTCTTGTACCAGAGCATGAGGATTTGTATGGTGCAGGTATGTACCTGCAGGCTCTGCTGACAAAAATCTCTAATCAAAAACACATAGGAATGCATGTATCCTTATGTGGAGCACCCATAGAGAAAAAACATCTGAAGAACTCCAGTTCCTGTACATATATGTAACCTCTCCTTACTCCAAATTATTCTCCAGGATCTCCAAGAGAGAAAAGCGCAGTGTCACCTGTAGGTAGCCTAGTTTATTTCTCCTCAAGTCCAGGGTGGATAAAAATCAATGATTTAAAAAAAAATCAGATTTTTTTTAATTTAAATTAGATTTTTTTTGATAAAATGCTTTTTGAGGAAAAAGCCTATCGAAAGATACATTATAGCTGAAAGATATCTCATCATGGAATAGGGATTATCAATTCTACTTCTATAGTATGAGACAATATATTCGTGTAACGTTTAAGAAAAGTTTTGTAAATGAGTTCCAATAGTTCATGGATTAGGGACCAAATTTTATGGGGTTCCAGGGGCTTCTGTATAGATTATTTAGGTTAATCTTTCTATCTACCCAATGGGACTCAGTGCTCAGTCTAGAAGATACCATCAGAGATGCTTAGTTTTTCAGTTCTCAAACTGTGGATTCGTCTCTCTAGGGATAACATGCTTGTTAACAGCAAAAATGTTTTTAAATAAATAAATAATATATAGAGTTGAGAAATAACAGACTTCAACCCTATTGTCCCTGGGCAGATTTGTGTACAGAGAGTCAATCCCTTACCTCTCTTTAAAAGTGGAAAGTTTCAAAAAGTTCAATGAATAGAAGATTGTTGGGGGCAGAATAGATCTGGACAAGGAGAAGAAGTCTGGAGATAAATGTGAGAAGAGAGGGAGAGGGAGTAGAAACAAAAGTGAAACTGTTTGAGAAGCATATTCCAGAAGTCTTGAGGTCTTTCTGAGTATAGGCTTCATTGATTTGAGATCTACCATACCATTCTCTCACTAGAAGGAAAAACCTATAATGGCAGCAGGCCGTAAAAGAGACCCAGTTTGGGAATATTTTAATAAAGTTCCTCTACTTGTGGGTAAGACAGGCATTCGTGCAAAATGCAAACAGTGCAACAAAGAAATGCAAGGCCTGGTTGCCAGAATGAAACAACAACATGCATTCTCTTTCTCCTTTGTCTTGTCTGGGAGAGCCTCTCTGCTGGTGTGGAAGAAGAGCCAAAGGCTACACTTTCAGCTGTAAGCCATGGAAAGCACAAAGCAACCATTGTCCGTGCAGACCTGGGTCTAGTGCAGAGTTGCTGTATAAAAATAACTCCCCTTATTTCATGGACATTTAAGGCAGAATATTTTGATTTACACAAGGTATTTATTGAACCAGTTTGCTGTCCCAGCCATGGTGGGTATGGCCCTCATGCATGAGTGCTGGACCGTCAGGTGTGTGTGTGTGCGTGTGCGCGCTTGCAGTGGTGAGTGGGCACCATAAAATTTCTCTTCCCACCTTTCCCCTATTTTCCCTGGTGCTGCTGTTACTAGCCTTCGCCAGAGGCTTGAAACTACTACAGTCAATGCCGATCCCTGCCATCCAAACTACAGCCATGTTTTGGAAACCCTGGGTGAAGGGGCGTAAAATCACGAAGGGGGAGAGCACATGCAGTATTGTTTGCAGTCCAAGCAGTTGAAATGAAAACAACCACTGTCACCCCTAGGTGACCCTAGCTGATATCACTCTCCTGAGGGTAACCGAGGCAGCAAGGAACAGATGCCACAAGCATCTGGGTGCAGACTGGGTCCTTATGCTGCTATGTTGTGTACTGTGATGATGCCAGCCAAATTAATACTGGAATAGCATGGGAAAGTGTCCTACCACGGTGGAAGAAATAAGGCAGCCCTCTCAAGAAACCTTCTGCAACACATTGCAGAGTACCTCCACGGAAGTTTCCTAGAGATGTTGTTATACCAATACAATAAAAACCAGCAGGATCTTACTAAAGGGGATAAGACAAAATGTCACATTTATTGTGAATACAAAAAGAATCATAGTAGGCAGTCAGTTATAGCTATAACATTTCATCCAGTTTCACGTTCCTTCACACGTTCGTTCATACACATACACAGGTTCTGCAGCTGCTGTATAGTTACCAGTCCTGAATGTAGCTTGAGTTTGTGGTTTGCATTCGTAGCTTGTGGCGGCTAACTGTGCAGGAAAGCCGGGCACAAGGAAGAGCTGGGTCTTTGTTGGGCATGCACCGATGCCCTTCCATGTTGGCAGCAGAATGTTACCCTTCAAAGTCTTCCATCTCACCCATCCTTTTTATAGGCTTTAGTTTGAATCCAGAGTCTATAGGTCTTGCTATGTCACACTGCCTCTGGGTCCGGTGTGATTGATCACCCATCAATTGCAGACATGACTTTCAGCCTAGGACCTGGCTTTGATGTTTCTTCAATTGTACTTTTGTTCTTTTCTTTTGTGGGTGGACTCCTCTTACTTTGTCAGGGCTGTTGTCTGCATCTTCAGCCGTTGGGTGTTTACACTTTATTTCATCAGGACAGGCTGGGGCTGGAGGTTGATTCCATCATCCATACATACCTTATTCACACATCTAAACTAAACTAATAAGATTACAGCAGGGTTTTGTAAAAATGAAGGTTGTAGAAAGCTTTTACAAAATGAAGTGAGCATTTTAAAATGAAGTTTGGGACAAGTTAAAATGGAGTTTGAGTTACAATATGGAAAAGTGTAAGGAATGACAAACAGTGAGCAGAAGTTACAATGTTGAAACAGTGTAAGTTTAAGCGATTTAACCAGCAATTGGATTGAAAGTGAAACTCAATTAGCCAGTTATTGGGGTAACCGGTTTTATGAATGAATGTTGTTTCATTCATAAAACTTTGCTTATGAAATTATATTAATAAAGTGAACAATTAAAAACAATTTCACTGATCAGTTCTACAATCTCTATGGAGGTTTCTCGGACTGTCCCTGTGTACATACAGTCTTTTTCTTGGGGCATCCTCTCTCTTGCTGGTCGGGCCACTGGAAAGCAAATAGCCACTCTACCTCACCTTGTCTATTTTAATTAAAAATAGAATGTAAGAACATATGATGGGGTGTACCAACCCTGCACTGGTCCAAATAAAAGGAGGCAGTCAGCTCAATTGGGGTGGGCGACGGAGGAGGAAGGATGTACACCGTCGGTTCCTGTGGAAGTACCCGTGATGCTCCTGGTGGTAAAGCCCGAAGTCCCTGACTACACTCCAGGTGACTCACTGACTGCAGAGACCATGGGGGAAGCCAAACCACCACCCACTGACGAGGCTGCTGCCTGCTGTATGTCCCAGCCCAGAGGGAAGTAAGACCTATAGACTCTTTGCTTACCTTGCCTTGTCCAGGAGCTGCAGCCTGCTTGCTGTTTCACCCTGCCCAGGGGGCTAATTCCTCAAGTGCCCCCATTGGTGGTGGACTCAGTATTTTCCACAGTTGTAGCTATAACACAGGAATGGGGTAGCCATGTTCCTGTGGGCAACCTTGGGGTAGGAAGCTATTAGTTTGGAACAGGTAAATCTGGGAAAACTTTCCCCCTTAACAGCTGTATTTCTTTATTTCAGTTAAAGCAGGATTGGTTGCTAAACCTGCACACACTTCACTGGGATATAACATTTACAAGCATTTTTCATACAAAGATCCAGTTTCCTTAGGGCAAATGCCTTACATGGTTTTTCTCAGTGAGCATATACTCATCAGCAACCAAATAAATAAGCATAATTATGTATGAAGGGAACTACTTATTTAATAATTGATTCAGCTTGCACAGAAGTGTCATGAAAAGCCATATAGGGCATAACTAAAGGTATCTGAGTTTCTTGTATAAAAATGTTACTGTAATATTTTAAAAAAGCAGAAGTTTTTCAGACAAATCTGTTAAGTTTAAAAAAATAAAATTTATACTTTCATTATTTCTTTTAAAAGATATTTTTATCAATTGTAATGTTCAGAAGTTTTATCTAATATCAAAACCTATTAGTTGTGGTAAAATGATAGTGTGAAATTAATGCTGTTATACTATAACAATAAAGACGTGACTCGTATTTTATGTACACATGCATTCAAGTGTAGTGACAAATGGCTTCATGCTGTGTGATTAAATGCATATTAGCGTTTGCCCTAGGCATTTGATTATTACCATCTTTACTTCATTACATTACCACACTGTATGGCCATATAATTTATAAGATAATACAGACATCACTTTGTTGCTGATAGGAATTATTCTGTTTTATGGATGGTGTCCTTTAATTTTGTCTTTCATGGATTATAAAATTGGTTAATATCTGCTGAAGTGAATCACTGGAG